>NW_023425357.1:41440895-42823395 GCF_014108415.1 Molossus molossus
AAAACAGGCCACATCGCTGAATATTAAAACTCCCACCTTGGGAAAATTTGTAAGCCTTCAGACAGCCCTTTTAAAGTTCTAAATGAAAGTCACTCAACAGATTATAGTGCTCATGGGCCCCTTTTATCTACTGAAGAAAGACAACAGAGTGAAAACTTAGGAGCCGGAGACCAAATTACTGACCTTGAGTCACCTTCCATACCAAGTCTGGTCCAAACAAGATAAGGAACTCAAACCTTTAATGAGTGGCAAGAGCAAGTGATGTAATTTGATGATATAAAGAAATCCATCAAGGGAGAATAAATGGCTAGATTGTATTATTCATAGAGCTCTTAGAGTTTTTAAAAAGCCTAGATTTGCCTTCAGCTAAGCCCTTTCATGCTAAGAGTCAACCGTCCCACTTTCCCCTCCTGTCCAGAGAACAAGCAATTCCAGGGCCAAGGAACTGGTCCACTGGGACCACACTGATGGATTTAGTATGTGTCTGTGTAGATGAACGTCTATGCCACTCTATTGCTCTGATTTCCCTCTGTGATGGTTATTATTATGCCACACTGATACCTGTTCACCCACATCTTCAATATGGATTCCTGTTTTCCTCCATCCCAGCATGCCCTCCAACTACGAAGCTTTCTGAATCACCACCAAATCCAAGCATCAAGGACCTGATGCCCGAAACGGCCACAGCAAGAATGCCCCACAGCACTTTGGGGCATTTTCCCCAAGACCCTACTCAGAGCTGCTTCTCTCCCTCATTTTCTCCCTGACTCCTGGTCACAGCCATTAGCTACCCATCCTCAGGCACTCATCTACTGGCACTCTACTGGCTGCTTTGCAGGTACAGCTTTACTTAGGCCTTGCAGCAACCCATGAGATAAGTCTCATTACCTCTGTGGTACAGATGGAAAAACTAGGACTGGAGCTTTAGTGATTTATAAAAGATAACAATAAAAAAAAAAAGAAAAAGTAAGTGGCAGGTTTAGTCCTAAGTCTATCTGACACTAAAAATCAGTTTTACTACACAGCATACAGGATTTATGGAGAGATGAAAAACACTAAAAAATCTTAATGGTAGGTATTGCTAAATTATTGTCTATATTTGTCAATATTTAAAATTGGGTATATAAGATAGAGTAAGAGGCCAGGCCGGTGTGGCTCAGTGGTTGAGCATCGACCCATGCACCAAGAGGTCGCTGGTTGGATTCCTAGTCAGGGCACATGCCCAGGTTGTGAGCCCGATCCCCAGTGGGCGGCATGTAGGAGGCGGCCAATCAATGTTCTCTCTCGTTGATGTTTCTATCTCTCTCCCTCTCCCTTCCTCTCTCTCTAAAATCAATAAACAAAAATTATAAAATTATTTTTAAAAAGAGAGTAAGAGAATGGATTACCCTTATATTAAAACCAACAAAGAACAGATAAAATATATGAAACAAAAGTTTTCAAGATGCTGGACATCAAGCAAAAAAGACAGAGGTCCCTGAGATCCCTATGCTCCCTGCAGTGGAGCCTCTCGAGAGAATGTCCGTAATACTGCACGGGGTGAAGGAAACAGGCACAACTTGGCAGACTCCCTGGGTTGAAGAGACAAATATGAGTCCAGCGAGACCTAGGTGGCAGCACAGAGTACCAACAAGGAGGGAAGAACACAGAGATAGAACTCCAGACATCTGCAGAGGGTGCCCTTTAAGGACTTAATAACTACCGATAGTGTGTATATATGAGAAACTACCCAGGTCAGGGAAAGAACCATTCAAAAAGGTTAAAGTATCTAGTGTTCAAACAGGGCTGGAAATAGTGCCTGTGCCCACCAGCCAGACGAGAAAACCACATGACTCAAGGTCACTGGGTAGTGCACACAGTAGGGTCTTGCCCCAGTCATGGAAAATAATTACCCCTAGACAGCCCTGCTCAAGTCCCACTTAGTATTTCTTACAAACAATACTCAAAAGGACTCAACTACTTCCAACAAGTAAATGGATACATCAATTGCAGTATATGTATACAATAGGATACTACTTAGCAATGAAAAGAAATGACCACTTACATATGTAACATGAGTGAATCTCAAAATAACCATGCTGAGTAAAAGAAGCCAGACCAAAAAACTTTTCTCATTTTAGAAACCATACTGTGCAATTCTATTTCTAAAAAATGCAATCTAGGATACTGACGGACATCAGACCAGTGGTTGCAGGGGTAGAGAGGCAGGATGGCGAGAAATAAAAGGGGAGAATTAAAAAGAAAAACAACAAAAATATGATTCATGACTAATATGTTCACTACCTTGATTGTGGTGTTGGGTTCTCTGGTATATATGTATATCAAAATTTATTAAATTACATACTTTAAATATGTGCCATTTATTGCATATCAATTTTGCCTCAGTAAAAATGGGCACATATTTTATAACCATAAACTATTAAAATATGTCTTATTAATCCAAAGAAGTAGCTAGAGTAGTAAGAATGGCAGTTGCTATATTAGGGGGACATGGTTAGGGGGAGTAGAATTTTTACTTTTGATAAGATATCAGTCAAAAAGTCCAAATGGTCCAGCTGGTGTGGCTCAGTGGTTGAACGTCGACCCATGCACCAAGAGGTCGCCAGTTCGATTCCCGGTCATGACACATGCCCAGGTTGTGGGCCCAATCCCCAGTGGGGGGCATGCAGGAGGCCGCCAATTGATGTTCTCTCTCATCAATATTTCTATCTCTCCTCACTTCCTCTCTCTCTAAAATCAATAAAAGAAAAAAAATTTAATTAAAAAAAAGTTCAACATGGCTAAAATACCTATGTGCCAGACCATAGCTGGTGAGAATTACTAATTTGTCTTGTAAATACTAAGAGGAGTATAATCTAGAATGGAATTCTACAAAAAAAATAAAAATCTACATAATTTCAAGAGATGTATTTCAACCATTTATAGAAAGATGCTTCTCTTTTTGAGCCCATAAAACATTAAGATAAGACTCTTCAACACCAATCCACATACCCAGGACAGAAAAGAGGGAAAAAAAGGCTAATATTTTTTTCAACTACAAGTGAAGGTCCATCACTATCATTAGGATTCCCACAAATCAGTTCAGTAGGTGTTGGCATCTACTTACAAACTGCCATCAGTACTGTATAAATTTTCTATAATGAATATTAATCAAAGGGCAAAGTTCTGTTTTTGATTATGAGAATTGTCTAAGGAATAGATTCCTTTGATAAAAATAACAGGACAATGAACCTTGTTGTTTCTAGACCAAAAGCAACAGCGTGGAGCTGTGCTTAGGACACAGACTCGGAGCCAAACTGCCTGTCCTGAGCTCCACTCGGCCTCTTCTCGTTGTGGAGTCTTAAGCACTACAATTTTAGGCGAACTACATAACCTCTGACTATTAGATTTCTCATCTGTAAAATGGGGATAGTACTAACATCAACTACATAGGATCACTGTGACAATTAAATAATACACGTAAAATACTTTAAACATAACCTGTAATATAGCAAGAATTACTGAATTGCTGCTTCTATTAGTAGTAATAGTAGTACAAGTATCTTCATTGTCGTCGTCATCCTTCTCCTCTCTGACCTAATCTAGGCTCTTAATTTCTCTTACTTGGACTATTTCAATAATCTTCTAATTATCCTCCCTGCTTCTAGTATTGCACATTATAAATTCATCCTCCAGTCAGTAGCCAGATTGATCTAGCTAAAGACAATATTATACATGTCACATTATTTGTAGATAACATCTTCTCAGTGTGATACAGAGTTTGTTACCAGTTCTGATTTGGTCCCTACTGACTCTCCTCATCTTCAAAATAGTTTACTTTGTACTTTATGGTGTGATAACTTCAACCTGCTTCCCACAATCTATGGTGAGACACTAAATTTCCCATATATCTATTGTTTCACATCTTCTGGCTTTGTTTATGCTGGTTTCTTTGCCAGGAATATATCACTCTTCTTTTCTCCCTTGATAGCTTCTTTTTCATTGATATTGAGAGAGAGACAGAGACATCAATGTGTTGTTCCACTTATTTATGTACTCATTGATTGCTTCTCTTTTTTTTTTTTTTTTTAATTCTCACCCAAGGATATTTTTTTCCATTTATCTTCAGATAGAGTGGGGACTGGGAGGGAGAGAGAGAAACATCAGCTGGTCACCTCCCACATCACCCTGGCCAGGGCCAAGGATCAAACCACAACCAGTCCTTGACCAGAATCGATCCCACAACTCTTTGGTCCACAGCTGACACTCTAACCACTGAGCCAAAGAGGCCAGAGCCATTTATTGCTTCTTGTATGTGCCCTGACCGGAGATTGAATGTACAATCTTGGCACATTGGGATGATGCTCTGAACAACTGAGTTACCAACCAGGGCTCCCTTGGATGGCTTTCATTCATCATTCATTCAGGCTCATCATAGCTGACATATCCAGAAGCTTTCCCTGAATTCCCAGCTAATATTACTCTGCTTCTTTGCTTTACATAATATCCATGCTCTACTATGAAATGTTCTTATTGTGTGATTATTTTGTACATCTGTGGGAATCTCAAGGGCAGAGACTATGTTTATTTCTCTTTCTATACCCACATTCTAGCTTCGCCCCAACACTCCAGTACAAGGTGTCCCAAAAACATGTATACAGGGTGTATGTAGATTCTATTACATTTTGAAAATGAAATGTATTTGAGTAAGCACTGACTTTAAAATACATTTTTTGTGTATACATTCTTGGGGGACACCCTATATTTATTTAACTGAACAAATTTGTATAACAACCTCATAAAATAGTATGAGATTCATTGAAATGGAAATCCTCTCCTGTTAATTTCCTCCTTAAATTAAAAAAAAAAAAAAAACAGCCCTGGTCGGTTTGGTTCGGCGGTTAGAGTGTTAGCCTGCGGTCCAGAGAGACCCGGGTTCGGTTCCCGCTAAGGGCACGTATCTCAGTTGCAGTTTGTACCTGGCCCTGGTTGGGTCATCCGGGTGGCAGTCACTCGATGTGTCCCTTTCATGTTAATGTTTCTCTCTCTCTTCCTCTCTCTCCCTCCCACTCTATCTGAACAAAAAAATAAAAAAATGTCCTCGGGTGAGGATAAAAAAAAAAAAACATACACACACACAAACAGCCTTGGCCGGTTTGGCTCAGTGGTTAGAGTGTCAGCCTGTGGAGCAGAGGGTCTCAAGTTCGATTCCGGTCGGGGTGCTGCCTGGGTTTGGGTTTGATAACTGGCCCTGGTTGGGTTCGTGTGGGAGGCAACCAACTGATGTGTCTCTCTCCCATCAATGTATCTTCTCTCTCTTTCTCTCTCTCTCTCTCTTTCTTTCTCTCTCTCTCTCCCTTCCACTCTCTCTAAAAATCAATGGAAAAATATAATCAGGTGAGTATTAACAAACAAACAAACAAAAAAGAAAGAAACAGCAAGGAAAAAAATAACCTAAGCACCTACCATGTGCCAACTCTAAACTAGGTACTGTGGAATTAATCATGACTTCATAATACAAAAACAGTGATAACATTCTTAGAAAATAATTATAGTATGAGGTAACATTTGATAAAGTCCAAAGACAAGATACAAATAAAGGATAAGGGAATTAGCAAAGGGATAATATTCTCTGTTAAATTTAGTGCAACAAGACCTGTGAGGCTGGAGACTTGAGGGCTTAGAGCTCCAAGAAGTTCTCCCAAAGAGAAGGGCAGCTGTACAGCAGCTGTGTGGAGAGCTCTGTGTTTGCCTTCTGCTTGGATCCTTTCCTTTTCTTCCACAGTAGCACCCAGGAGTATCATGCTCACATCAGAATCACAATAGTACCCAGGAGTATCATGCTCGCATCAGAATCACGATAGCACCCAGGAGTATCATGCTCGCATCAGAATCACAATAGCACCCAGGAGTATCATGCTCGCATCAGAATTCCTCAGCGGCCACCCAACATGTCTTCTGTGTCATGAGTAGGGCAGGAATAGGCTGAAATGTTCAAAAACAACTTCAATAATCACCAGTATAAAAAAAAAAGTAAAGGAAAATATAATAGCAGAAATTGATGGTCCAATATCCAAAGTAAACATTTGTGAGTGTTCGAACATCAATAAAAACATAAACCACTGAGGAATAGGAAGCCTTGGCAACTGGTGGTAATGATTTCCTCAGAACAAGCCTATGAGGCAGATGTATTCTAAAGGCAAGGAAACCGAAGCTGTGGATGATCAAGAGAACTGCTCAAAGTCACAAGGTTGGTTGTGGAGACAAAAATCAAATAAGTGTCTATTAGACTACAGAGTCTGTATTCTTTTCATCACACTAAGCTGCCAATTTAACCTGCTAGATTCCCCTACGCGTGCAATTGATTTTTCTTCCAATCAATACCACCTATTACCTTAAGCTATGCCTGGTGAATACTGATTCATGTGTAGCTTCAACATGTTCACCTCCAATTGGCAGAAGCCAGCCTAGCTTCAGAGGGGAAGATGATCCAAAGTAAATCCATATGAGAGAGGCCTGTGCAACCCAGCAGGAACTGTGCCATCCAGTTACCTGCAGGACCTGCGGGGTGCTGAAACACAGAGAGGCCTGTGTGACCCAGCAACCCATAACATAGGCATAGAGCCAGGTCCCCAAAGGGACTGTGACATCCAGTTACCCGTGGGACCTGCAGGGTGCTGGGGCACCAGAGAGGCCTGTGTGGCCCAGCTGCACACAAGATAGGCATAGAGGATGTGAATGGAAGCTACACAGATGATCTTCCAGGACCAAACAGGAATTACAATTAAAATAAAGACAAATCCTCAGAAAAAAGCAACAGAAAAGCAGCAGGACAGGACCATATAACCAGGGACACTGGTAAGATCTGCAGAGGCGCAAGAGGGTGGCGGGCTGGGAGCCCACAGACAGCAGCAGTCTTAGCTGTGAGCAGCGCTCTTGGGGAATAAAGACCAAGCCCGCTCCACAGAACAGAGAGCCAGGACAGAGCACTAAAATAGCCACAGCCACTCACCTGGGGGCTACAGCATTGGGAGGGCAGACTGGGCTGAAATTCTGTGGGGACAACCGGGATTTAGAGAGCACTCAGAGTTTTTGCTGAGTTGTGGCCATGAAGGACAGTGGCCAGAGTGCTCCTAGCAGCCCCCCATGCCCTCGGATTCAGCTTTTCCCAGGTGAGGCAAAGAAATGCAACTTGAGGCTCATTAACATCCAGCATCTATCTCACCTTCTGGAAATCCTCTTATGAAGAACACCAGGGCTACATTCCAAGGCACTGAGTAACTAAGACCACTAGCCTCCAGGAAAAAGCTAGAGGATAACTGAACCTTTCCTGGGCTTGCAAATCTACCCAAGAAAGTAAGACTTTACAGTGGTGTTTAACATGGACCCACCCAGGCTCACACAAACCCAGTAGAGGGAACCACAAAGAGCAGAACACCAACACCCACAGGGAAAATTTGGCAGGCTTCAAAACCCACTGAGATAGCCCAAATGGTGAAACAAAAAAATCAATCTCAAATGAATCAACAAGAGAACTCTGTCGAAGGTGAGATAAATGAAATGCAGTTAAGCAAATTATCATAGGTAGAATTCAGAGCCATATTCTTGAGGAACCCCAACATCATGAGTAAGGTCATCAGCACCATGATAAATATATAGAAACATTGAAAACCAACCAAATGGAAATGAAGAATGACATAGCAGAAATAAAGAACACATTGGAAGGACTAAACAGCAGAGTAGAGGAAGCTGAGGACCAGATCAGTGAATTAGAAGACAGGGTAGAAGAAAAGCAACCAATCAGAAAAACAAAAGGATTAAAAAAACAAAAAAACAATTAAAAAACAGGAAGACAGCTTAAGAGGACTGTGGGACAATTGGAAACATAATAACATTCACATCATAGGAGTCCCCAAAGAGAAGGAAAATGGGCAAGGGTTAGAGAATATATTTGAAAAAATAGTGACAGAAAACTTTCCTAACTTGATGAAGGAAGAAGGCATTCAAGTTCAAGAAGCACAGAGAGCCCCAAGTAAGAAGAACCCCAAACAGGCCCATGCCAAGACACATAGTAATTAAAATGCCAAAAATTAAAGACAAAGAGAGAATCCTAAAGGCAACAAGAGATAAGCCACAGGTTACCTACAAAAGAAACCCCATAAGGCTCTCAGCTGACTTCTCACAAGAAACACTACAGGCCAGAAGGGAATGGCATGAGGTAATCAAGGTCATGAAAAACAAGGATCTGAATCCAAGACTACTCTACCCAGCAAGGCTATCATTCAAAATAGAAGGTCAAATAAAGAGCTTCCCAGACAAAAAAAAAAAGGCTAAGGGAATATATTAGCACCAAACCAACACTGCAAGAAATGTTAAAATGACTGCTGTAATTAGCAGAAGACATAGGAAGAAAAATATAACCACACTAAACAAAAATAGAAACAAATAAATACATATCAATAATCACCTTAAATGTGAATGGTTTGAATGCTCCCATAAAAAGACCCAGAGTAGCTGATTGGATAAGAAAGCATGACTCATCTATATGTTGTTTAAAAGAGCCCCATCTCACAACAAAAGACTCACATAGGTTAAAAGTGAAGAGATGGAAAAAAATCTTTCAAGCAAACAAAAAGAAAAAAAAAAGCTGTGGCAGCAATACTCATATCTGATAAAGTAGATTTCAAAATGAAGGCCATAACTAGAGACAAAGAAGGCCACTACATAATATTGAAAGGATCTATCCAACAGAAAGATATAACCTTGGTAAACATACACGCACCCAACATAGAAGCACCAAAATATATTAAAAATTTTCTGAAGGATTTCAAAGGAGAAATCGACAGCAATACAATCATAGCAGGGGACTTCAACACCCTGCTGACATCACTGGATAGATCCTCTAGACAAAAAATTAACAAGGAAACACAGACTCTAAATAAAGCGCTAGAGCAAATGGATTTAATAGATATCTACAGAGAATTACAGAATTCACATTCTCCTCAAGTGCACATGGGACATTCTCAAACATAGACCACATGTTAAGACACAAACTAAATCTCTACAAGTTCAAGAAGACTGAAATCATATCAAGCATCATCTCAGATCACAAAGGCATGAAACTAGAAATCAATTGCAACAAGAACATGCAAAGACATTGGAACACATGGAGGCTAAATTGCATGTTATTGAACAATGAATGGGTTACCATGGAGATCAAGGAAGAAATTAAAAACTTCCTGGAAACCAATGAAAATGAGCACACAACACAAAATCTATGGCATGCAGCAAAAGCAGTTCTGACAGGGAAGTTCAAAGCACTACAGGCCTACCTCAAGAAACAAGAAAAATTTCTAATTGACTATCTAACCTCACAACTTTAAGAATTAGAATTCAAACAAAAACAAAACCCCAGACAAGTAGAAGAAAGGAAATAGTAAAGATTAGAGCAGAAATAAATGACATAGAAACCAAAAGAACAATTCAAAGAATCAATGAAACAAAGAGTTGGTTTTTCAAAAATATATACAAGACTGATGGACCCTTAGCTAGACTCACCAAGAAACAAAAAGAGACAACCCAAATGCACAAAATCAGAAATGAAAGAGAAGTAACAACTAACACCACAGAAATACAAAGCATTATTAATAAATATTATGGACAATTAATGTCCACAATCTAAGCGAAATGGAAAAATTTTTAGAAATACATAGTCTCCCAAAACTGGACTGGGAAGAGATAGAAAATTTGAACAGATCAATAACAACAAAAGAAATTGATGATGTAATCAAGACTCTCCCAGCAAACAACAGCACAAGCCCAGACGGCTTCACGGGGGAATTTTACCGAACATTCAAAGAAGAACTAATACCCATTCTCTTCAAACTATTTCAAAAAATTCAAGAAGAAAGAAGACTTCCAAACTTGTATTATGAGGAAATAATTCTAATTCCAAAACCAGAAAAAAACACTACAAAGAAAGAAAACTATAGGCCAATATCCCTGATGAACATAGATGTCAAAATCCTGAACAAAATACTAGCAAATCGAATCCAGCAATACATCAAAAAATTATTCACCATGACCAAGTGGGATTCATCCCAGGGATGCAAGGCTGGTACAATATTCGCAAATCAATAAATGTGATAAACCACATAAACAAAATGAAAGATAAAAATCATATGATCATATCAATAGATGCTGAAAAAGCATTCGACAAAATACAGCACCCATTTCTGATAAAAAAACGTTCAGCAATCTGGGAATATAGGTGTAAGGTAGCCAGGTGCCGCCGGTGGGAGGTGGGAAGCAACCAAAGAGCCAAACAGCCAAATACAGTGATACCTCGGTTCTCGAACATAATTCGTTCCAGGAGGACGGTCGAGAACCGAATTGTTCGAGAACCGAAGCAATGAAACCAATAGGAAAGCGTGACTCCACAAAGCGTGACTCTCTCTCTGCACTCACACTGATGACGCAAGCAAGGCGCGCTGGGCCGAATGAACGCCATTCGGCTCATCTCGGAAGTTCGAGTTCCAAATATTTGTTCGGATTCCGAGACAAAAGTTTCTCAAATCTCCATTTGGTCGAGAACCGAGGCGTTCGAGAACCGAGGTATCACTGTAAGCAGAAATCAGGCTTTATTGGGTACACTCCGGGCAGGTTCACAGACTCCGGGGGTCGAGTCCGAGAAGCCGCGCCCGATGCTGGGGTTTGTGATTTTTATATCTGCGCCTAGGGCAGCGGGAACTTGTTGTTAGGGTTAGGTCCTGAGGGGCTACGCATGGGGGCCCCTGGAATGTGAGTCTATTGTCCCGGAGCAAACAGTTCCTGGACTAGGACAGGAGAATGGGACAGGAGTTGATCTATGAGTTCGGGGCAAACAGTTCCTGAAACAGGGTGGGAGTTTAGGTTGGGTAAGCGAGGTAACAGCTGAACAGTTTGCCTGGTGCCAGTTCCCAGGCTATCGGACATTCCCGACTCTGTGATATAGGAATAGGGGCCAGGTCGTCTTTCTGACTCCTTCCTGCTGGACGGGGGTGGCGTCAGAGGAGGGGGGCCCGAGTTGGTGTGGTCCGAGTCCCGGGGACTGATCAAAGGCTGGTAATGTTGTAGCATCATTTGGTGGACCTCTATTGTCCGTGTGAGCTGTGCGAATCGGTCCTGGATGAAGCAAAGAAAACAGGGGGCAATTAGCAGTATAATTATTATGATGATGGTTGGGCCAAGGAGGGGGAGGAGTAAGGAGTACATGGAGGAATTCCACCAGGAGGAGGCGTCTACTGAGAACTTTTGTTTTTTTAGTTCTGAACTTAGCTGGTGGAGGGTTTCAATGCGGGTTTCTACCAAACCTGATTCATTGATATAATAGCAACATTCTTCCCCAAGAAAGAGACAGGTTCCTCCGTGTTCCGCTGTGAGGAGGTCCAGGGCCCTTCGATTCTGCATCGACAGCTGGGCCAGGGAGGTGATCTGCCTCTGGAGAGAAGCTAGGGACTCAGCCAAGCTGTCAATAGCAATCTGAAATTGAGATTCTAAGCGTTCTGAGGTGACTAAGGAGTGTGCCAGGGCACCCCCTCCCAGTCCAGTGGCGACAGCCAAGGCTGAGAGGGAGAGTCCTACTAAAAGGGGTAAAAAGATTGCCCACTTTTGTTTTGGGTTGTAATATATGTATTTCTGTTGGAATTCAGTAGGTGTATAGACCATGAGTTGGGGGGTTAGGGTGACAGGCAGGCAGAGAAGAGTGGGATCAAAGGGGGGTCATCCTGAGGGATGGCCTTTTTTATCCTGGAGAGGTGAACCCACGTGGAGATGCCCAGGACCTTTACTGCTGATGGGGTGGTTAGGACCATCTTATAGGGTCCTTCCCACTTAGGAGCAAGGGGCTTTGGGGAAAGGGTCTTTATAAAAACCTGGTCCCCTGGGGCGACCCGCTCCGTCGTTCCTGCCCCGGGGCTGGGCTCAGGAAGGGTCGAGTTAGCGTGTTCCCGAAGGAGGGAGCGGAGAAGGGAGAGGTAGGGTAGGTATGAAGCCAGAGGAGGCGGGTGCGATGGGGATGGGCCGACAGGAGGAAAGGTCGGCCATAGAGGAGTTCGAAGGGGCTCAGTTGGGAAGGCCCCCTGGGGGCAGCCCTTAGGCGGGTCAGAGCCAGGGGAGAAGAGTGGGCCAAGACTGACGGAGCTCTAGGCTGAGCTTGGTCAGATGTTCCTTGATGAGCCCGTTGGCCCTTTCAACTTTACCAGACGACTGAGGGTGGTAGGCCGCATGCAGCCTCCACTGTATGTCGAGGGAGGTGGAGACAGCTTCTGTGACCTTGGAGATGAAGGCGGGCCCGTGGTCTGACTGGATGGAGGTAGGCAGGCCAAAGCGAGGGATGATGTCCCGGACCAGGTGGTTTACAGTCCCCGCAGTTTCTGAGGTGGTGGGAAAGGCCTCAATCCATCCTGAAAAGGCATCAACCATAGTTAAAAGATATTTAAGATTCTTGTGTCTGGGCATGTGGGTAAAATCGACCTGCCAGTCCTCTCCGGGGAGATGGCCCCGCATCTGGTGAAGTGGGCGACGGATGTGGCAGGCCCCCTGGCTGTTTGTCCTGGAACAGGTAGAGCAGGAGGAATGGACGGCCTGAATGGTTTGCTGGAGGCAGTTGGGGTGGAAGAGGGGAGAGAGGAAATGGTAAAGAGCCTTAGGCCCAATATGTAGGAACCTGTGGATGTCAGAGATTATCTGGTATCTCTGAGAATCTGGGAGGATGAGGAGGTTGTCCTTGAATGCCCATCCATCCTTGAGCTGGATCTCCGGGGAAGATTGAAAAAGGTCTTGTTCTGTGGAGGAATATTGTGGTCTGTATCTTTTTGAGAGAAAGCATATAGCAGAGGTGGGGTGTGCAAGCGCTATGGAGCGAGCTGTCTCATCGGCAAAGGCGTTTCCCTTAGCAACAGGGGAATTGGAGGTCTGGTAGCCCTTGCATGCATAATGGCCACCCGCGAAGGGAGTTGGATGGCCTGAATGAGCCTAGAAATGAGTGTGCCATTGAGAACAGGCGTTCCCTTGGTCGTGAGGAAGCCTCGTTCCTTCCAAATCATACAGTGGGAGTGTGCAATGAGAAAGGCATATTTGGAGTCTGTGTATATGTTGACTGTCTTATTTTTGGCCCAGATGAGGGCCTGGGTCAGGGCAACTAGTTCGGCCTATTGTGAGGTGGTCCCTAAGGGGAGGCTGTTAGCTTCTATGACCTGGGTGTCAGAGACGATGGCATAGGCGGCCCGCCAGGGCCCTGGCGGTTCGGAGATTGAGCTGCCATCTATGTTAAGGGTATGTTGGGCTTCTGGCAGGGGATGGGCCATTAGGTCGGGTTGGGGAGATTTAGATTGCTCTAAGATTTCGAGGCAGGTGTGTGTAGAGACGGGCAGGTCAGAGACGGGAAGGAGGGTAGCTGGATTGAGAGGGCTACAGTTGGAGAGGGTGATAGAGGGGTTTTCTGTAAAGAGGAGGTGGTACAGCTGGAGTCGGGAGGGCCCAAGATGGGCCAGAGCCTGGTGTGAGAGAAGGTCTGTAAGGCGATGGGGAGAGAAGACCTGTAATGGTTGTTGGAGGTTGATTTTCAGAGCCTCGGTGGTGAGATCGGCTGCAGCTGCAAGAGCTCGGAGACAGGGTTGCCATCCGCGAACCGTGGGGTCCAACTGTCTGGAGAGAGAGGCTACCGGGACCAGAGTTGGACCCGTCGGTTGGGCTAAGACTCCGAGAGCTAAGTGGTGTCTCTCCTCAGTATATAGGATGAAGGGTCGTGAGGGATTAGGTAAGGCCAGGGCTGAGGCTGAGAAGAGGGCCTTCAGGAGGGCCGAGAAGGCCTGGCGGACACCTTCGGGGGATGTCAAGGGCCCCTCGGGCGTTTCTTTGGCTGCCAGATAGAGGGGTTTGGCTAGAAGGGCAAAGCCTGGAACCCAGTGGCGAAAGAAGCCTACCAGTCCCAGAAATGACTGGATTTCAGCCGCCGAGTTAGGGGGCTGCAGGCCCCGAAGAGCCTGTAGCCTGTCAGTGGTAATGGCTCAATGGGTCGGGGTGACTAGGAGGCCAAGGTAAGTGACACACAAGGTGGCTATTTGTGCCTTCTTGGCGGATACCCGATATCCCTTGCTGCAAAGGAAATTCAGTAGGAGGGTGGTGGCCGTGAGGCAATCGGCCTTGGTTGGTGAGCAGATCAGAAGATCGTCTACATATTGTAAAAGGGTGGAGGGAGTTAAATTGCAAGCAAGTAGGTCTGCAGCTAATGCTTGTCCAAATAGGTGAGGACTGTCCTGGAATCCTTGGGGGAGGACTGTCCAGGTCAGTTGTTGAGCGGTATTGGAAACAGGGTCCTCCCAGGTAAAGGCAAATAGGAAGTGGGAATCCGGGTGGAGGGGTATAGTGAAGAAGGCATCCTTGAGGTCAAGGACTGAAAAATGGGTGGTGGTAGGGGGAATGTGAGAGAGAAGGGTGTAGGGATTAGGGACTACTGGGGAAATGGGAACGACCGCCGCGTTGATGATGCGGAGGTCCTGAACAAGGGGTACTGTCCTGAGGCCTTTTTAACGGGGAGAATGGGAGTACTACAAGGTGAATTGGTGGGGATCAGGAGGCCTTGTGTCCTAAGCCTGGTGATGATGGACAGGAATCCCATCCTATGAGCGTGTGAGATGGGGAATTGCGGGCGGTTAGGAAAAGAAGATGAGTCTTCGAGTTTAATTAAAACAGGAGTGTGGTGGGAAGCAATGGTGGGGGTATCCGTGTCCCAGACTTCAGGGTGGACTCCAGGTAGGAGCTGGACGTTGGGGTCTGGGTCAGGCTCAAGGTCGGGGCCTGGCACCAGTGCCAGCAAGAAGGTCTGTTTCGGGGAGAATGAGATGCTTGCCTGGAGTTTGGACAGAATGTCTCTCCCTAGAAGGGGGACCGGACATGAGGGCATGACTAGGAAGGAGTGAGAGAATGGGGACCCTCAAATAGGGAGTTAAGGAGGGTCGTCCGCTGTGGGGTCGAGGGTGATCTGTCAGTTCCCATGACCGAGACCTGGGAAGGAACCGTAAGGCCCGAATGAGAGGGAAGGACAGAGTAGGTAGTCCCCGTGTCTACCAAAAAGGAGACAGACTTACCCGCTACCTGGAGCGTGGCCCTGGGCTCGGCGAGGGTAACCGGAGTCAAAGAGCCAGGGCCCCCTCAGTTGTCCATTAGCCCCAGCAGTTCTAGGGCCAGGAACGTCTGGTTCTCAGTCCCCCTGCATTGAGGTGCCAAGGGCTGAGCCAGGGTCGGGCAGTCCGACTTCCAGTGGCCCATTTGTTTGCATTGAGGGCAAGGCTTGGTGGGGGGCCTAGGCTGCGGACAGGCCTTCGCCCAGTGGCCTTCCTTCCCGCATTTGAAACAGGCACCCGGGGGCGTGCGCTGTCCTCCTTTGGAGGTCAGTCTTTTCGCCGGTTCCCCTGCCGGCCGGAGGGCCGCTACCAAGGCTTGGGTCTGGAGGCTAACTCTCTGTTGCAGCCGCGCCTGTCGGGCCGCTTCAACCGTCTCCTCCTGGGCGTTAAAAACTTTAAAAGCCATTTTTACCAGGTCTTGGATGGGAGTCTCAGGGCCCTCTTCAGCCTTTTTTAGTTTTTTCCTGATATCTGGAGTGGACTGAGAGATAAAGTGAGATGCTAGGATTGTGGACCCGTTGCGGGACCCTGGGTCTAGGCGGGTGTAGCGAACCAGGGCCTCCTGCAGGCGGTTGAGAAAAAGGGCCGGGTTCTCTTCGGGGAGCTGGGTAATTTCTCTCAGTTTGTCATAGTTAACTACTTTATTGGAGACTGCGTCCATACCCCGAAGGAGGTACCGGAGGATGAGGTTCCGGCGCGGAATCTTAGATCCAGGGCCGGCCTGATAGTTCCATGCAGGATCGTCCTGGGGAACTGCTTCATTGCCGAGGGGGACTGTATTGTCTACTAGGTGGTCTCTATCTGCCTGCTGCCTGGCGGCAGAGAGGATACGCTCGTGTTCCTCAGGGGTGAGAGTGGAGGTGCAGATTACTGTGATGTCATGCCAGGTCAGGTCATAAATCTGGTACAGGTATCGGAACTCTCTGATATAGGTTGAGGGGTCAGCTGAGAAGGATCCTAACCTCTTTTCAATCTGAGAGAGGTCCTGGAGGGAGAAGGGGACATGTACCCGCACCAGTCCTTCTGCCCCAGCCACCTCGTGGAGAGGGGCCAGGACAGCAGGCGGGGGTTGGGGAGTGCGAGATCGGGTATGGGCTGCTATGGGAGAGTCGAGGGGGTCAGCGGGAGGTGGGGCAGCCGGAGCCGGGTCAGGACCAGGGGGTCTTCTCTGAGGAGGGTTGGGGGAGGCGATAGGTAATCAGGAAGGTCATCGGGCAGAGAGTAAGGAGGGGGGTCTATAGGAGGTGCCTTTGGAGGAGGGGAAGTCTGGGCTAGGAGAATCTGGAGAGTGGAGCAGTGTGAGCAAAGGTCAGGGCGGGAGCGGAGGTCCCAAAAAGCCTGAATGTATGGGATCTCAGAGTCCTTTCCGGTCCACCGGCAAAAATTGTCCAGGTCCCGGAGGACATTGAAGTCAAAAGTACCCGTAGGCGGCCAGTGAGACTGGTTGTCTAGGGTGTATTGAGGCCAAGCGACCTGGGACAAGAAGATGTGTTTCTTCTTGTGGAGGGTCTGAGAGTATCCCAATTTGGAGAAATTTATAAAAAGACATCCCAAAGGAGACTTAGGGTCTATTTTGGATTCAGAGTTCCCCATAATTTAGTGGCCTTCCGGACCCCTAAGTGTCGGAGGAGAAAGGGTATGAGGGAGGCGTCCCTTCCAGATACCCGTCTCCGGACAGAGATAGAGGGGTGAGTGAAAGGCGTCCCTTTCAATCAGGCCCCCTATATAGACTCCAGGAGTCCTGAGGGGAGGGCTCTCGGCTCAGCCGAGTCTAGGACGAGAGACCCCAGCGGGGACACAGGGGTCCGGCAGGAAGGGAAAGGGATCGAATTACTTACGGTTGCAAGCCGTATCTGCAGGGAGCTCCGAATTCAAAGCGATGGAGGGCGGCACGAGGTGGGGGGGGGGGGACTCTTGACTCAGCCTGCAGGGACCAAGGCGGGTCACAAAACCCCTCTCCCGAGTTTCGGCACCAGATGTAAGGTAGCCAGGTGCCGCCGGTGGGAAGCAACCAAAGAGCCAAACGGCCAAATAAGCAGAAATCAGGCTTTATTGGGTACACTCGGGGCGGGTTCACAGACTCTGGGGGTCGAGTCCTAGAAGCCACGCCCAATGCTGGGGTTTGTGATTTTTATATCTGCGCCTATGGCAGCGGGAACTTGTTGTTAGGGTTAGGTCCTGAGGGGCTACGCATGGGGGCCCCTGGAATGTGAGTCTATTGTCCCGGAGCAAACAGTTCCTGGACTAGGACAGGAGAATGGGACAGGAGTTGATCTATGAGTTTGGGGAAACAGTTCCTGAAACAGGGTGGGAGTTTAGGTTGGGTAAGCGAGGTAATGGCTGAACAGTTTGCCTGGCGCCAGTTCCCAGGCTATCGGACAATAGGGATCATAATAAAGGCCATATATGAAAGACCTACAGCCAACATCATACTCAATGGACAAAAACTAAGAGCATTTACCTTAAGAACAGGAACAAGACAAGGATGCCCACTTTCGCCACTCCTATTTAACATAGTACTGGAAGTCTTAGCCACAGCAATCAGACGGAAGAAAAAATTAAAGGGATCCAAATTGGAAAGGAGGAAGTGAAACTATTATTATTGGCAGATGACATGATACTATACATAGAAAACCCCAAAGACTCCATCAAAAATTTACTAGACTTAATAAATGAATTTGGAAAAGTAGCAGGATACAAAATTAACATCAGGAAATTGACAGCATTCTTATACTCCAATGATGAACTCACAGAAAGAGAAACTAAAAAAAAATCCCACTTACCATCGCAGCAAAAAAGTTAAGATACCTAGGAATAAACTTAACCAAAGAAATAAAGGACCTATTCGCAAAAAAACTACAGCTCATTGAAAAATGAAATAGAGGCCCTGGCCGCTTTGGCTCAGCAGTTAGAGCATCAGCCTGAGGTCCAGAGAGACCCAGGTTTGGTTCCCGATAAGGGCACATACCTCGGTTGAAGTTTGTTCCCGGCCCTGGATGGGTCATGCAGGTGGCAACCACTCAATGTGTTCCTTTCATGTTGATGTTTCTCTCTCTCTCTCTCTCTCTCTCTCTCTCTCTCTCTCTCTCTCTCTTCCTCTCTCTCCCTCCCACTCTATCTGAACCAAAAATGGGAAAATGTCCTTGGGTGAAGACAAAAAACAAAAAAGAAAGAAAGAAAAAAGAAATAGAGAAGGATATAAAAAAGTGGAAGCACATACCTTGTTCATGGATTGGAAGAATTAACATCATTAAAATGTCCATACTACCCAAAGCAATCTATAGATTCAATGCAATCCCCATCAAAATACCAACGACATACTTCACAGAACTAGAACAAATACTTCAAAAGTTCATATGGGGACTTCCGGTCAAGATGGTGGCGTAGGTAAACACGGTATCGCGTCCTCCCACAACCACATCAAAGTTACAACTAAACTACAGAACAACCATCATTCAAAACCGCCTGAAATCAAGCTGAATGGAAGTCGTACAACTACAGAACTAAGGAAAAAAAAAAAGCAGCCACATCCAGACCGGTAGGAGGGGCGGCGCTGCGAGGGGGGGCAGCGGCGCAGCGGCAGCGGAGCGCGCAGCGGCGAGACGGGCTGGTCCCACACCCAAGTGTGGTGGATAAAAATCAGGAGGATCCCGTGGCTGGGAAAGTCCTTCCTGAGGACTGAGGGGTCCCCGTCCCACACCAGGTGTCCCGTTCAGGGTTCCAGTGCCAGGAAGAGAAGTCCCCATAACTTCTGGCTGGAAAAACCAGCGGAAACTGAGGCTCAGGGAAGCTGAAGCGGCTGGAGCCCCAGGCAGCTCCTTAAAGGGCCCGCGCACAGACTTATCGGACTCTCTCCCTCTAAGCTCGGAGGGGAGGCAGCTCGAGGGGCACCAGAGACACACAGGGAAGAACTGAGCTGTTTGGCACTGGAGCGAGAGCTGGAGAGGGGGCTTCCTCGGGGACAAACGTGCTGTCAGAGGCCTTTGTTCCTTTGGTGAGCCCTTCCCGGGGGCGGCAGACAGAAGCCATATCTGGGACTCCAGCAACCTGGCTCACACTCGTAGCCCCGCCCTGCTGACTCCCTGAGGCCCCGCCCCACCCCACACAACTTTCAAGCTGTTGCCACTTGCTTAACCATAGGATTGGCCGGTCTTGGATCCTGCTTCAGGTTTTTCCTAAATTCTTTCAAACGAGCAGCACCGGGTCTCAGCGAGCCCCATACCTCTCATTAAGTAATACACAGAAACAAACACAGGGAGGCAGCCAAAATGAGGATACAAAGAAACAGGTCCCAAATGAAAGAACAGAACAAAATCCCAATAAAAGAACTAAGCGAAAGGGAGATAAGCAACCTAACAGATACTGAGTTCAAAATACTGCTTATAAGGATGCTCAATGAACTTAGTGAGAACCTCAGTGAACTTAGGGAGGGCATCAAGAGCATAAAAAAGGACCAGTTAGAAATCATGGATACACAGTTAGAATTAAAGGAGGCATTAACTGAAATAAAGAATAATTTACACAGCTTCAATAATAGAGTATGTAGATCCAAGGAACAAACCATCGATTTGGAATATAAGGAAGCAAAAAATGCCCAATCAGAACAGCAAAAAGAAAAAAGAATCCAAAAAAATGAGGATAGAGTAAGGAGCCTCAGGGATAACTTCAAGCGTGCCAACATTCGCATCTTGGGGGTGCCAGAAGAATAAGAGAGAGAACAAGAAATCGAAAACCTGTTTGAAACAATAATGGCAGAAAACTTTCCTAACTTGGTGAAGGAAACAGACATACAAGTCCAGGAAGCACAGAGAGTCCCAAACAAGATGAACCCCAAGAGGCCCACACCAAGACACATCATCATCAAAATGCAAAAGGTTCAAGACAAAGAGAGAATATTAAAAGCAGCAAGAGAAAGGCAGCTAGTTACCTACAAGGGAGTACCCATTAGGCTGTCAGCTGATTTCTCAAAAGAATCTTTGCAGGCCAGAAGGGAGTGGCAAGAAATATTCAGAGTGATGAAAACCAAGAACCTACAACCAAAATTACTCTATCCTGCAAAGCTGTCATTTAGAATCGATGGACATACAAAAACTTTCCCAGACAAGAAAAAGTTAAAGGAGTTCATCACCACCAAACCGTTATTATATGAAATGATGAAGGGTCTTTTTGAAGAAAAAGATAAAATGTATGAACAAACAAAATGGCAATGAATACATATCTATCAACAATGGAATCTACAAACAAAATGAACAGGAAGAACAGAAACATTCTCATAGATACAGAGAACATTTTATTGGTTGCCAGTTGGGAAGGGGGTTGGGGGAATGGGTGAAAAAGGTGAAGGGATTAAGAAGCACAAACTCATTGCTAGACTGACAAACCTCAAAGGGAAAGGGGTTGGGGGGATGGGAAGAAATAAACCAAAGAACTTATATGCATAACCAATGGACACAGACAATAGTGTGGGAAAAGGTGGGAGGGGGGCGGGAGTGGGGAGGAGGGTGTCAATGGGGGAAAAATGTGGAACATCTGTAATACATTTTACATCCAACAATAAAGATTAAAAAATAAAATAAAAGAAAATATAAAAGAAAAAAGAAAAAAAAAGTTCATATGGAACCAAAAAAGACCCTGAATAGCCACAGCAATCTTGAAAAAGAAGAACAAAGTTGGAGGGATCACATGATCATATTTCAGGTTATACTACAAAGCCACTGTAATCAAAACAGCCTGGTACTGGCACAAGAACAGGCAGATAGATCAATGGAACAGGATAGAGAACCCAGAAATGGATCTAAGGCAGTATGCTCAATTAGTATTTGACAAAGGTGGCAAGAGCATACAGTGGAGTAAAGACAGCCTCTTTAATAAATGGTGTTTGGAAAATTGGACAGCTACATGCAAAAAAAATGAAACTAGACCATCAACTTACACCATACACAAGAATAAACTCAAAAATGGATAAAAGACTTCAATGTGACTCATGAATCCATAAAAATTCTGGAAGAAAATGTAGGCAACAAAATTTTGGACATCATACACAGCAGAATTTTCACTGATACATCACCTAAGGCAACAGAAACAAAGGAAAAATGAACACATGGAACTACATCAAACTCAAAAGCTCCTGCACAGCAAAAGAAACAGCCACCAAAATGGAAAGGCAACCCACTGTATGGGAGAGCATAATTGCCAATGATACATCAGATAAGGGGTTAATTTCCAATATATATAGAGTGCTCATACGACTCAACAAAAGGAAGACAAAGAACCCAATTAAAAAATGGGCAGAGGAACTAAATAGACACCTCTCCAAACAGGACATACAAATGGCCAAGAGACATATGAAGAAATGCTCAATGTCACTAACCATCAGAGAGATGAAAATTAAAACAACAATGAGGTATCACCTCACACCTGTCAGAATGGCCTCCATCAACAAATCATCAAACAACAAGTGTTGGTGGGGTGTGGAGAAAAGGGGACTCTAGTAGACTGCTGGTGGGAATGCAGACTGGTGCAGCCACTATGGAAAACAATATGGTGTTCCTCAAAAAATTAAAAATTGAACTTCCATTTGACCCAGTGATCCCACTTCTAAGAATATACCCTAAAAAGACTGAAACACCAATCAGAAAGAATATATGTACCCCCATGTTCATAGCAGCACTATTTACAATAGCTAAGATCTGGAAACAGCCCTAATGTCCATCAGTAGACAAATAGATTAAAAAGCAGTGATACATATACACAACGGAGTACTATGCAGATATAAGAAGGAAAGATCTCTTATCCTTTGAGATGACATGGAGGAACCTGGAAAATATTATCCTAAGCGAAACAAGCCAAGCAGAGAAAGACAAGTATCACATGATCTCACTTATTTGTGGAATATAATAAACATAACAGTCTGAGGAACGGGGTAGTCCCAGAGACGTGGAAGTGGGGTACAGACTGACAATCCCCAGAAGAGGGGGTGGTGCAGAGAGATAAACCACAGAACTTATATGCATGTATGCATGAGCAATGGACATGGACAACAAAGCTGGGGACAGGGCGGGGAGATGGGGACAGGGGTATCAGTGGGGTAAAAAAGGAGAAACATCTGTAACAAAAATTAATTAATTAATCTAAAAAAATAAAATAAATAAAATTATTTTTATATTTTAAAAAAAAAGTAAGTTCATATGCTCTATGTTTTTGTCTATTTTGTGTTTGTGCCAATTTCCTGATGCCCATACTTGAATAACTCCCATAAGCATCCTAACCTGGCTGCATCATGATGGTAAGGAAGAAATACAACACTGGGAACTGTAGATATACAGGCCCACTTTCACTGAAATAATCAAAAGAGGGAATGGAAGTGATGAGAGAGTCTATTCAAAGACCTACCCTACCTTTCCTATTCCCAGCCATGTAAGGTAGAAAACAGCAATTTTAATTTCCGTCACAGAAGACAAAGCATAAACTTTGGTGTCCGAACCAGGAGTTAAAGCTTTGGAACTGAGAAATCTGTTTTCTTATCTGTAAAAGGAATTGTTTTGAGGGTTCAAAATAATAAGTATAACTTGTCCAGCCCATTGCAAGATAGGTTGAAAACTGTTACCATTGTGAATATTTGTAATATATAGTAGTAATATGGTTTTAGCATGTGGACACAGGTAATAATAGATGCATCTGAGAAGTCCTTAATGAATTGTATGGGCTCTTGAAAACCAGCTCCTACATGGGTCCTTTTCCTTCAGCACAAGACCATGTACAGACAGTTCGGACAAATAATCAGAGTTTTAACAAAGCACATGTGAAAAGACGCGGTACAATCTCCCACTCCTCCTTGAGGGGCTACCAATCTTCTAATGAATGATGAGTGTGCGTGTCGGTAATGAGGCAGAGTGGTGGGAAGCACGCTACATTAAACATTCAGATCCCAACTGCCATTCCCAAGACCCCAGAATCCACATACCCTGAGCTGAAGCAAATGAAAAATAAGAGAGACAGTAATAAGTTAACAACCCACTTCAGAAATGACTGCATTCATTCTGCTGAGCAGCTCCTTAAGTTCTGATGGTTCCCGCTCATTTGCCAGTGTGTGAGTCTAATCAGAATGAAAGTCTTTAATCATAGCAACATCACAGAAGCTTCTGTTCTGAACCTAGCAGGACTCCTAACAATAGTAAATGTGACTCCACAGACTGAGCTCCTCGCCATTCCACTCATCTGCCTCTCGTAGCACAACAGCAAATCCGTCTCTGAGGAGTTTGAATCTTGAATCAGCCATTAACTAGATCCATGACCAGGGGCTATTTATTTAAACTCTACTGGCCTCCATTTGCTTGGTTGTAAAATGGGGATAAAAATGATTCCTACTTCAATGGGCTGAGCAATAGAATGAGCATTACTGAGATATGTCAAGTACTTAGCCTGATGTCTGACATATAAGGGCTCATTTAATTTTAACTGTGGTTCCTATTTATTTTTATCTGCAGAAGATACTCTCCAAAAAGGGCTGCCATCAATTCCTTCCTTCTCTGTGGGTGAGTGCTACTTCAGCCATTAAATCTATTACCCCTCCTCTTGAGTCAGGGCTGGTGTTGTGATTTTCTTGATTAGTAAAATGTACCAGAAACGATGCCATATCTGGTTCTTTCCTTTAAGGAGCCTGGCAGCTTCCACTTTCTCCCTGGCAAAGCCAGTCAGCTTGCTGTAGGAACTTGGACTTGACTACTGAGTGATGAGACACCACAAGGAAAGAGACAGGCCACGCAGCGGAACACTGAGGCACCAGACACACGAGTAAAGCCATGGATCTTCCAGCCACGCCCACGAGCCAGCTGAAGGCATCTGCATGGGAGCCCCAACCCAAGCAAAACAAGTAGACGGATCTTCATAGTGAGTCCCAGCAAACCCACAGTCAACCCATAGACTGATGAGAAGTCATAAATTATTATATAGATAACTAAAAAATCCATTCATTTTTCTCTTCTACTAGACCATGAACTTCTTAAGCACAAGAACCACATGAAATGTGTATCTGTATTGCCAGTTCCTAGACAGACAGAAATCTGAACAAAGCCATGCATCAGCACACCAGTGGCATGTGTACGTGAGTCGCTAAGGCAGAATGTTTGAACAGAAAGCTACTGAATGAATTCTTTCCCACTTCTTTATGAGGAAACTGTACATGCAGAATCAAAGCCCAGTGAAGGAAAACGTTAATACAATCTGATGACACAAGGGAGGGGACCCATCTTTAGAAACTATGCTCAGCCCAGCCAGTGTGGCTCAGTGGTTGAGCTTCGACCCATGCACCAGGAGGTCACCTGTTCAATTCCCGGTCAGCACCTGCCAAGGTTGTGGGCCCGATCCCCAGCGGAGGGCATGCAGTAGGCAGCCAATCAATGTTTCTATCTCTCTCTCCCTCTCCCTTCCTCTCTCTCTATGGTCAATAAAGAAAAAGAAAAAACTATGCTCCACATCTTTGTGAACAAGTCCCTTTCAAAGCAGCCCGTCTGCCTATCTACTTCTAAGACAGTGGCAACCCAAGAAGCCTGAGGAAGGGAGGTGGAAACGTTGAATGTTTAGATTTATTGCACCAAGTTGAAATTGCAGAAGGAAACAGATGGAAGATAGAATGTTCTGTGAAGCTTACATTTTTCTACCCATTCATTCGGGAATTGCTGCTCACCGTCCGTCTTGGCTCTGGAGAGTGGGGTATGTAAGCATGGAGAGAGCCTCATGCTGTCACCGCTGCAGGACGATACCAAAAGTACCTCCTCGTGAGATTAGACTTTGTCCAGCAGAGCCTCGCTCTCTCCCTTTGGGCCTGCCGGCCCCTCTCCACATCAGAAGGCTTGAAAAGAAGTCATCTCTGGCAGGTTTTCCTCTTTCTCAAGCTTCGTCATGAATCGTCACTCTCTTACTTTGTTTTTGCATCTGTTTTCTGCCTAGAATCTTGCATGTGTTCTCAGACTCTTCCTGGGAGCGAGTGGTTCTGACACCAAGCTCTCTGCACCAACCAGAAGGCCTTATTTTCTCATGGATGTTCCTACTTCTGTTGGCTGTGGACAAAGTGAAAATTCTCATTCATGGTCTGGCCACAACATCTGGTGTAAACACTTATAGTCTCTGTAATCCCTGGGCATACACAGGATCTCTCAAATGAGGCCCAAATCCCATCTGTTGGTCAACATTTTACATGGGTCCTTTGAAATGGGGTAGAAAGGGAAACAAAGAAATCAAGAATATGACCCTCCAAATTTGAGTGGATGCTAATGAAACCCAGTGCATGATATTATTCTCAGCTTTCACTCTATTTTCATCATGTGAAAAGTCATGCCCTCCTCCATAATTTTTGTTAATTCCCGAAGACCTTATATTCTCACTGCCGCTCCTGGCTGCAATTTCCTGAATTCACTGAGCTCTTGTTCCTGATTAAATTATGCCAGATGTTCATTTACTAAGCTTCAAATATCTTTCTTACATCATCAAATATTTATTGTGTCTTTCATATGTGAATTTAACAGAACCCAGTAACTGTTGTATAGGACATACAATCTAGTGGAGGTGGCAGAAAAATTAATAGGTAGTTAAACACTGTGCTAAGTGCTCAAGTGCTCCTACAGGAAAATTAGAATGTGCTCTGTAAGCACTTCATTCTGGGGGTGAACTGGGAGGTCAGAAAAAGCTCCCCAGTAAGTAGCAGGAGAAACCTACATACTCAAAGTACGGTCTATGAAAACAGACAAATCCACAATCGTAGTTAGAGATTTCAGTACCTCTCTCCCAGTAATTGATAGAATGCGTGGACAGGAAGTCAGCGGGAAGGAGGAGGAGTCCTGTGTTCCAGCAGTGATGCCCAAGAAGTTGCCGGACCTGAGAGAGGACAGGCCCAGTGGTACCTCTACACAGACGAACATGTGGGCAAGGTTGGCAGAGTCCTGTGTCCTGCGTACACCATGGAAGTGGTGGAGGACCACCTGAAGGGTCAGAAAGCATGTACTCCTCAAAGACCCCCTGGAAGAATGGAAGACCAAGGGCCAAATGTCCCCTCAGCAAACCTCAAAACTATAACATGCAACATGACTCTTGGGGGGAGGGCGGTTACCATTACCACCGACCTGTCAAGATGTGGGCTTAAAATAGAAAATGGTTTTAAAATAAAATCCTATTTGTTTCACATCTTTGTGAACTGAGATTCACACTTCCTACATATATACATGCTGTTTATCAACGTTAAATCTAGAAGGAACAATTTATATTGGTTTCCTTTGGGGAAAGAAACAGGGTATTGGGCAGGAAGGTTTTTCTTATTTTCATTTTTTAAAATATGTTTTTATTGATTTTTAGAAAGGGAAGAAGGGAGAGGGAGAGAGAGAAACATCAATGTGAAAGAGAAACATCAATCAGTTGCCTTCCATACACACCCTGAACGGGGACCGAACCTACAATCTGGATATGTGCCCTGACCAGGAATTGAACTGGCAACATTTTGGTACACAAGACAGCACTCAACCAACTGAGCCACACTGGCCAGTGCTCTTCTTTTCATTTTATCTTATGTCCCTTCCAATTAACATATTCTCATGTTAGAATTTTCATGTTTAAAAAAATGTAAACAGTAGCCTGGCTGGTATATCTCAGTGGTTGAGCATTGACCCATGCACCAAGAGGTTGCCAGTTCAATTCCCAGTCAGGGCACACACCCAGGTAGCAGGCTTGATCCCCAGTGGAGAGCGTGCAGGAGGCAGCCGATGAATGTTTCTCTCTCATCAATGTTTCTCTCTCTCCCTCTCCCTTCCTCTCTCTCTAAAAATCAATAAAAACATGTTTTAGTCCTGGCCGGTTTTGCTCAGTGGTTAGAGCGTTGGCCTGTGGTCTGGAGAGACCCAGGTTCAGTTCCCGCTGTGGGTACGTACCTCGGTTGCAGTTTGTCCCTAGCTCTGGTTGGGTCGTGTGGGTGGCAGCCACTCGATGTGTCCCTTTCTCGTTGATGTTTCTCTTTCTCTCTCTCCCTCCCACTCTATCTGAGCAAAATATCAAAAAAATGTCCTCGGGTGAGGATTAAAAATAAATAAATAAATATATGTTTTAAATGTAAACAGTATTTATACACATCTATATTATAAAAATCTAACTTTTTTCTTAAGTAAACACAATGCAAAGCAGAGTGAAAGGGTTTGTTAGGGGTTTGGATACGTGGCCTTAAGTGGCTTGGCATTTTGTGAAGTTTCTCTTTTTTTCTCTCTCTCTCTCTTTATTGATGTTAGAGAGATAGAAACGTGGATGAGAGAGAACATCAATTGGCCATCTCCTGCATGCCCCGCACTGGGATCAGGCCCACAACCTGGCTATGTGCCCTGACCAGGAATTGAACCCATGAATCATTGGTCCAGGGGCTGATGCTCTAACCACTGAGCAAACTGGCCAGGACAGCACCAGAATTTTTAAGGCAGTGAAAATATATATATATTTTTTTTTATCCTCACCCGAGGATATTTTTCCATTTTTTGTACAGATAGAGTGGGAGGGAGAGAGAGAGAGAGAGAAACATCGATGTGAAGGGACACATCGAGTGGCTGCCACCCGCACGACCAACCAGGGCCGGGGACAAACTGCAACCGAAGTACATGCCCTTAGCGGGAACCGAACCCGGGTCCCTCCGGACCGCAGGCTGACGCTCTAACCGCTGAGCCAAACCGGCCAGGGCAGTGAAAATATTTTGTATGATATGAAAATGACTGATAAATTTGTCCAAACCTATAGAATGTACAACACCAAGAGTGAACCCTAAAGTAAACTATGGACT
This sequence comes from Molossus molossus, assembly GCF_014108415.1. NCBI lineage: Eukaryota > Metazoa > Chordata > Mammalia > Chiroptera > Molossidae > Molossus > Molossus molossus. The sequence continues at coordinate 41,468,844 of NW_023425357.1, forward strand.
GTGAGTGACAATGATGTGTTAATGGTGGTTCATCAGTTGAAACAAATGTACCACTCAGATTGGGGAGGTTGATAATGTGAGAGGCTGTGCATGTCTGGGGGCAGGGAGCATGAATATGGGAAAATGTCTGTACCTTCTTCTCAGTATTTTATTTTTTTTAATCCTCACTCAAGAATATTTATTTGTTTATCTTCAGATAGAGCGGGAGGGAGAGAGGAAGGAAGAGAGAGAGAGAAACATCCATGTGAGAGAGATACATCGACTGGTTGCTTCCCTCACGACCCCAATCAGGGTTGAGGACGAACTGCAACTGAGGAACGAGCCCTCGGCCGGAATCGAACCAGGAACTCTTTGGTTCACAGGCCAACACTCTAACCACTCAGCCAAACTGGCCAAGGCCCTTCTGTTCAATTTTGCTGTAAACCTAAAACTGCTCTGAAATAGTCTTTAAAAATAAAAAATTTTAAATTAAAATAAAGATGACACACTTTACTCCAGAATACATCCATTTTTTGTTCCAATTTATAAAATTTTAAGATTACTTTCTGCTAAATTGTTTAATTCTCTTCCAAAAGTAGAGTGGGGACTGGACTACTGAGGATCCAGGTAAACCGCTCAGCCCTTGCAGCAGCCTGCAGAGAGCATGTGACACGTTTACCACGAGATGGCAGCATCCGCCCACAGATGCGGCAACCAGCCTGGCCCATCTCTAACACTGGAATATACTTAAGGAACACTAGAGGGTCCTGAGCCCTTGCCACCTGCTGCGAGGGAGGAGGATGGTTCAGAAAACATCGCACTGGCCAAGCTGAGAAAATTCCTGAACCACTAAATCTCTAAGTTCATAGGGATCCTACATCTCTTCCATACTTCTTTTTTTTTTTTTTAATTTTTTATAAATTTATTTTTGTTACAGATGTTTTCCCTTTCTTTCCCCATTGACACCCTCCTCCCCATTCCCCCCACCCCATACCCAGCTTTGTTGTCTTTGTCCATCGGTTATGCATAGATACATTTGAGTTCTGTGGTTTATCTCTTCCCTCCACCCACTACCCCCTCTTCTGAGGATTGTCAGTCTGTACCCTACTTCCATGTCTCTGGGTCTACCCAGTTCTTCAGACTGTTATGTACATTATATACCACAAATAAGTGATATTAGTCTTTCTCTGTTTGGCTTGTTTCGCTTACTTTCCAGGTCCCTCCATGTCATCTCAAAAGATAAGTGATCTTTCTTTCTTATATCGGCATAATACTCCATTGTGTATAAGTACCACTGCTTTTTCATCCATTCGTCTACTGATGGACATTTGGGCTGTTTCCAGATCTTAGCTATTGTAAATAGTGCTGCTACAAAAATGAACGTACATATATTCTTTCTAATTGGTATTTCAGGCTTCTTAGGGTATATTCCTAGAAGTGGGATAGCTGGATCAAATGGCAATTCAATTTTTAATTTTTTGAGGTAACACCATATTCTTTTCCATAGTGGCTGCACCAGTCTGCATTCCCACCAGCAGTCTACTAGAGTCCCCTTTTCTCCACACCCTCACCAACACTTGTTGTTTGATGATTTGTTGATGGTGGCCATTCTCACAGTTGTGAGGTGATACCTCACTGTTGTTTTAATTTGCATCCCTCTAATAATTAGTGACGTTGAGCATTTCTTCATATGTCTCTTGGCCATTTGTATGTCCTGTTTGGAGAGGTGTCTATTTAGTTCCTCTGCTCATTTTTTAATCGGATTCTTTGTCTTCCTTTTGTTGAGTTGTATGAGCACTCTATATATATTGGAAATTAACCCCTTATGTGATTATGATTGGCAATTATGCTCTCCCATAAAGTGGGTTGCCTTTCCATTTTGGTGGTTGTTTCTTTTACTGTGCAGAAGTTTTTGAGTTTGATGTAGTCCCAAGTGTTCATTTTTCCTTTGTTTCTGTTGCCTTAGGTGATATATCAGTGAAAATTCTGCTGTGTATGATGTCCAAAATTTTGTTGCCTACATTTTCTTCCAGAATTTTTATGGATTCATGAGTCACATTGAAGTCTTTTATCCATTTTGAGTTTATTCTTGTGTATGGTGTAAGTTGATGGTCTAGTTTCATTTTTTTGCATGTAGCTGTCCAATTTTCCAAACACCATTTATTAAAGAGGCTGTCTTTACTCCACTGTATGCTCTTGCCACCTTTGTCAAATACTAATTGAGCATACTGCCTTAGATCCATTTCTGGGTTCTCTATCCTGTTCCATTGATCTATCTGCCTGTTCTTGTGCCAGTACCAGGCTGTTTTGATTACAGTGGCTTTGTAGTATAACCTGAAATCTGATCATGTGATCCCTCCAACTTTGTTCTTCTTTTTCAAGATTGCTGTGGCTATTCAGGGTCTTTTTTTGGTTCCATATGAACTTTTGTAGTATTTGTTCTAGTTCTGTGAAATATGTCGTTGGTATTTTGATGGGGATTGCATTGAATCTATAGATTGCTTTGGGTAGTATGGACATTTTAATGATGTTAATTCTTCCAATCCATGAACAGGGTATGTGCTTCCCCTTTCTTATATCTTCCTCTACATCTTTTTTCAATGTCCTGTAGTTTTCTTCAAACAGGTCCTTTACTTCTTTGGTTAAGTTTATTCCTAGGTATTTTAAATTTTTTTTTGCTGCAATGGTAAATTGGATTTTTTTTTTTAGTTTCTCTTTCTGTGAGTTCATCATTGGTGTATATGAATGCCATCAATTTCTTGACATTAATTTTGTATCCTGCTACTTCACCAAATTCATTTATTAAGTCTAATAGATTTTTGATAGAGTCTTTAGGATTTTCTATGTATAATATCATGTCATCTGCAGATTCCTTTTATTTTTTCTTCATGTCTGATTGCTGTGGCTAAGACTTCCAGTACTATGTTAAATAAGAGTGGTGAAAGTGGGCATCCCTCTCTTGTTCCTGGAAAATGCTTCTAGTTTTTGCCCATTGAGTATGATATTGGCTGTAGGTCTTTCATATATGGCCTTTATTATGTCAAGATATTGATCCCTCTAGTCCCACATTGTTGAGCATTTTTATCAGAAATGGGTGCTGTATTTTGTCGAATGCTTTTTCAGCATTTATTAATATGATCATGTGGTTTTTATTCTTCATTTTGTTTATGTGGTGTATCACATTTATTGACTTATGAATATTGTACCAGCCTTGTATCCCTGGGATGGATCCCACTTGGTCACGGTGAATAATTTTTTTTTTTGATGTATTGCTAGATCCCATTTTCTAGTATTTTGTTAAGGATTTTGGCATCTATGTTCATCAGGGATATTGGCCTGTAGTTTTCTTTCTTTGTAGTGTCTTTTTCTGGTTTTGCAATTAGAATTATGCTGGCCTCATAAAATGAGTTTGGAAGTCTTCTTTCTTCTTGAATTTTTGAAATAGTTTGAGAATGGGTGTTAGTTCCTTGAATGTTCGGTAAATCTCCCCATGAAGCCATCTGGGCCTGGGCTTTTGTTTGCTGGGAGAGTCTTGATTACATCACCAATTTCCTTAGTTGTTGTTGATCTGTTCAAATTTTCTATCTCTTCCTGGTCCAGTTTTGGGACATTATGTGTTTCTAGAAATTTGTTCATTTCGCTTAGATTGTCGAATTTGTTGCCATATAATTGTTCATAGTAGTTGTTAACGATCCTTTGTATTTCTGTGGTGTCAGTTGTTACTTCTCCTCTTTGATTTCTGATTTTGTACATTTGGGTTCTTTCTCTTTGTTTCTTGGTGAGGCTAGCTAAGGGTCCATCAATCTTGTATATCTTTTCTAAAAACCAACTCTTGATCCTTTTAATTGTTTTTTGGTTTCTATGTCATTTATTTCTTCTCTGATCTTTACTATTTCCTTCCTTCTACTTGCTCTGGGGTTTTCTTTTTGTTTGCATTCTAATTTTTTAACTGTGAGGCTCGTTTATTAGAAATTTTTCTTGTTTCTTGAGATAGGCCTGCAGTGCTTTGAACTTCCCTCTCAGAACTGCTTTTGCTGCATGCCATAGATTTTGTGTTGTTGTGTGTACGTTTTCATTGGTTTCCAGAAATTTTTTAATTTCTTCCTTAATCTCCTCGGTAACCCATTCTTTGTTTAATAACATGCTATTTAGCCTCCATGTGTTGAAATGTCTTTGCATGTTCTTGTTGCAATTGATTTCTACTTTTGTGCCATTGTGATCTGAGAAGATGCTTGATATGATTTCAATCTTCTTGAACTTGTAGAGACTTAGTTTGTGTCCTAACATGTGGTCTGTGTTTGAGAATGTCCCATGTGCACTTAAGAAGAACATGAATTCTGCAGTTTTGGGGTATAATTCTCTGTATATATCTATTAAATCCATTTGATCTAGCACTTCATTTAGAGTCTGTGTTTCCTTGTTAATTTTTTGTCTAGAGGATCTATCCAGTGATGTCAGTGGGGTGTCAAAGTCCCCTCCTATGACTGTATTGCTGTCAATTTCTCTTTGAAGTCCTCCAGAAGATTTTTAATATATTTTGGTGCTTCTATATTGGGTGCATATATGTTTATCAAGGTTATATCTTCCTGTTGGATAGATCCTTTCAATATTATGTAGTGGCCTTCGTTGTCTCTAGTTATGGCCAACATTTTGAAATCTATTTTATCAGATATGAGTATTGCTACCCCAGCTTTTTTTTCCGTTCCATTTGCTTGAAAGATTTTTTTTCCATCCCTTCATTTTCAACCTATGTGACTTGTTGTGTGGTGGGTCTCTTGTAAACAACATATAGATGAATCATGCTTTCTTATCCAATCAGCTACTCTGTCTTTTTATCGAAGCATTCAATCCATTTACATTTAAGGTGATTATTGATATGTACTTATTTACTGCCATTTTTTGTTTAGTGTGGTTATATTTTTCTTCTTATTTCTTCCACTAATTACAGCAGCCTGTTTAACATTACTTGCAATGCTGGTTTGGTGCTGATATATTTCCTTATCCTTTTTTTATCAGGAAGCTCTTTATTTGACCTTCTATTTTGAATGATAGCTTTGCTGGGTAGAGTAGTCTTGGATTCAGATCCTTGTTTTTCATGACTTTGATTACCTCATGCCATTCCCTTCTGGCCTGTAGTGTTTCTGTTGAGAAGTCAGCTAAGAGCCTTATGGGGGTTCCTTTGTAGGTAACCTGTTGCTTATCTCTTGTTGCCTTTAGGATTCTCTCTTTGTCTTTAATTTTTGGCATTTTCATTACTATGTGTCTTGGTGTGGGCCTGTTTGGGTTCTTCTTACTTGGGGCTCTCTGTGCTTCTTGAACTTGAATGCCTTCTTCCTTCACCAAATTAGGAAAGTTTTCTGTCACTATTTCTTCAAATATATTCTCTAGCCCTTACTCATTCTCTTCTTCTTCGGGGACGCCTATGATGCAAATATTATTACATTTCCAGTTGTCCCACAGTTCTCTTAAGCTGTCTTCCTATATTTTAATTGTTTTTTTTTCTTTTGGTTTTCTGATTGGTTGAGTTTTTCTACCCTGTCTTCTAATTCACTGATCTGGTCTTCAGCTTCCTCTCCTCTGCTGGTTAGTTTTTCCAATGTGTTTTTTTTTCCAAATCTTTATTGTTGGATGTAAAATGTACTACAGATGTTCCACATTTTTCCCCCATTGACCCCCTCCTCCCCACTCCCGCCCCCCTCCCACCTTTTCCCACACTGTTGTCTGTGTCCATTGGTTATGCATATAAGTTCTTTGGTTTATTTCTTTCTACCCCCCAACCCCTTCCCTTTGAGGTTTGTCAGTCTAGCAATGAATTTGTGCTTCTTAATCCCTTCACCTTTTTCACCCATTCCCCCAACCCCCTTCCCAACTGGCAACCAACAAAATGTTCTCTGTATCTATGAGAATGTTTCTGTTCTTCCTGTTCATTTTGTTTGTAGATTCCATTGTTGATAGATATGTATTCATTGCCATTTTGTTTGTTCATATATTTTATCTTTTTCTTCAAAAAGACCCTTCATCATTTCATATAATAACAGTTTGGTGGTGATGAACTCCTTTAACTTTTTCTTGTCTGGGAAAGTTTTTGTATGTCCATCGATTCTAAATGACAGCTTTGCAGGATAGAGTGATTTTGGTTGTAGGTTCTTGGTTTTCATCACTCTGAATATTTCTTGCCACTCCCTTCTGGCCTGCAAAGTTTCTTTTGAGAAATCAGCTGACAGCCTAATGGGTACTCCCTTGTAGGTAACTAGCTGCCTTTCTCTTGCTGCTTTTAAGATTCTCTCTTTGTCTTGAACCTTTTGCATTTTGATGATGATGTGTCTTGGTGTGTGCCTCTTGGGGTTCATCTTGTTTGGGACTCTCTGTGCTTCCTGGACTTGTATGTCTGTTTCCTTCACCAAGTTAGGAAAGTTTTCTGCCATTATTGTTTCAAACAGGTTTTCGATTTCTTGTTCTCTCTCTTCTCCTTCGGGCACCCCCAGGATGCGAATGTTGGCACGCTTGAAGTTATCCCTGAGGCTCCTTACTCTATCCTCATTTTTTTGGATTCTTTTTTCTTTTTGCTGTTCTGATTGGGGATTTTTTGCTTTCTTATATTCCAAATCGATGGTTTGCTCCTTGGGTCTACATACTCTATTATTGAAGTTGTGTAAATTATTCTTTATTTCAGTTAATGCCTCCTTTAATTCTAACTGTGTATCCATGATTTCTAACTGGTCCTTTTTTATGCTCTTGAGGCCCTCCCTAAGTTCACTGAGGTTCTCACTAAGTTCATTGAGCATCCTTATAAGCAGTATTTTGAACTCAGTATCTGTTAGGTTGCTTATCTCCCTTTCGCTTAGTTCTTTTATTGGGGTTTTGTTCTGTTCTTTCATTTGGGACCTGTTTCTTTGTATCCTCATTTTGGCTGCCTCCCTGTGTTTGTTTCTGTGTATTACTTAATGAGAGGTATGGGGCTCGCTGAGACCCGGTGCTGCTCGTTTGAAATAATTTAGGAAAAACCTGAAGCAGGATCCAAGACCGGCCAATCCTATGGTTAAGCAAGTGGCAACAGCTTGAAAGTTGTGTGGGGCGGGGCGGGGCCTCAGGGAGTCAGCAGGGCAGGGCTACCAGTGTGAGCCAGGTTGCTGGAGTCCCAGATATGGCTTCTGTCTGCCGCCCCCAGGAAGGGCTCACCAAAGAACAAAGGCCTCTTACAGCACGTTTGTCCCCGAGGAAGCCCCCTCTCCAGCCCTCGCTCCAGTGCCAAACAGCTCAGTTCTTCCCTGTGTGTCTCTGGCGCCCCTCGAGCTGCCTCCACTCCGAGCTTAGAGGGAGAGAGTCCGATAAGTCCGTGCGCGGGCCCTTTAGGGAGCTGCCTGGGGCTCCAGCCGCCTCAGCCTCCCTGAGCTCAGTTCCCGCTGGTTTTTCCAGCCAGAAGTTATGGGGATTCTCTTCCTGGCACTGGAACCCTGAACGGGGCACCTGGTGTGGGACGGGGACCCCTCAGTCCTCAGGGAGGACCTTCCCAGCCGCGGGATCCTCCTGATTTTTATCCACCACACTTGGGTGTGGGACCAGCCCGTCGCGCCACTGCGCGCTCCGCTGCCACTGCGCCGCCGCCCCCCCTTGCGCCGCCGCCCGTCCTACCGGTCTGGATGTAGCTGCTTTTTTTTTTCCTTAGTTCCGTAGTTGTACGACTTCCATTCAGCTTGATTTCAGGCGGTTTTGAATGATGGTTGTTCTTTAGTTTAGTTGTAACTTTGATGTGGTTGTGGGAGGACGCGATACCGCGTTTACCTACGCCACCATCTTGACCGGAAGTCCCAATGTGTTCTTTATTTCTGCTATGTCATTCTTCATTTTTTCTTGGTGGTTTTTAATTTCCAATGGGTTGATTTTCAATGTTTCTATGCCTTTACTCATGGTGTTGATGTCCTTACACATGCTATTGAGCTTCCTCAAGATCATGGCTCTGAATTCTATCTCTGTTAATTTGCTTAGCTGCATTTCATTGATCTCATCTTTGATAGAGTTTTCTTATTCTTTCATTCGGGATTTGTTTATTTGTTTCACCATTTTGGCTATCTCAGAGCCTGCCAAATTTTCCCTGTGGGTGTTGGTGTTCTGCTGTTTGTGGCTCCCTCTAGTGGGTTTGCATGAGCAAGGGAGAACCCATGTTAAACACCAATGTCAAGTCTTACTTTCCTGGACAGAGTTGCAAGCCCAGGAATGGTTCAGTTATCCTTTAGCTTTTTGCCTGGAGGCTATTAGTAGAAGTTACTTGAAGAGTCTTGGGTTCTCAGTTGAATGAAAACTCCCTCAGGTGTTTAGTGTAAGGGGATTTCTGAAAGGTGGGGCAGATGCTGGTTGTTAATGGGCCTCAATTTGCATTTCAATGGCCCACAGGGTGGGGTTGGATCTCCAAGGGAGGGGCTGCCATCTCTCCCGAGAGCCCTGGAAAGGAGTAAGATGACCACCATCCTGCATGGCCACAACTCAGCAAAAGCTCCGAGTGCCCTCCAAATCCCAGGTGTCCCCCACACAATTCCAGTCTAGTCGCCCTCCCTCTGCCGGAGCCCAAGGTGAGTGGCTATGGCTATTTCAGTGTCTGTCTGGCTCTGCGCTGTGGAACCGCCTGGGAGTTTAACCCGAAGGTGCTGCTCACAGCTAAGGTCGCTGCTGTCTGTGGGCTCCCAGACCCCTCTTGTGCCTCCACACTCCTACCAGGATTGAGTCAGTATCCCTGGTTATATGGTCCTCGCAAGCTGCTTTTCTGTTGCTTTTTCCCAATTATTTGTCTTCATTTTAGTTGTCATTCCAGTTTGGTCCTGGGAGATGGTCTGTGTAGCTTCCATTCACTCTGCCGCCATTTTGGAATCTCCCCTACTTCCTTTTTTAAACAGAAGTCACTGAAGAAGTTGCACCTTAAATAACAGATTCAGTTGCAGGATATATTAGCCCTTAACATCAACCAGGTCACCATTGGTGGGGACTGTCCTTGCATAGCCAGGAAAGGCAGGAAACCACAAACAAGCACAGAGTGGACCTGGTGGAGCACTTCCCCAGCTGGGCACTGCGCAGTAACTTCTTTCACTTTCGGTAACTGGTTTTCCGTGCGGTTCAGTCACCTCTCCACTGCTATACACTACCTAGTGATGGAAAAGACCCCTTCTTTCTACTATCACATTATTGTGCTTTATATCTACTTTATTGTAGCTTTTCCTGTAGTGCTGGGGGAAACAAGTGTATCCAGTTCTCTGGAAAGAATTTGGTGTTGGCAGTGCCCTTGGTGGTGCCCCGGCTCTGTCTCTTGCTTCAACAGTGTTTGGACAGAACAGGCCCAGGGACACCCCTTCTCCCAGCCCCTGATCACCCTCCAACCTTTTTTCCAGTCGCCACCTTTAGAACCACCTTAGTCATCCTTGGCCTCTGAGACTAGCCAACACCGTTTTTTTAGCTTAACTCATTGCTGAAGAACCATGAGCTCCCAGATTCGTCAGAATTATTCCCCCAAGGCAGAGACCCCATCAACCACCTGGTCACCCTGCATCTGCGGGCCTCCCACACCTACCTCTCTCTGGGCTTCTAGTTCCACCTGGATTATGTGGTCCTGGAGGGTGTGAGCTACTTCTTTGGCCAAAGAGAAACTCGAGGGTGCTCAGCAGTTCTTGAATAAGTAAAACCAGCCTGGTGGCTGCACCCTCTTCCAGGATATGCAGAAACCTTCCCAAAATGAGTACAGAGAAACTCGATGACAGGGAAACCACTGTGGTCCTGGAGAGGAACCTGACCCAGGTCTTCTGGACCTGCAGGCCCTGGGTTCTTCCCAGCAGACCCTCATTCTGTAACTTCCTGGATGAGCAGGGGACACTCGTCAAGGAGGTAGGCAACCCCTGACTCACCTCCGCCGGCCCGCGGCCCTCAGGCGGGCTGGGCTGGTGTCTCTTCGAAGGCTCATCCTCAGACACCAGCAGGAGCCCATGGAGCCCTCTGTCTCCCCCGCAATCTAGCTTCTGCCTGAGCCTCTCCCCGAATCCACTAGGCATCCTTTAACCACCCTGGAGCATTCTCCCATGCCCTGAACCAAACAGAAACAATAAAGCTTTTTGCAGAAAAAAAAAAAAAAATTATGTCATTTGGATATTTTCCTTTTACAAATAGGATCCAGTTGAGTTAAACAAAGAATTTTGCCAAATGCTAAATTGAAGTCTTCCTACTGCAGACAAGTCATAATTGAATGTAATGAAGTGCCCTGGCCTGTTTGACTCAGCCATTGGAGTGTCGGCCCACAGACCAGAGAGTCCCGGGTTCAGTTCCTGCTAAGGGCAGTTTGTCCCCAGCCCTAGTTGGGGTCGTGTGGGTGGCAACCAGTCAATGTGTCTCTCTCGCATTGATGTTTCTCTCTCTCTCTTCTTCCCTCTCTCCCTCCCACTCTATCTGACGATAAATGCAAAATAAAAATTTTAAAAAATGTCCTCGGGTAAGGATAAAAAAAATTAAATGTAATGAAGTGTGGGATTCCAGCCAACAGGAATTCTCACAGGTATTGAATACAATGCAATTTTCTGTGATCACGACAGCACCTAAATTGCCTCCCCACCCTGGTGCTAAGTTCTTTACAACATTTTATGACGGGTTTTGTTAACCTGAGAAATGGGTTTTGATACCAAGTTATCACTACATTTAAGATGAGTTGTGTTAATCAGAGAAGAGGGATCAGAATGGCCAGGGGCTGCAGACCAGACACCCTCAATGTCCTCCACTGTTTCTCTTGCCATGGGGAACACAGCACCTGTACCTGACCAGACCATCCTGTGTGGGTACTTATTTAACTTCATAGAAACTTGACAAAACGCTAAGCCACTTAAGGCCATGTACCCTGGCCCCCATTTCACTCTGTGTATTGTGTTTACTTAATAAAAATTTAGATTTTTCCCCAGCCAGTTTGGCTAGAGCATGGTTAGAGCGTTGGCCCAAGGACCAATGAGTCTCAGGTTCAATTCCAGCCAAGAACACGTGCCTCGTTTGCAGTTCATCCCCGGCCTGGTCAGGGTCGTGCAGGAAGCAACTAGTCGATGTGTCTCTCTCACATTGATGTTTCTCTCTCTCTCCCTCTCCTTCCCTCCTACTCTATCTGAAGATAAACAGAAAAATACCCTCAGGTGAGGATAAAAAGAAAAGAAAGTCAGATTTTTTTCTAACAAGGCTGGTAGGAATAGTAAACAACATGCACAGCAGTTTCTTTCTGGCTGGTGATCAGATGCATGTCTGTGAATAGAAGGTACACACATCTCATGGTAGGGAAGAGCACTGCCACGCCGCGTGCTGTCCCACAAGCCCCGGTGGCCTGGAGAGGGCATCACTAAGTATCTGATGAACCAATGAGATCCATACGCAGAAACTTCTTCCATATATGTAATGTGCTGTGCCCAATTCTAGGTGCACAATGATATCTGAAGTGGGCTTTGTCTCCGCCCTCACAGGAACTTCCCAGAGAAAAGAGACCAGAAGGGGGAAAAATGGGGAATTATAACTATAAAGCATGAAATGTACTCTAATAAAAACAGAATGCGAAAGAGCCCATCCAAGGGGAATCTGATCCTGTCCCTGGATAATCAGAGAAGGGGTCCCAGAAAATAGTTACCTAATTTGATATCTAAATAATGAATGGGAGTTAAGTGAACAAATAAGATAGGGGAAAGAGCCCTGGCCGGTTTGGCTCAGCGGTTAGAGCATCAGCCTGTGGTCCCGAGAGACCTGGGTTCGGTTCCCGCTACGGGCATGTACCTTGGTTGCAGTCTGTCCCCAGCCCTGGTCGGTCGTGCGGGTGGCAGCCACTTGATGTGTCCCTTTCACATCGATGCCTCTCTCTCTCTCTCTCTCTCTCTCTCTCTCTCTCTTCCTCTCTATTCCTCCCACTGTACCTGAACAAAAAACGTCCTCGGGTGAGGATAAAAAAAAAAAAAAGATAGGGGAAAGAGAGGACTACACAATGCTCCTTCCCAGTCTTCTGTGACCTCCTTCACGCAACATTTATCAAAACCAAGAAAAATAGCCCATTGTTATCAGTTATCTGCTGCTGCATAACAAGACACCCAGATATTTTTGTGGCTTAAAATCACAGTCATTGGTATGCTCATGATTCTGCGTTGTGGCTGGGCTCACATGGGAACTTCTTGTTTGCCTGGGCTCACTGCTGTGGCAGTCATCATCTGACAGCTCAACTGGAAGGGGCTGGCCAGGTGGCCTCAGCTGGGGTTCCCTCCACTGGCCTCCCATCTCTGGAAGGCTAGACAGAGCTTCTTGACACTGTGGTCGCAGGGCTGAATTCCAAGAGCAAAAAGGAGGTTTCAGGCATCGGGGCCCAGGCCCTGGCACTCACATGGCATCATTTCTGTCTACTGGTCAAAGCCCATTATAAGGCCAGTGTGGATTCGGAGACTAAGAAGACAGGCTCCTCCTCTTGATGAGAGGAGCTGCACGATATTGTGGGCATGTTTCTCAATCTACCACAAGTATGCTGAGAAAATTCAAACTGGAGAAAATTAGGGAAGACTCCAGAGAAGAAATGGAGCTTGATTTCAATCATAAAAGATGAGTGGTTAGAGTTTGTTGAGGAAATCAGAGTGCCCAGGATTACAGTGGCATGGAGGTGTCAGAGAGCACGGGTGACCTGTTTGGAAAACACAGGGATTGGTATCAGGCTCGGGGGACAAAACTGGGAAAGACGCAGCAGGAGACGAACATCATCACACCCTAGAATTGTCCCACATACATTTGGCTGCTTATGAGATGACTATTAAATATTGACTATATCCAATCAAGGACAACATCATGAAGGCCTGTATGATAATGTAGGAGTTTGCCGAGAACAAATTATAATCAGGGAATGTAGGCAATGAGACTTACCTTGTATATCAGAAATATCATTTCATAAACACTGCATGAAGCAGCATCCAAACTATTCTGTTCCTATGGACCTGGTCAAGACTTTAATCTTCTGTACTTTGTGTCCCCTGACTTGATCATCTGTGTGAATTCTGAGTCCTTGTTTGATCAATTCACTCAGAGTAGAGGTGAAATGGAATATTCTCAGCGAGTTGCCAAGACCCTATCTGACATGATAATAGACACTGAAACTAGAGGACCATTATGACAGAAGATATGAAGGCAAATGGCTAACATATGAGCCCACTCATGTGATCTTCCTCCAGTGGGTTTACATAGGATTTTTGTTTTTATTTACCCTCATTCAGTTAGAAGAAGAAATTTTATTGTTAAAAGACTGGAGAGTCCTGGCTGGTTTGGCTCCATGGGCAGAGCGTCAGCCCACAGTCCAAAGTATCAGGGCTTCAATTCCCAGTCAAGGGCACATATCTGGGTTGCAGGTTCGATCCCTAGCCCCAGTTGGGGTCATGTGGTAGGCAACCAATTTATGTGTCTCTCTCACATCAATGTCTCTCTTTCTCTCCCCCACCCTCCCTTCCGCTCTTTCTAAAAATCAATTTAAAAAATACCCTCAGATGAGAATTTTTTTTAAAAAGCTGCAGAAAGAAAGAATTAAGATAGCAATCAACTTCAGCAAAACCAGGATAGAGGTGACTTGCCCAGGGTCACATGGACCAAATGATTTCAGCCACTAAGAAGAGATAGTAATTATTTCTTCAAATCGTGGTTGCTCTGTGAGCAGGAACTAATGCGACTAACGATAAAAGTGCAGTTACACAAAACCATGTATTGTTATTGTAGAATTTCATTTATATGAAAGGTCCTAAAGAGGCAAATCTATAGAGACAGAGAGTAGATTAGAGGATGCCTAGTACTGGGGTGGCGGGAGGGAAGGAGAAGGAACAGAGGGCAGCTGCTAAAGAATAGGATATCTTGCCCTGGCCGGTTTGGCTCAGCAGTTAGAGTGTCGACCTGCGGTCCAGAGAGACCCAGGTTCAGTTCCCGCTAAGGGCATGTACCTCGGTTGCAGTGTTCCCCGGCCTTGGTTGGGTCATGCGGGTGGCAACCACTCAATGTGTCCCTTTTACATCGATGTCTCTCTCTCTCTCTCTCTTCCTCTCTCTTCCTCCCACTCTATCTGAACAAAAAATGAAAAAATATCCTCGGGTGAAGATTAAAAAAAAAGAATAGGATATCTTTGGGAGCCGATGGAAATGTTCAAAAATTTGTTGTGGTAATAGTTACACTACTCTATGAATATATTAAAAAACGCTGAATAGCCCAGCCACTGTAGCTCAGTGGTTGAGCGTCGACCCATGCACCAAGAGGTTGCCAATTCAATTCCCAGTCAGAGAACATGCCCAGGTTGAGGGCCTGATCCCCAGTGGGGGGCATGCAGGAGGCAGCCGATCAATGTTTTCTCTCATCAATGTTTCTATCCGTCTCTCCCTCTCCCTTCCTCCCTCTCTAAAATCAATAAAGAAAAAAATATTTTTAAATAAAAAATTTTTTTAAATAAACATTGAATAGTATACCTTAAATGGGTGATATGGTATGTGATTAATATCTTAATAAAGCTGTTCCAAAAAATTAAATCCATTAAAACACAAACTCTTTTTTTCATGCAAACTCTGTGATTTGGAGGCTGGCTGATAGCCATCCTCTAATCTAACTAAATTTTAGGCTCAGAAAGTGTTTTCTTTTTTTTTTATCCTCACCCAAGGACATTTTTCCATATTTTGTTCAGATAGAGTGGGAGGGAGAGAGAGGAAAAGAGAGAGAGAGAGAGAGAAACATTGACGTGAAAGGGACACATCGAGTTGGCTGCCACTCGCACAACCAAACAGGGCCGGGGGCAAACTGCAACCGAGGTACGTGCCCTTAGCGGGAACCAAACCCTGGTCTCTCTGGACCGCAGGCCGACGCTCTAACAGCTGAGCCAAACCGGCCAGGGCTCAGAAAGTGTTTTCAAAATCAAGGGGGACATTCTCAAGGCAAATACCAGTATAAAAAATGTCTCCTACTTCCTAATTGTGCCTTTTGTTTGTTTAATTCTGTGATTTTCACCTTTTTCATCTCAGGGCACACATAAACTAATTACTAAAATTCTGCAGCACGCCAAAATATACATTTTTTGCCAGTCTGACAAAATAGGTATAATTTTGATTCATTCACATCAGACGGCTATTGTTGTGTTAGCTGTTGTCATTTTTTATTTGACAGTCTGAGGGAAAAGAGGTCAGTGCCCCTGACTAAATAGTCAGGTGTTGCGTGTTTTAAAAATTCTTGCAGCACACAGGTTGAACATCTCTGCCGTAGACACCAAAGTCTGGAAACTTTGCATCTCGTGTATCTCCTCTAGAATGGATAATGCAGAGAGTAAAAACTCTGAGAAGCTCTGCAGAAAGAAACCTGTTTTATCTGAATTAAGTTTCCAAGTCACTTGACCACAGGCCCCTTTTAATCATCCCACAGAGCAGTGGTTTTCAACCTTCCTAATGCTGCAACCCTTTAATACAGTTCCTCATGTAGTGGTGACCCCCAACCATAAAATTATTTTTGATGCTACTTCATAACTGTAATTTTGCTACTGTTATGTCTTAGGCGACCCCTTTGAAAGGGTCGTTCAACCCCCAAAGGGGTCGCGACCCACAGGTTGAGAACTGCTGCCATGGAGTATTTTGTAGAAAATGTTGAAGTTGGTGATCTTAGGAGTCATTTCAACATTACAATCTTTGTTCTCTGCTCCATCATTACCTCCATCTAATGTTTCTTTCTGTAGTTTCAGACTCAAATGTGAGTGGGGGCGGTCTTCCTGCTGACTGGGACCACGCTTGTCACTAAATCACATGGTGCAGGCAATTGACAGGTCTATGATACACAGAGTCACGCCAGTAAAAACACACCCATCAGCAAGTGCACAAAGAAGACAATGATACTGAAAGTTTAAAAGAGCTTCTCAACATTCTTATTGCCATCAATGCCCTTTGTTTCTCATTGTTCCTGGGAAACCTTTTATTTCATAAATTTATTCCGTTTTTGTTTTGTTTTGTTTTTCACCCAGTTGAAAAGAAAACTTAAGACCAGAAGTCTTTTTCTGTCTCCTAAGCAGCTAAACCCAGTAAGAGTGGTGCTGGAATCCAGGAGGTTTGGATTCTGCTTCTGCCCATACCATGAACTCACTCTTGATTAGAAGTAAGTCATCTTCCTTATCAAATCCTGCATTTATTTTTCCATCTGAAAAGTGGGAAATTGAGCAAGGTGGTCTCTGGGTTCTCATGCAGTTTGAGATTGTTGTCTCATTCTGAATCAATGGCATCTGAAGGCAGCTTTAGATCCAGCAACCCCAAGGCTTGTCACCAGAGGCTTGTGCAGCCGCTGTCTGGCCGTGTGCTGTGCAGTAAACTGCCTCTCTGGCCTCCAACAAGCAACAGCTGGAGGTGGAAACAGCTCAGCCCATCTGGGTGTTTTCAAGGAGGCTGCACCACATCTCTCATGGTCAATGCCCACACTGATGTCACCCTTGCTCTTGGGGAGATGCACTCTCCAGTTTAGGGAACAGCCTGTGTCCACTGAACCAATGGTTGGAACTGCTGTGGTCTTGATATTTTCTTTATTTTTTGATCATTCAAAAAAATCAATAATAGCCCTGGCCGGTTTGGCTCAGCGGTTAGAGCGTCGGCCTGCGGTACAGAGAGACCCGGGTTCGGTTCCCGCTAAGGGCACGTACCTCGGTTGCAGTTTGTCCCCGGCCCTGGTTGGTCGTGCGGGTGGCAGCCACTCTATGTGTCCCTTTCACGTCGATGTTTCTCTCTCTCTCTCTTCCTCTCTCTCCCTCCCGCTCTATCTGAACAAAAAATGGAAAAATGTCCTCGGGTGAGGATAAAAAAAAAAAAAAAATCTTCACTTAAGTTATGTGAAGGGATTTACCTCAAACCACAGAAGCAATGAGAGCTACACCTGGAAATGGGGCCAACACAATGGCTTAGGTCAAGGCAGGAGAATAGCTTCAAGTTTGTTCTTACTTTTGTGGCTGTGTCAGGCCCTTAGCATGATTCAGGCATAATTTATGGATGTGTACACTGGCTTCTATTTCTCCAAACCATGCTTAGGAGGAGCTCAAATCCTCTTAATTACAGTACAGTACTGAGCACAGGAAATCTCTCCCCAGTATAGCTTCCAACCTTGGCTTTGAGGCCACTGACCGCACTCCTCTCCCTGCCCTGGACATGGCCAGTTGAGTGAGGCCACTCAGGGCTGCACACTTGCAGGGTGAGAAGTACTGAAGACTTGGTTGGCTCTGACTCTTCTGATCTGTAAACTTGAGCCAGTCACATGACCTATCTGGGCCTCAGACACTCTCCGTCTGTAAAATGGGGCTGACAGCCCTTCCATGAAAACCGCATCAGACTGCGGGTGAAAAATCTCTTGCCCCTCCCCAACTTGTGCTGTAATATCTGGGAGCATCTTGACTTTGCCTGACTTTGTAGCTTGTTCTCTGGTGTCTTCCCACCTTGACAAGTGCTGCTCCTTCAACCTGGTAATGGCCTTTCTTTTACTGCTCATTCTTCTAGATTCCAGCGAAGTGTCTTCTCCTCCAGGTAGTTTTTCTTGACATCGCAGGCTGGATGTCTCCATTCTGCACTCCTCCTCAGTGGCACAGGTATTTACATTTGTCACTGCACTTAGTGAACCCAAAATCACTGTTCCCACCTTGAAGATGCTCAGGGGCTTGTGGCAGATATACCATGTTCTTTTATAATTGCCCTCTTCTGCAGTGTCCTCCTAGGGTGGCATTAATGGTAGCATTATTCCAGGTGCTTAATGGCTGAACTGTTGAGAGTGAAGGCACAAGGAAAGCAGGAAGGAGACCCAAGGGGTGTGTGTGGGTGCATTGTCTGTGACATGGGAGGTCAGCCCCCACCTCTCTGTGGGTGGGCAGATCCTGCAAGGCTGTCTCGAGGTTATAGGAAGGGGATTGGACTAGGGAGCCTCTTTAGGGTTTTAAGCAAGGGGAAGATATGGTTTTATTTTTTTATTTATTTATTTATTTTTATCCTCACCCGAGGACATTTTTCCATTTTTTGTTCAGGTAGAGTGGGAGGGAGAGAGAGGAAGAGAGAGAGAGAGAGAGAAACATCGACGTGAAAGGAACACATCGAGTGGCTGCCTCCCGCACGACCGACCAGGGCCGGGGACAAACTGCAACCGAGGTACATGCCCTTAGCGGGAACCGAACCCGGGTCTCTCTGGACCGCAGGCAGATGCTCTAACCGCTGAGCCAAACCGGTCAGGGCGGAAGATATGGTTTTAGAAGGATCCTGCTGGCAGTTCTATGGGGAATGTCCCCGGGGGCAAGACTGGGGTCAATGGTCCAGTGAGGGGTTTTTGGTGTGACCCAAGAAAGGGCTGATGGTGTGGCCATGTGGATGGAGAGAAGCAGGTGGCTTCTACTTCCCGTGGTAATGAGAGATAGCTGGGGCTAAATCCTGGCTCTGTCCCTCTCTGGCTATGGACTTTGGGCACCAACTTCACAGCATCATTGTCAGAATTAATGAGGGAACAAATGTTTTGGTAGTAGTATTCCAGACATGTTCTGGAGGGAAACTGGGGTGTATGAAGATGAGGGAGAGTTGATCAAGGATGAATTTCAGATTTCTGGTTTAAGGAAATGGGTAGATGTCAGAAATGACTCAGCAATGGGCATGTCAGGTCTTGAAATAGGTGGAAGACATGTTTGGAATCTGTGCATGGAGTATGTTCAGGCCCTCACATCTCAGCCCCGGCCAGCTCTGAATCCTGGTCCTCACCCCGCGGGCAGGGCAGGGTGGATCCGGCATAGGCAAACAGAAGCAATGGAAGTGACTGGAGAAAACAACAATCCAACTATTTGAAAGGTTAGGCCCAATCAGAGGTGCTGTGTGGCCCTGGGTAAATCACTTACCGTCTTGGGCTTGAGCTCACACATGTGTGAACTGGGGAGACAGCTGTGCCCAGGCTGGTCTCCCAGACACTGAAAGATGGGAAGTATAGATGATGATGGTGTTAAAACACCTCCTCTTCCTTCGAGGTTCCACTCATGTGCTACCTGCTCCACATCACCTCCCCTGGTTCCCCAGCCAGACGCAACCCCTCTCCACTCTGAGCTCTTAGGACCTCCACACTCTGAACATTTATGGGGCTGTGTCTGGCCTATGCCCGCCCCACAGCTCCTGGAATAGGCTGGTACACACAAGCACCCACTGCACATGTGCTGCTCTGTGCCCCTCCCTGCAAGCAGCCAGCACAAGCCCAGGGTTAATCCAGAACTGTGGCTCTGCTGTCGTGGAATTGCGGTCCTTGTGGCGAAAAGTCCCAATGTGAGGCAGAAAAAAGGAATCAAGACACACCCAGGGGCTGCACGTGGGAGCCACAGATGAACACCATTAATAAAGTATTTTTTAATCATTTATTAAAATCCTTATAATTATCAGGTAGAAGCAGGTGGGTGTACTTTTCCAGAGTAGTTTCATGTATACAAAAAAGTGTTTGAAGATACTCTATGAGCCAGGGGGAGAGACCTGTATGTTCTTTGGGGCCTTGGGAGATGCTCTGAGTCACCAGAAACTGTCCCCTCCTGCCTCCTGACTGTGGTGGGCAGCATCTACCCTCAGAATTCCCCCAAGCTCTTCTTCTAAGGCTCTGCATTTCTCTGGGTGTGGAGGACAAGGCCTGTGGGGATACAAAAGGCCCTGGTCAGTCCAAAGGGCTGCCTCTTCAGATGAGAGCAGCCCTCTCAGCCAGCACCATCTCCTCCCCACCCAAGGCACTGAGGCAGCCCAGCCTCCCTTACCCTGGCTCAGCCAGCCTCCTCTGTCCTTTTCAGGGACAGGAGGCCACGGGGCTTCTCCTCAGATGGGTTAGATGGATTTGGAAGCTGGCATACATCCACTCCCCACCACTCCCACATACAGGGTACCCATATGCAAACAGGCACACACCTAGACATCTGCATGGAGACACACACCATTCACTGGCTTCCACATATGCACAAAAATGCAAAACACAACAAGGTCATATTCAAACACATTCACTCCCAGTACACATGTACGCACTCCATAGACAAAAAGCAGGAGCAGCAAAGACAAGGGAGACAGCAAGGAGGGGCATGAGCCATGAGTTTTCCTACCTTCCTCCTTTACCTACGAAAGACCATATGTCCTGCAAAGTTCAGATCAAATGCCATCTCCCGCATGAGAGCCTCCCCGATTTCCCACAGGAGCACCAAGTCCTCCCTCCTGTGCCATCCCTGGCTCTCCCTCCTTTATCTGATCTTTGCCACATTTTGCCTCCTCTCACTACCATTCCCTTAAAAGATGGCTAGTGTATATCCTTTGCACTTTATCTTTTGCCCCTTCCTATAGACTCTTTCCCAGAAAGGAGACATGGTGGCTGAAGTTGTGGCTACCATCTTGGACCACTGGGTGAGGGCCACACTTCAGGGAGGGCAGAGTCACAAGCTGGAAGAACCTGGGCCCATGAGGATTTTGTGGGGCAGAAATGCCATGCCAGCCCTAGAGGGCCTATCTTCAGATTTTTATGTGAGAGAAAAAAATTTGATTTGGGTTAAACCAATTAATTGGGGTCTCTGTTACTTGCAGGCAACCCCAGCTTTAACTGAGACAGTGAGAATTATTTCTGGCTCCTTTTCCATTTCTCCCTGCATCTAATCACTAAACCCTTTGGATTCTACCTCCTTGATATGTTCCAGGTCTTTAATCTTTTCTCCAACACTGCTACTTCTACCTGAATTCCAACCATCAGAATTTCGTGCCCAGATTACTGTGTCAGCCTTCCTTCTGCCTAGTCTCCTTACCTCCTAGGCTTGTCCTTTCCATCTTTCAAAGCAGTAATTCAAATTAGCTTTCTTATGGGAAAGTTAAATATGTACATTATAGAGATCAATATAACAAATACTCACACCCAGAATGGTGATGTGTTAATATCTCTGCAATTTTTATGAAGCAAATATGACAAAGTTGTGTCATTCGCTCCACAATGGCAAACACCCTCTCATGCCCTCCTGATCCCATACTGAACTGTACCCCTGGTATATTTTTTCAGACTCTTACATGCCTTTATGAGTGAATGTATGGTATGGTTCTGTGTATTTTTAAATTGTATCTAAATCATGCCATATTATACCTATACATCTGCAACTTGCTTTTATTGTTTTTGAGGTCTATCCATGTTGACACCTAGAAAGTGAGTTCATTCATGTCCATAGCTCTACAATGCTCCATCACATGATTCTAACAGCACATCTATCTGTTTCCCTTATGGACAATAAGTTGCTCCTATGTTTTGCTTTTATAAACAATGCTTCACTAACATCCTTATACATGTGTGAAGTCTCTAGGGTCTATACCTGGAAGTATAATTGTTAGGTCTTGAGGACAGCAGCTATTATGGATTGAAATGCATCTCCCCAAAAAGATATGTTTAAGTTTTAACCCCAGGTACCTATGAATGTGACCTATTTGTAAGGAGAGGCTTTGCAGATGTAATCAAATTAAGGTGAAACCACTAAGGCAGGCCCTAATCTAATATGACTGGTGTCCTTATAAGAGAAAAGACATGCCCTCACAGGTGCAATTTCCTTTCAGTAAACATAGGTTGCAGGTTCGATCCCCGATCAGGGCACATACAAGAGGCAACCGACTGATGTTTCTCTCACATCAATATTTCTCTCTCCTTCTCTCACCCCCTTTCTCTCTCTTTCTCTCTCTCCCTCACTCCCTCCCTCTCTCTAAAAGTCAATAAACAGGTCCTCAGGTGAAGATTTTAAAAAAGAAGAGAAGAGACACACACAGGGAGAGAACACCATTGAAGATGGAGGCAGAGACTGGAGTGATGTGTCAACAAACCAAAGAACTGCCAAGGACGGCTGGCAACTGCCAGAAACTCGAAGAGAGGCCTGGAACAGAGTTTGTCTCAGAGACACCAGAAGGGATGAACCCTGCAGACATTTTGATCTTGGACTTTGGACTCCAGAACTGTGAAAGAAGAAATTTTTGTTGTTTTAAACCATCTAGTTTGTGGTAATTTGTAGAAAATTTATATTAATATATTAAATTTATATTAATGTATTAATTATATTAATTTAAATTAAATATTTTCTTCATTGATTTTAGAGAGAGGAAAGGAGAGAGAGATAGAAACATCAATGAGAGAGAACATCGATTGGCCGCCTCCTGCATGCCCTCCACTGGGGACTGGGCCCACAACCTGAGCATGTGCCCTGCCGGGAATCGAACTGGTGACCTCTTAGTGCATGGGTGGATGCTCAACCACTGAGCCACACCAGCTGGGCTCTATTTGGGGTTGTCAGAGAAATGGTAGTTGTTTAGAGTGGCATGGCCGTTATTTGTTTGAATTATTCAACTTCGAGACTCTCAAATTCATTTACTTTTTTCTTTCAAAGTAATTAACTCCTGCTCAGCCAGTGTGGCTCAGTGGGCCGAGCGTCTCCCATGGATTGAGAGGTCCCGGTTGGATTCCGGCGGGGCACATGCCCAGGTTGCAGACTCGATTCCCAGCAGGGGGCGTGCAAGAGGCAGCCGGATGGAGTTTCTCTCTAAAAAAATCAATTCAAAAAATAAAAGTAATTAACTCCTTTCCACAAACAACTGCAATGATTTGACAAACGCAGCTTTGTCATTAATAACCACGGGTTATTATTTTGTGCTTATTAAACCTGGCCCTGTTTTTAGACATAATCGGCTAATCTCACCTAATCCACAGAAGTGCCCACAGGAGACAGGAATGTTACCTTCACAGCAGAGATAAGGAAACATTCATGAAGGCGAGGTGACTTGCACTTAGGGAAGCATCTGGCTGAAGATTTAGGGTCGGCCACCTCGTTACTGGCTTTATGATCAGGCAAATTACTTTACCTACATCAGCCTACATTTTCCCATCTTTCCAAATGGTGTCATAGCTGCTACCGCTTCCACGCGGCCCGTGGTGACTAAATAAGTGAGGCGTGTCAGGCGCTGCAAAGGCGACCAGCAGTGTCGTCACCGCTTTCCGGAACCACGTGGCCCCGCGGTGCAGACTCGGGCTTGCGGACCGAGGCTCCGCTCCCGCCCAGCCGCTGGCTCCGGCCGCCAGGGTCCGCTGTGACGCGGCTCGGGCCTGGCAGCTCTAGCCTCCCCGGGGAAGTCGCTGGCCTTACCTTCTGCAGGAGCCCGCGCCTTGGAGTCTGTGCCTGCCGGCCTCCGCTCCGTCCTGCAGCTACCCACTGCCCGCTTGCCGCCCACCATGGCCCTGCTGCACTCCACCCGCGTCCTGTCCGGGGTCGCCGCCGCCTTCCACCCAGGCCTCGCGGCTGTGGCATCTGCGCGAGCCAGGTAAGCTGTGGGAGACGGAGCCAGGAAGATGGGCCTGCCCCCGGAGCCACGGACACCGCAAACACGCTTACGCACACGTTCTCGGATTGATGGCCGCGCCTTACAATGACCCTCGGGGTCCTACATCCTTCCCTTCCCCTCCCCTCCCCTCTCCCCGGACCGCAGGAGAGTGTGCCAACGCGTTCCCTTGGGTTAGGAAGTGTGGCCCTCTACGGCAGCCAGACTCCCATTCAAGGAGGTGTCACGAGGCGCAGATTCGATGCCGGGGGGAGGGGACCTCGTGCCCATTGGCTGCGGGGTCAGGGCTGCCTCGCGCCCCATTGGCTGCGGCTAGGGGGACCGCGTGCCCCACGCGTGTGCCCTTGACAGGCTACCCTGGTGGGGTGCAGGGCTCACCTGTCGCAGCTTCCCTCTGGCAGGAGAGGGCTTGGCCGCTGGCGTCTGGCTGCAGTTTGTGTGCAGGGGAGAAGGAAGCGCATGGGAGGAAGGTTCCCGGGACCCTGGCATTCAGACCTGGCTATCCTCTCTGCATCCTGTGACCTTGGCGCACGGCATCCTCTGGCCGGTGCTACTGCCTGAGTCACCCGTGACACACACACACCCCTCCGCCGTTTGGCCTTTGGATGGAGAAGGGTCCGCGTGTATGTAGTGCACCTCTTTCCTTTAAGCCCTTAGGCGGTCTGGCTGGAGGGGAGTGGCCGATCTTTCTCTCCCATCTTACTCTCTTCTTTCATTAGTCAATATTTCGTCACCCGAGTTTCCAGAGCCAGGCGCTGGACCAGATGCTGGTGAGAGACACAGCGGTGAACAAGCCTGAGAGAGGTGTCACTCAGGAAATTACAATTACAGGATGGGGCAAAAGTAGGTTTACAGTTGTGAATACAGGAAACAGAATTTGTTCTTGTATTATTTGTTAGTGTATTATTTTCCATAGGAACAAATGTAAACCTACTTTTGCCCCACCCCGTATATCATTCAAAACTGTGTAATAAGTGTCAGAGAAAAAGTATGGCGCATTAAATGAATTAGTAATTCCCTCCTAGTGGACACCTGAGCCAGGCGACTTAATTTACTCAAGAAGCTTTTTGGGCCCTGGCCGGTTTTGCTGAGCGGTTAGAGCATCAGCCTGCGGTCCAGAGAGACCCGGGTTTGGTTCCTGCTAAGGGCATGTACCTCGGTTGCAGTTTGTCCCTGGCCCTGGTTGGGTTGTGCGGGTGGCAACCACTCAATGTGTCCCTTTCATGTTTATGTTTCTCTCTCTCTCTCTCTCTCCCCCTCCCACTCTATCTGAACAAGAAATGGAAAAATGTCCTCCGGTGAGGATAAAAAAAAAAAAGAAGCTGATTGGGGACAGTGTCCTTAAGTGCTACCTAATCAGGAGTGGAGTCTCCAAACCACCATAACCAGATATTAACTCCAGCTCTCAAAGCCTTGACCTCTTTTCCATGCCTTGGCCTTTCCTTTGAATGTTGTAGGATGTCTTCAAACCAGCAGAACAGTTTGTCCTTTACAAAGTGCTGTACTCTTGGCAATAGTTTCTCCCAGGCTTTCACACTTTCCTAACTCCTTGATTTGGTTCCTTCCTGACTCACCGTCAGATGTGCTCTTTAAGTCGGCCTACCTACTGGACCAGAATTAGGGAGCGGTTATTATCATTTATGCAGCAAATTTGGAGAACAGAGAGAGGTGCCTAAAATTATGGACAAGACAAAGTTGGTTTCACCGCTGTAGTAACTTTAAAATGATCCCTTGTTTTATGAATTTGGCCAGATGGTCTGCAGTTCTATTTACAGTGCTTGGTGAAAATCCCTATGGGTGTGACCTTTCGGTCATGCTTTCAGTTTGGGAGCCTGATTCTCCGTTCTTTTCTGTCTTTTCTCCATTAGAATATAAATTCCATGAAAGCAGAGACCACACCTACTTTGTTAACTGCTAAATCTCAGCACTTAGAACAGTGCCTACGTGTCTTTCAAATTTAATATTTTTATTTTAAACATTGATTTTTTTAAATCAATGCAATAGACTCAAATATGATAGTTTAATATTATATCTTAGATCAAAGTCTAAACATATAGGAAAACTGTGGTTGCAAACTGTGTTTAAAAAAAAATAGTCTTGGTCCCAGCCAGTGTGGCTCAGTGGTTGAGCATTGACCCATGCACCAAGAGGTTGCTGGTTTGATTCCCAGTCAGGACACATGCCCAAGTTGTGGGCCATATCCCCAATAGGAGGCATGCAGGAGGTGGCCAATGTTCTCTCTTATCGATGTGTCTGTCTCTCTCCCTCTCCCTTCCTCTCTCTCTCAAAATTAATAAAGAAAAAAAATTTTTTTAAATAGTCTTGGCCCTGGCCAGATAGCTCAGTTGGTTGGAGCACCATCCTAATGTGCCATGGTTGCAGTTTTGATTCTAGGTCAGGCACATGTAAGAAGCAACCAATGAGTATGTGAAAAAGTGGAGCAACAAATCAGTGTTTATCTGTCTCTCTATATCTCCCTCTCTCCCTAAAAATCAATAAATAAATTTAAAAAATAAAATAACTAATTGAAGTTTGTCTTAAAAAAAAAAATTTCAGCCCTGGCCAGTTTGGCTCAGCGGTTAGAGCGTCAGCCTGCGGTCCGGAGAGACCCGGGTTCGGTTCCCGCTAAGGGCACGTACTTCGGTTGCAGTTTGTCCCCGGCCCTGGTTGGTCGTGCGGGTGGCGGCCGCTCGATGTGTTCCTTCACGTCGATGTTTCTCTCTCTCTCTCTCCCTTCCTCTCTCTTCCCCTTCCTCTCTCTCCCTCCCACTCTATCTGTACAAAAAATGGAAAAATATCCTCGGGTGAGGATAAAAAAAAAAAGTTCATTCTGATACAATAAAGCTCTGGCAGTTGGTATTCCCACAAAGTGAGGGTTTATCCTACGAAGTCCTAAATGACCTAAGGGTCATTTAAATGGAAGTCTTAAGTTCAAGTGTTTCATTTAGCTGTAATTATAAAACAGCAGTAAACGCCCTGGCCCATTTGGCTCAGCGATTAGAGTGTCGACCTGTGGTCTTGAGAGACCCGGGTTTGGTTCCCACTGAGGGCATGTACCTTGGTTGCAGTTTGTCCCTGGCACTGGTTGGGTCGTGCAGGTTGCAGCCACTCGATGTGTCCCTTTCATGTCAATGTTTCTCTCTCTCTTCCTCTCTTTCCCTTCCACTCTATCTAAACAAAAAAATGGAGGAATGTCCTCTGGTGAGGATAAAAATAAATAAATAAAAAATAAAAATAAAAACAGCAGTAAACATTTAACCTTTTCTTGTACTGTACTATAAAAGCATAGTGACATTAAATTAGACAGTCATAGATCAGTGAAAAAAATATGTTGATGTATTTAATTCTGGTTGTTTAATTTTTAGTGAAATAACTGAAGGAGTATCATGAGACCATTTGGAAAGGCAGTGTGCAATAGTGATACAAAAACCAGTAGTTAAAACATCAGAATTGGAAGGTGTGGGGTTTTGTTTTGTTTTTGTTTTTTCAGTTACATTGGGCATTCAATATTATATTAGTTTCAGGTGTATAGCATAGTGGTTAGACATTTATATAACTTATTTTTTTTTTGTTTTTTTTTTTTATTTATTTTTTTTTTTATTTATTTTTTTTTTTTTAAAATTTTTTTATTAAAAGAATTCCCCCATTGACCCCCTCCTCCCCACTCCCGCCCCCCTCCCACCTTTTCCCATACTATTGTCCGTGTCCATTGGTTATGCATATAAGTTCTTTGGTTTATTTCTTCCCACCCCCCCAACCCCTTTCCCTTTGAGGTTTGTCAGTCTAGCAATGAATTTGTGCTTCTTAATCCCTTCACCTTTTTCATCCATTCCCCCAACCCCTTTCCCAACTGGCAACCAACAAAATATTCTCTGTATCTATGAGAATGTTCCTGTTCTTCCTGTTCATTTTGTTTGTAGATTCCATTGTTGATAGATATGTATTCATTGCCATTTTGTTTGTTCCTACATTTTATCTTTTTCTTTAAAAAGACCCTTCATCATTTCATATAATAACGGTTTGGTAGTGATGAACTCCTTTAACTTTTTCTTGTCTGGGAAAGTTTTTATATGTCCATCGATTCTAAATGACAGCTTTGCAGGATAGAGTAATTTTGGTTGTAGGTTCTTGGTTTTCATCACTCTGAATATTTCTTGCCACTCCCTTCTGGCCTGCAAAGTTTCTTTTGAGAAATCAGCTGACAGCCTAATGGGAACTCCCTTGTAGGTAACTAGCTGCCTTTCTCTTGCTGCTTTTAGGATTCTCTCTTTGTCTTGAACCTTTTGCATTTTGATGATGATGTGTCTTGGTGTGGGCCTCTTGGGGTTCATCTTTTTTGGGACTCTCTGTGCTTCCTGGACTTGTATGTCTGTTTCCTTCACCAAGTTAGGAAAGTTTTCTGCCATTATTGTTTCAAACAGGTTTTCGATTTCTTGTTCTCTCTCTTCTCCTTCCGGCACCCCCAAGATGCGAATGTTGGCACGCTTGAAGTTGTCCCAGAGGCTCCTTATACTATCCTCATTTTTTTGGATTCTTTTTTCTTTTTGCTGTTCTGGTTGGGCGTTTTTTGCTTCCTTATATTCCAAATCGATGGTTTGCTCCTTGGATTTACGTACTCTATTATTGAAGCTATGTAAATTATTCTTTATTTCAGTTAAAGCCTCCTTCGTTTCTAACTGTGCAGCGATCGTTTCTGACTGGTACTTTTTTATGCTCTTGAGGCCCTCACTGAGTTCATTGAGCATCCTTATAAGCAGTATTTTGAACTCAGCATCTGTTAAGTTGCTTATCTCCATTTCGCTTAGTTCTTTTCTTGGGGTTTTGTTCTGTTCTTTCATTTGGGACCTGTTTCTTTGTATCCTCATTTTGCTGCCTTCCTGTGTTTGTTTCTGTGTATTACTTAATGAGAGGTATGGGGCTCGCTGAGACCCGATGCTGCTCGTTTGAAAGAATTTAGGAAAAACCTGAAGCAGGACCCAAGACAGGCCAATCCTATGGTTAAGCAAGTAGCAACAGCTTGGGTGGGCCTGAAAGTTGGGTGGGGCGGGGCCTCAGGGAGTCAGCAGGGCGGGGCTACCAGTGTGAGCCAGGTTGCTGGAGTCCCAGATATGGCGACTGTCTGCCGCCCCAGGGAAGGGCTCACCAAAGGAACAAAGGCCTCTGACAGCACGTTTGTCCCCGAGAAAGCCCCCTCTCCAGCCCTTGCTCCAGTGCCAAACAGCTCAGTTCCTCCCTGTATTTCTCTGGTGCCCCTGGAGCTGCCTCCCCTCCGAGCTTAGAGGGAGAGAGTCCGACCAGTCTGTGCGCGGGCCCTTTAGGGAGCTGCCTGTGGCTCCAGCCAGGTCAGCTTCCCTGAGCCTCAGTTTCTGCTGGTTTTTCCAGCCAGAAGTTATGGGGACTTCTCTTCCTGGCACTGGAAACCTGAGCGGGGCACCTGGTGTGGGACGGGGACCCCTCAGTCCTCAGGAAGGACCTTCCCAGCCTCGGGAGCCTCCTGATTTTTATCCGCCACACTTGGGTGTGGGACCAGCCCGTCGCGCCGCCGTGCCGCTGCCGCCACCCCTCGCTCCGCCGCCCCTCCTACCAGTCTGGATGTAGCTGCCTTTTTTTTTAATTCCGTAGTTGTAGGACTTCCATTCAGCTTGATTTCAGGCGGTTTTGGATGATGGTTGTTCTGTAGTTTTGTTGTAACTTGGATGTGGTTGTGGGAGAACGCGATACTGCGTTTCCCTACGCCGCCATCTTGACCGGAACTATATAACTTATTAAGTGATCCCCCCCAGTAAGTCTAGTACCCACCTGACACCATACACAGTCATTACAATATTATTGACTATGTTCCCTATGCTGTACTTTACATCCCCATGACTCAGAATTGTAGTATTTTGTTGCTGTTTTTAGCTCTGTGATCATGAGCAAGTTAATTAACCTCTCATTATAAAATAAGAATGTGAGGGAGAACATTTTAAAAACTATAAATTACTAGGTAGGCTCCCAAGGAAACTGCAAGGCATTTGAATTAAATGCTTATCTAAATACTTTGTACCAGCCCTTGCCAGTTTGGCTCAGCGGTTTGAGCCTCGGCCCGCCGACCGGTGAATACTTTGTACCTAACATCTTTTGGTTGTCTGGTCAGTATTGCTCAATGGCTGAGGCTTTGAGCTTATGTCCAAAGTTCATTGAGAGGAATCACTTTGTAGGACACTGGTTGTCTGCATCAACTTTGTCCCTAGCGTACTCTTGTTTTTATCTAGTACCGTTTCTTAAAAAACATCAGAGAATCGACCCATGCACCAAGGGGTTGCTGGTTCAATGCTTGGTTAGGGCATACGCACAGGTTTCAGGTTCGATCCCCAGCAGCGGGTGTGCAGGAGACAGCCGATCAATGTTTCTCTCTCATCAGTGTTTCTCTCTCTCTCTCTCTCCCTCTCCCTTCCTCTCTCTCTAAAAT
Source organism: Molossus molossus (assembly GCF_014108415.1). Classification (NCBI taxonomy): domain Eukaryota; kingdom Metazoa; phylum Chordata; class Mammalia; order Chiroptera; family Molossidae; genus Molossus; species Molossus molossus. The sequence goes on from NW_023425357.1 coordinate 41,498,616, forward strand.
CAATAAAAACATGTTTTAAAAACTCAGAGTTCTTACAATGTGGCAGAGACTCTGTACCCTTCTAAGGAATGGAATAACGAAGGGCATGGAGGACCTGAACATGATCACAAATGTAGGACTCATCAGAGTATCCCTGCTTCTATATTTAGATTTTGAAGATTTAGTTTTTTCAAATTGCTTTTAGAATTCTTCTTAAAAGATACTACTCTCAGTTATATCTCCGCCAGAAGACTCAAGACTGTTTCTGAGAGAATTTCTATGCCAAATAAACTTTTTAATGAACATGACTAATAAGTGCTCTTCCCACCATTTAACAAGGGTGCCTCCTGCCCTTGTGGTTAGGGGCAACGGCTCTGCCATCATTGATTGATGACTTTGGAGACAGAGCCATCTTTTTAAAAATGAAAATTGCTTACTAGAAGTTCTCTGTCATATGTCCTTGACATTCAGAGTATTCTTTTTACTCATCAGCTAATGACACTGATATAGATAGTCAGGTGGCTACATGTTACCAGACACTGAAATAAAAAAGCTTTCTTCAGGCCCAGTTCTGAAGTTGCTTCGAGGTGTCTGTTTCTTGCTACTGCTGAGATATTGGAACAACCAGGAAGCTAGAACAATGAAAAATGAGAGAGAGAGAGATTTTGAGTTCTGGCGGTAGAACTATTGAGGAGGAAGAATGATAATATCTCCCTCGGCTCTCGAAAAAACTAAATAGTAATCATTGAAAAGCAGGAAAGACCTGTATTTGGTCATAAAAACTTATGACTGTGCACTCCTTGAATTATCTACATACTTTCCTCACTAGGCTTCATACTAGTGGTGTGGTGGTTATAAATAACAGTAGAGTGTGATAATTTAGTAATGGCAATACCAGCTAAATCAAGTACTCACTCTGTACCAGGCTCTATTCTGTTTTGTAGTTAATAACTCCTTTATTCTTACAAAAACCCTGTGAGGTAGATATTGTTGTGCCCTCATTTTATAGACCACCTCTAAAAATGCAGGTATATTCATGTCACTCCCCTTACCTGATCACCCTTACCCTCCCCCACAAAAAAAAAAAAAAAAGTGATCCTACATATTTTCATTACATCCAAGGTGGGGCCCAGAAAACTATTTTTAACAAGCTCGCCAAATGTGTCCCTTAACAAGGATAAAAACCCAAGCCCCTTGGGGTGGGAGGTGGGGGAGAGTTGTCACATTATCTTACTCCACTGTCCCTTGCTTGCTTCTCTAGTTTCATCTTTTACCACTCTCAGCTTCTCACTGCCAAATTACTTGAAATAGTCTTTGCCTGGGAATTCCGGTCAGGTTCGGACTGTTTTCACAGCCTACACGTGCATCTTGTCCTCCCCAAGGTGATTTGGGGAGGTGCCCCTTTCTGCTGCTCATAGGAATTGTATTGGAATTATTGGTTTTCTCTACTCCTCTGTGAGGTGCCTGTTGCTTTACCCTGTGCATAGTAAACATGCAGCTGTTTGTTGAAATGGATTTGTGGCAGATCCAAGATGTCTCTCTCTGGCCATGGAAATCTTGTTTCTGTAACTGATTTCAGCTCCTGGTGGGCCCATGTGGAGATGGGGCCCCCAGATCCCATCCTGGGAGTCACAGAAGCCTTTAAAAGAGACACCAACAGCAAAAAGATGAATCTGGGAGTTGGTGCCTACCGGGACGACAATGGAAAGCCTTACGTGCTCCCGAGTATCCGGAAGGTGAGCGTACCGTCCGTCTCCTACCTGACTGGGATAATAAGCTGGAGGGAGCTCCCAGAGAGCAGCAGAAAGACTGCTGGACCAGGAGTCAAGAGACTAACTGCTTGAATCACTTAGGTTGTCTGGGCTGCAGTCTCCTTGGCTATAAAATGAACCGTTGGAACTGCATGGTCTTTTCCCAGATTGAACTTCTGTGATTGTCTATAAAAGAGGCATAATGTCATGTTTAATTCTGACGGTACACAAAAGGACCAAGAATTTAATTTCAACATTGTCTCTTGATAATAGGAATAGGCCTTTGTGGATGAGGGTTACTTTTGTTATTTTCCATTTCTTTAATGTTGATTGCCTTAGTAAAGCCCACCTGCCTACACAGACATGCTCTGGCTCTGTCCTTTTCCTATTGAACTATAGAATTTTGTTGTTGTTGTTAATCTTTATCCGAGGATATTTTCCATTAATTTTTAGAAAGAGTGAAGAAGGGGAGAACCATCGATGTGAGAGCAACACATCAATTGGTTGCCTCCCACATGACCCCGAATCAGGCTGGGGGTCGAACCTGCAACCCAGATATGTGCCCTTGACCAGGAATCGAATCCCAAGACCCTTTGGTCCATGAGCCAACGCTCTAACCACTGAGCAAAACTGGCCAGGATTAATTTTCTTTTTTTTTTGCATATTTATTAGTAGTCTTTCTATTTGTTATTATAACTATAATTTAACTAATGCCCTAAGAACAGGTTTTTTTTTTTTAAGGAAAGTGTCTTGCCCTGGCCAGTTTGGCTCCACAGCTTGAGCATTGGCCCAAAGACTGAAGAGTCGCAGGTTCAATTCCCAGTCAAAGGCACGTACCTGGGTTGCAGATTCAATCCCCCGCCCCGGTCGGAATTGTGCAGGAGTCAACCAATTGATGTGTCTCACATCCATGTTTCTCTTTCTCTCTCTCTCTCTTTCTCTCTCTCTCTCTCTCCCCCTCCCTCTCCCCCTCCCTCCCCCTTCCCCCTCTCTCCCTCTCTCTCCCTTCCTTCCTTCTACTCTGTCTAAAGAATCAATGGAAAAATATCCTTGGATGAGGATTATCAAAAAGAAAAAAGAAAGTATGTCTTTCTTTGCATTCGGCCCTCCTCTGATGAAATATGAATGTGCCGCTGTGCCACTTCCAAAGTGGGGTGGTGAGGTGGCTATCATTCCTCCATACTGCTGAGCCAGGCACCATGAGTGGCAGTGTTAGAATACTTTGGGGTAAGAGTAAAAAACTCTCATCACTGTGCAGCAGACTGGCTCAGGCCCTCGTGCGCCGCTGCAGTAATAGGGCATGGGCTGATTGAACAACTGAAAGGAGAAATTTCTGATAATACAGCCTTGCATATTAGGTATCATCTCTACAAGTCTCTAAGTAGCAAAAAGGACTCAAGAAACAGGGGTTGCTTTGGTGTCAATAAATCAATTTAAAGTATTCAGCAAGTGTTAGCTGTTGTTGTAAGCTGCAACTCCACCACTCACCTTAGTATATCAACTCATCAGCTCTTCACCTCAACCATATGAGGTATAGAAACAGTTCTCCCATTTAACAGATGAGGAAACTGAGACTCAGAAAGGTTAATAATTCACCAAGGGTCAACAGCTACTAAGGGACATGAAGACATGTCTATTACTATTAACCCTTTGAGGTTCTGGGACTGGCATATACCCTGAAATACTTCTTTTTTGTGTGTATAGTGTGATTTTTATTATGTTATATCTTTTAAATGTTGTTCTTTTTTTTATGTTTTTATTTTTTAGAGAGGGAGGAAGGGGGAGGGAGATAGAAACATCAATGTGAGAGAGAACCATCGATCGGCTGCCTCGTGCACACCTTCTACTGGGTATGTACCCTGACCAGGAATTGAACCGAGACATGGACTCATGGGACGATGCTCAACCCCCTGAGCCACACTGGCCAGGCCTTAAATGTTGTTCTTAAATCTTGTTCTTGTGCATTCCAAAAATGCCATTTTGTGTTAAATGGTAACCAAGAGACAGGCACCATGAGTGGCATTTGTAGAATACTTTGGGGTTAGAGTGCTTTACTCTTACCTCATCTACCTAAAACTGAACTTTTAAAAAATTAAATATTTTTGCTCTGAAATATAATATATAAAGCATTCTACTTATTCTTCTTCCAGGCCAATATCTCCCAATAAAAAAACAAGGTTGCCCAGCCAATGTGGCTCAGTGCTTGAGCATCAACCCAAGCACCAAGAGATCGCCAGTTCAATTCCTGGTCAGGACACATGCCCAGGTTGTGGGCCAAATCCCCAGTGGGGGGCATGCAGGAGACGGCCAGTCGATGTTCTCTCTCATCTATGTTTCTAGCTCTCTTGCTCCCTCTCCCTTCCTCTCTCTCTAAAATCAATAAAGGGGGGGGAAAAAAAACCAAGGCTAGCCTGGCCAATGTGGCTCAGTTGGTTGAGCATTGTCCCATGCACCAGGAGGTCACCAGTTCAATTTCTGGTCAGGACACATGCCCAGGTTTCGGGCTTGATCCCCAGTGTAGGGCTTGCAGGAGGCAGCCTATTGATGTTTCTCTTTTATCTATGTTTCAATCTCTCCTTCTCCCTCTCAAATCAATTTAAACACACACACACAGCCCTGGCCGGTTTGGCTCAGTGGTTAGAGTGTCAGCCTGTGGACCAGTGAGTCCCGGGTTTGGTTCCCGCTAATGGCACATACCTAGGTTGCAGTTTGTCCCCGGCCCTGGTTGGGGTTGTGTGGGTGGCAACCAGTCGATGTGTCTCTCTCACATCAATGTTTCTCTCTCTTCCCTCTTCTCTCCTCCTGCTCTATCTGAAGGTAAATACAAAAATGTCCTCGGATGAGCATAAAAAAATAAATAAATAAATAAATAAACACACACACACACACACACACACACAGAGAGAGAGAGAAAGAGAGAGAGAGAGAGAGAGAGAGAAATAAGGCTTTACCTCCAAAATTGAATTATAAAACATTAAATACAGGGTAGAGCAAAAGTAGGTTTACAGTTGTGAGTTCTAGAAATAGTTTATTCTTATATTATTTATTAATTATTTTATTATTTTCCATATGAACAACTGCAAGTCTACTTTTGCCCCACCCTATTTTAATCAAAGTGAGAAGAAGCTAAATTAATGCATTTTTATCTTATCTAGGCAGAGGCCCAGATCGCTGCAAAAAATCTGGACAAAGAATACCTGCCCATTGGGGGACTGGCTGAGTTTTGTAAGGCATCTGCAGAACTCGCCCTGGGCGAGAACAGCGAAGTACTGAAAAGTGGCCGGGTAAGCAGAACAGGCTCTGGCATCATACAGTGTCTGTTTTTAAATTTAGTAATTTAAACAAATTTGAGATAATTTAAACAATTTAAAACAAATTTAAAAAAAGATACACCACTTTGTGTATGGTGACTGTTTTGAAGTGGCCGCACTTTTGCTAAAATAAAAAAAAAGTTTTTTAACACCAATTCCAAAAATGTATTCATAATTTGATAGGTTTGACACAGCTTTCCTGTTAGTCTCTATGCACTTATGTTCATTTTATATTAAATATGCTTTAGAAACACTAAACTATGTCTAGTTTCAGGCCTATAATTAGCCCCCACTCTCATGTCCTAAGCTTCCAGTTTAGATGGAGGAAGCAGGCAGGAAGCAAGCCACAGGCAGACTGTTGTGGCTGGGACCAGCCCGGTGCTCTCTGCTGTTCCTTCACAGCCAGTTTGGACACTGGAAGAGAGCAGACCACGCTCCCTGCCTGCTGCCTCCCTCAGAGGTCCACAGAGCATCACTGCAGCCATGAGTGGGGAGCACAAGTGCCCCTTAGTTGTCTTCTCCTTCCACCTCCCAGCAGGGGTGGTGGGGAGGCTCTTCTTGTGGAAGAGAGATGGCCTGAAAGGCCCTAAGCTTTTTTTGCAGACTCCTGCATGCACCCACAGAGTATATGCAGGTCACAGTTATAGTAGAAGACTAGCATCCTGCCAGTGGGATGCAGCCAGGCCACCAAACAACCCCCCTGACACAAGGGTTCACATGCATTATAGTTTACTTTCTTTAGAAACAAGTCTATTTTTAATGGATACATTTGTATGTTTAATATTTTTTTCTGTGTAAATCTGGGGAAAACACACAAAGTAACAAAACTAAACCAACAGTTATCCCCTCTCCACCCCTCCAAGGCCAGAATAAATACATTTTATTTACAAGACTGGTCTAAGTCCAGGGGTTAGTTCATTGACTCAGAGAAAAGCATACAACCTTGACCTGATGGTGATGCAGTAATGACCATAAGTCATGGACAGAATATGGTTTGACTGATATCCATACAGTCAACCACTTGTTAACCCCTCATGAAAACTTCGGTGGGGGAGGGGGTTCTGTAATTTTTGCTTAGTCTGTGTACATCTAGTCAATTATTACCTAAATACGAGACTGCCCTATCTTAAAATAATACCAGCTTGTCTTTTACAAATTGCTGTGCCTTTGTGGATCATTAGTATTGTCAGATCTACAGCCAGGTTTCTATTTCTAGCATGCCAGAGTTTGCAGACACAAACTTTGCTTAGTAAAGAGTTTGTTAGTTGAGTTCCTCCCATTTAATCCAGTGTCTGCCAATCCAGAAAATAGGTTGATATGTTGTACAGTCTTGCTTCAATGGTGCCTTAAGAAACAAAAAAAAACCTACCATGGTTCCTTACTCATCTCATAAAGTTGGCTAATTCGAAGAAACAGATATACTCATGCATCTACCCAAAAGATGAATATTTCAGATTCTGAAAACTCATAAAAGGAGCCCCTTAAATAAATAACACTTAATATGTGATAATGTGTCTGGCCACTGTGGCTCAGTGGTTGAGCATCAACCCATGCACCAAGAGATCACTGGTTCGATTCCTGGTCAGGACACATGCCCAGATTGTGGGCCTGATCCCCATTGGGGGGCATGCAGGAGGTGGCCAGTCGATGTTCTTTCTCATCGATGTTTTTCTCTCTCCCTCTCCCTTCCTCTCTCTAAAATCAGTAAAAGGGGAAAAATTATTTTTTAAATATGTGGTAATGTTCTAATGTACTTGTTGACTTGATTTTCAAGAAACTTTGATTTTGGAGAGTCATTCAATTTTGTATAATTCTACAATAATGTGTTCTGTTTGCTTGTTTGTTTGTTTTGTTTTGTTTTTATTTTCACCCAAGGGCATTTTTGCATTTATCTTCAGATACAGCGGGAGGGAGAGAGGGAGGAAGAGAGAGAGACACATCGACTGGTTACCACCCACAAGTTGGGGTGGAGGAGGAACCGCAACTGAGGCACACGCCCCTAGCAGGAACCAAACCCGGGACTCTGGTCTGTGGGCTGATGCTCCAACCTCCGAGCCAAACCAGCCAGGACTACAATAATGTTTTAATGTAGTGACTGTTCTTAATGTTTTTTTCTTCTGGATAAACCACTCCTTTTTCACTGGGGAGGTGGGATTTTGTGTCCTGAAAGTTTCTCATGTAACACAGGACTATACTACTAACAGGCCATAAGGAATTCATTTCTGCACCAGCAAAGGTATTGGAACCAATGAGGAGAGTCGAGTCAATCTGTTGCTTAGCAAATTGGAAAATGAAACAGTACTGTTCTCTCATTTCCAAATACTTATTTGGGCCATTGTGGTCAGCCTCTGTGCTCTTGACCGCTGTTTTGTTGAGGTAAGAGAATGGTGCTCCTCACTGATGTGGGTGTCTCTCCTTCAGTATGTCACCGTGCAAACCATTTCTGGAACTGGGGCCTTACGGATCGGAGCCAGTTTCCTGGTGAGTCTGGACATTCCTTCAGCAAAGAGCTATAAGACCTTCTGTAAGTTGAGGGTGACGGGGTTTCCTGGTGCGTGTGTGTTTGCCGACCCAGAAGTAGGTGTCCTCTTTCCACAAAGTGGGAAGGCTTCCTGTTCCCCGATAAATGGATTCATGGGGTTAAAAACAATAGTTCTTAGAAGGAATTAGAAAGAAGATATTATTATAATTATAATAAGATAATAATGTAATAATAAATACAATTTATTGAGCACATTATGTTACTAGCTTTTATATTTTAACTCGTTTAACCTTTTTTTTAATCCTCAGTCAAGGATTTTTTTTATTTATCTTCAGATAGAGAGGGAAAGAGAGAGAGAAACATCAATGTGAGAGGGACACAACTGGTTGCCTCCCGCACAACCAAGCCAAGGCCAGAATCAAACCCGAGACTCATTGGTCCATGGGCCAACACTCTAACCGCTGAGCCAAACCAGCCAGGGCAACTCATTTAATCTTCATGAAGAAGGTTCAGTCCACGCCATTTTACAAATGAAGAAAGTGAGGCCCAGCTAGGTCTTGGGCTACACGGCCATGTAACGGTCGGAGCCTGGATGTCCACCCAGGCATCTCACTGCTTTGCTTAGTCAGTACTGGCTCTCAAACAGAGAAGCTGTGTTTCAGAAGAGAAAAATGTCCTTTCAGTAAAATAGATCAACTGTTTATTTTTTGGCCTCTCCTTTCATCATTTTTTTTTTTCATTCCCTTTCATCTCATCTCTTAGCAAAGATTTTTTAAGTTCAGCCGAGATGTCTTTCTGCCCAAACCAACCTGGGGAAATCACACGCCCATCTTCAGGGACGCTGGCATGCAGCTGCAGGGTTATCGATACTATGACCCCAAGACCTGTGGCTTTGACTTCACAGGCGCTATGGAGGACATTTCAGTAAGTGTGGCTTTTGGGGGTGGGAGGAAAAAAAAACAGGAATGAATGTCCTGTGGAGATTTGCTGTCTCCCATCTTGGTCTCAATACCTGACTTAAAATACTGGGATGAGCTAACTCCCAAACCTCAGGGGTTTTTTTGTTATTTATCAAGTAATAGTGACCCTATGGCATTTCAGGTAAATTATCTCCTTTTAAAGCTGCAAAGCAATGTCTTGGCTGTTTGTCTTTTTAGAAAATGCCACAGCAGAGTGTTCTTCTCCTGCATGCCTGCGCCCACAATCCCACAGGAGTGGACCCGCGCCCTGAGCAGTGGAAGGAGATAGCCGCCGTGGTGAAGGTGAGGGGCCGACCGGGGCTGCTCCAGCCTTAGGCTTGACCTGCAGCGTCTTGGCAGTGACAGCTAGTTACCTCGAGCCCCCATGAAAGGTCCACACAGTATTAATGGCAGAGAAGAGCTCCGCGTTGGCATGATTAGCAGTTCTATAACTGATGCTGCATGAGCAGGGTGAAAATAATTCTCAGGAAACTTGTCATCTGGACTGACCACAGATGTCTGCTGTTGGTCTCTACATTTGTCCTGGTCAGTGGTGACTTGCTCATCCTTCTTCCACATTTTCATGTCCCCTTGCCACTTCCCTCGGCATTGCCATTACCATTCGTAGGGTCAGCTGGCAGAGCAGGCACAAGGCAAAATTCCTAGGGAGGAAGATATTCCTGTTCCTTGCGTCCACATTTTCTTTCTTTTTTTTTTTTGGTACGTACCCCTAGCAGGAACCGAACCCGGGACTCTCTAGTCTGCAGGCCATCACTCCAACCGCTGAGCCAAACTGGCCAGGGCTTGCGTCCCCATTTTCATTCCTTTTTTTTTAAAATATGTTTTTACTGACTTTTTAGAGAGAGAAAGGGAGAGAGAGAGAAACATCAGTGGGCTGCCTCCTGCACACCCCCTACTGGGGATCGAGCCCACAATCCAGGCATGTGCCCTGACTGGGAATGGAACCAGGACCTCTCAGTCCAAGGGATGACACTCAGATGACACTGAGCCACACTGGCCGGGCCCATTTTCATTCCTTTTGGTTCCCCTTTCTTTACATTCTGTCCAACCTCAGCTGCAGACAGAATGAGACAGAGAAACAGCCTTCAGAGAGCACTTTCAGGATGACATGGCTGTAATGTGGCCACCTCCTGAGCCCTGGGTATAAGAGGAGTCTGCCTGAGTGACATTAGCCCCAGAAAGGGCTGATGCTGGTTCTGTGTTCACTGGACCAAAATAATGACCCAGACCACTGTGAGCCTAAAAAGAGTTTCCTGTTTGACTAAGCAGCTTTCTGGGAATATTGAGATTAAGATTCTTCTTTCTTAAGTTCTTCTTGAGGGACCATACCAACCAGAGTAAAAAATATATGTTTATATCTTAACTCTTCGGAAACTTAAACATTTCCAACTGCCAGCTGGGGTGGAAACGTGTCTACTGTGTCTGTGTGAGGCAGGCCTGGTCCCGATAAGCACAGATGGTCATCCGGGCATCCTGAGAGGAACCGCCTAAAGCTCTGATCTTCTCTTTTCCTTCCCAGAAAAACAATCTCTTTGCGTTCTTTGATATGGCCTACCAGGGCTTTGCCAGTGGTGATGGTAACAAGGATGCCTGGGCTGTGCGCCACTTCATTGAACAGGGCATCGATGTTTGCCTCTGCCAGTCCTATGCCAAGAACATGGGCTTATACGGTAAAGGCCCCAGTGCCATGTGTGTTCTGATGGGATGCCACACAGGTGTGGAGTTTGTTGTGTGTTCGTGTGTATGCATGTGTGTTGTCCGTGTCCCTCCTTACCCAGAGAGGAAAGACAGGTAGAATGGATTGTAATGATCTTAACCACATCTTCTTTAGTGTCCTTGAATTTTTCCAGCAAAGAAAACTGATTATTACTTCTCTAAACAATAAGTAAGTGGCTGCTGCATGGGCCACAAAGATGGATACAATAGAAAGAGATCTTTGAACACTCTTGAGTACTCAAACTTTCTGTTGTACCCAGATTCACCATCATGGTTGCTAAAATTATTTTACTTATAACAAAGAGTTGTTTTTGTGGTGTCTCTGATGACTTTCTTTATTGCTTTAGATAGAAGTAGAAGACAAGATCCATTTTGTCTCTTCAGGTGAGCGTGTGGGAGCCTTCACTGTGGTCTGCAAAGATGCGGATGAAGCCAAAAAGGTGGAGTCACAGTTGAAGATCTTGATTCGTCCCATGTATTCCAACCCCCCTGTCAACGGGGCCCGGATTGCCTCCACCGTTCTGAACAGCCCCGACCTTCGAAAACAGTGGTAAAGGCACATTGCCACCCAGCAGCCATCCGCCTTCCCCACCACTAAGCCTTCAAAGCTTGTTTGTAATTGGCCACTAGTGACATACAGTATCACACAACTACCATATTTGGAAGGAAGAAGGGAGAGAAGAGGGCGTTTTGTTAGCACTTTCAAATAAATACATTGGTCTTCCCCTGGAATAGACAAACCTAATGCAAAGATGGTGGTTTCTTTTATTCCATTATCTTCAGATTAAGTAAAACGTGCCTTCTCCTAAATTCAAGTTTATATTGAAGTACCTTACATAGGAACACTTCTTTAAGAACATCATATTTTTGTTTTTATTTTAATAATAGCTAACATCAAATTGGAATCTCTGCATCTTTTGTTTTTATTATATGTACCATCTGAATCTCTTGGCACCTGAGCTCTAAGTTTGTGTTAATCAGTCTTTTTTGACCACAACCCACTAGCTTTTGTCCCCTGCATAAAAGGTGGGAAGCCTTAGCCTTCCCAAGTTTTAGCGTGATTCATTCATTCATTTTTCCTAGTAACTCAGTCACGTTAACTTATTTAGTTGCCTAATCAGAATAGTGTTCTGAGATAAAATAGAGTGCTATGGACCAGCTTATGACTCAGTCAAGGCATACTAGGGATACTCAAGGAAGCTAAAAATGCTGTGAGCGCCTGGCCAGTGTGGCTCAGTGGTTGAGCGTTGCCCCATGCACCAAGAGGTTACCAGTTCGATTCCTGGTCAGGACACATGCCCAGGTTGAGGGCCAAATTCCCAGTGGGGGGCTTGCAGGAGGTAGCCAATCAATGTTCTCTCTCATCGATGTTTCTATCTCTCTCTCCCTCTCCCTTTCTCTCTCTCTAAAATCAATAAAAAGGAAAAAAAATTTTTTTTAAATGCTATGAGCTATGGCATATCTGTCAGGGCTTGGCCAGAATTGAGTTGCATTCCGGGTTTTTACAGGTTGCAAGAAGTGAAAGGCATGGCTGACCGCATCATTAGCATGCGGACCCAGCTGGTCTCCAACCTCAAGAAGGAGGGGTCCTCCCACAACTGGCAGCACATCACCGACCAGATTGGCATGTTTTGTTTCACAGGACTAAAGCCCGAACAGGTGAGTGGACTCCAATTTCTCTGTAGCAGACCAATTAATCAGTCCTCCTAGGTCACCTACCTATCCAGGATTACCCTAAAAAGTCATTCTGGAGGACTTTAGGTAAATGAAGTATGTAGCGTTCATCTTGCTTTATTCTTTATTAGTCACTTACCTATATGAATCCTCCATTTGGTTAAAACTTCCAAAGAACAGGACTTGTTTTCATCATTTTTGTGACCACTGCTCCTTCTCTGCAGAGATACCAGAACAAGCAGGAGCCTGAAAATTAGTAAGAAACAGCTGATCTATAGCTGGATCCTGGATCTCTTTTTACTTCAGATGCCAAATCTAAGATTTTTTTCACCTGTTCCCCCTCAGAATTCATCACCCTACTTTAAAATAGCTGTTTTTTCCTTCTTTCACTCTAAGCTAGCACACTAAATTCTGGGAATAGAGTTTAAGTGAGAAAACAGCCTATGTTATTGTTCTGCTGTGCCAGGGCTGGGGACCCCCATGAGCAGGACATGCCTAAGCATTCTTCTCTGTGCAGGTGGAGCGGCTGACCAAGGAGTTCTCCGTCTATATGACAAAAGATGGCCGCATCTCCGTGGCAGGGGTCACCTCTGGCAACGTAGGCTACCTTGCCCATGCCATTCACCAGGTCACCAAGTAATTTCCCTGATGGGAGGAAACAGAGACAACCTTCCTATCAACCTCTGCTGTTGTGAGATTCACATGGAGGAAGAGGGAGGGTGGATGGTGGTGAGCAGATCATTTCTTTCAACCGCAGTACTTAAAACTCAGCATTTGAATGTGTTTCTCAGAAAAGAGCATGTAGGGAAATAGGCAGAGGCATCTGTGGCTGGTGCGTGGAACTTTGTGGCTCTAAACCAAACTCTCCCTCATCTTTGTATCTCCAGCTTTTCCAAAAGAGTTTACATGGTACGAGAAAGTCATAGCCAAAAAAATCTGTCAATCACACCATTGCAATATTTCAGAAGCTTTAACTGTGGCACCTTGCAGAGTTGAATCAGCAAGAAAATGCCATTTAGTAGCGGCTTTATGAGAAGACCACCTAGTTCTGACAGTAATAGTCAGCCTCACGTTTGTCCTTCCAGGACGGAACAGCCATAGCAACAGACCACATCACAGAAATTGTATTTTGTGAAAACCAGCAAGTCGGCTGCCACTGCAGTGAGGAAAATTAAAAGATGCTGTTTCCAGTCTTAAAGGGGAAAAAAAAAAAAGGCGGCTCTCCTTGTACTTACTTACGTGCATTTTTAATGTTCCCCTCTCTTCTTTTATCACTGCTGTTCTTTTTCTTAGGCACTAAGATCTATAACCAGCTTAGATTTTCATCCTATTCTGCTTGATTGACCATCAATCCCATCCTATAGCATTCACTTGTTAGAAGAATGAAGAACATAATTTACTGCTCACCCCATACCCTTTTCCAGCAAATAGTGGAGAATGGTTAACGAGATACGTCAGCATCCTCTTCAGTGATTGCCTGCCTTCTACCAGGACAGTGCCTGTGCCCAGTTGGACCTGGTACCTTCGTTCAGTGCTGCTGTGCAGTCGCTTGTCTCACATCGTGAGTCAGGTGCTGCAGGGTTAAACCAGGCAAGAGGATATTCAGGGCTTTGGTTCTAACCTCCGTGTGCTTCCAGCTGGGCTCAGACTTAGTTCACCTTTGGAAAGATAACCACCATCTACTCTAATTGTGTAGACTTACTGCAGCCTGGTTTCTCTGTTACAATAAAGTTACTGTAGACCCAACCACTGTCTATTATGTTATCATTTGTTTTCTTTAATGGGAGGAAAGGGCAAAAATGGGTGTATATCCCAGAAATCTTAAGTCCTGTCCAGCTGACCATAAGCCAATAGATGTGTTAGCTGTTCTGAATATAAACTAAAACCACATCTTTGTCTTTATCTTGCCACTCAGCTTGTCCAGTCCAAACATGGTGAAAATGTAGGTGTGATCCATTGGGCCTTGGGGGACAAGTGGAGTATGTCAGAGGATCTGTGGATGTAGGCAGGGAACAGACAAGATGGAGGGGAGGGGGCAGCTTCAGATGTCTACAGGAGCCAAGTAGGTAATATAAACAGTGAGTGTGAAAAGTGATGCAGCTGCCCGCCTGGCGTGGCTCAGTGGTTGAGTGCCGACCCATGCACCAGGAGGTCACCGGTTCGATTCCCAGTCGGCACATGCCCAGGTTGTGGGCCAAATCCCCAAAGGGGCATATAGGAGGCTGCCAGTCCATGTTCTCTCTCATCCATGCTTCTGTTTCTCTCCCTCTCTCTCCCCCTCTCCCCCTTCCTCTCTCTCTAAGAAAATCAATAAAGAAAAAAAAAATTTTTTTTAGAAACAAAGACTGATGGTTGTCAGAGGGGAGGGTGATTGGGGGACTGGGTGAAAGAGGTGAAGGGATTGAGAAGATTGGTAGGTACAAGATAGTCACAGGGATGTAAGGTACAGCATAGGAAACAGTAATATTGTGATAACTGTATGATGCCCGCTGGGCACTGGAAATATTGGGGGGGGGGGGACACTGTAAAGTATATGAGTGTCTAACCACTATGCTGTACACCTGAACCTAATACGTACAAAATAATATTCAATAAAACTGTAATTGAAAAATAAATTTTTTAAATTAAAAAATAGGCAGCCCAGCCAGTGTGGCTCACTGGTTGAGCGTCAACCCATGTACCAAGAGGTCGCCAGTTCCATTCCCAGTCAGGGCACATGCCCAGGTTGTGGGCCAAGTCCCCAGTGGGGGGCATGCAGGAGTTGGCCAGTCAATGTTCTCTCTCATCAATCTTTCTATCTCCCTCTCCCTTCCTTTCTCTCTAAAATTAATAAAGGAAAAATAAAAAGTGATGCAACCTGGATATAACATGATCATTGGTGACCAACCCTCGTCCTCACTGATGAGTGACAAGCACTGTAAGAAAAAGTCCAGATTGCAGGTCTTCACTTTTTCAAATAAACCCTGGTTTTTATGGGAGGTCTACTGATGCTTAAAACTTGGCAACTAAATTCCTTAATTCTCACCTGAGGATATTTTTCCATTGATTTTTTTTAATATGTTTTTATTGATTTTTTTTTTTAGGAAGGGAAAGATAGAAACATCAATGTAAGAGAGAAATATCAATCAGCTGTCTCCTGCACACCCCATACTGGGGAATGAGCCTGCAACCCAGGCAAGTGCCCTGACTGGGAATCGAACTGGGACCTCTCAGTCCATGGAACGACACTCAATCCACTGAGCCACACATGCTCAGGTTGTGGGCCAAATCCCCAGTGGAGGTGCATGCAGGAGGCAGCCAATCCATGTTCTCTCTCAATGATGTTTCTATCTCTCTTCCCTTCCTTAATCTACAATCAACAAAGAAAAAGATAAAAGTAAGCACATATTACCAGGTCGCCCTGGACTAAGTCCCTTTCTGTACCAAAACCTATCACGTGGGGTATGTTTTTCTCGTTTGCCTTCAACCCTCTCCCAGTTTCCAGTTTTCTAGTCTAGGTCAAATATGTTAATGTCCATCCACCTGCTACAGGAGGTAGTTTGCCTGCTGAGAAACAACAGTTATGCTTTGTTTTATAGTTTAAGGTACAATAATCCCAAATCTGGATTTTTAAAAAAAATACTGGTTCCCTAGCCTTATCCCTGGATATTCTGACTCAATATGTCTGAGATAATAAAAAGAGAAAACGCTCTAGGTGGTTCAGATACAGCTGACCCATTGACTGGCCATTGGGTACTATGAGACTAAACTGCCTCTGGCTTACATCTAACTGACCAAAATCCAGCTCACTCATCCAGCTTGAGAACTTTTTTTTTACTTATTTTTTTTATGGGCTGTGGAATTCTTTTTTCATAGAAGTTATTGGTTTATATCTAATACATGGAAGACAATTTTTTCTTTTTAATGATAATCATAAAAATCTTGAGAAGACTTGGTCAGGTAGTCAGTTGGTTAGAGAGCCATCCCAAAGCACCAAGGTTGTGGGTCGATCCCGTTCAGGGCACATACGTACAAGAATCAACCAACACATAAATAAGTGAAACAACAAGTCGATGTTCTCTCTTTCTCTCAAATCAGTTTGTTTTTTTTTTAATCTTGAGAATAGTATTGTAAATCATATATCTGATAAGGGATATGTATCCAGAATATATGAAGAACACACTTCAGTGCCCTGGCTAGTTTGGCTTGGCGGTAGAGTGTCGGCCCATGGACCAATGAGTCCTGGGTTTGATTACAGCCAAGGGCACGTACCTCGGTTGTGGTTCGTCCCTGCCCTGGTCAGGATTGTGCAGGAGGCAACCAGACTGTGTATCCCTTTCACTTTGATGTTTCCCTCTCACTCTCTCCCCCACTCTATCTGAAGATAAATAGAAAAATATCCTTGGGTGAGGATTAAAAAAAAAAGAAAGAACACACTTCAAGAATAAAAAGGAGGTGCCTGGCTGGTGTGGCTCAGTGGTTGAGCATCGAACCCTGCACCAAGAGGTTGCCAGTTCGATTCCTGGTTAGGGCACATGCCCAGGCTGTGGGCCCAATCCTTAGTGGGGGGCATGCAGGAGGGGGCCAATTGATGTTCTCTCTCACTGATGTTTTTATCTCTCCCTCCCCCTCTCTAAAATCAATAAAGAAAGAATAAAAAGGAGGGACTTCCAGTCAAGATAGCGGTATAGGTAAATGTGGTCTCGCCTCCTCCCACAACCACATCAAAATGACAACTAAACTACAGCACAACCATCCTTTAGAACCACCTGACACCAAGCTGAAGGGAAGTCCTACAACTACGAAATTAAAGAAGAGGCCACATGGAGACTGGTAGGAAGGGCAGAGGCGCAGACAGGCTGGTCCCACACCCACGTGTGGCAGATAAAAATCAGGAGGACACCTGTCCCACACCAGGCCCCCAGCTAAGGGTTCCAGTGCCAGAAAGAGAGGTCCCCATAACCTCTAGTTGTAAAACCAGCAGGAACTGAGGCTGAAGGAGACTGCGGCCTCTGGAGCCCCAGGCAGTTCCTCTTAAAAGGCCTGAGGATGGACTTATTCTTGGACCTCTCTGAGCTCCAACATTGGGGAGATACAACACTGGGGAGGCAGCTTGAAGGGAGCCAGAGACATATGGGGAAGAACTGAGTTGTTTGACATTGGGGCGAGAGCTGAAGGGGCAGCTTTCTCCTGGTCAGACTTGCTGTGGGAGGCCATTGTTCCTTTGGTGAGCCCTTCCCGGGGGCGGCAGACAGCCACCATACCTGGGACTCCAGCAACCTGGCTCACACTGTGGGCCCCTCCCTGGTGATTCCCCGAGGCCCTGCCCCACCCAACTTTTGGGCCCACCCAAGCTGCTTCTAAGGCTTTACCATAGGATCGGCCTGTGTTGGCTCCTCCTTCAGATTTTCCTGAAATCTCTCAAACAAGCAGCATCTGGTCTCAGTGAGCCCCATACCTCTTGTTAAGTGGCCCCAGGCCTGGCACTGGAAGCAATCAGCTTTGGCTCACAACTTGGCTTTTCCTGGGCATCTCCAAGCCCAACAGAAGAAGCAGCCATCAGCAGATCACTTTGTAATTTATGCCGGGTGGCCCCGGGTAGAACACAGGCAGTGGCTGACCTTGCCCCAGAGCCAGTACACCCAGTAGACAGCTTCAGACCACATCGAAGCACCACCACCCAATCACCTCCAAAGTGTCACACTCAATGAGTGGACTCAGTGGGTACCAGAGCCCTGATGAAGTAAATCTTGCTCTGTGTGGTGGGCCCCTGCACAGCTGATCCCCCATGAGAGTCAGAGGCCAGTGGGCAGTGGGCACAGCCAGTCCTTGCAGCTGATCAGCCTGAGTAAATCTCTCCCATTGATATGCCAATAGCAATCAAGACACAATTATAACAGAAGGGTGTACCGTCCACACTAGGGGTGCACCTCGAGGGCCCAGCTGGGGTGATCAGGGAGGCTGCACCACTGGACCCTACAGGACACCTACAATAATAGGCCACAAAGTCTAGGAGACATAGCAACTCTACCTAATACATAGAAACAAACACAGGGAAGCAGCCAAAATGAGGAGACAAAGAAAGGCGTCCCAAATGAAAGAACAGAACAGAATTCCAGGAAAACAACTAATCAAAATGGAGATAAACAATCAATCAAATGCAGGGTTCAAAACCCTAGTTATAGCCTGGCCAGTGTGGCTCAGTGGTTGAGCATCGACCCATGCACCAGGAGGTCGCCGGTTTGCTTCCCAGTCAGGGTACATGCCCAGGTTGTGGGCCAAATCCCCAGTGGGGATCATGCAGGATGTGGGGTTGGGATGGTTGGAAGATGGATGTTTTTTAACCTTGTGTTAAACACTCTCAACCTTGTGTTAATGCATTCTCAGAATCCTAGCCCAGGGCAAAACCAGGCCCATCCATGTGTATTGGGTACTTTATTTGCATGTGAATAAGGGTTTGTTATCTTTTGACTTCAAGGTCGTGTCCTATAAAAAGCAAGAGACAAAGTTAGGGTGTACGTTTGCAGTAATGCCATCTCAAGGAAATAATTTACTTAAATCCACTTGTGACCTGGGGGTACTAATCTGCAAATAAATGGGACTGTGTCTAGAGATCTGGAGCATTTGCTACCTTGCAAAGCTCCCCCTCACTCCAAGCAGTGTGTGCTTGTAGTTTCATTGCGTTGCACCGATCCCAGCAGGCTAAGAGACAGCACAGGAGGCAGCTGATGGATGTTCTCTCTCACTGATGTTTCTATCTCTCCCTCTCCCTCTCCTTTCTCTCTCTAAAATCAATAAAGAAAAATTTTTTAAAAAAAAACACTGGTTATAAGGATGCTCAAGGAACTTAGTGAGAACTTCAAGGAACTTAGTGAGAACATCAACAACATAAAAAATGACCAGTCAGAAATGAAGGATGCACTAACTGAAATAAAGAATAATTTACAGGAAATCAATAGTAGAGTAGGTAAAGCCATCAAATATAAGGAAACAAAACACACCCAATCAGAAGAGCAAAATGAATCCAAAAAAAAATGAGGACACTGCAAGGAGCCTCTGGGACAAGTTAAAGCGTACCAACATTCACAATATGGTGGGGGCGGGGGGGTGCTGCCAGAAAGAGGAGAGAGAGAGAAAGAAATTGAAAACCTATTTGAAAAAAATAATGACAAAAAACTTCCTTAACTTGGTGAAGCAAACAGACATACAAGTCCAGGAAGCACAGAGAGTCCCAAACAAGATGAGTCCAAAGAGGCCCACACCAAGACACATGATCATCAAAATGCCAAAGGTTAAAGACTAAGAGAGAATCTTAAAAGCAGCAAAAGAAAAGCAGTTTGTGCCCTGGCCAGTTTGGCTCAGTGGTTTAAGTGTTGGCCTGTGGTCCAGAGAGACCGGGATTCAGTTCCCACTAAGGGCACGTACCTCGGTTGCAGTTTGTCCCTGGCCC
This sequence comes from Molossus molossus, assembly GCF_014108415.1. Taxonomy (NCBI): domain Eukaryota; kingdom Metazoa; phylum Chordata; class Mammalia; order Chiroptera; family Molossidae; genus Molossus; species Molossus molossus. The sequence goes on from NW_023425357.1 coordinate 41,517,938, forward strand.
TGGTTGAGTCGTGCGGGTGACAACTACTTGATGTGTCCCTTTCACGTTGATGTTTCTCTCTCTCCCTCTTCCTCTCTCTCCCTCTCACTCTATCTGAACAAGAAATGGAAAAATGTCCTCGGGTGAGGATTAAAAAAAAAAAGAAAAGCAGTTTGTTACCTACAAAGGAGCTCCCATAAGACTGTCAGCTGATTTCTCAAAAGAAATTTTGCAGGCCAGAAAGGACTGGTAAGAGATATTCAAAGTGATGAAAAGCAGTGACCTATAACCAAGATTACTCTATCCTGCAAAGCTATCATTTAGAATCGATGGACATATCGAGAGTTTCCCAGACAAGAAAAAGCTAAAGGGATTTATCACCAGTATTATATGAAATGTTGTAGAGTCTTCTTGAAGAAAAAGAAGAACAAAAATATGAACAATAAAGTGGCAATTAATACATATCTGTCAACAATTAAATATACAAACAAAATGAGCAAGCAGAACAGAAACAGACTCATATTTTATTTTATTTTATTTTTATTTTTTTTTAAATCTTTATTTTTGAATGTAGAATGTATTACAGATGTTCCACATTTTCCCCCATTGACTCCCTCCTCCCCACTCCCGCCTCCCTCCTGCCTTTTCCGACACACTATTGTCTGTGTCCATTGGTTATGCATATAAGTTCTTTGGTTTATTTCTTCCCACCCCCCCAGCCCCTTTCCCTTTGAGGTTTGCCAGTTTAGCAACCAATTTGTACTTCTTAATCCATTCACCTTTTTCACCCATTCCCCCAAACCCCCTCCCATCTGGCAACCAACAAAATGTTCTCTGTATCTATGAGGATGTTTCTGTTCTATCTGTTCATTTTGTTTGTAGATTCCATTGTTGATAGATATGTATTCATTGCCATTTTGTTTGTTCATATATTTTATCTTTTTCTTCAAAAAGACCCTTCATCATTTCATATAATAACGGTTTGGTGGTGATGAACTCCTTTAACTTTTTCTTGTCTGGGAAAGTCTTTATATGGCCATCGATTCTAAATGACAGCTTTGCAGGATAGAGTAACCTTGGTTGTAGGTTCTCGCTTTCCATCACTCTGAATATTTCTTGCCCCTCCCTTCTGGCCTGCAAAGTTTCTTTTGAGAAATCAGCTGACAGCCTAATGGGAACTCCCTTGTAGGTAACTAGCTGCCTTTCTCTTGCTGCTTTTAAGATTCTCTCTTTGTCTTGAACCTTTTGCATTTTGATGATGATGTGTCTTGGTGTGGGCCTCTTGGGGTTCATCTTGTTTGGGACTCTCTGTGCTTCCTGGACTTGTATGTCTGTTTCCTTCACCAAGTTAGGAAAGTTTTCTGCCATTATTGTTTCAAACAGGTTTTCGATTTCTTGTTCTCTCTCTTCTCCTTCCGGCACCCCCAAGATGCGAATGTTGGCACGCTTGAGGTCGTCCCAGAGGCTCCTTACACTATCCTCATTTTTTTGGATCCTTTTTTCTTTTTGCTGTTGTGATTGGGCGTTTTCTGTTTCCTTATATTCCAAATCGATGATTTGCTCCTTGGATTTACATACTCTATTATTGAAGCTGTGTAAATTATTCTTTATTTCAGTTAAAGCCTCCTTCGTTTCTAACTGTGCATCGATCATTTCTGACTGGTCCTTTTTAATGCTCTTGAGGCCCTCACTGAGTTCACTGAGCATCCTTATAAGCAGTATTTTTAACTCAGCATCTTTTAGGTTGCTTATCTCTATTTCGCTTAGTTCTTTTCTTGGGGTTTTGTTCTGTTCTTTCATTTGGGACCTGTTTCTTTGTCTCCTCATTTTGGCTACCTCCCTGTGTTTGTTTCTGTGTATTACTTAACGAGAGGTATGGGGCTAGCTGAGACCAGATGCTGCTTGTTTGAAAAAATTTAGGAAAACCTAAAGCAGGATCCAAGTCAGGCCAATCCTATGGTTAAGCAAGTGCCAACAGCTTGGGTGGGCCTGAAAGTTGGATGGGGGTGGGGTGGGGCGGGGCCTCAGGGATTCACCAGGGCGGGGCTACCAGTGTGAGCCAGGTTGCTGGAGTCCCAGATATGGCTTCTGTCTGCCGCCCCAGGGAAGGGCTCACCAAAGGAACAAAGGCCTCTGATAGCACGTTTGTCCCCGAGAAAGCCCCCTCTCCAGCCCTCGCTCCAGTGCCAAACAGCTCAGTTCTTCCCTGTATGTCTCTGGTGCCCCTCGAGCTGCCTCCCCTCCGAGCTTAGAGGGAGAGAGTTCGATAAGTCCGTGTGCGGGCCCTTTAAGAGGAGCTGCCTGGGGCTCCAGCCATGTCAGCCTCCCTGAGCCTCAGTTCCTGCTGATTTTTCCAGCCAGAATTTATGGGGACTGCTCTTCCTGGCACTGGAACCCTGAGCAGGGCACCTGGTGTGGGACGGGGACCCCTCAGTCCTCAGGGAGGACCTTCCCAGCCGAGGTGTCCTCCTGACTTTTATCCGTCACATGTGGGTGTGGGACCAGCCCGTCCGCCTCCGCCCCTCCTACCAGTCTCGATGCAGCTTTTTTAATTCCGTAGTTGTAGGACTTCCATTCGGCTTGATTTCAGGCGGTTTTGAATGGTGGTTGTTCTGTAGTTTTGTTGTAACTTGGATGTGGTTGTGGGAGGACGCGATACTGCGTTTACCTACGTCGCCATCTTGCAGAAACAGACTCACAGATACAGAGCACTTTTTGTTGGTTGCCAGATGGGAGGGGGCTGGGTGGATGGGTGAAAAAGATGAAGGAATAAAGCTGTACAAATTTGTGATGAACCTCAAAGGGAAGGGGGTAGGGAGGGCAAGGGGAAGTAAACCAAAGAAATTCTATGAACACAAACAACAGTGTAGGGAAGGCAGGAGGGGGTGTTATTGGGGATGAGGGGGTCAATGGGGGAGAAAAGGGGGGAATCTGTAATACATTTAAAAATAATAAATGTTTTTAATATTTTTTTCATTGATTTTAGAGAGAGAGGACAGGAGATGGAGAGAAAGAACATCAATGGCCACCTCCTGAATGCCCCACACTGGGGATTTGGCCCACAACCTGGACATGTGCCTTGACTGGGAATCGAACAGGTGACCTCTTGATTCATGGGTTGATGCTCAACCAGGGAGTCACAACAGCTGGCCAATAAAGATAAGGTTTTTTTTTTAATTTTTTAAAAAGAAGCCCTGGCACGTTTTGGTTCAGTGGTTAGAGCATTGGCCCACAGACCAATGAGTCATGGGTTCAATGGGTTCAGTTCTGTTGGAGGGCATATAACTCGGTTGTGGTTCATTCCCAGCCCTGGTCGGGGTTGTGCGGGAGGCAACCAGTCAATGTGTCTCTCTCACGTCGATGATTCTCTCCGTCTCTCCCTCCCACTCTATCTGAAGATAAATAGAAAAATGTTCTTGGAAGAGGGTTAAAAAAAAGAGAGCAGTGAAGATGGTGGCGGGCAGGACCGGAGGGAGGGTGAGTGTGTGAGAGAGTGAGCGAGTGTGTGAGAGAGTGTGAGTGGACGTGAAGGTGGACGACCAAACCCGAGCAGTGCAGAACCCTGGAGCAGAAGGTTCCTGTGCTGGGGACGTAGCAGCCGGCTACCACGGTAAGTGGCCCTTCAGGGCCCTTCTCCCTGCCCCGCTGTGAGGTCCCACCATTTTGGAAGATCTCAGGGATTCCCTGGGAGGAGGCAGTGGGAGCGGTTAGGGTCCAGCTACCTCAGCCCACCAGCGCACCTGGCACCATCGGACCAGTGGACACTCTGTGTCAACACAGACCGGTGCACAGTAGTGGAGCTCCCAAGGTGCTGGTCACAAAAGCCTCAGACAGCCAGGAGCCCAGTACCATCCCCCATAGTAGCAGCCCAATCAGAATCGATATATACCCCCAGCAACAGAGGCTGGGGAGCAGATATCCATCCCCAGGCAACAGAATCACAGACCAGCAGCTGAGACCCATCTCCAAAACTACAGCAAAAGCTGAGCAGGAGTTGAGCCCCACGGGGCAGTAGCACTCACCAGCTGCCAGCAGCTGGACCTGGGGCTCTACAGAGCCCTGTGTGGTCCAGTAGCTCACACGACCAGTGGGAAGCTGGAGCCCGAGAAAGACTGGTGTGGTCCAGCTGCCCGCCCGCGGGACCTGCAGGGTACAGGGGCACCAGAAAGGCCTGTGCAACCCAGCTGCACACAAGATAGGCATAGAGGATGTGAAAATGGAGGCAGTGTGACTAGAAGCTACGCATACGATCTCCCAGAACCAAACGGGAATTACAACCAAAATAAAGACAAATCCTCAAAAAACAAAAAAACAAAAAACAGAAAAGCAGCAGGACATGACCATATAACCAGGGACACTGGTAGTATCTGTGGAGGCAGAGCGGTTGGCAGGCTGGGAGCCCATGGCCAGCAGGAGTCTTAGTTGTAAGCAGCGCCCTTGGGGAATAAAGACCAAGCCTGCTCCACAGTGCAGAGAGCTGGGACAGAGCACTAAAATAACCACAGCCACTCACCTGGGGGCTATGGCAGAGGGAGGGCAGACTGGGCTGGAACTCTGTGGGGACACCTGGGATATGGAGGGCACTCAGTGTTTTTGCTGAGTTGTGCCCACAAAGGACAGTGGCCAGGGTGCTCCTTCCCCAAACTGTGAGGAAAAGCATCAGCCGCCCCACCCCTTGAGAGTCAGCCTTTCCCAGGTGAGGCAAAGAAATGCAAATTGAGGCTCATTAACAACCAGCATCTATCCCACCCTCTAGAAATCTTCTTAGGCAGAACAACAGGGCTACATTCCAAGGCACTAAGTAACTGAGACTACTAGCCATCAGGAAAAAGCTAGAGGATAACTGAACCTTTTCTGGGCTTGCAAATCTACCCGGGAAAGTAAGACTTGACAGTGGTGTTTAACATGGACCCACCCAGACTCATCCAAACCCAGTAGAGGGAGCCACAAACAGCAGAACACCAACACCCACAGGGAATATTTTGGAGGCTCCAAAACCCACTGAGATAGCCAAAATGGTGAAACAAAGAAACAGATCCCAAATGAAAGAACAAGAGAACTCTATTGAAGATGAGATCAATGAAATGCAGCTAAGCAAATTATCCGAGGTAGAGTTCAGCAGCATGAGTTCAGCAGTAGAGGTAGAGTTCAGAGGAAGCTCAACAGCATGAGTAAGGACATCAGCACCATAGAAACATTGAAAACCAACCAAATGGAAATGAAGAATGACACAGCAGAAATTAAGAACACATTGGAAGGACTAAACAGCAGAGTAGAGGAAGCTGAGGACTGGATCAGTGAATTAGAAGACAGGGTAGAAAAAAATCAACCAATCAGAAAACCAAAAGGAAAAAACAATTAAAAAACAGGAAGACAGCTTAAGAGAACTGTGGGAGAATTGGAAATGCAATAACATTCACATCATAGGAGTCCCCAAAGAGGAAGAAAATGGGCAAGGATCAGAGAATATATTTGAAGAAATAGTGACAGAAAGCTTTCCTAACTTGGTGAAGGGAGAAGGCATTCAAGTTCAAGAAGCACAGAGAGCCCCAAGTAAGAAGAACCCAAACAGGCCCACACCAAGACATATAGTAATTAAAATGCCAAAAAATAAAGACAAAGAGAGAACCCTAAAGGCAGCAAGAGATAAGCAACAGGTTACCTACAAAGGAAACCCCATAAGGCTCTCAGCTGACTTCTCAACAGAAACACTACAGGCCAGAAGGGAATGGCATGAAGTAATCAAGGTCATAAAAAACAAGGATCTGAATCCAATCCTACTCTACCCAGCAAGGCTATCATTCAAAATAGAAGGTCAAATAAAGACAGCTTTCGCCCTGGCCGGTTTGGCTCAGCGGTTAGAGCGTCGGCCTGAGGTCTGGAGAGACCTGGGTTCGGTTCCCGCTAGGGGCGCGTACCTCGGTTGCGGTTGGTCCCCGGCCCTGGTTGGTCGTGCGGGTGGCAGCCACTCGATGTGTCCCTTCACGTCGATGTTTCTCTCCTCTCTCTCTGTTCCTCTCTCTCCCTCCCACTCTACCTGAACAAAAAATGGAAAAATGTCCTCGGGTGAGGATAAAAAATAAAAATAAAAAAAACTAAGGGAATATATTAACACCAAACCAGCACAGCAAGATACGCTAAAAGGACTGCTGTAATTAGTAGAAAAAATAGGAAGAAAAATATCACCACACCAAACAAAAATGTCAATAAATAAGTACATATCAATTATCACCTTAAATGTGAATGGATTGAATGCTCAGATAAAAAGACATAGAGTAGCTGACTGGATAAGAAAGCATGACTCACTTATATGTTGTTTACAAGAAACCCACCTCACAACAAAAGACTCACATAGGATGAAAGTGAAGAGATGGAAAAAAATCTTTCAAGCAAATGGAAAGAAAAACAAAAAACAAAAAAACCTGGGTAGCAATACTCATATCTGATAAAGTAGATTTCAAAATGAAGGCCATAACTAGAGACAAAGAAGGCCACTACATAATATTGAAAGGATCTATCCAACAGGAAGATATAACCTTGATAAACATATATGCACCCAATATAGGAGCACCAACATATATTAAAAATCTTTTGGAGAACTTCAAAGGAGAAATCAACAGCAATACAATTATAGCGAAGGATTTCCTTTTTTTTTTTTTTTAATTTTATTTTTGTTACAGCTGTTTTACCTTTTTTACTCCATTGACACCCTCCTCCTCATCCTCTCAACCCCATTCCCGGCTTTGTTGTCCATGTCCATTGCTTATGTGTACATGCATATAAGTTCATAGCAAGGGATTTCAATACCCTGCTCACATCACTGGATAGATCTTCTAGACAAAAAAATAACAAGGAAACATAGACTCTAAATGAAGCTCTAGATCAAATGGATATAATAGATATCTACAGAGAATTACACCCCAAAACTGCAGAATTCACGTTCTTCTCAAGTGCACATGGGACATTCTCAAAGACAGACCACATGTTAGGGCACAAACTAAGTCTCTACAAGTTCAAGAAGATTGCAATCATATCAAGCATCTTCTCAGATCACAATGGCATGAAACTAGAAATCAATTGCAACAAGAACATGCAAAGACATTGGAACACATGGAGGCTAAATTGCATGTTATTGAACAATGAATGGGTTATCGTGGAGATCAAGGAAGAAATTAAAAACTTCCTGGAAACCAATGAAAATGAACACACAACAACACAATATCTATGGGATGCATTAAAAGCAGTTCTAAGAGGGAAGTTCAAAGCACTACAGACCTACTTCAAGCAACAAGAAAAATTTCTAATTGACTGTCTAACCTCACAACTTAAAGAACTAGAAAGCAAACAAAAAGAAAACACCAGAGCAAGTAGAAGGAAGGAAATAGTAAAGATCAGAGCACAAATAAATGACATAGAGACCAAAAAAAAACAATTCAAAGGATCAATGAAACATAGAGCTGGTTTTTCGAAAAGATAAACAAGATTGATGGACCCTTAGCTAGACTCACCAAGAAACAAAGAGAGAGAACCCAAATACACAAAATCAGAAATAAAAGAGGAGAAATAATAACTGACACCACAGAAATACACAGGATTGTTAACAAATATTATGAATAATTATACAGCAACAAATTGGACAATCTAAGCAAAATGGACAAATTTCTAGAAACACCTAGTCTCTCAAAACTGGACCGAGAAGAGATAGAAAACTTGAACAACTAAAGACATTGAAGATGTAATCAAGACTCTCCTAGCAAACAAAAGCCCAGGCCCGGACGGCTTCACAGGGAATTTTAACGAACATTCAAAGAAGAACTAATACTCATTCTCCTCAAAATATTTCTTTTTTGTATTTTACTTTATTTTTATTTTTATCATTTTTTTAAAATTTATTAATTTATTTTTGTTACAGATGTTTCCCCTTTTTCCCCCACTGACTCACCCCTCCCCCTCCCTCCTCACCCTGTCCCCAGCTTTGTTGTCCATGTTCATTGCTCATGCATACATGCATATAAGTTCTGTGGTTTATCTCTCCCCCACCACCTCCTCTTCTGGGAATTGTCAGTCTGTACCCCACTTCCACATCTCTGGGACTACCCCATTCCTCAGACTGTTACGTTCATTATATTCCACAAATAAGTGGGATCATATGATACTTGTCTTTCTCTGTTTGGTTTGTTTCACTTAGGATAATACTTTCCAGGTCCCTTTATGTCGTCTCAAAGGATAAGAGATCTTTCTTTCTTACAGCTGCATAGTACTCCATTGTGTATATGTACCACTGTTTTTTCATCCATTCGTCAACTGACTGACAATTCCCAGAAGAGGGGGTGGTGGGGGAGAGATAAACCACAGAACTTATATGTATGTATGCATGAGCAATGGACATGGACAACAAAGCTGGGGACAGGGCGGGGAGGGAGGGGAGGAGTGAATCAGTGGGGGTGGGAGAGAAACATCTTGTAACAAAAATAGATAAATTAATTTAAAAAAAAAAGAGAAAGAAATTAGCACTGGCAGGTTTGGCTCAGCGGTTAGAGTGTCGGCCTGCGGTCCAGAGAGACCCGGGTTCGGTTCCTGCTAAGGGCACATACCTCGGATGCAGTTTGTCCCCGGCCCTGGTTGGGTCATGTGGGTGGCAACCACTGGATGTGTCCCCTTCACGTCGATATTTCTCTCTCTCTCCCTCCCACTCTATCTGAACAAAATATGGAAAAATGTCCTTGGGTGAGGATTTAAAAAAAATGATAAATTAGAAACCACAATTAAAGTGGAAAAATCCCATTTATAATTATAAGAAAATCTCTATGTTTCCAATAGGAATATATGTAATAGAAGATTTATAGAAAAAAATACAAAATTTATTGAAGGACACAAAATAACTCCTTTTGTTTATAGATGGATGATTCAATAAACATATGCTACATATTTAAAAAAGAGAGAGAGAGAGAGAGAGAGCACTTCCGATCATGATGGCAGCATAGGTAAACGCGTATTGCCTCCTCCCACAACCACATCAAAGTTACACCAAAAATAATGTGGGGAAGGCAGGAGGGGCGCAGGATTGGGGAGGAGGAGGACAATGGGGAAAATAAGGAAGGGACATGTATAATACATTCAAAAATAAAGATGAGTTAAAAAAAAAAAAGAATAAAAAGTAACCCAATTAATATCTGGGAAAAGTGTCTTAATAGACATTTCTCTAGAGAAGACATACTAATGGCCAATAAGCACATGAAAAGATACTAACATCATTAGTCATGGGAAACGCAAATCAAAACCACAAAGAGGCCCTGGTTTGGCTCAGCGGTTGGAGCGTCGGCCTGCAGTCCGGAGAGACCCGGGTTCGGTTCCCGCTAAGGGCATGTACTTCGGTTGCAGTTTGTCCCCGGCCCTGGTTGGTCGTGCGGGTGGCAGCCATTCGATGTGTCCCTTCACGTCGATGTTTCTCTCACTCTCTCTCTCTTCCTCTCTCTCCCTCCCACTCTATCTGAACAAAAAATGGAAAAATGTCCTCGGGTGAGGATAAAAAAAAAAAAAAAAAACACAATGAGAATCACTTCACACTCACCAGGATGGCTGTAATAAAAAAGACATACAATAACAGGGGTTATCAAGGATGTGAAGAAAATGGAACCCCCACACAATGTTGATAGGACTGTAAAATGGTGGAGATGCTTTGGAAAACAATCCAGCATTCTTAAAAAGTTAAACATAGGCCCTGGCTGGTTTGGCTCAGCGGTTAGAGCATCAGCCTGCGGTCCACAGAGACCCGGGTTCGGTTCCCGCTAAGGGCATGTACCTTGGCTGCAGTTTGTCCCCAGCCCTGGTTGGGTCGTGTGGGTGGCGGCCACTCGATGTGTCCCTTTCACATCGATGTTTCTCTCTCTTCCTCTCTCCCCTTCCCGCTCTATCTGAGTAAAAAATGGAAAAATGTCCTCGGGTGAGGATTAAAAAAAAAAAAAAGTTAAACATAGGGTCACCATCTGACCCAGCATTTCTATTCCTACTATACATACCCAAGATAAATGAAAACATGCATCCATACAAACACGTGTACATGAATATTCATAATGACATTATTCAGAAGAGCCAAACAGTAGAAACAACCCAAATATTCAATCAACTGATGAATAAATAAAATGTGGAATATTATTTAGCAATAAAACGGAATGAATACTAACATGCTCCAACCTGGATGAAAGTTGATAACAGCTTATCCAAAATACCAAGTAGGTTAGTGGTTTACCAGAAGCTTGGGGGAGGGAGAAATAGGGGGTGACCGCTAATGGTCACAGGGTTTATTTTGGAGGGGAGGTAGTGATGATAATGCTGAAATTAGATAGTGGTTATGGTTGCAAAACTCTATGAATATACTAAAAACCACTGTATTAGACACTTTGAAAGGATCTATTTTATGGTAGAATGCATAAAGCTCCAAAAAGCTATTGTGCTTTTAAAACCTGCAAAAAGCTCAGATGTCCTTCAACAAGTGATCAGTGACACAAAGTAGTACATACGTACCGTGGAATACTACTTGCTGAAACTACAACTCCCAGGGCGCCACGCGGCCTGCCCCGGCGATCATGTGACCTCTGTTCACGTGTCTCTGCAGCCGGCTGGTGCATGAAGTACGGTAGGTAGGTGGCAGGAGGTAGAAGCTGTGGAGGGTGGAGGCTCTAAGTCCCTGGGTACCCCAACCCCCGATCAGCAGAGCCCTGCCCAGTCCTGCAGGGGCCTCCGAAGCCCGGCGTCCGTGGTCCCACGCCCGCCCTCGGTTGCCCCATCTCTGCCCAGTCTCCACCCAGTCCTAGGCCCGGATCGAATCCCGGAGCCTCTCCCCAGTTTACTCCACAGCAGCCCACTCGCCTCACTTCAGGCCTGGGGGTCATCCCTTCAGCGCCGGGTGCGCCCTGGTCCACCTCCCAGTGCAGCCCACCCCTCATATTTCTGGGATCCAGCCGCAGGCCGTAGTGGGAACCCGCTCCGGCTGGGATCCGAAGGGCCTACTTTAGTGATGACAGCTGTGGCCTGAGCAGGCGGGCATCAGGCTTCTAGTGCCAACTGCCCGCGTGACAGTAGTGACCGTAGTCTATCGTCTTCCCCTCCAAGGGCCTGTGTACCGATTGCGCGGCTCAGTTCCCTTCACTTTGCTGACCAGCACGGAACAGCTCAGACTCTTCACTCCGCTGTCAGCGGATTTTAAGTAAAGCCTTGAGAAAAGAAGAAATTGGGGCCAGAGAGAGGTGAGGAGAATCAGGTCCCAGATCTTTGGGGAGAAGGAGTTGTAAGGAGCTGCCCACCTCCATCATAGCCCATCAGGTGGAAAGAGCAGGTAAGCCGGGGACAATGAGCTGAGCGATTTGAGGGAGGGTAGGCTAAAAGACCTTAAACCTCTGTGTCGGAGCTGTGAGCAGGGCTGAGGGGCAGGTCCCACAGTTCTGGCAGCACTAACTTTGCAGGGCTCTCTCTGGAGTTATGCTGGAAGCCTGAGCACCCAAGACTTCCTCCACTACTCACTGCTTTGATTTTTTGGCTGAGTTGATGGCTGGGTAGCAGGTCGCATAAGAGGAAGCCCCGTGGCACCTGACTGATCTTTCTGGAGTTGGAGCCAGTAGAGAGGTATTTCCTCCTGGGCTGGTCCCTTAGTTGCATGAATAGTGATAGTGTCTAAGAGCATCAGAACCCTCCCTTTTCCCTCTCAGGAGTGTACCATTCCCAATTTTGTTGGACCAGGACCAGGACGAGCAATGGGAAGCATCTGACTACCCAGGGGGCCTCCTTTGCCGTCCTGAACCCCTGGTGTGTTGGGGACATCAGAGGGGATGCCTCTGTGGAGGGTAGTAGTTAGATCAGTCTTGTGGGAAAAGAGTGAGGCTTGGCCTGAGTTTAGAAGGGCTTTGAAAGCCGTGTAGAATTTAGACTCCGGACTGCAGGGAGGTATGCTGGGCTGCAATACATTGAAATACCCTGAGTGAGTTTCTGAATGGGTCATGTGGAAACAAGCTGGAAAGTAAGACAGATCTGTATCCAAATCCTGCTCTGCAACTTGTTAATATGTGACCATGGGTCAGTGATTTGATCTCTCCAAATGTTATGACCCTTGTCATAAGGACAGAATGAGCTATGTCCATGACACTCCTGCCCTATATGTGGTCTCTCTGTAGCACTGACGTTACTACCCCTTCTCTTTTATGTTTTTTTTTTTTTTAATATTTTTATTTTTATTTTTTTAGAGAGAGAGAGAAATATCAATAGGCTGCCTCCTGAAGGCCCCCTACTAGGGATCAAACCCAAAACCTAGGCATGTTCCCTGACTGGGAATCGAACCAGTGACCTCTTGGTGCATGGGACAATGCTCAACCACTGAGCCACACCGGCCGGGCTCCTCTCTTTTATGTTTATGTTTCATTTACCCTGTGGGTCTACAAGTCTGAAGCAAGTAGGATTCGCCTCTGACCTGTTTCTGTCACCCCACACTATGGCACCCAATGCAGTGTTCTGCACAGAGGTGCGCCTGGGTTTGAATCCCAGCCATCTGATCTTGGGAAAGTTATTTCATCTCTCTGTGCCACCTTGGGATAACAGTAGTACCTGCCTTTCCTATCTAGGCTGAGAAGAGCCACAGCCCACAGGCCTCCTAGGAGAACAGCTCTGAACAGGGGATGTGGTCGTGAGGCAGAATCTGCAGACCCTGCAGGAAGAAGGCTCTCAGGGCCATGGCCCAGGTCAGCATCAACAGTGACCTTGGCGAGTGGGGCTTCAGCACGGATGCTGGGGAGCGGGCCCGTCTGCTGCAGAGTCCCTGTGTGGACTCAGACCCTAAGAGTGAGGGGGAGGCCTCTCCTGAAAGTCTGAGCAGGGGCACCACGTCCACATTTGGGGCCATCTTCATCGTAGTCAACGCCTGCCTGGGTGCAGGACTGCTCAACTTCCCAGCAGCCTTCAGCACTGCCGGGGGCGTGGCAGCCGGCATCACCCTACAGATGGTGAGTATGCAGGCCGCAGGCCGAGGGGCAGAAATGTGGCAGAAATGCAGTTCAGCTGGTGAGCCTGGCTTCTTTGCCTCAAAGGGGAGGCTTTGGATCAGGGATGGTCAGAGCTACCACTCTCTCCACCATCACACATGGCAGACATTACTAATCTATCCCAGCATTCCTACCTCTGAGCCCAGAGGAGGCTTCAAAAGCATTCCCAGGGGAATTTGACATCAGTTGTATACTTGATAATCTTGGGGTTATGTTTTAAAAGTAACCCCTTATCTTTTAGAACTACATGAAATATTATTCATGAAATGATATGAAAACTTGTATTTTCTTCAAAATAATCTAGGGTGGGAGAAGGAATCAATGAAACAAGATTAGCTATGAATTGATCATTTTTAAAGCTGAGTAATGAGTACATGGTGGTTCATGATAGCATTCTGTCTAGTGTTGTGTTTGCTTGAAATTTTCCACAAAGCTGCTTTTGTTTCTAAAGAAAATTTCAAGTCAGCAGCCTCTAGTAATCTATTAAACTTGCCTTGGAAGATGAGGTTTATTTGCCAAACTAGCTTCCGGCATTGGCCCAGTAAGTGCTAACAAGACCAGGCTGCCCTTTGCTGCCAGGCCTTTCCCACTCCCTCTTGCTCTGCCCCTGCCTACAGGGCATGCTGGTTTTCATCATCAGCGGCCTCGTCATCCTGGCCTACTGCTCCCAGGCCAGCAATGAGCGGACCTATCAGGAGGTGGTGTGGGCTGTGTGTGGCAAGCTGACAGGTGTGCTGTGTGAGGTGTCCATTGCCATCTATACCTTCGGTACCTGCATCGCCTTCCTCATCATCATTGGGGACCAGCAGGACAAAAGTGAGGTTCCCTCAGTAGCTACTTCATCCCTCCCCCTTGGCCCTGGGGATTCTGGGGGTGGAGGGAAAGGGCATGGTCCTGGCCTTCACCTGGGAATCCTCCCTCCTGGCTGCTGGGCCCATTAGACAGATGGAGGTCCTGAGGCCCTGCAGAGCTGGAGAGCTGCACCCTGCAGTAGCCTAGCATGACCGTCCCTCCTTCCTCCCTGTGCAGTTATAGCTGTGTTGGCAAAGGAGCCTGAGGGGGTCGGTGGCAGCCCCTGGTACACAGACCGCAAGTTCACCATCAGCCTCACTGCCTTCCTCTTCATCCTGCCCCTTTCCATCCCCAGAGAGATCGGCTTCCAGAAATATGCCAGGTTCGGAGGCCCCACCCCAACCTGGGCCAGTCAGAACTCTGATCGCAGGCAGCTGGAGACCCCAGGGCTGCTGGGGAGCCCCTGTCCTCTGTGCCGTCTTGCCTTCTGGGGCACAGAGTGGGCAAGGCAGGCTTGCAGGGGTCCCAGCACAAGACTTACTTTTCTGTCAGCAATAAGGGAGACAGTGGCCCTTAGCATCAGTGGGATATTCAGTTCCAATGTCCTTGTCAAAGAAGGGACACTTGACAATCAGAAGGTGAGGGCAACCCCTGGCCTGCACTTTGGCTTTCCCAGAGAGAATGGGTTTTTGATCAGTTTGAATGGTCAGCCTGGCAGTATCTTCCACGCGGCTTGTTATAAAGGGAGAGGACTGGCTTCCTGGCTCAGAGTCTGAAAAGCTGTTTCCTACTTTCAGGGTCACGCTCAGCTGTCTCCAAGTTCCCCTATAATGTTGACATTCCAGTATTTGTACCATCAACCCTTTTATCTCAATTATCTCCTAGTTCTCAAAGGCCTTGCTTGCAGCCCTTGCCAAATGTGGGCCGCGCCAATGCAATTGGAGACATGCTCTGAAGCTCCGTCCTCCAAGCCGTGGAGCTGAGCCCGTGTATTTCCTCATGGTCAGAAATGTTAGTCTAGTCCCCTGTTGGGGTCCAGCTCCCTCCACCTGTGGCCAGTTTCTCCAAACGTTATTTCTCGTGCATTTCTTGACCCTTTGCTTGAAATAGTCTCCCAGTTCATTCAAGAGACACTTGTGGTCACTAGTGCTGAGGGTAGATGCCCCTGGGATGGAATCAGAGAAAGGGCAGCTGGGGCTGGGGAGGAGGAAGTTCAATCCATTTTCCCCGGCAGCTTCCTGAGCGTCGTGGGCACCTGGTATGTCACTGCTATCGTTATCATCAAATACATCTGGCCAGATAAAGAGATGACCCCAGGGGACATCCTGACCAGGTGGGTGAGGGCCTCCAAGAGATACTTGGGGCAGGATCTGCTGCTTGGGTCCCAGAAGGTGCTGAGTCAAACATCAAAAGGCCACACAAGTGTTCGTCTCAAGGCTCTTTAGCTCATCAGGTCTTATCTCAGTGGTCACTGTAGGAAGGAGGCAAGACGTCCTGATCTCTTTTTACTGAAGGGAAGAGTGAGAACCAGAGACAAGAGAGACCAACATGCCACTAACATCCAAGAACTGAGCAACCTGAGACTAGGCCTCAGGCTGTAGAAGACTGTTAGGGTGGAATTGCATATTTTTCCAACTTGTGTTTCTCTGTAATTTCTATGCCTTCTACATGGGGATGAATCTGTTTTGTCATTTTTAAAAAAATTTCCACCCTGGCCAGTTTGGCTCTGTGGTTAGAGCATCAGCCCGCCGACCAGAGTCTCAGGTTCGATTCCAGTCAAAGGCACATACCTTTGTTGTGGTTTGGTCCCCAGCCCTGGTCGGGATCCTGCAGGAGGCATCCAATCAGTATGTTTCTCTCACATCGATGTTTCTCTCTCTCTCTCCCTCCGTCCCTCTCCATCTGAAGATAAATGGAAAAGTATCCTCAGTTGAGGATTTTTTTTAAAGTTTCCTTTTTAAAAAAATATGTTTTTATTGATTTTTAAAGAGAGAGGAAGGGAGAGGGAGAGAGAGCTAGAAACTTCAGTGAGAGAAACACACTGAGTGGCTGCCTCCTACACACCCCCAATGGGGATCAAGCCCACAACCCAGGCATGTGCTCCTACTGGGAATCAAATCGGTGACCTCTTGGTCTATGAACTGACGCTCAACCACTGAGCCACACCATTTGAAAGGAACAAACCACAAAAACAAAAGCCCCAGTGTAGGAGCCAGAAATTCTGGATTTTGGTCCCAGGAGAGCTTTCCAGAGCCTCCGTTTACTGACCTGTGAAATGGAGACATGTCCTCTCCCTGTTCCCAGACTTCTGTGGGTTGTATGTGTAGGAGGCTCACTGGCAGAGGCTGTAGTGGGCTGAATGAAGAGTAAGGGCGTGGAGGTGGTTGGTGGCTGTGGGGTTCACAGGCAGCAGATTCTTGTGTTTGTTCACAGGCCAGCTTCCTGGATGGCTGTGTTCAATGCCATGCCTACCATCTGCTTTGGATTTCAGGTGCCAGTTGCAAGGTCCCTGTTGTCCCCTTAGCTCACTCCCCACCCTGGGATGGAGCCCACATTATAGGCAGGATGGGGGTTGTCCTGGGAGAAAGGAAAAAGTAGGGACCTTAAGACTTGCCCCTTGTCCCTGTGGTCTTTGTCCCCAAGGTACCTCCCTCTGGAAATGGGTAAGGTCACTTCCCTACCATAACTATGACCTTCACGCCAACAGTGCCATGTGAGCAGTGTGCCCATCTTCAACAGCATGCGGCAGCCCGAGGTGAAGACCTGGGGTGGGGTGGTGACGGCCGCCATGGTCATAGCCCTCGCTGTGTACATGGGTACAGGTGAGTGCTCCCACTTTCCCTGTTCCCAGGTGCCCCCCTGGCCCAGCTCTCCTGGGGACAGCCCTGCACTGAGCATGACAAACCCTTCTGTTGGCATTGGCTTGAACTTGAGCTGCCTTGGGCCTCCCCCTGCCCAAATGAGAGGAACATGTTCATCCATTCATTCAGCAGCTCTCATTGGTGCCTTGTAAGTGCCAGGAACTAATCTCAGCATTGGGGGAGTGGAGGGTGCCATGGAGATAGATAGACCTGGCCCTGCCCTCGGAATGGCAGTCTAGTCGAGAGAGAATCTTACAGGAGAGAATCAGAAGGCCTTTCAGACAGTGGTGAGTGCATGGCGACTGTGAAACAGGGAAGATGTGAGTGGGACTGGGAGGGAGGCTTCTCTCTGAGGGGTTGCGTTTGGAGAGGCCCAAATTATGAGAAGGAATCAGAATTAGAAGGGCAGGAGGAAGAGCATTCCAGACAGGAACCAGGAACTGTGAAATCCTTAAGGCAAGGACAGAAAACAGGCGTGTGAGCTGGAGTGCAGCAGCGGGGTGGGCCTTGAGGGCTGTTGGGAGCCAGAGCGGACGTGCTCTGCGGGTGTGCTGGTGAGGGGCGCTGCGGGTGCTGTGGAGAAGGGCTGGGGTGAGGGAGTGGCGCGGGAGGGCGGCCGTGCGTCCTCCCACAGACAGTCTGGAGCCAGCACCCTTCTGCCTCTGGAGACACGGCCTAGAACAAGAGGCAAAGACGGTGCCTGTTCTCCCAGCCTCGTGTTCTGGTTGGAGGAACAGATCATAAACAAGTTGGAAAAGAAAAAGAAAGATGTAGAGAGAAAGCGGGCTGCGAAGGAAAGAACAGGTTGCCGTGAGAGTGCCTGGGAAGCACCCTCTAGAGAGGGGACATGGAGCCGAGTGATCGGATGGCGGCCTGAAGAGCTGGCTCTGAGACCGGGACGTGCTGGGCCAGCAAGGTCAGAGGTGGCGGCAGAGGGCAGATGTGAGAAGTCAGGGGGAGAGGCTTCTGATCCCAGCCCAACACCCTCTAAACCTCCAGAGCTGCTCCAGTGCCCTCCTGTCTGATGTCACACCTAGCAGTGGACATCCATCCCCCGTACCCTGCCAGGGTGATCCTGACCCAGCCCTTCTGTCCCTGCCTTCAGGTGTCTGTGGCTTCTTGACCTTTGGAGCCTCCGTGGACCCCGACGTGCTCCTGTCCTATCCCTCCAACGACGTGGCTGTGGCCGTAGCCCGTGCCTTCATCATCCTGAGCGTGCTCACCTCGTACTCCATCCTGCACTTCTGTGGGCGGTGAGACCCCTCCCTGCCCCACCGGGGTGCCCCCTCGGGGCCCCTGAAAGCCCTTTAAACTTGGTCCTTTGGCCGTGTATGGAACCCATGTTGTAGAAGGAGAAACCGAAGCCCATAGGAAAGAGTCAGTGCCTAGCATGGCCCTATCAGTACCCCAGGCCAGGTCTTGGGGCCCCCTTTGTCCCAGGGTCCCCAGAACATTCTGTGATTCCTCTAAGTACCTCTAGCCCAGATCCTTTTCTGAACACCCAGCCTTCTGGGTATCCTAGACCCTTCCTTTTCATGAAAACAATAGAATCCGTTCCCACTGGGTGATCACGTCCTGGCCAGGCAGGGTGCTAAGCCCTTCTTGTCCACCTCTCACCCAGTCCCCAAGGCAGCTCTAAGGAGATTACTGCTCGGCGCCTTACAGAAGAGGGACCGGGCTTCCCACATCCACCCAGTTAGGGTCTGGCTCCCGGAGCTGGTGGCAGGGACTCTTAGCAGGGGTGTCTCTGAGCCCTTCGGTGTGTGCAGGGCAGTGGTGGAGGGCCTGTGGCTGCGCTCCCAGGGGGTGCCAGTGGAGGAGGACCTGGGGCGGGAACGGCGGCGGCGAGTGCTGCAGACGCTGGTCTGGTTCCTGCTTACCCTGCTGCTGGCTCTGTTCATCCCTGACATCGGCAAGGTCATCTCGGTCATCGGAGGCCTGGCCGCTTGCTTCATCTTCGTCTTCCCAGGTGTGGACCCCTGGTGCCCCCACAGCACTGACTCCTCCCTGCCTCAGCTCCTCACTTGCTCACCTGCCGGTGAGGAACCACCAGCATCTGTTGTCACCCACTGCCGGCTCTGGGCCAAACCATGTCCAAGCATCATCTGAAAAGAAGATGCTATTCTCTCCACTTAAGTGACCAGATGTGAGGTTCAGGGAGGGGAACAAATTTGCCTAGATGTTAACTCAGCTCATGAGTAACAACCTTTCGAACCCCAAGTCTGCCTAGGTCCACAGCCTTTACCCTAATTCTTCGATCAAGTACCTGTTGCTCCCTAGCAGTCAGGGATCTGGCTGGTTCAGTCTCTAGAGGGCAATGGGATCTGGTGGCAGCACCCTGACACAGAAGCCCAGAGACCTGTGTCAGATACAGGTCCACCACCAGATCCCTGGGACATTGTCCCATCTGCCCAGCCATGAGTTCCGCCTGTACCCAGCTTATTTCAATTTAGGAAACCACCTTGAAAGCCTTTGCCACTTGGCTTGGAGCAGGGGGGCTACATTTGCTCAGCTGTGCACTGGGAAGGGCCCTAGGGTGGCGGCCCCTTTATCTCCGAGTCTTGCATGCAGCCCGAAGTGTGCCTGTCAGATGCCAGGCCTCCAGCTGGGTGTGGGGAGCAGAGGTCGAATATCTGGAAGAGTGAACAGGCCTTTCTCCATCTACCACTGCCTCTTGGGAAGGGGGGAGGCCAGGCCTGAGGGAGAGAGCCCACCCAAGCTCTCTGGGCGCCTCTTCTCTTCCAGGGCTGTGCCTCATTCAAGCCAAACTCTCTGAGATGGAGGAAGTCAAGCCAGCCAGGTAAAGCAGGGCCCAGCCCTTGGTCCTCAGGGGAGGTGCTAGATTGGGAGGTAGCCTTGGGGAGGCCTTAATATCATAGGGGCCAGGAGACTTGCACACTTTGAAAAACAGGAGTTTTTAAAATATTTTTTTTAATGGGTAACATGCTAGTTGTGACAGTTCAAGCACTCCTGAAGATCTTTAGAGAAAAAAGTGGAAGTCCCTCCTCCCCCACAGCCCAGATGCCATCCTCCTCCACCCGCAGCTCCATATCCTAAGCACGGTCTGTGTGCCCTTCCAGACTTTCTGTGCACATGTACCTGTCTGTGTACACAAAGCTATGCATATGTATACACAAACACATGGGATTGGGGATCTAGTTTGTTTGTTTTTTAAAACGGTTCTATGTCAGACATATTTTTCTGCCACTTTTTTCTTTCATTTAACCATGTATCTTGGAGATCACTCTATGTCAGCACAAGAAAACCCACTTCTTTTTAATGGCTACAGAATATTATGTTGTATGAATGTGTCCTGAATGTGAACATGCTTATCCATATACACTGGACACACCTGTTTGAAGATCTTGGTAGGATGGATTCTCAGAAGGAAACTGCTACATCACAAGGCATGCCCGTCGTTATTTCAGCACATGGGTTCAGATTACCCTCCAAACAGGCAGCGCCAGTCAGTCCCAGCAGCAGTGAATGACCCCCACATCCCTGCCAGCACTGGGTGTAACTGCCTTTCACACTTTTGTTTAAGTAGATGGATGTAAAACAGTACATTGTTTTAATCTGCACATTTCTCGGAATAATAGAGAAGTTGAGAACAGGTTTCATGATTTTAAAAAATTATTGTGCAAGTAATTTTCATTATAGAATATTTAAAAAACACAGACAAGTCTAAGAAAAAATAAAAATCACCCTTAATCTCAATACCTGCTATAAGCCTGTTTTTGATACATACATCTGATACATACACTTTGATATATACATTATAACCCTGTTGCTATTTATGATTCATACATACATTTGCATTTTTGATACATTTGCAGATGTCTGCTTTATTATTATTACTATTATTTTTTTAATCCTCACCCGAGGACATTTTTGCATTTTATCACCAGATAGAGCTGGAGGAAAAGAGGGAGGAAGAGAGAGAGAGAAACATCGATTGCCACCCACACGACCCCAACTGGGGCCAGGGACAAACTGCAACCGAGGTACGTGCCCTTAGCAGGAACCGAACCCGGGTCTCTCTGGTCCACAGGCCGACGCTCTAACTGCTGAGCCAAACCAGCCAGGGCTATTACTTTTTTTTTTTTAATGAAATGACTCACACTCTGTGTGACCTAATTTTTCCCTGAACATCTTTCCATCAGAAAACATGCATTCTAATCCTGGTCCTGCCCTTGGCTCTGTGACCAGTTGATTCCATTAGGTCTTGGTCTCTTTACCTGTGGATTAGGGATCATACACCTGGCAGTGCACACCTTTGCATGAAAAGTCCTTGAGAAGGAGGAAGTGCTCTATTCACAGGAGAAGTGGTTAAGTGATTATGGTAATTAACTGGTTGTGTGTGTGTGTGTATGGAAGCCTTCAGGGTCACAGGTGAGTTGATTGACCAGACCCCTCTCTCCCTCTGCCCTACAGCTGGTGGGCGATGGTCAGTTATGGAGTCCTCTTAGTCACCCTAGGAGCCTTCATCTTCGGCCAGACCACAGCCAACGCCATCTTCGTGGATCTGTTGGCATAACCACCGCCTCCCAGGGAACACATGGCCTTTGCCCCTGTACCCAGGAACCCATCTCGGAGAGCTGCAGGGCCACCCTGACTCTGGCATCATTCCCCTCCACTAGAGGGATGACATCTGGACATCCTTTTCCAGGGACAGGTCCAGGGTGAAATCAGGCCCCATACTTCTGGACAGCTCAGACCCAGCTCCACCCTGTTCCCCTGTGCCATGGATGGTGGGAGGAGTGTCCCAGAGGAACCTCCCCTGCTCTTCCAGTTCTCAACTTCTCCATGCCTGGAACCCAGGGCTGAAGAAGGTCAGCAAGTCTCAAAAGAAAGAATTCCACTTGACTTCTCTCTGGAAGAGTGTAGGCAGAGGGGTGCCACCCTCCACAGAGTAGCCTGTGCTGAGCATGGGCTGTGCTCATAACCCAGGACTCAGCACCTGCTCCAGTCAGACGGCAGAGCAGCTGGCAGGGGCTTCCTCTGGGATCTGGCAAATTCAAGGGTAGCTCTGGGTCCAGACAGAAGCACAGAGGCAGAGTTAATGCCTTGTCCACTCCCTCCTGGGCCCACAAAGCCCAAAGCCCTCTCTCCCATGGCTAATTGACATTTCCCAAGGCTTCGGGGCCTCACCCAGTGTCCAGGCATCCCTCTCCTCCTCCATCCCCAGACATCACCAAGTCTTATGTTTACAAACGGTGCTAGCCCGGCTCAGCCAGGCAGGGGCCAGGGGCCGTCCGGTGCCACGGTGCTGTGAGTTCTCCATTAGCTTTTTCATGATGGAGAGTCTGTTTCCTCTCAGATTCCAGATGGGCTCCTCTTTTCAGAGGCACAAAAACGGGTGATAGAGAAGGCGAGGAACCTTTCAGACCTGTGCAGGCTGGGCCGGTCAGGATCAAGGTGAACCTGTCTGATACCCTCCCCTTCAGTGATTGCTTCTCTCTGCCCTGCTCTGCAACCCTGCATGATAGCCCAGAGGCAAGCAAGGCAGCTGAGTTGTCATTAACTGGGCAACATTTGAGAGCAGTTACACCAGCCTGGAAGTTTCCTTTTCAATCTGGATCTTGTCTGCTCCTTCCTCCCACCTCATCACCACCCCCACCCCATTTTTCCATGTAACTCAATCTCCTGCTTACAGAAGTATTGGGGGCGGGTTGTCAACCCCTCTTGTCCACTTCCTCAGCTCCACACGCCAGGCCTGGCCTTGGTGTCTGTCATTATGTTGAGGTCACACCTGGATTGTGCCCAGGCAGTGAGGAGGGACACCGACTCCCATCGGGTATTCCCATTTTGAACACTGGCCAACACCAGACACCAGATCAGGCTTCCTCTACCTGGAACGCCCAGCGTTTCCCTGGCTGCTGCCAAAACCGCTGTGCTGGGGCAGGGTAGCAGGAACCCTGCCCAGCAGCCCACCGCTCAGGGCAGTCAGATCTAAGAAGCAGAGGCTGGTTGGAGACCAGTGGGCTTCTGCCCAGTCCCCAGACTGGGTGATCTGCCTTTCCTCACATCCTGGCCCCTGGGGCCAGAGCCACTCTGCTGGCTTCTCAGCCTGCTGCACCTCTCCAGGCCCTGCCAGCACCATCCCTACAGGGTCAGGAGGCAGCCTAGCCAGTAGGGCTGCCTAGCCTCCTGATGCTGGATTTCAGAGGTGGAGGGAAGTAAGGGAGTCATTGAACAGAACCAGACCAGTCCGGAAAAGGGGCTGGAATCTGGCCTCTTGGCCCAAACTCAGGAGCCCCCTACCCTCCCTTCCAGGGCATTTTACTCTTTCTTTCTACTCGTGCACATTCAGACCAGTGAAAATGGTTAATAAAAAGGGGCTTGTGCTGAGCTGTGTGGCCTATGTCTGGCGCTGGGGACAGAGTCCAGGCCACTGCTGACAGGAGGAAGATGAGCTGGGATAGGGGTGGAGGCGGGGCCTTCTAGCTTTATTGTCTAGAACCCGTCTCAGGAATGGGCATCATCCTCTTCCCTTTATCAACTGGAAATCTGCCCGTGGTTCTTGACACCTTCCTTTCTTCACATGCCATTAGCCTTGCCCCACCCCCACGGCCTGTGCTTTAGCTCGAGCCCTCACCTTGTCTTCCCTGCACTTACTGCTGTGGCCTCAGACGCCTCCATGTGCATGTCCTTCCCTGATTCCAACTCGGTGAGCTTCTGCCCCTACCTTTTCAGAGGCACCCACAGAGCCCCCACTGCTCAGTGCTGGCAAAACAAACCAGCTCCGGTTCAGTCTTCTGGGGAGGACTGATGCTAAGCCAGTGATCACAAACACATTCTTGCAAATTATGAGACATGCCCAGAAGGAAAAATGTAGAATGTTATATTTGGAGGCCTGGAGTTTGAGGGGTCAAAGAAGCCTTCCTGGAGGAAGTACATTTGAGCTAGCCCCTGAATGATGAGTAGGAATTAAGTGAAAAGAGGTAGTGCCACAGGTCCAGCGGCCACCGCCCCACCTCCCACCCCGCATCCCCGCATCCCCGCAACGCTGTCGTAGCTGGGGGAGGGGGGAAGGCAGTGGTTGGAGCAGCCTGCAGGAGAAAAGCCTGGAGCTGCTCACCGCCAAGTTCCTGTGGCTGCTGCAGGCAGCACAGGGTGGTGTGCTGGACCCCAAGGCGGCTGCAGATACTTTGGCTGTGAGGCAAAAAAGAATTAATGATATCACCAACATCTTGGAAGGGATCGACCTGATTGAGAAAAAGTCAAGAAACAGCATCCAGTGGAGAGGTGTGGATGCTGGCTGCAACACTAAAGAAGTCCTGGAGAGCCCTGGCCGGTTTGGCTCAGTAGTTAGAGCATCAGCCCACGGTCCAGAGACACCATGGTTCGGTTCCCACAAATGGCACACATCTTGGTTGCAGTTTGTGCCCTGGTTGGGGTCATGTGGGTGGCAAACACTCGATGTGTCCCTTTCATGTCTGTTTCTCTCTTTCTCGCTCTCTCTCTCTCTCCTCTCTCCTCTCTCCTCTCTTCTCTCTCCTCTCTCTCCTCTCTCTCTCTCCCTCCCTCCCTTGCACTCTATCTGAACAAAAGATGGAAAAATGTCCTCAGGTGAGGATGAAAAAAAGTTCTGGAGAGACTGAGAGACCTTAAGGCTGAGATCGGGGACCTGGACCTGAAAGAGCTTGATCAGCAGGAGGCGTGGCTGCAGGGCAGCCTCAGAAATGTGAGGGACGATTCTGTCAGCAGAGGTTTTCCTGTGTGACTCACGAGGACATCCACAGTTGCTTCAGCGATGACACACTTTTGGCCACTCGGGCGCCTTCTGGTACACAGCTGGAGGTCCCTCTTCCAGAGATGGGTCAGAATGGACAAAAGAAATACCAGATCAAACTAAAGAGCTATTTGGGCCCCATCCACGTGCTGCTTATCAATAAAGAGTCCAGTTCGTTCCAGCCTGTGGTTTGTCCTGTTCCCCCACCAGACTACCTCATGGAGCCCTCCTCTCAGCCGTGGACTCCCCGGACTCCGTACAAGCTCATCGCAGCCCCTCGGAGCCCCCTCAGCAATCTACCTCCAAAAAAGGCCTGGGTCTCCAACACTTGCCAGCCACAGACCCAGCTTCAGTATCTATTACTGGAGATATCATTAATGAGCTGATGTCTCCCCCCGCCTTTTATTAATTTTAGAGAGAGGGGAAGGGAGAGGAAGAGAAAGATAGACAACATCGATGAAAGAGAAAGAACATCGATTGGTCACCTTCTGCACCCCACACTGGAGATTTGGCCCACAACCTGGGCATGTGCCCTGACTAGGAATAGAACTGGTGACCTCTTGGTACCTGGGTTGACTCTCAACCACTGAGTCACACCTGCCAAGCAAGCTGATGTCTTTTTGTTGTTGTTGTTACAGATGTTTCTCCATTGACACCCTCTTCCCACCCCCCCCACCCCCACAGCATTATTGTCTATGTTTTTGCATACATGCATATAAGTTCTGTGGTTTATCTCTTCCCTCCCCCCACATCCACCTCTTCTGAGGTTTGTCAGTCTGCACCCCACTTCCATGTCTCTGGGTCTGTTTTGTTCCTCAGCTTGTTTTGTTCATTATATTCCACAAATAAGTGAGATCATGTGATACTTGTCTTTCTCTAACAGATTTATTTCGCTTAGCATAATACTCTTCAGGTTCCTCCATGTCATCTCAAAGGATAAGAGATCTCTCTTTCTTACAGCTGCATAGTATTCCATTGTGTATATGTACCACTGCTTTTTTATCCACTCATCTATTGATGGACACTTGGGCTGTTTCCAGATCTCGACGATTGTAAATAGTGCTGCTATGGACATGGGGGTACATATATTCTTTCTGATTGGTGTTTCAGGGTTCTTAGGGTATATTCCTAGTAGTGGGATCACTGGATCAAGTGGCAGTTCAATTTTTAGTTTTTTGAGGAACACCATATTGTTTTCCATAGTGGCTGCATTCTCACCAGCAGTGTACTAGAGTCCCCTTTTCTCCACACCCTGGCCAACGCTTGCTGTTTGATGATTTGTTGATGGCGGCCATTCTGGCAGGTGTGAAGTGATACCTCATAGTTGTTTTAAAAGCTGATGTCTTTTGATGTGTTTCCTCTCCTGTGGCTCTCTCCCATCCCTGCAGACAACTACACCTTTATTTTAGATGACAACAAAGGAGTATGTGACCTATTTGATGTCCAGATACTAAATTATTAGATGCTGTGGAAACCTGGACTGTTATCTATAGCTAACCATAACATTGTAGACTTGCTAATAACCTGAGTGGTTACAACACAACACCCGCTTAGTTTGCTGATTCTGAAGCTTCCCTAATGCTTTTTCTCTGACTTCACAAAACTTCAACCATGAAAACAAAGGGCTCCACTTGCTTCAGGGGAAAAGTAATTTAATAACCACCCACACCCCACCCTCCAGTAACTGCATTCTAGGACTTCAGCTTTTCTTTTTAAATTTTTTTTCTTTATTGATTTGAGAGAGAGAGAGGGAGAGGGAGAGGGAGAGAGAAATAGAAACATCGACGAGAGAGAACATCGATTGGCCGCCTCCTGCATGCCCCCCACTGGGGATCGGGCCCACAACCTGGGCATGTGCCCTGACCCGGGAATTGAACAGCGACCTCTTGGGGCATGGGTCCACGCTCAACCACTGAGCCACACCAGCCGGGCAGGGACTTCAGCTTTTCTTCCTATTCTGACTCCTGTTTTTTACTCTTAGGAGAGTTAAAAGTAGGCTTAAGCTCATCAAAAAACAAAAACAGCCAAGGGCTTATCTCTTATCTGTGCTCCGTTTCTACTGTTTCTACTGCCCGCTGGGCTTCTACTGCCAGAAGCTGTCCCTATGTGTGTGCCCCATCCAGACAGCCAGCCACTGCCTGCACACTGTGGAAGGTGACAAGGCTGCAGTCTCTGCTCCCGGAACAGCTGTGAAGTGCCTTCCGGGCTAGCACTAAGTTCATCACGTCTGGTGCACTTCTGACATTCCACTTTCCTAGGTTATAGAAAGGTCTGTGTGTGTGTAGTTTGTGTTTAAATGTGCCAATGCCTGTGCATGAACAAGATTTTAAAAAGTAAAATTGTATTAAACATTTAAAAAAAAAAAAAAGAGGTAGGGAAACCTTTGTAGTCCACAGGAAGTGCATGTGCAAAAGCCCTGTGATGGGAGGTATATTGTGGTTTGCAGAACTGAAAAGTGGCCATTGTCAAGTGGAGCATTGCCAGTGTGTGAGAGAGCATTCTGGGGTAGTCCTCGATGGTTCCCCCGTCCTTAGGATAAAGTCCAACCAGCTCATCTTCCACTACACTACAATGTCCTCCCTGCTCCAGTCGTAGGTGAGCAAAGACCCCTCCCTCCTGGTGGGGGTAGGAACTCTCCAAGGAGAAAACATTTCAAAAGGTTAGAGGGGTGGGAACAGCTTTGGGCCATGGTTCACACCTGACTAGGGGGCCAACAGCTTAAGGTGTGGTTTCACTTTCTCTAACTAAACATAGAAAAAGGAAAGGGTACATTTTTTGTTGTTGCTGCTAATCCTCAGTCCAGGATATTTTCCAGTGGAAAGGAAGGAGGGAGGGAGGGAGGGAGGGAAGGAGGGAGGGAGGGAGGGAAACATCTATGTGAAAGAGGCATATGAATTTGTTGCCTGCCACACAACTCCAACCAGAGCTGGGGCTCTTACCTGCAACCCAGGGTGCCCTTGACTGGGAATCGAATTCAAGAATCAAACCCAAGACCCTTCAGTCCATAGGCCGATACTCTAATCTGCTGAGCCAAACTAGCCAGGGTACGAAAGATTACATTTATGCCAAAGTCAAAGGAACAGCCCTGACAGGTTTGGCTCAGCGGTTAGAGCATCAGCCTGCGGTCCCGAGAGACCCGGGTTCGGTTCCCGCTAAGGGCATGTACCTTGGTTGCAGTTTGTCCCCGGCCCTGGTGGGTCGTGCGGGTGGCAGCCACTCGATGTGTCCCTTTCACATCGATGTTTCTCTCTCTCTCTCTCTTCCTCTCTCTCCCTCCCACTCTACCTGAACAAAAAATGTCCTCAGGTGAGGATAAAAAAAAAAAAAAAACAAAGTCAAAGGAACAGCCAAAGCCAAATTAATCCGTTCGTCTCTACCTTTTGCTCACCACACAGGTAAGCACTTGATCAATGTCTGTCTCCCCTCCTACACTAAGCTCTGTAGAAACAGGGTCCTGTTTTCCTTGCCCATCAGGTATCTTAGCCCAGTGCCCAGTGTATGGTAAACAAGTGTTCAAAGCTGTTGAACCAACAAACGAAAGAATGAATATCAATTACTATTTGTTGAGTTCTTACTTTGTGCCAGCACTTGACTTGCATCATTCTCACTTGGTCTTCACAACTCTGAGAAGGAGAGAAAGCCAGGAGATGTTAAATAGTTTGCCCAAGGACTCATAGGTAGTAAAACTGGAGCCAGACAGCCCTCTTAACATACAAGGATAAACAAGTGAGCAGAGGGCTCTCTCAGTACCAACCTGGTGATTTCGGACCCTAGAAGGCAAGCTTAGGAACCTACAGCTCCCATGCTGGCTACCAACACCAGACCTTGGAACCCCAGCCAGTCCACGTGGAGTGCTGTGATGCCTGCTGGCTAGTGGTTCTGGGGAAGTCGCTTCGCTTCTCTGGGCTTGTTTCCCATCTCTAAAGTGGGAATGATCATCACTGACCTTAATACCTCCCAGGGTAAAGGGGAGCCAATGTGAAGAAAGTACATGACAATGACAAGTGCTTTATAGCCAGAAATCCATGTTTAGAGAGGAAATGTGAAAACTCAGTTTCTCCTTGGGAGGACCCAAGCTGGGCTTCCCCTACCACTTCCTGGAAGTCTGGGTGCTTTCTCAAGCTTTGATGTGCGTACTGAATTTTTATCGGCTCAGGGTACATCAGATCTGGGGTAGGCCTGAGGTCTGCATTGCTAAAGCTCCCAGTGTTGCCTATGCGCTGGTTCTGGGACCACACTTTCAGTAGCAGGGGAGAGCAAAGCCTTTGGCTTCAGAGATGCCTGGGTTGGATCTCAGTGATGCCTCTTATATGGTAGGAACTCAGGGAACCAGTTCTGAACCCCACTTTCCTCAACTATAAAGTAGGAATGGGGGTGGCCACCTTGTAGATGTAGGTATTATAAATCCAAGAACAAACGGCATAATCATCTATGTGAAGTGCCTGGAAGAAAACAGGAGTTAGGTTGGTCAGCTATCTGTCCTGGGAGTGTGCCACTGCAGTTTATTCCTTTGGCCATTAGAGGTCACCATTGTATAATTTCTGTTTATGGAAGTGAGGCGCCTGAGCCTCAGACTCCAGTCCTCTGAGTCACTAATACTCCTAATGATGCCACTGCTGTCTGTGACTTCTAAGTGAGACTCTTATACTGGGGCAGGGTCACCTCTAGATCATGGCCTCCAGTCTGGCAAGGGGATCGGACCAAATCACAGAAACTAATAATGTAGATACAAGTGCTAGATGTAGATTAGATATTGCAAATCCAGATTTGGTCATAATTTCCTGCTATGATACAATTTTTAAAAATCTTTTTTTTTAATCCTCACCTGAGGATATTTTTACATTTATCTTCAGACAAAGTAAAAGGGGGAGAGAGAAACATCGATGTGAGAGAGACACATCAATTGGTTGCCACCTGCATGACCCCAACCAGGGCCAGGGATGAACCACAACTGAGGTATGTGCCCTTGGCCAGAATCGAACCCGTGACTCTTTGATCTGCAGAACAGCGCTCTAACAGCTGAGTCAAACCGGTCAGGGCAAAAAAAAAAAAAAAATTCTTAAAAAAATAAAATAAGGGGAACCCCCTTCTAGTTGCTAAATAGGATGCTGCCAGAGTCACAAATTGCTCAATATAGACAATTAGATCTTCGGAAATAAAATCAAATTTTCAATAGGTTCACCTCCTGGAACTCTGCGAGGCTCTCACTATAAACAGAATAATTCCTTCTATGCTTCCGTCAGGGAGGATAAAAGGAACTACTTTGAAAAGTGCCAGAGCATTCTGTTCTCAACAAGATCTGCCCTCAGGAGAAACTCAAATTTTACCCAGAGCCTAACCAGCTGGGGTTTTATGAGAGCCTCCCTGACTACAAGGGAAATACCAACTCCAGCCAGCTCCAGCCTGCAATGTGGAGGAAGAAAGGAGCACAGCTCCAGCCTGTCTAGCTACCTGATGGGAGTGAAGGGGGAACTGAGAAACGTATGTGACGTCCACAGTGCAGAAGCTCACAGGCCACAGAAGGACTGATCTGATCATCAGACTATAGAACACCACCCCCTACACCTTGCCATCTCATTACTAAAGGCCTAGTAGTTCCTTTACCCAGCCATCAAGAAAAAAAATGTGAAAAAAATAAAATAAAAGAAAGAAAAAATTGCAAGACATACTAAAAGGCAATAAAAAAAAAGTTTAAAGACACACAGCAGGTAGAAGAGGCCACGAACTACGTTCGGAGCTGTTTTCTTTTCTTTTTTTTAATCCTCACCTGAGGACATTTTTCCATTTTTTGTACAGATAGAGTGGGAGGGAGAGAGAGGAAGAGAGAGAGAGGGAAACATCGATGTGAAAGGGACACATCGAGTGGCTGCCACCCGCACGACCAACCAGGGCTGGGGACAAACTGCAACCGAGGTACATGCCCTTAGCGGGAACCGAACCCGGGTCTCTCCGGACCGCAGGCCGACGCTCTAACCGCTGAGCAAAACCGGCCAGGGCCAGAGCTGTTTTCGAGTTCTCTTAGACACAATGAGCAAAGCTCACTCTCCCTGCCCTGGCCAGTTTGGCTCAGCGGTTGAGCGTTGGCCTGCGGACCAGAGAGTCCTGGGTTCGGTTCCTGCTAAGGCACATACCACACAAAAAAATAATAAAATAATAATAAAACATGTAATACCTATTAAAAAAAAAAAAAACTCACCCTCCCGAGTTAAAAAAATGTATGGACAAGAAGTTGTCATTGAAATTAAATGGTGGCAGACATGTCCAAGGAATATTGCAGGGATTTGATCCCTTTAGGAATCTTATGATAGATGAATGTGTGGAGATGGCAACTAGTGGGCAACAGAACAACATTGGGAGTTGATGTTCAGACTTCCGGTCAGGATGGCGGCATGGTAAACGCGGTACCTCGTCCTCCCACAACCACATCAAAGTTACAACTAAACTACAGAACAACCATCATTCAAAACAGCCAGAAATCCAGCTGAATGGAAGTCCTACAACTACGGAATTAAAGAAGTAACTGCATCGAGACTGGTAGGAGGGGTGGAGGCGGACGGGCTGGTCCCACACCCACGTGTGGCGGATAAAAATCAGGACACCTCAGCTGGGAAGGTCCTTCCTGAGGACTGAGGGGTCCCCGTCCCACACCAGGTGCCCCGCTCAGGGTTCCAGTGCCAGGAAAAGAAGTCCCATAACTTCTGGCTGGAAAAACCAGCGGGAACTGAGGCTCAGGGAGGCTGAGGTGGCTGGAACCCCAGGCAGCTCCTCTTAAAGGGCCCGCGCAGGGACTTATCGGACTCTCTCCCTCTAAGCTTGGAGGGGAGGCAGCTAGAGGGGCGCCAGAGACATACAGGAAAGAACTGAACTGTTTGGCATTGGCGCAAGGGCTGGAGAGGGGGCTTTCTCCAGGACAAACGTGCTGTCACAGGCCTTTGTTCCTTTGGTGAGCCCTTCCCTGGGGCGGCAGACAGCCGCCATATCTGGGACTCCAGCAACCTGGCTCACACTGGTTGCCCCGCCCTGGTGATTCCCTGAGGCTCCGCCCCACCCAACTTTCAGGCCCACCCAAGCTGTTGCCAATTACTTAACCATAGGATTGGCCTATCTTGGATCCTGCTTTAGGTTTTCCTAAATTCTTTCAAACAAGCAGCATCTGGTCTCAGCTAGCCCCATACCTCTTGTTAAGTAATACACAGAAACAAACACAGAGAAGCAGCCAAAATGAGGAGACAAAGAAACAGGTCCCAAATGAAAGAACAGAACAAAACTCCAGGAAAAGAACTAAGCAAAATGGAGATAAGCAACCTAACAGATACTGAGTTCAAAATACTGCTTATAAGGATGTTCAATGAACTTAGTGAGGGCCTCAAGAGCATTAAAAAGGACCAGTCAGAAATGAAGGATGCACAGTCAGAAACAAAGGAGGCACTAACTGAAATAAAGAATAATTTACACAGATTCAATAGTAGAGTAGGTAAAGCCAAGAAGCAACCATCGATTTTGAATACAAGGAAGCAAAA
Organism: Molossus molossus; assembly: GCF_014108415.1. Classification (NCBI taxonomy): domain Eukaryota; kingdom Metazoa; phylum Chordata; class Mammalia; order Chiroptera; family Molossidae; genus Molossus; species Molossus molossus. The sequence goes on from NW_023425357.1 coordinate 41,549,853, forward strand.
AACGCCCAACCAGAACAGCAAAAAGAAAAAAGAATCCAAAAAAAATGAGGATAGTGTAAGGAGCCTCTGGGACAACTTCAAGCGTGCCAACGTTCACAGCTTGGGGGTGCCAGAGGGAGAAGAGAAAGAACAAGAAGTCGAAAACCTGTTTGAAACAATAATGGCAGAAAAGTTCCCTAACTTGATGAAGGAAGCAGACATACATGTCCAGGAAGCACAGAGAGTCCCAAGCAAGATGAACCCCAAGAGGCACACAGCAAGACACATCATCATCAAAATGCAAAAGGTTCAAGACAAAGAGAGAATCTTAAAAGCAGCAAGAGAAAGGCAGCTAGCTACCTGCAAGGGAGTTCCCATAAGGCTGTCAGCTGATTTCTCAAAAGAAACTTTGCAGGCCAGAAGGGAGTGGCAAGAAATATTCAGAGTGATGAAAAGCAAGAACCTACAACCAAGATTACGTTTTCCTGCAAAGCTGTCATTTAGAATTGATGGACATATAAAGAATTTCCCAGACAAGAAAAAGTTAAAGGAGTTCATCACCACCAAACCGTTATTATATGAAATGTTGAAGAGTCTTTTTGAAGGAAAAGATAAAATAGATGAACAAACAAAATGGCAATGAATACATATCTATCAGTAATAAAATCTACAAACAAAATGAACAGAAAGAACAGAAACATTCTTATAGATACAGAGAACATTTTGTTGGTTGCTAGATGGGAGGGGGTTTGGGAGAATGGGTGAAAAAGGTGAAGAGATTAAGAAGAACAAATTGGTTGCTAGACTGACAAACCTCAAAGAGAAGGGGGCTGGGGGGGGGTGGGAAGAAATAAACCAAAGAACTTATATGCATAACCAATGGACACAGACAACAGTGTGGGAAAAGGCAGGAAGGGGATGGGAGTGGGGAGGAGGGGGTCAATGGGGGGAAAAATGAGGAACATCTGTAGTACATTCAACAATAAAGATAAAAAAATTAAAAAAAAGAACAACATTGGAATGGTGGTAATACAAGGAAATAGCATCATCGTGTTAGCAGCCTTGGAACGAGTGTAAAGAATGGCTGTATTCACCAGAGAAATCAACTCCTTTCACGTGTCCCCTTTCCACAGCACCTGTTTTACGACAATATAAAAATAGAATTGTGTCCATTTTCACATTGAATTTTTGTTAAATGAACTTTTGTATTGGTCAAAAATAAATAAATAAAGAGACAGAGCAAGCATCAGAGCCAGACATATGGCAGGGATGTTGGAATTATCAGACCAGGAATTTAACACAACTGTGGTTAATATGCTAAGGGTTCTAGTAGATAAAGTAGACAGCATGTAAAAACAGATGGGCAATGTAACCAGAGAAGTGGAAATTCTAAGAAAAAATCAAAACAGAAATGCTAGAGATAAAAACAAAACAAAACACTGTTAGACAGATGAAAAATGCCTTTGATGGGTTTATTAATAACCCTAGATACAGCTAAGGAATGAATCTGAGCTTCAGGCTATCTCAACAGACACTGAAAAGCAAATGGGGGGGGGGGGGGCGGGGATAAAAAAGGAACCGAACAGAAAGTCCAAGAACTGAGAGATAACTACTAAAAGAGTGACATATGCATAATGGGAATAAAAGAAGAAGAAGAAAAAGAAACAGAAAATGTATTTGAAACAATAATGACTGAGAATTTTTCCAAAATTAATGTCAGATGCCAAGCCACAAATCCAGGAAGCTCAGAGAAAATCAAGCAGGATAAATGCCCAAAAATATGATACCTAGTTATTTCAAAAATTTTTAAAAACCAAAGATAAAGGAAAAAACTGAAAGAAGCCAAGAGGGAGGAAAACAAACAAAGCAACACCTTACCTATAGAGAAGCAAAAGTAAGAATTACATCTTTCTCCTCAGAAGCCATGTAAGCAAGAAAAGATTTGAGTGAAATATTTTCAGTGGTAAGAGAAAAAAAAAAATCAACCGAAAAAAACCCCCCAACAATAACAATAAAAAAAAATACACCAACCTAGAATTCTGTATCCTGTGAAATGATTGAAAAGTGAAGAAGATATATTGAGGGGTAAAAATTGAGGGAATTTGTTGCCAATAGACTTGCCTTAAAAGAAGTGTCTAAAGAAGTTCTTTAGAGAGAATGAAAATCAGACAGAGAAGATATCACAATTATAGAACAAGAAAAGAATGCTTTGAAAATGAACAAAATAAAAACTAGAACCTAAAAATTAAAAGAATGATGACCAAATTAAAAGAAGAGTTGAAAAGTTAAAGAAATTTCCCAGAAAGCAGAATGAAAAGACTACAGAGATGGAAAAGAAGAGATAAGAAAATTAGAGTTTCAGCTTGAGTCCAACATCTGCCTACCAGGAATTCCAGAAATAGACAACAGAGGAAAAGAGGGTGGCAAGGGAAGAGGAAAGAAAAGGAATATTATTAAAAACAAACAAAAACTCCCAAGCAGAGAAAGACGGATATCGTATGATCTCACTTATATGTGGAATATAATGAACAAAACAAACAGATGAACAAAATAGACCCAGAGACATAGAAGTAGGGTCCAGACTGACAAGCCTCAGAGAAGGAGATGGGGGGTGTTGTGGCGCAAGAGAACCATCAGAGCCAAATTAAAGACAAATAGAGAGCAAAGCCCACCGGCAACTGATCCCAAGTTCTTGGAGACCAGCCCTGGGGCCTCCAAATGTTGTGGGGCAACAGAGTCAAAGAAAGACCACTAGAGAATTGAAGTCCAAATAAGAGCCGTTTATTAGCCCGCCGGCGTCTGATTCCAAACACCCCTGTGACAGAGTCTTCGGAATCAGCCCGATATGCTTTATTACTGCCTTTTATGCCTTACAGCAAATAGGATCTTCTTGATGTAATGCCCAGGGCCACAGCAACGCTGTATAGAATTAGTTTGCCTTATGGATAACAGGCACACCCAGAAACACCCACGAATTTCAGGTATTTAAAGGTACATTGGGTCACACTTAGCCCCGAGCTACACAAACACAATGGAAGCCTAATTTCTTGAGATTGTGGGGGAGGTCGAGTCTCTGACTCAAGACCTTCAGGCTCTGTGGACTCTGTCAGACACGTGGCTGGCTCCCAACAATTTCTTGTTTCAGGGGGTCTTTACAAAACAGGTTCAGCTAGAGGGCACACAGTGACTTTTCCAATCATCAATTATGGAGCTATAAACAAGTCAGCACAATAATTTACCAATCATCAATTATGGGGTTATAAACATGCCAACACAGGGGGATGAGATAAACCACAGAACATTTATACATGTATGTGTAACCAATGGATATAGACAACAAGTTGGGATGGGGGGGATGGGGATGAGGGTGTCAATGAGGGAAAAAGGAGAAACATCTGTAACAAAAATAAATTAATAAAAATAAAACTGGCAAAGGGGTATAAAAAAAACAAAAACAAAAAAACTCAGGCAAAGTTCCCAGAACTGAAAGAGATGAGTCTCCATACTTAGGCCATTGAATTTTAAGAGCTGCACATTGGGAACTAGGAAATAAAGAGAAAATATATATATTTTTTATCCTCACCAGAGGATATTTTTTACATTAATCTTCAGATAGAGCTGGAGGGAGAAAGAGAGAGAGAGAGAGAGAGAGAGAGAGAGAGAGAGAGAGAAACATCAATGTGAGAGAGACACATCGACTGGTTGCTACCCACACAGCCCCAACCGAGGCCAGGGACGAACTGCAACCCAGGTACGTGTCCTTGGCTGGAATCAAACCTGGGACTCTTCGGTCTGCGGGCAATGCTCTTACTGCTGAGTTATACTGGCCAGGGCATAAAGAGAAAATCTTAAACATTTTCTGAGATGGTAGGGGACAGGGAAAACATGCCTCTTAGCATCAGTGCAAGCTAGAGGATAACAATGCCTTCATAATTTTAAGTGAAAATTTTCATCTAGATTTCAGTATACAACCAAATTCTCAATCAAGTGTGAGGCTAAAATAAAAATACTTCCTGTCCGGCCGGTGTGGCTCAGTGGTTGAGCATTGACCCATACAGCAAGAGGTCATCAGTTCGATTCCCAGTCAGGACAGACATATGCCCAGGTTGTGGGCCAAATCCCCAGTGGGAGGCATGCAGGAGGCGGCCAATCGATGTTCTCTCTCATCGATGTTTCCATCTCTCTCTCCTTCTCCCTTCCTCTCTCTATAAAATCAATAAAGGAAAAAAATTTATTTTAAATAAAAATATTTCCAGGGACTTGGCTAATTTGGCTAAGTGATTAGAGCGTCAGCCCAAGGACCAAAGAGTTGAGGTTTCGATTCCAGCCAAGGGCACGTACTTCGGTTGTGGTTCGTCCCCAACCCTGGTTGGGATCGTGCGGGAGGCAACCAATAGAGGTATCTCTCTCACATCTATGTTTCTCCCCACCCCCCATCTGAAGATATTTGAGAAAATATACTCGGGTGAGGATTTAAAAATAAATAACTAAGTAAATAAGTAAATACATAAATAAATATTTCCAGGGAAGCAAGGGGAAAATAAACATGTTATCTTATGCAGCCTTTCTTAGTAAGTTACTGGAGAATATGCTTCAGCAAAACAAAGATGTAAAGGAAGAAAGTGGAAGGCAAAGCATCCAGGAAACAATCAACCTCAGAAGAATGACCTAGGAAGGTGTCCAGAATGGCATCTGGGCAGCTGATCAAAAGGTGGCAGCTGGAATACAGAGAGCTAAATATACAGAAGAAAGTTCTCTGGAGGTGGGGAATAAAACTCGCCCTGGCTGGATAGCTCAGTTGATTAGAGTGTTGTTCTGATACCCAAGGTTTTGCATTTGATCCCCAGTCAGGGCACATACAGGAATCAACCAATAAATGCATAAATAAGTGAGACAATAAATCGATGTTGCTCTCTCTCCTTCTGAAATAGTAAGAAGGAGTTACCTAATTTGTCTAAGCAATTGGAATCATTATCTGTTGAAGCATTTGAGTAAATACAGATATAACAAAGCAAGTAGGAAAACGTAGCCAAGCATGCTACAGGGGGGAAAAAAAAAAAAAAACAGAAAAGTTTTGCAAAGAAAAAATTATCATAGCCCGGCCAATGTGGTTCAGTGGTTGAGCATCGACCCATACACCAAGAGGTCGCCGGTTCGATTCCTGATCAGGGCACATGTTCAGGTTGTGGGCCTGATCCCCAGTGGAAGGCATGCAGGACGCGGCCAATTGATGTTCTCTTTCATCAATGTTTCTCTCTCTCTCTCTCTCTAAAATCAATAAAGATAAAAAAAAAAGAAATGTCATCATAGCAAACTACTTAGCACAGCAGTGAACAATAGTGACATACTCTTAATAAAGTACATACTGATTATGTAACCCGAAAGGGTCTATATTTTTTTAAATTGATCTCAGAGAGAAGAAGGGAGAGAGAGAGAGTAACATCGATATGAGAGAGAAATATCGATCAGTTGCCTCCCACTTCCCAAATGCACCCCGACTGGGGATCAAACCCAAAACCTGCGTATGTGCACTGACTGGGAATCAAACCCGTAATCTTTTAGTGTACAGGACGACACTCTAGTCAAGTGTGCCACTGGCCAGGGCAGTAAAAAACTTTTAATTTTTAAATCAAGAAATAGGGGCACATTATTTTAAAATACTGAGATAAATGCCCAAAGAAACAGCTTAAAAGAAATGGATATAGGGACCAGAACTAGAGGTGGGCAGAGTTGGGACAAAGAATTGCTGGCATTTGATATAAGGTTTTAGTACTGTTGGATTTTTAAAATTACATGCATGATTAGTTTCATTTTTAAAACTTAAAATTATTATTAAATATGAGATGTAAAAATTGAATGTCTACTATAGGCTATGTTTGAATTCTAGCTTTTCTGCTTATTATGAGGCCATGGGCATTTACTTGCACTATTTGGGTCTTGATTTCCTTATCTATTAATTACAATATTTGTTGTAGTAGAGATGCCTGGCCCCTTCCCCACCCTTTATAACAATAGAACTTGTGAAATAATAGAAATATATATACTGTGCTCTGCCAGCAGTTCCTGGCACAGAGCTCCTAAAACCCTTATAATTTCCTAAGTGGTAAGAGTGTCTTTTGTTCTAATGCAGCAACTCTTGGTGGACTCCTGGGCAGAGGCTGGTCCTCAGAAAGACCAAGCAGGGATTAGAAGCTTGGACTTTTCAGACCCACCCTCCATCCTCTGGGGAGGGGAGAGGGACTGGAGATTGAGTTAATCATTGATCATGCCTACATGATGAAGCTGCTATAAAAATCCTAAAAGTGCCCTGGCTGGTTTGGCTCAGCTGTTAGACCATCGGCCTGCTGACCAGAGAGTTCAGGGTGGTTCCAGCTAAGGGCACGTACCTCGGTTGCGGTTTGTTCCTGCCCTGGTTGGGGTAGTGTGGGTGGCAACCAGTCAATGTGTCTCTCTCACATCAGTGATTCTCTCTCTCTCCCCCAATCCTCCCTCCCGCTCTATCTGAAGATAAATGCAAAAATGTCCTTGGGTAAGGATAAAAAAAAATCCTAAAAGTACATGGTTGGGAGAGTTCCTGAACTGATGAACACATGCATGAACTAGGAAGGTGATGTACCTGTCCTCAGGGCCCTTCTGTACCTCATTTTATGTACCTCTTTATCTAGTTGTTCATCTGCATCCTTTATTATATCCTTTGTAATAAACTGAAAAACATGAATGTTTCCCTGAGTTTTGTGAGCCATTCTAGCAAATTATTTATTCATTTATTTTTTATCCTCACCCGAGGACATTTTTCCATTTTTTATTCAGATAGAATGGGAGGGAGAGAGAGGAAGGGAGAGAGAGAGAAACATTGACGTGAAAGGGACACATCGAGTGGCTGCTACCCACACGACCCAACCAGGACAGGGAACAAACTGCAACCAAGGTACATGCCCTGAGCGAGAACCGAACCTGAGTCCCTCTGGACCGCAGGTCGACGCTCTAACCGCTGAGCCAATCCGGCCAGGACTCTAGCAAATTATTGACCTACTTTTGGCCCATCCTGTATTTTATTCATTTATTTAATTATAAAGGGTTTTTTTTTTTTTAACACTTATTATTGATTTAAGAGAGAGAGAGAGACATTGATTTGCTGTTCCACTTAGCTACACATTCACTGGTTGATTCCCGTATGTGCCCTGACCAGGGATGGAACTCCATTGGGACGATGCTCCAACCAACTGAGCTACCCTACCAGAGTCCCACCCTGTATTTTATTTTTTTATTTTAATTTTTTATTTTTTATCCTCACCCGAGGATATTTTTCCATTTTTTGTACAGATAGAGCGGGAAGGAGAGAGAGGAAGGGAGAGAGAGAGAAACATCGACGTGAAGGGACACATCGAGTGGCTTCCACCCGCACGACCAACCAGGGCCGGGGACAAACTGCAACCGAAGCATGTGCCCTTAGCGGGAACCGAACCCGGGTCTCTCTGTACCGCAGGCCGACGCTCTAACCGCTGAGCCAAACCGTCCAGGACCCCACCCTGTATTTTAAATAGAAGGAGGAGAAGAAAGAAGGAAGATGAAAGGAGAAAGAGAGAGAGAGAGAGAGAGAGAGAGAGAGAGAGAGAGAGAGAGAAGGGAGGAAGGAAGGAAGGAAGGAAGGAAGGAAGGAAGGAAGGAAGGAAGGAAGGAAGGAAGGAAGGAAGGAAGGAAGGAAGGAAGGGGAAGGGAAGAAGAGGAGGAGGAAGAAGAATTTTAAAATTAAGAGCTGGCCCTGGCCGGTTTTGCTCAGTGGTTAGAGTGTTAGCCCTCAAACCAAAGAGTCACAGGTTCAATTTCAGTCAAGGGCATGTACCTTGGTTGTGGTTTGGGCCCTGGCCCTGGTCGTGGTCATGCCGGAGGCAACCAATCAGTGTGTCTCTCTCACATTGATGTTTCTCTCCTTCTCTCTCTCTCTTTCTCTCTCTCTCCATCCCTCCCCTCTATCTGAAGATAAATGGAAAAATATCCTCAGGTGAAGATTTAAATAAATAAATACTCTTTAAAAAACATAGTAATAATAATAAAATTAAGAGCTGTTTCCTGGCTGCTGTGACTCAAAGGGTTGATCTTGGTCCCATGGACTGAAAGGTCCTGGTTTGATTCCCAGTCAGGACACATGCCCAGGTTGTGGGCTCAATCCCCAGTAGAGGGCATGCAGGAGGCTGCTGATAAATGTTTCTCTCTCTCTCTCCCTTCCTCTCTCTCTAAAAAAATAAATTTAAAAAAATTAAATTAAGAGCTATTACACAAAAATCTGAACATTCAGTTTCTCAGAGAAACTGAAATAGCTGGTAACACTGGTCCTCAATTCTGTTTGGAAAGCATCAGTTAGAACTGATGGACCCTGCGTCCCAGTTCACCACAGTACCAACTTGGCAGCTTCTCTCCTGTATGCCCCTGCTTGGCCCTGCTTGGAGCCCAGGGATTAACCTTGAACCAAATCAGCCAATCCCAATCCACCCCCACGATTCCCTACAACCTAGCATCTGCCCTGGGGCTCTGAAATGCCAGTGAGAGAGCAGGTGCCAGCTGTCCTGCCAGCCTCTGCCCAAAAGCTCAACTGACAAAGGGAATGGGACTGGCCAGGGACAACTGCAGGACTGTGTAGGGGAAGCTATAGCCTTGCAGCTTCACCATGAACTTTAGGCATTCACGAACACCAACGTCCTCCCTGCTTGTCTGGCTGCGTGTGGTTAACAGAGGAGCTGACTCTGACTTCTCTTGAGCCAGGCCCCTGGACCACCAAGTATTTTAGCAAAAGGAAAGGTGCTATTACAGCTGGATCCCAAGTGACAAGAACCAGTGACCAGCCATTCTGCTTAACTGAACTCCTGATTAACACGAGAGTTAATTCTCTAACCTATATGTCCTTTGATGTTTAAAGTGAGAAATTCTAACATGTGTTGGAAATCCTTCCTTCTTTAGGAAAGAATATCTCACAAAGAGAACTGAATCTCTCCTTGCTGACTTGAGGTCTGCTAGAGAGCTTCTTTCCTCCTTCCCTCCTTTCCTCCGAAAGTTGCTTTTACGCATCTATGTGTCACCCCCTTTCTAGGCAGTTGGCAAAGTGAGGACTAACTACAGAAGATTCCTGAGAAATTGCCTTTAGAGACTAAATTCTGAATCCTACTTTGTTTCCTATGGATTTGTGGAGTTTTTTTTTTTTTTACTCTTCTGTGTCAAAAGCTGAGAAAAAAATTAACCTGCTTATGAGCTCTAGGTAGCAGAGTTTATTATTTTTGATATTTAAAAAATATTTTTTCCTTTATTGATTTTAGAAAGAGGAAGGGAGAGGGAGAGAGAGAGAGAAACACTGATGAGAGAGAACATCAATTTGCCACCTCCTGCATGGCCCTCACTGGGGATCGGGCCCACAACCTGGCAGGTGCCCTGACCGGGAATGGAACTGGCGACCTCTTGGTTCATGGGTCGATGCTCAACCACTGAGCCACACCAGCCAGGCTATTTTTAATATTTTTTATTGATGTTTAGAGAGAGGAAGGGAGAGGGAAAGAGAGAAACGTTGTTGTGAGAGGAAAACATCAATTAGCTGCCTCCTGCAGGCCTCCTACTGGGAATCAAGCTCACGGCTCAGGCCTGAGCCTGACCAGGAATCCAATCCCAACTGGCAACCTTTCAGTGCACAGGACTACGCCCAACCAACTGAGCTACACCAGCCAGGGCCAGATAACAGAGTTTAAATCAATCAAGTTTTAACTGAACCAGGTTCAGGCACCAGGAGACTAGTTAGATAATAGAAATAGAGCACAGTTGAAAATAGATAGGTTTGAGTTTGAATTCTGTTTTTACTACTTCCAGCTGGTGGGATCTTCTATACCTAACTCTTATTGAGCATTTACTATGTACTCAGCACTGTGTTCAACACTTTCCAGGCATTATCTCATTTGATCAGTGAGCACTAAAAGCATTGCATAAGCCCGGCTGGTGTGGCTCAGTGGTTGAGCATCCATCCATGCAACAAGAGGTCGCCAGTTTGATTCCCGGGCAGGGTACATGCCTAGGTTGTGGGCAAATCCCCAGTGGGGGACATGCAGGAAGTGGCCAATCAATGTTTCTCTCTCTCTTTTTATATATATATATCTCCCTTCCTCTCTCTAAAATCAATCAATCAATCAATCAATCAATCAATCAATCAATCAAAGCATTGCATAAGAATTCCCAGGAAAAGTCCTTTACCTTCCTGAGCCTGAATTTCTACATCTGCTAAGTCGTAACAAAAATAGCATCAGACAGGTTTGCTGGGTAGATGAAGTAAGCAGTGCAGGAAAGCTCTCAGGAGGGCCTGGGCCTGGGTGTGTGCACAGCAGGGCTGGTGGCCAGGACAAGCCACTCTACCAAAAGCATCCTGCTAAGGTGCTCTGCTGGGTATTCAGGTTTTGTTTTTTTTCTTTCTTTTTAAAATCTTGTCCCCCTTCCTTTAACAAAAAATTCATTTTAAAGGGAGCTTATGCTTAAGTTTGGCTTCCAAGGCAGGCGGGCTGCTCCCAGCCTGCAGGGATCCTGCCTGCTAGGAGCTGAAACCTAACTTCACACAGTTTAATTAAGGATATAGAAGTCACCCTGGCTGGTTTGGCTCAGCAGTTAGAGTGTCAGCCCGGGACCAGAGACACTTGGGTTTGGTTCCCGCTAAGGGCACGTACCTCGGTTGCAGTTTGTCCCTGACCCCAGTTGGGGCTGTATGGGTGGCAACCAGTCGATCTGTCTCCCTCAAGTCGATGTTTCTCTCTCTCTTCCTCCCTCTGTCCCTCCTGCTCTACCTGAAGATGAATGCAAAAATGTCCTCAGGTGAGGATAAAAAAAAGAATATAGAAATCTTCCAAGGCTCAGCCCAGTGTTAAAAGAGTGCTTCTTCTCTTCACTGCTTGCCTATTCCTAGCAGGATATAAGCCCTAAGGAAGGACTCACTGTTAGTCTAAACACCTACTTGCTGTGCAACCTCACACAGGTCTCTTTCTTTCTCTGGGCCTCAGGTTCCTTCCTTTCCAGTGGGAGGATTTGCTGAGGTCCTTCTAACTTGGAATTCACAACTGCCTGTCCTTCAGGGCCCTTCCCAACCCCAAACCTATTACCTATGACTGATGGGGCTAAAGCCGGACCAGGACCCAGCTCCAAGAACTGGGCAGCTTGAGTCCTCAGTGAGGACCTCCCCATCCCCGAACAAAGGGAAGCTAACCTCCCTTGCCAATGTAGGCCTCCTGAGGGTAGGGGAAAGGGAGGCCAAGCAGCTGGGCTGTTTCCTGGCCCCCAGGACCTGCTACATAATTTGTGGGGCTCTTGTTCAAAAGTTAAGAATTTCAAGACAGCAACAGCAAAACAGTAAACCAGTATAGACAAAACCTTCTAAACACACTCTGCTGTGTGACTACACAAGTCACAGGGCCCCGAAGCTGGACCTGCCGGCCACCCTGGGACATGGTGCCAGAGGATCACTTTTTCTTGTTCCTGCAGGTTTGTGGAGTCTCCGGGGACCCTCTGGTGCTATGGCTGAATGGTGGTCCCAGCTGTAGCTCCATGGAGGGAATTCCAGCTGAGAATGGGCTCCACTGGGTGAGGCAGGGGCTTCCTGGGAACAGTGTTGGGAGGGGCAGGAGGGACAAATGCCATCTGGCTTTCTTGTTTTAGATATATTTTTTTATTGATCCTTTTAGGGAGAGAGGAAGGGAGAGGGAGATAGAAACATCAATGTGAGAGACAGACATTGATCGGCTGCCTCCTGCATGTCCCCCCACTAGGACAGAATGTAGGAGAAAGAGTACAGGACTTAGATTCAGGAGACCAGGATTGTGGTTGGTGTCACCTTGGGCCACCCACTCCCCCCAGTATTTTCTTTCTTTCTTTTTTTAAAACAATATTTTTTCTTTATTGATTTTATTTATTTAAAAAAATGTTTTCTTTATTGATTTTAGAGAGAGAGAAAGGGAGAGGGAGAGAGAGCTAGAAATATTGATGAAAGAGAACATCAATTGGCCACCTCCTGCATAGGGATCAGGTCCACATCTTGGAATCTATGCTCTGATCAGGAATTGAACTACTGACCTCTTGGTGCTGGGGTTGACGCTCAACCACTGAGCCACACCAGCCGGGCTCCCCTACCCACCCAGTATTTTCACCGAGCATTGCCTTGTGGACCTTTTAGGACAAGTAAGTAAAATTGCATGGAAAGTAATCATCCTGAGCATTACTAAAAGTTGCAGAACCAGTTCTTGGATAAGACAGTGGTGATTGGAGCCCCATCTCTAATACCTTCCAGTTGTGGGAACTTGGACAAGTTACTTAAGCTCTACAGGCCTTAGTTTCTTCATCTGTGAAATGGGCAATGATATGACTAATGTTGTCAGGTTTAGATAATTTAGAAGAAGTAGTTGAGCGTAATGCATGCCCTGGAAACAGACTAATTCATATGTGGGCTCTGCCATATGCTAGTTATGTGACATTAGGCAATAAACTTGTTGGGGCCTCAGTATTCTCATCTGAGATATGGGAATAATAATAGAACCTACTTCAAAGATTGCTATGAAGAGGAAGGGGGTAATTCCCATAGGGTACTTAGCACAGTATCTGGCAAACATGTTCTCTCTTCACAACAGGGAACAGAGAACAGAGCCAGTAAGGAGCAGTTTGGGGATAAGTTTCAGGAAGAAACTCTTTGCGAAGTATGGCCTTAAGTGGGAATATCCTCTGTTTCTTAGGAGGCACAAGGATTCTCTCTAGAGAAGGCCACCCTTGTGGAATGCTAGCCTTGAGGAGGCCCTGAACCACCTGCTCTCTGATTAGAGCATCCACTCATCTCTTTCTCTCTCTCCCTTCCTTCCTTCCTTCCTTCCTTCCTTCCTTCCTTCCTTCCTTCCTTCCTTCCTTCCTTCCTTCCTTCCCTCCTTCCTTCCCTCCTTCCTTCCCTCTCTCTCTCTCTCTCTCTCTCTCTCTCTCTCTCTCTCTCTTTCTCCTCACCCGAGGACATTTTTCTTCAGATGGGGGGGGCATCAATGTGAGAGAGACACATTGAGTGTTTGTCACCCACAGGACCCCAACCGGGGCCTGGGACAAACCGCAACCGAGGTACGTGCCCTTAGCAGGAAACGAACCCGGGTCTCTCCAGTCCACAGGCTGATGCTCTAACCGCTGAGCCAAACTGGCCAGGGCTCTTTCTTTTCTTTTCTTTTTTTTTTTTTTTTTTTATCCTCACCCGGGGACATTTTTTCATTTTTTTGTTCAGGTAGAGTGGGAGGGAGAGAGAGGAACAGAGAGAGAGAGAGAGAGAGAGAGAAACATTGATGTGACAGGAACACATCGAGTGGCTGCCACCTGCACAACCGACCAGGGCCGGGGACAAACTGCAACCAAGGCACATGCCCTTAGCGGGAACCGAACCCAGGTCTCTCAGGACCGCAGGCCGACGCTCTAACCGCTGAGCCAAACCGGCCAGGGCTCTTTTTTTTTGTTAATCCTCACCCAAGGACAGTTTTTCCATTGATTTTTAGAGAGAGTGGAGGGGTGGGGGAGAGAAACTTCGACTTGTTCTTCCATTTATTTATGCATTCATTGGTTGATTCTTGTATGTGCCCGCAACCTTGGATATCGAGACGATGATTTTAACTAACTGAGCTACTGGGCAGGGCTTAGAGCACCCACTTCTGTTCCTCCCTGGTTGCCACCTTCTTACTTTCAGCCCAGTGGGTGCCCTTGGCCACTGCAGCCCAGAGGACCTCATTCATCTTCCTAAGCCCTGCAAATAAAGGCTGATGGATGCCTCTACATGAACGTGCACAGCTGAGGTCCAGGAGTCAATGTCCTGTATCTGGAGTCCCCTGCTGGTGTGGGTTACTCCTATTCTCTCAGCCAGAACTACCAGACCAATGACAAGCAGGTGGGTGGCTGGGCCATTCAAGGAGGGACAAGGAGGAGAGAAGGAAAGGAAGAAGAGCAAGAAAGCAAGATGGAGGTACAGGGAAGACAGGAGGGCAGGAGCTGGAGGTGAAAGGAAATGTCTTACGTCCCAGACCAGAGGTTGCAAACTAGTGGCCTGTGTGCTGCAGGCATTCAGCTGTTGCCACCATTTACACAACTGGGAGATTTCACATAAAAACTCAGATTTGCAGCTTCTGTTGAAAAATCACCTCTAAGCCTGCATTTCCTCCTAGCAACACCCTTCTGGAGCTGAGGAGCAGCAAGGGTAGGTTGCTGTGGAAGGCCACATGCTGTGCTGTCCAGTCTACCATTGTCCCCACCACGCCCTGTTGTCTGACACCCCTGGCTGCTTCATGTTTCCATTCAAATTCCATGCTTGATTCCTATAGGCATTAGTGCTTTACTCAAAGAACGCCCCCAAAAATAAAAAATAATGCCTCCCTCCTGTATAATGAGCAAGCTGTACAGAGTAGTGGTTAAGAGTCAGACTGTTGCCTGGTTGGTGTGGATCGGTGCTTGAGCATCGACCCATGACCAAGAGGTCGCCAGTTCGATTCCCAGTCAGGGCACATGCCCAGGTTGTGGGCCAAATCCCCAGCAGGCGGCATGTAGGAGGTGGCCAATTGATGTTCTCTCTCATTGATGTTTCTATCTCTCTCTTCTTCTCCCTCTCTCTCTAAAATTAATAAAGGGAAAAAAAGACCCTGGCTGGTTTGGCTCAGTGGTTAGAGCGTTGGCCTGCGGTACAGAGAGACCGGGCTTTGGTTCCCACTAAGGGCATGTACCTCAGTTGCAGTTTGTCCCCGGCCCTGGTTGGGCCATGTGGGTGGCAGCCATTTGATGTGTCTCTTTCATGTTGATGTTTTTCTCTCTCTCTCTCTCTCCTTCCCACTCTATCTTAACAAAACATGAAAAAATGTCCTCAGGTGAGGATAAAGCAAAACAAAACAAAAAGAAAAAAATAGAGTCAGACTGTTGGGTTCGAATCCTAGTTCTTCCTTTTCCCAGCTATGTGACCTTGCCCAAGTTCATTTAAATGCCTAGTGCTTCCGTTTCCTCATCTGTTACACAGGATGCTATTAATAGGACCTACCTCATAAAGCTGTGGAAAGGATCGAGGAAGTGGATCCACACCAATGACCAGGCTATTGGAAGCAGCGGTGTCCGCTGTCATGACCATCATTCCTGAGCCAGTTGCAGAGATCAGACTGTACAAGCAGACAAGCCCAAGGCAGAATAACCCAGGTGGAAAGAAGGCCATGGTGGCTGGAGCACAGGGAGCAAGGAACATAACAGAGAGCAGGTGGAGAGATGAGCAGGATCATGGAGGCCTTGTAAGCCATGGTAAGGGTTTGATAGGCTTCTACAGGAAGCCATTGGAGGGGTTTTAGCAGGAGAATGCATTATGGGGGTAGGGAGTGTACTAGAAGGAGGGAGACCAGTAGGGCCTACTGTGATGGTCCAGGCAGAGATGGTGGTGACACATGCACTAGAATGAGAGCATTGGAGATGGAGATCAATGGAAAACATTGGAATATATTTGGAGAGTAGAGCTTAATCTCTGACCTTGATCCTCATCCACTCGACCCTGTTTTCCTGTCTATAAATAAGGCTGATCTGAAAGATGTCAACTGCTCTGAGATTCTGAGTATGGTTCTGTGTTAATCCTGTAGGAGGCAGTATGCCAAGTGGTTTGGAAGGTAGGCCTCAGTGTGGTGCCAACCTGGGTTTGAATCCTGGCTCTGCCACTGACTGACTGTGTGGTTTTGAGCAACCTCTTTGACCTCTCTGTGCCTCAGTTTCCTCATCTGTAAGATAGGAATGCATCCCTGTTTCACAGGGTTAGGGTGATAAAGGAGACAATGAGTGTAAAGGCTCAGTGAGGGCCTGGCACAGTGAGCACTCCATCATGGTTAGCTATGACTACTGTTACTATCAGGAGGGGTCTTCTCAACACTTATTTGTGTCCTGGTTTTAGAGCTTTGGAGTGAGAAACGGAATGAGCCACTGAAAGATGACATTCTGATCAACTTTGGTTACTACCTTGGCCTCCCTGGCAATGAGTAAGTCCTGCCTCCTTCTGGTCCTTGGCACATCTATTTCTGAGGCAGGTGGCTCTCTGCCATCCATAGGTCAGAAGCAGGCGAAGTCATCAGGCAGGCCAGTTTAGCTTGATTTAGGGATAACTAATACAGCAGGAAGTGGGGTGACTGCTATGGGAATGGAGGTGAGTCGGGAGGGCCACGCCCTCACTGCCCGACTCTCCAGCTCTCTGCACATAGCCTCTGAGTTTCCGTCAACACCTACTGCTGCTCTGGGGGCACCTGCAGCTGCCTGGGCAACACAGAGCACGACTGCTTCACTGCGGTGAGCCACCGCGCTCCTCAGTGAGCGCTGGAAAGAGGGCATCTCTCTCCTCCTCGGCTGGCAGGAGAGAAAAGGAAAACGAGGAGCTGAGCCCCAGTGCACAGTGCTGCGTGCACACACACACACACACACACACACACACTCCCAATTCAGTTTATAACAACCCTGTGAGGCAGGAAGATTGGTGGAGCCCAAGTTGTTAAAAAAAAAAAAAAATCTTGTTTCTGGTAGAAATAGGTGAAGGGGGTCAAAAGGTACAAACTTCCAATTATAAGATGAGTAAATTCTGGGAATATAATGTACAGCATGGTGACTATACGTAACAACACTGTATTGTATATTTCAAAGTTGCTAAGAGAGTTGACCTTAAAATTTCTAATCACAAGAAATTTAAAAAAAATTTTTTCTTTATTGATATTAGAGAGAGAGAGAGAGGAAGAGGAGAGAGAGAAACATTGATTGGCTGTCTCCTGCATGCCCCTCACTGGGGATCAGGCCCACAACCTGGGCATGTGCCCTAACTGGGAATCGAACCAGCGACCTTTCAGTCCATGGGAGATGTTCAACCGCTCAGCCACACTGGCCGGACTAATCACAAGAAATATTGTAGGCCCTGGCCAAGTAGCACAGTTGGTTAGAGCATCGTCCTGATATGCCAAGGTTTCAGGGTTGATCCCTGGTCAGGGCACATACAAGAATCAATCAATAAATGCATAAATAAGTAGAACAACAAATCAATGATCTTCTCTCTCTCTAAAAGTCAATCAATTTATATTTTTAAAAATCTGTAATTACATGAGGTGATGGGTGTTTACTAAATTTATTGTGGTAATCATTTATATATAATAATTATAATCATTTATATATCTATGAAATAATTACACCTTAAACTAATACAATGTTATATGTCAATTATATCTCAATAAAACAGGAAAAAATTTTTAAATAAATTGAAAGAACACTTTTTTTGATTTTTTATTGCAAATGCAATATGTTGTCCTTATTAAAAATTCAAATTTGTATACTCTAGACTTACTTTTATTGTTATTCAGAATAGGCATTCATATCCACATCTTGTTGTTGTTGTTGTTATTATTATTATTATTTGTATATGCCCCTAGCAGGAACCGAACCCAGGACTCTCTGGTCCACAGGCCGACGCTCCAACTGCTGAGTCAAACCAACCAGGGCTATATCCCCATCTTGTAGGAAAACAAACTTACTCCAACGTCTTACAGACAGTAAGAGGCAGAGTGTGGATGAGAACTCAGCTTTTTTTTTTGTATCCACAGGCAGGGTTTGTCCCCTGGGCTATACAGTATCTCAGAGGGCCCCTCA
Source organism: Molossus molossus (assembly GCF_014108415.1). Taxonomy (NCBI): domain Eukaryota; kingdom Metazoa; phylum Chordata; class Mammalia; order Chiroptera; family Molossidae; genus Molossus; species Molossus molossus. Next base: position 41,567,493 of record NW_023425357.1, read on the forward strand.
ACCCCATCCCTACCCTGCCCTAATCAAGAAGGAACCTACAAAACCTTTGGCAAAACACTAAGCAGATAGGCCCTGATCCACATCAGAGATAATATTCACTCTGCCTCAGGAGATAGGACTGTCCTCAATTCCTCCTGCAGTATTTGCTGTCACACCACCGTCTCTTCTTCCCAAAAGGGTGTGCATATCTGAATGTAAATGACTAAGTTTAGGGCTCTGAATTGGTTCTGATTTCATTACAATAGTGATTTTTGCAAACTTGAGCACTGTATAATTTTGGGGGGTTTATTGGCTCTAATAGTTTTTTTTTTCTTTAATTAAGTTTATTGAGGTCTATAGCTATACCATCCTGAACATACCCAATCTCTTTGAGGTATGAAATGATGAAGGCTGTGTCCATAATTTTTTCCAGTATTTTGGAAATAATTGTTGTTAAAGAGAAGCCACAGGCCCAAAATGGAGTCACTTATGTTAAAGCCCATGACATGAAGCCAAGACTTAATACCTGACCTAATTGCAGTTTCTTACTTCTCCAGGAATGTACTCTTACTTGGTTAGTCTGGAGTTTTCTGGTCAGTATAAATGAGGTAATCTGTCTGTGGGCCCTCTCCATTCCTGCCCCCTTTCCCCAGGAAGCTGAGGCAATCTGCCTGATAAGACCCCTGATTTCCCATAAGGGAAGATAACCTTGCCTGAAACAATCCTTTCTTTGAATTATTTTTATTGATTTTAGAGAGAAAGGATGGGGGGGGGGGGGCGTGGAGAGGACCGAGCCTGCAACCTGGGCATGTGTCCTGACTGGGAATTGAAGCAGTGACCTCTTGGTGCATGGGGGGACGCTCAACCAATGAGCCACACCTGCCAGGACAATCCTTTCTCTTTTTGCGCTAATAACTTTCTTGTTCCACCCAGTTTCTACCTATACAAGTCTTCCGTACTGTCCACATTGTACAGTTTCTCCAGGGCTCCTCTCCACTTTCAGGATGGGATGTTGCTCAATTCATGAATCTCTTAATAAAGCCCATGGGCATCTTCACATTTACTGGGTTAAATTTTGTTTTTTAATGATAGTAAGCACTCAAATATTTGTGGGTTTTTTTTTTACATTTTTAAAAATTATTGATTTTTAGAGAGAGAGGGAGGAAGAGGGGGGAGAGAGAGAGAGAGAGAGAGAGAGAGAGAGACATCGATTTGTTGTTCCACTTATTTAAGCATTCATTGTTTGCTTCTTGTATGAGCCCTGATTGAGGATGGATCAAACCTGAAACCTTGCTGTATCTGTATTGGGATGATGCTCTAATCAATTGAGCTACCCAGCCAGGGCCTCAAATATTTGCTGGACAAAGACATGAATGAGAGAGGCAGCTTATGTAATAGTAAGCAGAGGAGATGGAAGTGGAGGGTCCCAGGGTCCAGGAAGAGGGTGTGGGAAAGTTGTGATCCTGAAAAAGTGGGTAGGCTTATGTCTAAGAGCAACTTTTTGCTTGGAAGTCAGGGTTGAAAGGGGACCTCGGGAATTCCAGATCCCAGTGTCTCGGAAGAGACCTGGCCTGGCTGGACATCCCCAGCTGCTTCTCCCTGCAGGTCCCAGGTTAGTTTTCAGTACCAGGGCTCCTTTCTACCGGGAATGCTGCAGGACAACCTCTGTGTCCGTGTCCACAACAGGACACTGACCTGGCTTGCAACTTTCCGGGTGAGAGAGGTTTGTGGAGGCCCTGAAGCAGCCAGCGAGGACATGGTGCCCCTTGGGGGAGGGAGAATGGAGGAGGCTTGGGTGGGGGTGGAGGACGGCAGCCTTCCATTTTTTTTTTTTAAATTGAATTTTAGAGAGAAAGGAAGGGAGGAGAGAGACATAAACATCGATGAGGGAACATTAATTGGACGCCTTCCGCATGCCCCCCACTGTTGTAGACCAACGAGATAGACCAGACTCAGACTCCGAACTGGGTTCAAATTAAGAGAACTTTATTAGCCGGGCAGGGACTGTCCCATCCTACTCAGAGGAGAGAGCAGTCCTGAGCTCAGGAGGAGGGTTGCTTATATAGTTGTCTTAGCCTCTGTTAAGGAATTTGGATTAAGGGTATGCAAGCAAGCAAGCACGTACAGAAGCAGATATTTGCAGTTAGCTGTTATGCCTGAGGGAACAATCAGTTTTCTGTGTACACAAAGCAATTGTTATCTATACAATGCAGTGGTTATCTATATAATGCAGTGGTTATCTATTAACAGATAGTTCTTGCCATTCCCTTAAAAATCCAGGGGGCAAGGTCATGTGTTTGTCCTTTACACCACTGGGGACCAGGCCCACAACCTGGGCATGTACCCTGACCGGAATCGAACCGGTGACCTCTTTGTGCATGGGTTGATGCTCAACCACAAAACCACACCAGCCGGGCAGCAGCCTTTCATTCTTGCAGAAGTCAGCAGCCTAGGGAAGAGTAGATCCCAGTGCCTCTCCCCAGGGGGCTGTCACTGGACAGATTCTGCCTGGGAGTAGAACAGTCCAGAGGAGAACTGGAGCAAAGATCAAAGCCCCAGTATTTCTTTAGGAAAACAAAGAAGGAGACTTTGTTCCTCCAGCGATCTAAAGCTAAGTTCCACCCAGATCACATCACAGGGAGGAGAGATAATTTCTTTTCAAAAGAATTTGACTAGCATGTAAATGTGATCCATTCTCTCCATCTTAAAAAAAAGAGAAAAGAAAAGAAAAAACCCTTCCCTCCCCTCCAACTACAGCTTCCCTCTCTCAACTGGGAAGCCCACTCCAATCGGCTTCTAGCCCCTCACTCCTGGGAAATGGCTCTCTTCAAGGTCACACAGCTCTATCATGCAGCCCAAGGCCTTGTCCACCTGCTCCTGCTGCACTGCTCAAAAACAGAGTCCCTCAGTCCTCTCAGCCTACGCCTCTGGGGCTGGACTATTCCGGAGAACTGGAGACCCTTTCTTCCTTAACCAGGAACATAAACACAGCTCTTGCCCTGGCCAGTTTGGCTCAGCGGTTGGAGTGTTGGCCTGCAGACCAGAGAGCCCCGAGTTCGGTTCCCGCTAGGGGCATGTACCAAAACAAAAAACAAAAACAAAAATAAACACAGCTCTTCTCTGGGCCCCAGGGCTTCTGCTCTCTGAGGGCTTCTCCAGGGCATTCTCCATCAGCAGAGCTTTGGCCTGTGGGGGCCACTGGACTTCTCCATTTGGGTGAACCACAGGCATGTTCAATTCAAAACTGAACTCATCATCTCTGTCCCCAAACCTGCTCCCTGCTTCATGTGGGGAAGGCAGATAATCTCCTTCATCTTTCATACTCCATCAGTTGCCAAAGCCCTACACTTTTACCTCCCACATATCTGGGCTCCACTTCCCTCTATTCTCCCTGCCATCACTTCTCCTGGTCTCCAGTAGTGGCATCCTGGCTAGTCTCCCAGCAACTTCTCCCAATGGGGAGCCAACCTTTCAAAGGCTTCCCAGAGCCCTCTATTCTAAAAGGGCCAATCCCGGCCACCCTGGCAGGCCTCTGAGTACCTCTCAGGGCTCCAGTCTTCTTGGCCTTTCAATTTCTCAAAGATGCCCAAAGATGTGGGGATCATAGGCTTAGCTCTTTGCTGGAATGCCCCCTGTCCGCCCCCCCCCCGCCCCCCGCCACGCTATCAAGTTCCCAGATGGTGCTATTGCTGCTGTGGTCAGGGGACTACCGCTGCTCCACAGAAACATATGTTATCAAGACAACTGGTCCTGTTGGCCTATCTCTCTTCTGCATAAGGCTCAGGACCCACGGTGCCCCAACACTGACCTGCTCAGGCTCCTTGTGATCTTCCTTGGCTGCTGGTAGGGTTTCCCAGAGGCTGGAGTCTCCCATTCCCCACCCCCAATCTGCTTCTGTTGGTGTGTATCTCCTTCCATACACTCCCACTCTCCTTTTCCAGGAGAAAATGTAAGAATTCCAGTGTAGCCCTGGCCGGTTTGGCTCAGCGGTTAGATTGTCAGCCTGCGGTCCAGAGAGACCCAGGTTTGGTTCCCGCTAAGGGTTTGTGCCTCGGTTGCAGTTTGTCCCTGGCCCTGGTTGGTCGTGTGGGTGGCAGCCACTCAACGTGTCCCTTTCACGTCGATGTTTCTCTCTCTCTCTCTCTTCCTCTCTCTTTCTCCCACTTTATCTGAACAAAAAATGAAAAAATGTCCTCGGGTGAGGATAAAAAAAAAAAAGAATTCCAGTGTAAACTCAGCTGGAAAACTCCAAACACACAGCGGTTTTTCAGAACCTGCCTCACTAACTTATAACACCCTGTTATACTATGCATCACATTTCTTTTTTTTTTTTTTTATCCTCACCCGAGGACATTTTTCCATTTTTTGTTCAGATAGAGTGGGAGGGAGAGAGAGGAAGAGAGAGAGAGAGAAACGTCGACGTGAAGGGACACATCGAGTGGCTGCCACCCGCAGGACCAACCAGGGCCGGGGACAAACTGCAACCGAGGCACGCGCCCTTAGCGGGAACCGAACCCGGGTCTCTCCGGACCGCAGGCCGACGCTCCAACACCTGAGCCAAACCGGCCAGGGCTGCATCACATTTCTTGGTTTGGAAACCATCTGGTTACTAATGGCCTTTGAACATTACCGCTGGGAGGTCACTTAGGCAGGAGAGTTTCCAAAGCACAGTTTAGAATGTGGTGGCTGAGAATGTGACCTCTGAAGTCAGAGCCTGGGTTCCAATGCTTGCTCTGCCATTGACTAGGCAGACCTAGGGCAAGTGACTCAACCTCTCTAAGCCTCAGCTTTATGGCCTGTAAAAAACAGAATATATAACTCAGTCCCTAGGTCCCAGGGTCCTGAGTTGTGGGTGAGATAAAGCATGTAAAGTTGTACTTTTAGACTATATTGGTTGATTAAAAAAATTTACATGCACAGAAGAATTCCAGGATTCCACAGTAAGTCCTTGGCTTCCTGGAAGTTCACAGCCCACAACCTGGGAGCCACTTGTCTAATATCTCAGAATAGTGAAGAGGAAAAAAGAGGTTCAGGGAGGGGAAGTGACTTTTCCAAGGTTACCAGAAAGTTAGGGGCACAACCCACTTTAGGACTTGGGTTTTGGAATTTCTTAGTAGGCTTTTTGCAATGTGCATGCCTAAACATCCTCCCCTCAGCATACAGTCTCAGAAGTCACACCAAAGCCAAGGTGCACAGGGAGTCAGCAGGTTTGGTAGTGGTAACATGCTGGAAGGAGATAAGAATTTAGAGTTAGGCTGTCAATGAGTGGCTTTGGGTAGGACAGAGAATTGTATGGTAGACAAAAATATTGTAAACCATAGTTACTGACTCGTTGGATAAATGGGACTAAAACCAGAACATGGAATACAAGGCCTTGTATTTCTGCTCACCCTTTTCTCCAGCACCTCCAAACATTTTTTTTCTTTATTTTTTATTATTTATTTATTTTTATCCTCACCCAAGGACATTTTTCCATTTTTTGTTCAGGTAGAGTGGGAGGGAGAGAGAGGAACAGAGAGAGAGAAACATCGACGTGAAGGGACACATCGAGTGGCTGCCACCCGCACGACCAACCAGGGCCGGGGACAAACTGCAACCGAGGTACATGCCCTTAGCGGGAACTGAACCCGGGTCTCTCCAGACCGCAGGCCGACGCTCTAACCGCTGAGCCAAACCGGCCAGGGCCCTCCAAACATTTTATAACATAATTTGCACAGATCTCAAAGTCTCCAAGTCATTTTTCTTCTAGGTATTTTGCCTCCACTTCAATCCAATTCACTAAGGCTTTGTTTCCTAGCACTTACATTTCCCTCTCCAGGCTATTTTGGGAAACCCTTAAAAGAGTTTTTCAAGTTCTTCGGGAATCCTGGATTCACAATTAATTTCGGGGTGGGGAGAACTGGAAGAAGGTAAGGACAGAAGCCAGGGAGTAATTAACAGCTGGCTGACATACCCTGTTTCTAAATATGTTTAAACCCCAGGGCACATAATTGCTGAGTTAAAAGGTGATTCAGTGAATCCTTTGTGAAGGTCTCTAGTAAAATAGTTTGTCTGGGCATGACTTCCAACTATGTCTTTCAGTAAGATGAAAAAAGTACACCAGGTGATCTCCATACCCCTCCCAGTTATAAACAGTCTCTCTACTTTCTAGTAAGGATACAAGCCACTATGAATTCTCTCTCTCTCTCTCTTATTTTTCCTCACCCAAGTATGATTTTAGAGAGAGAATGGAGGAGAAAGAGAAACAAAAATGTGAGAAAGAAACATTGATCAGTTGCCTCCCGGCCTCCAGGGGTCACACCCACAACCTAGGTATGTGCCCTGGCTGGAAATCAAACCCACAACTTTTTGATGTAAGGGACAAAACTCTAACCAACTGACCCAAGGCATGGGTCAACTGACCCAACTGGTCAAGGCATGCCACCATTATTATTATTATTTGATTTAATCCTCACCCAAAGATGAGGATATTTTTCCATTAATTTTTAGATAGAGTGGAAGGGAGGAGGAGAGAGGGAGGGAGGGAGAGAGAGAGAGAGAGACATCTATGTGAGAAAGACACATTGATTGCTTGCCTCCTGCACTACCGAGGTGGGGATCAAACCTGTAACACAGGCACATGCCCTTCATCTGGAATCAAACCCAGGACCCTTTGGTCCACAGGATGATGCTCTAACTGCTAAGCCAAACTGGCCAGGGCCACTATGAATTCTTAACACACAATTGAAGGACTTTGATCTCCAGGTTACTATGGAATCCTGCAGGTATTTGGTCAAGGCCCCAGAGCAGGTCCAATCCTGGGAGTGTTGTTGGTGTGCTCTGGGGGAGGGGCTGGCAGTGGGCTCTAGGGTCTCTGGGAGCAGCTTCAGTATAAAGTAGCAAACCATTTTCTTGGCAAAGACAGGCTGAAGTGGTGAAAGGCAACTCAGCTTTATTTCAAATGATCTTGTTTTAGGAGATCTACGTTTTAGACCTGAACTATTTATAGAATTACAGAGTTGACCTTAGATAGTTGACCTTTATGGGCAACACATTCTGTGTGTTTTTTTAAAACAACAACAATAACAAATATATATATATTTTATCCTCACCCGAGGACAGTTTTTCATTTTTTGTTCAGATAGAGTGGGAGGGAGAGAGGAAGAGAGAGAGAAACATCGACATGAAAGGGACACATCGAGTGGCTGCCACCCACATGACCCAACCAGGGCTGGGGACGAACTGCAACCAAGATACGTGCCCTTAGCGGGAACCGAACCCGGGTCTCTCTGGATTGCAGGCCAATGCTCTAACCGCTGAGCCGAACTGGCCAGGGCCATATATATATATATATTTTTTTTTTAAGTTTTTCTTTTTTTTCTTTATTGATTTTAGAGAAAGAAGAAGGGAGAGGGAGAGTGAGACAGAAACATTTATGAGAGAGAACATCGATTGGCTACCTCCTGCATGTCCCCCACTGGGGATTTGGCCCACAACCTGGGCATGTGCCTTGACCAGGAACCGAACCAGTGACCTCTTGGTGCATGGGTTGACACTCACCACTGAGCCACACTGGGTGGGCTAAAATATATATATATATAGATAGATATTTTTAATCCTCATCCAAGGACATTTTTTTTTTTTTTTTTTTGCATCCATCTTCATATAGAGCAGAGGGAGAAAGGGAGGAAGAGAGAGAAACATTGATGTGAGAGAGACACATCAACTGGTTGCCACCCACATGACCCCAACCAGAGCCAGGGACAAACTGCAACAGAGGTATGTGCCCTTAGCGGGAACCGACCCCAGGACTCTCTGGTCCGTGGCCCAAACCGGCCAAGGCTAAAATATATATATTTTTGAATTACACAAATGAGCCCTGGCCAGTTTGGCTCAGTGGTTGGAGCGTCGGCTTGCGGACCAGAGAGTCCTGGGTTCGGTTCCCGCTAGGGGCACATACCAAAATAAATAAATAAATAAACAAACAAATAAATAAATAAAATAAATTACATAAATGAAACATGAATACATCTTCTTTGTAAAAAGTTCAAATAGGACAGTAATATATGAAAAAAAAGCGAAAATTTCTTTTACCCTTCCTCATTCTACTTCCCTTCCCAGGGATAACCACTGGTGTGAGTTGTGGGGTGTGTGTGTATCTTTTCATGCATTTAGTTATATGTAAATATAGTTATTTTCTCCTACACAAATGATTGTACTATTTTTTAAAATATTGGCATCATTTCTCCCTGGCCGGTTTGGCTCAGCAGTTACAGCATCGGCCTGCAGTACGGAGAGACCCGGGTTCGGTTCCCACTAAGAGCAGGTACCTCGGTTGCAGTTTGTCCCCGAACCTGGTTGGGTCGTGTGGGTGGCAAACACTCAATGTGTCCCTTTCACGTCGATGTTTCTCTCTTCCTCTCTCCCCCTCCCACTCTATCTGAACAAAATATTGAAAAGTGGCCCTGGTTGGTTTGGCTCAGCAGTTAGAGCATTGGCCTGTGGACCAGAGAGTCCTGGGTTCGGTTCCTGCTACGGGCACGTACCAAACAAACAAACAAACAAAATATCGAAAAGTGTCCTCGGGTGAGGATTTAAAAAAGAAAAGTCTCGGCATCATTTCATATCAGTACATATAGATTTACTTCGTTCTTTTAAATTTTTTTTTTTTTTTGGTACATGCCCCTAGTGGGAACTGAACCTGGGACTCTCTGGTCCACAGGCCAATGCTCTAACTGCTGAGCCAAACCAGCCAAGGCCATCGTTCTTTTACATTTCTTTTTTTTAAATCCTCACTCGAGGACACTTTTTCCATTTTTTGTTCAGATAGAGTGGGAGGGAGAGAGAAGAAGAGAGAGAGAGAGAAACATCAACGTGAAAGGGACACATCGAGTGGCTGCCACCCGCACGACCAACCAGGGCCGGGGACAAACTGCAACCGAGGTACATGTCCTTAGCGGGAACGAACCCGGGTCTCTCTGGACCGCAGGCCGATGCTCTAACCGCTGAACCAAACCAGCCAGGGCTTAAAATAATATATCTTCCTGGCCGGTGTAGCTAATTGGTTGAGCATTGACCCATGGACCAAGAGGTAGCTGGATCGATTCCCAGTCAGGACCTATCTTGAGGTTGCAGCCCGATCCCCAGTGGGGGCATGTAGGGGGTGGCCAATAGATGTTCTCTCATCGATGTTTCTATCTGTCTCTCCTTCTCCTTTCGTCTCTCTCTAAAAAAATCAATAAAGAAAAATTCCAACCAAGAAAAGGCAGGTGTCAAAAAGTATATTTAGGTGAAATAAGCCAGTCACTAAAAGATCCATAGAACATAATTCCAAAGTATCTGAAGTAGACATACTCTATTAGAAAGTAGAACGGCCCTGGGCGGTTTGGCTCAGCGGTTTAGAACATTGACCTGCGGTCCAGAGACCCGGGTTCGGTTCCTGCTAAGGGCATGTACCTCTGTGGCAGTTTGTCCCCAGCCCTGGTTGGGTCATTCGAGTGGCAGCCACTCGATGTGTCCCTTTCACGTTGATGTTTCTCTCCCTCTCTCTCCTGCTCTATCTGAATTAAAAAAAAAAAAAAAAAAAGAGAGAGACAAAAGAGAAAGTAGAAGGGTGGGTGTCAGGGACTGCAGGAAGGAAATGAGTTGTTTTATGAGTATAGCATTTCCGTGTTTTGTTGTTCTTTTTAAAAAACCCTCTTTTTTTAAAGGGTTGTCTGATTTATTTATTTATTTTGGTACGCACCCCTAGCGCGAACCAAACCTGGGACTCTCTGGTCTGCAGGCTGATGCCCTAACCGCTGAACCAAACCGGCCCGGGTCTGGTTCCTGCTAAGCGCAGGTACCTGGTTGCAGTTTGTCCCTGGCCCCCGGTGGGATCGTGTGGATGGCAACCATTCGCTGTGTCTCTCTCACATCGACGTTTCTCTCTCTCTCTTTGTCCCTCTTTCCCTCCCGCTCTATCTGAAGATAAATGCAAAAGTGTCCTCGGGTGAGGATAAAAGAAAAAAAAACTTTTATTGTTATTTTTTTTAGAGAGAAAGAGGAAGGGAGAGAGAGAATCATAGATGAGTTGCCTCCCATGTGCACCCAGAGCAGGCACTGAAGCGCAGCCTGGGCATATACTCTGACGGGGAATTGAACCAGTGACCTTTTGGTGCACGGGAAGATGCTCTACTTCCTGAGCTACACTCACCAGGGCATTTTTGTTCTTTTTTTAATTTACCGATTTTTAGAGAGAGAGAGGAAGAAAGGGAGAGAGAGAGAGAGAGAGAGAGAGAGAGAGAGAAATATCTATTTGTTGTTCCAGTGACTTATGCATTCATTGGATAATTCTTGTATGTGCCCTGACACAGGATGGAACCCGCAACCTTGGGGTACCAGAATGATGCTTTAACCAATTGAGCTATGCCAGGGCTAGATTTAGTTTTACAACACGAAAAAGTTCAGTTGCACACCAACATGCATATAGTTAACATTAATGTATAACATACTTGAAAATGGTTAAGATGGTTTAAAAAAAAAAGGCACTTTTAGGCACAAAAGGTAGTGCTTGTGAGCCTAGCTTTAGAAAGGAAGTGATGAGGTGGATAGGTTTTTTTACAAAGTTAAGAGTCAACCGGTCAACACTTCCTTCCCACCCCTCCTCTTGAACAAGGTGACCATAAACCCCTACAATCTACTTTAGATAATAAATAACAGCAAAAGATAGGTTTTTGTGCTTGTATTCTCCCGAGAGCAAAGGGCTTAGGTATCCTTCCTGATACCGCTTACAAGTCATGAGCCAAGAGAACCTTAGCTTCTTACCTCTCTGAAATGCGTGCCTTCTACAATAGGCAAAACTAGAAGAGAAAGTTGTTTTGAGGAAAGTGGGGCCAAGAGACTACATTTCCCAGCACGCACTGCTCCTCCTAGGGCGCCGTAAGTGATGGAAGAAGATGCATGACTTTTGCGACAAGAGTCGGGCTCCGGGCGTGGGGAAACACTACACATCCCGGGATGCAGAGCGTCACCACTTTAGTTACAGGTTGGCTTGCCTTCTGATGGCTGGTGTACCACGCCAAGGGGAAACGAGGGGAAGGGAACGTTTAAGCTTGGAAAGCCCCGCGGTCTACTGGACTTGACACTTCGAAAGTGGTAGGAGAATGAACAACTCTGCTTCACTCTAACTCAAAGTAGTTCCCGCACAGAGTGGCGAGGGTTTATGCCTCCCCTCCTTATTTATTGTTTCTCAGGGCAGGTGGGAAGTCCGTGAAACCCCCAAATTGAAGTTATGTGCGTCTTCCTATTGGTCCTCGCTCGAGCGCAGGCGCGATAGCGCCTATCCTGTCCCTAGGGACTGGTGAGCGGCAATTGGCCAAAGCCCGCGAAGTAGGAGTCCGGATTGGTAGTTGCTAGCAGGAGCCTGGTTTCTACCTTGACTTCTGCAAGTAGTAGTGTTTGATTGGTTAAAATCCTCAGGCACCTGACGGTGATTGGGTGGGGGCCACGGGCGGGCTACAGGCATTGGGTGGTGCTGGGGCCATCCTTTCTCGAGCGTGCAGCAAATGATGAAATGAGAACGGGGAGGGGAAAGGCCGCGTCGTGAGCGCGCGACCTCCGGCGCCATTTTGTAGAGAAACAAGCGGAGTTAACCGAAGAGGGGGGTCGAGGAGAGCCGGAGTCGGGGACCCAGGAGTTTCCTGTGTCCAGCGCCGCCGGAGCCGCCTGAGGTGAGGTGGGCTGGGGCCGGCTGTCGGTGTCAGGTGCGGAACGCGTGGGTGCAGGCGCGGGAAGCACCGGGGGTCGCCCGGGGCCATTGGGAGCCTTTTCCGGAGCTCCGCAGAGTGAGGGGTAGTCGGGACGGGGAAGTGGCGAGGCGGCCGAGGGCGGACTCTCTCCCCACGGCTCGCGGAGCACTCGGGCTCTGAAAGAAGAGGCCAGGGCGAGGGCTCCACGAAGCGGAGGGCAGAGCGCGGGATGAGACCCGGGGGCCCCGGCCCGGGCCTGGAGACCCTGAGGGCGGCGGTGGCGCTGATGCCGACGGCCGGGCCTCGCTTCGCGCGGGCTGCACCCTTCGCACCCCCACGAGCTCCTCAACTGCCCCTTCCTCTCCGGGCTCCCGGATGAGTGCGGGGACAGCGGCCCCCGAGGCCTAGCTCCCGAGGCGAGGAGACGGTGTGGGGAGTATTGCAGGCTCCCTGTTTTTCCGCTTGGACCTGGAGTGGCCAGCCCCGCTCCCTCGCCCCAGCACGCTGCCAGACCTCGGGCATGTTAGGTGTCCGCGGGTGGGAGGGGCGGGCGGGAGCGAGCACTTTCTCATTACTTCTTGCCACAGGGTTGGTTCCACTCGCGCGCCCGGCGCTCACACTTTTTCCGAAGTCGGCCCCCACCCACTTGGCCCAGTGTCTGTGCTGTAGTGGCGGTTCTGCTCACTCGTGGAAGTGGCCCCGTAGTGAGCTGAGCACTTGGAGGCCTCACCTGCTGGCGCGCGATTGACTACAGGTCTTGTAGGGTTACCGAAGGCCAAACAGTAATTGAGATTTCAAACTGCGATCGTGTTTTTTCAGTGCCATCCACTCTGAACGATTCCCCCGGCCGGGCTCGCCCCGACGATTACCTCCACTAGGAGTAGCCTGTGTGGGTTAAAAAAAAAAAAAGGTTGATATCTGTGGGTTTGAAAATGTGTTTAAAATGAACTTTGGAAAGTACACTTTCCCCCCTGAAGTCACTCAATTAATTAATCGTCTCATTTCTCAGGCCTCTACTAAAAAGTCAGTTTTCTTTCTGAAAGCTGAGGAACAATACTTAATCTTCTTCCTCCCTTCTCTATAATTCGACTGCCTTGCGGGATTTACTTTAATAGTAAAACATTAAGTGAACGTGATTTGAGTATTTTTTGCAAAAATAAAATTCTGAACATTTTCTTTATGACAGTCTGGTAAGAATTAGGGGTACATGGATTAAAAAAAAAGGGAGGACAAATAAAAAATTAGGAAGTAGATTAAACAGATTAAGAATAAATTTGTTTTTGTTAGAAGTACTTGGATTTTAATATGTTAGTGATCTGGCCCAAGTTGACATTTTTACCTTTCCAAAGATTGGCAGCACAGTATTTTAGCTATTAAGATATATGGTAACAGTTTAAATTATAATGTTTTAGGACACTGCAAATTGTTACCTTGTGTAAGGAGAAAAGCAGCGGGTGATACATAAAGTTTTAGGCATCTAGTTGTGCTCTGACTAAATTGGTAGCTTGTTCATAAAAATTGTTTGGAGTTTGTCACTTTTCAACAAGTGTGGGTCCCAAGTCCTTTAGTGGAAACATAAGTTTAGAATCAAAGACTTGACCATTAATAACTGAAAGTATTTCCCTTTCTTGCCTAAGATTGTAATCTTAGAAGTTTCAGGGCAGGGTTTTGCGGCAGGTGGAACAGAGCTGAAATGCTCTTAGTTCTAACTCATTTAAATGGATCTCTGGTTTAGTTTCTTCTAGTCTCCGAATTTCTACTGGGGGTTTAAATCCCCTTTATTTAATGTGGATCTTGTCAGGCTAAGTACTGTGACATCCTCCTAACTTCAGGTTAAGTCATTAAAAGCAAAACAACAAAAAACCTGTGAGGCTAGAAGAGGAAATGCTTGCTTATCTCTTCAAAACATGCTTAAAGACAAATCAAATTATTCTTACATGTTGCTTTTTCAAAGTATGTTTTTGGTGAGATGCTGGTCTAGTCATGAAAAGCATTCTTTTTAACCAGCTTAAATTTATGAATGTGAGTCTTTATTTCACTTTATTCTATGAGGTAATACATCTTTGGCACTCAATGCCATGGAAGGGAATTTGTCCACAGTAATTCTAATTGAATGCCCAAATATTTCAAGGCACTGATTTTTTAAGAAGTTTCTGCTTCTTGAATTAACAAAAATTGTAGCCTGCCATTTTAAAATGCTATATTTTATGAGTGTAGTATATTATTAAAAAAACAAAGCTAACTTTCAAGTCATTAAAAAATATTAGCCAAAGCATTTTTTAAATGGCTTTGACCAAACTGAACTTCCTGCTGTGCAGTTTCAAAATGGCATCCCACTGAGTCTTATTTTAAGACCTTATACTGTCTGTAGAAAAATGCTGCAGTTCCTTGTCTATTTGCACAATTTTTAAGGACTACATTTCAAAGCTAAATGGGCTCAAAACCTATTGTGCCCTATGTATACACAATAGTTTATTTATTTATTTATTTTATATCCTCATTCGAGGACATTTTTCCATTTTTTGTACAGACAGAGTGGGAGGGAGAGAGAGGAAGAGAGAGAGAGGGAAACATTGATGTGAAAGGGACACATCGAGTGGCTGCCACCCGCACGACCAACCAGGGCCGGGGACAAACTGTAACCGAGGCACATGCCCTTAGCGGGAACCGAACCCGGGTCTCTCCGGACCGCAGGCGGACGCTCTAACCGCTGAGCCAAACTGGCCAGGGCCACAATAGTTTATTTTAATGTACTTTTTATTCATACATTTGTAAAAATGTAGCAAAGCAAATAAAACACATTGTTCATTGAAAAGCATTGTTTGCAAAGTCCGTAATTAGAGAGGTAGACTTTATCTGAAACCCTGTGTTGAGATGGAAGGAAATGCAGCCTTTGGGAGTGTAGATTTAAGAAGTGTGTTTCTGTCTTTAAGACTGGAAAAATTAGCATAAACCTCCAGGATAAAATGTCTTGGTTAATTTTGTTGCAGCTGTTAGAGATTCCTGAAAGGTTGAATGAGAGGTTTTTGTTTTGGTTTTTTGAGATGTTGGACTAATTATATGAAATAAAAAGTAGAATAAAGCATATTTTGAAACACCATGTTACTATTCTTAAGCTCAACAGTGTCCCTTTTAGATAATTTGCTTGAAAGTTTGTCCCCTTGCTTTAAAGTTCCTACTTTTGAAATAAGTTTTTTTATTGATTTTTTTTTTTTTAAGAGGAAGGGAGATAGATCAATAGGCAGTCTCCTGCACGCCCCCTACTGGGGATCCAGCCCGAAACCTGGGCATGTGCCCTGACCAGGAATGGAACCGGGACCTCTCAGTCCATGGGACAACGGTCAATCCATTGAGCCACACCTGTTGGGCTAAAGTTCCTGGTTTTGAATTGCAATGTTACTTTTAAAATTTTGTGTAGACCCATCATAAGAATAGATAGCCCTTTGTTTCAGACCCTTGGTCTTTTTTGCAGTAGCTTCCTAACAAATCTCTAGTATCTCTTCCCCATCATTTGTTTATTGGATTTCTTTATTATGTAAGTAATATGTGAATGCGTCCTAATTGTAAATGATTCCAGGAATACAGTCAGTTCTTTACTGCCAAATTGCCACCCAAATCATTGGTTTGAAAATAGCCAGCCTGTGCTCAGAAGTCCTTCAGGTACCTTGCCTGGAGCTATATGTTTTGATTCCTTCCTACTTGTGGCAGCATCTTTTTAAAAACATTTTTTTCTTTATTGATTTGAAAGAGAGGAAGGGAGCTGGAGAGAGATCGAAACATCAGTGAGAGAGAACATTGATTGGCCGCCTCCTGCTGAGCTACACTGGCTGGACAGCATATTACTTTTTTATGCTGTAGTCATAACTCTGTTACACAGTGGTTTCCAAGTACATCTTTGCCCCCTTTATCTGGAATGTCAGCATTTGTATCTACCAAAACATTGTCAGGAGTTCAAACTCAAGTGTACTGTCTATAAATATTTTCTCTGATATTCTTAAGCAAAATTGATTCTCAATCTTGGCCAGTTATACTTAGCTGTAGCATATATTGTCTTTTAAGTTTTTGGTCTCATTTTATGGTGGATAAGGAGTTGTCCCTCCCACCAAACACATATACAATTGCCCTGAATGGTAATTGAATAATGCTTCATTTGTTACACTCAGTTGCATTCTTGGAAAAGACCACACCCTGAATTTTGTTCTTTGAGAGCATAGACTTTTTCTTTTTTTTTTATCCTCACCCGAGGACATTTTTCCATTTTTTACTCAGAGTGGGAAGGAGAGAGAGGAAGAGAGAGAAACATCGATGTGAAAGGGACACATCGAGTGGCCGCCACCCACACGACCCAACCAGGGCCGGGGACAAACTACAGCCAAGGTACATGCCCTTAGCGGGAACCGAACCCGGGTCTCTGTGGGCCACAGGCTGACGCTCTAACCGCTGAGCCAAACCGGCCAGGGCCATAGACTTTTTCTTAGAGCTATGTGCTTATAATTGTGTTGACATCTTTAAATGGTTAAACTTTGAAAGCTAGTCATACAAAATTATGTTAACATCCTTTAGGAAAGTGAGATGACTTTCTTAGTTTAAGGTCAGATCAGGTTTCCTACTCTAGCTCTAATATTCATTCATTCTGTCTTCCATACTGCTTGAATTCAATACAAGGAAAAGAAAGCTGTGCATTTGATCATTCATCAAAAAAGTGAGAATAATGAATGTAGTCAACCACTTTCTTTTTTTTCCCCTTTATTGATTTTAGAGAGAACGTGGGAGGGAGAGAGAGAGAAACATCGATGAGAGAGGATATTGATTGGCGCCTCCTACATAACCTCCACTGGGGATCGGGCCCACAACCTGGGCATGTACCCTTACCGGGAATCGAACCAGTGACTTCTTGGTGCATGGGTCAACCACTGAGTCATACCAGCCGGACTAGTTTGTTTGTTTGTTTGTTTGTTTTTGGTATGTGCCCTGCATGGGTCAACCACTGAGTCATACCAGCCGGACTGGTTTGTTTGTTTGTTAGTTTTTTGGTACGTGCCCCTAGCGGGAACCGAACCCAGGACTCTGTGGTCCACAGGCCAATGCTCCAACTGCTGAGCCAAACTGGCCAGGGCAGGTTTTTTTGTTTTGTTTTGTTTTTAAGACAAGGTTTGTTGTGCAATTAAAATCTCTGGAGGTTGATTTTTGTAGTTCAGGATTCACTGTAATTTAGTGAATTAAATTTTTAAGAACATGACTTTCTCCATTAATAAGTCTACAGAATTAATCTGTTTACACATTGGCGATTTCTTGAATTACCAAGGGAGATTTGTTTTCTTTACTTCTAATGTGGCAGTCTTATTAAAATATAATTGACATACAGCATTATAAACGTTTAAGATGTATAGCATAATGACTTGATATACATATCTTGTGAAATACTCCCAGTGTTTTTGTTGGATAAAATGTTCTTAATTGCGACCAAAGCATATCAGGTGTTATTCCTAGTAATTTTTTTGGAGGACAAGACACAAAATTTGAGATTTTTTTTTTTATCCTCACCTGAGGACATTTTTCCATTTTCTTGTTCAGATACAATAGGAGGAAGAGAGAGAGAAACATTGACATGAAAGGGACACATCGAGTGGCTGCCACCTGCACAACCCAACCAGGGCCAGGGACAAACCGCAACTGAGGTACATGCCCTTAGTGGAAACCGAACCCCGGTCTCTCAGGATCCCAGGCCAACGCTCTAACCGCTGAGCCAAACCAGCCAGGGCAGATTTGAGTTTTTCATTTCTTCAGTGTGACAATGTAAAACTCTAGCTTGACAAAAAGATGGTCTTTTTGTTTTGTTTTTTATCTTCACCTGAGGACTTTTTAAAATTTGTTTTGCATTTATCTTCAGATAGAGCGGGAGGGAGAGAGGGAGAGAAACATCAATGTGAGAGAGACACATCGAGTGGTTGCCACCCATATCCAAGGTACGTGCCCTTAGTGGAAACCAAACCCAGGACTCTGGTCCTCTGGGCCGACACTCTAACTGCTGAGCCAAACTGGCCAGAGCAAGATGGTCTTTTAAAAAAAAAAAAAGATTATTTTTTTCTATCACCATTTATTCCTTCTATACCCTCTTTCACACACGTAGCTCCCTGTCCCCCAAAAGATGGTCTTTCTGTTACAGTTATTGTGAGTGGTCATTACTTAACCTCACTGTAATAAAACTTGTACTTCTGTTGAGAGAGATGCAAAGGATGGAGGGACTTAGTTTTAAAATGTTCTTCAGCCCTGGCCGGTTTGGCTCAGCGGTTAGAGCGTCGGCCTGCGGTACAGAGAGACCTGGGTTCGGTTCCCGCTAAGGGCATGTACCTTGGTTGCAGTTTGTCCCCGGCCCTGGTTGGTCGTGCAGGTGGCAGCCACTCGATGTGTCCCTTCACATCTATGTTTCTCTCTCTCTCTCTTCCTCTCTCTCCCTCCCGCTCTGTCTGAACAAAAAATGGAAAAGTGTCCTCGGGTGAGGATAAAAAAAATAAATAAAATGTTCTTCAGCACTATCAATTGAATTTTTACAGATATTTGAGTACATTTTCCCTTGGCATGATTTTTATTTATTTATTTACTTATTTATTTATTTATTTATTTTAATCCTCACCTGATGACATTTTTCCATTTTTTGTTCAGATAGAGTGGGAGGGGGAGAGAGAGAGAGAGAAACATCGACGTGAAAGGGACACATCGAGTGTTTTCCACCCACACGACCCAACCAGGGCCGGGGACAAACTGCAACCGAGGTACGTGCCCTTAGCGGGGACCGCAGGCCAATGCTCTAACCGCTGAGCCAAACCGGCCAGGGCGTTATTTTTACTTTTTTATTGATTTTTTTACACAGGAAGGGAGAGAGGTAGAAACGTCAGTGTGAGAGAAACATCATTTGGCTGCCTCCTGCACATCCCCCACAGAGGATTGAGCCTGAGACCTGGACATGTGTCCCAACCAGTAATCGAACTGGGACCTTGCGGTCCATGGGATGATAGCTCAATCCACTGAGCCACAGTGGCCAGATAGCATAGTTATTTTTAAAGTAGCTTAAGGAGCCCTGGCCAGTTTAGTTCAGTGGTTAGAACATTCACCTGTGGACTGAAGGGTTATGGGTTCGATTCCCAGTTGTACCTGGGTTGTAGGTTTGATCCCTGATCCCAGGATGTGTCTTTCTCATACTGATGTGTTCCCCCCCACACTCTAAAAAAATCAATGGAAAAATATCCTGTGGTGAGGATTAACAACAAAAAGGAAGCTTAAGGATACTCCCAGTTAATTATCTTTTAGTCTTAAGTATATTATATACTGTACAGCTTTATAATTTTGAAAATACTTCTGGGAACATGCTTCTGAATATTCAATTGATTTCAGATCAAAAGCTTGGTAACTTTCTGATTTTGGAATAAGCATGCTTTATTGACTCTTCACTGTCCCCTCCCCCCTTTAAAAAATATTTTGTTGTTTTGTTAATAGTTTTCTTTTTTTTTCTTTATTGATTTTAGAGAGAGGGGAAAGGAGAGGGAGAGAGAGATAGAGACATTGATGAGCGAGAGTACTGCTTGGCCGCCTTCTGCATGCCCCCCCACTGGGGATTGGGCCCACAACCTAGGCATGTGACCTGACCAGGAATCGAACTGGTATCCTCTTGGAACATGGGTGATGATCAACTACTGAGCCCACCGGCCAGGCTTTAATATATCTTTATTGATTTTTTAGAGAGAGAGGAGGGGAGAGGGAGAAAGAGATAGAAACATCAATATGAGAGAGAACCATTGATTGGCTGCCTCCTGCATGCCCCTACTAGGAATTGAGCTGGAAACCTGGGCATGTGCCCTGACTAGGAATCGACTGGGAACTCTAAGCCCTATGGATGATGCTCAATCCACTGAGCCACACAGGCCGGGCCACAGTTATGTTTTTATTCTTTAGTTGGGTAATGGAGAGGCAAGTGTACCATGTATATACCCATAGTTATGGCATAGATTTAAAAAAAAACTTTATTGATTTTTAGCGAGAGGGAAAGAGAGAAACACCAATGTGAGAGTGAAACATCGATCAGCTGCCTCCTGCATGTCTCACACCGAGAATGGAGACCTCAACCTGGGCATGTGCCCTGATAGGATTTGAATCAGTACCAGGCGTGGGATAGTGCCCAACCAACAGCCACACTGGCCAGGGCTGATTCTTGTATTTTAAAAGCCCTATCATGTCATTCCTTTAAAAATTGTCTGTTGATTCTCCACTTGTTCTTAGTAAAAGCCAAACAATGTCCTTTCATCACTTACAGGTTATAGCCCTGCCCCGTACCTACTCAGTCATTTCTTGTTCTCCCCAACTTATTCTCTCCCCCATCACTAAGTTTACTTTGGCTACAACTTGACCTGCTTGCTTTTCCTTGTACATGCCATGTGTTCTTTGAGGAAGACTTGGTAGTGACTGACCTTCCTGGAACCTTCTTTTCTTAGATGTGTGTATGGCTAAACCCTCAGCTCCTTTAAATCTGCTCAAATACTATACTTTCCAATAAGGCTCCCTGTGACCACCCTACTTAAATTGCAACCCCCTGCAGGGCCCTCCCCCCCCAATTTGTTTCACTTTTACCTTGTTGTTTTTCTTTTTTCATAGTTAGCATTTCCTAAAATGCTTCATAATTTTTTATGATTACTATTTCTCCCCTCCAGTGGGAATGCAGGGATGAGTGTACCTTAAATATCTGACAGACAATACATACTCAACAAATATTTGACTGGATTAGTACACACAATAGTAATTCTTAAAATTTTTCTCTGGTAAGTTGTGGGAGCCACTTCATATAAGTCATATACCAGTTCTTACCATCTGGTAGATTTGAGTTGTGCTTGGCTTTGTGTTAACTTTGTGGAAAGCCAAACTTGAGGTGTTTACATCTAGGACCCACTCTACAGAAAGTGGATGCCAAAGCAATTTTTTTCTCAAAAAGGGCATTGTTGGCATTTGGGCAGGATAGTTCTTTGTTGGTGGTGCTGTCCTCCTTCCTTGCAAGATATTTACTGTTACTGCATCTCTAAATCTCATATGACAATGTCTCTGCACTTTTACACATTTCAAAATGGTTTTGGAGATTATATTGCCCTCTAGTTTATTCCAGTATGTATCTTTTTAAGGTTCATATTTGTTGTCAGGGTTATTTTATTTACTTTAGATCCAATTGTTGGTGTTTAATTTTACAGTGGCATATGTGAAAGACTGCTGGAGGAAAAGCAATACACTGTTTTGTTGATTCTAAAACAAAATTTCAATATGTTAATGTCTCTGAAACTGCATCATGTCATAGAATAAATACTGCCAAGTATGCTTTCTTAGTGATACATAAAATAATGATGCTGTTACAATTAAAGACAAACCAACCTAAGGTGACATGGCAAATATTCACCATATCTGATGGAAGATGAAGGTGGAAGAAATTTCCAAATGTTGAGTACATTTTGTTTTCTTTTAGTGTAGTCAGATTGTATTTTGGGGACTGAAATTGAACATTGGTATTAGACTTACAAGGTTCTGTAAAGTTTTTGGTGCCTCAAAGCTGGGTGGTTGGGAGTGTTGGTGAGGAAGAGAGACAGAACTCCAGGAACTGATGGAGAGGGTAATAACACACGAAACAATAGTTAACAGTGTGATTAAATTTTATAGTGCATCTTACTGAAGGAGATGAGAGGTGATCTGAAGTGGTTTGGGAGGTTTTGCAGGGCTGAGGCTTGAGCTAAGCCCTGGTCTTATTACGTGATACTTTTGTCCCTTTTATGGAGGCATCTTGGCCTGCTTCCCAGTGACCAATAAGGCTCACTGTGACCACCCTACTTAAATCGCAACCCCCTGTGGGGCCCTCCCCCCCAATTTGGTTCACTTTTACCTTGTTTTTCTTTTTTCATAGTTAGCATTTCCTAAAATGCTTCATAACTTCCCTTTCTTGAAGGACATCAATGATTTTCTAGTTGCTAATTCTGATATTTTGTTTTATTTTATTTTCTTGTATGTGCCCCTAGCGAGAACCGAACCCAGAACTCTCTGGTCTACAGGCCGACACACCAACCGCTGAGCCAAACCGGCCAGGGCTAATTCTGATATTTTAAAATAAATATTTTTACATTGCAGACTATATTTTAAAAAATCTCTTCCCTAGCCCTGGCTGGTTTGGCTCAGTGGTTGGAGCGTCAGCCCTCGGACCTGTGAGTCTCGGGTTTGATTCCGGTCAAGAGCACGTACCTCTGTTGCGGTTAATCCCCGGCCCTGGTCAGGGTCATGTGGGAGGCAACCAGTAGATACATCTTTTTCACATCGATGTCCCTCCCTCCCTCTTACTCAATCTGAAGATGAATAGAAAAATATCCTTGGATAAGGATTTAAAAAAATAAAATAAAATCTCTTCCCTAGCCCAGTTGGTGTGGTTCAGTGGTTGAGCTTTATTTCATGCACCAAGAGGTTGGTAGTCTTCTTTCCTCTTGACATTTTGGAATAGTTTGAGGAGAATGGGTGTTTGTTCTTTGAATGTTCAGTAAAACTCCCCTGTGAAGGAATTCAGATCCGGGATTTTGTTTGCTGGGAGTTTATTGATTACTGTGTAAATTTCCTTAGTTATTGGTTTGTTCAGGTTTTCTGACTTCCCAGTTGAGTTTTGGAAGACTATAATAGTAGGAATTTGTCCATTTCACCTAGGTTGTCCAATTTGTTGGCGTATAATTGTTCACAGTATTTTCTTATAACACGTTGTATTTCTGTGGTGTCAGTTGTTACTTCTCTTTTGTTTCTGATTTTGTTTGGGTCGTCTCTTTCTTGGTGAGTCTAGCTAAAAGTTCATCAGTCTTGTTTATCTTTTCAAAATGCCAGCTCTTGGTTTCATTGATCTTTTGTAATGCTTTTTTAGTCTCTGTCGTTTATTTCCGTTCTGACCTTTATTATTTCTTTCTTTCTTTTTCTTTTTTTTAAGATAGAGAGGAAGGGAGAGAAAGATAGAAACATCGATCAGTTGCCTCCTGCACACCCCTACCTGGGATCCATCCCGCAACCCGGGCATGTGCCCTGACTGGGAATCGAACCAGGACCTCTCAGTCCATGGGACGACACTCAATTCACTAAGCTACACCTGCTGGGCTGACCTTTATTATTTCGTTCCTCCTACTTATTCTGTTTTTTGTGGGTTTTTTTTTTAAATCTTCACCCGAGGACATTTTTGCATGTATCTTCAGATAGAGCGGGAGGGAGAGAGGGAGGAAGAGAGAGAGAGAGTGAGAGAAACAATTGAGTGGTTGCCACCCACACAACCCCAACTGGGGCCAGGTACAAACTGCAACCGAGGTACCAGCCCTTAGTGAAAACCAAACCCAGGACTCTCCAGTCTGTGGGCAGACGCTCTAACCGCTGAGCCAAACCGGCCAGGGCTGGGTTTTTCTTTTTGTTTACTTTCTAGTCTTTTAAGTTGTAGGGTTAGATAGTCTATTAGAAATTTCTCATGTTTCTTGAGGTAAGCCTGTAATGCTATGAACTTCCCTCTCAGTACTTCTTTCTTGTGTCCTATAGGTTTTGTGTTGTATATTCATTTTCATTAATTTCCAGGAAGTTTTTAATTTCTTCCTTGATCTTCTTGGTAACCCAGTCATTGTTTAATGGCATGCTATTTAGCCTCCATGTGTTTGAATGTTTTAAAAGTGTTTTTACTGTAATTAATTTCTAGTTTTATGCCATTGTGATCTGAGAAGATGCTTGATATGATTTCAGTCTTCTTGAACTTGTAGAGGCTTAGTTTGTGTCCTAACATGTGGTCTATCTTTGAGAACGTCCTGTGTGCATTTGAGAAGAATGTATATGCTGCAGTTTTGGGGTGTAATTCTCTATGAATCTCAGTTAAATCCTTCTGATCTAGTGCGATGTTTAGGGTTTCTGTTTCCTTGTTTATTTTTTATTTATTTTTGGTGTGTGCCCCTAGCGGGAATTGAATCCGGGACTCTCTGGTCTCCAGGCCAACTCTCCAACTGCTGAGCCAAACTGGCCAGGGCCCTTGTTAATTTTTTATCTAGAGTATCCAGTAATGTTGGTGGGGTGTTGAGGTCCCCAACTATGATTGTATTGCTGCCGATCTCTCTATTAAAGTCCTTGAGGATTTTTTACTTTTTTTCTCACCCCAGGACATTTTCCCATTTTTTTTGTTCAGATAGAGTGGGAGGGAGGGAGAGGAAGAGAAAGAGAGAAAGAAAGAAAGAAACATCAATGTGAAAGGGACACATAGAGTGGTCGCCACCTGCACAACCCAACCAGGGCCAGGGACAAACCGTAACCAAAGTATGTGCCCTTAGCAGGAACCGAACCCGGGCCTGACTGGACTGCAGGCCGACGCTCTAACTGCTGAACCAAACTGGCCAGGGCCCTTCAGAATTTTTAAAATATATTTTGCACCCTGGCTGGTTTGGCTTAGCCGTTAGAGCGTCAACCTGTGGAACAGAGAGTCGTGGGCATGCATGTATCTCGATTTCAGTTCGGTTCTCGGCCCTGTCTGGGGTCATAAAGGAGGCAGCCAGTTGATGTGTCTCTCTCACAGCGATGTGTTTCTCTCTCTCTCTCTCTCTCTCTCTCTCTCTCTCTCTCTCTCTCTGTCTTCTCTCCCTCCCACTTTATCTGAAAATCAATGGAAAAATATCCTTGAGTGAGGATTTAAAAAAAAGGGATTTAAGAAGAAAAGAAAATTATTTATATGTGTGTGCGTGTGTCTGTGTGTGTGTGTGTGTGTGTATATATGTATATAGTGTTTTTTGGTGCTCCTAAATTGGGTGCATGTGATTAATAAGGCTATATGATTTTGTTGGACGATCTTTTTAATGTTATGTAGTGGCCTTCTTGTTATCTTATTATGGCCTTCATTTTGAAGTCTGTTATATCAGATATGAGTATTGCCACCCCAGCTTTATTTTAGTTTCCATTTGCTTGGAAAAAATTTTTGCCATACCTTTCGTCCTGTTTGAGTCTTTTTATCTGAGGTGGGTCTCTTGTAGACAGCATATATATGGGTCAAATATTCTTACCTATTCAGCTACTCTGTGCTTTATTTTTTTTTATTTTTTAAAACCTACTACCCTGGCCAGTTTGACTCAGCAGTTACAGCATTGGCTCGTGGTCCAGAGAGACCTGGGTTCGGTTTCCGCTAATGGCACGTACCTTGGTTGCAGTTTGTCCCCGGCCCTGGCTGGGTTCTGCAGGTGGCAACCACTCGATGTGTCCCTTTCACTTCGATGTTTCTCTCTCTCCCCCTCCCACTCTATCTGAACAAAAAAAAATGGAAAAATGTCCTCAGGTGAGGATAAAAAAAAAACAAAAACAAAAAACTTACCTTTATTGTTGAATGTATTACAGATATTCCTCCTTTTTTCCCCTATTGACCCTTTCCTCCCCGTTCCTGTCTCCCTTCTGCCTTTCCCCACACTGTTTGTGTACATTGGTTATGCATGTATGCATATAAGTTCCTTGGCTTATTTCTTCCCACCCCTCCTACCCTCCTCCCTTTGAGGTTTGTCAGTCTAACAACCAATTTGTACTTCTTAATCCCTTCACTTTTTTCACCCATTCCCCCAACCCCCCCTCCTCCCATTTGGCAGCCAACAAAATGATCTCTGTATCTGTGAGAATGTTTCTGTTCTGCTTGTTCATTTTGTTTGTGGATTTAGTTGTCCACAGATAGGTATTTATTGCTATTTTGTTTGTTCATATTTTTTATCTTATTTCTCTTCAAGAAGACCCTTCAATATTTCATATATACTGGTTTGATGGTGATGAACTCCTTTAATTTTTTTCTTGTCTGGGAAAGTATATGTCCATTGATTCTAAATGATAGCCACTCCCTTCTGGCCTACAAAGTTTCTTTTGAGAAATCAGCTGACAGTCTTATGGGAGCTCCCTTGTAGGTAACTGACTGCTTTTCTCTTGCTGCTTTTAAGATTCTCTCTTTGTCTCGAACCTTTGGCATTTTGATGATGATGTGTCTTGGTGTGGACCTCTTTGGGTTCATCTTGTTTGGGACTCTCTGTGCTTCCTGGACTTATATTTTCCTTCGCCAAGTTAGGGAAGTTTTCTGTCATTATTGTTTTATTTTTTATCCTCACCCGAGGACATTTTTCGATATTTTGTTCAGATAGAGTGGGAGGAAGGAGGGAGGGAGAGAGAGAGAGAAAGAGAGAGAGAGAGAGAGAAACATCAACGCCAAAGGGACACATCGAGTGGCTGCCACCCACACAACCCAACCAGGGTCGGGGACAAACTGCAACTGAGGCACGTGCCCCTAGCGGGAACCGAACCCGGGTCTCTCCAGACTGCTGGCCAACGCTCTAACCGCTGAGCCAAACCGGCCAGGGCTGTCATTGTTGGTTTTTTTTTTCAAATCTTTATTGTTGGATGTAAAATGTATTACAGATGTTCCACATTTTTCCCCCATTGACCCCCTCCTCCCCATTCCCGCCCCCCTCCCACCTTTTCCCACACTATTGTCTGTGTCCATTGGTTATGCATATAAGTTCTTTGGTTTATTTCTTCCCACCGCCCCAACCCCTTTCCCTTTGAGGTTTGTCAGTCTAGCAATGAATTTGTGCTTTTTAATCCCTTCACCTTTCTCACTCATTCCCCCAACCCCTCTCCCATCTGGCAACCAACAAAATGTTCTCTGTATCTATGAGAATGTTTCTGTTCTTCCTGTTCATTTTGTTTGTAGATTCCATTGTTGATAGATATGTATTCATTGCCATTTTGTTTGTTCATACATTTTATCTTTTTCTTCAAAAAAGACCCTTCATCATTTCATATAATAACGGTTTGGTAGTGATGAACTCCTTTAACTTTTTCTTGTCTGGGAAACTCTTTATATGTCCATTGATTCTAAATGACAGCTTTGCAGGATAGAGTAATTTTGGTTGTAGGTTCTTGGTTTTCATCACTCTGAATATTTCTTGCCACTCCCTTCTGGCCTGCAAAGATTCTTTTGAGAAATCAGCTGACAGCCTTATGGGAACGCCCTTGTAGGTAACTAGCTCCCTTTCTCTTGCTGCTTTTAAGATTCTCTCTTTGTCTTGAACCTTTTGCATTTTGATGATGATGTGTCTTGGTGTGGGCCTCTTTGGGTTCATCTTGTTTGGGACTCTCTGTCCTTCCTGGACTTGTATGTCTGTTTCCTTCATCAAGTTAGGAAAGTTTTCTGCCATTATTGTTTCTAACAGGTTTTCGATTTCTTGTTCTCTGTCTTCTCCTTCTGGCACCCAAAGATGCGAATGTTGGCACGCTTGAAGTTGTCCCTGAGGCTCCTTACACTATCCTCATTTTTTTGGATTCTTTTTTCTTTTTGCTGTTCTGATTGAGGATATTTTGCTTCCTTATATTCCAAATCGATGGTTTGCTCCTTGGATTTACATACTCTATTATTGAAGCTGTGTAAATTATTCTTTATTTCAGTTAATGCCTTCTTCAATTCTAACTGTGTATCCATGATTTCTAACTGGTCTTTTTTTATGCTCTTGAGGCCCTCCCTAAGTTCACTGAGGTTCTCACTAAGTTCATTGAGCATCCTTATAAGCAGTATTTTGAACTCAGTATCTGTTAGGTTGCTTATCTCCATTTCGCTTAGTTCTTTTATTGGGGTTTTGTTCTGTTCTTTCATTTGGGACCTGTTTCCCCTCCTACCAGTCTGGATGTAGCTGCTTTTTTAAAATTCCGTAGTTGTAGGACTTCCATTCAGCTTGATTTCAGGCGGTTTTGAATGATGGTTGTTCTGTAGTTTAGTTGTAACTTTGATGTGGTTGTGGGAGGACGCGATACCGCGTACGCCGCCATCCTGACCGGAAGTCTGTCATTATTGTTTTAAATAGGTTTTGAATTTCTTGTTCTGTCTCTTCTCCTTCTGGCACCCCCATGATGTGAATGTTGGTACGCTTGAAGTAATCCCAGAGACTCCTTACACTATCCTCATTTTTTTGGATTCTTTTTGCAGTTCTTATTGGGTGTTTTTGCTTCCTTATATTCCAAATCAATGGTTTGTGTCTTGGTTTTGCCTACTCTACTATTGAATCTCTGTAAATTATTCTTTATTTCAGTTAGTACATCCTTCATTTCTGACTGATCCTTTTTATGCTCTTGAGGCCCTCACTAAGCTCATTCACGTTCTAACTAAGTTCATTGAGTATCCTTATAAGCAGTGTTTTGAACTCTGCATCTGTTAGGTTGCTTATCTTCATTTTGTTTAATACTTTTCCTGGAGTTGTGTTCTGTTCTTTCATTTGGGACCTGTTTCTTTGTCTCCTCATTTTGGCTGCCTCTCTGTGTTAGTTTCTATGAATTAGGTGGAGTTGCTATGTCTCTTGGGCTTCCTAGGGTGGCCTATTGTAGTAGGTGTCCTGTAGAGTCCAGTGGCATAACCTCCCTGGTGTCCCTGCTGTGCTTTTGAGGTACACCCCCTGTGTGGACTTTACACCCTTCTGTTCTAATTGAGTCTTGATTGCTGTTGGTACATCAACGAGAGGGTTTTACTGAGGCTGATCAGCTGCAAGGACTGGATTTGCCCACTATCCACCAACCTCTGACTACCTTGGTTGGTCAGCTGTGAAGGGGCCCACCACACAGAGCAAGACTGATTTTAGTAGGGCTTTGGTACCCACTGAGTTCACGCATTGAGTGTGTCACTTGTGGAGGTGGTTGGGTGTGGTGCTTTGCAGTATTCTGGGTCTTTCCACTGGGTGTGCTGGCTCTCTGGGGCAAGGTCAGCTGCTGCCTGTGTTTTGCCCGGGGTCACCAGGCATAAGCTACAAAGTGGTCTACAGATGGTGGCTGCTTATGCTAGTTTTGGAGATACCCAGCCAAGTTGTGAACTAAGGCTGGCTGCTTCTAGTGCGAGGCGTGGGGTCACTTAATGAGAGATCTGGGGCTCACTGAGACCAGATGCTGCTTATTTGAGAGAATTTAGGAAAATCTGAAGCAGGAGCCAAGACAGGCCATTCTTATGGTTACACCACTGGGAACAGCTTGAGTGGTCCTGAAAGGTGAGTAGGGCAGGGCCTCAGGGAATCACCAGGGTGGGGCAAACAGTGTTAGCCAGGTTGCTGGAGTCCCAGATATGGTAGCCTCTGGGGGAAGGGCTGACCAAAGGAATAAAGGCCTGCAAAAGCATATCTGTCCAGGAGAAAGCTGCCTCTCCAGCCTTCACCCTATTGCTAAAAAACTCAGTTTTTCCCCATATGTCTCTGGTGCGTTTTGAGCTGCCTCCCCCACGCTGGAGCTCAGAGGGAGCAAATCCAAGAAAGTCCATGTGTGGGCCCTTTAAGAGGAGCTACCTGGGGCTTCAGCAGCCTCTGCCTCCCTCAGCCTCAGTTCCCGCTGGGTTTTACAACCAGAAGTTATGGGGACTTTTATTCCTGGCACTGGAACCCTGAGCTGGCAGCCTGGTGTGGGAGGGGGCCGCTCATTCCTCAGGGAGGACCTTCCCAGCCTGGGTATCCTTCCTTGTTTTTATCCGCCACACGTGGGTGTGGGACAGCCTGTCCATGTGTCCTCCTCTCCTACCAGTCTCCATGTGGCTGCTGCTTTAATTTCGTGGTTGTAGGATTTCCATACAGCTTGGTTTCAGGTGGTTTTGAATGATGGTTGTTCTGTAGTTTAGTTGTAATTTTGATGTGTTTGTGGGAGGAGGTGATACCGCGTTTACCTATGCCATCTTTACTGGGAGTCTTACCCTGTGTTTTTTTTATCGGAGCATTGAATCCATTTACATTTAAGGTTATTGATATGTACTTATTTATTGCCATTTTATTTATTATATCTTTGTTTCTCTGAGCAGTGCCTTTAACGTTTTTTGCAATGGTGGTTTGGTGGTCCTTTAGCCTTTTTTTAAAATCTGGGAAGCTCTTTGTTTCACCTTTTTTTTTTTTTAAGATGCTAAAGTATGACTTTGTAAAAAAAAAAAAAGTTTTGCCCTGGCCGGTTTGGCTCAGCGGTTAGAGCGTCAGCCTGCGGGTCCGGAAGGACCTGGGTTCGGTTCCCGCTAAGGGCACGTACTTCGGTTGCAGTTTGTCCCCGGCCCTGGTTGGTCGTGTGGGTGGCAGCCACTCGATGTGTCCCTTCACATCGATGTTTCTCTCTCTCTCTCTCTCCCTCCCACTCTATCTGTACAAAAAATGGAAAAATATCCTCGGGTGAGGATAAAAAAAAAAAAGTTTTTACTTTTATTAAAAATTTTTTTCTTTATTGATTTTAGAGAGAGAATAAGGGAGAGGGAGAGAGATAGGAACATCAATGAGAAAGAACATTGATTGGCCACCTTCTGCATGCCCCCCACTGGAGATCTGGCCCACAATCTGGGCATGTGCAGTGACCTCTTGGTGCATGGGTCGACTCTCATCCATTGAGCCACACCAGTCAGGCTTATTTTTATTTTGTAGGGAGGGAGAGAGAGATAGAAACATGGATGTGAGAGAGAAACATCTATTGTGTGCCTCTTGCACACACCTCCTACTGGGGATCAAGCCCACAACCCGGCATATACCCTGACAAGGAATCGAACTGGGACCTCTCAATGCTCAATTTACTGAGCCACACTGGCCAGCCTCACTTTTTTTGTTGTTTGTTTTAAATCCTTCACCCAAGGACAGCACATTTTTTCATTTATCCTTAGAGTGGGAAGGAGGGAGAGAAAGAGAAAGAAAAAGAAACATCGATGCTAGAGAGACAATATCAATTGGTTGCCTCTCCCGCATGACCCCAACCAGGGCCAGGGACCTAACCGCAACCAAAGTATGTGCCCTTGACCACAGTCGAACCCAAAACTCTCTAATCTGCCAGCCAACACTCGATGGGCTGAGCCAAAGTAACCAGGACATCATCATCTTCTGTTTTTAATGATAGCCTTGCTGGAAGTCTTGGTTTCAGATCCCTGTTTTTCATTACCTGGAATATTCCATGCCATTCCCTTCTGGCCTGCAGTTTTTCTTTTGAGAAATCAGTTGACAGCCTTATGGGAATTTCTTTGTAGGTAATCTGTTGCTTTTCTCTTGCTGCTTTTAAGATTCTCTCTTTGTCTTTAATTTTGTCATTTTATTTAAGATATGTCTTGGCGTGGGTCTCTTTGGGTTCTTCTTGCTTGGGACTCTGTACTTCCTGAACTTTTATGCCTTTAGGGAAGTTTTCTGCCACTGTTTCTTCAAACAGATTCTTTAACCCTTGCTCACTTTTATCTTTTTCTGGTACTCCTATGAAGCAGATGTTATGTTTCATGTTGTCCCACAGCGCTCTCTTAAACTGTCCCATTTAAAAAAATTTTTTTTCTTTTTGTTTCTCTGATTGAGTGATTTTTTTCCTTCTTCCCTGTCTTGGAATTCACTTATTTGATCATCAGGCTCCTCTAATTTGCTGGTTATTCCTTCCAGTGTGTTCATTATTTCTACTGTGGCATTCTTGATTTTCAGTTGGTCGTTTTTCATTGTTTGTGTATCTTTTCTCCTGCTATTGACCATCCTTTGTAATCATTACTCTGAATTCTTGCTTATCTCCATTTCATTTAGGCATTCTTCTGGAGAATTCTTTTGTTCTCTCCTTTGTGGCTTTTTTCTTTGTTTCACCATGT
Source organism: Molossus molossus (assembly GCF_014108415.1). NCBI lineage: Eukaryota > Metazoa > Chordata > Mammalia > Chiroptera > Molossidae > Molossus > Molossus molossus. The sequence continues at coordinate 41,598,816 of NW_023425357.1, forward strand.
TGACTGTCTCAGCAGGGTTTGGAGCTCTCTGTGGGTATCATTTTTCCACACATTGTTGTCCTTCTGCTGGGTTTGGATGTTTATGGAAGGGACCAATGTCTGGGCTTATTCTCCAGGGTAGAGTCTGGCCACTCTTTTGTTGACGTTTCTCTTTCTTTCCACCTTTGAATACTAAGCTTCCTAGGATTTTCTAGGCCCTCTCATTCTCATTCTAAAGTTCTCTCCTGCTATCTCATCTATATGTTGATGACTTCCAGGTCTATTATTTATACCTTGTACCTTGCTATTTTCCAGACTGTAAATCCCACTGCCCAGTGGATATCTGTATGCCTCATTCCATACATGTCCGATTTTGAATTTCTTATTCTCTTCTTGCCCTTCAAACTTTCTTTTTCTCAGTTGTTTTATATTAGGATTAAGCAGAAATCAGGTGCTTAGTCTGGAAATGTGGGTATGTATTTTATGATTCCTTTTTCTTCCCTTCCTTATTTAACCTCACAATTTCAGAGTCCTTGCAATTCTTTTTGAATGGATTTGCTTCTCTTTCCCTCTGATATTCATACTTTCCTGTGTCCTCTTTTTATCCTCACCCAAGGATACTTTTTCATATTTTGTTCAGATAGAGTGGGAGGGAGGGAGGGAGAGAGAGAGAAACATTGACGTGAAAGGGACACATCGCACGGGTATGACCCAATCAGGGCCAGGGACAAACTGCAACAGAGGTATGTGCCCTTAGCGGGAACCAAACCTGGGTCTCTCTGGACCGCAGGCCAATGCTCTAACTGCTGAGCCAAACCGGCCAGGGCTGTCCTACTCTTTCTTTTATTTATTTTTTTGGTACGTGCCCCTAGCGTAGACGAACCCGGGACTCTGATCCACAGGCTGACGCTCCGACCGCTGAGCCAATCTGGCCAGGGCTGTCCTACTCTTTCCATTGTCAACAGTAGCTTCTAAAATTTTTCACCTGATCATATCCTCTGTTATTAGGGAAAGCAGGCTGGCATTGTAAGAAACAACCCTAATATATCAGTGACTTAAAAGAGCAGACATTTATACTCAGTTAACTTCCATTGAGCATATTCATTAGGTTGGTTTCTATGCAGTAATTTAGGAATCTAGGCTCCTTCATGTTGTGGTGCCACCCTCCTTGAGAGTTCTTGTCCAGCTGGCAGAGGGTCATAAAACCGCAGAGTCATGAGTTAGGAGGTGTTATGGACTAAGTCTGTAAGTGATTGGTATAATTTTTGGCCTACATTTCATTGGCTAGAATTTAGTCTCTTGGCCAAACTCATCCAAAAGAGGCCAAGAAATGTACAGTCTAGCAGTTTAGCCAGGAAGAAGAAACAAATGGTGAGGACCTAGGCATTGTCTGCCTCTCCCTAATTTCCTAAAACATACCCAAACCAATCTAGATACCTTCCAGGATTGTCTTTATGGTAAAAATCCAAAATTCTGAAATGGATTCTGCACATACTAGAGAAGAAATCAACAAATTAGGTCCCAGTTACATCCAGAAGACATTTTATCCTGGCCACTAGCAGGTTTAGTGTGTTGGGGATCCTCAAAACTACCACTACTAGGTTCACTAGTTCATTGGAAGTCTCAGGACACAGCATATAGTTGTATTCAGTGCTATGACTTATTAGACCAAAGAGATACAAAGCAAATTAAGCAAAGCGAAAAGGCATATGGGTGAAATCCTGAGGAAACTAGTTCCTCTTCAGTGCATTTATACAGGATACACTTAATTCCTCCAGCAAAGAATTGTGAGAAAAGGTATGTAAAATAGTAGTTGGCAGAGAAGCTTATTAGAGACTCAGTACCTGGAGTTGTTATTGGGACCTTCTGCCTAGCTGTACAAAAATCGTGGGTTTCCAGAGGGAAAGCAGGTGTTCAACATAAACCACCTTTCTTTGTGTGTGTGTGTGTGTGGGGGGGGTATAGTTTAGTTAGGCACAGTGAGCCACTCTTATTAGTTCTGGGAGTGGGAATTCTAAAATTCAATCTCAGACATCAGCCAAGGGCCAAGCTGGCAAGCCTTTCTAGGAAAACAGTCCTCAGTCCTTCTGTGTTAAATCTTTTCTGCACAGTGAGTGAAGTGACTGGGGATTTTGTATAGAGAATCTTGGAATCTGAAAAACTTCATCGACCTAAAGTTATTTTTCTATTTCAGTAGGGGAAAAGTTCAGTCACTTTTCAGCTGCTTTAAGCTTTTACTTTATTTTTTATAACGATAGCATGCGCATTTTATTTATTTTGTTGTTCCCATTTTTATTAATTAATTAATTTTTTTGTTTTTGGTACGTGCCCCTAGCGGGAACTGAACCCGGGACTCTCTGGTCCGCAGACCAACGCTCCAACTGCTGAGCCAAACTGGCCAGGGCTTATTCATTTATTTTTGTTACAGATGTTCCCCACCCCAGACACCTTCCTCCCCATCCTGTCCCCCCACCCTCTCAGCATTGTTGTCTATGTCCATTGGTTATGCATACATGCATGTAAGTTCTTTGGTTCATCTCATCCATCCCTCTTTCCCTCCCCTACTTTGAGGTATGTCCGTCTGAACCATACTCCTTTCTGTGTCTCAGAGTCTGTTTCCTTCATTGGCTTACCAGCGGCTTTAAGCTTTTAGATTGTTACTATTTGTATTCTATATACTGTTCATATAAGGGCATATATAAATAATGCTTTTCTCTACCTTGCTCCCCCCCCACTCCCCACCCTTAGAGAATTTCCAGTCTTTATAACTTTTTTTTAGTGATTGCATTAAGGTTTGATGTACTTTTATTAAACATTTCCCAGAGCTATTACGCCAGTGGTTCTCAAACATTAAAATGCACCCAGAGCCCAGCTGGTGTGGCTCAGTGGATTGAGCATCGTCCCATGGAGTGAGAGATCCTAGTTCGATTCCCAGTCAGGGCACATACCCAGGTTGCAGGCTCAATCCCCAGTAGCGGGTGTGCAGTAGGTAGCCTATCAATGTATCTCTCCCACATCAATGTTTCTCTCTCTCTCTCCCTTTCTCTATAAAATATTAATTTTAAAATAATGCTCTAAAAGTCACCTGTGGAATGTGTTCAAAATACCATGTCTTGTTTACCCAAGGATTTTGATTATTATGATGTAGGGTGATGCATAGGAATCAGCATATTAAATAGTTCTCCTCTCCTCTCCATTCTTATACACATTCTAAGTTGCAGAGCATTATAATAAATTCTGTGTTTATTAGGCATTTGAGATGAGTGTTTACTTTTGTGCTTTTTATAGCATTTAATGTATAGTTACATTCATATGTTTGAACAGATAGGAGGGCTACCTTTAGTAAATGATGTTTATATGGTACACTGGAGCAAAATGGAAGGGGATGATTTAGGGCATTTTATTTATTTTATTTTAATCCTCACTCGAGGACATTTTTGCATTTATCTTCAGATAGAGCAGGAGAGAAGCGGGGAAGAGAAAGAGAAACATCGATGTGAGAGAGAGACATCGAATGGTTGCCGCCCACATGATCCCAACCGTGGTGGGGACAAACTGCAACCTGAGGTACGTGCCCCTAGCGGGAACCAAACCCAGGACACTCTGGTCTGAAGGCTGATGCTCTAACCGCTGAGCCAAACTGACCAGGGCTGATTTAGGGCATTTTATATAAACTGATAAAATAAGGGATGATAATGGTAAAATACTCCAATTAAAAATATTTTCAAAGTTTAATGAACTTGAGCTTGTTTCTTTTCTTTTCCTTCTTTTATTTTTTATTTTTTATTTTATCCTTACCTGAGGACATTTTTCCATTTTTTGTTCAGGTAGAGTGGGAGGGGGAGAGAGGAAGAAAGAGAGAAACATCGATGTGAAAGGGACACATCAAGTGGCTGCCACCCGCACGACCGACCAGGGCCGGGGACAGACTGCAACCGAGGTACATGCCCTTAGCGGGAACCGAACCTGGGTCTCTCGGGACTGCAGGCCGACGCTCTAACCGCTGAGCCAAACCGGCCAGGGCGAGCTTGTTTCTTTTTTATTGTTGTTGTTAATCTTCACTTGAGGGTGTTTTCCCATTGAGTTTTAGAGTGGAAGGGAGGGAGGGAGGAAAGGAGAGAGAGAGAAACATTGATGTGAGAGTGAGACATCAACTCGCTGCCTCCTGCACGACCCTGACCAGGGCTGGGATCAAACCGCAACCGAGGTTTGTGCCCTTGACCAGAATTGAACCTGCGACTCATTGGTCCTCGGGCTGATGCTCTAACTACTGAGCAAAACCAGCCAGGGCATACATACATTTTGACTTCCTAGTTATTGACAGTTATCATCAAAGAGAAATCTCATTTGCAGAAATAAATGTGATACATTTAAAATGTTTTTAGAGGCATTTAAAACATTTTAATTTAAATATTTAAAAATAAATGTTGTGTCTTATTATTTAGACAAAGTGGGAGGTGTGTGGGGGGCCAGATAGAGAAACATCGATGTGATACATCAATTGGTTGCCTCCTGCAGGACCTGAACCAGGGCTGGGAATCGAACCATACTCTGGTCTGCAGGCTGATGCTCTAACCATCTTTAAAAAAAAATTTTTTTTTTTTCTTTATTGATTTTAGAGAGAAAGGAAGTGAGAGGGAGAGAGAGAGAGAAACATTGATGAGAGAGAACATCAATTGGCCACATCCTGCCTGCTCCCTACTGGGGATCTGGCCCACAGTCTGGGCATATGTCCGACCGGGAATTGAACCGGCGACCTCTTGGTGCATGGGTCAATGTTCGACCACTGAGCCATACCAGCTAGACTCTCCTACCCTTTTTAAAGGAGGGTGGGGAGAGATAGCATAAGTATAACTTTTGCTTTCTATAAACAGAACGAAACAATGTAGTCCTCCATTTGCTTAAATGCCCTTACCCAAGGGGCTTTTAATCTTCATGAATTTGCTGTATTTTACACAGTGAATTCTGATTGTAATTTGTGAGCACATTTCAGGAAGTGAAACTGGATAAGCTCAGTACCTTGGATTAAAAGATTTTTGTGTTTCATCAGTGGTACTAGTTGTTGGGTTTATTTGTTTGTTTGTTTTGGTAATACAGAATATTTCCTCTGTTTAAAAATTTTTTTTTTCTTTATTGGTTTTAGAGAAAGAGGAAAGGAGAGAGAGAGAAACATCGATGTGAGAGAGATACATAGATCAACTGCCTCCTGCAAGCCCTTACTGGAGGATCAAGCCCGCAACCCAGGCATGTGCCCTAACTGGGAATTGATCCGGGACCTTTGAGTCCATGGGACAACACTCAATCCACTGACTCACACTGGCTGGGCTAGGCCTTCTTTTCTAAATGTTTCAATAATGCAGGAAGGAATTGGGGTTCTTGAGACCTTACTTGCCTTTAAATCAGCCATTCAAATACCTGAAACATACATCTTAAGGTACAACTTGAGGACCTAACTATCTGATTCTTAAGCAGTGCATAGAAAGTGAGTAAGTGGGATCTTGTGAATAATTTGTGTATAGATAGTATGGCATTCGGGATTGAAAACGTCAGATGAGTCTTTCTTTCCATATATCCTAATTTTAGTTAAGTACTTCCAGCTTCTTCTAATGGGTATAGTATATATTATCTTTTTTTTTTTTATCATCACCTGAGGACATTTTTTTTTCCATTTTTTCAGATAGAGTGGGAGGGAGAGAGAGGAAGAAGGGAGAGAAACATCAATGTGAAAGGGACATATTGAGTGGCTGCCACCCGCACGACCAACCAGGGCCGGGGACAAACTGCAACAGAGGTATGCATGCGCCCTTAGCAGGAACCGAACCCAGGTCTCTCTGGACCGCAAGCCAACGCTCTTAACAGCCAAGTTTAACTGGCCAAGGCTAAATTATCATTTTGAAATAGGTAAATAGAATTACCAAATATTATAGGTTGTCTTGCTAAAATACAGCCTTTTTCATTTATTTATCAAATGATTGCCTCACGAATGAACAGGGTGGGGATCAAACCTGCAACCTAGGTATATGTCTTTGGAAATCGAACTTGCAACCCTTTGGTCCTCAGGCCAACGCTCTAATCAGTGAACCAAACCAGCCAGGGCTAAAAAATACTGTTTTTTTTTTTTTTTTTTTTTAGGGTTTTTTTTTATACTAGTTCCACCTAATTTGAAAACTTGGATTTTAACATCAGTAGTGGTTGAGACATCTTAATTTTTTTTTCAGTCCGTAGTGGTATTGCAAGTATTAAGATGGAGAGGTAAATGTTATTTAATCATTTTTTCCCTGATAAAAATTTAATTTAAAAACCTGAATTTTATTTTAATACAGGTGCCATGTTTCAGAACAGAGTAAGACCCCTGGTGAAGAAGAACTGAAGACACTGTATAGACATCAGATATAGGCTAATTACAAAGAAAGCATTAACCTGCCTCTGAGGTGACTAAAGGGGAATAATGGTGATTTTGCGCCGGGCTCGGCCGCCTGCTTCCGCCCCAACCAGCAATGAATCTTGACTCGCTCTCGCTGGCCTTGTCTCAAATCAGCTACCTGGTGGATAATTTAACCAAGAAAAACTACCGAGCCAGCCAGCAGGAAATACAGCATGTAAGTAAAAGTTGGAAATTAATGTGGGTGTGTGCATGAAAAGTATCTAACTTTGTCACTTAGTTCAGGTGATTTCAGCTTACTACATAATCCTATTCCCCAAATTTTTTTGTTGTTAATCCTCATTGGAGGATATTTTCCCATTGATTTTTAGATAGAGTGGAAAGGAGGGAGGGAGAGAGACTTATTGATTGGTTGCCTTCTACGGGTGGAGATTAAACCTGCAACCCAGGAATATGCCTTTGACTAGAATCAAACCCACAACCCTTTGGTCTGTGAGCCAGTGCACTGACCACTGAACAAAATTGGCCAGGGCTTAAAAAAATTTTTTTTTAAATTATCTCCTCATGACCAAACCATATCCCCGTTTTTTTCCTGAATTCATAGATATATATTTTTCTATAAAAATTATTAAATATTACCTAATTTTTTATCTAGTCACATTTTATTTTCTATTTTAAAAAATTGAGATATACCTCACCAGTTATAAAAATCACTTTTTTAAAATGTAAAATTTAGTATTTTCTAGTAGATCATATAGTTGTGCAACCATTACCATCTACCTCAAGAATGTTTTTGTTAACCCCAACAAGAAACAACCTCAATGCATTATCAGTTCTTTTCCCCTTCACTAGCCCCTGGCAGCCACTAACCTACTTTCTATTTCTGTGGATTTGGACATTTTATATAAGTGGAATCATTCCACATGTGGACTTCTTTCTGTGTCTCTCTTTCACTTAGCCTGCTTTTAAGGATCATCATCTTGGAGCCTGTGTCAGCACCTCATTCCTTTTAGTCCATTTTGCGGGTATTCTATGTTTTGTTTATCCGTTAGTTGGATATTTAGGTTTGTTTTTACTTTTTGGTTATTGTAAATAGCATGGCTATCACTATTCATTTGAACAAGTTTCGGGGTGAATGTTTGTTTTTTATTTTGGGAGTATATGCCAAAGAATGGAATTGCTTGCTGGCTCATATGGTAACTGAAGATTGTTTTCCGGAGTACTGCATTACTTTTCATCCCCATCAGCAGTGTCTGAGGGCTCTTGATTTTTCTTTATCCTCTCAAATGCTCATTATTACATGTCTTACTGTTTTTAGCCATTCTAGTGGGTGTGAACTGGTGTCTCATTGTAGTTTTGATTTCTAATTAATGATGTTGAGCATCTTTTCAGGTGCTTATTTGTATATATTAGGGGAAAAGGTCCACTCAAACCCTAACCCCCACCACTTTTCATTTTATTTATTCACTCATTTATTTAAAATCCTCGCTCGAGGATATTTCTGTTTATCTTCAGACAGAGTGGGAGGGGGAGAGAGAGAGAAACAACAAAGTGAAAGAGACACATCGATTGATTGCCTCCCACGCACCCCCCCCCCCCCCCCCAGGGCCAGGGAACGTACCGCAGCTGAGGTACATGCCCTTGACTGGAATCAAATCCGCAACTCTTTTTTTTTTTAAATCCTCACCCGAGGACATTTTTTGATATTTTGTTCAGATAGAGCGGGAGGGAGAAAGAGAGAGAAAAACATCGATGTGAAAGGGACTCTTCAAGTGGTCGCCACCCACACGACCCAACCAGGGCCTGGGACAAACTGTAACCGAGGTATGTGCCCTTAGCAGGAACTGAACCCGGGTCTCTCCAGACCTCAGGCTGATGCTCTAACCTTTGAGCCAAACCTGCCAGGGCAAAACCGCAACTCTTTGGTCCATGAGCCGACGCTCTAACCACTGAGCAAAGTCAGCCAGGGCTTGTTTTATTTATTTATTAAAATATGTTCTTACTGATTTTTTTTTTTATTAATTTATTTATTTTTGTTATAGATGTTTCTCCTTTTTTTCCAACTGATTCCTCCCTCCCCGTCCTGTCTCCAGCTTTGTTGTCCATGTCCATTGTTCCTGCATACAAGTTATGTGGTTTATGCCTTCCCTCCCCCCACCACCTCCTCTTCTGTACCCCACTTCCACGTCTCTGGGACGACCCCATTCCTCAGACTGTTATGTTCATTATGTTCCACAAATAAGTGAGATCATGTAGTATTTGTCTTTTTCTGCTTGGCTTGTTTCACTTAGGATAATACTTTCCAGGTCCCTCCATGTCGTCTCAAAGGATAAGAGATCTTTCTTTCTTCTTACAGCTGCATAGTACTCCATTGTGTATATGTACCACACCTTTTTTATCCAGTCGTCTACTGATAAACACTTGGGCTGTTTCCAGATCTTAGCTATTGTAAATAGTGCTGCTATGAACATGGGGGTACATATATTCTTTCTGATTGATGTTTCAGGCTTCTTAGGGTATATTCCTAGAAGTGGGATCACTGGGTCAAATGGAAGTTCAGTTTTTAATTTTTTGAGGTAACACCATATTGTTTTCTTTTTTTTTCGTATGTGATTTTGTTTTTAATTATCTGATGCCTTATGATCACATAATTTACAATTTTATGTTGATGATCTGTTCTCCTCTATTTTAATCCTTCTAGTTAGCTGGCAAAAGCACCATTACCAATAACACACATATATAGTAATTCTAAAGTTGTTTTTGAATAGCTGTTCAAGAAAATCCTGAATTATAACTTGTCTGACTTAAAGAAGTCACAAAGTTTGCCACTGTATCTTGTCACGCTGAATTTTAAAAGCATCTGACCTTATAGATCATCTATAAAATGTGAGAAGTGTTAAATACTCTTTATTTGCTATTATACATAAACCACACTAAAACGCCTTTCATTTAGTAAAAGGCAACAGTTTAGATACTGTTGGGAATTTAAATTAAACTGGCATAGTTAGGACCAAAGAGATAAAATGGGCACTGCCAGCTCATCTCCAGCCCTTGCCTTGTAACAGGCTCATGAACACAACTTGAAACACAAGCGAGTCTTGCTGGTCTAAGAGACAGTGAAAGGATTTCCTCAGTATTTAAACATATTAATACAACCAGTTATATAAATCTAAATATAAATCCAATCTCCTAACAGGTTTCGAGATGGCACTTTCCATCTCTGTGAAAAGCTGAACATTACGAATCAAGTCCAAGCATATTTTTAGAAAGGGAAAACAGTGATAGTACTCGCTGAACTGAAATTACCATCAAAATAAGAAAGTTGACCATATTCATTTAACCACAAGCCAATCTTATTTAAATCAGGACTGCCCAAAAGAAATGTTCTATCAGCCATTCATGATCTGAATTCTGGTGTATGAGATCAATTTAAATATGGTACACATAAAAAAGGTCATGAGGCATTTTTAATAAATAAGGCAGTGGCCAACTACTACTCATTAGTAGCTTTTTTGAGATAAGCTATCAAGTCTGCCCTTTCTGCACTCTTCTTAATGCCAGCGAAGATCATTTTTGTTCCAGGATGTACTTCTTGGGATTCTCCAAATACTCCATCAGTGTGGCCTCTCCCCAGGTGATGCCTTTGTTCTTGTTGGCATCCATGTAAGAAAATCCAGGGGCATGACCTGTCTTTCGCCCAAATAGACCATGGAGGTTTGGCCCGGTCTTGTGCTTGCCCCCCTTTTCCACGGTATGGCACTGGGCACACTTCTGAACAAAAATCATCTTGCCCTTCTCAACATCACCCATTTCTAAACCGCTCTTTAGTCACGTGCAACACCAAGACTCTCACTCGCAAGCCGGACGTCCCGCTCTCTGAGTCCAAGGACATGCCGGTCCGTGCCTATGTACCGGTGTTGGTCCACCATATTGTTTTCCATAGTGGCTGCACCAGTCTCCATTCCCACCCGCATCTGCATTTAGCAGTGTACTAGAGTCCCCTTTTCTCCACACCCTCGCCAACACTTACTGTTTGATGATTTGTCGATGGCGGCCATTCTGACAGGTGTGAGGTGATAACCTCGTTGTTGTTTTAATTTGCATCTTTCTGATGATTAGTGATGTTGAGCATTCCTTCATATGTCTCTTAGCCAAATTGTATGTCCTGTTTGGAGAGGTGTCTATTTATTTCCTCTGCCCATTTTTTTTAATTGGGTTCTTTGTCTTCCTTTAGTTGAGTTATATGAGCACTCTGTATATATTGGAAATTAACCCCTTATCTGATATATCATTGGCAATTATTCTCTCCCATACAGTTCGTTGCCTTTCCATTTTGATGATTGTATCTTTTGCTGTGCAGATTACTGAGGTTTTTTTTTTGAGAGAGAGAGAGAGAGAGAGAGGAGCATCAACATGAGAGAAACATCAGTGAGCTGCCTCCTGCATGCCCCCTACTGGGGATCAAGCCCACAACCTGGGCATGTGCCCTGACTGGGAATCAAACCAGGACCTCTCAGTCCCTGGGATGATGCTCAATACACTGAGCCACACTGGCTGAGCCCCCCATACCTTTTAAAATTGTTCCCAAGTGTAGTTTTGACCACACTTATAGATTATTTCATTCAATCTTTATGAAAGTTAATAGTGTACTTACATTTTAGTTTTAGTTTTTATCCTCTTTTCCCATTTTTATTAAATTTTTTTTTCTTTATTGATTTTAGAGAGAAAGGGAGAGGGAGAGAGTGATAGAAACATCAATGAAAAAGATAAAAACATCGATGAAAGAGATAGAAACATCGATGAGAGAGGACATTGATTAGCCACCTTCTTTTACCCCCACTGGGGATCAGGTCGACAACCTGGGCATGTACCCTGACTGGGAATTGAATCAGTGACTTTTTGGTGCATGGGTTGATGCTCAACCAGTGAGCCACACCTGCCAGGCAGTTTCTTCATACATTTTTTTCTTTTAATCCTTATCCGAGGACATTTTTCCATTCTTTGTTCAGATAGAGTGGGAGGGAGCGAGAGAAACATTGATGTGAAAGGGACACATCGAGTGGTTGCCACCTGCACAACCTAACCAGGGCTGGAGACAAACTACAATCGAGGTATGTGCCCTTAGTGAGAACCGAACCCGGGTCTCTCTGGACCGAAGGCTGATCTAACTGCTGAGCCAAACCGGCCAGGGCAGTTTCTTCATACTTTTAAGGATGCATAGTAAATCATTGTATGGATGAATCACCATTTACTATTGATGGACATTTAGGCTATATGTTTTTTCTCTTATGGCAGTCCTGTTGTAAGGTTGTTTCTTGAATGTATGTTTTAGCATATTTGTAGGATAGATTCCTAGAAATTTAAGCTTGGGCAACTCTTCTCTACTTTCTAATGGATAAGCTCATTTTTAAAAAAAAAATATGTTTTTATTGATTTGAGAAAGAGAAACACTGATCAGCTGCCTTATGTACTCACCCCAACTGAGAATGAAACCCACAACCTGGGCATGTGCCCTGACTGGGAATCGAACCAGTGACCCTTTGGTGCATGGCATGATGCTTAGCCATCTGAGCCACATGAGCCAGGGTGAAAATCTTAATTCTTAAAGTTATCTGACCCCTGTTTGATTTTTTTCTTGTAATGTTTCTCTCCTAAGTTGAAATATCAGCAGTTGTGTGTATTCTGTTTATTACATTTGATGCTACTTTCATGAATTACACTTCTTAAGTTCATTTGCTCTGTTAACCTAAAATAAAAAACCAGAGAGAGAGGCAATAAGCCATTTATTTGAGATTAAAAAGGAAAAAAGCTTTTCATGAAGCATTGAATCGGGCAGAAACCTAAGTGGTGGTCTGATTGGGAGACAAAGCGAGGGATATTTATGAGAAAGGAAAGGGAAACAGTTACATCAATAGAAGGAAGGCATTTCTAGTGGTGCAGATAAAGTTAACATTTCTTGCCTCCATCTATTCCTAACCTCAAAATACTTCGAATTTTTTCTATAATGAGCGTTTGTTAACCTCATGTGTATACTGTAGTATTGATTATTCTGTACCATTCTTTTTTATGCTATGGCATATTTTTAATCTTTCAATTCAGATCTTTATTTCAGGGATATTTTTGTCGATTTAATATTTTTTATTTCTCATGGATTGAGGTATGTTGACTATTTGGTGTTTATCTTTTCTGTAAGAATTTTGCCTTATGTTTCTTTCCTAAGTACTGCAAGTTCGCTTTCATTTCCTTTTGTTATCTTGTCTTTGAACCAGTGTTACACCTTTTTGAGGACATTTCCCCTTAAAAAACACAACTTCTATAATTACTTTGAGGGTATGGATTACTGTTTGTCTGAACTCTTCTGTTTGCTTGTTTGAGTAAGTCCTTTGAAATGTTCTTTACCTCTCGTTTGTTTTAATTTTTATTGACTTTTTAGAGAGAAGAAGGGAGAGAAAGGTAAAAACGTCGATTGATGTGATAAAGAAACATTGATTGGCTGCCTCCTGCACACCTCCTACTGGGGATTGAGCCAGCAGCCCGGACATGTGCCCTGACTGGGAATTGAACCGCAATCTCTCAGTCCATGGGACAACGCTTAATCCACTGAGCCACACCAGCCAGGCTTTTGTTTGCTTCTTCACTCTATTTTAGTTTCTTCAAATAGGTTCCATGCTGAGTGGATTTTTGCTCTTTTATTTTTTTTGTGTGTGTTAATCCTCACATGAGCATATTTCCCCATTGAATTTTAGAGAGAGTGATAAGAGGGAGGGAGGAAGGGAAGAGAGAGAAAAAGAAACATTGATGTGAGAGAGACATCCATTTGGTTGCCTTTCACACGACCCTGACTAGGGCCAGGGATTGAACCCTGCAACTCAGGTACATGCCCTCAACTGGAATGAAATCCGAGACCCTTTTGTCCAAGGGCCAACACTCTGACCACTGATCCAAGCCAGCCGGGGCTTGCTCATCTTTAAATCGACTCAGTCAATTACTCACATATGCATAGTATTGAGGATGCTTAAGTGTGTTGGATTACTCTGTAATTTATGTTTTCATATTTGGTAATGGGTGTCTGTCTTCTCTTATTCTTTTTCTCCAGCATTCTCCTTTGTCTAGGTGGTTTGCTCACAGACATTAAAAGTGGTGTTTTAAGCCTGCCTGGTTCCCTCAGCTCTATCTCCTGTGCCATTCTGAAATTTCTGTATATTGATCTGAGTCTCCCAATGGACAGTCTGCTTTTCATGGTTTATCTGTGCCTTAGATTGATTCATTCCTTGAAAAAAGCATAATTATATATGAGATATTTATCAGTCCTCAACATTTTTATTTCTGCTTTTATTAGCCCCAAATGGAAATCTGAATTTGGCCTTTTATTTGAAGTAGTAAGAATGAGCTAGCTATCTGTTACATCTCATCTGGACCACTTTTTAAAATAGTTTGTTAATAGTGGAATTAAAAAAGTTTTTTTGGGAGAGGTTAGAATAAAGCACTCTTATATTTGCTACAAAAATATGTTTTAATGTTCTTTTCACTATATTAAACTGAATAGATGCACTGTTTTTTATAAAGTATCCAAAAGTATTCATCCATATAATATAGTGAAAACCTGGAATGAGTATTTTAAAGAGTTCTAATATATTTAACAAGCCTAAGAAATATAAAAACGAGGCCCTTGCGGTCCTGAGAGACCCGGGTTCGGTTCCCGCTAAGGGCGCGTACCTCGGCTGCAGTTTGTCCCCGGCCCTGGTTGGTCGTGCAGGTGGCAGCCACTCGATGTGTTCCTTTCACATTGATGTTTCTCTCTCTCTCTCTGTTCCTCTCTCTCCCTCCCACTCTACCTGAACAAAAAATGGAAAAATGTCCTCTGGTGAGGATAAAAAAAAAAAATTAAAAATGAGGCCCGGCCAGTGTAGCTAGGGGTTGAGCATTGACTTACACACCAGGAGGTCCCAGGTTTGAATCCCAGGCAGGGCACATTCAGCTTGATCCCTCAGTAGGGTGTGTGCAGGAGGCAGCCAATGGATGTTTCCCTCATCAATGTTTCTATTTCTCTCTCTCCCTTATTCTCTGAAATCAATAAAAACATTTAAAAAAAAAGAAACATGAAAATGTTTTATTTGTATGGAGACATATATTTAGACACAGTCTATTCCAATTACTATAACTGTAACATTGTAATGTAGTAATTTAATGTCTTTGATTTAAACTTTAAAAATCTAGTACTTTATAATTGTATAGATTCTTGGGCATGGCACTTTTGACATCATCCTTTGGGCTAGATTTTGTATTTTTCTTTATATAAATTTTCTTGAGCTTATGTGAAAATGCCCATATATGTGTTCTTTCAAAACAAAACAAAACAACCCAGCTGTCTAGGAGCTGAGGTTGAAGGCACAATTCTTCAGATAATCACTGCTTTATCAATATATACCATCCACCTAAGGATTTAAAAAATATTATGAGAGCTCTGCCAGTGTGGCTCAATGGTTGAGCATTATCCTATGCATCAAGAGGTTGCTAGTTCAATTCCTGGTCAGGGCACATGCCCAGGTTGTGGGCCAAATGCCCAGTGGTGAGCATGCAGGAGGCAGCCAAGTGATGTTCTCCCTCATCAATGTTTCTCTCTCTCTCCTTCTCCCTTTCTCTCTCAAATCAATAAAGAAAAAACTATTAAGAGAGCTAGGGATTTTTGTTGTATCTATTTCAAGTTAGTTGACTACTTCATAAGATTACTCATTATCATTTTGGGGCAGCATTATTAGGAATTTCTTTATAATGAGCTAAAAAATTATGTGTGGGTTAAAAAAACATAATATATCATGTAAATTCTCTTTACCACGTGTGTTCTCTAGGCCAAAAGTTCCCCAGTTTCCCAATCATTCTAGGTGATTTTCTTTCTTTTTTTTTTATCTTCATCCAAGGACTTTTTTTTTTTTTTTTTTTGCATTTATCTTCAGGGAGAGAGGGAGAAAGAGAGAGAAACATCACCGTGAGAAAGACACATCAAGTGGTTGCCACCCACACGACCCCAACCAGGGCCGGGGACAAACTGCAACCAAGGTACGTGCCCTTAGTGGGAACCAAACCCGGGCCTCTCTGGTCCATGGGCCTATGCTTTAACTGCTGATCCATACTGGCCAAGGCTCCACGTAATTTTCTTACTGTCTATTAACATAGATGTGCTGTTTGTTATTGTTCTTCTTATAATATGTGAGTTCTAGGTGAAAGTAGTTTACTCTTGCCACAAATCAGATCATGTAGAGAAGTACTATAGAATGCCTTTTGTTTTTATTAAAAAATTTTTTTTAATGGATTTTTTTAGAGAGAGAGGAAGGGAGAGGGAGAGAGAGATAGAAACATCGATGAGAGAGTACATTACTTGCCTGCCTCCCGCTGGGGTTTGGCCCACAACCTGACCTTGTCCCCTGAACAGGAATCGAACTGGCGACCTCTTGGTGCATGGGTCGACACTCAACCACTGGGCCACATTGGCCGGGCTATAAAATACCTTTAATACAGTTACTTTATTTTTGGCATAGCTTAAAGATTTTACTATCAGATTGTCAAGTAGTTACTTACCTAACACTTCGAATTATTTTATTGGTCTCCCTTGCCCAGTGGGTGGAATGGTATAATTTTAAGTAAAAATGTCTAGGGATTAATCTTATGGGATCAGTAAAATCTTATTTCAGCGTCTTTGCAACCCAAGATCATGTTTTATATAATGCCACTTTAGTTTTAGAAGGAAAACAGTTGCTCTTAGTGAAGAACAACATAGCACAGAAGGAATATTCCATTCCTGTAATAGCCATAAAGCACACCCTGTGATCCTACCACCAGCCAGCAAGGTATGTGCAGCATTTCTCTTTAGTCATTGTAATCTTGACTAAAAGAAAAAAAAACAAGCACTGGCCGGTTTGGCTCAGGTGTTGGCCCGCGGACCAGGGAGTCCTGGGTTTGGTTCCCGCTAAGGGCATGTACCTCAGTTGCACTCTGTCCCCAGCCCCGGTTGGGGTTTTATGGGTAGCAGCTATTCGATGTGTTTTTCTCACATCAATGTTTCTCTCTCTCTCCCTCCCTCCCTCCCTCCCTCCCTCCCTCCCTCCCTCCCTCTCTAAAGATAAATGGGGAAAAAAATGTCCTTGAGTGAGGATGAAAAAACAAACAAACACAAAAAAACTGTATGTAGCCCTGGCTGGTTTGGCTTAGTGGTTAGAGCATCAGGCTGCAGACCAGAGTCCTGGGTTGCTAAGGGCATGTACTTTCGTTGCGGTTTGTCCCTCTCCCCGGTTGGAGTTGTGTGGTGGCGGTTAGTCGATGTGTCTCTCTCACATCGATGTTTCTCTCCTTTCTGCTCTATCTGAAGACGTCTGTGGGAAAATGTAGAAATTGAATTTAAATAACTCCCACATTTTATGGATGGGAAAACTGAAACAAATAAATTAGCCAGCTGTCACATAGTTACAGTAGAAAGAGGATAGGCTTCGGAGTTGGACTGTGAATCCAGATTCCTCACTTCATAGACAATTGAATTTTAGGTTCATGGAGTCTGGTTTAATTGTCCACTTGTTCATCTATAAAATGGGAGTCATTTTTGGAGATTAAATCAAGGAAGCTCAGTACTAATTTAGTCTGAAGTAGGTAAAGAGTTATTATTTATATTAATGTAGCATTTAATAAATGATTAATCTGCACATAACAGTATGGTAAGCCCTTTTTTAGATTAGATGTGAAGAAGCGAACACAACTGTACAAACTCTATTCTCATGCAACTTAAGTCTAGTGAGTGATATAGAGAATAAACATTCAGGTGGTGGTAAGTACTATGGAGAAATGTAAAGCCAGGGTTAAGGGGTCATGTTAATGTTTTAGGGAGGGTAATTATGAAAGGCCTCATTGATGAGGTGACTTTAGAGCAGAAACCTAAAGGAATTGAGAGAACAAATCTTATAGTTATCTGGAACTTTCAGAGGGAATAGCAAGTACAAATTTTGGTAAATTTGAGCAACAGCAAGAAACTAATGGAGCTTAGGAGCAGTATCTTAAAAGTATTGGAGTTGGACCAGTTACTTTATGGCCTTGCCTTGTAGACTATTGTGAAGAGTAACAGTCGTATTAGAGAGATTTCAGGTTACATTTTTAGGACAAAAAGAAAAGTATTCCTACTGCCCTGGCTGATTTGGCTCAGAAGTTAGAGCATCCACCTGTGGACTGAAGGGTTGCAGGTTCCAATTTCCAGTCAAGGGTAGTTTCCTGGGTTGCAGGTTAGATTCCCGGCCCTGGTCTGGGGTCATATGGGAGGCAACCAATCAATATGTCTCTCTCACATTGATGTTTCACTCTTTCTCCCTCCGTCCCTTCCAGTGTATCTAAAAATCAATGGAAAGGTATTCTCACTACATGTTATTTATGCTACTTAATGTTTTCAGTGTAGATGTTGACCAAAGCAGTTATATGGGCTATTTACTCTAGTAGTTTTTCTTCTGTGCCTCCTGCCAGTGACTGTGAGAAACATTTTAGAGATATTTGACTATAAAATATTGGCACCTGCATCTTAATAATTCCTATAACTCTTATTCCAAAATGAACCATTAACTTGGGATATTGCCCAGAGCTTGTTTTCTTAATCTTCCTTAATGTTGAGTGCAAATTCTCATATTTTGGTCTTTTTAGATTGTGAATCGGCACGGTCCTGAGGCAGACAGGCATTTATTACGCTGCCTATTTTCGCATGTGGATTTCAGTGGCGATGGTAAAAGCAGTGGCAAAGATTTTCATCAGGTATTTGGGACTTATGAAGTTTGTTGACTTAGATGTAATGAATTACGTTTTGGGTATAGTGTATGTAGAAAATAACGCATACAAAGAGCATCCAGCTGAATGGGACTCCCCCCACCTCCCTTGACCTTCCCTTCTCCTGCCTGGCTGCAGACCATTACAGCTACCTTGTTCAGACTTAGAGAGCTGGGGATCAGATCTACCTAAAGAAAGCAAGAATGTGGGGAAGTTCTGTTTGACAAATGAGCGAAGCAGAGGGAGATCTCTTGTTCTAGATTGAGTTTCTTTGGCTTGATTCTCAGTCTGGTAACAGTTTGTCATGTTATTCTTCGTAATTATCCTGTCAATGGACTCTGTTCTGTAGAGGTTTTGGTTTTGTCTAACACTTGTTGCTAATATACTTTTAAGTAGTTTAAAGGAAGTTTTTAAAGAGCTGCTTTTGATAATGTAGAGACATATAATACTGGATTACACTTGAATGTTTTGAGTACCCCTGCTTCTCTTTGCAAGATGGTAACTGTTTAATGCTAATAAAAATTTGTTTTTTTATTTTTGAAGACTCAGTTTCTGATTCAGGAGTGTGCGTCGCTGATTACAAAGCCAAATTTTATCTCCACGTTGTCCTATGCCATTGATAATCCATTGCACTATCAGAAGGTTGGTACTGTTTTTATTTTTAGTAGTCCTAAGAATGTGGTCTCTTCTAAGGCTTTCTATAAGGCCTTAAATCTTGATCTTATAATGTCATACTTTAAAATTTTTAAGTAGTTACATTGGGTTTTTGTAGCTTTCTAACAAAAATCAAGACAGTTAATTTGATAATAAATAGAAAATCTTACTAAACCAGATCATATAAAGGCTTAAGCTCGTCAGTCCACAGTTCTAGGACATGGTGTATTGTTTCTAGCAGTACTACAGAACTATGTGACTGCATGTAGGTCTATAATTGGGTGAACAGGTGCTTGCATCAATTTCTTAAAAATTGTGAGTTCTTCTTGTTTTAAAATAAAGTTTGGTTTGTTTCAGAGTTTAAAGCCTGCACCCCACTTATTTGCCCAGCTGAGTAAAGTTCTCAAGTTAAGCAAAGTACAAGAGGTATGTGATTTAAGAAAAATGAGATGTAGGTAAAATTAAAATTAAAAACAGCTATTTGACTGATTAACTCTTCTTGTTTCAGGTAATTTTTGGCCTTGCCCTCTTGAATTCTTCCAGCTCTGATCTCAGAGGTTTTGGTAAGTTCCCTTTTCCCTAAAGAACCTATAGATTCTTTAATGTCCATCTTTTTTTTTTTTTTTTTTTTTTAATCTTCAGGCTGTATAATTATAGGTTTAGAGAATAAAGATAATCTAAGATAACTTTTTTGATCTCTTGTATGTGTACATGTATGGCAAAAACTCATAAAATTTACCTTTGTAACCATTTTTCAGGGTATAGTTCAGTAGCGTTAACTATGTTTACGTTGTGGTGTAACAGATGTCCATAATTCATCTTGGAAAACTGAAACATTATATGAAACAACTCCTCATTTCCTCCTCCCTCCAGTCCCTGGCAATTGGTCTCTTATTTTATAACTACCCTACTAGATCTATGAAAACATTAGAGGGTGAAGGGTGGTGAGTTGGTGAATGAGATGATGTTACATATATTTTGATGGTATGTGACTTTTTTGCTAATATGGTGCAAAAATAACTTGTGGTTTTTGGTTTATCTGACTTCTAGCTGCCCAGTTTATCAAACAGAAGCTCCCAGATCTTCTGCGTTCTTACATTGACGCAGACGTCAGTGGAAATCAAGAAGGTGGCTTCCAAGATATAGCAATAGAGGTCCTACACCTCCTCCTCTCCCATCTCCTTTTTGGGCAGAAGGGAGCCTTTGGAGTTGGTCAGGAGCAGATAGACGCCTTTCTTAAGACGCTGCGCAGAGGTAAAGGAGTGTCTGTAGCCTACAAAAGTTGATTTCTTTGGACAATCACAAACATGACGAGTTTAGACCATAAGTGAAGACAGTGATTTACCTTCCTGTTCTTAAGTTGAAGTTGGCAATCTTTTAATGAAGCGAGTATTTTATAATGTAAAATATGAAAGTGATAAAAGCCTCATTAAAAAGGTATAAAATGAACCTAACTTCATCAATAGTCTTGTTATATAAATATAATCTTAGTTTTAAGAAATTATATATTTCCACCCTGGCCAGTTTGCCTCAGCGGTTAGAGCATCGACCCGTGGACCAGAGAGACCTGGGTTCGGTTCCTGCAAAGGGCACGTACCTCGGTTGCAGTTTGTCCCCGGTCCTGGTTGGGGTCCTGTGGGTGGCAACCAGTCGATGTATGTCTCTCACATTGATGTTTCTCTCCCTCTCCCTCCTGCTCTATCTGAAGATAGATGCAACAATGTCCTTGGGTGGGGATTAAAAAAAAAAAAAAGATATATTTCCATGTAGTCTTTTTTTTCCCTTGGGGAGACAGAGACTATATTTATTGTGATGTGCTCTTTTTAGTTTAAAAAGTTGGACACTTTTGATGTGCCCATTTTAACTCCTTGGCAACTGGCATTGTCAGGCTAAGGTAACTCCTGGTTCTATTATTGCCATCTTTTCTTCCTCTGATCTTTCTTTTAGAGAGAGAAGTAATCTTTTTAAGACAAATCTTTGATAGTGGACCAACCTCTATCCATTTTTATTGTTGTTTGTTTATATAGTTTAATTTTCATGTTTTCCACTTCATTTAAATAATAGACTCTGATATTTGAATTATTTGTTTCTGATGCCTTCCTTGTATTGGAATTAATAGCCATATTGTGAAAATTTAAAATAATACTTAGGGTGAGTATTATTGGTCAGTAGATACTGGGATCCTAATATACAAAATTAAAAATACACTGATGAGCAATTGCTGTGCTATAAAAACATTCAAATTTCGGAATTATAACAGGTTAGCTGGAGTGGAAAAACTGAATAAACTTTTAATATAAACTTGTGGAAGACTCAGATTTGAGGGCTTTTAGAGTGAAAGGGATAGTTTATTTTTCATCAGTATAGCACTTATAACCTTTTCTTTTTTTGTCTTCAGATTTTCCCCAGGAACGCTGTCCCGTGGTGCTTGCACCACTTTTATACCCTGAAAAACGGGACATTCTAATGGACAGGATCCTGCCTGATTCTGGAGGTGTAGCTAAAACCATGATGGAGAGCTCTTTGGCTGATTTCATGCAAGAAGTAGGCTATGGCTTTTGTGCAAGGTTGGTAACACGACATTAAACTGTTTACTGTTGTGTCAAGCACAATGTAATTCTTTATAGCAAGCTCTTAAGATTCCTTAATGTATTACCATCTTTGTTAATCTCTCAAGAATTTGCTTCTAAATTTAATTTTCTGTTTTAATTTACAGTTTTGGTGGCAGCAATAAATATTCTGGGGGCTAAATTTCTCTTCTTGTGCAACCCCCCACCCACACACACAGTTTCTCAAATTTAGGCACTACATGTTGCTAGCCTAGTTGCCAGTATTGGTGTGTTTAGGTTTTGAAGGGAAGAGAGAGCACTGAGGCAAGTATTTATTCTCCCTGTCCCCACATGGGATTTCCTCACTGTACCTTCATCTTCTACCTTCTTTTCTTTATTTTTTTATACCCTTTCTCTTGCACATTTTACTCATCTGCCGGGGCACCAAAGGAATTTAGTAGAACTTATGGCTGTGATATAGTAAATTGCTAATAGTTTTGTGAGAGTATGTTATTAAAAGGCATTAATGTGCTGTGCTTTGCTTTGACTTTAAGTGTAATTTCTACTGTTTTTAAAACTCACATAATCTACATTTCCATTTAATGTTTGAAAGTATATTTGTGTGTGTGTGCACGTGCACGTGCCCGGCATAAAGTTTTTGTTTAATTAAACTTCAGTATGCAAAGTGAAAAGTTGGGGTGCATTTTCAAGACTTTGTACATTTTAGAATAATGAAACTTACCTTGAATATAAGTGTTTTAAAGAGTAATTTGATTCAACCCAGCCAGAAGGGCTCAGTTGGTTAAGCATTGTCCTGTGCACTAAACGGTTGCCAGTTCAATTCCTAGTCAGGGCACATTCCTGGGTTACATGTTCAATCCCTGGTTGGTGCACATACGAAAGGCAACTGCTCTATGTCTATGCCCCAATCCACCCCCATACTGATTTATATAAAAGTTACAAGAAATAAAGCTCTGTATATATTAGTAAAACTAGTGATTTCACTCAAGGGCTCATTTTATGTTAGCATTTCTTAACCTTCACCTTGACAGTGGTAGTGTTTTTCTGAAATTACATTTCTGTTTTAGTATTGAAGAATGTCGCAATATAATCATGCAGTTTGGTGTTCGGGAGGTTACAGCAGCCCAGGTTGCAAGGGTTTTGGGAATGATGGCTCGAACTCATTCAGGATTAACAGATGGAATTCCATTACAGGTAAGTGTAGAAATCAGCTGTTTTACAATGTGAATTATAAGAGCCCCCCCTTCCCCATTTATTAAATGACAGTATGATTGGTTGTTCTACCAATCATAGCTGACCACATTAAGTGGTTAGGTTTATTTAATTCAAACTTTACTTCTATAGAGCATCTCTGCTCCTGGCAGTGGGATCTGGAGTGATGGAAAAGATAAAAGTGATGGAGCACAGGCACACACATGGAATGTAGAAGTCTTGATTGATGTTCTCAAAGAACTGGTAAGTACATGTAATCTTGTTCTTACATTCATGATGTTGGTATGATGTAGCCCACAGAAAGTAAATTTTAATGCCTAGCTTAATGAATGCAGCAATGTTTTTTAATTCCTGCCTTCATAATTATGTACTGGAAATAGTACATATTCAAATTCCAGTTTTATTCATTTGGAGTTGTTGCTGTGCAATTCTGAGTAGTACTGCTTAGATGATTTGGTGGGTTGTAGGTGTGTAGTGTTTTTGGAGGGACCAGTTTATTGGAAAGTAATGTGTGAGGAGGAGTCATTGGGGAGAAAGGAGATCTGAATGTTTTCTGAAAGGTGTAACAAAAATCCTGCCAACCTTGCTTATGGTGGATTAGGGTAATAAGACTTATACTTATTTTGCTACTTCTACTTCTGGAATATCCACAATCTTAAGTCATTGGCTCTCATATAAACAAATTACCTCTCTTAAAATGTTGAAATACTTAAATGAAACAAAAAAAAAGGAAACTTTTGCCCTGGCCGGTTTGGCTCAGCGGTTAGAGCGTCGGCCTGCGGTCCTGAGAGACCCGGGTTCGGTTCCCGCTAAGAGCACGTACCTCGGTTGCAGTTTGTCCTCGGCCCTGGTCGGTTGTGCGGGTGGCAACCACTCGATGTGTCCCTTTCACGTCGATGTTTCTCTCTCTCTCTCTGTTCCTCTCTCTCCCTCCCACTCTATCTGAACAAAAAATGAAAAAATGTCCTCGGGTGAGGAAAAAAAAAGGAAACTTTTAGGTATTAAAAGGGAGTGGGGAAATTTAGTGGGATAACAGTGGGTCATGATATAATATCTTAAATCTTGTTTGTAAAATATCAAGGAACAAAATACAAAAGTAGAATAAAGCCTGCATATACATACTTATGATAAAGTGTCAGGGCATATATCTGTTGTATCTTTTATTTTTAGTTTTCCACATTTATAACATAATAGTTAAAATTCAGTTACAGAAAATCATGTTGTTCTCCATATGACTTTACTAACAACATCAGTGGGTTTTCTTTTTCTTTTTCTTTTTTTTTTTTTTTTAAATCCTCATCCGAGGACATTTTTCCATTCTTTGTACAGACAGAGTGGGAGGGAGAGAGAGGAAGAGAGAGAGAGGGAAACATCGATGTGAAAGGGACACATCGAGTGGCTGTCACCCGCACGACCAACCAGGGCCGGGGACAAACTGCAACCGAGGTACATGCCCTTAGCGGGAACCGAACCCGGGTCTCTCCGGACCGCAGGCCGACGCTCTAACCGCTGAGCCAAACTGGCCAGGGTGGTTTTCTTTTTCTTAATAGTAGATGAATTTAAGATGTTCAAACCTACTATTTAGTAATGGAGTGGGAAAATTATACTTGATTATGGCAGAAACCTTGGAAAGTGGAAAAAGCAAAGCAAAACAAAAACCTGTTACATCACTTAATGTTTTGTTTTTATCCTGTGGTTGTCTTGCAAAAGAGAAAACGTGCCCTTTTTATTCAGTAGTTTCATCTTTGTTTTTTTATTTTATTTTTTTACTCTATTGAAAATATTCTTTTTTAAAAAATTGCAGAAAATGATGATATTCCATGCTAACTGAACCTATTTTGTTATATTTTCAGAGTGCAAAAGGTTATACATTGAGTTCCTGCACTGTGGTTCTGAACAATTGAATCAGTGACCTCTTTTCTTCCTTTTTATTCTCATCTATTAGAGTTTTCTGTACATTTTTGTAGCCAAGGACCAGAAGACAATTTCAGATACATGTTTGGTCAGTAATTTGTTTTTTTATTGCTCAGGAAGGATGGGAAGAGGAAACCAGAAGGCAGCATCTGCCTGTAGATTTACCAAACTTGTCTTTTTCTAGGATAATGCTATTTAACAGTATGTTTATGGTTCTGTTCTGTCATAGTCAATCCTTGAAACAAATTTTAGAAAAAAAATTTTTTTCTAAATGTTACTGCTGGCTTAGAGTTAATGTTATTGTTGCCTTAGAGACAGGGCATATCTCATTTGAAGTTTGTTCTTTGAACCTGTACCATATGCAAAGTAAGCATTAAAGTTTTCATGGCTTGGTATGCTCCCCCTCCCAAGGCCACAACCATGCCTTTCTCGCCACTCTTTTTTATCCTCACCTGAAGACATATTTTTGGTTTTTTTTGTTCAGATAGAGCAGGAGGGAGACAGAGGAGGAGGAGGAGAGAGAGAAACATCGACATGAAAGGGACACATCGAGTGGTTGCCACCCGCATGACCCAACTGGGCCGGGGACAAACTGCAACCAAGGTATATGCCCTTAGTGGGAACCAAACCCGGGTCTCTCTGGACCACAGGCAAATGCTCTAACCACTGAGCCAAACCGGCCAGGGCTCTCGTCACTCTCTTTTTCCCTCTTAGGCATGTACCTCCTAAATTCTAAGGGACTCCATCAGACTTGCAACCAGGGAAACAGTGGGCAGCAGCAACTCTTCCCAGGCTAGCCCCCTGAACCTGTTTCCAGGGCCCCCTTTTCTCTGACTTCTCAGTGAGCCAAGCAGCCCCACAAAGGCTCTCTTCTGTTGCTACTTCAACCCCTAAACCCATCCCCAGCTTTAATAAACACATTCTCAAAGTAAAAGTAGAAGTTTTCATGGCTTAATGAGTAATTTTAGGGCAAAACTGAACTGACTGATGCTTTAGTTGGAGATTTTAAATATAAAATGTGCACAGCCTTTTTTTAAAAAATTATTTTTCTTTATTGATATATTAGAGACAGAGGAAGGGAGAGGGAGAGAGAGATGGAAACATTGATGAGAGAGAATATTGGTTGGCCACCTCCTGCATGCCCCCCACTGGGGATCAGGCCTACAAGCTGGGCATGTGCCCTGACCGGGAATCCAACCAGCAACCTCTTGGTGCATGGGTCAACGCTCAAGAACTGAGCCACACCGGCCGGGGGAGCCTTTTTTTTTCCAAGCATAGAATATACTTAGTACTTTGTGCAGACTGTTTGCTAAAATATTTTCTATAAACTTGTTTCCTATGCTTTGTGTTTCTTAAAGGAGTCTCATACCTCTTTTTGAATAATTTTTTATTGAAAATTTTGTTTAAAAAAATGTTCTCTGTCATTTTGATATGAAGAATATATACTTTTCCTAATGTACACATTGGATGTTTTTTAGGGGAGATCTTTAGTTAATGAAGAATGGTGTTTGTTATAATGTGATTTATTTTTGCAACTTTGTTCCAAGGTAGTAGAATTGGGTATATAAAGAGGAGAGGCTGAGCCCTGGTTGGTTTGACTCAGCGGTTGGAGCCTTGGCCTGCGGTCTGGGGAGACCCGGGTTCGGTTCCCGCTAAGGGCATGTATGTCGGTTGCAGTTTGTCCCTGGCCCTGGTTGGTCGTGCAGGTGGCAGCCACTCAATATGTCCCTTTCACGTCGATGTTTCTCTCTCTCTCTCCATCTCTCTCCTTCCCACTCTATCTGTTTTGTTTTTTTGTTTTTTTTATCCTCACCCGAGGACATTTTTCGATATTTTGTTCAGATAGAGTGGGAGGGGGAGAGAGAGAGAGAGAAACATCGACGTGAAAGCGACACATCGAGTGCTTGCCACCCACACGACCCAACCAGGGCCGGGGACAAACTGCAACCAAGGTACGTGCCCTTAGCGGGAACCGAACCCGGGTCTCTCCGGACCGCAGGCCGACGCTCTAACCGCTGAGCCAAACCGGCCAGGGCCCCACTCTATCTGAACAAAAAAAGGAAAAATGTCCTCGGGTAAGGATAGAAAAAAAAAGAGAGGCTGAGTGAAAAGTTACTTATTTGCCATACTGGGATGGGAGTTTTCATTGAACAAAGTAGGGGAAGAGAGAGTTCCATTTGTATACTCACCGTCAGAAGTATGTCATGAACTGAATAGTTAGAGTACCCTGCTAGTAGAGACAATTTAGTTGGAATATTAAGAATTTACCTTTCTAAGTCTCTTTGGAAATGCTTGGAAGATTCAGATGATTTTGCATTTATTTATTTTCAAAAATTTGTTTTTTTTTAATTGATTTTTAGAGAGATGGAGAGATAGAAACATCGATGAGAGAGAACATTGATTGGCTGCCTCCTGCATGCCCCCCACTGGGGATTTGGCCCACAATCTGAGCATGTGCCCTGACATGGATTCGAACCAGTGACCTCTTGGTACAAGGGTCGATGCTCAGCCACTGAGCCACACCGGTTGGGCTGATTTTGCATTTATAATTAGAACATCTTGATTGAACTTTAAATTTAATTTTGCTCTTTGGATAAAGCATCAAAATATGTACACTTTTTTGTTCATTCAACTTTGAAATTTTTTTCTTTTTTAGAACCCGAATTTGAATTTCAAGGAAGTAACTTATGAACTGGACCATCCTGGATTTCAAATTCGTGACAGTAAAGGACTTCATAATGTGGTTTATGGCATTCAAAGAGGTCTGGGTATGGAAGTGTTCCCAGTAGACCTCATATATAGGCCTTGGAAACATGCAGAAGGCCAGGTAAATGAATGATTTTTAGCTATAGAAGGGGAATAAACTAATGCTCTATTTCTTTAAAAAAAATTTTTTTTCTTTATTGATTTTAGAGAGAGAGAAACAAATGTTGATGAGAGAGAAACATTGATTAGCTGCCTCCTGCATGCTCTCTACTGGGGATGGAGCCTGTTGCAACCCAGGCATGTGCCCTCATGGGGAATCAACTCATCCACACCAGCCAGGCTGGTTGATTATTTTTTTATTTTATTTTTTTAGGCTGGTTGATTATTGTATGTGCCCTGACCAGGGATTGAACCTGCAACCTTGGCGTGTTGAGAAGGACCTATTTCTAACGTAGTGCCATCTATCCATTGACTAAAATATTCTTTTAAAGTAGAGTTTGATTTGCTTGGCTCAGAAAAGCAGAGAGACTCATACATTTTGAAGGAAAATTATAGTTTTATATTAGACTCACTTGAATTACCACAATCTAATTGTTTAATGATGTTTGTGTCCAAGGCCATCTCATCCTGCACTTTTCATCTGAACTGTGTGTGACTTTGAAAGACCATATAATTAAGATCTTTAAAGGGAGCTCTGGTCACTTTGGCTCAGCAGTTAGAGCTTCAGCCCTTGGACCAAAGAGTCATAGGTTCAGTTCCAGTCATGGGCACATACTTTGGTTGTGGTTTGGTCCCTGGCCCTGGTCGTGCGGGAGGCAACTAATTGATGTCTCTCTCATTGCTGTTTATCTCTCTCTGCCTCCCCCACCCCGAAGATAAATGGAAAAATATCCTCATTTGAGGATTTAAAAAGATTTTAAAGGGAAATTTTTATTCTAATAACCTTATAGTTGGGGATAGTCTATTGAAAAGTTGCAGATTTTTATAGCATTCACTGTCATTTATGGTGGTAAGGATTTTTTTTTCCGTATTCTAGCTCTCCTTTATTCAGCATTCCCTTATAAATCCAGAGATCTTCTGTTTTGCTGACTATCCCTGTCATACTGTTGCCACTGATATTCTGAAAGCACCACCAGAAGATGACAATCGAGAAATTGCCACATGGTAAGCACTCATCTCACTTTTCTTAAAAGGGTCACTTCTACATAGTTGAAAGGTTTAAATGAAACAGTGTTTTTAGTGAGTCCAGTTATCTTAAATTTTTATAGAAGGGTGGTAAAAATCTGGGTTTTAGTGCCATTAGATATTTTCTGAAACTGTTAAATGTTGGAAGGAGGTTCCTAAGTTTAAATATTGGAAGGAGGTTCATAAGTCTTGTTTAGTGTTAGATCTCTTTCTTCTCTATAGATTTGCTTTCTTTTAAGAGTAGCTCAAGATGGCCAACCCATCAAATCTAATACTTTCAGGAAAATTATTTAGTTTTCCTGAGTTCCAATCTCAAGATTCTGAGGGGAGAATCTGACACTGGCATATAGGTTTCTCCTAGAATTAAAATCAGTTCTCTTTGGGGATCTGAGGTAAGGATAGTGAAAGTACCTCCATTACTATTGAGAGAGAGCATGGGCTGGATTGGTCCTCAAAGGCATGTACTCCATATTTCATCTTTCTCCAACCATACTGACCTGGGACACTTTTCTGACATGTAGCAGATTATTGTCTGTGTCTCTTTTTTTTGGCTTTGGGTGGTAGTTTTAGGAAAGTTTAAAGCCCCTTAGTTATTCCTAGATCTTTTAAAGTAAAGGATAGTAAATATATCCTGTAAAGGGTTAGTTGACATGTGGCTTTGCAGGCCAGATGGTGTTTATCGCAACTAAACTTTTTTGCAGCACAATATAAGGGAGTGTTCATGCTTATGCAAATGGTCAGTGGTGTCTTATTTCCTTCATCACTTATTCTTTGTTTATTTGGACTGCCTTTGATATTAGTCTGATAGCATAGCAGTACGTATATATTTTTTGAGATGAACAACACCAATTTTTCAAATATTAAAAGATGACAATTTGGTTTTATTCTGATAAGCTAGTATCACTTATTTGGAAAATGAATTTTGTATACCTAGATTTTCATTGATGGGTTATTTTACTTCCCTTCTTGTTAGGAAGAGCTTGGATTTGATTGAATCTCTACTGAGGCTTGCAGAGGTGGGGCAATATGAGCAAGTCAAACAACTCTTCAGCTTCCCTATCAAACACTGTCCAGACATGCTGGTATTGGCCTTACTGCAAATCAACACCTCCTGGCACACTTTACGCCATGAACTCATCTCCACTCTGATGCCAATTTTCCTCGGAAACCATCCCAACTCAGCTATTATTTTGCACTATGCATGGCATGGGCAGGTAAGACATGACCATTTTTCTTTGGAGGATGTTCAGTAATAGCAATAGTCAATCGGAATTGTGACAGTCTGGAAAAGTCACACTTCCACAAAGCTTATTTTACCTTTTAGCATTATGTGGGCATTGAAGTATAAAAATTGTTATTTTTTTAATCCTCACCTGAGGACAATTCTTTTTTGTATTTATCTTCAGATAGAGGGAGAGGGGGAGGAAGAGAGAGAGAGAAACATCGATGTGAGAAAGACACATCAAGTGGTCGCCACCCACACAACCCCAACTGGGGCGGGGACAAATTGCAACCTTGGTATGTGCCCTTAGCGGGAACCAAACCTGGGCCTCTCTGGTCCGCAGGCTGATGCTCTAACCGCTGAGCCAAACCGGCTGGGGCTGAAGTATAAAAATTAAAAGAGCAAGGAGATAAGACAGTTTTGAAATTTTAATACTGTATTATGAAAGCTCTATAATGCTAGGGCCCCAGTATCCTTTTGATAGCTCTATCATTTGTCATGGAACCAGAGGTACTCATGTTATTTCTTAATAGTAAATGGGAGAAAAATCACAAATCAATATAAGTGCCATTATTTTCTGTTTTATCTAAGTCAAGCATTTAAATTTTATTTTAGTTTCTGCAGAAATACCTTCCGGTTAAGCGCTTTATAATTTCTAATTTTGTAAAATGTATTTGACAATACTGTATTATTTTTTCCACTCCCACCTCCCAAGCTAACTTTTTTTTTTTTAAATCCTCACCCAAGGACATTTTTGCATGTATCTTCAGATAGAGCGGGAGGGAGAGAGGGAGGAAGAGAGAGAGAGAGAAATATCGATGTGAGAGAGACACATGGAGTGGTTGCCACCCACACAACCGCGGCTGGGAATAAACTGCAACTGAGGTACATGCCCTTAGCAGGAACCGAACCCAGGACTCTTCAGTCTGCGGCCCGAAGCTCTAACCCCTGAGCCAAACCAGCCAGGGCCCAAGCCAACATTTTTAATGACAAATGCAAAAGCAGTCATCTTCCCCTTTACATCAAGTGCTTTTGGGGGCTACTTTTGTTTCTTTATTTTATTCTCACCGGGGGACATGTTTCCATTTTTGTTCAGATAGCATGACAGGGAAGGAGAGGAAGAGAGAGCGAGAGAGAGAGAGAGAGAAAAACATCAACTGAAAGGGACACATTGAGTGGCTGCCTCCCACATGACCCCAACCAGGGCCGGGGATGAGTCACAACCAAGGTATGTACCCTTGACCGGAATCGAACCCTCGACTCATTGGTCCGCGAGCTTATGCTCTAACCACCGAGCCAAATCAGCCAGGACTCGGGCTACTTTTTTTCTTTAATCATTTTTACAGTAGTTTATATTATATAAAGGTGCTTTTTAAAAAAGTCAGATAATGTTCATTTCTAAATGAAAAATTTTAGCTTTTGTTTTGTGCCATTCAGTGACCTCTCCTCCATTTGAAGAAACTCAGATTACATGGTAGACTTAATAGTTTATGGAATGTTTAACAAACATTTAGCCATATGTTTTCAGTCCAGAGATTCTTACACCTTTCTCACTACTACCGCCCTGAGGTAGGAAGGGAACAATGAACGGAGCTGCATTTCCTCCTCTTGGTTTGAATACTTTTACACTTGAACGTCTGTCACTCCAGAACAGTTCCTGGAAAGTGATTTAGATAGAGAAATGGTCATTGCCTTGCCATTGCTTCTGTGAGAAATACTAACTTCCAACTATTTGTTTATACAATTTAGCTGCAAGTCTTTAGATCAGTTCTCAAAAGCCAGGCTGTTTTCTGGTAAAAAATAGAAATGGAATAATTACCAAAAAAAACCCATTCTCATTTATGAAAATAGCTGTATTTAGAATGTACAAACACCACTCCCAGAAATACTGATATAACATTGCACTATGAAGCAGGACAGATTACCTTAAACTGTTATATTTATAGACGAGTAATTTGTAATTTGAAAATGTTCACGTATTTTATTCTTATTTTGTGTTTGAAAATGCATAGGCTAACTTTTACAAGACAAATAAATTTGTTGACTATATGACCCACTGTTGAGGGGCAGGCTTCATTTGCAAGATGTGGAAATAACTACTTTCCCCAAAATGTCCTTGTAATCACTGCTTAAGGGTTGTACTCAATGTCTGCACTGACAGGCCTTAATTTTACATACTAATAACAAAATTAGCTGGCCATTTGCAGTAGTGTCTATCAAAATGTTTCTGCATGATTGCTATTTTAATCCTCTTTTTTTTTTCTTAGGGACAGTCTCCCTCTATCCGCCAACTTATCATGCATGCAATGGCAGAATGGTACATGCGAGGGGAGCAGTATGACCAGGCCAAATTGTCTCGAATACTTGATGTGGCCCAGGACTTGAAGGTGAGCTTGGAGGAGCATAACAACACTTTATTTATAATATTAATGTTTTAATGTAACATAGATGCCTTAGGAATTCTTCACATGTAACTAGCTTTTAGCTAGAATGAGTTGAGATAAGAATTTTGTAAGTAGAAAAGGATAGGAAGCAGATTGGTTTTAGATATGTAAAAATAATTTAAGTGGCAAAATTCGTATATTACTGGACTGGGAAATACAACTTTTGGAGAAGCTGCTTGGGTTTTAACACTTTTGCAAATTTTATTCGCATTAACAGGAACTTTTTTTTTTAAATCCTCACCCGAGGACATTTTTCCATTTTTTTATTCAGAAGGGGGGGGAGGTAGGGTAAAGAGAGGGAGAGAGAGAAACATCGACGTGAAAGGGACACATCGAGTGGCTGCCTCCTACATGACCCAACCAGGGCTGGGGACAAACCGCAACCGCGGTACATGCCCTTAGTGGGAACCGAACCTGGGTCTCTCTGGACTGCAGGCCAACGCCCTAAGCACTGAGCAAAACTGACCAGGGCAAAAGGATCTTTTGAGAAATAGTCTGACTCTTGATGTTTTTGATAACTAGGGGTATAGTATTAGTGTTACAGTTTTGCTAAGGTTAGAATAAGCCTGAGGTTCGGTTTTTAAAAGTTTGTTAGGATTATTTTTCATGCTTTGTGTCTTGTTCTGCTTTAGGTTTAGATATTTGAAAAAGTGCAGGATAAAGTTTATTTTGAAGGTAAAGTCAGGTTGCTTGTTCACCTATTTTAAGTAGGGACTAATGTTACCATTGAAAGACTAAGCTGTTTAAAACATTATGGTCAAGAAAATATTAGTAGTATGTTTTATTTAGACTTGTTTGTGAAAATGAAAGCAGGAGTCAGAAAATAGGACAGAGAGATAGAAGATTAGTTAATTGAATAACTTGTAGTTTTTAATATTCTTTTTCTTTAGGCCTTGTCAATGCTGCTAAATGGTACTCCATTTGCCTTTGTTATTGACCTTGCTGCACTTGCTTCACGTCGTGAATACCTCAAACTTGACAAGTGGCTCACAGATAAAATTCGAGAGCATGGAGTAAGAATTTGTTCATTTATTACTGAGCTTAAATATTGATGGCTGAAATAGCTAACGAAGAAAAAAACCTTATAAATGGCAATTAAGATGTTATTCTGGATTTTAGTCATAGTACTTAGTCTTTAAACTGAAATCAATTTATCTTTTAATTTGAAAGCAATTATAAGATCAATTTCAAATACACTGAAAGACTTTCTCTTTCTCAGGAGCCTTTTATCCAGGCATGCATGACTTTTTTAAAGAGGCGGTGCCCTTCTATTTTGGGTGGACTTGCACCAGAGAAAGATCAGCCCAAAAGTGCTCAACTTCCTCCTGAAACTCTGGCAACGATGTTGGCCTGTTTACAAGCTTGTGCAGGGTAAGGAGAGCATGCTTGAAAATGACCATTTAATTGGGAATTGGATTATATGAATAATAGTTGATTTGGAGAAGAAAGGTTGAATGACTAAAAGCAACAGCAACTTAGATAATCCAGTGTTTTTTTAAGTTTAAAGTATTGTACTACATCCTGGTCGCTGTGGCTAAGTGGATCGAGTGTCCATCCCATGGCCTGAGAGGTCCCACTTGGATTGCTGGTCAGGGCACATGCCCAGGTTGAAGGCTCAATCCCAGTAGGGGGTGTGCAAAAGACAGCTGATGTATGTTTCTCTCTCTCTCTCTCAAACAATAAAAACATATTTTTTTAAAAAAATGAAGTATTGTACTACATAAAATACATGTTAGCTCTATTGAGTTATTTTTGTATGTGGTGTGTAATATGGTTCCAAGTACATTGTTTTGCATGTGGATATTTGTCCCAATGCCATTTGTTTAAAAGGCTAGTTTTCCCCTATTGAATTGTGTTCTAAAAAATAAAATATCAGTTGTTTATAATGTATTTGTTCATTTCTGGCATCTTATTTCTATTCCATTGATCTATATGTCTAAATTTCTGCCATTATTAACTGTCTTGATTACAATAGCTTTTTAATAAATTTTGAACTTGGATGTATGAATCCTGCAACTTTGTTGTTCTTTTGCCAGATTATTTTGGCTATTCTGGGTACTTTGTTTTTTCGTATAAATTTTAGGGTCAGCCTGTCAACTTTTTGAGAAGAAGCCCGTTGGTATTTTGATAATGATTGTGTTTAATCTGTTGATTTATTTTGGTGAATAAGTTGTCTTAATATTAAGTCTTCTAATTAATGAATCTGAGATGTTTATCCATTTACTTAGGTCTCTCAGTTTCTTTCAGTGGTGTTCTGTCATTTTTTATTTTTTTAAATCCTCACTCAAGGATACTTTTCCATTGATTTCTGGAAACAATGAGAGAAAGGAAGGGAAAGAGAGAGAAACATCGATTGAACTTGAAACTGAGGTATATACACCCTTGACCAGAAATGGAACCTGAGACTCTTCAGTCTGTGTGCCAGTTCTCTAACCACTAAGCCAAACCAGACAGGGCTGTTTTGTTATTTTTTTTTTTTTTATCCTCACCCGAGGACATTTTTCGATATTTTGTTCAGATAGAGTGAGAGGGAGAGAGAGAGAGAGAAACATCGATGTGAAAGCGACACATCGAGTGGTTGCCACCCACACGACCCAACCAGGGCTGGGGACAAACTGCAACCAAGGTACGTGCCCTTAGCGGGAACCGAACCCGGGTCTCTCCAGACCACAGGCCGATGCTCTAACCACTAAGCCAAACCAGACAGGGCTGTTTTGTTATTTTTACTGTACAAGTCTTGCACTTGTTAAGTATTTTATATAAGTTATGTCATCTATGAGCGGAGGCAGTTTTATGTCTTCTTTTTCCATCTGGATGCCATATATTTTTCTTTTTTAATTTTTTAATTTATTTTATTTATTTTTGTTAAATTTATTACAGATGTTCCTCATTTTTTCCCCCATTGACCCCCTCTTCCCCACTCCCACCCCCCTCCTGCCTTTTCCCACACTGTTGTCTGTGTCCATTGTTTATGCATATACGTTCTTTGACTTATCTCCTCCCACACCCCAACCCTCTTCCCCTTGAGTTTTGTCAGTCTAGCAACCAATTTGTACTTTTTAATCCCTTCACCCTTTTCACCCATTCCCCCATATCCCCTCCCATCTGGCAGCCAACAAAATGTTCTCTCTATCTATGAGAATGTTTCTGTTCTGCTTGTTCATTTTGTTTGGAGATTCCATTGTCGATAGGTATGTATTCATTGCCATTTTGTTTGTTCATATATTTTATCTTTTTCTTGAAAAAGATCCTTCAACATTTCGTGTAATGAACTCTAACTTTTTCTTGTCTGGGAAAGTCTTTATATGGCCATAAATTGTAAATGACAGCTTTGCAGGATAACGTAATCTTGGTTGTAGGTTCTTGCTTTTCATCACTCTGAATATTTCTTGCCACTCCCTTCTGGCCCGCAAAGTTTCTTTTGAGAAATCAGCTGACAGCCTTATGGGAACTCCCTTGTAGGTAATTAAGTGCTTTTCTCTTGCTGCTTGTAAGATTCTCTCTTTGTCTTGAATCTTTGGCATTTTGATGATGATGTGTCTTGGTGTGGGCCTCTTGGGGTTCATCTTGTTTGGGACTCTCTGTGCTTCCTGGACTTGTATGTCTGTTTCCTTCATCAAGTTAGGGAAGTTTTCTGTCATTATTGTTTCAAATAGGTTTTCGATTTCTTCTCTGTTTTCTCCTTCTGGAACCCCCAAGATGCGAATGTTGGCACACTTGAAGAAGTCCCAGAGGCTTTTTTTTTTCTTTTTGCTGTTCTGATTGGGTATTTTTTGCTTCCTTAAAATTCCAAATCATTGGTTTGCTTCTTGGCTTTATCTACTTTACTATTGAATCTGTGTAAATTATTCTTTATTTCAGTTAGTGCCTCCTTCCTTTCTGACTGGTTCTTTTTTATGCTCTTGAGGCCCCCACTAAGTTCGCTGAGGTTCTCACTAAGTTCATTAATCATCCTTATGAGCAGTATTTTGAACTCAGCATCTGTTAGGTTGCTTATCTCCATTTCACTTAGTTCTTTTCCTGAAGTTTTGTTCTGTTCTTTCATTTGGAACCTGTTTTTTTGTCTCCTCATTTTGGCTGCCTCCCTGTGTTTGTTTCTATGTATTACTTAAGAGAGGTTTGGGGCTAGGTGAGACCAGATGCTGCTTGTTTGAAAGAATTTAGGAAACCCTGAAGCAGGATCCAAGACAGGCCAATCCTATGGTTAAGCAACTGGCAATAGCTTGGGTGGGCCTGAAAGTTGGGTGGGGCAGGGCCTCAGGGAATCACCAGGGCGGGGCAACCAGTGTGAGCCAGGTTGCTGGAGTCCCAGATATGGCGGCTATCTGCTGCCCCAGGAAAGGGCTCACCAAAGGAACAAAGGCCTCTAACAGCACTTTTGTCCTGGAGAAAGCCCCCTCTCCAGCCCTTGCTCCAATGCTCAACAGTTCAGTTCTTCCCTGTTTGTCTCTGGTGCGCCTCGAGCTGCCTCCCCTCCAAGCTTAGAGGGAGTGAGTCTGATAAGCCCCTGCATGGGCCCTTTAAGAGGAGCTGCCTGGGACTCCAGCTGCCTCAGCCTCCCTGAGCCTCAGTTCCCGCTGATTTTTCCAGCCAGAAATTATGGGGACTTCTCTTCCTGGCACTGGAACCCTGAGCGGGGCACCTGGTGTGGGATGGGGACCCCTCAGTCCTCAGGGAGGACCTTCCCAGATGAGGTACCCTCCTGATTTTTATCTGCCACATGTGGGTGTGGGACCAGCCCCGTCCACCTCTGCCCTCCACCTCTGCCCCTTTTACCAGTCTCAGTGTGGCTGCTGCTTTAATTTCGTAGTTGTAGGACTTCCATTCAGCTTGATTTCAGGCAGTTTTGAATGATGGTTGTTCTGTAGTTTAGTTGTAACTTTGATGTGATTATGGGAGGATGCCGTGCTTACCTACACCAGCATCTTGACCATATCTTTTTGTTGCCTAATTTCTCTAGCATGAACCTTTAGTCCATTGTTGATAGAAGTAATGAGAGCAGCCATACTTGTCTTTTGATTTTTGGGAGGAAAGTATCCATTATGTCACCATATTAAGTATGATGTTATCACACATACTCTTCAGTCGAATTTTCCTTTAGTTGGGTGGTTTATCATGAAAGCATTTTGTCATGTGCATCTACATGCATCAACCTAGATGATCATGTGGTTTTTGTTTTTTTATTCTATTGCTGTGTGGTATGTTTGATTTTTGGATGTTAAAAATACCTTGCAATCCTGAGCTAAATCTCACTTGGTTTTTCCATGGAAATTGTTAGCAAAAGATGAAAGAGTTATATGCCCTGAAGAGAAGCCAGAGTATATGACTTGATCTCTATGTATACTTTTTATGTGGTGCTGAATTCAATTTGCTAGTATTTGATGAACATTTTTACTTCGAGATTCTTAAGGGATATTGTTCTGTAATTTTCCTGTTATTTCTTCTGATTTTGATGTCAGGTTAATAACCAGCTTTCTACAATTACTAGATAAAAGTGTTATCTTCTCTATAATCAAACCCTCGGCTCTTTGGTCCAAGGGTCAACTATCTAACCACTGAGCAAAAAACTGGCCAGGGCCTTTTTATTTCTTTTAAATTCTCACCCAAGGAGCCCTGGCCGATTTGGCTTAGCGATTAGAGCATCGGCCTGCGGACCAGGTAGTCCCCTGATTCGATTCCGGCCATGGGCACGTACTTCAGTTATGTTTCGCCCCTGGCCCTGATTGGGGTTGTGCGGGTGGCAACCAATCGATGTGTCTCTCTCACATCGATGTTTCTCTCTCTTCCCCATTCTGTCTGAAGATAAATGTAAAAATATTCTCAGGTAAGGATTAAAAAATAAGCAGATTCTCACCCAAGAATATGTTTTTATTGATTTTTAGAGAAACCAGACGGGAGAGAGAGAGACAGAGACACATGTTGCCTCCCGGACTCACCCCTACTGGGGATCGAACCCACAATCTTGTTATGTGCCCTGACTCAGAATTGAACCCTTTACCTTTTGGTTCACGTAAAGATGTTCCAACCAACTGAGCCACCCAAATATGGCTACTTTTGCTTCTTCCTTTTTCTTTCTTCTTTTTATCCTCACTGGAGGACATTGTTTCATTTTTTTGTTCAGAGTAGGAGAGAGAGAGAAACATCGACGTGAAAGGGACACATCAAGTGGCCACCTCCTGCACGACCCAACCAGGGTCAGGGACAAACTGCAACCGAGGTACCTGCCCTTAGTGGGAACCAAACCCTGGTCTCTCTGGACCACAGGCCAACCCTCTAACCACTGAGCCAAACCGGCCAGAGCTTCCTTTTTCTTTTTAAGAGAGAGAGAGATAGAAACATTGATGAGAGAGAGAAGCATCGATTGACTGCCTCCTTTCACGCCTCATTGGGTATTGAGTTCGAAACCCAGACATGTGCCCTGACTGGGAATTGAACTGGGACCTCTTAGTTTGCGGGATGACGCTCAGTTCACTGAGCCACACTGGCCAGGCTACTTCTACTTATTAATGTCAATAATAAGATTCTGAATTTAGGAGGAAAGATCTAAGGTAGTATCAAGTTTATATGGAGTTTATGAGTATAAAAGTTTCCACAGTTGTATGAGGCAGTAACACCCTAAGATAGGAAGGTGGGTTTTTCTGGTAAGCATTTATCCTATTTCTTGACATTTCAGAAGTTAGTTTTCTATGTGCTTGCCAAATGTAGTTACTAATTACATTTATGCCGTCTTAGCTATACTTAAATGTTTTATCTTTGACTATGAGGAACTAGTGTAAAAATACTTGTTTGCCTTGATATGTCCAGGTTTGGGCATAATTTTTGACAAAGTGATTGTGAATGTGGATTGTTTCTTGGGATATTTTAACATATATTGGTTGTACTGTACACAGGTTTTGTTTCAGAGATATAAATTAGACTTGCAGTAGGAAGCCAATGCTCAGAAAATCCTAGTGATTAATGACAGATGGAAAGACAGAGGATATGGTGGAAATTTAAGCATGTGTTCTAGCAAATTCTCTGTTAGAGAGTCGGATTTGTTCATTTTGGTGTTCTGGGGAATAACAAATGATGTTTTTCACTTTTCTCTTTAGGAGTGTTTCTCAGGAGTTATCGGAAACCATCCTCACCATGGTAGCCAATTGCAGTAATGTTATGAATAAAGCCAGACAACCGCCACCTGGAGTTATGCCAAAAGGACGCCCTCCTAGTGCTAGCAGCTTAGATGCCATTTCTCCTGTTCAGGTAAATGAACTCTACAATCGATACATCTGCATTTGTTTGTAGACTTGGAATAGAATAAACTTCCACATCATCATTAACAATCTACTCAAAGGAAAATTTGTCTGAATTTATCACATTTTAGATAACTGCATGTCTAGCAAACACTATTACATTTTAAAAGAGATCCATAAATAGGCATTGTAGTTGAGAATAGATTTTAATTATTAAATAGAATATGATTCTGAGAGGAAAGATACAAAATAACTTATGTAGGTAAATGGTAAGGGCTTCTTTTTAAAATAAGAATAACTTAGACTTGAGAAATAAGCACTGCCTTTGAACCTGATGTGTCTTGTTTGTAGCTTCACGGGCCAAGCAACAGTGCTAGAGCATAAGGACTTGTTATAACTGGGGCTCTTCAGCTCTCAACTGAACTGCTCTTTTAAAAACAAGGTACATTTAAGTTACTCCCTGACACCAACCACCCCCTTCTCTCTGGGAGCAACATATTCTGTTTCTATTTTCAGCTGCATTGAATGGCAGATTGGGATTTAAGAACAGAAAGAGGATTTAGTGATTCTTCAGGGGCCACTTTGAATGGCATATGGTATATCATTTTCTGTAGTTGTGAAGATCTGAAATAATGCCACAAACTAAGAAGCTTGGAAGTGCAGTTATAAAATATTTTTAAAAATCTTGGTGAATAGCATACCTTGTTGTTTATTTTGTTGTTTGTTTTTGTTTTAAATTAAACTAGAGCTAATCTCCAACCCCCAAGATTTTCAAATTTTGACAAGATTTGTTTTGACTGGATGATTTCTGCTTTCTAATGCTTTTATTGTGTTAAAAGTTAAATATGTTAGAGAGATTCCTTTTGTTTTAAAGGGGCTTATTGGAAATTATAAGAACCTAATGTAACTTGTCCCATGTCACTACTAAATGCTTAGTATTACAGCTGCAGGGCAGTTCACCTGAAATGTTTTTGAAGTTTTGTAGCTTTTATGTTATAGTGCTGGTACTTTGGCAGGGGCTTACTCTTTAAATGAATTTCATCTATAATAATAGTAAGAAAAAAGACTGGTTTAAGTATCATTACGCTTCTTGTGGTTTACTTACTAAGCATATAAAGAATTGTTGCTAAAAATCGCTTTACCCGTGTCATATGTCTGACTTTGCTTGAGGTATGTCTAATACATTTTTATAATGTTTTTCTTTAGATTGACCCTCTTGCTGGAATGGCATCTCTTAGTATAGGTGGTTCAGCTGCCCCTCACACCCAGAGTATGCAGGGCTTTCCTCCAAATTTGGGTTCTGCATTCAGTACCCCTCAGTCACCAGCAAAAGCATTTCCACCCCTTTCTACCCCAAATCAAACAACTGCATTCAGTGGTATTGGAGGACTTTCATCACAACTTCCAGGTAAGGGGGTGGGTGCGGACGAAAATTATCTATAATATTCATTGTGTCCTAGTTTGTGGTAAGGATTTGGTGTGACTAGAAGGAAAACTGCTTAAACGAAATTGTCAAAGTTGCCTTCAACATCCATAGTTGGGAAGAGAAAAACATTCTTATAATATTAATTCAATTAAGATACTTTAGTTGTAAAGTTAGTTGAATTATTCAGTATGTATTCTGTATTACCAAATGACATTATAAAATGACAAATATGTTACACATTTTAGAGGCACTTACTCTATTTAGATCAAGAACTCACAGCTTTATGAATTACTCAAGTTTGGTTTAATAAAGGTAGAAAATATTTCACAAGTCAGATTCAGGTGTATGTTCTGATTCCTTTTGCTTAACCTGCCCTAAAAATGATAGCACATTCCTAAAACTTTCAAATTTTTGAAATACTTTGACTTTTAGGTTTATATTGAAGTAAAGGTTACATTGTTTTCTCCTTGGACTCTCTTGTTTCTTCTTAGTTGTCTTCACCTTTTAGCTTTCAGACTATAAGTTTAGAGTATTATTAAAACCTAAGGACTAAAATGTGGTAATGACTCTGTGACCTAGCTAACACTACTGCTGTGTGGTTCTAGCCCTGATTGTTCATTCATTTAAATCAAATTTACTCTAGTAAGGCCTTTTAGCAAAGTCCTAGTTATTAGAAAAATTCTGTTTGCTACACTTGTGGAGAATAAAGTAGTCCTGGCTCATGCTAACTTAGAAGATAGCAGCTTGAAATTCTTCAGTTGTAATAGTTGAGGAAAGCAAGTCAGTTCTTATTTTGACTACCTTATATCTCATGTCATATATGAGAATGTACAGTTAAATTTTTACATTTTAATATCTTACCAAGAATATAAAGAAATGAATAATTCCAAATGCTAAATAAATTTTGGCAGTCTGTTTCTACTTATGTTCATTTGGAGTCTTTATAAAATTAAA
This sequence comes from Molossus molossus, assembly GCF_014108415.1. Lineage (NCBI taxonomy): Eukaryota > Metazoa > Chordata > Mammalia > Chiroptera > Molossidae > Molossus > Molossus molossus. The sequence continues at coordinate 41,640,486 of NW_023425357.1, forward strand.
TAGACATTATAAGAGAGTTAACAAAGACCCTGACTTTTTAAAATAAGAACTTTGATGTGAACAAAGTCAAGAATGTGAGTAATGGTAAGACTTTTGGCTGCTTCGTTCTTTCTAGTAGGTGGTCTTGGCACAGGCAGCCTGACTGGTATAGGAACTGGGGCTCTTGGACTCCCTGCAGTGAATAACGATCCTTTTGTACAGAGGAAACTGGGCACCTCTGGACTGAACCAGCCTACATTCCAGCAGAGTAAGATGAAACCTTGTAAGTGGTAGTGTTGTCTGTGATTGTGAAGCGTGACTGATGCACTTAACATTTTAAAAAAAATTTATGTTCAATTTGTTGTCTCTATAGTTCTCTATATCCTCAGTAGGGCCATAGGTTGATGTACTTCTTAGGTCAGTGGGAGCAAATTTATGAATTTGAATTACTAAAATGAAAACTAGACATATTCAATCTTTGATCTGCATTGCCAGAACAAAGTGATGGTTAATAAGAATTAGCATCCTTAGGGCTATTATTCTTAAAGTATGACAAATAGTAAAGAGAAAAGTAAAATCTTATACTTAGATTTGACTAAGTAAAAGAAAAATCTTAGTCTGGCCAGTGTGGCTTAGTGGATTGAGTGTCATCCCATGGACTGAGAGGTCCTGGTTAGATTCCCAGACAGGGCACATGCCCAGGTTGGGGGCTTGATCCCTAGTAGCGTGCTTGCAAGAGGCAACTGATTGATGTTTCTCTCTCACATCAGTGTTTCTATTTCTCTCTCCCTTCTTCTCTTTCTAAAAAATCAATAAAAATAGAAATTTTTTTTAAAGAGAAAGCAAAATTAAAATCCTGTTTAACAAATGAAGAGCAGTGAAGGAGGATTATAGATTTGTTTCAGCTTTTCAGTTTATAAAATAATTATATTTAAATTTATTTTAAGGTTGTAACTTTATATATGACCTCATTATATGTAATAAACATTGCTATAAGATATATATGATGTAACAAAACAATCTTTAAAGTTTCACCTCCTTAGTTATCCCAAAGTCAAAGAAGTCCTCATTGTAAATACATAGGTATTATTGACTTCTAAATATCCTTTTTGTGGGTAGGACTAAATAAATATTTATTAGGCAAGATTTGATAGTGTACCAAATGACTTGAAAATGTTAGTGTGAAAGCTTGTCTGAATGTTATGTTTTGTAGCATGCTTTGTGTTTATATTAGTATGTCATGCACATGCATTGATGATTCTTACGTATTAAATATGATTTTCATTATAAAGTAGTTAAGACTTGTTAACCTTGAGTGAGGTTATATTAAGGGTAAATGCATTGTTAATTTGAACCTAGTGGACTTTCCATGGTGTAATGAAAGTCTTGACGAAGAAAATATTAAGGTAGAACTATAGTTGTAAGGCAATTTTGTTAAAATTCTTTGTGTACCTGGAATAACTGAAAATTAAAGTTGTTAATAGTCTCTTCAGTTTAATTATTTTTCCCCTTAAAATTAAAACTACATTGGTGTCTTTGGCTCAATGCCTATGTTATAGGGGAATGAAATAAGAGCCTAAATGCCCACTGGTTGCTTTTCTGTTTCTAACAGCGGACTTGTCTCAGGTGTGGCCAGAGGCAAATCAGCACTTTAGTAAAGAGATAGATGATGAAGCAAACAGCTATTTCCAGAGAATATATAATCACCCACCACATCCAACCATGTCTGTTGATGAGGTGAGTGTCTAGGATAAACGAAATATTTGTGGTCTGGGTAAATCTTAAATGCCACTTTCAAAGTTTTTAGAAATCCAGCCCAAAGTGTATTGATATGTCTATGTATCGTTTGAAATCTTGACATTTATCTTAAGCTCAGTTGGTTGTGAAATAATTCTGATTAATAATTCTATTAAGAGCATTTTAGACAGGCTCTTAATAATAGTTTCTTTTATGTGTGTATTGTTTTGTCTTGCCTTTTCCAGGTATTAGAAATGCTACAGAGGTTTAAAGACTCTACCATAAAGAGGGAACGAGAAGTATTTAATTGTATGCTAAGGAACTTGTTTGAAGAATATCGTTTTTTCCCCCAGTACCCTGATAAAGAGTTACATATAACAGCCTGCCTATTTGGTGGGATAATTGAAAAAGGACTGGTCACTTACATGGCACTAGGCCTGGCCCTGCGATATGTTCTTGAAGCCTTACGCAAGCCTTTTGGATCCAAAATGTATTATTTCGGGATTGCTGCACTAGATAGATTTAAAAATAGGTGAGTGGATAGGTTTCCTACGAAACTTCTTTTTTTTAATATAAGGAGAAATAATAACTATCATTTATCAATTGGTTCTTGCCCTGTCCCATCATTGTACATACGTTAACTAATCTTAATGACTGTGTGAAGTAGAAGAGGAAGAAATGAAAACAATTCAATTAATTACAGTTATCAATTAAGTGGTAAGAACAGTATAAAATGAAATTGCAGGGGGAGTGTGTTTATTGAGGTATACTTTTTACACAGTGAAAGGCACCATTTTATGCATACAATTCTTTGAATTTAGACATTTATACATTTGTGTGACCATCACAATCAAGATACTGAATATATCCATGACCCCCAAGAAGTTCTCTTGTTCCCCAGTGAAGTTCACCTTCCCCCACCTCTGGCAATCACTGATTTAGTAAATTTTTTTTAGATTGTTAGTTGAATTGAACCAAGCACAATGTGTGCCAGTCTGACTTCCTGCACTTAGCATGGTGCTTTTGAGATTCATCCACATTACTGCATGCTTCGTAGTTTTTTTTGTTGTTGTTGCTGACTAGTATCTTATTGTATGGATTAACTACAAATTGTTTTTTCATTCACCTGTTGATGAACATTTGAGGCTGTTTCCAGATAGCAGTTTTATGGCTCATTGTAATCAATTTTAAGTAAAATATGACCTTACATATTATTTTCTTATGTAAAAGGAAGTGAAGTTTATAAATATTTCCCCCTTCTGTATTCTTCCCTTTGGCCTTCAAGTAAGGTAGTTCACAGGTTGAAGGGGAGAAATAGTGTAGACTAGCATTTGGAAGAAAAGTTTTGTTAATTGTGCTGCCTCTGTTCTTACATGAAATAGTGAATGAATGTTTTTGTTGGCAGATTGAAGGACTATCCCCAGTATTGTCAGCACTTGGCTTCTATCAGTCACTTTATGCAATTTCCACATCATTTACAGGAGGTAAGCATCTTCCATACCTAAAACGTTTCTAGTAGTTGGAGGCTTTGTGTATTTTGATTTTGGATGTTGGGAATGGCATTAAGATTTCTTAATGACTGACATAATATACATTATTTGTTGCTTATTTTGCAGCTTAATAAAAATTTGAAAAGTGCATTCTTTATCTTTTCTAAGCAGTGATTTTGCTTGATTTAATAAAACATTTTACCAGTCTTTTAGCCTGATAATACTATCGAATAATAGGAATCTTTTTACTATGTTACCAAGAGAAAGTGCTGGATTTTAAAAAGGATTTGTGCTCTGGCTGGTGTGGCTTGGTTGGGCATCATCCTGTGCACCAGGAGGTTTTGGGTTTGATCCCTGGCCCCTGTTGGGGTTGTGCAGAAGGCAATCTATCGATGTGTTTCTTTTCTCTTTCTCTCCCCCCTTCTCCCCCTCCCCCCTCCCTCCTTTCTACTCTATCTAAAAATCAATGGAAAAATATCCTTGAGTGAGGATTACCCTCCCCCCACCAAAAAAAAAGTAAAGTTGTTTCTCTGATTTAAGTATAAGTCAAAGCTGACTCTCCCAGCCAGTGTGGCTCAGTGGTTGAGCATCGACCCATGTACCAAGAGGTCATTGGTTCGATTCCCAGTCGGGGCACATTGCCCAGGTTGTGGGCCCAATCTCCAGTGGGAGGCATGCAGGAGGTGGCCAGTGGATGTTCTCTCTCACTGATGTTTTTCTCTCTCTCTCTCCCTCTCTCTAAAAATCAATAAAGGAAAAAAAAAGAGCTCTGGCTGGTTAGAGCGTCAGCCTGGGGTCCAGAGAGACCCAGGTTTGGTTCCCACTAGGGGCACGTGCCTCTGTTGCAGTTTGTCCCCCGTCCTGGTTGGGTCATGCAGGTGGCGGTCACTCAATGTGTCCCTTTCACGTCATTTCTCTCTGTCTCTCCCCCTCTCTCTCTCTTCCCCCCCTTTCTCCCCCCCCCCACACCTCCCTCCCACTCTATCTGAACAATTAAAAAAAAAAACTGTCATGTAAGACTTAAACAAGTATTTTTTGTTTGTTTTTAAATCCTAAACTGAGGATATTTTCCCATTGATTTTCAGATAGAGTAGGTGGGAGAGAGACAGACAGACAGACAGACACATTGACTGGTTGCTTCCAACATGACCTCGACCAGGGCTGGGGATCAAACCTGCAACTGAGGTATGTGCCCTTGATTAGAATCGAACCCAAGACTTTGGTCCACAGTCTTGCACTCTAACTGCTGAGCCAAACTGGTTAGGGCCAGACGAGTGTTTCTTAAAACTGTAGCCTTCTCATCACCTGTTTTGATTCCTTTGAGGTATTTAAAAAGGAGGCAGTCCCTGAGGAAAAGCACCTAGAGAATATTCATTTTTAATCCATCTTACATGACTTTTTTTGAGATTCCTAAATCGTTGTTTTAGTTTTTGATTTTAGGCTAACTGGTAAACATTCATACCTTTGTCTTGCCTTTCGTCAGAGTCAGCTTATAGAGCACACGTAAGTTGATTAATGTTTACACAAAGCAGGTAAATGGCTTTATAAGATCATATTTTAAGGAATCAGAAAGATTATAATTTGAACCTACTTTTTTTTAACAATTTTTTTTCTTTATTGATTTTTAGAGAGGAAGGGAGAGGGAGAGAGAGAAACATCTATGAGAGAGAACATTGATTGACTGCCTCCTGCATGCCCCCACTGGGGATCAGGCCCACAACCTGGGCATGTGCCCTGACTAGTAATTGAACCAGCAACTTCTTGACGTGTGGGTCTACCACTGAGCCACACTGGCTGAGCGAACCTACTTTTAATTCTATATTATAATTAGTCCAGTGCTTTCTACCTTATCCCCATGGGTTTGTTTGTAGGAGTTCATGGTTATTGTGATGGCTTAATTTTGGAGACCCATGGAGTGGGAGGTAGGAGTGGATTCAGTCATGTGGGGGGGTTGGGGAAATATGCCAAAAACTAGAGTATTGAAAACTGTACAGGAAAGCAGAGTTTTGAAACCTAGAATGTGAGGTCAGAGGGTTACCATAATCAAATGTGTTTGGAATTAAGAGCCAGAAATAGGGATTTTAGAAGACTGGAGAGCAAAAGAACCAGAGAGGGGAGAGAGTTTGTTATTTATATTTCAGTACTTTTTGAATATGTAGATAATAGTTTCTGTTTTGCCAGGTATAGAATGTTGCAAATAGTATCAAGAGCACTATGTCAGTCCTCTAATTTGTTTCTGGGAAGGAGGTTTATTGGTCTTTGAAATGAGATGGGGAGGAACCAAACCTGTCCTGGAACATCCATCCTGTATCATTGCTTACCCTCTATTTGGCTTGACATTATACAGTGTGTTTTTGTTTTTGTTTTGTAGTAATAGCTTTACTGAACAGTAACTTACTTTGTAGTGTTTAATTTTAGGCCTTAGGTTTCTCATCTGCATCCAATAAAAAGATCCGTTTACTATATACATTGATCTTCAGATAGAGGGGTGTGGGGGGAGAGAAACATTCATTGGTTCCCTCCTGCACCACCTGGGAATTGAATGTTAACCCTGGACTCTGGTTCATGGGCCGGTGCTCTAACCACTCAGCAGCAAACTGGCCAGGGCTGCTAATATAAATTTTAAATAAATGTTAAAGTATGTGTGTATTAAGGGATTTAAGGAAATTTATATGCAGAAGCTTGTGGCTGCTTTTTTGGAAGTTACTTTGCTACACTAGTTCTTTCATAACTACTGATACTTTACCCACAAGGAGTCTGCATGATATATTTGGGAATATGGGCCAGGATGGGACAAGGAGTAAGGGAGGTAGATGAACCTAAAGAGTACTCTAATGACTTCTGGCCTCTCAGAAGTGAGGGGAGTATAATTCAGAATTTTCAGTTTCTGTTAAGAACTCTTTTAATGTGTTTTCCTCTCCCTACCCCTATAGTATATTGAATATGGACAGCAATCTAGAGATCCTCCTGTGAAAATGCAGGGCTCTATCACAACCCCTGGAAGTATTGCACTGGCTCAGGCCCAGGCTCAGGCCCAAGTTCCAGCAAAAGCACCCCTTGCTGGTCAGGTTAGCACTATGGTAACCACCTCAACAACCACCACTGTTGCTAAAACGGTTACAGTCACCAGGCCTACCGGAGTCAGCTTTAAGAAAGATGTGCCAGTAAGTAGGTCTTTTTTTCTCTTTCAAGATTTGTTATGTTGTAATACTTGCATTAGTGAGCATGTATTTTAATTTTATTATAATCAACACATGCCTACTAAAAAAGGTGACAAGACCAGCATTTCTCCCTTTGTGTCTCCCCCAGATTTCCCAGAGGCAGCCACTATGAATAATTTAATACATATTCTTATCCACACCTTAGTGGACAGTCATACACACTATATGTACTTTTCATACTAATGGAATATGTGTACATTTTCCCCTGGAACTTGTTAACTAAGCATTTAAATTTGTTTATGTATTTATTTCTTTAGCCTTCTATTAATACTACAAATATAGATACGTTGCTTGTGGCCACCGATCAAACTGAAAGAATTGTGGAGCCCCCAGAAAATATCCAAGAGAAAATTGCTTTTATCTTCAACAATCTCTCACAGTCGAATATGACACAAAAGGTGAGCATAATGTAATAGCTTATATAGCACTATGAATGTTCTCTCTTCTTATCCCTAATGGGTTGGGGGATTTATATTCACATTCTGCATCATTTTTAATATATAATTTTGAAGGTAGAGGTAATAGAATCAAAACAAAGGGAATGTAGTTACAGTTTTGTAGACATTACATAGCACTAGTTTTAACTACATTATTTTGCAGTGAGTTACAGCCATTTTACAGTAAACTTCGTGATTTCATGATGATGATAAGGTTTTTTTGTACTTCTAGTCCCATCTCATGTCCCTCCCAGAGACCACTGAGATCATTTATTAGGAGCCTAATAACTGAGGTAAACCTTGTGAAAAATAAGGAATGATGCTTCCCTTACAAGATTGTATGCTAAGACAATACTTAGAAATGCCTGTTTTAACCAGTAAAATAAGACTGAACAAGTGGGTTTGAGATATATGTAAGTGCTGTCTTTTTAAATCCCACCATAATTGATTTGGGGGAAAAAGATTAAAAGCCTTTACTATCTTTTTTGGAAAAGAAGTATCAAACTTTACAGATGATTCCTAGAGATGGAAATTTAGAAAACATAGTTCTGGTGTTAGGTCTTTTAATGGCAGGTCGTAGATTAGTAATTTATCCTTTTTTGGTCAAATGGAGAGTTGGGTAAGATGGGGGTGAGGGACTACATGTTTTCTAATTTTAAAGTTGAAAGCCTCGATAGTCCTAATCACCCGCAGTTTATGGACTTGAACATACTGTACTTCGTAGCATCTGTCTGATGTGGGGAGAGAGGTAGCAGAATGATTTGATTTAGCACCTAATTTGGCAAGGAGCCATGTGCTGTAGTACTCAGCTCAGAAATAAAACACATAACCATATATCTTTTAATTATATACTTCCTATGTCATTTGTTGGCTAGGTTGAAGAACTAAAGGAAACTGTGAAGGAAGAATTCATGCCTTGGGTTTCACAATACCTGGTTATGAAGAGAGTCAGTATTGAGCCAAACTTTCACAGCCTGTATTCAAACTTCCTTGATACGCTGAAGAACCCTGAGTTTAATAAGATGGTTCTGAATGAGACCTACAGAAACATCAAAGTAAGTTCTTGTACTTCTTTTCTGTTTTTGAGTATGGAAATACTTGATTGTACAGACAGAATTTGGAAGGGTGAGGGGTGTTGTTGTTTTTTGTACATATTGTTTATGAAAGTTGCTGTAGCATTTGTTTCTAATATAGAACTAAATTTCATGAAGAATTTAGTCTTCAAGACATACTCTCTGTATTGTTTACTTTGAAAGCAACTACTATTCTGATTTTGTTTTCATTCCATGCATGGTTTTTCTTTACCCTCTGCATGTTTTTTCATCCCCACATTATTTGCATTATGCTCTTAACTGTACTGTAGTCCTTTTATTAAAGATAGTATTAATAAAAGCGCGTCGTATGGGTATATATTGCTAATGGATATTTATGTTGTTAACTTTCATTATTACAGAAACAGTGTTGCAGTGAATGTTTTCCTTTGTCTTAATTCCCAGTTATTTCAACTCTAAACCTGTTTGTGAACTAGCTATTGTTTCAGATTCTCAGCTGTTTATTTTAAGGTCAAGCTTTTCCTAATGAGTGAATGAATGCTTGTTCCATGAAATTCAAGTATTTTATTTCCTAGAACGGAATAACTTTCAAGTACACAGTGTGAACCAGCATAGAGCTATGATCATTCTTTGATGAGTACCTTGGGACATTGGCTGAGGAGCCAGCACTATATTTAAACCTATGGATGGGAATTTTCCCTATTCTAGGTTACGCTGTAGTGCAAAAGAATTCCTGGCTCTTTTCTGTTGCACAGCTGACATTGTGCCATTCTGCTGTTGCTGGATGGAGTTAAGAAACATAACTATATTTAGCCTTTATTATCTGATAGTAAGGATGGTTGGGATATATGAAAATTTCCACAGACTTGAAAGCAAAATCTCAAGATCTTTCAAACAAAATTTTATGTCACATATTTTAATTTTTAGCCATAAATTAAGAGGTATCATGTAGTAGAAGGATGTATGTGATGGTTCTTTCCCCCTTATGAAAGAACGAGAAAGTTAATGAAATGGATTGTGTTTTCTAGAAATTTGCAAAGAAGTGTATTGACACTGCATTTCAGAAAGTTGTCTTCTTTCTAGTGCTCAAGTTTGCAATAGATATTGTGATCTTTGTTACATTTCTCTATATGCCTGCTGTCTTGAAGGACTTAGAAGCATGGATAGAGTCTTCATTTGAATTGAATTTAGCTATTAAAAATAGATTTGCAGTTGGGTCTCTGCTTCAAACTATCTAACATTTTCAGAATTTTAAAATGCTTTTTGTGGGAGCAAAAATGACACTAACCTTGTGTACTTTGCATTTTGTGTGATGTAGTTATGTAACCTATTTTTTTTTAATGTAAAGGTAAAAATGTCACTGAACACAAAATAGTGCTGTTATAGATAGTATGGAATAGATCTACTTTGGGGCGGTGGGGGGGGGGTGTTCTCATAATTGATGACTTTCTAAAGAAATTATTATTTTTCCATCACCATTTATCTTTTCTGTTCCCTCTTCCACACCCTTTTCTTCTCCCTACATTGGTGTCCATGTCCATGATTGGCTTGTTTTTTAACATAGAATAATGGAATTCTCAAACATTTAGTTGAGAGACACCCCCCCCCCCCCCCACCTGCCATAAGCTCATTTTCACACTTTTCTTAATCCTACATTTTTTTCAGGTGCTGCTGACCTCTGATAAAGCTGCAGCCAATTTCTCAGATCGTTCTTTGCTGAAGAACTTGGGACATTGGCTAGGAATGATCACACTAGCTAAAAATAAACCCATCTTACATACTGTGAGTTCCAGCTAAAGGTTTATGTAAAACTTGAGAAGATTCATACAGCATATTATGTCTAAAAGTCTTGTCTTTATTTGGGGCTATTTTAATGATAATTGGATGCTTGTAAGAATTTGGCCCATGTTTTGAATCCCTAATTGCATGCTCATAGCCCCACATTTAGCAGTATAAACAAAAGCCAGTAAGATATGATTGTCACTCCTTTCTTTTTGTAAGACAAGAGTCAGAAATACTGATTCATCTTGTGAGGATGAATTTGACAAATTGCCTTTCTTTGTGTACTTCGTGAAGGTTTTTGAGGTATATTTCTAGCTTTTAAAAATACTTTTTCTCCCCTAGGACTTGGATGTAAAATCTTTGCTGCTAGAGGCTTATGTTAAAGGACAGCAAGAATTGCTCTATGTAGTGCCCTTTGTTGCCAAAGTCTTAGAGTCTAGCATTCGTAGTGTGGTGAGTACATTTTAATATTTTATTGATGGCTAAATTGTAAGAGTTAGTTTCAGCACAGGGCAAGGAATTATGTCTTTAGTTTTCATGAATAATGTTAGTTCAGTCAGTCTTCGTCAGATAAAGTTGATTTTTCAATTGAGAACCTAAGTAGGATTAAAAGACTGATGCTTAATGGGTGGCTTTGGGTTTTGGTGTTTATCTGAAATATTATATGGAAGGCTAGGTAGGGGTTTTGTTATGGCCACATAAGTATAAGTGCTTAAGTATTTAAAATTTTTTTCCTTTATTGGTTTTTTAGAGAGGGAGAGAGAGAGAAACATTGATGAGAGACAACATCGATTGGCAGCCTCCTGCCAAATCCTCCTGGGGATTTGGCCCACAACCTGGGCATGAGCCCTTGACCAGGAATCGAACCGGCAACCTCTTGGTTCATGGGTCGACGCTCAACCACTGAACTACACCAATAAGGCAGTGCTTAACTATTTTAAATAATGCAAATTGATATGATTTTGGGGCCAGCTTGACATAATAGATTTTCTTTAGGTTTTTAGGCCACCCAACCCCTGGACAATGGCAATTATGAATGTATTAGCTGAGCTACATCAAGAACATGACTTAAAGGTAAATTTCTTGCTTCTTTATCCTTTGGGACATTCTCTGTCTTCATATTATTAAAATTTTCAGGAAAAGGTATTTGCCAGGGAGGGGGGCACTGTAACAATTGGGTGAGACTAATGTATTTTATGAATAAAGTTGAAATTTTATTTTTAAAATTCTAATCGAATATTGGAATTGTGCAGTTAAACTTGAAGTTTGAGATTGAGGTTCTCTGCAAGAACCTTGCATTAGACATCAATGAACTGAAACCTGGAAACCTCCTAAAGGATAAAGATCGCCTAAAGAACTTAGATGAGCAGCTCTCTGCTCCCAAGAAAGATGTCAAGCAGCCAGAAGAACTCCCTCCCATCACAACCACAAGTAAGTATGATAGGTACTCCTTTACTTCGAAGAATGTTCTCGTAAATGGTACATTTTTATTCTTACAGCAAGTTAAAATTGTTCAACATTATGTGGCACTGAAATTTTTGTATACTTTTTGGTGGGCCTTCTAAATTATTAAGGAAATGTTAGCAATGTCTAGGTGTTGTTACCATATTTTAGAGTATATCTAGTAATTCATATTGTATGTTTAATTAAGTTGGGTTATCATTTATATTGTTTGATGTCTCAGAAAGGATTCAGTGGCATGATAGCCTGTGTTATTCCTCAAATCTGGGCATGACCAGACCAGTTAGACCTGCCAGGGGAGTGGATTACTTTATCTAGGTCAAGATAGTAGGAAGGGGGGAGCAATAGAGATAGTGAACAAATGATTGGAAAGTATGGTTAGAATAAACCAGTTTTTCTTTTTCTCATAGCCCTCTCAGTAGCTAAAAAATCCCTGGGTGGAACCAAGGAACAGCCTAGGTTGAAAATAACACATCTATAATAAGGAATAATACAAGGTTTGGGCTTGCAAATGTGGCATGAGCCGTCAATTGATTTCTGTGCTATGGGCACTGCCACTGACATAGTTTTGCATGCTTTGTTCAAATCTGTTGAATAACAGAATTTTTCTTATGATAGTTCATCGTGGGGAATATGTGGTCTGTGCCATCCCCCTACACCCCACCCTCTAATCCAATTTCATGAAATAAAGTTTTATAGTAAATTCAAGAAGTATGCTCTTTTTATTAGCTCTTATTTTATTTCTTTTCTTTTAGCAACTTCTACAACACCAGCCACCAGTACCACCTGTACAGCCACTGTTCCACCACAGCCACAATACAGCTATCATGACATCAATGTCTATTCCCTTGCAGGCCTGGCACCACACATTACTCTAAACCCAACAGTAAGTAAACACCATCCTGTCCCTCAACTTCTAGTTTGTGACATTGGTCACCTTCCCTTCCCCCCTTTCTGTATTCCTAGGTGTTGTAGGTGTTTGTGCAGAGAGCAGGAATTAGGAACTCTATTGTGTAGAATAGCTGGGATTTTTTTCAACTCTAAAAATAGTCATTGTGACTAGGTATCATTTATATATCTGAACCCATGATTAAAATTGGCAACTGGCTCCCTATGCAAACCAAGAGAGGCATGCCCTGCAGTATTAGGATGGCAGAAATTTGGAACCATCCTTGACCCTCAACCCAATGTATGTGTTTTTATTTCGACCAAGACTGATGGAGAAGTGAGTAGCAGTGCAGATCTGGCTTTTGATATTTTTCTTCCACTTGACATCTAGCCTTTCTGAAATGGAGGTTGTGAGTGTTTGCAATGATAGCTTGTTTGCTAAGTACCTATGAAATGTACTTAAATGCTATTTAAAAAAAAAGACAGCTGGCAGTACACAGGGGGACAAAAGTCGGTTTACAGTTGTGGGTATGCAGAACAATTTATTTTTGTTTATTATTGTGTTATTTTCAATACAAACAACTATAAATGTATTTTTGCCCCACCCTATATAATCACAATCTCTAAGAATTTCTTGCTCAGGTCAGAAGATTCTCAGTTTATACCATTATCATGTCACCTTACCCTTGCATTAGCCATTTCTTTAGGCAGATAGCTGAAACTGAGCTGATTCATGTGTGTATATAAAATCTCCAGGTTAAGATCTAGAAGTAACTTTATACTTTGTTTCTGTGCCCGGGTTCTGGGAGTCAGTCTGGTCTAATGTCATAAAATAACTTCCCATAAATCTTTTTTCCTGTACTTATAGGCTATATTTTACTCTTTATATTCAGAGTGATAATTGATTATCTTCTGTCTTTTATTATGCTTAACTTAACATTTGTTGAGCTTTTGTCATTGTTGATCCTTACCCTAGGATATTTTCTCCATTGATTTTCTGGAAGAGATGGAAGAGATGAAGGGAGGAAGAGAGAAACATCGATGTGAGGATGTGAGAGAGACACATCGATTGGTTGCTTCCCACACCTTCCATGTAGAAATAAAAGTTTTGTAGAAAGCATTTTTTATGTAAACTTGGATCTTTTTCCATTTTTCAAAGCTACTAAAGTTACTTTTTTTTTTTTTTTTTTTAATTCTCACCCAAGGATATTTTTTCATTGCTTTTTAGAGTGTGAGGGAGGAAGGAGGGGGGGGAGAGAGAGACACACACACACATCAATTGGTTGCCTCCCGCCCCATCCCAACAGGGGCTGAAGATCAAACCTGTAACCAAGGTACATGCCCTTGACTGGCAATCAAACCCAAGACTCTTCAGTCTATAAGCCAACGCTCTAACTGTTGAGTCAAGCCAGCCAGGGCAAGAAGTTACTTTTTAAAGGAGTACTTGAGTCACATATTTTGTCTAAGCAAGTAGTGTGTCTTTAGGTGATGCATGTTGTAATGAACTATAGAACTTTTTAAAAATCAAAGACTTATGTATTATCTGCATCGCAAAGTATACTTAATACTACTCCCTCTTTGTAGCCCAATTTTTGATTCATGAGCTTTTTATTTTCAAGTAGAAATTGGTAGTTAGTGGTAAACTTGAAGTAATTCTAAAATCATGGGTGTGATTGATGGAGATTGGGTTGTTTTATTTAAACAATCTGTTGACATAACTTGTTTTTTCCCACCTAGATTCCCTTGTTTCAAGCCCATCCACAGTTGAAGCAGTGTGTGCGCCAAGCCATTGAACGGGCTGTCCAGGAGTTGGTCCATCCTGTGGTGGATCGATCAATTAAGATTGCCATGACTACTTGTGAACAGATAGTCAGGAAAGATTTTGCCCTGGATTCTGAGGAATCTCGAATGCGAATAGCAGCTCATCACATGATGCGGAACTTGACAGCTGGAATGGCTATGATTACTTGCAGGGAACCTTTGCTCATGAGCATATCCACCAACCTGAAAAATAGTTTTGCCTCAGCCCTTCGTGTAAGTTGATTATTTCTGTGCTGTAGCACAAAACTGATTGCTGCTTGTCTGAGTTTCTTTTCTTTGCATTTCTACTTACTCTAATAGTCACCATTTTTGTCTGACATCTTTTTGTTTACTATTGTATCTTCAACACAGTGTTTGACAGCAGATACCTGAATATTTATTGCTTTAAAGAAGTAAAGGATTTCTCTCTCTCTCTCTCTTTTTGTTAATCCTCACCTAAGGATTTTAAAAAATGTTTTTATTGATTGTTTAGAGAAAGAGGAAGGGAAAGAGAGAAACATCAGTGTGAGAGAGAAGCATTAATCCTCTGCCTCCTGCATGCCCTCTACTGGGGATTGAGCCTGCAACCTGGGCATGTGCCCTGACCAGGAATTGAACCAGGACCCTCTCAGTCCTTAGGTCGATGCTCAGTCTACTTATTCATACCAGCCAGGCACCTGAGGATATTTTTTTTTTTTTTTTTAGAGAAAAGTGGAAGGGAGGGAGGGAGAGAGAAACATTGATGTGAGAGAGACACATCAATGACTTACCTCCTGCCCCGACTGGGGCCAGAGATGGAACTGCAACCCAGGCACGTGCCCTTGACTAGAATTGAACCTGAGACTATTTTGGTCCATGAGCCAGTGCTCTAACCACTGAGCATAATTGGCCTTGGCAGAAAGGATTTTTAAAAAAAATGCATAAGTTAATAATAATCTTGATTTAGTTTACTGTGAAGATTTTTTTTATTTTTTAAATCCTCACCCAAGGAAATTTTTTTCCATTTTTTGTTCAGATAGAGTGGGAGGGAGAGAGAGAAACATCGATGTGAAAGGGACACGTCGAGTGGCTGCCATCTGCACGACCAACCAAGGCCGGGGACAAACTGCAACCGAGGCAAGCACCCCTAGTGGGAACCGAACCCAGGTCTCTCTGGACCGCAGGCTGATGCTCTAATCGCTGAGCCAAACCGGCTAGGGCTACCATGAAGAATTTAAATTAAACCACTTGGAATAGAACAGTGCAAAATATTTAAAGTGATTTCGTATGTACCTACACACAGTATAAGTAACTCAGTTATTAATTTGGGTCTCAGATGTTATCGTTATCATGCCTTTGTTTACTGCCTTTTTGTTTTCATATTGTTTACCATCTTCACAGAAACCCGGTAAGATGTTTTAGGTGAATGTTACTTTCATCTTAAAGATGAAGAGGATTGTTAGACTATTTTAATGGTCATAGCTAATGAGTCATAAGTAGTCAAAACTTTTAAATTTGTATGTCTAAACACTGCGTTTCCTATTAGCCTATCTGTCTTGTCTATCCACAGAAAGCTTTAAATCTTTTTTTTGCATCTCTCCTCCCAATAGACTGCATCCCCACAACAAAGGGAAATGATGGATCAGGCAGCTGCTCAATTAGCTCAGGATAATTGTGAATTAGCTTGCTGTTTTATTCAGAAGACTGCAGTAGAAAAAGCAGGCCCTGAAATGGACAAGAGATTAGCGACTGTAAGTGTTTAGCATTTGCCTTTTAAGGATTTTTCTTTTTTGTCTTTAAGAAAGTGCCTCATAACAAGAACCTCAGTGACTTTTTTTTATTTGCAGGAATTTGAGCTCAGAAAACATGCTAGGCAAGAAGGGCGCAGGTACTGTGATCCTGTTGTGTTAACATACCAAGCTGAGCGGATGCCAGAGCAAATCAGGCTGAAAGTAAGAATTGAGGGCTGTCTCTCCCTGCCCCATCTTTGTTTTCTTTCTGTTCTTGTTGCTTAAACTCTTCACTAGGTACTAGGGCAGAGGGGTTAGTTTTTTGAGAAAAAGTATCTCACCTTAGTAGAATTTTACATAAAGGCAACCTGTGGAGAAGCTATAGGTAAGATGTGCGCCCCCAGCCCCTAGTTGTAGAAGTGCCACTAAAAGAGTTCATATGCCCGTTAGTTTTTATGTTTCCCAGCTTGGTCTTCCCTTTGGCTACTTGTGTTTTTATTGTTAGTTGCTTATTGGTGACAAGAAGATGGTAACACATTTGATCATTTTAAAACTAGCTCCATTGGAGAATTGGTAGTGGTATGGTCCTGTATGAGGCATTTTCCAGTAGAAAAACTCCTAATGAATTAATGATTGAGGATGACTGACAGGATTCAGGGAAATGGGAAACACTGTGTGTGTGTACATGTGCACATGCATACTCATTCATGCTATTACACACTGTAATGACTCCTGTGTCCCTTCTCAGAACCCCTGTGCTTACTTCCATGCAAATTTGCCACTTTCAAAAAAAGTTTCCTTTTGATTTGTGAAGAGGTTCCTGTCAAAATAGGTTTTCTTCTTCCAAGGTTGGTGGTGTGGACCCAAAGCAGTTGGCTGTTTATGAAGAATTTGCACGTAATGTGCCTGGCTTCTTGCCTACGAATGATTTAAGTCAGCCCACGGGATTTTTAGCTCAACCCATGAAGGTAAATACTTTCCTTGGTTTAAATTGAGTTTAACAGTTTAGTTTGAGTGTTTTTGTCTAATCTGGAACTCGCTTCCTGGGAGCTGAAGTTAAAGTAGGAAAAAAACTACCCAGTTATTGTTGAGTATAGGTATTCTCTGTATGAGATTAACATGGTATACAGGGGATTTTTTTTTTTTTTTTAATATCCATGGGGTTATCTTTTTTTTTTTTTAAGAGAGAGAAACATCGATATGAGAGATACACCCATCAGCTGCCTCCTGCATGCCCCCTACTGGGGATTGCACTTGAAACCTGGGCATGTGCCCTGACCGGGAATCAGTCCATGGGATAATGCTCAATTCACAGAGCCACACCAGCTGGGAAGATTTATCTTTCATATTTGGTCTAATTAGAGGAATTTATATGACTTCCCTGTTTTTTCTTTTAAAAAGATTTTATTTTATTTTTTAAATGATTTATGTGTTTTTGTTGTTTATTTTATTTTGTTTTTTAATCCTCACCTGAGGATATTTTTCCATTGATTTTTTTCAGATAGAGTGGGACGGAGGGAGGAAGAGAAGGAGAGAGAGAAACATCTGTGTGAGAGAGAGACACCGATTGGTTGTCTTCTGCACGAACCCAACCAGTGCCGGGGATCGAACCTACAACCCAGGTATGTGCCCTTGATTGGGAATCGACCCATGCACCAAGAGGTGGCTGGCTGGTTCTATTTTGGTCGGGGCACATGCCTGGGTTGTGGGCCTGATTCCAAGTGAGGGACATACAGGAGATGGCCAATCGATGTTCCCTCTCACCAATGGTTCTTTGTTTTTCCTTTTTTTTTGATTGATTTTTACAAAGAGGAATGGAAAATGAGAGAGAAACATCGATGAGAGAGAACATTGATTAGCCACCTCCTGCATACCCCCCACTGGGAATTGGACCCATTATTGATGTTTGTTTTCCTCCTCTCAAAATCAATAAATAAAAAAACAAAAACATTTTAAAACCATTATTTATAGAAAAGTAAAAATTTTAGGGGGAAACATTTTCCCTCTGAGCCATTTGAACATATTGTGCTGACCTTGTTGTCCCGCTCTTACAGAGACATTCTCCTGTAGACCATAGTACAACCATTAAAAGCAGAAAGCTAATGCTGTTTCATTAATACCATCTAATCCTTAGACCTCATTCGGGTCTTACAAAATGTCCCAATATTGTCCTTTTTTAAAAATGTTTTTTAAATTCATTTTAGAGAGAAGCATCAATATGAAGGAAACATTGATTGGTTGCCCCCTGTACACACCACAACTAGGGATCAAACCTGCTACCTTTTGGTGTATGGGTGGATGTTCCAAACAACTGAGCCACACTGACCAGGGCGCCCCTCCATGTTTTAATGGGGGGAAAAAAGACTTCAGTTGCTACATGTGCCAATGAAAAATCTTTAAAATGTTTCTCTTTTTTGGTTGTTTCCTTCTCTTAAAACAGCAAGCTTGGGCAACAGATGATGTAGCTCAAATTTATGATAAGTGCATTACAGAACTAGAGCAGCACCTACATGCCATTCCACCAACTTTGGCGATGAACCCTCAAGCTCAGGCTCTTAGAAGTCTTTTGGAGGTTGTAGTGTTATCTCGAAACTCTCGGGATGCCATAGCTGCTCTTGGATTGCTCCAGAAGGTAGGTTCTTGAACTATTACTTTCAGAAGAAACTAGGTTTGTAAACATACGGTGACCTGCACTATTATCTATTTAAGCTGCATTTAAGATTTTAAAATATAATATAAAGCAAGTTCTGTCCAATAACAAGCAGGTGGTTTTCTCCAGATTAGAATTTAGTCATGGCAGTTAAAAATGGTAAAGTGGGAAATCTTTTTAAGGCAAGATTTTCTGGAAATAAGATTATTCAGGAAACTAAAATATAGCCAGTTAGATTTTAAGGGACACATTGATGCAAGTATTTGGGTAACAGTACGGGGTGGGTTGAGAGCATTGGATTTTGACTCTAAAGGGACAGCGGAGCCTTATGTTACAGTGAAGAATGCAAAATGAGCATAAACCAGATAGAACTAGGTAAGTGAAAAGAACTTTGGTGAGTGGAGAAATGGTTAACTCTGGGCCCTAGAAGGTAACTTGTAGCATTAAGGTTTGGTTTATGGCTTTGATAGTGGGGCTGAGTACTATATTTTCCATGGTTCTGAACTCTTTTTTTTTTTTCTTCATAGGCTGTAGAGGGCTTACTAGATGCCACAAGTGGTGCTGATGCTGACCTGCTGCTGCGCTACAGGGAATGCCACCTCTTGGTCTTGAAGGCTCTTCAAGATGGCCGGGCATATGGGTCTCCATGGTGTAACAAACAAATCACAAGGTCTGTAGCCATCTTATTTTTTTTTTTTTATTTTTTTATTTTTTTTTTATCCTCACCCGAGGACACTTTTTTCATTCTTTGTTCAGATAGAGCAGGAGGGAGAGAGAGAGAGAAACATCGATGTGAAAGGGACACATCGAGTGGCTGCCACCCGCACGACCAACCAGGGCCGGGGACAAACTGCAACCGAGGTACATGCCCTTAGCGGGAACCGAACCCGGGTCTCTCCGGACCGCAGGCCAACGCTCTAACCGCTGAGCCAAACCGGCCAGGGCAAAAGCATGGAATTTTTTTTTTAATCCTCACCCGAGGATATTTTTCCATTTTTTGTACAGATAGAATGGGAGGGAGAGAGAGGAAGGGAGAGAGAGGGAGAAACATCGACATGAAGGGACACATCGAGTGGCTGCCACCCGCACGACCAACCAGGGCCGGGGACAAACTGCAACTGAAGTACATGCCCTTAGCGGGAACCGAACCCGGGTCTCTCTGGACCACAGGCCGACGCTCTAACCACTGAGCCAAACCGGCCAGGGCAGTAGCCATCTTAAAAGAGTAATATTTATTGGACTTCCTTCTGATATACATGGCTCTGTTTAGGTCTAGAGGTTTCCCTTTAATCTAGAAGGTAAATGGGACATTTGTAATTTCTAATTGTAAGTAGAGAGAATTGTTGAATGGTTGTCCTTTCCCCATCTGGTGGCCATAACAGTTACAGAAAAACTAGTACCTTACTTTGGGGAATAAATTGTAGATTATTGGTTTTAAAAGGTTGCATTGTTTTTATAGCAGTGGTGTTCATATATAAATATTTTAATGTCTTAAATGGAATGCCTTTTTAAAAAGAATATATTTTTATTGATTTTTTTTTTTTTTTTAAGAGGGGAAGGGAGACAGAGAGAAACATTGATGGGCTGCCTCCTGTACGTCCTCTACTTGGGATTGAGCCCACAGTCCCAGCATGTGCCCTGACCGGGAATCAAACCAGTGACCTGTTAGTGCGCACAGTATGACCAACCACACACTGGCCAGGGCTTGGAATGCTGTGTTTTCTAGGCTTTGAAAGCAAAGCTAGCGTTCTACTTCATTACTGGATATTTTAAATCTTGTATACGGATTTTCATTTGGTTCTGAAGACATCCTTAGTTTGGAACAAATTATCGTTGGATAAAATGGGTTCTTTATTTTACCGGATGCACTATGGTTACGCTTATATGAATAAAGAAATACTGACTTTTTCTAGGTGCCTAATTGAATGTCGGGATGAATATAAATACAATGTGGAGGCAGTGGAGTTGCTAATTCGCAATCATTTGGTTAATATGCAGCAGTATGATCTTCACCTAGCTCAGGTATGGAAGTTTACCTAAACAGGAGAAGGGGCACGCTGATACTTGGGAAATATATTTGCTGTTAACTGTTGTCTTTCTTACATTGTGCTTTCTTTGTTGCCAGTCAATGGAGAATGGTTTAAACTACATGGCTGTCGCCTTTGCTATGCAATTAGTAAAAATCCTGCTGGTGGATGAAAGGAGTGTTGCCCATATTACTGAAGCAGATCTGTTCCACACCATTGAAACCCTCATGAGAATTAATGCTCACTCCAGAGGCAATGCTCCAGAAGGGTGAGGATAAAATGCTTGGGATATTTTTGTATTCAGCATTCTCAGAGCTTTAGAAATGAATGTGCAGACTTACTAACATTACCTGTTATAACTGCTTTATCTACAACTTATGGTAAGCTTTAGAGAGGCCTAATATTGTCCCTTGAAGTATGAAAGCTTAACTAACTGCCAAGTCTTCTTGCTGTAGAGCAGTACATACAGTATTAGGCTTGGTGTCAGAGTCCTGTGTTTAAGCCCTGGCTCTGCCACTTAAAATCTATCTGATTTTAGGCAAGTTGATTTATCCTCCTTAAGTCTGTTTTATGTATAAAATGGAAATAATATCTCAAAGAGCTGTTGAGAATTAAGATAAGTAACAAATCATGTTATATAATAGGTACACAGTCAATATTTTATAGTAGGGATGCAGTGAATGCTTGTTGACCATGAACATCAGCTCCATTTCAATGGGCACCATTTTTTGGTCAAGAAGTGGCTTAACTAAGGTCAGTTATTTGCATATTGTGTTGTCCTCCTGAGTAAACAGAAACGAAGAGACCAAGGGTAGTTTTAAATATGGAAATGATAAAGTGATCATCACTCTTGTGGTTTCTACTAAATAAGCAAGTTGTCCAACTGTATGTCTATGAAATCACAACCATGAGTAGACTGATTTTCACTCTGGATTTATTGTACTAGATTGCCCCAGCTGATGGAAGTAGTGCGATCCAACTATGAAGCAATGATTGATCGTGCTCATGGAGGCCCTAACTTTATGATGCATTCTGGGATCTCTCAAGCCTCAGAGTACGATGATCCTCCAGGCCTGAGGGAGAAGGCAGAGTATCTTCTGAGGGAATGGGTGAATCTCTACCATTCAGCAGCAGCTGGCCGTGACAGTACCAAAGCTTTCTCTGCGTTTGTTGGACAGGTAGAGCTTTTGGAAAGAAAGGTGCTTTTTATTCAACATAAGTAGGATGTGATACCTCCAATATTAAAGTTCAGTATTATGTACCTGTGGTCAGACAGTTACCTCCATACTCATGTAAACCAAAAATGTCATCATCATTACCCCATTAAATTGATACAGCTTATTTGTTTCATCATTGGTCACTAAGCAGTAAAGTCAACATTCCTAGTCGTCCCCTTTAAGTTCTGTTTATCCCATTTCAGTTGTCACAGCTACCAAGTACAATAGGTCAGATAATGAATAATGAAATTGCCAGGTGTACCTGTGTTAATTTTATTAGCTTGATCATCAGTGATGGGATTATGGACTAATGATAAGGTTCTCATAATAGCCCATGTTTAAAAAATAATAAAACTAAAAACTTGATTTTTTTTTTTTAAATGGCAGAGCTTTTAAATTGTATTCTCTAAAGTAGCTTATCTACCTAAACTGATTAACATGTTCTTTTTGGGAACTAGTTCCCAGTATTTATTTTTATTCTATTTGATCTAAATTGAACTTTAAAGTGTTAGGAAATAACTTCATAGCTAAAAACTAGGTTTGGCAGGAATATTTGTGAACTGCATGAACATGAAAAAATGTACGAAGAGAGCCATAGTATCATTGAGCATTCTGTTTTTTATCCTCACTGGCTGCTTTTAGCCACTGTGGAGGGATTCATACCCAGCAGTCAGTATGTCCTAATCATGTTACTTGGCTGGCACGAGTGGTACTTTTTTTCCTGATCCGGCCTTAGAATTCCTTTAGTAGAACTCTAGTAATGTTTGTTCAGGGAGATATATCTGCTTATTTCTGCAGATTTACCATTATATTTCTTTAAACGGAGGCCAAAGTTTAGGTGCTCATCAAAGAAAGATTACAGATTAGATCTTTTCTCAAATAAAAGACAATTGAATGTGGAAGAACTGCTTTGAATTTTAGGAGTTAGAAATTGGATTTACTTTCCAAGATAAGTGTTACTTAGTAAATGCATGCTAAGTAACTTTCTCCCCTTAAAGAATGCAGGGAATTACAAAACATACCTATTGAAAAGCTGTTACTGAATGTTTATAGTTTGATTTCTGATTTGGATGGAAGAATTTTGAATCAATTGGTTTTTGTGATCATTGGTATTTCATGGGTATGGATGTGGCACCTGTCTCAGCTATTCTTCTGGCTTATTTATTAGCTCTCATCTCTCCATTTGTAAAAGTTAATGTATTACACTTTTCTATTCTCTCGCATCCTTTTCAGAATTCTTTCTTCCTTCCTTAGGCTCCATCTTCATTATGTAGCAGGCTGTCATTAATTCTTCTCCCGTGTTAACTTTTCAGATTTCAATGTACAAAAGTCTCTTTGCTGGCCTTCTGTCTTGGCTAGGGTACATGACTGTCAATTCAGCTGTTTTATTGCTTATCAAAGTTTCCAAGATAATAGTCAAGTGTTTATTTTGGGCTTGGTTTCTTTGTTTAGTAAGCACTGACCTCCTTCCTCTGCTGCCTTAATGCTTATTACACTGTCTTCTCTTCTGTTGTACTAGTCAAATAACTTCTGCTGCTTCACTTCTAGATCATATGTCATAAAATTTGTATTTTATCCTTTTTTGGAAGAGTAAACTTGCCCTTCCTATTTTATTTTAACTTAATTTATGTTGAACTGGCTTAATGTATATTAAAATAACTAGGTATGATCTGTGGGTATTTTCATTGGGTACTGACTTACACAAATTATTGATTTTCTTGGTGAGGCTAGTTGGAATTTCAAAAACTTTGGTTAAGTCAATTGGAAATAATTATCTTCTCTGAGAAAGAAAAATCTATAATTTCATCTTTGTGGGGAAAATACACCTTGGACAGGATGTCTTAATATGACTTTTAGTGCGTTACTGAAGATTGGTTTAATTTGCATAGCTAATTTTTCAAATTATCTGGCTATGGACTGCTGTTCAAATTTGCCATGTTGTTTATCAGTTTCCACCTTTTATATTCTCCATTAAACTTAAACAATTCTGTCACGGGTCCTTAATGGCCAAGTCATTTTCATAGCAGCTTTTTTTACAAAGTAAAAATTAGAAATGTGACAATGGGAATAAATGAGAATATTTTTTAAATATGAAAATGAAAAGTTAATTTGTGTGTATTATCTTATTGTGTTTTTATGTTTTTGTTCCTTTGGTAGATGCACCAGCAAGGAATCCTGAAGACCGATGACCTCATAACAAGGTTCTTTCGTCTGTGTACTGAAATGTGTGTTGAAATCAGTTACCGTGCTCAGGCAGAGCAGCAGCATAACCCTGCTGCTAATCCCACCATGATCCGAGCCAAGTGCTATCACAACCTGGATGCCTTTGTCCGGCTCATTGCACTGCTAGTGAAGCACTCAGGGGAGGCCACCAACACTGTCACAAAGATTAATCTGCTGAATAAGGTCTGAAATCCTTTCTTGCCTTATTCTTGGTACACCTGAAGCCTGCATCAGTGGTTCTAAGGGCCCAACTCTTTTCCAAAAATTTTGTAACACCCCCTTTTCTGTATTGAAATTAAATTTATAGGTAATATGTAAAGTAAATGTAATCACCAACTTTTAGGAATATGATCCCCCCCCCCCCCAAATAATGTATTTCAGTATGTTAATGTTGGGTAATGCTAACTAAAAGGTATTTAGTTACTATGAAATTTGCTCTTAAATATAGAATCACTGAACGAGATGGCTAGATAGGGTCGCTGATAACACAGATTGATTGGGAGCTCAAATACCATGAGTGACATTGCAATCATTGTCTTGATTTTTCTGAAAAGGAACAAAGTACGGTTTTCTTTTTATTTGTATAGTGGCATTCTTAGAAATTTGAATAGTAAAATAATGCAAAAATGAACTTTGAGTTTGGTCTTGGGTTATCATAATCAAATAGGTATCATAATCAAATAAGTTGTTACAATCCTTACTGTTAACTGGGAAAGTCAAGTGGAGCGCAGGACAGTTCATTGTATAAGAAATGCAGGACATTTCTGCAGCCTAATAGTTTCCCTGGTCCCTACCTACTAAGTGACCAAAGAACTAGAAGTTGCCTTTCGCCAACTTCATGTCAGACCAGGAAAATTAGGCTGTTAGATTGTAATAACATGATAAAATACGATGTACCGTGCTAATTTATACAGCTTTAGCAAAATCACTGGGGATCTGTGGAGAGTATACATATCTGGTCAAAGGGTATTGAAATTCAAAGAAAAAAACCCAGAACTCTGCAGGCCAAATCAAATCAGTGCTGTCAGCATATAATTTCATATTCAAATAGTATATGTTCTTTCCTCTAATGTTGGGTTAAAGATGCAAGGTAAAAAAGCATGACTCTAGAGAGTGGTAAGATAATTATCTTCGTGATTTAAAGCTATAATCTGTGTGCCCTTTATTTAGGTCCTTGGTATAGTGGTGGGAGTTCTCCTTCAGGATCATGATGTTCGGCAAAGTGAATTTCAGCAGCTTCCCTACCATCGAATTTTTATCATGCTGCTCTTGGAACTTAATGCACCTGAGCATGTATTGGAAACCATTAACTTCCAGACACTTACAGCTTTCTGGTGAGTAGTGTTCAATTAAATAGAGATTTCCTGGTAAAGATTGATGTTTTAGTGTACTAAAATTTGAGAACAAATTTTTGTTTTAGGCATGTTTATTCATAACACATCCTGTCTTATATGCATGTGTTCACTATATTTAAGTTAGACTGTACTTCTGACAAAGGTTTTCTTCTTTCAGCAATACATTCCACATCTTGAGGCCTACCAAAGCTCCTGGCTTTGTGTATGCCTGGCTCGAATTGATCTCCCATCGGATATTTATTGCAAGAATGCTGGCACATACGCCACAGCAGAAGGTGTGGCTGCAGTTTATCTCCTACAGATGAAGACTGTAACTACCTGGGGCTTATTTAGTACTATTAGTCATTTAGTAGTAGTAATTACACTTCTTCCAGGTGTAGTTGGGAATTTTTCTGTTGAATGTGGAGTCAAGTCACAGAGAGTA
The DNA here is from genome assembly GCF_014108415.1 of Molossus molossus. Taxonomy (NCBI): domain Eukaryota; kingdom Metazoa; phylum Chordata; class Mammalia; order Chiroptera; family Molossidae; genus Molossus; species Molossus molossus. The sequence goes on from NW_023425357.1 coordinate 41,665,938, forward strand.
CTTAATTGCCTTTGCCTGATTCGCTCCAGTGATTATGATATTGCATCTCCAAGTCTGTTGTGAGCTATCTCTGTCAATCTCTTAAAGGCTTTCTAAAGAAAGTTGAAAGTTTGGACCACCTCTGTAGACATCTATGTAAAACTGGAACCTGCCAGTTTTACATGGTTGCACTCTTAAGTGCTAAAAACTCTCACACAAGATTAAGGACCATTGGTCACTGTATTTGAAGACATTAGGATCAAGTGTTAGTAAAAAGGTTTTTCATATAATTGTGAATAAACACAAACACAGTTAACATGAAAAGCCTCTCCCATCTTACAGTAAATGACAAATGACTACCCATGATTGGCCTTTCAGATCAAGGAAAAATGTGACTACTTATGTATGTGTTCAGCAAAAAAGAGAGTGAAAGAATGGAGTTAGTTTTGTTTGATGGAAAAGTGCTTTCCAGGATTGAATAAAATTACCCCAAGAATGAAGATAATTGGTGTAATTGGGGGATGTTGAGCAGGCCAAGTTTGGATTCATATAAATTGGATAAGGTTATTTGCCAGGAGTTGAGGAACTGTCTGGGAAAAGAAATGGTCGTGATTCAGGCCTTCAGACCTGTTAGTTTCTCAGTTGGCTAAGTGTTTTGTGTCTGTCTGAAATTTCCTCACGTTCCTCTCCCATTCTTTAAATTTTGCTACAGGCACAAGGACCTACATGTCCTGGAGTTTCTGGAGTCAGCTTGTTTCTCACTACCTCCATAATTATGCTTATTCCTTTTTAATGCCAGTCAGTCTTTAAGAGAGGTACTTACATCAGCATTCTCTAGTTGTATTAGTATGAAGAAGTCACAGTGTAGCTGATTCTGCATCTGTTTTTTGGTGGCAGAATAGCAGCTAAGTAAGACTCATGTACATTTCTTTCTTTCAGGGATGGCCTATGTATGCACAGCTACTGATTGACTTATTCAAATATTTAGCACCTTTCCTTAGAAATGTGGAACTCACCAAACCTATGCAAATCCTCTACAAGGTAATTTGGAGTTATTGATTAAAAAATAATTAAAACGTAACACTTAAAACACACACACACACACACACACAACTGGAAATATGAGGCCTAATATTTGTTTCATTGTGAAGCTTTTAAAGTATGATACATATTCAGAAAAGTGCAAAATTCAAACATACTTGCCTAACCAGCAATGGATCATAAGGTATTCATATGTTCAACTTTAATAGATACTACCAGTTAAACAAAATGTGTGTGCCAGTTAACTCTTCCAGCAACACATCAGAGTTACTATTTACATTCTTTTCATTCCTGGTATATTGTCTGGTTTTCATTTTAGCCATTTGTTGCAGTTGTGCAGCAGGATCTCATTGTGGATTTAATTTTCATTTTCTTGAATTCTTAATGAGGTTTTTATGTGTAGATTTGCCATGGATATTCTCCTTTTGTGATGTTTCTTTTCTAGTGTTGTGCTCATATTTTATTGGATTACCTACATTGTTCTTGTTTTATAGGAATTATTCATATATTCTGGATGTAAACCCTTTGTTGATGATGTATCAAACATCTCACATTCTTATAGCTTGTCTTTTCACGTCACTCCCTTAAAGTATGGTCTTAAGGAATGGATGTTTTAAATTTAATGTAGTCAAAATTAGCATTTTTTAAAACTTTCATTGTTTCATTGTTTTTTATGTCTTGTGTAAGAAATACTTGCCAGTTCCAAATTGCATTCTGTTCTATGTGGGCCTTCCCAAGTTTAGGTTTGTGATCTGTTTCAGATTTATTTTTGTGTGTGGTGAGCTTTATCGCCCCCACCCCCCTCCTATGTCCCAATATACAAGGCTTTTCAGCACCATTTTTTTTTTTTTAAATCCTCACTTGAGAATATTTTTCTATTTATCTTCAGGGAGAGAGAGATGAACATCAATGTGAGAGGGTCATATCTACTGGTTGCCTCCCATACAATCCTGACCAGGGCTGGGGACGAACCGCAACCGAGATACGTGCCCTTTGCTGAAATTGAACCTGGGACTCATTGGTTTGCAGGCTGGCTGATGCTCTACCACTGAGCCAAACTGGTCATGGCTCAGCACCAATTTTTAAGCCCTTCATTTTCAATTCTCACCTGAGGAAATTTTTCTATTTATCTTTAGTTAGAGAGAGAGGGAGAGGAAGAGAGAGAGAAACATCAACACAAGAGGGACACAGCCAGTTGCCTCTCACATGACTCCGACCAGGCCCTGGGCCGAACTGCAACCGAGATACATGCCCTTGGTCAGAATTGAACCTGCGACTCTTTGGTTCACAGGCCGACGCTCCAATGCTGAGCCAAACCAGCCAGGGCTAAGTCCTTCATTTTCTATTGAGTTGATTTGACACTTATGACAAAATAATTACATATTCATTGATACCTCTCTAGTTGATCCATGTATCTATTCTTAGACCAGTATAAGTCCCCTTCAACTTCGTTCTCTTTTAACATTGTTTTGGTTACTCTGTACCATTTTGCAGTTCTCTAAAAACTTTGCAATCAATTTCACTTCTAAACACTTGTTGGAGTTTAGATCGATAATGCACTAAGTCTTTAGATCAATTTAGAGAGAAGAGACATTTTAATAATATTGAGCCTTTCAATCCATGGATGGATGGATGGATGGATGGATAGATATCTTCATTTAGTTAGGTCTTTCATTTTAGTTTGCAGTGCTTTGTAGTTTTTGGCATAGGTGTTTAGAACATCTTTTCTTATACTTATTCCTACGTATTGATGTTTCTTGTGAAATTACAAGATTTTTTTCTGTTTTTTCCTCACTTGAGGACGCCTTTTTGCATTTTATCTTCAGACAGAGCTGGAGGGAGAGAGAGAGAGAAACATTGATGTGAGAGAGGCACATCGACTGGTTGCCACCCACACAACCCCAACCCGGCTGGGGACAAACTGCAACCAGGCACGTGCCCCTAGCGGGAACCAAACCCAGGACTCTGATCCACAGGACGACACTCTAACTGGCCAAGGCGAGATATCTTTTTTAAATTCTCATTTCTTTGTTAGTAGCCTATAGAAATAGAATTGATTTTTGTATATCTGCTTTGTTTCCATCCATCTTGCTAAATTTACTTTTCCTGAGAGATTATATTTTTTTGGGAGGCGTGTATTCTGTGTACATAACCATTTCATCTTCTTGTAATAATAGGTTTTTAATTTACTTTTCTTTTTCTTGCCTTATTGTACTGGCCAGTAACTCTAGGACATTATTGAATAGAAGATAGCAATAATGGCATAGTTGCTTCATTAATAATCTTTGAGAAAGCTTTCAGTAGTAATTCACCATTAAGTGTGTTCTTGTTTCCTGGCTGGTGTGGCTCAGTGGATTGAGCGTCAACTCATGGACTGAGAGGCAGTTCAATTCCTGATCAGGGCACATTGCCTGGGTTGTGGGCTCAATCCCCAGTAGGGGGGTATGCAGGAGGCAGCAGATGGATGTTTCTCTCTCTCCCTTCCTTTCTAAAAAATTCAGTAAAAACATATTTTTAAAAAATATATTTTTGTAAATCTATAGTTTTGTTTTCTAGGTAGACCATTTGATCTGATTAAGGAAATGCCCTTATAATTTGCAAGGAATTTTTAAATCATTAAATGGACATTAATTTTATTGAATGTGTTTTTTGTTTTGCATACAAGATCCTTTGAATTTTTCTCCTAATATTGTTGTAACTCCATTAATATTCAAATGCTTAAACCACCATTTGGTTGTGATATATCACTGATTTCTATTTCTCTGGACCTCAGGCCGACGCTCTTAACCGCTGAGCCAAACCGGCCAGGGCACTGATTTCTATTTCTGACATAAATGATTTTTGTATAATTCTCATGTTAGGTTTTGATGCTCGACAAATTGAGTGTGGAAAGTAGTGTTCTCTCTTTTTGTAATATTGTGAAAACTGTTAATTAAAATATATATATTTGTAAGGATTATGCCAGTAAAGCTATCTAGGCCTGGAATTTCTATTTTTCATGCCAGTAGTGATGGTTCTTTTTTATTCTCGATATTGGTATTGTGTATTCTCTGTCTTGGTAGGGTTTACTTTTATTAGTCTTTTCAAAGAGCCAACTTCTAACTTTGATTACCAATCTACCCTCCACCCCCCAAACTCTTATTTCAGTACCTTTTTTTTTTTTTTAATTGATTTTTGCTCTTTTTCCTCTACTTTCTTTGGTTTTAATTAGCTGTTCTTTTTCCAATTTCTGAAGATAGAAACTTGCTTACATCATTTTTATTTTTTGTTTGTTTTTGTCCAGCCTCTTCTAGCATATATATGTATTTAAGGTTATAAATTCCTGATACCTAGCTTTTCCTAATTTCCTGATATAAATATTTTGATAACTTATAATGTTACTGTTACTATTAATTAAAGGTTGTAACTTTGCTATTGAGACACACTTTGCCTTTTTACTTGAGCTAATAATCATAATAGTAAAACTGTTATTCCCATTTTCTTGGTATGGAATCAGCAAATGTTTTTCTTTTTATTAAAAAAAAAATAGGGCACTTTAAGAGTGCTGCTGGTTCTTCTGCATGATTTCCCTGAGTTCCTTTGTGATTACCATTATGGATTCTGTGATGTGATCCCACCTAATTGTATCCAGCTAAGAAACCTGATCCTGAGTGCCTTCCCAAGAAACATGAGGCTCCCAGACCCATTCACTCCTAATCTGAAGGTAAAGTTTCAGACAGTTCAAGGAAAAGAAAATATGTCTTAATATTAGTCCTTTGTATGGTAAGCAGGTGTCAGGCCAATCATTTGCTGGGTGACCCCATAGCACAGAATTGCAGAACAAACAGACCTTTGTAATTGCCACATATCACAGGTGTTTTGTTTAAATTGTTGAAGTAAGGGAGAAAAGGGACCACTTAAAACCACACCACCCTGGCATGGGTAATATTAGTTTTATGTATTTCTCTCTCTCTCTCTCACACACACACACACACAATGAATGTTTTCAGAAGTAGAAACATGATGTCTATTCTGTTGATGTCTTTTCTAAGATTAGGACTTTTGGTGAGCCAGTACTCTGATTCTGTACTCTTATTTTGAAATCTAAGTCCAAGAAAAATAACAGTTGGTGGTGCAAATTAGACCTCTCCACAAAAGGTACCTATTTTAAAAAATATAATTTCTATAATTTTGTATGTAAATACTTCTAAACATTGATAAAAAGTAGCTGCTCTACTCTTAAAGACATTTATAATGTGTGTAGCTTTGGAAAAACAATTATACCACTTTATAAGATAGATACAGCTAACTCTTATAAATGCTGTGGTTGTGATTCTTGTATTTGTCTGTGGCAGGTGGATATGTTGAGTGAAATTAACATTGCACCCCGGATTCTCACCAATTTTACTGGAGTGATGCCACCTCAGTTCAAAAAGGATTTGGATTCCTATCTTAAAACTCGGTCACCAGTCACTTTTCTATCTGATCTGCGCAGCAACTTACAGGTTAATTGATTTGTCTTAACTCTGAGCTATATCTTCCATAGAAAGCACTTTGTACGCACAGTCCTTATGTGTGGCCTGTTTGGGAGTTAGTCTTTTCAACTTGATTAAAATATTTTAATACAGCCTGGCCAGTGTGGCTCAGTGGTTGAGTGTTGACACATGCACCAAGAGGTCGCCGGTTCTGTTCCCGGTCAGAGCACATGCCCAGGTTGTGGGCCAAATCCCCAGTAGGGGACATGCAGGAGGTGGCTAATCGATATTCTCTCTAATTACTTTTTCTGTCTCTCTCCCTCTTCCTTCCTCTCTCTCTAAAAATCAATAAAGAAAAAATGTTTTAAAAAAAGGTTTTAATACATACTGTCATTTCTTTTTAAAAAAATATTCATTGAACTTGCTGGGGTGACAGTGGTTAATAAATAGGTTTCAGGTGTACAGTTCTATAATACATCATTTGCATATTGTATTGTGTGTTGACCACCAAAGTCGTTTCTAATGATTGGGTGAGATTATAACTAGATTATACATTTTACTAATTTATTTTATCACTGACACAGGTTATAACCTTGGAAGAGCTGACTAGGGAATGGACTGATTTTTTGTAAGAATAGACTGGTCGTAATTATCCCTGGCCAGTGCTCCAAGGTTTGTCTAAAGAAATGGTTTAATTTGCTCTATGGAAAGTAACTCGAAGTTATATGATATTTCTAATGTTTCCACACCAAGGAAATATAACTCTAACTTCTCCAAATCTTTCCTATAATTGAGATACTGCATATTTTGAATTTCTAAACTTTATGCTGGTACCTAGTAAAGCTTTGATTTTCCAAGGGAAATTTATGTTCATGTTGACACCACCACCACTACCACCCATGGCAGGTGTATTTGTTAAATAACCTCAACAAACTCGAAAATTTATCTAAAATTTAAATTACAAAGAATGTTGACAACAGTTCAGCTTTTCTCTGAAAGCATGGAATGGGTTTATATGTTTTTCTTTATTGATTTTAGAGAGAGGGGAAGGGAGAAAGAAAGAGAGAGAAGCATTGATTGGTCCTGGCCAGTTTGGCTCAGTGGTTAGAGCCTCGGCCTATGGAACAGAGAGTCCCAGGTTCGGTTTCCGCTAAGGGCACGTACCTCAGTTGCAGTTTGTCCCCGGCCCTGGTTGGGGTCATGTGGGTGGCAACCAGTCGATGTGTCTCTCTCACATTGATGTTTCTCTCTCTTTCCCCCCCTTTCTCCCTCCCACTCTATCTGAAGATAAATGCAAAAATATCCTTGGGTGAAGGGGAAAAAAAGAAACATCAATTGTCCACCTCCTGCATGCCCCCTACTGGGGATTTGGCCCACAACTGGGCATGTGCCCTGACTGGGAATTGAACCGGCGACCTTGGTACATGGGTTGACACTCAACCACTGAGCCACACCAGCCAGGTGAAATGGGTTTATTAGTTAGATATTAATTCCTGAATCAACTCTCTGAGAATAAGTCAGGAGCTTTGTTTTGTTCATTTAGGTATCCAATGAGCCTGGCAATCGCTACAACCTGCAACTCATCAATGCACTGGTGCTCTATGTCGGGACTCAGGCCATTGCGCATATCCACAACAAGGGCAGCACACCCTCAATGAGCACCATCACCCACTCGGCTCACATGGACATATTTCAGAACCTGGCTGTGGACTTGGACACTGAAGGTGAGTAAAGCCAGCCAGTTCTCAGAGTCAGGTTCTCTGCACTTTTAAGCCACAGTCCAGTCATAAAAATACATTAGAGAAAGAATGTCCTGTCAATGTTTATGGGTCTCCCTGGTTATTTTATTTTTAATTGGATGGTATCTGCTCAGTGCAGAAAAGTATAAAGGAAAGAATCATCCAGTGTCCTTACCACATCACTTAATAATATTTCAGTATAGTGACTGCAGTGTTTTTTTTTAGTGTTAAACATGTTCTTTTTATTAGCCTCTCTTTAAAAATAAGCTTATGTCACATTGTTTTGTTAGCCTGCCCTTTCCCTAGCATTCATTGGTGCCTATTTGGCATGCAGCATGCTAATATTAGGTATATAAACTTTAATGAATGGGATTTTCCCTACTTGCTGTGCAAAAGGCTTACTGTATAATCCCTGTTATAGGTTGCATCTTGCCTGTTTGAACTACATTTCTTTTGGTGTTCTATATTTTTATGTAATAGATATTCCAGTAGGTGCTAACCAAGGATACCTGCCTACTTTTAACTTTGCTATATTGCTGGCCTATTTGTAGAAGGTATTTGAGTCAGCTTGAAATCAAGATTTAACAAAACTGAATATTGTTATATTCAGAGCCCAACAAAGAAAAAAGGAGGGTAGCCTTTAGAGACATGTTCAAGCTCACTGTGATAGCATTACCAACATGAGTAACATCAAGCAGAGGCAGACAAACAAACTCATTTAATAGATATTGATTCTCTTATAAAATAGTGGTTCTTAAAGTATGGTCTGAGAACCCTCCATGGAGTTCAAGATCCTTTTAGAAGGGCTGTGAGGTCAAAATTATTGTCATAACGTCTTTTTTTGTTTTTGTTTCTTTTTTTTTCTCATTTTGTAACAAGCATACAGTGGAGTTTTCCACAGGCTACATGAAATATAACACTGGAACAGGTTGGATATGGGCAAAAATGAGAATCCAGCTCTCTTCTATTAAGTGACATTAGATTAGCAAAATGTAAAACAGTGACATGCTTCACTATGTTTTTGGGGGGGAAATACTTCGAAACTCTTTTTTAATCCTCACCTGTCTTCAGATAGGGAGGGAGGGAGGGAGGGAGAGAGGGAGGGAGAGAAATATCGACCTGAGAGAGACACATCGAATGGTTGCCACCTACACGACCCCAACCGGGGCCAGAGACAAACTGCAACTAAGGTACGTGCCCTTAGTGGGAACCGAACCCGGAACTCTCCGGTCTGCAGGCTGACGCTCTAACCACTGAGCAAAACCGGCCAAGGCCTTTAAAACTTTTTAATGTGGAAATACTGAAATGAAATACTCTTGGGGGCTTTAGAACTGCAGGATAATTTGAAAGCTTATAGCAGAAATCCAAATCCTAGCCAGTGAAAATGATTGGTCTTATCTTGGTCTTACAGAGCAAGTCTTCACTAAGCCTAGTTTTCTTGATATTTAGGTCGGTATCTCTTCTTAAATGCAATTGCAAATCAGCTGCGGTACCCAAATAGCCACACTCACTACTTCAGTTGCACCATGCTCTACCTTTTTGCAGAGGCCAACACTGAAGCTATCCAAGAACAGATCACAAGGTAAGAGAGAGGTTTGTTTTTTGGATGCTTTTTAAATTGTGCCTCTTCCCCTTTATTCTGAGTTTTTTTCCTGTGCATTGAGCATGATGTTCATTGAACATCTTTTTACATGGATTGAAATGTAGGATATAGTTGTGAACAAAATGGACATGGTTTCTGCCTTCCCAATAATTAGTCTGAATCACAAGCGATTACATGTCATAATCATTGCTGAAGTAAAAAGTTTTCAACAAAAGACATCAGTGTTTTGACTTAAAGTCATTGTGGTGGTGGGGTCGCAATTTTTTTTTATTTTTTTATCCTCACCTAAGGACATTTTTGCATTTATCTTCAGATAGAGCGGGAGGGAGAAACATTGATGTGAGAGAGACACATCGACTAGTTGCCACCTGCACAACCCCAATTGGGGACAGGGACAAACCGCAGCCGAGGTAACATGCCCTTAGCAGGACCTGAACCTGGGACTCTGGTCTGCGGGCTGATGCTCAAGAACTGCTGAGCCAAACCAGCCAGGGTGGGGTCGTAACTTTTAATCAGAGTCCCAAGTTACACGGGCCTAATATTTAAAGCCATGTTAAAGTGTGTAGATTTCTTTATTACCTGTAGTTTAAGTTTTTTAAGCAGCAGAAATAATAGGATCATACTTGTGTTATCCTGATAATAGTGAGGAATCTCTTGGACTGTGTGTGGCATTGGAGATTCGAGTAACGGAGATACACAGACTTGAAAGAATGGGCCAGGCTTTTATTTATTTATCCTCACCCAAGAACATTTTTGCATTTATTGTTCAGATAGAGTGGAAGGGAGAGAGAGAAACATCGATGTGAAAGGGACACATCGAGTGGTTTCCACCCGCATAACCCAACCAGGGCCAGGGACAAACTGCAACTGAGGTACGTGCCCTTAGCGGGCACCAAACCCGGGTCTCTCTGGACTGTGGGCCGACGCTCTAACTGCTGAGCCAAACCGGCCAGGGCTGAGCCAGACTTTAAAAAAAATGTTTTATTGATTTTAGAGAGGAAGAGAGAGGGAGAAAAAGATAGAAACATCGATGAGAGAAAGATCAGCATTGAACAGCTGCCTCCTGCACACCCTCCACTGGGGATGGAGCCTACAACCTGGGCATCTGCCCTGAGCATAGGTCAATGCCTAGCCACTGAGCCACACTGGCTGGGCCAGACTTATTAAACTTGCCCCTTCACCTAATAGTAATTTGTTGGTATTAGGTAACAGTGTTCCTTAGATTTATATACCAAAAATTAAGTAGTGATAATATCCTATCTTGTGATTACTTATAAAGCTATAGTAAGCGTCCTTGTACTTAAATCTTTGTTCTTGTGTTTTATTATTTTCTCGGTAAATTTAGAAATACAGTTGGTTAGGTAAAAGATGAATATATAGGCCAATACTAATTTCCATTCAGTATTCGAAATTTGTTTCCGATTTCCTTTTATTGAAGCATCCTTTTTGCACTATGTAATCTGATAGTATCCTTAACTTTTCTAGGCAGAATTCAAGCCCAGGTTCCCTAACTCTAGAATCCACCTACATTAACCATGCTATATAGAGAGATTAATCTACTTGGCTTTAGTAAAGCTAACAACCTTTTGTTGTTGTTGATCTTTATCCGAGAATATTTTTCTATTGATTTTTTAGATACTGGGGGCGGGGGCATTGATGTGAGAGATGCCATGATTGGTTGCCTCCCTGACCAGGGCTGGGCATTGAACCTGCAACCCAGGTACGTGCCCTTGACTGGGAAACAAACCCTAGACCCTCCAGTCTTCGGGCTGATGCTCTAACACCGAGCCAAACTGACCAGGGCAAGCTATCAACTTTTGCATGTAGTTTAATAATCAGGGAGAAGAGTTAAGGGAAAAAAGGAATGTAGTAATGGTCCTAAATTTGTATGTTTTTCTGTGCATTAACTTATTTCTCCCATTCTCCAGGGTTCTCTTGGAACGGTTGATTGTAAATAGGCCACATCCTTGGGGTCTACTTATTACCTTCATTGAGCTGATTAAAAATCCAGCATTTAAGTTCTGGAACCATGAGTTTGTACACTGTGCCCCAGAAATTGAAAAGTAAGTTAAAAGTAGTGTTTTAATTGTCTAAGGATGAGACAGAATTGAGAATCATTTGATGGCTTCAGCCTGGGTGGGTGATTAAGAAGGCAGAAGTTGCCAAAGCTAATGAGACAGAGTACTCAGGCCTGAAACTTTTCTCACAAACTTGTAACTCTTTTCTTCAGGTTATTCCAGTCCGTTGCACAGTGCTGTATGGGACAGAAGCAAGCCCAGCAAGTAATGGAAGGGACAGGTGCCAGTTAGACGGAACTGCTTTTCTGTTGTAAATGTGTCAGCCTGGATGTCCCACAGCACCAAGTTCCTAAACTGGCTGAGGAATTCTTTCAGTTCTTCCTGACTTTCCCAGCCCCTTGGTTCTTGGGTATCTGCCCCAATTACTGTTTGGGTCAGCTTCCTGTCTATGTGGGCACGTTCCAAAGTTTAAATGCATTTTTTTTTGACTCTTGGCCAAAATTTAGAAAATGCTGTGAATATCATTTTGAACTTGTGTAAATATATGACAGAGAAAACCTTTGTCTGGAACTTCTTGGATTTGTGCAAAATATGTCCAAGGCAAGTATATAAACTGGTACCTGCCCAGCTTATAATTCAAGAAGCTGCTGCCATGTACTTGTCTGGGGACATAGTTCCATGCCTTCTGACATTCCTGGTGTCCCAAAGAAGTAGCAACAAGGCCAGTTTAAATATTATGTAACTTATTTTTTTAATGGGACAGGGGACCTTGAAAATCACACAATTGTTTTAAAAAATGTGGATGTGATAGAATTTAGCTCACAATTGCAATCCCATGGGGTTTTGCTTTTTGTCCCTTCTCCAAATCTAAAGCTGACTGCTGGAGAGCATCATTTCCTCATTTTTGCTGGAGAACGTGCTGTTTTTATAAAGGGAAACCAGACCAGGCCTAAAGCTCCCCATCTCTCCTGATTCTGTAAACTGAAGGGAACCTATGAAATGAAAGCCCTTCCCCTCTTTATGCCAGGCTAAGTTGAGTAACAACAGAAAGTCAAAAGGACCAATACAGCCCCTTTTGTAAGGATTTTGACTGTTTTGTAAATGTATTGGTCCAGTGTTAATACTTTGTAGCCTTTCTAGTTTCCTGGGCTTTAGCTCCCCTACTTCTTGTATGTGTATACATACTGTAGTCAACGCAAACATTAAAGTCATGACACATGTGGGAGTTCACTGTGCCTTTTCTCAGGAGCAGCAGCCAGTAATGATGGTGAGGAGGAAAGTAGACAGCCCACCCTTGCAAAACCCAGGGTCTTTGGGGGTCACCAGCTCCTTGCTGAATAGTAGAGCTCTCCCAGTACATTTGAACATGTTTGGCATGTTCAGACAAGCAAAGTGGTTTTTTTTTTTCTGTTCTTTTTAATAGTATAAAATTGTTAGAGCAGGTTGCTATGGTTAGACATTATAAAATGCCTTTTATTTTTAAAAGAAAGTATATATGTAAAACTTATCCCACTTATACTTTATACATTTAATGGCTGTCAAGTTTTATGGCCAGAGAGGACAAAAAGGTCTAACATTAAATAGTAGAAAGTCTTCCATGAAGCAGGCTTGAATGTCATGGGTGTCTAGGACTTCTTCTCTGGGGGTGAGTTGTGCCAGGTAGAGCAAACTTCAGACTGCTGTGGAATTCAAACAAATGCTCTGAGTACCAGTATTAAATTCTCTAACAGGAAACACAGTCTTTAAAATTAGAGCAACATGCTCAAAATAGACCTCAGTTTTAACCAGGTCTACTTTCATAGTCTGTTATTCAACAGGACCTTTTACTATCACAATCACATTTCTGCTAACTTTGGTTCAAACTGAGAACAAAAAGTGTATTGGTCTAAAAAAATTTTTTTTAAATAACAACAATGGTAATAACAACAAAAAAGTGTATTGGTCTTGGTGACAATTAGCAGTGATTCCCAAGTGTGCCGTTCCCAATCCTTATTAGACCTGTCTCCTTACTTCACAGTTCATCCTAGCACACTTTTGCTCCTTTTCCTTTTGGTATTTCATAAGAGAGAAAAGATCCAAATTTTCCTTCTTTTCGGGCATCAGTGAACTTGGCTTATAATGAAGTCTTCATGGATGTTCCTTTAGGCACTAGAGAATCCGCTTAGCTTAACTTGTCAGTTCCAGCAACTGGTGTAAAATCATCTTCTGACCATAACGAACCTGTAAGGCCTGCTGTTCCCTCCAGCTGAGTTTGGTGTAGACCTCCTTGTTACTGAGTAAATCTTGCTCAGTTTTTAAGTCTGTGGCATAGGTTTGCAGGGTCAACAGAACACTGTCCCGAAGAAGCTGTCTCCATGATTCTTTGAGCTTGGGGATATTTGTCATTGTCAGGCTGTCCTCTTCCCTTTCATCATCTCCCCAACCGTCCTGGTCTTTAATTTCTCTGAACTCCTCAGTAGGCATGCACAATACCTAGGAGTAACCACAGGGCCTTTTAATTAGGTTGTGCTACCTGTGTATTTCTGAAATTAAAGTAGAGAAGCTAGGCTATCTTGGCTTGGCAGTATTCAAGCATCTTCCATTCCTCCCTCACCTGGCTCTTTAACTAGTTCTTTTTTTTTTTTTTTAATCTTCACTGGAGGACATTTTTGTATTCATCTTCAGATAGAGAGGGAGAGAGACATCGACTGGTTGCCACCCACAGGACCCCAGCCGGGGCTGGGGACAAACCACAATTGAGGTACGTACCCTTAGTGGGAACTGAACCCAAGTGTCTCTGGTCTTTAATCTGGCCAGGGCTAACTAGCTCTAAATATGCAGGCTGCTGTCAGCATTAAATGATCATTTTGGGCCCTCTACCTTTAGTGTGGTAGTCAGTTCCTCTTCAGTCAGCACTTTTTCCCACCCAATCACAAAGGCTCCCTCTTCCCCTACCATCTCCAGTTTGCATAAGTAATCCCAGCGTTCGAGGAGCAGGAGCCTTTCAGCTTCAGCTTTTGTTCCTGTAGATAGGAAAGTAAAAGTGGGAAGTCTGAGTATATCAAAGAGCTCATTTCTTAGTCTACCACCTACCTTGTACAATCAGACACTCACCCTGTAATGCTGCTTCACGAACCGTCACCATCTGAATGTCAGCTGTGTCATCTGTGTTGTCAGGGTATGGTTCAACAAAACCGTACATATGAATCAGCTGCCAATTAGCCATTTGCCCATACGTGTTGAAGATCTCATGGCCCTTAGGAATGGGCTTAGTAGCCACCATCCGAAGATAATTCTGGAGTGGAAGGGAGATGCTGGGACCAGGCCCTCTCCAAACCAGCCCTATTATTCCCCTCTTAGGGTCTTCCAGCAGGTATAGATCAGCAATGGGACTAATGTTGTGCCAACCAACAGTAACTTTCCACATATTAACAAAATAGATAAAATCACTGGTATCATCCTACACTGCTGACCTGCTGTCCACATTGGTTCCCTGGCATTGTGCAGAGCAGCCAACCTCCAGCACCAAGTAAAGGATGGTAGTCAGGTACATAGAGGATTAACCACAACTTTTGAGATGTTTTGTGCTCAAACTATTTCACTGGGATATGCGAATGAATGCATACAGGAGTAGCTAACCTCACCTACTCCTTTTCTGGTGGAAGAAAATGGTGCCCATTTAGCCCAATTGCCAGGTGGGCATAAATAACAGGCACTGGTTTGCATCATGCCCAGTCAATGCAAGTAAGAACAGGAACTGGGAAGGGTCCACTCACTGGAGAGTATTCTAGATTGGCATTGTGATCGGGTAAGTGGTTCAGTATGTCTGCAGCAGGCACCATCAAAGGGGGGTTTGGCTCCTTTTCATCGTCCTCTTCCTCCAGTGGTTCCTGAAAGCTACCAGAGAACTTGGCTAAAGCCCAGTGTAGGGTAAGAGGCGCAGGAGGTGGGGTTCGCTGTTTCCCCTTTTGTGCCTCACTAGAGTTCTAAGGAGGAGGGCCCTTAGAGGCTCTGGTCACTGACCTATAGGCCATCACGAGCGCCACGAGCTGGTGGTAGAGTTCCAAGGAGCGAACCCTGGGGCTGAAAAGGTGGGGGTGGGCTTCCATGAAGGGCAGCACGATGGAATAGTACTCGCTGCGGATGTTGGCCAAATCCTTCTCCACGGCTTCAGGTACCCCTGTCCCCTGCAGCAACCGCCTGCGCTCCTCCTCGGGCCTGCAGTGAAACCCCGTGTTCTCTTCACACACCCTACCGGGACTTAGTGCTTGCGAGGCAGCCCGGTTCCCGGGACACAGCGCGGGTGCTCCCCAACTCCTCCCACGTCTCTCACCAGAACATAGGGTGCTTCAAGTGGCCCAACTCGGGCCAGAGCGCAAAGTAGGGGCTCCAGGGTGAGGCCGGGGCCTGCAACTCGTGGAGTAGCGCCAGGAGAAGGGGCACCCAGCCCGACTGGCTCTGCAGCGCGCCTCGCTCTGAGGGAGACACAGGTGAGCGCCCCGGCAGGCGCGGGTCCACCTCGGCGTCCCACCCCCGCCGGCGTGCCCACCTCGCTCCAGCAGCTCGCTGATAGAGCAGGTGTGTTGCGACAGGAGCGCGGCCCGCGGCACCGTGAACAGCAGCTCTCCGGGCTGCACGGTCTCCCGGGCCACCATGCCGTAGCCGGCGACCGTGCCCTGCCGGCTTACCGCCACCTAATCGGGAGGAGCAGCGGGTCAGAGCTGGCCTGCGCCGCGCCTGCTTCTGTCTCCCGCCCCACCCCCACTCACCTTGGGACTCAGCTCCAGCCCGACGCGCCTGCACCAGCTCAGGAAGCCAGCCACTGGGTCCAGGCCCAGGTCGTCGTCGTCGCCGCCGCCAACAGGCTTCGTCACCTAAGACAGAGCGCATTGGCAAGGCCTCGCCCCAGAGAGTTCGTGGAGGGGGGGCGGCGGAGACCGCGGCGCGCACGGAGGAAGGTTCTGGGTGGGGGAGGGGACCGAGAGCCGAAAGTGACCTGCGGGCGCGAGGGAGTGGAGAACCCCGTGCGGAACGGACTGTGGGCAGGGCCGCGCTCGGCGGTGGGGAGAGGTGGGCCCCATGCCGGCGGCCCGCGACTTACCCGCCGGCGCTTCGCCTGAGTCGCCATGGTCCGAGGGCGGTGCTTCCGGTGTCCCTGGCCACGCCTCCAGACGTCCCTGGCCACGCCTCCAGACGGGACTCTGGGGGCGGGGCCGACCCGCCACGCGGGCTACGTGAAGTTCGTATCAGAGTCCCCGCGGAAGGCGGTTAGGGGATTGCACCTGGTTCAATGAGTCCTTCTGAGACTGTCCTGTGAGGCCGGGGGTCTCCATGTGGGTTCAGAAAACGTAAGGTCGGGTGCAGGAAGACATGTCCGCGTGCCACCTCAAGCCTGGTTCTGAGCCAAGCACAGCCTCCCCTTTGGTCTGCGACAGCAGAGATCTCGCCATTGTCTGGATGCAAGCTGAGGGCCTCGGGCTGCGGCTGAGCGTACCCCGCGCCTTGCCTTCGTCATCGCGACCACTTTAGTTAGCTGCGGTTATGTATGGTTTCATTTGCTCAGTGAGAGCAGTTTGCGTGTGTGGCGTGGGAAGGGCTCATGGAACTAAATAGACTCCCTCCGTCACACTCGCCAGTATATCCTTGTTTTCATTTTCTGCATAGCACATAGTGGGCTTAATTTTTATTTACTTGCTTTATTAGCAGACACACAGCAGGAACTCAGTATCTGGGTAAATAAATGGCTGAGTGAATCAAAAGTAAACATGGAGAAGGAAGGAGCGTGCTGTTCAAGAAGATGAGGCAGCGAATGGAGAGGTTACAGGCTTGTTTTGAAGTCAAACAATGCCAATGCTAGATCCCCACTTGGCTTTATTAGGGCAGTCCCTTATCCTGAGTCTGTTTCCTCAGCTTGAAACTAAGATCATGAATATCTACCCTGTAGATTAATGTAAGGACTGGTAGGATACTACATGCTCAACCCCACCAAAACCAGAGAAGCGCCAGCCTCGCCAGCCTCAACATTGTCTCTTCCAAAGCTTCCCAAGGTGCGTGTGACATCACCATGCTCGAGTTTCTCAGTTTCTTTATTAGTTTTTCAGCAATTAACTCTTTCTACACTGACAAGGGTTTTTATTTGTTTTACATTTTGCCGTTTCTGAGTCTCATGATATTAACCACTAGAATACACAATTAGGCTCTTCACTCTGTACAGAGAGGAAAATAATAAACTCTATTAAAAGTTCACTTTGACCAAAAAGACAACCTCCAATGGAAAACCACACACAGGAGGACCCAATATACATATATATATATAATGTATAGATATTTATAGATATCTCATCTGAAAGAACACAGCAAAAAAAAAATCCAACCTGCAGCACTATCTACAGTAAGAGGGATTGATTCTAATTTTCAAATAGTCACATTCAATATACAAAGGAAGCACATGAGTGAATTGAACTAGGGACAGACTAACAATCCACCGGGCTCTAGAGCAGTCTAGCAATGGCTTAAGATTATAGAAGGGTGGGCATATGTGCAGAGGAAATATGGATGCAGGTGTCCTCCCAGCCTCAGAGCAAACCCCCAACCCCCACACACACACCCCAGCCCTTCATTTTTCATAGCTCTCTCCCCTCTCGTTTTACTCATTTTGGGGTTTGTGGCAATTGATTCAGGCTCTGAGGCGAATGGCTTCTGGTTTCTGGCCAGGAGATTCTACCTGATAAGGTGGTGGATGGGAAACATGGCACAGTCCTGGGCTTTAGGTGGCATGAGGGGGCTGGGGTGTGGGGAACCTTTCTCCTCTGCCTGGTCCTTGTTCACTTCACCTCCCACTCTAGAATCTAGCAAAGCCCCTGCCCAAGCCAATCCAACAGGCTGAGATGGTGATGGGGCCTGTGGAAGTTTTGCTACTCTGGACCAGTTCTAAACAAACTTACTTAGTGATGCCTAAGTGAAACGCTGGCATAACTTTATCCAGAACTTGCCCAACACCATGTTTCTGGCGGCCTTGGCCATACTGTCCTTCCTGGAACCTGGGGCAAAAAAAGATCTATTGGTACTTTCAGCCACTGCTGCCTGTGGCCACGTGCTAGCTCCCAAAGGTAGGGAGGGGTACACTCCATACTCACTGGCTATCCTAGCCTTTAACCTCAGCCCCCAAGTCAGGTCCCTGCGGAGATGGAAGACTTTCTGCTAGGGCCTTGGCTCAGAAATGGGACAGCGTCAGGAGGTGGCAGAGTGTGTGAGCTGGAAGAGACAGTCTGTGGGGTTCCTGCTCTTAAGGTACTCTGTTTTGTTTTCCTTGGACAGAGAAACCCCCTTCAGCCCCTGCCTGCCTCGCCTGATGGCACCAACAAAAGAGCGGCTTTGTAGGGGCGCCCCCGTGTGGCCATTGTTCAGATGATTGTCACATGTGCAAGACTGAAACATGTGCTGGGTGGAGGGCCTGGGTGGGGGCCCTGCAGAGCTCCAGGGCTGCTCACCTGCCAGTGTCCCCTGCTTCCATCTTCTGGTTCTCACGCCAGCGCCTCAGCTGGACCCCGTGCTCCTGCTGTCCTAGCACCCATCACCTCACAACTCCCACCTTCAAACCTGCCTGCCCGAGGGGGGTCATCACATGCTCTTTCTTTAATCCAGGAGGTTACCCTGGATCCTGGCCAGAGGACTCAGTCTTTCCTTAGCTGATCCCCTTCCAGCCTGGGCAGTGGGGAGGTGGAAGACAGGGATCCAAGTTGGCTACGTCAAGGTTAGTGAAGTGGAGGTGGGGAACCATCAGGAGACTGTTCTGCTGTAGCATCTAAGAGCTGTAACCCCAATTCCTCCCCTCACCCTCACAGAAATAAACAAAACAGAAAAGGAGCAGGTGCGAGGATGGCAGTGGGACTTCAGTGTGGGTGGGGCACGTGGGCGTCTTCGCGGGACCAAGAGCTTCAACAGGACACCTCCATGGTGTGGTTGACCTGGCCCAAACCCTCACTGCTCTCCGAGTGGGTGCAGGCCTGTGGGCGGCTGCCATCCACCGAGCTGGCGCTGGTGAGGGATGCGGTCCGAGAGCGGGCGAGACGGGTCATGCTGGCTGAAGGCACTGTGGACACAGGTGGGACTGGGTGTGAGGGCCAGAAGGCAAGGCCGGGTGCCAGCAGGCGGGATGAGGATTCACACAAGCAAAGCAGCGAGCGAGGCCCATTCTTCTGATGGCACAGAGGCCGTCCCAAGCAGGGCTCTGGCATCTGCTCTGTCAGCCCCAGGCAATGCAGCGCCAGCAACAGTGAGTGAGCCAGAGGGCCAGGGGCCAGGGCTCACAGATGCCAGCAGGACCCTCACAACAGCTGGCCAGAGACATGGCCAGAATGGGGTGGGAGTTGCCCAGGTAACCCAGAACTCATTTAAGGAAGAGAGGTTATTTCCACGAGGCCTAACCTCAAGAGGATGGTGGGACCAGGAGAGTAGGGTGGACAAAGTGTGGTGGCCTCAAACTGCCCCAAACCCCATTTCTGCCCTCAGGGAGAGTTTCACAAGTGAGACTCTGCCCTCCTGAACGCAGCTGGCCACCTGCTGCAGCCCAGCTCAGGCATCACAGGGTGCCCCTGCCCCCAGGGCCAGGCCTGGGCTCGACCTCTGAGTGGGTCTGGTTCCACCTGCCAGAGCTCTGGAAACCACACAGCCCATGGCAACCTAGAAGCAAGACTGCTCTAAAGCCCAGTCAATCTGGAGCCCTACAAAGGGACCAAGCCCGCACCCCCCCAGGATCTGTGGACGAGGGGGACTCTGGGCTTTGGAGGTAAGCAGGACATAGGAAGGTTCCAGACCACAGCGAGATGCGTCCTGGCTCAGCACAGCAGAAGACGGAGCAAAGGAGCAGGGAGGGCCTGGGTGGTGGGGGTCCATGCATCGGGGGAGGGGCTGCAAGGCTACCTGCTCCTCCGCTCAGCCTTCGGTCCTTCAAGTATGCAACTAAGAGAGAAGACAGAGCCAGAGAGGGGTGGGGTAGGGGGAGACAGAACATGGGTGAGGAGTGTGGTCCAGCGAGGCAAGGGTGTTGAGATGGACCAGAGATCAGACGAAAGGACAGGCACAGAGGGCTGGAGGCAGGGCTAGAGTCTCAGGAAGCCCACTCCTGCCCACTCACCAAGCAGCAGCCACGGAAGGGACCACATAGCCCTGAAAGCCCCAACTGCAGGGTGGGGGCACTTATCTCGCCTCCCCCCATCTCTCTGGCACTGAGGGGCTCGTGCCTATAAGGCCTTTGGGGCCCTTATCTAGTCTTAGTGTCCTCATCATTCTGCTGAGCCTCAGTCTCCCCAGGTACAGATAGGGGAGGTTGTCCCAAATCCCTCCCAGCTCTTGGGCTGCCTGGTGGTGGTTCTCCCGGGGCCCTGGCAGGCGTGGCTCATCCATCCATCCCGCAGATGTTGACTGGGTGCCTCCTGGGCTCGGCCGCTCAGACCTCCTGCTGCCTCACTGCCAGCCTTGCCCTACTTCTGCACAGAGCAAGGCCCCTGGGGGCCAGAGGGAGATCTGTTCCTGGGTGTGGACCCTGCCTTCCCAGAGGCCCGTCCCCTACTGAGGCCCGAGCTCCAGAGGCTCAAATCTGAGGGGAACAAAAATTCAGGGAGAGGAAGTCTGCTTCCTGCAGGAGCTAGTGTGTGTGTATTGGGGGCTCAAAGCACAGTCTGGATCTGAGCACAGGGGGAAGTTTGGAGGTGGAGGGGCCAGGAGGGGGCCAGTGCCACCCATGTCCTTCGATCCCCAGGATCTTCTGAATGCCACCCCCAGGTTCAGCTGCCTGTTGAGGTGAGGAGCTCTTCTCCCAGCCTTGGGGGCCCAGGGCCATCTGGGTCCTGACACTCAGGTGGCTCCACCATGTGCCTTTCCCAGTCCCCGGTCTCCAAGCCCACTCTTCCATTGCCCCATCTACAGTGCTGAGAACAGGTGCTGCAGGCCCAGCAGGGTGGGGGGGGTGACACCTTCAGGCAGGCTTCCCCGGCAGGACTGGGGCCTGGTTCCCCAGGGCTGGAGAAGGGCTCCTCACCCCAGAAGGCCCAGACATGCCCCAAGTCTCCCCCGGGCCCAGGGAAGCGGGGCATGGCCTGGGCTGACTGACGCACAGCGTAGGCCTTTGTGTGTCCCCGGCAGCAGGGGAGCATGTGGTGAGTGACCAGCATCTGGGTCCCTGTAACAGCTCATCACCCGCCGGCTGCTCATCAGAACGCCCGACAGGTGCCAGCCCACCTGCCACCAGTCGCAGGGGTGGTCTGGGTAGAGGTGTACTCACTGTAGCCCATGCCTTGCAAGAAGTATTTGAAGGCTTCAGTCAGCTTCCCGGGCTGCAAGGAGGGACAGGCACATGCTTTGGCTGTCTAGGACTGTGAGGAGGAAGGAGGCTTCCCCCACCCTCGGCTAGGTAAGGGAGGGAAGGCTGAGTCTCACCTGTGTGACCTGGGGGAGCCCCCCGGAATCTGCCATCTGCAGAGGAGAGAGGGGGGTGAGCAGAGCAGGCCACCCCAAGCCCTGCCTGGCCCTCCTACCTGGACAGGCTCCCCTGACCAGACATGCGGACCCAGGTGGGACCCCAGGCAGGCCGCACAGTTAGGGGAGCTGGCCCAGGGCTGGGGAGGAGGGTCTAACCTTCAGGAAGGTCGTGGTTGTCGGGTCCAGTTTGGAGTTGCAGTCAACCTAAGGACGAGGAGCAGTTTCAGCAGAGTGAGGTGGCCCCAACTGCTAATGCAAGTTCTGCCCCCAGCTGGGAACTCCCAGGCTGCATGCTCCCAGAGTTCCAACAGGAGAGGTGACATGATCCCCAAATGCAATGGGTGCAAATAGTGGTCCAAGGGGGACATTACTTATTGCATAAAAAATGGGTCAAATCCTAGAGGAAGAAAGCTTAGTCTCTGGGCCTGAAGTGGGGAGACTGAGGTGGGCTGCCCTGAGGGGGGTCTCCCTGAGGTCTCCAGGCCTCCCTCACCTGAAGGAGGGTGGCTGTGGTGAGCGGTGATGCACGGCAGAGTGGTGGGGAAGTGGGATGAGGAGCCCACCACCCAGGCCTGTCCCTGAGGTTTCCCTGGGCTGGATCATGGATTGGCTGCTGACCAGAGGCCAGTGACCCCCCTCACTTCTGTCCCCAACCCCAGTTAGAGCCTGACCCCTCACTCACCACCCCATCCTCAGCAGGTGCATTGTCCCCCACCACCAGCATCACGGGGCAGCTGCAGACACAGAGGAAGAGGGTTGTCTGGCCTGGGCATGGTGGGAGGGGGCAGGGCGGGGAAAGGTGGGCGCAAGGGGATGCTCACCGGAGTGTCTTGGCATTAGGCACTGTTCCAGGCCGGTTAATGTCCAGGTCTCTGCGGCTGCAGGGAGAGAGAGGTGCTCATTCCAGCTGTATTTCAGCCATCCCCTGTCCCCTCCCCCAACAATGGCAATTAGGGCCCAACATTCCTGGAGACCGCAGCTGCTAAAACAGGGAGACAGGGGCCTTCACTGCATAAGTAGGGGCCTTCAGTCGCCAGTGTGGCTCAGTGCTTGAGCGTCAACTTGTGCACCAAGAGGTCGCCGGTTTGATTCCTGGTCAGGGCACATGCCCAGGTTGTGGGCCTGATCCCCAGTGGGGTATGCAGGATGCGGCCAAGTGATGTTCTCATTGATGTTTCTCTCTCTCTCTCCCCCTCTCCCTTCCTCTCTCTCTCAAATCAATCAATAAATAAAAATTAAAAAAAAATAAAAGCCCTGGCCAGTTTGGCTCAGCAGTTAGAGCGTCGGCCCGCGGACCGGAGAGTCCCAGGTTCAGTTCCTGTAAGGGCACCTACCTCGGTTGCAGTTTGACCCCGGCTCCGGTTGGGGTTATGTGGGTGGCCACCAGTCGATGTGTCTCTCTCACATAAATGTTTCCCTCTCTCTCTCTTCCTCCTTCTTTCCCCCCACTCTATTTGAAGATAAATGCAAAAATGTCCTCGGGTGAGGACAAAAAAAAAGATAGGGGCCTTCAGGGCTCTCCTCATGCATTACTTCTTCCCAGACCCCCAACTCATGCCAGGTGGGCCCTCAAATTTGGCTCCGACCACCCAGCCCCCGGAAGTGCTGCTTGGATGACCACCACCTGTGCTATGGGACCCAGCCTGTCACTCTCCATCCTTTCTCCAGCGCTCTGCACACGGCTGGTGCTCAGTCCATATTTGTAGGGTAAAGAGGAGGGAAGACAGGCAAGTAGGGGCCTGGCCACTTCCCCACAGGGCACCCCCCAAAGGGGCTCCAAGGAGCACAGCTTAAAAACCACTGACATCATCCAACCTCCTCCCAGGTACACGCCAGGCCCAGGACTGTGGGGGTCGGGGATGTCCCCTACGGCTTCCTCGGGCCATGCCCCGGGGAGGAGAAGGAATGGATAAGCCCTGCTCCCTGTCTGCTCTTCATGGGGTGTGACCCTGGGCAAGACGCGACTCCTGTCCGAGGCGTAACTGTCTGCTCTTCCACAACCTGGGGACAGTGTCACCTGTCTGCCTGCCCCTCATGGAAGCTGTAGAGGGTCCCACCTGTTGTACATGTTCCAGAAGAGCTGCAGGTTGGCCTGGTTCACCACATTCCCGATCTGCTGCCGGTAGCTCTGCACCAGCTCCGAGTTGTTCATCAGCTCCTCCTGGGCCCAGGACAGAAGCTTGTGGGCTCAGAGCGGGTGGGGCCGGTGTCAGGCCAGAGCCCAGATCAGCCTTTGACCGCTCTTGGCAGGGTGGGGCGGTGGGTGGAGCCCCCCAAATGTGGGAGAGAGAACCCAAGGAGGGGAGAGGAGGAAGGCTCCACAGAGCTGTGGGAGGAGGTCTCCCCCTATGTGTCTTTCAGGTACCCCGGCACCATGGCCAGCAGCAGAGGACAGAGTGAGACAGGTCAGATGCCACCTAACCCCTGCCTTCCTCCTGCCCAGCTGGGAGGGAGCAGAAGCCCCTCAACCCAGCATCCCTGAGAGTGGGCAGAACCAGGCCCTTCAGCAGCCTGGTCTCCCGAGACCCCCAGCCCACCAGCTGTGCTCCTGTGAGGATGGTCCCACGCCCTCACCTGGCTGAAGAGGTGGGATAGCACCGTGTCGGGTAAAGTGCTGGTCAGGCCGGACAGCTGCGGGCCAAGGCGGGGGTCAGTGTGAGAGCCGCCCCACGGCCTGGCCCCCGCCCCCACCCTGGCCAGGTGGCCCACACTCACCTTGGTGGCGGCCCAGTCGATCCAGCCTTTGCCATTGGGGTCAATGTTCATCAGCACCAGCCCCTCCACCAGGTCGGGGAAGATAAGCTGCGTGAAAGGAAGACAGGACTTGGGGGAGGCCAGACAGGGAGCCCAAACTTCCTCTCTACTAAATAGGCTGTAAGATTCTGGCCCTGACTGCCTCACAGGTGGTTTGGTTCGGAGGGTCCAAGGAGAAGGACACACTCTGTAACGGCTTTAAGACGCCACTGATGCCCGGCTGGTGTGGCTCAGTGGTTGAGTGTCGACCCACGAACAAAGGTTGCTGGTTCGATTCTCGGTCAGGGCACATGCCCAGGTTGTGGGCCTGATCCCCAGTCGGGGGCATGTAGGAGGCAGCCAATCTCTCTCATCGATGTTTTTTCTTTTTTTTGGTACGTGCCCTTTGCCGCTAGGGCCTAGTGGGAACAGAACCTGGGACTCTCTGGTCCGGTCCGCAGGCTGACGCTCCAACCGCTGAGCCAAACCAGCCAGGGCTCTCATCGATGTTTTCTATCTGTCTCTCCCTCTCCCTTCCTCTCTCTAAAATCAATGAAGAAAAAAATATTTAAAAAGACGCCACCGATGACCACCTGTCACAGCTGGAAACCTGCGTGGGTGCCACGTCCAGCTGCCCACTCATCCTGCCACCTGCGGCCTTCCAAAATTCTCGGACTGATTCTGAATCCCTGCCCATGTCACTGGTTTTCACCCCTTTGAATATATCTTTGGAGATGCTGCTGTTGCAAAACAGGATTAAACATCTTCAATAAAACATTTTGTTTCTTGGCTTTTATAGACAAGGAAGTTCTAGTCCATTATGTGAGAACCAAACCTGGTATTGTTAGACATGGGAAAAGGACTCACACTTTCTGCTCATGCCCGTGTTTAGGGGGCAGTACACCTACAATACTCATGTCCTGTCAAGTCTGGGGTGACAGGGAGTTAACAAAATGCCTAACTGTTGAAATAGAAACGGGAGTTGAAAATGCTTGGTTATTTCTTTTGAAGAAAGAAAGAATTTGAATCCTGAAAATTAAGTTTTTGTTTTTAGGGTTTAAAAGCTTGTGGTTCCTACCCAACATGGTGTTTTTGAAATGTGACTTTCCTTAAACCTAGCAAACTGAACGTAAGTGTGATTTTTGGTTAAAACGTGACTCATGTTTAAATATTACTCTTATTAGTGGATGAGTGGTTGTGATGACTCTTATTTTGTGGCTAGAGTGATGAGTTTATTTTGTGGCTAATAGAAAGTTTGGCTATAGATAATGGTTAAGCAAGTTACAGTCTTTTGAGGAAATGTATGGAAAAAGTAACCTTTTTAAAAAAAAGGTTAATTTCCTTAGAGCCCCCTCCCCCCAAAAAAGGCTTTTCTAAGTGAAGAGGAAGTGGGGAGGGGAGAAGAAAGAAAGGGCAGGCAAGTTCCTGTGGCTGAGGGCTGCCAGGAAGACCAGCCCTGAGCGGGTGCAGGGGAAACTCACCGCAAACTTGGCCAGCACATAGGCTCCAGCTCCCACTCCGATGCCAATCACATACTTGAACCTGGAGGAGAGCATGGCGGTCACTCTCAGGCCAGGGCTGCCATTTCCCATGAATGTCATCTGAGCAGGCCCCACCCACAGCTCTCAGACCTCAACCAGAAACCGGTGGCTCTGTGGTGGTGGGCACCCCTCGGCCCCAGCACAGGGACGGGCTGGCGGGGACTCACCCAAAGTGCTGCACCACGCTGGGGAGCATGGCGGCCAGCTGCTCCATGGATGGAAACTGGTACCTGCAGGCGGAGCAGGAGGTCAGGCCCAGGTGTGGCTTGGGGCACAGAGCTGGGGAACGTTGGAGGGGATTCGGGGTACCTACCCCTGAGGAAACTGTGACGCCCCCACCTGCTGACCGGGGGCATCCACGTGGCACACCACAAAGTGCTTGGTGATCTCCTGCATGTCCTCGAAGTTGAAGAAGGTGTTGAAGCACAGTTTGTCTGCAGAGACACACCTGTGTCTGAGCAGAGTGGTGGGGAGGCCTGTGGCTGAGAGGGAGGGTGAGGCAGAGACGATCAGCCTCACGGTTCAGTGGGGAAATCAAGGCCCAAGTGGCTAAGGACACAGAGCTGAGTGTGGTCGGACCTACAGGGGGAGGAAGGGGAGGCCTCACTGCTCTAGCAGATTCGAGACAGGGAAAGGCCGGGTGGGGCTGGGGTACACTTACGGTTGAGGCCCACATCGTGGTAGGTCAGGATGGCCGGGCGGTTCCCCTTGGGGGGGCCCCGGATCACCACATGCAGGAGGCCGTAAGGCGTTTCGATGTCATGCTCCTGGAGGGAGAGAGAGCGCTGGACACTCTGGGCGGCCCCCAGTCCTGGCTCCTCTGCGGAAAGAGGCTGGGGAGCAGCCAGGAGCTGTTGGGCTGTAGTTCGGCCTCCATGTCCCATGGGGGTGGGACGTCCCATTCTCGTCACTCTTGGCAGCCCGCAGAGAGGACACAGCAGCTGGAGCACCCCTTCTCAGGGGCTTCTCCCAGGCTAAGGACACCCCGACACAACAGCCCCTTTCTGGGGCCTTCTCCTAGTGCTAAGCGCCCTGCAGGCATCAGCTTCTTTAACCCTCAGTCCTCAGAGGGCTTAGGAAGTGGCAGCGAGGCACAGAGAAGTGTGCCTGGCCCAGAGTCACTCAGCAGGGGGCAGAGCAGGTGTTGAACCCATCGCACCAGCTCCTGCTTCCTGAAAGACTAATGGCCCCACGCAGCAGAACCGCGAGAACGCGCCTGGCCTGGGTGGCTCAGGGGTTGAGTGTGGTCCCATGCACCAAGAGGTCACCAGTTCATTTTGCACACGGTGGACACAGGTTCAAAGGGACCAAAGTTCCTTCCCCTGACCGGAAAGGGACAGATTCAGGAGGTAGAAGACAGCTTAGGGACTGGCCTTTTGGGTCTAGGCTCAAAGAACCACTGTCCAGGCCTGTCTCTCTAGTGGGGAGTGACAAGGTGGTGCAATCCATGGCCAAGGCTACACCCCGAGAGCCACACTTCTGCTGTGGGGTCCAGTTAGACACACCCTGTCATCCTGTGGGCGGGCCCAGGTTCACCACAGCCTCCGTCCCTGGGAGCCACCAAAACAAGCAGCACTTCCCGCTCACTGCCCACTGACTGGACCCTTTTCATGTCCTCGTCTGCTCCTCGTGGGGACCCAAGCCGCAGGGGAGCAAACTAAGTCTGGGGAAGGAGAAATGACTTGCCCAAGGTCAAGCCTGGAGAGGGCAGGACAGGCCTTGCCAGGTGCAGGCCTCAGGAGAATACACTGAAGTCACCTTTTCTGAGACCTCTCCACAGCCGCCAGTCCCTGCCACGCTGCACCCTCAAATCCCCACTCCTTGGCTCCAGAGGGTGGGGTTGGGGGAGGAGGGTGCACGATGCCATGGAGGGTGGGGCTGGGGGGCAGGAGGGTGCCACTGAACAAGAGCTGCAATGCGCTGCCTGCGGCTGAAGGGCAGTTCCTCCAGGGCACCGGGTCACCTTTCGCCCTCCTAACCACAAGTAGGGGCACAGGATGGCAGTATTCCACAATCACACAGTCCGTGGGTGTAAGGGGCGTCTGTCCCCTCCCAGCCCTGGTGTGACCGCCCCATCACTATCCCCTGAGTGGCCGGACTCGGCCACAGTGCCTGCCCTACTGAGGCTCCGAGGGAAGGGTTGCCCCAGGAAGACCAGCCCTAGGGTGGGGGTGGGGGCGGGGGCTGTCGGGGCATCCGCGGGCTTCCCGCGACCCAGTAACTTTGGCTGAACCCTCCTCCCGACCCAGGAGCTCAGACCCAGCTCAGTCCGATAAGAGGTCGAGCGGCCCAGTCTTGGGGTGGGGGTGGGGCAGCACACAGGGAGCGCTCCTAGGGCTGTAGCCGGACACACTGGGAGCCCCCAACCCCAGGACTGAGCTCTCCCATTGGCTCCCGGTGACGTCACCCGGCTCCCGCCCCCAGGTGGGGGCCACCATAGGCACTGCGGCAGCCTGTACCCCTCGGGTGTGCATCTCCCCTCGCCCTTGACCTTGACCTTGAGGGTTGCAGCCCTCGGAGCTAGGCTTCAGCACGCAGGGCTGTGGCGAGAGGGCTACTGCGATTCTCCCGTCACCCCAGTCACCCCAACAATGTTCGGCAGGCCCGGGCGGGGAGGCGCTGACGTCGTTGCCTGGGTGCTGGCGACCCGTGGTCTGAGGACTCGGGAAGCCCGGGTCGGGGGTGGAGGAATAGGTGCCCTGCCTCTCCCTCACTGAGGAAGAGCAGTACCCTGGGCACTGCTACCAGGGTAGGAGGAGGCGTCCTGGAGCCCACCTGGCGACCCGCCCCCGGGGCTCATGGCTCCAGCGATGCCTCCCCCACCCACAAAATACGGCATTACGACCCCTCTGCCCTGCAGGGACCCGGCCTGAGGCCCTGGGGGCCACGGAGGGTTGCGAGCACCGCCTGAGAAAGGAAGAGGCTGTTCTGGTTGCACCGTGCAGCCAAACACACACGACAGCGCGCAGGGTCGGGAGCGCAGACACCTGACGCACAGACACCCAGACATGCAGGGAACTCGCTCTCCCCAGGGAGCCAGCCAGCCACCAGCTGGGCGTGTGCTAGGCGAAGGGCACATGTCAGTGGGACGCACAGACGAGGGCACATGGTCTGCACAGCCAAGTCTCAGCCCAGCCCGATCTCGGCAGATTTCAGCTCTTCCCCGCAGGCCCCAACCGGCTGCTAATCCCCAATCGCTGCTGAAGGCTGAGGTCACCAGGACACTAAAGCCTGCTGGTGAGGCGACTGAAGGCAGGTCTGACACCAGGCAGAGGGATGCCCCTTCCTCCCCCGACAACCTCCCTGCGCCCCCAGAGCTCACTCACCCCATCCCAGCACTCGGGCATCTTGCCGAGGGAAGTGACACGCCTCGACAAGGAAGGACAAACAAAGGCCTGAGTCACTGGGTCCAGAGGTAGGGGCGGCTCCGGTGGGAAACCAGCAGCTCTGCGGTGGGCGCCGCTCCCAGGACCATTTATATGCAGAGCCTGCCCGCCTAGGCCGGCCCCTCCCCGCGGGGTTTCAGCAGCTACTCGCTGGCCTGGAGCCCCCGCTTCCAGATTGGCTGTGGGGAGACAAACCTGGCTCCAATTGGCTTCTGAGGTCCTCGCTCACCCAGCCCCTGCTCCTGTTTCACCCCTACCCCCCCAGCAACACATCATCCTGCATGGTCCCCAGCCCCTGCATTCTGATGCCCCCAGCACACAGGCACACAGACAGCTGCAGCTAGCTGCACAGGGGCCCTGAGAAGGTGGGCTCTGGTCAGGTACACAGCAGCCTCTCATGGACACCCACACCAATGCAGGGCAGGGTGGCCACACGGCTGTGCCCTAGACAGCACACCCTGATCCACAGCCTGGGTAGCAGGAAGGGACCTGAGGGGCCCCAAGCCCAGCCTCCCATCAGGAAGGCCTGGATCACAACCTTGAGGGGATGTAGGAAGTCACTGCTGTCTTTTCTGACCCCCCCTCCCCCCCCGCCACAGGTCCCTCCTAGGGCCCCACTCTGCCCACATGCACACCCAGTGCCTGTCCACACTGCTGAAAAGTGGGGTTCTGGGGCCAGGGGGCCTGGGTAGATTGCAGGACCAGGAGTCTGGTGGGGCACACATCAATCTGTCCTCCCCACTCCCATCCTGCAGCAAGGACTGCAGGCCACCAAGGAAGGAGAAGGGACATGCCCACCTCCCGCAGACCCACCCGGCACAGGGCCTGGCTCCTGGCTCTTTGGGGAGTACGACACATTAGTCACCTCGGGTTCCATGCCCTGTCCTCCCGAGCAACAAGGCTTTGGGGGGGGGGGCTAGCGAGAAACACACAGGTAGAGAAGACAGAGAAGAAGGGGGAGCAGAGGAAGAGAAACAGGCCAGGGAAGGGGCAGAGGAGGGAGCCCAAGGACAGAGAAGGATGGGCAGAGAGAAGGGAGGGGTGCTGGGCACCATGCCCCCATTCTGTCTCTTTGGTGAAGGCCCATGCCACTCACCCCAGCCTACGCCAACAGTCCTGCATACTGGCTGGCTGCGCTGGGGGAAGACAGTCACCTCCCTCTGGGTCCTACTGACCTGGTCAACACCTGCCAGGTATGCTATTCCTGGCCCTGTCTTGCGCCTGGGGGGCACCAGGAACTTTCCTTGCCCCATCTCTAACCTCTTGCCCTAGAGGCCTAGCTCAGAGGGCTAGGCCTTGCTCTTGCCCAGGGCAGCCAGGGTGTGGAATGGGGTGTCCTCTGGCCCCTCACATTCTGGCCATTCTCCCTGTTCCCTGCAGCCACTTGGACACAGGAAGAGGCTCCAGCCACTGAGGCTACAAAGGCGCAGCCTGCAAGGTCCTCCCATATGCTTCACGAAGCGGGAGACAAATGGCCTTCCATCCTTTCTGCCACCAAACCCTGCTCCTGCATCGTCCCTATGCAATCTTATGTCCACTCCAGCCTCTGATCACTGAGTGGCCTTCCCACCCTTGGACTCCAGTGAGAAGCTGACCTTGGACACTACCCACTCCAAGCCGTGGCCCCATTTCTGCTCAGCTCACTTGCTTCAAATCCACAGATCTGAGTTTAAGTCCCAGCTCCCCAGCCACTAGCTGGGTGGCTTAACTTTCCTGTGCCCAGGGCCCCTCAACAGTAAAACAGTAATTGTGCCTTCTGCACAGAGTTGCTAAAAAAGGTGCATAAATCACTAGACCTGACTCCATGCCTGCCCATGCCCTGCCTGTATCTGCAGAGATGGGACAGACAATCTATGTACCTTTTCAAACTGCTGGCCTTTCCCTGGAGGCTGAACCCAGTCACAAGTCATAGCTCTGCCACATCTTTGCTGTGTGACCTTGAGCAAATCAGTCAACCTGAGTCTCTACATCTGCAAAGGGAAAACAACAGTGCCTACTGCACAGACAGCTGCAGGGATAAACACATAATGCTTACAAACCTATGAGAAAGGATCAGGAAACTGAAGCTTACTAGCACCTTAGCCCTCTGGGCCTAAGGTCAGATTAAGAGTAGCAAATGCGTATTAGAATATCTCCATGTGCCAGGGACTGTTCAAATGCTTTACATGTTACCATTTTATCTTCTTAACTCCCACTTTAGAGATGAGGAAAATGAGGCAGGGGCTGGCTATTCTGGCATTTTATGTCACCAGCTCCCTCCTGGGGAGGAGGTCCTGTTTGTCCACACATCCCACCCTCTTTCAGAGCAGGGAGGACAAAGGGGACATCTTGGCAGGCCTCCCCTGATCTCTGGCTGGGCCGAGGCTGTCTCCGGCCACACCCCTCCCACCTCTCTCCCCATGGGCTCCTGTTTGTTCCCGCCTTCCCAGGCCGTCCTGTCCTTCCCAGCCTCAAGAGCATGTTGTATTGGAGCTGGAACTCCTGGGGGACTGGAACAGGAGCATATTCTTGCGTCCTTGAGGGGCTCATGACCCAGGGCCGGGCTCACAGGTCCAGATCCTCACTGCACAGCTGCGCCCAGGGAGGAGCCAGCATGTCCCCCACCTCCCACCCGTGCGTGCAGACCACAGGGCTGGGGCTATCCTGGGGCTCAAAGACTGACCCAGACTGAAGTCAGGCCCAGGTCAGGGCCTCGGGGGCCAGTTCCATCGAGCCAGGAGGCAGGTCCCAGAGGGTGTGAGTTTGTGTTGGTGGCCAGCGGGCCCTGGAACTGGGGAGGCTCCCACTGTGTCTGCTGCCAGACACTTTCCAAGACCCGGAAATAAATGGCCACTACGGGACCCAAAGGGGAGAAATGGCTGGCTGAGAGTGAGATCATTGTAAGGAGGAATAAAAACAAAGAACGATTTCAGTTTTCACAGGGAATCTGGCATCAAACTAAAGAGGACATGGTTGGCCCGGCAACAGCTGCCATGGAAACAGGAGCTATTTTGGAGCATCAGCCTGGCTTTCATTGGAGGAAAATGCTGATTCAGATGACAGCATCCCTCCCTCCCATCTCCAACCTCACTCACCTAAGCCTCCCCTCCCCTTCCTGTTGAGGGAGGGAGGGAGCATCTCCCCACTGGGCAGGGGGCAGGCAGATCCACTGTAAACAGTGAGGGTGGCCCTGGAGACTGGGAGGTGCTGAACCCGTAGCTCCAGGAACGTGGAAGGGTGTGACCCTCCTCTAGGACCAGGCTGAGGGGCCAGCCAGCTGCCAGTCCCCCATGTCAGGAGGCTGAGAGTTGAGACCTACCTTCCAGTCTGTGTCCACGGCCAAGAGGAAGGGGTCAGAGTTCTCCTGAGGGAGCAAACAAAGGGGGTGGGCATCAGGCCCTGGCTGGCCAGGGAGCCCACATCGGCTTGGCCTTGAGCAGACTTGCTTGCTGTTCCTCATTCTGTTTTGTTTTTTTTTTTTTTTTGGAGAGGGAGGAAGGGAGAGAGAAACATGACTGTGGGAGACACACGGATCGACTGCCTCCTGCAGATGCCCCGAGCGGGGACCGAACCTGCAAGTTAGGCACATGTCCTGACCAGGAATCGAACCCGCAATCTTCTAGTGCACAGGACAGCACTCCAAGCAACTGAGCCATGCCAGCCAGGGTCCCATTCATATGTATATGTTTAAATATGTTTTTATTGATTGTTAGAGAGAGAGGAAGGAAGAGGGGGAGATAGAAACATCAATGAGAAACACGGATCAGCTGTTCCCTGCACGCCCCCTACTGGGGATCGAGGGGCAACCTCTTGAGGAATGGGACCATGCTCAGTCCAC
Organism: Molossus molossus; assembly: GCF_014108415.1. Taxonomy (NCBI): domain Eukaryota; kingdom Metazoa; phylum Chordata; class Mammalia; order Chiroptera; family Molossidae; genus Molossus; species Molossus molossus. The sequence continues at coordinate 41,698,707 of NW_023425357.1, forward strand.
TGAGCACACCAGCTGGGCCCCATTCATCTGAATGTTAACAAAAGTGGCCCAGGGCTTCCCAAATGCCAGGCACCGGGCCAGTAAGTGCCGGATAGATGAGTCTGTGAGCAGCTATTCACATTAATTTTCCCTATTCATGGAAAAGGTGAAGATTTCCATTGACAGGAGAGTAGTGTGAGGGTCAGAGAGACTGAGTCACAGGGCCAAAAAGTGGTGGAATCTCTGACTCTAAGTCCTTGCTGCTGGTCACTCTGTCCTGCTGCCCCCACAGGTGGCTCTCAAGGTCTCACTATCAGGGCACAAGGTCAGAGGCCGAGGAAAGAGGTCAGAAGGCCCTGATTCCACACCATTTTATAGAGGCTGGGCCCAGGCCGTGAGGGACCGAGGGCTTGCACGGCCCACACGAAGGAGCTGCCAGGTGCAGAGGTGGCTGCTCCTGCCTTCCCAGACCTGCTACTTCGCTCTCTCACAGCACCGGGCCGCTTTGGACTCATTTACACTGACCGGTGTGAGTCTGTGGCTGGTGCCTGTTTCTCCCATAGGCCTGCAGGCACCTCGAGGGTGGAGCCACGTTGGACACTGCTGTCAGCATAAAGCCTGGCACGGAATGGGCTTCCCAACAAGAAATCTGGATGAACAAGTCTGACCTTGGGAACGTAGGGACCGTGTCTCAGAAGAACCCACTATTCACAAGGCGGCAGAAACACTGAGCAGAGTGAGGACTCCATCCCATGTTCAGACACTGCGCCCTCTCTGGGTCTTACATGGGGAAGGAAACCTCTCTGCCAGTTAGCCTCAGAGCCTCGGGGTCTGTAAGGATTAAAGGAGAAGTATGCACACTGGCCGTTGTTCTGTCCCTGGGGCTGGACTGGACTGTCCTGCATGGACTCTACCCCACAGATGCTCCATGAGCCGCTACTGAATACACATGTGCAACAAGCAGGGTGGCCAAAATCCTGGGAGTGGGAAGGAAGGAATGACACCAGCCACTCCACCTGCACTGGCAGCTGGGGGGAAGGGGGTGGTGGAGAGAATCAGAGGGCTAGGGGATCTCACATCCAAAGGGGAAAGCCGGGCTTCAGGGGACAAAGGTACAGTCATACTGTCACATAAACAGTGGTTGTCCTCAGGCCTCACCCCCTGGTTCCTCCAGGACCTGGGGGCTCTGCACAGGGAGGGATGGAGAGCACAGAGGTGACCAGGCCACTCCTGGAACCTCCGAGGAAGGGGATGGGCTGAAGGAAGGGGACAAAGCTGGTTATGGATGAATCTTCTCACCGGAAGACCAGGCACAAGGTGGGGGCAGGGAAAGAGATGCGGGAGATTTTTAACCTCAAGACCCCAAGGGTTCAGTTATCTCAGAGAAGGAGGGAGGAGGCAGTGTTTTGTTGTTTTTAAATCAACACAAAGGATGAGGCTGGTAATGGCAGGGTGCTCTGCGTGCCCCCAGCAGTGCCAGGAGGACCCAGGAGAAGGGGAAGGTGCAGGAGGGGCAGGGCTGCAAACCAAGAAATAGCTGGAATAATACAAGGCCAGAGAGGAGCTGCGCTGGGGGGACCAGGGTGTAGGAATAGGGTGTGGGGGCTGGCAGGTAAGTGTGTGGAAGTAGTCACTCCTCACTGGACTCAAAGGGCTTGCCCCAGGCCGGTCATGGAAGATTTAGAGAGTGAAAGGGACAGACACATACACACAGCAGCTGGAAAAGGAGAATTTGTCTGTGTGACTGGGAAAGAGACAGGCAGGACGGCTCTGGAAGGCAGGGTGTACCAGATGTCACTGAAATCTGAACAGGCCACGCTGGAAACACCTAGGATGTTGTTTTTTGGGGGGGTTGGGACAGAGTGTTAATGCGCCTTTGGAAAAAGCAGGTGTGGCCACGCTGGTGTGGGTCAGTAGTTGATCATCGACCCATGCACCAAGGGGTCACTGGTTCAATTCCCAGTCAGGGCCCATGCCCAGGTTTCTGGGCTCAATTCCCAGCAGGGGGCATGCAAGAGGCAGCTGATGGATGTTTCTTTCGTTCTCTCCCTTCCTCTCTCTCTAAAGTCAGTTAAAAACATTTTTAAAAAGAAGAAGGAGGTGTGACCAGGCCCCCAGCATAGGGCCTGTGTTGAGCAGAGAGGAGAGAAACTGAACTGGGGATTCAAGGCCTCCACGGTCACCAAAACAGGCCTTCGTGCAGGGTGGGGACATCTCGGTACTAACTCTCATCCAGGTCCAGGTGGGATGAGGTGAGTGACACCAAGTGTAGCAGAAAGAAGGCAGAGCCAGGCTGCTGGGCAGCGGGGCCATGTTCATGGAGTCCGGGAGGGTGGAGCAGTGAGGGCTAGCCCAGGCTATCAGAGAAGGGGTGTGGGCATCTCTTGGGGGAACTGCTGAGGTGAGAGGAGGAAGAGACAGACACAGGAGGTATGCGGCCAAGATGCCCGGAGCTCTCTGCACTGCCCACAGACACGCCTCCTACACCGGCAGGCAGTTCTCCATCCTCCATGTGGCTGCTTCAAACCCCGACACCTCTGCTCTGGTGATGGGTGCAGGGGTCCCGAGGAGCCCTCCAAGAAGGCCCGTCTCTGCTTGCATTCTGCTGAGCTGCACCACCATCTATAGCCTCCATTATGTGCAAGGCTCTGTGCTAGGTGCTGGGAGGACCTGGGGAACAAAACCCGGAGAGTCTCTGCTCCCAAGCCTTTGGGGCAGGGCTCGAGAGAGGTGAGTGCTAGGGCCAGGCACAGAGCTCGTAGGGGCATCAGTATCAGACCCGGTGCTCAGAGGAGGCCTTCCCTGGGGTGCGAGGGCTTCTCAGAACCAGGGATTGAGTTCGGACTCATTCCCTGATTGCTGTGTGACCTTGGCCAAGTGAACTAACCTTTCTGTGCCTCCGTTTTCTCATTATTGAAATGTGAATGCCACTCCTAAAGAGCCTCCCAGCCTCAAAGACAGCCAGAGCCACAGCGAGGCTGGCTGGGTTTTAGTCACGTGGGCGTCAGCCTGGCTGCACTGCTCCCAAGGCAGGGTCCAGGCCTCTCAGGGTGGCCTGAGTATTCCTGTGGGTCAGCTGGACGAGATTGGAGGGAAGACTGCATGGTTTCCTTTTTGGCCACGAGGGGGTGCCCTCCGCCCCAGGACCGCAAGGGGGCTGCTCACCAGCTCCGTGGCGTCCTGGCCCCGGAGCAGTGGCTTCTCCTCAGGGAATTGCAGCTCCTGCAGCCCGGCCATGGTCACGTCGTGGAGCAGCAGCCCTGGGGAGGGAGGACGAGGACAAGGGTTGGGGCCTGCTGTGGCGGGGGGTGCCCCGCCCCTGCTCCGACTCTCCCAGCACAAGCCCGTCTAGGGCAGGGCAAGGGCACCACACCATCAGCTCCATCACTGGGTCCCCAGTGCAGGCTCATCACAGCGCCTCACCTGGGCAGTAAGGCTCCGTCTGCAGGGCTCCCTGTTTGGCTCAGGGATGTCACTGTATTATTTGTTCTTAAAAGTTTAAACAGCCCAGCCGGTATGGCTCAGTGGATTGAGCACCGTCCCATGGACTGAGACGTCCTGGTTTGGTTCCCGGTCAGGGCACATGCCCAGGTTGCAGGCTTGATCCCCAGTAGGGGGCGCGCAGGAGGCAGCCCATCAGTGTCTCTCTCTCACATCCATGTTTCTATGTCTCTCCCTTCCACTCTAAAAAAATCAATAAAAATATATTTTTGAAAAAGTTGAAACATGTTTTAAAAAAGAAAAGAAAAGGAATACAGGATAACCCCTAAAACAATTTCAAATAAATTTCTGCATTTATTGAGAGGCAGAGGGGCTGGTGTGGGGAGCTCACACATGAGGTCAAAAGCAGTCAAAATGGTCAGTGGGGTCCTAGAGGACACAGAGGAGAACAGAACTGAAGGGTATCCAGAGATCCTGGAAGGACGAGCCTGGATTTGGGGGGCCCCAGAGAAGGGAGTGGGAGGGCCCTGGAGTATAGCAGGCAGAATGATGTTGAAGGGGGGGTGTCTGTCATGACATACCACCACACGGAGGGATGACACCTGATGACCACTCGACTCACAGCCACCACGAGGTAGGTCCTTGGGTCTCTGAGCCTCAGGAGAGGAAATGATCATACGTGCACATGTGTATGTCCATGCATGCCTGTGTGTATATATCTGGAGGAGCCAGTGGTGGGGACAGGGCAGACAGAGAGGGTCCCAGGACCCCACAATCCATCTAGTCTGGCACCGCCACCCTCACCTGGATTTTAGGATGGCTTAGATCAGAACACACCAAGAGAAAAACTAGCCAAGGACATGAACTGGAAACTCATAAAAGAATAAACATTGGCCAATAAATACATGAGAAAATACTAGAGCTCACTAAAAATCAAAGAAATTCAGATGAACACAAGACTCTCTTTTTTGGCCAATGGGACTGGCAAACTGCAGTGCTGGCGAAGGTGTACCGAAACTGGCACTTTCTTATGTTGCTCGTGGGTGTTCAGATCGATACGTCATTCTGGAGGGCAGTTTTGCAGAATAAATTAAAATGACTTAAAAGACTCATACTCTTGGACTCAGCAATCCTCTCCCTGGAAGAACTTTCTTAAGGAATCCAGAGGGGGCATCCAGGGATTTATCTGTAAGGAAGCTCATCACAGTACCATTTATGAAATTGGAGAAAAACTGGAAGATGCCAGGTGTCCATGAACAGGGCATTAACATCTAAACACAGGTCAGTGACTTGTACAAGATATTTAATAACGTGGGGAAATGCCTGTATCATAATAAGTAGAAAAGGCAATTATAAAAATTATGAGAAATACAGACAGACCCATAAAAAGCCTGGAAGGGTGTACATCCTAAAGTTAACAGACATTATCCCTGGTGGAAAACTGAAAACTACAGCCCGTAATCTGAAATCAGGAAAAAAACATTAAAAAAGAAAAGACTATTTGGTTGAAGATCAGTAACAATTCCTTACTCTCGCTCAGCATCTCACAGCTCATAAAGTGCCTTCTTGTGCTAGCTGATTTCACTGACGTGCAGCGAGATGAGGAAGCCAAGGCTGAGACAGGTTCATTGGCAAGTCCAGACCGGGCCAGGCCTGGAAATGGTCTTTGGACACCTAGTCGAGTCCAATGTGTGCCCTGTAACATCACGGCTGCCAGACCTGATGGGCTCCTTCCTTCTTTCCCTCCTCTCCTCCCGCCTGCCCTCCCTCCCTCCCACCCTTTCTTCTTTCCCAACTCTATGTTTAGCCTTTCTTAAGGGTGAAACCCTCAGACTTTCCCTTCTGCCCTGAAAGGCTGCCAATCCCACTAGCTTGTTGGTCTAAAGATGCACCCCACTCTTCTGTCACATCCCACCCCTGCTGCTCTGGCTCCTTCCTGTGGAAGGCCCAGGGACTTGGATGGGTCCCTTTTCTGCGGCAGGGCTCTTGTGAGACCCAGCTGCAGCTCCAGACTCCCTGGGCTTCCTTCCCCCCAACAGAAGCATGAAGCCTCAGCTCTCCAGACTGTTACAAAGATGATGCCTCAAAGCATGGGGGTCCCGACAAGTCTAGTTGGGGCTGAGATGTGCTGACGCCGGGCTGGGAGCTGCCGGTCACCAGGCTTCATGGAAGACTAATGGGGAGGCGGGGAGTCCATGAGAGAGCCTCCGGAGGCCAGGCAGGGAGGCGGTGCCCACCCAGGGGCCCAGGTCCCTGCATCTCCGTGCCATGCCAGAGCCCTTGGTTCCCAGTGGTTTCCAGGGAAACAGCTAACACAATACAGATGGGCTGTATTTTTAGCAAAGCATCCTCTCCTCTCACCCCCAGCTCTTTCATTTCCCATCCTTTCTGATGGCTGCCCACTCATCCATCCATCTGGGTGGGGAGCTAACAGAAGGGTCCAACCCTGGAGAACACTTCCCCCATTAGAACTTTTTTAGCCACAAGCCTCCCTGAGCACCCAATTCGATTAACCGCCTCAGCAGCACTGGGGTATTCCTGTCCTCACCCAGGAGACTGCCCCCAAGTATCGTGGTGCTATTAGAAGGGCTGAGAGTGGGCAGAGCAGGGACAGATGGCCTGTGATGGAGGGGGTGGAGGGAAGAGGGCTGGAGAGAAACCTCAGAATCCAGAGAACTGGGAATGTCTCAGCCCATGGAAAAGAGCCCAGGCCCAGCAGGCCGTCACGTGCGGCTCCAGACAGAGGCTGGGGTGGACAGTCCCACAGGGGAGGCGCAGAGAAGTTTCTTCCTAAGAAATTATGATTTAAAAAAAGAGTCACTATTCAAAACAGAAACAGACTCATAGATACAGAGAACATTTGACGGCTGCCAGATGGAAGAGGGGTTGGGAGCCGGGTGAAAGGGTGAAGGGATTAGGAAGAACAGACCGGTAGTTACAGCATCGTCATTAGCACGGGAAGTCCAGCACAGGGAACACAGTCAATAACATTGTGACAACTGTATGGTGCCAGGTAAGTACTAGATTTATCGGGGGGACCACTTTGTAAGATATATAAATGTCTAATTAAAGGGTTGTACATCTGAGACTGATAAAATACTGTCTATCAATTGTAATTAAACAATAGAAAATTATTTTAAAAATTAAAAAAGGAGCCCTGACTGGTTTGGCTCAGCAGTTAGTGTCAGCCTGCGGATCGGAAAGTCTTGGGTTCAATTCCTGGTCAAGGACACATACTTTGACTCGATCCTCAACCTGGTCAGGGTTGTATGGGAGGCAACCAATCGATGTGTCTCTCTCACATCGATGTTTCTATCTCTCTCTCTTTCTCCCTTCGTTCCTCTCTCTCTCAAATCAATAAAGAAAAAAATATTTTAAAATAATCAATGAAAAATGTTCTCAAGTGTGGACTAACAACAACAACAAAAAAAATTTAAAAAGGAGTCACTACATAAGTTATAAGAAAGAGTCCTTGTTATGGAATTGTGCACCTGAAACCTGTATAATTTGGTTAACCATAAGGGTCACCCAAATAACTTCAATAAAAAGAAAAAAAAGAAAAAGATTTATTTTTAAATCATCACATGCACACCTTAAATTTACATGTTATATGTCAATTATATCTCAGTAAAGATAAGAAAAAAGAAAGAAAATGAGATTCCTATCAGTGTCCCACCAGGAAGCCTGGGTCAGGTCTGCAAGGGGTTAGGGAGCACCCCCTCCCTGCTCAGCGCTCCCTAACCCTGGCAACCTGACCCAGGCTTCCTGGTGGGACACTGATAGGAAGCACTTTTCACCCTGCCCTTTCTTTCCCCTCTGACCGATACCCTAAAGGCAATGCAGAGTGTTGGAACCAAATGGGCCTGGGACGACTTGCAACGCTCCGCTTACCCAGCTCAGCCTGGAGTCCTTGGACCATGGCCGACACTTCTACACCACTCAGTGTCTAACTTTGTTTTCAGCAAATCACTAAAAGGATTGCTTACCTGCAAAATGGGAGTGTTAGCCTCTCTCCTCAGAAAGCTTGGAGGTGCAAGAGACAACAGATAGAAAGTGGCTTTTCAATGGAAGATTTTTGTACCCATTTGGATGGGACAAACTAATTTAGCATTGGGGGTCTTCCTTACCTCCTCTGCCTACTTAAGACAACTCTGGAGTTATTTTCCTCCTGTCCTCTGTTTGAGGGAGGGTTCACACCTACTGGAGGGAGGCCCCGCTGATGTGCACAATAAAAGGGACGGGAGAGGAGACAGGGCCTCCGCACGCGGAGGACAGAGCCGTGAGGGGCGTGGGGGAGAGAGGCTTCCGGCCCCGGTAGGCTGTGCACTGCCGTCCAGTGTAGGCAGGGTCATTCCTGAGCCTGTTCAATACGTGCTTCAGTGAACTTGATCAGGAGCAGCTGCACAGCCTCTGGAGTAATGCAACCACTGAGTGGGGAGCAGTGCTCAGACAGGAGCAGGCGAGGTTTGGACATACATCTGGGGCTTTTCGGTTGTCCAACAGCTGGGGCTCCTACCAGCACTTAACGCCCTGCAGCCAGAGGTGGAAAGTGTCTGCGGTGCAGGGACTGCGCTCATAGGGAGGAATCACTGCCCATCCAATCCTATAACCGTCTCACTGAGAAATACAAGAACTGACGGACAAGAAAGGCAAGACATCACAGAGCCAAGTGAGGGTATGCAGGAGCAAGGACACGGGTGAAACAGGGAGGCAGGGAGAAACCAGTGTATGAGAAAGGGGGCCAGACTGTGGACCGCTTGTGTTCTTCCAACCACAAGAAGGAGGGACCTCTGGCAGGTCCTGGTCAAGTCACAGTGCAAAGTGCCCTGTGGACGCTGCACTGTTGAAAGTCCCGGCTATAAGGTCCTATTATTACAAGACCAGGCTCAGCCACAGGCACAGAATGACATCACAAAGGGTGAGACATGACTCCTGCCCCTGCCTGTGCACCCAAACACCCTTCTACACACACCATGCCAGCACCATGGTTTGAAAAGCAGCCCCAAAAGCCAAGGACCCCAGAAATTGGAAACTCAACTTCCAACTTCACTATGCAAATGGTTTGGAGTTCTATAGGTAGATGGACCCTCATATCACTCTCCGTGTCCCCATCCTGACCACTGGGACAGGGACTAGACCTCCTGTAAGTGTCCCCATTCACGGATGAGAAAAAAGGCTCACGAGGAAGGGACTGTTCCCTGTGGCCGATTTGGGAAGGGAACACAGAGTCTGAGCTCTGAACCCCACTCTACAATATTCTGCCTCCCCAGGTGGCTGGCAGGACTCGGGGGCACAGGGGACACAATGTTCCTTCTGTCCCGCCTCCGTCTCCTTCTCTCACTGCGGCCACTTGATTTCGGCCCAACCTGAGTGAGACCAGCTCTGCTTTCTCCTTGACCTGGGCCCATGGATTCCTCTCTTTACAACACACACACGTCCTTCCAGCACGTTCTCACTGAGCTTGAGGTAGCCCTATCTGGAGTCTGGCACTCAGAGATAAAGACCCAGCTGACTCAGTAGGCACATCCTACCCACAGGAAACACAGGCCTCGAACATGCTGCTCCCTCTTCCTGGCAGGCCCTTCCCCATCACACCCCGGCAGTAAGAACAAAAACAATCATTCATATTTTCTGCTGACATTTGATATGTTTGGTTGAATGTGATGAAATGAGTGAACACATCAACAGTTCTTCACTTGGACTATGCATGGACCACTCGGTGTTGGTGAGGCTGCGGGACTGCTGGTTGGATGGCAGTGGGTTCAACTTTAATTGGAGGCAACTTGTTAGTTAATAAAAATGCAGATATCTGTCAACTCTGCAATTCTGTCTTTAGGTACTTATTTACCCTAAAGAAAAAAGCCCACATGCGCACTAAGTGTCAGTGCGAAGGACGCCCCCTGCAGCACTGTCTGGAGTAGTGGAAAAGTAGAGACAACCCGCGAACATCAGGAGAATGGCTCTGTGAGCTTGGGAACACCTACACCCAGAATACCATGTGGCTAGTGAAAAAACAAGGAAGCTCCACGCAGACAGGGAAAGCACTCTAAAATACGCAGTTGAGAGAAAAAGGCATGTCATAGACTAGTAAGTATAAATAAGCCCATTTTTGTAATAAAAAAATACAGGTACACATATTTGAAAATTTTTTTAAAAAGGTGTTCAAATGATTCAGGGCAACTGTAACAATACTTTTCTCTAGGGTTTAAAGGGGTATCAAATGGGATTTTTTTGCACGGCTGGTGTGGCTCAAGTGGACTGAGCATTGTCTATGTCAGCCCATGGACTGAGAGGTCCTGGTTCAATTTCCAGTCAGGGCACATGCCTGGGTTGTGGGCTCGATCCCCAGTAAGGGGGCTTATAGGGCAGCTGATCGATGTTTCTCTCTGACATCAATGTTTCTGTCTCTCTCCCTTCCCCTCACTCTAAAAAAATCAAATAAAAAAATATTAAATCAGAACAGCAAAAAGAAAAAATAATCCAAAAAAATGAGGATAGTGTAAGGAGCCTCTCGGACAAGGTGAAGCATACCAACATTCGCATCATAGGGGTGCCAGAAGGAGGAGAGAACAAGAAATAGAAAACCTATTTGAAAAAATGACAGAAAACTTCCCTAACTCGGTGAAGGAAACAGACTCACAAGTCCAGGAAGCACAGAGAGTCCCAAACAACATGAACCCAAAGAGGTCCATACCAAGACACATCCTCATCAAAATGCCAAAGGTTAAAGATAAAGAGAAAATCTTAAAAGCAGCAAGAGAAAAGCTGTTCGTTACCTATAAAGTAGCTCCTATAAGAATGTCAGCTGATTTCTCAAAAGAAAATTTGCAGGCCAGAAAGAAGTGGCAAGAGATATTCAAGGTGATGAAAAGCAACGACCTACAATCAAGATTACTCTATTCTGCAATGCTATCATTTGGAATCGATGGACATATTGAGAGTTTCCCAGACAAGAAAAAGCTAAAGGAGTACATCACCTCAAAACCAGTATTATATGAAATGTTGAAGGGTCTTCTTGAAGAACAAAAATATGAACAATAAAATGGCAATTGAATCTACAAACAAAATGAGCAAACAGAACAGAAACAGACTCATAGATACAGAGAACTTTTTGTTGCTTGCCAGATGGGCGGGGGCTGGAGGGGTGGGTGAAACAGATGAAGAAATTAAGAAGTACAAATTTGTTGTTACAGTGATGAACCTCAAAGGGAAGGGGGGAGGGTGGGTAGGATGCGTATATGCATAACAAATGGACACTGACAATAGTGTGGGGAAGGCAGGAGGGGGGTGAGATTGGGGAGGAGGGTGTCAATGGGGAAAAAAGGTGGGACATCTGTAATACATTCAACAATAAAGATGAGTTAAAATATAGAAAAATAAATAAAAGATTTTTTCTACATAGCAGATTCCATCAAATCAAAGGTATCACTGACTATACTTCGCACATTTTATGTTCCAATAGAAAAGAACCAACACTGCCAAAATTAAGACATAATACTTCCCCCATCTTTTAACTTTTTGTTTTGAAACAATTTTAAACTTACAGAAAAACTGAGAAGACATAAGCACAGAAATTTCCCACATACCCTTCACCCAACTTCTCCTAATGCTATCATGCCACAGAACCATAATACAGTTCGAGAAATCAGGAAATGGAACACTGATACAATACTTTATATGAATTGCATCAGTTTTCCCAATAATGCCCCAATCCAGGATGCCGGGCTGCATGCTGTTGTCATGTAACCTCCTCCAACCAGGGACAGTCCCTCAGTCTGTCTTTGTCTTTCAAGATGTGGACACTTTTGAAGAACACTCATCTGTTAAATCCATAGAATGTCCCTTGATTTGGGTTTGTCTGTTGTTTGCTTATGATTAGATTCAGGTTATGCATTTTTGAAAAGAAGTACAACAGAAGTGATGTGTCCTTCTGCCTGCATCTTATCAGGGGTAAGTGATATCAATCTGTTTATTACTGAGATAGTAACCTTTACACTTGATTAAGGTGGTGTCTGCAGGTTTCTCCAGTGCAAATTTACTACATTTCCTTTGGTAATTACTAAGTATCTTGTGGAAAGATACTTTGAGACTATGTAAACATCCTATTTCTCATCACACTTCCGCCAACTAATTTTAACAGCCATTGATAATTCTTGCTGACAATGATTGTTGTGGCATTTACTTAATGATATTTTCCTTTCTCTTTAAAAAAATTTTTTTTCTTTATTGATTTTTAGAGAGAGAGGAAGGGAGAGAGAGAGAGAAACATCAATGAGAGAGAACATCGATTGGCCACCTCCTGCATGCTTCCCACTGGGGATTGGGCCCACAACCTGGGCATATGCCCTGACCAGTAATCAAACTGGCAACCTCTTGGTGCATGGGTCGACGCTCACCACTGAGCCACACTGGCTGGGCTTAAACATGTTTTTATTGATTTTAGAGAGAGAGGAAGGGAGAAAGACATAGACACATCAATTGGCTGCCTCCTGCAAACCCCAATGGGGATTGAACCCACAGCCCAGGCATGTGCCTTGACTGGGAATCGCACCGGTGACCTCTCGGTCCATGGGTTGACACTCAACCACTGAGCCACACCAGCTGAGCGTTTAATGATACTTTTCTATTCCATCATACCTTCTACATTTATTAATTGGAATTCTCTTGTAAGAAAGAGTCACCTTTTCTTCTCCTTTTATTTATTTACATCAGTATGGACTCATGGATATTTATTTTATTCTATGAGTTATAATTCTTGCTATTGTTATTTATTGTTCAAATTGTGCGATTTGGCCAATGTGCATTCCTTCAAGTTGGCTGTGGGGTCCTTTCATCATGCACCCATCATTTTTTAAGTAGTTTTGAATTTTGATGTTTCAACTCATCTTGTATTTTCTCTTCCTCAGCCCTGGAGTCAACCATTTCTCCGAGGAGCCCTGTTTCCTTTTATTGGAGATGCTGTTTAGAAACCAAGATCTGGGCACTAGGTATGCTCATTGCTACTGGGGTGTCACTGTTCTAGGGTGTTTCAGCAGGCAAAGCTAGAACAATATACAAATATACTAACATACACTTCTCATATCTACCCATATGCATATATATATATATATGTATATGTGTGTATATATATATGTATACATATGTGTGTATATATATATATATATATATATAATTCATACTGATACTTTTTTGGGGCAGTTTTATAACTTTATTTGACAATCAACAGTTAGTTCTCATCCACATTAACTATTTGTAGATTTTTGAAAGTGGTGACAGGTACACAGGTGGCCAATGTATAAAACTTGTTTGACAAATCTTCATGCTCATTACATTTTCCTGGACAACTGCCCCCGAACACAGTAAAGGACACTGCTCACTCCTTTGGCCCAGACGGCTCTGTGGAGCCTGGTGTCACTGCGCACGTCTGGAGTTCCCGCCTCCCTCAGGGCCCAGTTCCAGAGCTCTGAGTGCCGAGGGGCACACTTCCCGAAACTTACTGCCCGGATGTGCGTGTGAGTGTTGACGGTGTCTTCTCCGGTCACCACCTCGCGGGTGGCAGAACAGCTCCCCTCACCACGCTCTCGGTGGGAGCCACTCTGCCCAGCCTGGGCGGAGAGGAAGCAGCCACACGGATATCTTTCATTCCAATTCAACACACACAGTTCGTCCCAACGTCCCCTTTCTTTATTTGTGATTTTTTCTCCCCTGATGAGAAACATGCCTTCATTATTCATATTGTTGCTTATTTGTTCATACCTTGTACACGGAGTACTTTCAGAACTGTTACACAAGGAGTGATCATTCAGAACCTTTTTATACTCCCAGTACTTTTTTTTACTTTACCCTTTTATATTTGGACATAGATTTTTTTTTAAATCCTCACCTGGGGATATGCTTACTGATTTGAGAGAGAGAGAACATCCACGTAAGAGAGAAACATTGAGCCTCCCGTAAGCTCCCTGCCCGGGGACTAAACCTGCAACTTAAGTAGGTGCCCTGACCGGGAATCACAACACTTTGGTGTAACCACCTGAGGCGCCCAGCCAGGCCAGCTTAGACCCAGATTTTTAAAAACATCTACAACTCTTGTGAATTCTTTAAAAAGAAAATGTCAGTGAAGTGAGTTAAGGTCTCCCTGACGTGTCTCACCTTCAGGGGCCTGTGCCTCCGAAGCCCTGCGTGGAAGTTGCTGCTGCCTGTGCTTTTCCGCAGTCCCGGCTCCTCTGACACCAAGACCGTGCGGCACGGCTTTCCCGAGAGTGCGCCCTGTCGTCCCCAGGCCGTCTCTGCAAGCTGCACATGCTGAGAGACTGTGTCGTGGCAATGTCCAGTGTGGAAACAATGTGCGTCGTGAAGCTGACATGGCAGCTCGTGACAGATGTCCTCCTCCTGAGGTGCAGCGCCAGGGTGTGGGCTGTGCGTACACAGCTCGGTCCAGGTGGCGAGCAGACACAGTAACCCTCCAGGCCCCGGGCCAAGGGCAAGCGCAGACGGAACTGGAATCCCGTCCACGGTCCATATGGCAGCTTCTGTATGTTCTACTGTTTTTTATTCCCCAATGATCTGTTCTGCATTCATTCTTTTTTTTTTATCCTCACCTGAGGACATTTTTGCATTTATCCTCAGATAGAGCAGGAGGGAGAGAGGAGGGAAGAGATAGAGAGAAACATCGATGTGAGAGAGACACATCGAGTGGCTGCCACCTGCACAACCCCAACCGGGGCCGGGGACAAACTGCAACCAAGGTACGTGCCCTTAGCGGGAACCGAACCTGGGCCTCTCTGGTCTGTGGGCCAATGCTCTAACCGCTGAGCCAAACTGGCCAGGGCCCCCTTCATTCTTAATGACAGGTCCCAAAATTTTAGATGGGCAGGTGGACAACAGGAATATAACCTTTTTATGATCATGTGGCAAAATTCTTCCAGGAAGATATAAATGGATGCCCTGGCTGGTGTGACCCAGTGGTTAGAGTATCGGCCCACACACTAAAGGGTCACAGGTTTGATTCCTGGTCAAGGGCATGTACCTGAGTTGTAGGTTCAAACCCCCAAAGCTGGTTGGGGGTGTGTACAGGAGACGACCAATCAATGAGTCTCTCTCACATTGATGTTTCTCTTTTTTTTAGTCCTCACCCAAGGATATTTTTTCAAATATCTTCAGATAGAGTGGGAGGGGGAGGGAGCGAGGGAGAGAGAGAGAGTGAGAAAGAGAAACATCAATGTGAGAGACACACATGGATTGGCTGCCACCTGCACGACCCCAACCGGGGCTGGGGCCAAACCACAACCAAGGTATGTGCCCTTGGCCAGAATCGAACCCAAGACTTTTTGAGCCAAATTGGCAAGGGCACACTGATGTCTCTCTCTCTCTCTCTCTCTCTCTCTCTCTCTCTCTCTCTCTCTCTTCCTCCCTCCCACCCTCCCTCTCTCCTTCCTTCCCTCTGTTCCACTCTCTAAAAAAAAAAAATGAATGGAAAAAAAATATCCTTGGGCGAGGATTAACAACAAAAAAAGATGTAAATGGGAAGAGCGCTTGGGGAAAGCTCAGACTGAGCCAGACACAGCTGAAAATGGCAAGTAGGTTTAACAGTCTACAGGTGGGTTTAATGTATACACTGAAAAAGATTCAAAATCAAACCCCCACCATTTTGAAACATCTTTTGGACCTTGGAGCCAGATATCCTGGTTCAAATTCCAGCCAGCCATTTAGCACCTGTATGACTTTTAGCCAGTTACTTACCCTCTCTGTGCCTCATTTTCCTTTTCTGTAAAAAGGAGGAAATAATAGCACATACCTCACAGGTTATGATGATGATGATGAGTTAATGTATAGAAAGCAGTTAGGACTGTGCCTGGCACATGGCAAATACCATGTTAGTGTGAGCTGTCATCACTATTATTAGGCCATTATTATTGAATAAGGGGACATCTGTTCAGGTGAATAAATAACTTTGGTAGCAAATTTGCAGCTGCCTGAGGGTCTCTGTGTGAATGCACCTGCATTTATTTAAACTCTACTGTTAGGCATTTAGGTTATCATTTCCAGTTTTTCTTTTTCTTTTATTAACAACTATGGGATAAGCATCTTTGAACAAGTACCTCTGCACACATCTCTATTTATTTGTTCCTAAAACTTCAAATGCTAAGTCACCGACCACACAACTTGCCCTTCATAAAAGTTGCACCTGTTACCCTCATATGCACAGTGGAATGGCTTGCTTGTCACCCCACGCTCCTCACCAGTGGCCCTGGGCACACTCATTGGTCTGCACACCTCTCCCCTCCTCCAGCAGACCATACCTCCGACTCATCTGTGTCCCCACACCTACCATGACATGCCCCAGTGAAGCAGTAAAGTTTACTGAGATGGGAGACCTGGAAATGAGCATTCGGGCTCTGATTTTCAGCCTCCTGGGGTAAATCTATGCTTCACTGTCCCTCACATGTAAAATGCAGGTCAACACACAAGCACTATTTAAATGAGTCGATGCAACTGTGTGAGACGACAAATGCCATGCATTAAAATGACACCAAAATTCCAGACAGAAAAAAGTTTTGCCTTTTAATCACACATGAAGTATATTTTTTAAAATTTCCAACATCCATTACTGAGTCTCCCAAGAGCCCGCTCCAGGGCCCAAATCTGCATTTTAAGATCTCTCTGACTCCCCGCCACTTTGGAGACAGGCTATGTTGTTTGAGAACAAATGAACAAAAATTGTCACCTTTCTACTTGCAGACAGATTAAGGTCCCACTTTCTCATGTCACACCGGGAAACAGACAAACACCCACTACAAAGGCACCAAGAGCCTGCTCTCTGAGGACGGCAGGAGCGAGCCTGTGGGTGGGTCGGCGCGCTGGGCTCCTGCCCACGATGCCAGTGACGCAGGGCCATGGTTCCCACCGAACTGACGAGGAGACCTCGGTTTCGGAGAAGTTAAGAATTTGCTCGGGTGCTGAGAAGAAGGGTGGAGACCCTGAAATTCACATCCCCTGATTCCCAAATCCCTGCGCCGCACCCCTCCAACCTGCAAGACACTGAGAGAGTCTAGGAAATAAATAGGTCACCTGTGCAGCCTCTGGGGACAGCCCCTAACACCTCCCCTCTTCTCTCCAGAACAAAAGGACACGCTAGGCTGGGCATGACAACTGATGGGCATCCTTCCAGCCGTGTTTATGGGGGGCATCTGGCTTTCCTTACCTGGTGTTGGAGCTGTGGATGGCTGGCCAACACGTCCCAACCCCAGGTGTCATGCCCACCTCATCCCATTTGATGGGGACCTAAGGCCTAAGCAGGGTGCCCCAGAGGCCCATCTCAGGGAGGCCTGCATAGTGTAGAGAACCCGGAGAAGTAACTGGAACATCCCAGAGGAAGGGCATCAGGTGACTGGAGCTCAGGGGGAGGGAGAGGCCTCAGGACACTGAGAGGCAGCTGGGGGACGACAGCCCCACCACTGCCATTTGCTGACCACCTGCCTGATGCCGACTCAACACTTAAACAACTTTCACGTCTGTAGCTGAAAAGCATGACCTGGTGGGTACCACAATGATCCCATTTTACAGATGAGGAAAGTGAAATGCAGAGCAGCTATGAGAAGGGCCCAAAGCCAGGTAACTGGAACTCATGGGGTGGCCCAGGGCTCGGGATGCAGGTAGGAAACCCAGCTCCACCTCTCCTCAGCTGTATGAGCTGAGGAAGTGACTGGCCTCCTTGGTAAAATGGGCACGATGATAAAACGGGAGACTGAAAACTAGAAACGGCTAAAGAAATGAGTTTAACAGAAAGGTCCAGCGAAACCATTTACTGCTGACGTAGGGGCAGGGAACCAGAGACCTCTAAGAAATGATCCTGGAGCCACAGCTGGTGGGTGGGCTATGTGAGCCTGGGCTCAACCGACAACCACTGAGCACTCACTGTATGCCTCACCGTAAACTGGCCACCACCGACTATGACCTCACCAGTGGGCAACACAGGTCAAAATCTCACGGGTGTGAGCAGGGATAGAGGAGGGTGGGATAGATCCACACTTCCTAGTGGCTGACCAGCCAGGGCAGGTGGAGTTCTCCATTACTGGAACAGCCAAGATCAAGGAACCAGAGGGGACATGAAGCCCGACAGGTGCCCCCCAGGGCTAAGCCCCAACCAGGTGTGTCACCTGCGCTCTCAGTGAGCCACTCCAACTCTCAGAGGGAGGTGACACTAGTTTTATTTCTAAGAAGAGAAAACTGGAGCCAGAGAGGTTTAGCAACCTGTCTGAAGTCACAGGCAGCAGTGGGGCGGGGACTTGAATCTAGATCTGTGGGACAGAGACGAGGACAAGGAGGGAGCTGGTGGGGGGCTGCAAAGACAGCAAGACAGAGACTGAGCACATGCACTGTCTTCCAGGCCAAATGTGATCAATGACAGTGGCCAAGGGCTGAGAGAGTCTGCCAGAACCATGGGAGCCTGCCTGATGAAAGAGGAAGGGCCCTGACCCCTGTGCCCACAGGATGAGGGTCCCCATTCAGTGTGGGGGACAGTCTAAAGCCTGGACTTCCACTGCAGCCTTGCACATGCCCCCTGAGAGTACTGCTCCTCCAGGCCCTCTGGGGCTGGAAGAGGAGGAGGGGAGGATCCAGAATTTCTGTCCTGCATGCAAGGCTCTAAATACCCACGAGGTCAGAAAAACTTCCCCTTGGGGGATTAACAAGTTGAGCCGACAGTGCAGTTCCCTTTGAAGTCAAGTGGACAGGCCTGCCTCAAGCAACTAGAGGGGGTGCCAGCCCTGTGGCTAATGGCTCAGATCTGGCCCCTCTGAGGACCTGGCCAGTGTTTCCAGTGTTCCAGGAACAGGCCCCCACCTTCCCCTCTCTGTGAGCCTGCAGGACAAGAAGCAGTCAGCCACTGTTGCTTTATTAGGCACTCACAGCCTGACCTACCCCCAAACACACACACACACACACACACACACACACACACACACACTCTCTCTCTCTCTCTCCGCCCCCTCCCTGGGCCCTCCAGCCTCCACTTGACTCCACATCACTCCCAGTTCAAGCCTCTCTCACACACTAGGGCCTGGACATAAGCCAGTCCCTCCATCCTTCAGCCTGTAATGTCACCTCCCTCTCCATGAATAGAAATCCTGTCTTTTAGGGTGTAGTTCAAACACTGCCACATCCTCAAATCTCTCTGTTCCACTCTGCCCGCACTCAGACTCGGGCCTGCGGTTTCCCTTTCCTGGCCCCTTCCTCCTGTCCTGTCTCTCCACAGCCCCTTCCACGGAGGCCACCTGTGCCTGGGAGAGTGTGTCCCACCCTTCAAACCTCTGCCCTCTCGTCCTGGCTCCTTCCTGCCTCCTCCTCCTCTGGGCACAACCAGTGTCCTCTGTGGACCTCCAGCCACAGCATCCTGGATGTGGTTTCCAGACTCCAGAGGGGCTGCAAGCCCGAGGGTCCTCCGTCATCAGGGTCCTATCTAGCTGCCCACTTCCAGGCAGCTGGCCTCCACTCCCAGCAGGAAACTTCTCCTGGGAGAGGAGCTCAGACTGTCACGGGAGCGGGAATAAGAGGCCATGGTCGGGAGCTCCTTTCTTAGGGGGACTGAACGACACTGATTGGAGGGCAGGGGCTCGAAGCTTCCTTTCCCCTTTCGGGGACCGATTAGAAGCTCGGCCACTCGGAAACTCCAGAAAGTCGCCCTCTGACCCGCGCGCTCCACCCGCCCGGACGCTGGGGACTCCGAGAGCAGAATGGGGTGGGGCCGGGCTCCCCACAGGAACATGCAGCGCATGGGCTAGGAATCGGCTGGCATCCGCACCCCCTCCTCCAGCTCCAGCCGGAGCCGCCCAAACCCTGTGCGCCGCGCCCCGCTCCAACTCGGACGGTAGCGAGGGGCGAGGGCCGGCGGAGGGCCAGCGGTACCTGTCAGCAGTTCGATCTTGTGTCCCAGCACCTTCATCTCGGCGCCCGGCCCAGGGGAAAGGACCGCCGGAGGCGAGCAGCTAAGTAGCGGGAGAGCGAGGGGAGCGAGGGGAGCGAGGGGAGCGAGGGGAGCGAGGGGAGCGAGGGGAGCGAGGGGAGCGAGGGGAGCGAGGGGAGCGAGGGGAGCGAGGGGAGCGAGGGGAGCGAGGGGAGCGAGGGGAGCGAGGGGAGCGAGGAGGGGAGCGATGAGCGCAGCCGGAGCGCAGCCGGAGCCAGGAGCGCTCTCGCCAACCCCCACGCCGCTTTTAAAAATCCACCAATTGGACGACCGCGCACCCCTAAAAGGCGCCCGCCGCCACCTGGTCGGGGTGCACTCCGGGAGGCGGAGGGAGCGCACGGGGTGGGTGTGGTGACACTCGGGAGGCGACAGGAGGGGGCCCTTGCGCCCGCCGCCAGAACAAAGAGGCTCCGCCACCCGGTGTCATGGTGGGAAAGGCGCGGGCGGCGGCTGGGTCGTGGCCCCTCGGGTCCCCGTGTCTGGCTGGAACGCGAGTGGGGAGAGCCCGGGGGCAGCGGCGGAGAGGGTGCTACCCTCGAGTCGGCGAAAGGTGGCCCGGCGACAGAGCGCCCGGCTCACAGGGTCTGGGGTCGTGCGCGGCGGCTGGGCCGGGGCGGAGGGTTGGCCGCGGCCGCAATGGCAAGGGGACCAGGAGAGAAGGGCCGAGGGCGTCGCCGACTCACCGACTCACCGAGGGCGATGAGAGCGAAACGGGCGCGCGGGCGGGGAGTAGGGCTTCGCCGCCGCCGCCGACGCGCGGGTGCAGGTGTCCGCGGCCGGGCCCCCGCCGTGCGCCGCAGCTGGTGGCGGAGGCCGGCGGCCGGCAGGGGCGGTGCGCCGCGGGGGGCGTGCCCACGCGGAGTGTGGTGGACGTGGGCGCTGGCCGGCGGGGGTTGGTTGGTCCCAGGAGGCCGTCACCCGCACTCAGCTTCTGCCTCCTTGCGCGGTGGGAGTGCCGGTGGGGGGATGGGCAGGCGGGCGAGCCGAACACCGCGACTTGGAATCCTAGCGGAGACCCTCCAGTGCGTCCCCACCCCTCCCTTCTGCTCCCCACCTCCCGCAGGCGCCGAGAGGAAGGGTCCCCGCCGCTCAGACGTCGCCGGGTGAGGAAGGAGGCCCCGCCCGCCCCTTCTGTGCCCTTGCAGCCGCGTGGCGTCGGGTTCCCGGGGGAGGGGGCGACCTCTGCTGCCGACTTTGTTTAGATTACCAAGGGGAACCCCAGCTCGGTGGAGGAGCACCTTTCCCTTACCCTCCCCTACTTGGGAACCGCTGGGGAAAAGCCCTGGAGGGTCAGGAAGAACCAGGCTCCTTGGGTCGTCTCCGGTTTTCAGAGCCCGAGGGTTTCCTTGGAGAACTCATGCGGGAGTGACCACCTCTAGGCAGAGATGTTCTGGGCCCTCAGCCTCCCCCACCATGCGACAAGGTCCTTGCTCCCTTCAGTTCACCTCCACTCTCTGAGCCGAAAGGGAACTGGGAGGCCCCTCTCATCCTCAGGCTTACTCTGGTCTGGCCCAGTGCCGTTGCTCCCACCTGTCACCCCAAAGGAGAGAGCGTCAAAGTCCCTGGATAAAGCCTGCTTTCGGCAGAATGGAAATCTGATGACCAGAAAATATTTACTTGGGCAAGACAACTCAAGAGGAGGGCTCCTGTGGCCCGGGTTCTTTTCAGGCTCTGCCAGTGACCTTGGGCGGGGCCTTGCCCCTCCCAGATTCCAGCCCTTTGGTGTAGAGTGAATGTGTTGGACCAGGTCATCTGGGAGGTCCAGGATGGCAGTGGGGTGGGCGGTCAAGAGAATTATGCAGGGCCCTTTGCTGACCCCTTATCTGGGCTGGTTTGCGGAGAGGCCATGGAAGCTGATAGGAAGGAACCGGTTCACTGGTGTTGGTTGAGGAAGCTGGTAAGGTTTGGTGGCCCCAGATGGGGTGCACGTTCCTGCTTGAGGGGACATCCTTGCCTCTCCATTTCCTATTCTGTAAAGGGGATGGGAGGAGGTCAGTGGGGACAGAGTGAACTTCAGTGTCCAAAACATCCAGGAGGCTGTTTATACACGCGCGCGCACACACACACACACACACACACACACAAGTCTGGAGCCAGTCCTTAAGAACACAGACTGGTTCTACAATTTCCTGGCTGTGTGGTGTCCAGTAAGTTACTTAGCCTCTCTGCGCCTCCTTGTTATACTGGGTGAAATTGGGGTGATGCCGACCTCAGAGGGCTCCTCTAAGAATTAAATGATGGAACATAATATGTTCAGTATAGTGCCAGGCACAAGGTTGAAGTGTTCAGTAAACAGTCACCTTTATTATTATTATTTTTTTTAATTTTATCGATTTTAGAGAGAAGAAGGGAAGGGGGAGAGATGAAGAAGGAGAGAGGGAGGGAGGGAGGGAGAGAGAGAGAGAGAGATTCATTGTTTTACTTATGTATGTTATCAATGATTGCTTCTTATGTGTGCCCTGATGGGAGACCAAACCCGCAGCCTTAGTGTATTGGGATTGCCTTTATTAGTGATGATGAAATTGTTATTACTGCATTAGAGATTCTTTCCTGAGTTCTACCCTTTTCAATAACTTCAGACCTAGTCATTAAACAAAATGAATTGTTGATGTTCTAGTGACATAATCCACGAGGCCTAGCCTGTTCTGACCTCTCAGGGGAATGCAGGCCGGGGGATGTATAAAGCTGCCTAACAAGAGCTTTGAAACACTCGTCTGTTCAGTGTGGACCGGCTTCTGCCATGGCCTTGAACGAATGTGGACAATCCACTTGGCTCAGATAAGTAACGAACTCCAAGTGAGCGTTCAAGTGGTTGAGGTTGTGGATTTGAACCCTAAAACTGGAGACAATAGATGATGACGAAATGTGGTTGTAAGGACACCCCCTCCCCCCTTCTGTGGCAACGGCAGCAAATAAAGGTGCTCAGGAAAGAGGCAGGTAGAAGGGCTCTGGCCCCTTCTGGAGGAGTCCTCTGGGAGTTAGTGGAAGGGCAAGCTCTTAGTCCTTCCTGCTCCGGGCTCTTCATCCCTGTGTGGGGCATGGTGTTTGGGGACAGGCTGGATGGCAGAATTTTAACAGAGGAAAGAGCTAGACCAAGGGCCAACCTGTTGGCTGGGACAGGGCGCCTCTAAGACATGTGTCCTCGGCCTTGCTCCCGATTACCTGAAGGATGCTGCCTAAGTCACACGTTCTCTGTACTTCTGTTTCCCCATTTGTAGAATGGGCAGGAGACTGGCCTGCACCTCAGCTGGAGAGGAGACACCACCTTTCTGAAGATCTCTCTGAACCTTCATTTCCTCACTGGGAAACAGGCTAATCTACCAGTCTGGACAGTGGCAGGAAATAGTAGACCTGCTCTGGCTCGTTTAAGCAGAAAAGGTATTTGTCAAAAGTGGGGTGGGCAGCTCTCAGGATCTCAGGAGTCACGCCCAACATTGCAGCGTTGGTCCAGTGTCAAAACTACTGCCATCCCTGGGTACAGACACCGCAGCCACCACCACCCCTGGGCGCGGCGCAGGACCCTGCCCTCAGGACCATGGCTGCCTCTGAAGCCCAGTAGGGGGTACCATTGCTGCACCCTTGCCAGAATGCAGTCTGTGTGGTCTCTGCTTCCTCGGGTCACCAGGTTCTAATTCACAGTCAAGAATGGGTGTGTCTGCATTTTGAACAACCTGGATGGATCTTGAGAGTATCATGCTAAGTGAAAATAGTCAGCTGAAAAAGGACAAGAACCACATGATTTCACTCCTATGTGGGCTATAAAACAACAAATGAACAAAAAAACAATCTCATAGATACAGATAACAGAACAGTGGTTATCAGAGGGGAAGGTGGTGGGGAAGAAGAGGGTAAAGGGGGTCTAATATATGGTGACAAAAAGAGACTAGGCTTCGGGAGGTGAGCACACAATAGAGTATACAGATGTTGTATTAGAAAGTCATAACCCGGCCGGTGTGGCTTAGTGGTTAAGCATCGACCCAGGCACCAAGAGGTTGCCAGTTCAGTTCCCAGCCAGGGCACCTGCCCAAGTTGTGGGCCAAATCCCCAGTGGGGGGCATGCAGGAGATGGCCAATCGATGCTCTCTCTCATCAATGTTTCTATCTCTCTTCCTCTCCCTTCTCTCTCTAAAATCAATAAAGAAAAAAAAAATTTTTCTTAAAGAGTCTTACACCTGAAACTCATATAACGCTATCAACCAATGCTATCCCAATACATTTTATTTTTAAAATAGAATGGCATGTCTGATTGGAGGCACCCAGATCAGGCACTCTGCCAAAGCTGCAAGGGAGGCTGGGCAAAGGTGTTCTCAGTTCCTCTGTGGCAGGTGGGCTCTGTCCCACAGGAAGGGCATGTCAGATGCTGGTGGACAAAAGAGTGACCCGTGCCCACTTCAGGTAACAATGGACTTATGAAACTGCTCTGTGATTTCACACATGGGCACTCATTCGGAGCGAGGCACGGAGGGAACACATGATTTCTGGCTGCTGAGATTCATGCCACACCACAAATCCGGTGTCAACTGGCCGTGCTCCTTCATACTCGGTCTTTGTTTCCTCAGCAGGTGAAAGACGAAGGGACCTTGAAAACAGGAATGGCATGCTGCCCTTCCAGATGAGAGCTCCGACCCAGTGCCAGCAGGACAGGGGCCTGGGTTTTTCCATTGTGATGATGAATTGGGCTGAGTCACCATGCCTCTCCAGTCCCCTCGTGACCATGACTGAGAGCAAATGAGAAAGAACTCAGAGGTGGGGTCAAAGTGCAGATGGGGACTTGGAAGCTTCCTCTCTTAGCAGGGAGGGGAGGGCAGGAACTTCCCTCCTCCCCAATAAGACTCCCCACTCACTAATAATGAGTCACACGGCCCCAGGGAGAGGAGAGAAGGTCCTTTCTCATCTTTTGTGGGGTTGGTTGAGTGCCTCTTTGGTGCCAGGCCCTGCCTGTGCCGTGGGGTGCACTGGAGGGTCACAGCTGACCAGGGCATTGGCCTTGCCTTTAAGGCTTATGCCTGGATGAAGGAAACCAGCTTAGAGTCCCATAATGCAGGTAGTGGACAGACTCTGCTAAAATGTGTAACTGAGGTTCCAGCGGGGGGTGGGGGGTGCTGGAGGAAGCACCTACAGGGAGGTGGAAAGTCAGTAGATGGAGATGGGAAGATGGAGACTGGGGGAGAGTACCGTCCATCCATCATCATACATTGGGTTAACTGAGTTAAGATAGCCAGTGTTAACATGGTAACAGTTAGTCCTTCAGCCACGCAGAGACTGAAAGCGGGGTATGTGGGAACAGTGACCTGGCACAAGCCCCTACCAGCTCAGGCTTCACACAGGGTTTGGCACCAAGTGGAGGATGAGTTGTGGGAGCCGGGCACGTGGTTTTGACAGCAGAGAGGTAATGCAGTGTCAGTCACTGGCCTTGGGGAAATGCTCATGCGGAGTGGTTGCAGCTCCCTGTAACTGGTGCCCTGAACCTGAAGATGGACATGAACCAGAGGCTCCAGAACTGCACAGTCGCATGCCTGGGGCTGCACTGTCTTAGTGCAGGCTGCCAAAACAAAAGTCCACAGACTGGGGGCCGGAATGAAAACTTCTCATCGTTCTGGAGGCTGGGAAGTCCATGGTCAAGGTGCCAACCAGGTCGGTTTTATTCTGAGGCTGCTTCTCTTGGCTTATAGGTGGGCACCATCTCATGTGACATCTTTGTGTGCATGTAGAGAGGTGAAGGGTTGGTGGAAGCAGAGAGCGAGGCAAGTTCTCGCTGTATCTTTTATTAAGGCACTAATCCCCTCAAGAGGGTCCCACCCTCATGACCTCATCTAAACTTAACTTCTGAACACCTCACCTCCGTATGCCATCACATTAGGGGTTAGAGTTTCAACAGATGAATTGGGGGCACTTTCAGTCCATGGCATATACTAAGTCCCTTCTGCCCATCGTCCAGTCCCGCCTGCCCCGCTGAAGCCCGAAGAGCAGAGTAACTGGCCTGGGTCTCAGAGCCTGAGCTGGCAGAGCCAGGATCTGAACCTGGCTTCAAAGCCCACACATCGAGTTGTTGGGCACTGCAGTCTGCCAAAGCCCCGAGTCTGTGCAGATGGCAGTTCTGAAAGCCAGACCCTCCGAAGGGGAAGCAACAGATTATAGAAAACCACCCTGATATTTAGGTCAGCTGGTCTTTTTGAGACAGAAAAACACGTGGCAGTTATTTCAAGGTTTAAAAAAATGCAGAGAGAAGAGATATGTTTAGATCTCCTTTGATGTTGACAGGGCAGAAGATTTCTGTCGTCTTCATTGCAGTTCTAGTGCCTTTCACCCTGTGTGTTGCATGCCCAGAGCTCGGTGGATATGGGGAGGGCACCTGTGACTTGGACCACATTTAGGTACGAATCTTTTAATGCTCCTTCTCCAGAGCCACCTTTTCTTTTTCTTTTCCTATTTCAAACTGATCTTTATTGTTGCATGCATTACAGATGTCCCTCATTTTTGCCTCCATTGACCCCTCCTTCCCACTCCCACTCCTCTCTTGCCTTCCCCAAACTATTGTCTGTGTCCATTGGTTAGGCATATATGCATATAAGTTCTTTGGTTTATCTCTTCCCACCCCCCACCTTCCCTTTGAGGTTCATCAGTCTAACAACCAATTCGTACTTCTTAATCCCTTCACTGTTTTCACCCATCCCCCCAAACCCTCTCCCATCTGGCAACCAACAAAAAGTTCTTTGTATCTATGAGTCTGTTTCTGTTCTGCTTGTTCACTTGATTTGTAGATTCAATTATTGATAGATATGTATTAATTGCCATTTTATTGTTCATATTTTTTATCTTCAAGAAGATCCTTCAACGTTTCATATAATAATGGTTTGGTGGTGATGAACTCCTTTAGCTTTTTCTTGTCTGGGAAACTGTATATGTCTATCAATTCTAAATGATAGTTTTGCAGGATAGTGCAATCTTGGTTGTAGGTCATTGCTGTTCTCCACTTTGAATATTTCTTGCCACTCCCTTCTGGCCTGCAAAGTTTCTTTTGAGAAATCAGCTGAAAGTCTTATGGGAGCTCCTTTGTAGGTAACAAACTGCTTTTCTCTTGCTGCTCTTAAGATTCTCTCTTTGGCCCTGGCCGGTTTGGCTCAGCGGTTGGAGTGTCGGCCTGCGGTACAGAGAGACCCGGGTTCGGTTCCCACTAAGGGCACGTACCTCGGTTGCAGTTTGTCCCCGGCCCTGGTTGGTCGTGCGGGTGGCAGCCACTCGATGTGTCCCTTCGCATCGATGTTTCTCTCTCTCTCTCTCTCTTCCTCTCTCTCCCTCCCACTCTATCTGAACAAAAAATGGAAAAATGTCCTTGGGTGAGGATAAAAAAAAAAAAAAAAAGATTCTCTCTTTGTATCTATGAGTCTGTTTCTGTTCTTTAACCTTTTGCATTTTTATTATGATGTGTCTTGGTGTGGGCCTGTTTGGGTTCATCTTGTTTGGGACTCTCTGTGCTTCTTGGACTTGTATGTCTGTTTCCTTCACCAAGTTAGGGAAGTTTTTGGTCATTATTCTTTCTTTTCTTTTTTTAATCCTCACCAGAGGAAATTTTTGCATTTATCTTCAGATAGAGCTGGGGGGGGGCGAGGAACATTGATGTGAGAGGGACACATAGAGTGGTTGCCACCCACACAACCCCAACCGGGGCTGGGGACAAACTGCAACCAAGGTACGTGCCCTTAGTAGGAACTGAACCCGGGACTCTCTGGTCCACAGGCTGACACTCCAACCGCTGAGCCAAACAGGCCAGGACTGTCATTATTTTTTCAAAAAGGTTTTCAATTTCTTGCTCTCTCTCTTCTTCATCTGGCACCCCCATGATGCAAATATTGGTATGCTTGAAGTTGTCCCATAGGCTCTTTACATTATTCTCACTTTTTTGGATTATTTTTTCTTTTTTCTTTTCTGATTGGGTGTTTTTTGTTTCCTTATATTCCAAGTCAATGGCTTGCTTCTTGGCTTCACCTACTCTACTATTGGTTTCCTGTAAATTATTCTTTATTTCAGTTAGTGCCTGCTTCATTTTTTCCCCCTTTTTCTTTCTTTCAACATGTTTTTCTTGATTTTTTTAGAGAGATTGGAAGGGAGAGAGAAAAAGAAACATTGATGTAAGAGTGATACATCAATTGGCTGACCCTTGCACACCTCTCACTGGGGATCAAGTCTGCAACCCAGGCATGTGCCCTGACTGGGAATCGAACCAGGACCTCTCAGTGCATGGGACGACACTCAATCCACTGAGCCACACTGGCTGGGCATCATCCTTTATTTCTGACTGTCCTTTTTTATGTTGCTGACGTACTCATTAACTTCCTTGAAGTTCTCATTAAGTTCCTTGAGCATCCTTATAACCAGTGTTTTGAACTCTGCATCTGATTGATTGCTTATCTCCATTTTGTTTAGTTCTTTTCCTGGAGTTTTGTTCTGTTCTTTCATTTGGGACAGGTTTCTTTGTCTCCTCATTTTGGTTGTTTCCCTGTGTTTGTTTCTATGCATTAGGTAGAGTTGCTATGTCTCCTAGGCTTCATAGGGTAACCTATTGTAATAGATGTCTTGTAGAGTCCAGTGGCACAGCCTCCCTGATCACCCCAGCTGGGCCTTTGAGGTGCAGTCCTAGTGTGGCCTGTCCACCCTTCTACTGTAATTGAGTCTTGATTGCTGTTGGCACGTCAATGGGAAGAATTTACTCAGACTGATCAGCTGCAAGGACAGGCTGTGCCCACTGACCACTGGCCTCCAGCTACCTTGGAGGATCAGCTGTGCAGGGCCCACCACACAGAGCAGACTTACTTCAGCAGGGCTCTGGTACCCACTGAGTCCACCCCTTGAGTGTGTCACTTGTGGAGGTGGTTGGGTGGTGGTGCTTCGATGTGGTCTGAAGCTGTCCACTGGGTGTGCTGCAAAGCTACATTTTCTTAAACTCTAGCTAATGCTTAAGGTTGAAGAGTTTTGTTTCACACTTTTTTGTTGCTGTTTCCCCCACTGCTCAGAAAAATTGCAAACACAGAGAACTATAAAAAGCAAAACTCACCCGAGACTAATGCTGCTAAAAGTGGTGGCTTTTCTACCTTGGCTGGTTTGGCTCAGCAGTTAGAGCATTGGCCTGCTGACGGAAGAGTCGTAGGTTTGATTCCTGGTCAAGGGCATGCACCTCAGTTCTGGGTTCTATCCCTGGCCAGGGCCGTGTGGGAGGCAACAATTGATGTGAGTGTGTGTGTGTGTCTCCCTTTCCCTCTCTCCCATACTATCTGAAAAAGTATCAATGGAAAAATATCCTTGGGTGAGGATTTAAAAAAAGCTGTGGTTTTTCCATCTAGTCTTTTTTCTTATGCTGACAGTATTGTCTTTTATACTTTTTTTTTTTTTTTTTTTTTTTTTTATCCTCACCCGAGGACATTTTTGCAATTTTTGTACAGATAGAGTGGGAGGGAGAGAGAGAGAGAGAAACATCGACGTGAAAGGGACACATCGAGTGGCTGCCACCCACACGACCGACCAGGGCCGGGGACAAACTGCAACCGAAGTATGTGCCCTTAGCGGGAACCGAACCCGGGTCTCTCCAGACCACAGGCCAACGCTCTAACCGCTGAGCCAAACCGGCCAGGGCTTGTCTTTTATACTTTTAACGCAGATATAATCATACCACATATGCTCCACATTTGAAGAAACAGTGGATACAGGTGACAGTTCTCTTTTAATTAGGTTCATGTTGTACACAGTCGAGGACAGTGCTTCAGCTGATGTTCCAGGCACTGTGATCCACTTCTCCTGGGGGTGCCAAGGGCAGAGCCCAGGCCCTGGGGAACAGCTGCAATACAAAGGTTTAGACCCACGTAAGAACAATTGCCTGCTGAACAATTGGGTCCAAATCCTTGCTTTACAGATGAGGAAACTGAGATCCAGAGAAATGAAGGCTGGGGTTCTGGTCACTCATCAGCCTCCTGGTGGGTCTCTCCCATCCGGTTGACATTTCCAGTGCTGTCTGCCCAGCTCTGTCCCCAGACTTGACTATTCTCTGTTTGCCCCTTCAGATCTGCCATCCTTCCTTCTCCAGCTTGCTCTGTGTCCTAGCTGGCTGACCTGTGGGTTCTCCATCACCCAGGCTCCCTGCTTTGCGGTTATGCTGGGGTTAATTCAATGGGAAGATGGGCAGGAGGCAGGTGGGAGGAAAAAGAAAGGTGAAGGATGCTCTCTGAGGCCTTCCCTTCCAGGCCTCGGTTTGGCACAGGCTGGTTCCTCTCCCGAGGGTCACAGCTCCTCCAGTGGCTTTGTCCTGCAGGTTTTCCTGGTTCTGATCATGGCTCCAGAGCCAGGAGAGGTACAGGCTTCCCATGGGTGCTATCCTGGCACATCACTGTAGCTGATGGTGTTCCTTAACTGTGCCCACACCTCTGTAGATGGCCCCTTCATAAGTACATTCCCTTCACTCACCCCTTTGAACAGGCCTCTCTGTGTGCTCCTGGCTGATGCACATGCTAAGTATGGCCCCTCCCGGCCACTGCCTGTGCTGTCCCCTGGACTGTGAGCTCCACGAGGCCAGGGGCTTTGTCTGCTGTGTTCACCCCTGTATCTCCAGCACCCAACACGGATCTCATAGTAGAAATTCAATCCATAGTCATTGGATGATTGAAAAAATAAAGGGCAAAGTCAGAACTTGAACCTGGGTCTTCTGACTCCTTATTGTGTTCTTCCACCTTCTTACATTCTAGGAGGGAAATGAATGCAAGTCTGATGTCAGGCCTGCCCTGAAGATGTTTATATTCTAGTAAAATGTAATTACTATACAAAATAATACCAATATAGTTGCCATTCCCTAGATACTTATCTAGCTCCAGGTGCTAACCCTCCTTCTCCATTTGCTATGGACCTTGTTGGCCAGAACAGGAGACAGGGACTGTTGTGACCCCACTGACAGCTGAGGAATTGGATCTGAGGATAAGGGACTTGCTTGCTTGTCCTGGCCAGGTCGGCCGCAGGCTCAAGGGCCAGACAGCAGTAGGAGGGGAAGATCCACAAAGGAGCGCTTGTCTGTCCATGCCGTGGCCCAGAACAGGGCCCGGTGCCTGTTTAGCTGGCTCCCTGTTAGCATGTGGTGGTTGAGCGAATGGTCAGAGGATGCAGCAGCGTGTGCCTTCTGCTTAGCGAGAAAGCACTGCGTTGGCGAAGGGGAGCCCTGTGGACAGTGTGGCCCCTTCTCCAGCCACTCTGGAGAAGTGCTGGGACCCTGGGCTGCAGGGTCCCTTGATCTGGAGGGTTTCTCCCTCCCTGCGGGCTGTTTGAGCCCCAGACTCTGGGCATGTCTTCATGGGTGGTGCTAGGGAGTCTAGTTCACACCCACCCTCTTGGCACCACTTTGCTGGGTGGGGGGATGGGTGCTGGTCTGGAGAGAAAGCAGTGATGAGGATAAACCTAGTCCAGGGCTGAGTCTTGCCAGTCTGCTCACTTGCCTGAGGTCACAAGGCCAATGCCACAGAAGAACCAGGACTTGAACCTGGGGCTGACTCTTGTCCACCCTTGCTTTGGGACAGACACAGCTGGGGGCCTCCGGGCAGCACAGTCATTATGGAAACTGCCAGTTATTTGAAATCTCAGGCTGACAACCCTCTGGGAAGGACCCCCTCACTCAGACACCCCTCCTCCTGACCACTGGGGCCCCCATGGCCCGTGAAGTCCTGGGGTTGGGGAGGAGGGTGTCCTCTGCTCTTAAGCCACATGGAGAAAGGCACAAGGCCAGGAGCACGTGAGGCTGGCTGCCTTCCCAGGCAGGACTCGAAGCCAGCTCCGAGCTTTCCCCAGGGGCGCCCTGACAGTCTCCGTGGGTGTTGCTGACGCTTTTCCTGGGCTCCAGAGGGACCATGGCCTCTACACAGCACACCCCACTGGGGGTGGAGGCTATTTTTAGACATTCCAGACCCTGGAGCATTTGATTCCCAAGTCAGAGTGAGACTGTCCTGTTCCAAGCCACATAGCACCAAGGAGGCAGGAAGTGGTGAAGCGTCCAGACTAGGGTTCGAAATCCCAGCTGTGCACAGACCAGCCATGGGAGCTCCTCAACCAGTCACTTGATCTGCCTAGTCCTTGGTGTTCTCGTCTGTAAAATAGGGATGACAACACCACCACCATCGCAGGGTTGCTGTGAGGATGATGGAGGGCAATGCACATGGAACCGTGTTCAGGCTGAGACCCATGTGGTCGTCTTGGGGCAGGGTCTCAAAGATACACAGCCCACTGAAATTCCAACAGGGGCTCACATCTCTTGAAAAACACAGAGGGCATTCGGGTGCATGTCCCACAGCTACTTTTGGTCGAGTTGCCGTCCTCTGTAACACCGCCCGGCTTGCAGAAGATGCTCGATCTCCTTTCCAGAAAGCCTGCCCTCATCCGTGCATGTCTGCCCCGCCCGAGCCAGGCCTCACACTGCAGCCAGGGCCCAGTTCCAGAAGGCACCGCTCACAGTGTAGTCAATGGGCAAGTCAGCCCAGCAGCCCTGCTTGTCACCTGCCACAGATGTGGCCACTGACCTTGGTTCCCGAGGATGGTTCTTCTTTCAGAACTTGTCCGGCAATGACAGTGCCCTCCAGGGAGGGCACAGAAGGAAACAGATTGGGCAGTGCCAGGGCCCTCACTCGCAGGCCTGGGACAGGTGGGCACACTTCCACATTAATACCTGTGGTCCTGGCACACAGGTAAAGCACCCAGCACAGGTGCGTCATGGCTCTCTGAAGTGGCATATTGGGAGATGCCCGGTGGAAAGGCGCTGCTGAATTTCCCATCTCGGCTGGCAGTGGCCTTGGAAAATGCTTCCTGTCTGGGATGGAAGAACCTGGCATGAAGCCGTCTGGGCCCCTTCACTGCCCCTGTGGCACTATCAACCCAAAGGACCCGCTCAAACAGGACGATGGTTCTTGGCACTTCCTAGGTGCTGGATGTGGATGTGTCTGCAAACCTTGTCTGAGCCAACCGTCTTCTCAAGGATCAGAGCAAGCTGGAGTGACAACATTTTGGGACCAGAAAATACCTGGGCATACGGGCTCCCCAGGCAGAGAGGCCCTGGATAACGGTGCAGCCCCCCTCTCCATGGCCCAGAGCAGCAAGGAGGGTGCAAAATGAGGGTGAAGCTGAGGGCTGGTATACCAGGGAGCTGCCCAGGGGACTGGTTTGCATAGGGCACCCTGGTACATTGGCAATGCAGTGAGAGGGAGGAAGTTGTATTAATTACCCAGGGTGCTTTGCAGGGGAGCTATGTGTGGGGCAGGAAGGAGTGCATTGGGGAGGGTCTTGGGGTGAGGGTGGAAAACCAGTGAGTAAAACCAGTAAGAACTGCCAACTGGACCCTGGGGCAGTGACTGGGGAATGCCAGGGCTCCTGTCATGCTGAGCAGGGAAGGCAAGACTGGGTTTGAACACGCTCTCCAGACAGTACCAGAGAGACTGGGCCGTGCCAGGTCTTCCTCCTGCACCCCGCACACGGTCAGCAGGGTGGTCCTGGGAGCTCCATGCTGGAGACTCTAGTGTTTCACGGTTAATTTAGACAGCATGAAGTTTAGGAGGGGTCAAGGGAAGTCCAGCCCTAAGGTAAACAAACCAACGACGCGAGAACAGAAGAGATGTGATGGGAGAGGACTGAGGTTTCAGTTCTTTTCTAGCTTAATGTGAGATTCCCCAACATGCTGGCCAAATCTGGTTTAATATTCAGAATATATGGAGAACTTCTAAAACTCAACACAACAAAATTTGATTTAAAAACGAGTGAAGGACTTGAATAGACATTTCTCCAAAGAGGACATACATATGGCCAATGAGCACAAAAAGGATGCTAAACGTCACTAATCATCAGGTAAAGTCTAATGAAAATGACAGTGAGATACACCTCTCACCCATTAGCATGGCTACTATCAAAAAACCAAAGAACAACACAATGTGGTGAGGACGCGGGGAAACTGGAACCCGGTGCACTGCCCGGGAAATGCAGAGGGTGCCGCCGTTATTGACAGCAGTTTGGAGACGCCCCCTAAGGTGTAAAATAGAACTACCACATGACCCAGAAACCCCACTTTGGATGTGCCCCAGAGAGCTGAAGGCAGGGTCTCAAAGAGATATTTTACACTCGTGTTCACAACAGCCAAAACGTGGAAGCAACCCAGTGTCCACTGACAGACGAATGGATACGTCGCCCTGGCCGGTTTGGCTCAGCGGTTGGAGCATCGGCCTGCGGTACAGAGAGACCGGGGTTCGGTTCCCGCTAAGGGCACGTACCTTGG
Organism: Molossus molossus; assembly: GCF_014108415.1. NCBI lineage: Eukaryota > Metazoa > Chordata > Mammalia > Chiroptera > Molossidae > Molossus > Molossus molossus. The sequence goes on from NW_023425357.1 coordinate 41,732,369, forward strand.
TTGCAGTTTGTCCCCGGCCCTGGTTGGTCGTGCGGGTGGCAGCCACTCGATGTGTCCCTTTCACATCGATGTTTCTCTCTCTCTCTTCCTCTCTCTCCCTCCTGCTCTATCTGAACAAAAAATGGAAAAATGTCCTCGGTTGAGGATTAAAAAAAAAAAAAAGAAAGAAAGAAAAAGAGGAATACGCAAAGTTTTCAGTTAAAAAAATTTTTATTTTTACAGCACAGTAATGAAAAGAATCCACAACTACCAACATTTGCAAATGTCTGAATAGGAGCTACCTTTTCTGACTGTTTAATCGAAGCTTACATAGGATGTTACACACTAGTTTTTACTCATCAAGACCACAGAATTTCTCATGCACGTTTGTTTCTCCAATGGCAAGTATGATATATATTTACTCACTTTTCAAGAATTCTACATCTGCCCTGGCCAGTTTGGCTCAGCGGTTAGAGTGTCGGCCTGCGGTCTGGAGAGACCCGGGTTCGGTTCCCGCTAAGGGCGCGTACCTCCGTTGCAGTTTGTCCCCGGCCCTGGTTGAGTCATGTGGGTGGCGACCACTCGATGTGTCCCTTTCACGTTGATGTTTCTCTCTCTCTCTCTCCCTTCCACTCTATCTGAACAAAAAAATGGAAAAAATGTCCTCGGGTGAGGAAATAAATAAATAAATAAATATAGGGAAAAAAACCCTAAAAACAGTTTCCTTCTGAACTCTGTTATGTTAACCTTTCTGTTAAATTTAAACACTACAAGTTCAATAAAGCTGTCACTGAATGTTTTTCATGGATAATATCTTCATTGCACTGTCAGCTGATTCGAATCCACCCATGCCCGGTCAGCTGGTTTTTCCACTTGGATTTAGCTGTTTTAATGTTCTAATATAAACAAGTCTTGTTTTGTTGGGCTTTGCTTTATTTCGCTTCACAAGTGTCACATTTTATTTTTTAAACGAAAGGCAAGACCCTCCTTCAGCCAAAAGATCAGGACTCGCTTTATTATGGTGGTCTAGAACCAGAACCAAACTCTCCGAGGGTTTATCATTTAAACCTAGTCCTGGAATAATTATTGAATCTGAAATTTTATATAGGAATTTTGCATTATGTATCCACAACCTTATAAATATGCTAATGATTCCACCCAGCTATTCCACAGGTAGGAATTTATCCCTGGGTGGTAGTTGCAGATGTGTGCAAAGATATAGTTAGAAATGTTACAAAAGCAAAACACTGGGAATAAGACAAACTGACATTTAATTAGCACTTACTGGGTGCTAGACCCTGTTCTAAACATTTTATGCATATGAACTCTTTAGCCACCTCTTGGTGTCTCAGCTAAGAATGCCTTTCTCCATTCAACCTGGAAATCCACCACCACACAATGGAATATTATTCAGCCTTAAAAAAGGAAGAAACATGCTACAACATAGATGGACCTTGAGGACATTATACTAAATGAAAAAGACAAATACTGTGTGATTCCACTATATGAGATACTTGGAGTTGTCAAATTCATAGAGGCAGAAAGTAAAATATTTGGCAGGGGAAGGAGGGCATGGAGGGTCATTGTTTAATAGGTGTAGAGTTTCAGTTTTACAAGATGAAGAGTTGTGGAGATGGATGGTGGTGATGTCCACACACCATTCTGAATGGACTTAATACCATTGAACTGTACACATGAATACAGTATTTTACAACAGTGAAAAAAAAAGGAAAAACCCCACAAACTGTCTTACAGTTTTGGAGCTCAGAAGCCCACCGTGGGCCGCAAGGCTGCCTGCCTGCTGGAGGCTCCAGGGAGAATCCATTTCCTGGCTCCTCCAGCGTCTGTTCTAGAGGCTGTTCGTATTCTTGGGCTTGGGGCCCCTTCCAGCAATGGTGTCGCTGCAACCTCCACTTCGGTCAGCACGCCCCCTCACTCTGCTTCCTCTCCATGTTGCCTGCTTTGACTGTGGTCACCCTGCCTCCCTCATAAGGGGCCTTCTGATGAGACCGGGTCCGCCTGGTAATCTAAGACTCCTGGTCTCAAGAGCCTTAACTTCATCATACCTGCAAGTCCTTCTGCCATGTGTGGCAACAAATTCACAGGTTCTGAGGGCTCGGATGTGGCATCTTTGGGAGGCTGCTCCTCTGTCTGCACAGTTGCCTACAGAAACAGTCCATGAGCGTGGGAGGATGTAGGTGTAAAGACCTGAAATATTGAAAACATCAAAACAGGCTCAAGTCTGACTACAGGGTTCTGGTTGGGCGGCCATGCAGACATTCTGCAGGGTACTATGCAGCCACAAAAAGCAGAGACAACCCTGGCCGGGTGGCTCAGTTGATTGGTGTCATCTATACACCAAAAGGTTGGTTCGATCCCCAGGCAGGTGGGTATGGGAGGCCGCTAGTTGATGTTTCTCTCTCACATCGATGTTTCTCTCTCTCTCTCTCTCTCTCTTTCTTTCTCTAAAGCCAATTTTAAAAAACTAAAAGCATGAGACAGAGGACATGAAAGGATGTCCATGGCATATTTTTGAGTGATAGACACAAATTGCAGAAATGCATAATTCATTTGATCAACAAATATTTTCTGTCTGTCATGTACCAGGAGCTGGGAACACAGCAGTGAATTAAGCAGGAGAGGTTCTAGTCCCTTTCCATATAAAATCTATATACAGAAGGACACGCGTGCATGAAAAAAGTCCCCTCTGGAAAGTGGACACTGAAGGGAGAGCACCTTGGGGGAGGGAAGCAGGTGGTGGAAGTGACGAAGAGCTGCCCTTGTTCTTTGGGTGTTTTCATCTTTTTCAACAAGTGGTTTTTTTTTTTTTTTTATCCTCACCTGAGGACATTTTTCCATTTTTTGTTCAGGTAGAGTGGGAGGGAGAGAGAGGAACAGAGAGAGAGAGAGAAACATCGATGTGAAAGGAACACATCGAGTGGCTGCCACCCGCACAATGGACCAGGGCCGGGGACAAACTGCAACCGAGGTACATGCCCTTAGCGGGAACCGAACCCGGGTCTCTCAGGACCGCAGGCCGATGCTCTAACCGCTGAGCCAAACCGGCCAGGGCTCAACAAGTGTTTTGTATTTCTGTTCAAAAATGAACTAAGGGACAGTTATCAGGACAAGTTATCTTATTATGTCTAATCCCATTTCCAAATGAACAAACCACACCATCCACAAAACAGAAAGAAAGAAGGGCAAAAAGAGGGATGAGGGAAGGAGAGAATGGGGGTGGGGGGAAGGAAAGGGAGAGAAAGAGGAACGAGCCGATTCATGTTACCTGGAGAAGCCGGGCTGGGGGCACTCAGCCAGGCCTCTCGTGGCAGCTCTGCTATGGCACCCAGCCCGGCGCCTGCACACGGCAGGTGATCAGGGACGTATCGTCCACAAGCCAAGTCACTAATGAAAGTGTCGGCAACGGTGGGTGATGCGTAAGCAAGAGAAGACAGCATCAGGCCAGGGTTCTCCTTGAACCCTCATGGCAACAAACACCAGCCTCCGTTCTACACCAAGATGTGTCTTCCCTCATTTGTAACCATTCTGGCTCGAGTTCTGGTCCTCCCCAAGCCCCTGGAACTTCCTAGTTTATCTGAGAGGTTCTGCAGTTTGAGGAAGTGGGTGGAAATTCCAAGTCACTTATTTCTACCATGGTGGTCCCCAAGATGAACTTGTGGTTGGATACTTCTTTGCCCTGAACTGCTGCCTCTGAGCTGGCCTTTCTGCCCTCTGCGTGTCTCTGGGGCTGATGCTTTGTGGCCATGGGGTCCTGGGACCCTCAACCTTGTGGACTAAATTCCCCTGATAAATACTGTCTAAAATTGCAAACCTGGCAAACAGGCTGTCTGGGAACACAGCCCAGGAACAAACAAAGCAATCTGGTGTCTTCTCATTTTACTCTTGGTTCTTACTGTTCTAGGAAAAAAAGACTGGACTTGAGTATCTGAAACACATTTTACTCAGAAAACAAAGAAACTCTGATTTTCTCACTGGGACACAGTGAGAATTGTCACTTCCCTTTAGTGCTCTTGAAACAAGAAAAACATAATTTCAGTTTGTTCTAGTTGTCTCCTTCAACACCTATTTCATCTTTCCTAGATCTATGGTTGGACAAAATTCAAACTGCTCCCAAAGTTTAGTTTTAGGTAACATGTCCTTGCCCCCTGACCACTCTGTCCTCCTCTCCTCCCAGTCCCCCCCTCACGCATACTCTGACACCTTTCTGCGCCAGGCCCTTTGTACATGCCATTTCCTCTGCCTGGAACACTCCTCTTCCAGGTGTCCTCATGTTTCCTCCCTGCGTCAGGTCTTTGCCCCGCTTTGCCCCGACCTTATCTCTTCAGGGAGCTTCCAGGACCACCCTCTTTAGAATCGCACCTCCAACCCCATCCGAGCACTCCCAATCCCATTCCTAATTTATTTTTCTTCATTGCACTTGCCACTTTCAAATAGATCACCTCTTTATTTTGTTTACTGTCTACCTCCTTTCTGATGTAAACCTGTGAGGGCAGGGATTTATGTCCATTTGCTTACCATTTAAACCTAGTCCTGGAATAATTATTGAATCTGAAGTTTTATACAGGAGTTTTGCTTTATTTGTCTACAACCTTATAAATATGCTAATGATTCCACCCAGCTATTCCACATCTAGGAATTTATCCCTGGGCGGTAGTTGCAGATGTGTGCAAAGATATAGTTAGAAATGTTACAAAAGCAAAACACTGGGAATAAGAAGAGCTGACATTTAATTAGCACTTACCATGTGCTAGACCCTGTTCTAAACATTTTATGCACATGAACTTTTAAAGTTCACAATAACCCTACCGCCCACTCTTGTTGTCTGGATTTTACAAGTGAGGAAACAGGCAGAGGCACTGGAGTATGTAATATCGCCGGGATCTGACGTGGGGCCCATCTTCTTAACCACCCTATGGGTTAAGTACGCTATGCTCCAACCATTTAAAATGATGGTGGAGGCCAGGAATGTTTTTGGTAGAGGACGGGTCATGGATCCCTGAATGATATACAAGTTATGGGACCATACACATTGCTGGGAAGAAGCTGGCTTTATCAGATTCTCAAAGACTTCCAAGAACCAGGGCTGTAGAATAGTTCTACGTAAATGAACTCATGTGATATACCCCAGGCATGTTGCTGTTAGCACAGTCTTTAAAAAAAAATCTTTTTAGCTTCTCTCCTTCCACGTAAGCTTTCCCTTCTTGCCCCTAAACCACGATAACAACCTCGACTGTCACCATGAAAGAATCTTTACTGACTTGGAAAGATCTTTGCGACATATAGTTAACTACAAAAAGCAGGTTTCTAAAAAGAGTATACATTATAACCACAGTTTCATAGAAAATTCACAGGTACAGCTATGCAACCAGAGAAGGGCTCATGTAAACAGATTGCATATGAAGAGCTGTATTTCTGGGTGATGAAATTATAAGTGTTTTTAAAGTTTCTTTTCTGGTCTTGTTTACAGTCTTTACTTTTCTTTTTTTGTAAGAACATCAATTACTTTTGCAATTAAATAAAACTTTTTTTTTTTTTAAGAAAAAAAGGAGCTTTGGGGAAGATGATTTGCGGTGGCTGTGAGCATTAGGGATGTGCACCCCTCTGACCCAGGGCCCCACTTCCAGGGACTGCTCTTATGGGAGCCCCAGTGTGAGTCCAGCGACATTCACTGCAGCACTGTGGACGTTTGTCAGCAGCCCAAACCCTCAGAGAAGGTGAGTGGTTACATAAAATATAGCTCCGTATTAGGAAAACAATTAAAAGCAGCCATTAAAAACAACAACAAAAACAAGGTAGATAAATCTCTAACAACATAGTACTGGAAAGTGAACCCCACAGGACACCTCCATCCCCAAGCATCTAGTCTGTGGTGACTTGGGGGATATGATTTGACCTGTTTTCACCCCAGATCTATGATAGAACAGGCCGTAGTTGGTAGTGTTCTGCTGCTTTGTGTTGACTTTCAAGATCCTGCCTCCCTGAGCTCATTGCCCTTATGTAAGTTTCAGCAGGGCCGCTGCATCAAGGGACCGGCCCCGACACCTGTGGAACTAAAACTGACAATACCGCTCATTGCAAGACATAAGGGACTCAACATTTTTATTAAAGCCCCATTAACTGCCCTGGCTGGTTTGGCTCAGCGGTTACAGTGTCGGCCTGGGAACCAAAGAGTTGTGGGTTCGATTCTGGTCAAGGGCACGTCCCCGGCCCTGGTCCGGGTCGTGTGGGAGGCAACCAGTTGATATGTCTCTCTCCCATCGACGTTTCTCTCTCTCTCCCTTCCACTCTATCTTTACAAAAAATGAAAAAATATCCTCAGGTGAGGATTTAAAAAACAAACAAAAACAAAAACCCCGTTAACTTGTTTCTATCAGAGCAGTTACCAGGTGGAGGCTGGGTGCGAGGGAGTCGTTTTGTCTGGAGGTGAAGGCAGCTCAGGGGAACTTCCTTTTCAAAAGGCCCCGGGGGGAGCCCTGGCCAGTTTGGCTCAGCGGTTAGAGTGTCCGCCTGCGGTCCGGAGAGATGAGGGTTCGGTTCCCGCTAAGGGCATGTACCTCGGTTGCAGTTTGTCCCCGGCCCTGGTTGGTCATGTGGGTGGCAGCCACTCGATGTGTCCCTTTCACATCGATGTTTCCCTCTCTCTCTCTTCCTCTCTCTCCCTCCCACTCTATCTGTACAAAAAATGAAAAAATGTCCTCAGGTGAGGATAAAAAAAAAAAAAAATAAAAAAAAAAACACAAAAGGCCCCGGGTGGGGGGGGGGGGGGAGTTGAAGTCTCAGGCTCCTTCTCAGCCCCCAGGTGGGTTTTCTTAGCAGTGATTTGGTAACATCCCCCGCAGCAGGTCTTGATTTAACTGAGGTTGAAGATAACACAAATTCCCTTCTCCTTTTTGTTTTTTTGGCTGATTTTTGTAACTCCAAACTAGTTTCAAGGCTTCCAATCTGTGATTGTTAGGTCCTTTCACACTTTGTGAAAGTTTAAGCACCGCCCCAGGGCACATGGAGGCCAAGTGTGATGTTTCACCGTGAAATCAGACAAACCCACAGGAGCTGGGCCCTGACTGTCCTCATTCTAGGCCGGGGGTGGGGTTGCGATGTGCCCCCACCACAGGACTGCATTTTAACACTGGGGTACATTCTGAAATTCAAACATCCAATAAAGAAGCGCTTATGTGGTACAAATTTGGTGCTTCTGCTTAGGGGGATGCAGGTCTGGGGTGAGGCCCAGAATTTGCATTTCTAACAAATTTACAGATGTTGCTGATGTCGGTCTGAGGACCACACTTTGAGGACCACTGCTGTAGGATTTTGCTTAACCGTCACTCCCCCTGGTGGCCACGCGTGCACTCCCCGACTTGGGAAGATGCTCCTGCCAAAGGTGCTCAGGCAATCTGCATGGCCCCTCCTGGGCTCTTGCTTGTGGTGGTCTGGCCCCTGCTTCCTTCCCCCACCTCACCTTCAGTCACTCTCATCCTTGCCCTTCACCCTCCTGTCACCCAGGCCTGCTTTCCTTCTGCAGAACAAACCAAGCCAGAGACCTTGCTCTTTCCTGCCCCAGGGCCTTGGCACTTGCTGCATTGTAACACAGACAGGCCTTTCATAAACACACGGATTAAAGAAGCCCCCCTTCACCCCAGCTTTTCCCCTTCACATTCCCTTTAATTCATATCACAGGTCTTGTTGCAGTCAGGTCTGGTGCCCCTTGAGAATGTCAACTCCACGAGGGCAGGGAGGAGTGACCATTCTGCTCCCCACTGTGGACCCCATACCCACACTGGCACAGCCTAGGCCATCATTGGAGATGTGAATGAATGGGGTTAGTTTCTGCTCTCAGTGAAATCCACATTGGAAGAGGCTGGACAGCAGCCAACCTTGGCCTGTGGGCTCTTTCTGCAAACCTCCCTTCCATCAGGCCAACCAGCAGCCTAGAATTGTTTTGAGCAAGGGGTGGGGATGGAAGGAGGCAGGGGAGTTTTTGGAACAGCAAACGTCAAAGATTACACACATCTAATCAAATCCAGAGGGCTGCACTGTGTCCTGACAATTGAGACGCCCAGATTAAGCAGGCCAAGGGCCCCTGGGGCAAGAGGCCATGCAAAAGAACTTTTCGGAAATAGCAACTTGCAATCTCAGGAATGAGCATGAATTGTCAATGACATGAGCAGTGTTTTGAAACAGAAGGAGTCCTATTTTATTGCAGATAATGCTAATGTAGCAGAGGCACAGGTTGGGCCAATTTTTCCCAAAGAGGCGCTTAGGGGTGATGGTGTGGCGATGCCTGTAGAAACAGTGTTGGAAGAGCCAAAACCCAAGAGATGCCTGGTGGTGTGGTGGAAGGAGGGTTGCCATGGCTCCAGGCTGGACTCTGTCATTCAAGGATCACCAGAGCGGAGCAGCTAAGAGTCTAACTTTCAGAATCAGCAGGAACCTGGGTTCCAGCATTGGGCTCAGCACTTGCTGTGTGACCTCGAGCAGTTACTAACCTCACTGAGCCAGTCTTTCTCAGGACAATGAGGGAAAACAGTAATTGATCTCTTAGGGTTGCTGTGAAGAGTAAATGAAATATCATTTACTCAATAAACAATAGCTATTGTTAGCTATAATGCTTTAAAAATTTTCAAATGTTTCTAATTGTGATAGAATATATATAACATAAAATTTACCCTCTTACTACTTTTATGTGTACAGGTCAGCAGTTGTGCAACAAATCTCTAGAACTTTTTCATGTTGCAAAACTTGAACTCTATACCTTCAAACAGTTCCCCATTTCTTCCTCTCTACCCCCCAACCCCTGGCAACTACCATTCTACTATCTGTTTCTAAGAGTTGACTACTTTAGATACCTCATCTAAGTGGAATCATGCAGCATTTGTCTTTTTCTGACTGGCTTATTTCACTTGCCATATTGTCCTTAAGGTTCATCCATGTAGCATGTATCAGAATTTCCTGTTTTTAAGGCTGAATAATATATATATATACCAAGTTTTCTTTATCCATTCATCCATTGATGGACACTTGGACTGCTTCTACCTGTTGGCTTTTGTGAATAATGCTGCTATGAACATAGGTATGCAAATATCTCTTTGAAATCCTGCTTTCGATTCTTTTGGATATATACCCAGAAGTGGAATTGCTGGATCCATATGGTTATTCTATTTTTAATTTTTTGAGGAAACTTCATATGGTTTCCACAGTGGCTATACCATCTTACATTCTCACCAACAGCGCACAAGGCTTCCAATTTCTCCACATCCTTGCTAACACTTGCTACTTTGTTTTTTAAATAACGGCCATCCCAATTGGTGTGAGGTGGTATCTTATTGTGGTTGTCATTTGCATTTCCTTAAAGATGTCGGGCATCTTTCCATCTGTTTGTTGGCCACTTGTATGTCATGTTTGGAAATGTCTATGCAGTCCTTTGCCTATTTCTTAAACCGGGTTATTATTATGTTTTTGGTGTTGAGCTATAGAAGTTCTTTATATATTCCAAATATTAATCCCCATCGGAGATGATTTGCAAATATTTTCTCCTATTCCGTAGTTTGCTTTTTCACTCTGTTGTTTCCTTACATGTGCAGTTTTATAATGTTTTCTTTTAAACTGATTTTTTTAAAGAGACGAAGAAGGTAGAGAGAGAGAGAAACATCGATGTGAGAGAGAAGCATTGATCGGCCGCCTCCTGCAAGCCCCTCAGTGGGGATCAGGCCCACAACCTGGGCATGTGCCCTGACCGGGAATTGAACTGGTGACCTCTTGGTGCATGGGTCCACACTCAGCCACTGAGCCACACTGGCTGGGCAAGGATCTTTAAAAAAGGATTTTATTCATTTATAAAGAGAGAGGAAGTGAGAGGGAGAGAGAGAGAAACATAGAAGAGCAGAACATTGATCAGCTGTCTCCTACAGGTCCCCTGCTGGGGATTGAGTCATGTGCCCTGACCTGGAATCAAACCAGTACATAGGACAACGATGCCCAACTGAGCCACACCAGCCAGGGCTTTTTTTACATCTTATGTTTAGGTTTTAAATCCATTTTGAGTTAATTTCCATTTTGAGTTAATTTTTGTATATGGTGTTAGGTGAGAGTATAATTTCATTCTCCTGTAGTAACATATTCATAGTGAGGAATTCCTATTACTTCTTTGTGCCTATTTTCTCTTCTATTAAAAAAAGAAAAGGAAAGTTAAGAACTTTTTGATTCACCAAAAGGGACTACAAAGAAAATTAAAAGACAAGCCACAAACGAGGAGATTTATCTGCAGCACAGATAACTGACAAAGGATTAGTAGTATCCAGAGCACTCCTGTAGATGGTCTGTAAGAAAAAGGCAAGCGACCTGCAGAAAAATGGGCAAGACATATAAAAGGCATTTCTCAGAAGAGGAAGCATGAATGATCTATGAACATATTAAAAAATAATCACTCTCCTGAGTGCTCAGGAAAATGCAAAGCAGCATCACAATGAGGTACCATTTTATTTAAAAACATTTTTTTTTTCTTTATTAATTTTAGAGAGAGAGGAAGGGAGAGGGAGAGAGAGACAGAAACATCAATGAGAGAGAACATCTACTGGCCGCCTCCTGCATGCCCCCCACTGGGGATCAGGCCCACAACCTGGGCATGTGTCCTGACCAGGAATTGAACCAGGGACCTCTTGTGGCATGGGTCGATGCTCAACCACTGAGCCACACTGGCTGGGCTGAGGTATCATTTTATATACATCAAATGGGCAAAAATTAAGAAATCTAGTAATAGGGACTCTTATACGTAGCCGATGGGAGAGTAAATTGGCACATTTGGTAGGAACTCGTGAAACTAAGCACTCACAGACCTACCAGCCAGCAATTCCACCCGCAGAAACTCTCAGATGATTCTGGGCACGGAAGAGTCTGCAGTGACGGTGCTTACAGGGTGGGGCAGAAGGAGGGTCACAGTTGCAATACAAATAAATAATACAATAATTAATAAATAATAATACAAGAATACACTCTGTGTTTTGCATACTCACAACTGTAAACCTACTTTTTCCCCACCCTGTAAAATAGGGGGGAAAAAGGACTGGAAACTAACCGAATGTCTGGTGATAAAAGAATGCTTATAAAAACGGTGTCATGTTCCCACAATAGAATATCCTTCAGCAGTAAAAACAATCTGAAATAGCACTGCTGAACTCAAAACATAAAACCAAGTGAAAGAAGCACAGAAGCAAATCAAAATAACATATTCATTAGATGTATAGAGCAAGGGGGTAATAAACACAATCTAGGAGCGGGGAACTGGGCAGAAGGAACACAGAAGTATCATGTTTTAGAACTTAAACAAATGGAAGTTCATGGGTATAACACTTCATAATCTAAAGAAATGTTATATGTTCTTTTACAGAATATATTAAACAGAACGCGATAAAAAGGTTACTTAATAGCTCTAAGCTATTGTGTAGCAGCTACCAGTTTCCGGAGCTCTGATAAGACTCTGTTACTTCGTCATCTGCTTATTTGGGAAGAATTTGGAAGGAGCAGGCATGTCACTGCCTTTGCGGACTCCAAAACAAATTCTGGGCACCCAACCCAGAGGGGGGACTGGAGGCTGGTGAGAGGATCGCACAGCAAGGTCCCCTGGACAGGAGGAAACTCGATGGGTGAACTGTGGCTGACGAAGCTCCCAGAACTGGGAAAACTGGCCTGCGCCTTCCTGACTTTGGTCCAAGTAAGGCAGGAAACGAGTGTGCCATCATGCAGACATCGGCCACCCGTGACATTTCTAGAAGGAAGCAGAAGTGGTATCACTAAGAAGGGGTCCCACAGAGAATACTGTTACGCACACTCCAAAATCAGTTCTCCTGCTTTGGCTTCCAGAGTTAATGTCCATCTCCGGGGCCTGAAGACATAACCTCTTTCCCGAGCGATTTGTTTGGCAACATGAGTCCCCCAAGGGATCTTGTCACATCAGGTGATGACATCCAGGAGGTGGGTATGCTTGAGCTGTAATTGTAATTAAGCAAGGCCATACTTTCATCTCCATTTAACTCGGCTAACTACTGTTTCTGAGACAGATACATAGTAACTTGAGGCATATTTCCCCCCTAGGACTTCTTTATTTGCTGTGGCAGAAAAACCTTTTAAAATCACAATTGCCTATGGAAATAACAGTCTTTCAAAATGGACTGTGGTTTTCTGTTTTTATTGATCTCTTTTAAAAATGCCTTAAAAATCGGAAACTTCATTTTCTTTGCCAATCATATATGAACACAATGCATCATATTCTATGGTGTGTTCCTCCTAAGAATCTTTGAAATATAGAAATTCAGCTAGTAGCATCCCCCGGAATGTTGTTCAAGGCCTGAGCTGGCTCAGAACCTGAGAAAATACTTCATGAGCTGCTCAATTATTTGAAAAGAAGAATGTTACTTAATATTTATCTGGACTCTTGGATAAAGCAGTGAGTGTGTGAGCATGAAATGCTAAATTAGAAAATGACAGTGTCTTTTTGAGAAGTTTTAAAAATGTTTTGCTCTTAAACCTAAGAGATAGCCAAGTGCCAAGTCCTCTTGTTCCCATTAAGATAAGGCCACTCTCTGGGAACAGCTGTGGTTATCTCTCCCCTTCTGACTCCGCCAGTGCTGGCTTTGATACTGGTTTCTGTCTCTGATCTTTCGTCAGGCATCAAAATGCATTCTCACCACATTTTTCTTTCTTTTTTTTTTAAACTACTGATTTATTTATTTTATTATTTTATTTTTTTATCCTCACCCGAGGATATTTTTCCATTTTTTGTACAGATAGAATGGGAGGGAGAGAGAGGAAGGGAGAGAGAGTGAGAGACATCGACGTGAAGGGACACATCGAGCGGCTGCCACCCGCAACCAACCAGGGCGTGAGACAAACTGCAACCGAGGTACGTGCCCTTAGCGGGAACTGAACCCGGGTCTCTCCGGACCGCAGGCCGACGCTCTAACCGCTGAGCCAAACTGGCCAGGGCACCACATTTTTCTTTCAATAAATCACACCATTCTTCTCTCATCTGCGTCATTTGTTGCACTGGAATCTGTACTCCTTAGCTAGTCATTTGCTTTTCTGCATCCACAGAAAAGACGCTGTCCTCAGGGAAGATTTTAGTTTCAAAAAGGAAGCCATGCGAGTCATGTGGGAGTCAAATAAACTTCTTTCTCAAGGGTGATATGGGAGCAGAAAATGCTGGAAAGATCTAACACTCTGGGCTTGTTTTGTTTTGTTTTAATTGGCCAGAGGTGGGCGATGTTTGCAAGGATTATCTGGCTCTGTGTGTTCTCTTTGCGCCTCAGCTTCCACGGCTACATTAGCAGTTCCCAGGCACTATTTTCGGAGCTGTTCTGACACTTGCTAATAACGTTGGCGTAGACGCACTTGAAACTCATTTAGACACAAGGAGAATTCGCTGGTATGTGCCAGATGGGAAAGAGGAGAAAATCAAGTAGTGCTATCAGAGACAGAATGCTGAAAGTCTTAAGGCAAATCAAAGAGGCTTTTTCCCATCAGATGCTAATACTGGGAGAAAAGTTTCATTTTCAGGTGAAAAGCAAATAGTCTTTCCCTCCTTAAGCTGACCAGCAGCTTGCTCCTGGGGAAGGCCCAAGGCCCCTTGTCCGCCAGGGTCCCCACCCCTATGCATGGAAGGCTTTCCAATTAGCTTAACCTCTGAAGTTAACGTAGGGAAGGGTCTGATGCTCCGTTTTGCTTTAGAAAATGATTGCCCCCAAAATGCAACATAGGATTGGATTCTGAAACAGGAAAAGGACATTAGGGGAAAATCTGGTGAAATCCGAATAAAACCTGTGGTTTAAGGAAGTGTTAGATGCAAGTACCATGATAGTGTAAGGTGTCAGGGAAAGCTGGGGGCGGGGTCTATGGGAACACTGTACTATCTTTACAACTGTTCTAGAAATCGAAAATTATTTTCAAATAATAAAATGATGCCCCTTTTAGTTGACTTGACTTTGATCACTGAAAAGCTGACCAATGGGAGACGTCTGGCTGTTGGGGGCAGCCTCATCTGCACCTTCCTTTAGACCACATCACCAGCAACAGGAAGAACGCTCATGACCTAGAGGAAGCTTCTTGGCCAAGTGAACTGTCTGGTTACACCGTGTCTCCTTTGACTAGCTAGGCAGAAATGCAAAAGCCTAGAAAAATAAAAACAGCTCTAAAAGCAGTATTAATCTACCTGGATTAGCCCTCTGCTCTAAGTCAGCGAGTGATTGTTTTTTCAGACTTGACCTTGAACCACTATACATTTTATTCACTACACATCAAGGATGGGAGAGTTATTGCTCATTCAAATGGCAATATCAAGAGTTAGAAACAAAATTCCAAATTTTAGACATTTTTCTTTAGGTTTAGGGCATTTAGTTGTCTTTTAAAAATTGTTTTCATGTATATTCAATATTAAAATGTTCAGTTTACCTATACTAGATAAGGATTGTTGAAATTAAGGTTCTTAGAGTTAAGCATCAGTCCTACATTTTGTTCAAGTTACTTCAAGTCCAGATATTTCTCATGAACACAGAAATGCCTACTTTCAGAAACACACATGTGGCTTCTGCAGTTACCTTCTTTTGCCAAGATCAGTGTAAAACATATTTTCACTTAAACACAATTGTTCCAAGCATAAAGATGAAAAGCTCTCCTGGGGTTTCTCGAAGGATGATGGAACAGAAGAGGACAGATTCAGAGCAGGACTGAGTGAATTTTTGCATAAACTTGAGTGAGTCACTCAGTACTTCCCAGTATTCCAGAAACTTCTCAGGTCCAGAGGTGCTGAGAGATCAATGCGAAACTCTGTGAGATGCTCAGGAATCTCTTAGGCAGAAGGTGAAATTTTTATATAAAATAAACAAATTACTTCCACTATAGAACCAGTAAGAAAATTCAATACCAAATCACTGGGGTAAAGAGAGACTTTCCAACAAACAGTGCTGGGAGGGTGGCGTGGCCTTTTGTGGGTTTTGAGCCGAGGGTGAACAAGATCTGATTTGTCTTTGAACAAGAGCACTCTGGCTGCTATGGTGACAGTCTGAAGGCCGGGTGCAGGGTGAATGCAGGGAGGCACACGGGGGTGATTGCAACCATCCAGGACAGGAGTGGAGGTGGGGAAGAAGTGGTCAGGTTCTGCAAATGATGAAGGAAGACCCAAGAGATAGTGAGGGAAGGAGGGCCAAAGACACCGAGGCTTTTGTCCTGAGCAGTAGGGAAGGACGGAGCTGTCAAAAACAGACATAAGACTCTAGGAGCAGACTGAGGGTGAGATCAGGAGCTCAGTTTTAGCCACGCTGGGTCACGTGTTGAAGTGGGAGTGTCAAGCAGGTGGCTGATACCAGTCTGGAGTTAGCAGAAGAGGAGCTGAGCTGGAGTTGGAATTTGGGGAGTCATCACCATACAGATGGTATTGAAAGCCTGACACTGAACTGGATCCACTACACTGTAAGAATGACAAGAGCTCTCAGGACAGCCTGCAGAGGTCCAAAGTTCAGAGGTCAGAGAGCAAGAGTAACTGCCCCAGGACACTAAGCCTTGTCCCACTACCCTCTGCAGCCGATTGTTCCAGGGAAAAACCTAAATACAGTGAAGTCTTTTGTATATAATTAAGGAAAGTTACCTGGGAACAGAGCCTTTAACGGGAAAAGGCCCACATTTCCCCCTGTATTTTAAATGATTTGGTATTTCAATTTGTTCACTAATTTTGAAAAAAATCACCTTTGAAGGGACCAAACAGTAATCCAAAAGACTGATTTGGGGAGAGATGTGGGGAAAAACAGTAGTAATTGACAGGCCTAGAGGTAAATTTGTCATTGGAAATGGGTTTCACGAGTTATTTGTAATAAAATCTGTTCAAAATTTAAAACAGGAAATACATTCTGCCTGTGCATATCCACATATGCCTGGGGCCACATTTTTTTAGTAAGAGGAAAAAATGGCAGCAGTCTTAGGATTCAGTGTAAATACGAAGCTATCCATGAAAATAATGAGTCCAGAAATTAAATAACATGCTTTTTCCCTCTATGAGTTGTCTCTGGAAGTCTTGGCTCAGGCCAGATAGCTATTGGTTAGAGCATCATCCCAATATGCCATGGTTATGGGTTCGTTCCTGGTCAGGACACAAAGAGTCAACCAAAGAATGCATAAATAAGTTGATGTTTCTCTCTCTTGCTTCCTCTCTCTCTAAAATCAATCAATTAATAAATGCTATGGTTGCTATGGAAGTCCCACCTTTGTAGGACACAACACGTCCCTACAGAGACTTGTCACTCCTTTTTTAGGAATATCAATGCAAACAAAAGAGCAGTTGCTAAAACATAAATTTCCATGGGCATTATTGTCAAATACGATCAAAGACAAAACTCTGGTGGCTCTGCCTGATCATCTGTAGTACTTGAGTTACAGAAACAGTACTTGCACAGAATGCATTCAGGTACAAAGTGGGTCATTTAGCACCAAAATCAAATGATAAAAACATCAATTCCATCTTAAAACAGGCATTTTACTTATTTTCTTAATCCTCACCTGAGGATATTTTTCTATTTATCTTCAGATAAACTGGGAGTGAGGGCCACAATTCTGTGGCAGTGTATGTATTACAATCTTTATTTTTAATTTTTTATTTTTTATCCTCACCCGAGGACATTTTTCCATTTTTTGTTCAGATAGAGTGGGAGGGAGAGGGGCGGGGGGAGAGAGAGAGAAACATCGACGTGAAAGGGACACATCGAGTGGCTACCACCTGCACAACCCAACCAGGGCTGGAGACAAACTGCAACCAAGGTACATGCCCTTAGCGGGAACCAAACCCGGGTCTCTCTGGACCGCAGGCCAACACTCTAACCACTGAGCCAAACCAGCCAATCTTTATTTTTAAAGGACTTTGATGTCTCCTCTGTTGTGGCTCCTGGGCTGTGGGTCAGCAGGTTGGGATAGTTCTGGAGACTTACAGGGCCAGAGACATCCTCCAGCATGTCCTTTCCCAATCACATGACACCTCTCCTGAGACAGCGGCCGGCCATGAGAAGAGAGATATGACTCTGGCCCTTTACAGGGTCAACTAGGCTCTTCTCAAGGTCACAGGGTTAAGTCTACAAGGAGCAACTCTATGTTTTTCGGGACTTCAGTTTTCCATGTCCGTGAACTTTCTCTTCTTGTAGTTCTGAACAAGGTTAGAAGCTGTGATCTGAGAAGCCTGCCCCTTCTCCCAACACTGAAAGTCATTCAGTCCTTTCTGCCCTGTTTGAAATAAGCCCCTCTCCATCTCGTCCAACCTGGCTACCAGTGCCGAAGTGTCTTCATTGTAAGCATTCTGGGAGGAGTCCATGATGCGGCGAAAACGCCCAATAAATGTCTGAAAGAGAAGGGAGTAAGAGAAATCAGATCTACTTTTATCCTCGAACATTTAAATGGCACAAAAGAGAAGAACTTGGTTTTAGGACTCAGTCAGGAGGTCGGCGTAAGTTATTTTACATTGCCAAGCCTTGATTTCCTTGCCTGTGAAATGGGTTGTTGTGAAAATACAATGAAGTAATATGTGTAGAGCCCTAGCAAATGGCTGGGAAGAGTAACTTCCTCGAAAAAGCATTACCCATTATTGTTATAGTAACAAAGGCCAGGATAATGTACTGTGGTCATACACAGACAGGTTTCAACCAGAAAAGATCCCCAATTTAACTGAATGCAGTTTCTATTGTTTTCCATCTGAGAGAAAGATGGAGACACATACGATCTAGGGGTGTCAGTGCAGGGCTCTGGGCCCAACCCACAAGCCCCCACTTCAGTTCTGCAACTGTCTCACCTTCTATATGAGTAAGTCCAGTCTACAGTGCTTCAAAGCAGTGATGGAAAAAGACAACATATAACTCACTCAAAAAGGACAGTGTTCCAATTTAAGAACATGTCCTGACAACATTATAAGACACACAATTTCTGCTCAGAAGACTTTCATAACTCGAACTGTCTATAGTCTATACATTGACTTGTTTTTCTGAATGGGTAACAGCATGTTTTTGTTTGTTTTCTATTTTTTTTTTTTTTATCCTCACCCGAGGATATTTTTCCATTTTTTGTACAGATAGAGTGGGAGGGAGAGAGAGGAAGGAGAGTGAGAGAGAAACATCGACGTGAAGGGACACATCAAGTGGCTGCCACCCGCACGACCAACGAGGGCTGGGGACAAACTGCAACCGAAGTACGTGCCCTTAGCGGGAACCGAACCCGGGTCTCTCCGGACCGCAGGCCGACGCTCTAACCGCTGAGCCAAACTGGCCAGGGCTGTTTGTTTTCTATTTTAACTATCACATTAAAAACAGCACTGGTAGATGGTAGGCCAAACAATCTTTCTGATGGAGGGTATTAGCACAGTCCAGAAAGCAAACGTGTCTTGAGCTAACAGTTCTTATAAAGCTAGAAATGAGGAAGTGAAACAAGAAGTAGAAAGGATAGTTTCTTCTAGTTTTAACAGAATAAAAAATAATTATAGAAGTTAAAGTAAGGTTACACTGTAAAGGACAGTATAACACTGTTTTGTCCATGGACAATAATAATAGTTACCTTTTTTTATCGTCACCTGAGGATCTTTTTCCATTGATTTTTAGATAGAGTGGGAGGGAGGGAGGCAAAATGAGAGAGAGAACATCGATGTGTAACGATTGGCTGCTTCTCTCATGACCCCAACCTGGGCCAGGGATCAAACCTGCAACCCAGGTATGTGCCCTTGACCTGAAATCAAACCCATGACTCTTTGGTCCGAGGGCCGACACTCTAACCTCTGAACCAAACTGACCAGGGCTAGTTACCATTTACTAAATGGCACTACACAATCTCACTAAAACTCTATAATTTTTGCACTATTATTGTCTCCTTTTATAGGTGAAGAATTGATGCCCAGAGAGATTAAGTAGCTTGACCAAGTCACACGGCTAGTACATAGCAGAGCCAGAGCAAGGGAAGAGAATAAATAACCAAATATCACATGTATTTCTGACAGGAACCCTCGGACCAGTCCTGGGGCTGGGCTTCAACTGTGTATTTAAGTGCCTGACACCTGCAAGCAACCATCACTCCCTTCTTATTTCCATGACTTTCTGCTCCTCCCTACCCTTAGCAAGCAAATATGAATGAAGAGCAATAGACAAGTCCTATTTAAGTATATATATAATTGGCAAATACAGTCTTTAACTGTAGGCTGACCTGGAATAATAATACACTAATTGTACATGCTCTAAACTTCCTGGGTAAGAGTGACGTCTGGTGGCAGCCACAGCTGGCTCCTGACACATGTGCAGTGCCATAGGTTTTCACATCAATTACTTGCCTGTAGGAGAGACTGGGAAATGTCTGCATTCTCTGGACTGTCAAAATGCAGGAGCTGGGAGCCAAACCCGTAGAAATGGGGCCCCATTTTGTGGAGGTCCACCACGTTGGCATCGGCACTGAACACAGTCCTCCAACCCTCTTGGTAGATCTTGGGAAGATCCACAGAGAGGATCCGCCGCTTATTGTCAAAAAGGCCCTTTGCCAACCACAAGGGGAGTTCCAGCTTTGAGCCCTGCATCGGACAAAAGGAAATACACATTGCACAGCAATATTGCCTGTTCTCACTGAGACACACTGAGATATGAAGTCTTACAGCCCTGGGTTTGCATCTCTTCTCAAACGATGAAGATCAGGTTATGACTTGAAGAAATGAACTGTATGGGCTGAAGTTTTATGTCATGATGGGATGAGAAAGAAAATGAATTTATACAATAAAAACATAGACAACAAAAACGTGGTATAAAGGCATAAATAAAAACTAGATACTTCAGGGGTATAATAAACATTTCTACTTTCTTTGACTATTCCGTATCCATTCCACATAGACTCTTCCTGAGTGCCTACTATTTGCCAAGCACCATCCTGGGTGCTGGGGGGATATAAAGAAAAATAGGACCAGCCTGAGCTCAGGCTGCAGCCCCTCCCTCCCCATACCACTTTACAGCTTCAGAGAAGACATAAAAGATAAATGTTGCGCTATCTTTTTAAAGCCTTATCAGCATTGGGCCCTGGCCGGTTTGGCTCAGCGGTAGGAGCGTCAGCCTGCGGTCCAGAGAAACCCGGGTTCGGTTCCCGCTAAGGGCACGTACTTCAGTTGCAGTTTGTCCCCGGCCCTGGTTGGTCGTGCGGGTGGCAGCCACTCGATGTGTCCCTTCACGTCGATGTTTCTCTCTCTCCCTTCCTCTCTCTCCCTCCCACTCTATCTGTACAAAAAATGGAAAAATATCCTCGGGTGAGGATAAAAAAAAAAAAAAAAAGTGCTTATCTTAAAGCCTTATCAGCATTGGAAAATATGAGGAGACGGCCATGACAGATCAGAAACTAAAAAATAAAAGGCAAGCATAACTGGGTTGAAGGAGGCAAAAAAAGATTTCACAGGACTGTCAAGGTCATTGAAAACAAGTAAAGTCTGATAAACTCTCACAGCCAAAAGGAGCCGAAGGAGACATGACTACTAAACGCACGTGATGTCCTGGCTGGCATCCTAGGACGTTTGGTAAAAGTGAGGGAAATATGAATGAAGTATGGGCAGCTCATCTCCGTTTACTAGTGTGTGGGAGAAATAAATCTTTAATAATGGAAAGTCAATACATAGCATCTAAATTTTTAACACGTCACGACAAGGTTACCACCATTATTTAGAGACATGGAGGTGAACCTTGAAGTAACTACTAAAAAAAAGTAGATCATGTGGAGCTGGAAAGGGAAGTAGGGGAAAGCAAGGCAGGGCCAGCTATTTTCTATCCTTCAGTGTTACTGGACTTATTAAACTTTGTATATGTATTACATTAAGAAAAATTAACTCGCCCTGGCCAGTTTGGCTCAGTGGTTGAGCATTGGCCTGCGGACCAGAGAGTCCCGGGTTCGGTTCCTGCTAGGGGCATGTACCAAAAAAAAGAAAAAGAAAAATAACTCAAACCAAACAGAAACACCTTCTAAACAAAACTGAACTTAAATAGGAAAGAAAAAAAACCATTACAAGCCATGTTCCCCGGGGAACACTTGTATGTGAAATTACACAGCTCCAGGTTCGAATCCCAGCTCACCACCTACAGCGGGACCCTGGCCAAGCTACCAAACTTTTCTGGGCTTCGGTTTCCTTGTAGGACAGGGTTGTGAAGAATGAAAGGGCTAACAAACGGAAAAGTACACCCTCCCTACCCCATCCACGTTGGCACCAGGCCCTCTCAGTCAATGGTTGCTGATACCGTCAACATTAGGCAGGGATGAATCTAGCAATTTGTGGGGCCCAGACTTATCACCTGCTCTTACAGGATCCAAAGCTGTTGTTTTGTTTTAAGGCAAACGTAATCAAAACCCTGATCTTTAAGCATTCAGTGGGAGCCAATCCTAAGGCAGGGTGATGGGGGGAGGGGGCACTGGGGAATTTGTAGTTTCAAAGACGAAATCCGTGTTGGAGGGAGCCTGACGACCTAGGATAAATTTAGTTTCAGCGCAGGTGGCCCAGGTTAAGACCCGGAGATATACTCGGCTGCAGGCACGACCCGCCCTCCCCGAAAACTACAAATCCCAGAGGCCAGCGCGCGCGGCGACGCGGCGCCCGAAGGCCGCGCGGCCACCGCGAGCCGCAGCCTTTCTGCGCTGTGCGGAGCCGCAGGGCTTACCTGAGGGATCGCGTTGTCCGTGTCGGCCCCCCCGCTCCGCTCCGGGAAGAATGCACCGAGGCGTGGAATAGGGATCTCTGTGCGCACCGGGAGCTTCTCGTGGGACATCAGGATGTCGTCCAAGGAAAGGAAGTTCTCCTCCTGTCCCAGCGCGCCCGACTCCACTCGGAAATAAGCCTCGGACATGGCGGCGGCGTGAGCTTCTCTGCTTCCACTCGTGTGATTCGGGAGACCTCCGGGAGTCAGCTGCAACAACAGGAGGAAGCGCAGGCTGGTGGGGATTGCGGGGGTTGACTGGGTCGCTGTGGCTGCCAAGCCGGCTGGAAACTTTTCCCGCGCGCGCCCGGGGGCGGGCCAGACAGGAGCAGTCGATCCAGGCGAGTCAGCCCAGGCAGAAGCAATCGATAAGGTCTTAGTCCAGTGCAAGGCGGGCCAGGGAGCTTTAGTGGGTCCTCCGGAAGTTTTCTTCTGGCAGAATGTAGCCACGTTTAAAAAGAAGCTGGAAATGTCCAGGAAAGCTGCAGGATACAGTTGTGGTATCGTCGTGATTAACCCAGGTATTAATAAGTGGAAAGGAGCAAAGGGAAACTGCAATTTAGATACATACCCAATCAAGTCAGAGTGAGGCAGGGAAGGATGCTTGCCTGTCAGTCACACCTAGAAACCAGTCATTGGCTAGACGGGCGTGGCACTGTCAGCGGGAAGATTTGGTAACAAAAGGGTTCTCTCTCTTGCGCACTGGGCTCCTGGCTCTCCTGTTGCAAGGGGCATCGTTCCCCTGCGCTGGCCCTCATGGCCAACAGACACGTGGACCCCACACAATGGACTAATGAACTGGAACTAGCCTGATGCTGTGTTGGGCTTAACTCCACCATGGAACGGAAACTGTGGACACTGACTTTACTTGTAGTTTGGCTAAATCCCCAGCTACACCTCTTCCAGGACTGGTTTAAGGGAACCGAGACTTTAGAAACAGTGATGTAACTCCATGCAAATAAAAATCGCTCATTCTGCCATGTGATGTGAGTCTTAGAAAATTCTTTTCCTGCCCTGGCCAGTTTGGCTCAGCGGTTAGAGCTTTGGCCTGCGGTCTGAAGAGACCCGGTTCGGTTTCGCCAAGGGCACGTATCTCGGTTGCAGTTTGTCCCCAGCCCTGGTTGGGTCGTGTGGGTGGCAACCACTGGATGTGTCCCTTTCACATGGATGTTCCTCTCCCTCCCTCCCACTCTATCTGAACAAAAATATCGAAAAATGCCCTCGGGTGAAGGTTAAAAAAAAAAAGAAGAAAATTCTTTTCCTCAAGATATTGGAAGGACCTGACCCCAGCACCCAGTGGGGAAAGAGATCCTTCTCTTCCACCAATAACAGTTGCACTAGATTGTGTTTATGTGGTCCTTTAAATGTTTATATGAAATTTAAAACACTACACATTTGGGGGCTTAAAGAAAGGTGTCACTGAACCCTCCATCCCAGGCTTGATCCAATCAGACCTATTGGCCAGTTTCATCACTGTGCATCTCTGTTAATCTTGCTATGTGAAAGAAATTGGTAATCTCCTTTTGTGGCTCTTAATTTAAATCCTTGAAAGAGAAAATCTGATTGATTCAGTTCATCTCTTTGAAGCAGACCACAAGGGTCATAGGTTGCCAGCCACCCTATGGATTGGGTACTATTTCTGGTCTAGTGGGAGGTGGGGAAGGGATCATGGTACCAGACTTGGGGGTGCTACTCAGGGCTATGGGTGGTGGCAGAATGTTGAGAGATGCACTACAGAAATTTTTTCATATAAAAGGGGATTTTCTGGGGCTACTAGAGCTATGAACAAAGGGTTCAAGGGAAGGGAGATGTGTATGAATATATTTTTTAATTTTCTGTATACATTCTGTATAATTGTATACTTTGACATCTTAGAGCCTTGGGGCCCTACAGATGAACTGTCCTTCCCAGGATGAGCTAATTCCTAGAGTAACGAGCAACTTGCCTGTGAACATGCCTTTTATATATAAACCCAGTAATCCAAAGCCCATATCCCCAACCACTTCCTTTCTCTAACTCTCACACACCAAGCCATTAGTTCCTCTGCCCTAAATTACCCCATGGTCAAGTACTGGACATTTAAAGACCACCTTTATAGCCCAAAGTCCACCAACATTTAAATCATCTAGTCCTAAGCATGCTCAAACTTGCCTACTCTGCCTTGACCATTTCTTCCCCGAGAAACCACAATAAAGGCTCTAGGCCATATTCTTCTTTTGGCAACTATGAGCAATAAAACTTCTAATGGCACTGACCACTCTGTCATGGCTCAGTCACCTCCATTAATTAAATCCTGGGTATCATCAAAATGAGGCAGTGGGGGAGTCAGGGCCAAGTTGTGGAAAGTCTTGGGTGCTATTCTAAGGTGTTTAGGCTATTCCACAGGAAATGAAAGAAAACATGTAAGGTTTTTGGACAAGCAATAACATAAGCCTGAGCTTTAAGAAGAGAATTCTGATGATATGATGGAGAAGGAAGAGATGAGATGCAGGGAATCCAGTTTGGAAGCTGTTCTGTGGGCAGTGCCTGGCAACTAATTGGACATAAGAAGTGAAGGCTAGAGAGGGGTCAAGGGTGATTCAAGTTCTTAACCTGGTTGACCAGGTGGATGGAGATGTCATTTACAGATGTATAGAGCACAAGTATAGGGGCAGTTTGAGGCAAAAGATGAGTTCAGAGCTGCTAGACAGGCAGGTCAGCAGCCCAGTGGAGAAACCAGCCTTGACGTTTTCGAGTTAGAAGGCATCTGTTTAGAGGTAGTTACACAAGAGTTTTTTCCTTTATCATATTTTAAATGTTCACTTTGCTGAACTCTCCAATACAAAATAAACAATTCATAGTCAAAATTTATCATTTCTTTGATGAATATATGGTACTGGATATACTTTAGAATAGAAATAGAAATTAATTTGTCTAATTGAAGGCAGTGCAGGTTCTTTACTGACAAGATAGAAGCTATTTTATATTAAGATGAATGCTTAATGATTTATCAGTGCCAAAGAAAGGCATTATTTTTGTACAGAGATCAGAATATTGGCTCTAAACTCAAATACCAAGTTATTTTAATACTAAAGTAACAAGCCTGTGTTTAAGATAAAATCAGAGTGCCTTGTTGTTCTTTTTTAATGTCTTGGCTCACCCTGAAGCTATTAGTCACTGCTTGTATATTTTTACTCTATTTAATCTGGCCTCCTTTTGAACTAATAAGTGAATAAACCAGAAGTGAAATTAATGAAAATTTGAGCTTATGACTTAAATAATTGCATTAATTATTGACAAAAGCAGCACGTAGTTTATTAAGCATACATCTGTTTATATCCTAAATTATAAGAGCCAAGAATGCGTCTTTTCTTTAAAAGCTGTGTTCCTTAGCATCCAGCCAACCAATCTACATGCCAGAATTACACCAAACAGAAATTT
Organism: Molossus molossus; assembly: GCF_014108415.1. Classification (NCBI taxonomy): domain Eukaryota; kingdom Metazoa; phylum Chordata; class Mammalia; order Chiroptera; family Molossidae; genus Molossus; species Molossus molossus. The sequence continues at coordinate 41,757,499 of NW_023425357.1, forward strand.
CAGTATGTTTAAACTATTCAGAGTATAGTCAATATAGTTATAATATACGGAATTTCAGTATTCTGAAAGGCATAATGGATCCCTGAAAAATAGAGTAGATTTTCCACTGTCATCAATTCAAAGTTGCTGAATCACGGAACTGTGTAGCACACGCAGATTTTAGTTAAGCAAAACCACAAGCAGCTTTAAATCTGTTCTTTTGAATACCAGTGCTTTCTACATTCCTTCCTTTGAGTGAAGAGGCTGTGCTGCAAGCAACAGAAATCCAAATGAGGGTGTGGGGGGAGGGGCATGGGGGAGGACCTAAGGAAGGGGAGTAGGGGGAAGAAAGTAAAAAAGAAATGCATTGGATTCCATCTTTCCAGTTGCTTGCTTAGCCAAAGTTTTAGGATTTTCTTTGAACTCTCTCCCCTTACACTCTATAACCGTTCCATCAGCAAACGTTGACTCTACTTCATGATTTCCAGAATTTGACCATTTCTCATCACTCTGGTCCAGGCCAACATGATCTTTTGCCTGTTTTTTGTTTTGTTTTGTTTTGTTTTGTTTTGTTTGTAATAGCTTCCTACCTAGTCTTGCTTCTGCCCATGACCTCCATGTTTGTTCCTTGAACACCTCAGGCTCACTTGTTCCTGAGGACTTTGCACCCTCTGCTCCCACCTCCTAGATTGCCTTTCCCTTGGATTTCCACATGGTTGGTCCCTTTCAGGTCTTTACTCAAAAGTCACCTTCTCAATGAGGCCTTCCCTAGTCACCCCATCAAACATTTTAACTCTCCCCAAGGATTCCTGGTATGCCCCCCCACACACTTTTTCCCTCAACACTGACCATGCCCTAACATTTGTACATTTTACTTATTTAACTTGTTACAGTCTGTTGCCCCTACTAGAACACTAGCTCCATGAGGGTGGAGGGTAGGGATTCTCTTTGGTGTGTTTTCACTGCTAGTACATTTAGACACTTCAGAAATATTTGTTGAATGAATTAGTGCTTCTTTAGTTATAGTAGTGATATTACTTTCCTTTCAAGCAGTAAGTAAAAACAGTGAGTAAATTTTAAGTAAATAATAGTACAAGTGGTGTGCAGATATTGTTACCATCACATTGAAACACTGAAATTCTGAATGGAAGTGGTAAACAACAGTTGCCAAGGAACAGGTTAAATCACAGGTAGGTCCATGAGCTGAAGTCATTAATGATGCCACAAGGAAAGCTCATTGATTGGGCTCCATTACTTCAAATTTGCTGAAGTTTTGGTAGAACTGAGTTTTACCTTTACACCAACTATAAAAGTGGAATGCTTAAGCAAAAGAGTGAATACGATTTAAAATGGTTTTGTCCCACCCTGGCTGGTTTGGCTCAGTGGTGGAGTGTTGACCTGTGGACCAATGAGTCATGGGTTCGATTCTGGCCAAGGGCACATTACCTCAGTTGCGGTTCGGTCCAGGTCTGGTCTGGGTCATGCTGGAGGCAACCAGTCGATGTATCCCTCTCATGTCGATGTTTCTCTCTCTCTCCCTTTCTCTCTCTCTCTGTTTTTTTTTTTTAATCTTTATTGTTGACTGTATTACAGATGTTCCTCATCCCCCCCCCATTGACCCCCTCCTCCCCACTCCCGCCCCCCTCCTGCCTTTTCCCACTGTTGTCTGTGTCCATTGGTTATGCATATAAGTTCTTTGGTTTATTTCCTCCCACCCCCAAACCCCCTTCCCTTTGAGGTTTGTCAGTCTAGCAACCAATTTGTACTTCTTAATCCCTTCACCTTTTTTACCCATTCCCCCAATCCCCCTCCCATCTGGCAACCAACAAAACATTCTCTGTATCTATGAGAATGTTTCTGTTCTGCTTGTTCATTTTGTTTGTAGATTCAATTGTCGATAGATATGTATTCGTTGCCATTTTGTTTGTTCATATTTTTTATCTTTTTCTTCAAGAAGACCCTTCAACATTTCAAATAATAATGGTCTGGTGGTGATGAACTCCTTAACTTTTCCTTGTCTGGGAAACTCTTTATATGGCCATTGATTCTAAATGACAGCTCTGCAGGATAGAGCAATTTTGGTTGTAGGTTCTTGCTTTTCATCACTCTGAATATTTCTTGCCACTCCCTTCTGGCCTGCAAAGTTTCTTTTGAGAAATCAGCTGACAGCCTTATGGGAACTCCCTTGTAGGTAACTAACTGCTTTTCTCTTGCTGCTTTAAGATTCTCTCTTTGTCTTGAACCTTTGGCATTTTGATGATGATGTGTCTTGGTGTGGGCCTCTTGGGGTTCATCTTGTTTGGGACTCTCTGTGCTTCCTGGACTTGTATGTCTGTTTTCTTCACCAAGTTAGGGAATTTTTCTGCCATTATTGTTTCAAAGAGGTTTCCGATTTCTTGTTCTCTGTCTTCTCCTTCTGACACGCCCAAGGTGCAAATGTTGGCACGCTTGAAGTTGTCCCAGAGGCTCCTTACACTATCCTCATTTTTTTGGATTCTTTTTTCTTTTTGCTGTTCTGATTGGGTGTTTTTTGCTTCCTTAGATTCCAAATCGATGGTTTGTTTCTTGGCTTTACCTATTCCACTATTGAATCTGTGTAAATTATTCTTTATTTCAGTTAGTGCCTCCTTCATTTCTGACTGTGCTTCCTTCATTTCTGACTGGTCCTTTTTTATGCTCTTGAGGTCCTCACTAAGTTCACTGAGGTTCTCACTAAGTTCATTGAGCATCCTTATGAGCAGTGTTTTGAACTCAGCATCTGTTAGGTTGCTTATCTCCATTTCACTTAGTTCTTTTCCTGAAGTTTTGTTCTGTTCTTCCATTTGGGACCTGTTTTTTTGTCTCCTCATTTTGGCTGCCTCCCTGTGTTTGTTTCTATGTATTACTTAACGAGAGGTATGGGGCTAGCTGAGACCAGATGCTGCTCGTTTGAAAGAATTTAGGAAAACCTGAAGCAGGATCCAAGACAGACCAATCCTATGGTTAAGAAAGTGCCAACAGCTTGGTTGGGCCTGAAAGTTGGGTGGGGCGGGTTTGTCCCTTTCTCTCCCTCTCTCTCCCTCTCACTCTATATTAAGATAAACAGGAAAAAAAAAAAATCTTCGGGTGAGGATTAAAAAAATAAATAAAATAAAATAAAAAGGCTTTGTTCCCTCCCTATGAGACATTCCCAGTGGCCATCATACCCAATTGCTGTGTTACTTTTGGACTCTGACAGACCTGGTAAAGGCCGTCTCCCACCACTTTTTTTTATAATTAATTTTTAAGAGATTAATGATTATATTTATTTTTTTAACTGAGGTAGCTTTAGTTAATAACATTACATACATTACAGGTGTACAGCATTATAATTAAATATCTGTAAACCCTGGGGGTGAATATATAGTCATGGAAGGAAATTTCTACCACTGTCATTGGCTTTGTGGCCTCGGGTGAGTTACCTGTGGGAAGCTTAGTTTCTGCATCAGTAAAGTGGAGATAATCATAGTAGCTCACAAAGGATGTGGTGGGTGTGGGACAAATGAGCACTTAGATAGGGCCTAGCCTATTTTGAGGGCTCCATAAGTATCCTCTTTTATTTTTAAAAATATGTTTTTACTGGTTTTCTTTGTTTAAAGAGATGAAGGGAGAGGGAGCGAGAGAAAAAAACCATCAATGTGAGAGAGAAATATTGATCGATCGATTGGATGCTTCCCACCTGCACCCTAACTAGGGATAGAACCTGAAACCCAGGCACATGCCCTGACTGGTAATTGAACCTGTGACCCTTCAGAGCACAGAATGATGCTCAACCAACTGAGTCACACCAGCCAGAGCCGTAAGTATCTTTCTTATTATCATTATTCATATGTGTTTATTCACTGCTGTATCTTCAGCATCTCAAATGATACCTGGCACATAACAAGCACTCAGTGAACAGTTGTTAAATGATGTTTTCAATCATTATCATCATTGATCTAAGCTTGGCTACACTCTCCCCACCCCAATTCAAGTTTCTAAATATACTTCGATAAATTATATGATTCTTCAACTTTTGCTTGCAAAATTCTCCTATGAGTTCCGATTATTAAATGTTTGGGTTTTTTTGTGGGGTATTTTTGTATTTTGAAATTACAGTATTATGTTTTAAATCTTATGTAAGGTTAATGGGAGTTAAATCACTGGAGTGTATTTACAGAATTTAAATGTTTCTTTGGTTCAGCTACTTCTTGAGCACTGATCCAAGACGCCTTCAATGAGATCAAAATACACTGATGGGCACGATGCGACCTTGTGTGGGTAGTGCTGAGTTTAGATCCTTCCCACAGTCTTCAGCAGCATGAGCAGAAACTGTAAACCGGTCTCACATATTCAGAGAGACTGTGTGTTTGTGTGTGTGTTACCGTCATAAGTTGGCAAGAAAGCAGCTATCACATTTCATCATTTTGATAGAGGTACTTGTTTAATCCAGCATTTCTTTTTCTGTGTTCCCAGCTGCATAAAAAATACCCTTTTCTCCCTTTCCTATATGTTCATTTTATTCTGGTAATTTATTATATAAATAATCCGTGACCTGGGAGCCAGAGTTTGAATCCAAGGGGGATGGAGTGGCAAGTCAAGTCATTGGTTTGAGGAGAATATGGGGGACAAAGAGCCGTCATTAAGATGTTCCGATGCCTGTTAAATGCCCTGGGGCTGCACATGAGTTCTGGTGTCCAGTGGAGGAAATAGTAACATGAGGTGATAGAAGCTGTGATAGATCAGCCCTGGCCGGGTAGCTCAGCTGGTTAGAGGATCATCCCAATATGCCATGGTTGCAATTTCGATCCCTAGTCAGGACACATATAAGAAGCAACCAGCCCTGGCCGGTTTGGCTCAGCGGTTAGAGCGTCAGCCTGCGGTCCTGAGAGACCCGGGTTTGGTTCCTGCTAAGGGCATGTACCTCGGTTGCAGTTTGTCCCCGGCCCTGGTTGGGTCGTGTGGGTGGCAACCACTCGACATGTCCCTTTCACGTCGATGTTTCTCTCTCTCTCTCTCTCCCTCCCACACTCTATCTGAACAAAAAATAGAAAAAATGTCCTCGGGTGAGGATAAAAAAAAAAGAAGCAACCAATGAGTACATAAATAAGTGGAACAAATCTCTCTCTCTCTCCCCCTACCCTTTCTCTCTAAAAAATAAAATAACATAAAAGCTATGATAGAGCCATGTCCAGAGAGTTATGGAAGCTCAGAAGGAGTGGACTGAAGAGGGCTTTAAAGAGGAGCACGCAGCAGAATGGGGCCCTTGAGTGTGAGCAGGACTTTTTCAGGAAGCCCACCAATGTGAGCAGGGGTCATTCTAGATCCAAGGATCGGCTTCAAGCAAAGATGTGGGATTATTCAAGTTTAACAAAATTAATAATAATTTCCTAAAAATATTGTCTAATAGTCTGTGTTCACATCTCCACAGTTATCCCCCAAGTATTTATAATCTAGTTAACCTTACAGGAGCCCATCAAGGGTGTTCCTTGCATTTGGTTGCTATAACCCTTTGAACAGACTCACCACATTTCCCGTTCACCCCCATGACACTGACTTTTTGAAGAGTCAAATTCTGTTCTGGTTGTCTATATAAAGAAATTTTAAAACTCAAAATTTTACTGACTTAACAGTTTTTACAGCTCACAATTTTGTGGGTCATGAATTCAGGCCGGGCAAAGTCAAGCACTTTTTGTTTCCTGTGACATTCAGATAGTCACTTGGTAGTACTCAGTTGGCAGACAGACTGGTCTGAGGGTCCCAGGTGGCTTCACTGTCATGTCTAGCATCATTGGGGATAACTGTGTAAATGGTACATGGATCTCTCTGTGTCTTTTAAAAATATATATATAATTGCACATAAACCTACAATTATCTAAAAAAGTTTAATTTGAAAAAGCAAGATGCAGAACACTGTGTGTAGTATGCTACCATTTTTGTAAAAATGGGGGCTATTTATAGATATGCTGGTCTTTGCATAGAATATTTCTAGAAAGATATTAATAAAAATGGCAACTTGTTTCCTCTAGGGAGGACTAGGAGATTGAGGGTCAGGAGAAGGTAACTGTACAACCTTTTGCAGGGGTTGACATTTTCAACCTGTGCATAAATTACTTTTACATTTTATGAAAACACCAAGAAATTTAAAAAATGAAACAAATGTGGCCCTAGCTGGTGTGGCTCAGTTGGTTGGAGCATTGCCCCATACACTGAAAGGTGGTGAGTTTGATTCCCAGTCAGGGCACATACCCAGGTAGTGGGTTTGATGCCCAGTTGGGGTGTGTACAGGAGGCAACTGATCAATGTTTCTCTCTCACATCAATGTTTCTCTCTCTTTCTCTCTTTCCCTCTCGCTTCCTCCCTCTCTAAATTTAATTAAAAAAAAAAAAAGCCCAAAACATATCCTCGGGTGAAGATTAAAAATAAATAAAACAAATATGAAGTTTAAATAAATATATATTTTTGTAGTAAAGGCAAAGGTGAGTCCTTACAACCATCCCTTTGGATCCCATGAGGATCCTATGCCCCTCCCTCTTTTTTCTTGTTAATTCTCACCCAAGGAAACTTTTTCCATTGATCTTTTAGAGAGAGTGGAAGGAAGAGAGGGAGTGAGTGAGAGAAACATCAATGTGAGAGAGATACATCGATTGGTTGCCTCCTGCATGTGCCCTGACTGGGGCTGGGGATGAACTTGCCACCCAGGCATGTGCCCTTGATTGGAAATCAAACCCATAATCCTTCAGTGCAGGGGCCAACACTCTAACCACTGAGCAACACCAGCCAGGGCACCTATGTCCCTTTTAATGGGGGCAAATCTGGACTCTTATTGGGAGGAAGGGGGATGGCAAGCACAGCAGCAGGCAGCCCTGTCAGAGGGCCACTTACACTGCACCCTGTGAACTGGCAAAGGCACCCACCACTTGCCAACATTCTGCTGCTGGCCCTGTGACTTTGCTTCAGTCCACATGGTTCCGTCCCAGGGGAAGTTTTTCTTTTATGAAATATCATTACACATCATTTAAAATTTCAATCATCAGTCCCAGCCACGAAGATGTTCTTCTGTGTTGCCATGTTGAGTTGGAGGGTATGCTAAAGCTAATGAAGGCCCATGCTTCCAGTGGGAAACAGGCACCCTCTCAACATGGATTGTTCTGATCCTTGCAATGAAGCTACTTATGGCTGATGGATTTTTAGAAATAGATCCAGTTGCCTGTTTACTCAGTTTACGATGATCAATATCACATCATCATTACTGAGTTCCTTCAACTTCTTTACAGTTGATCTTGTTTACCTAATATTTGTTGGTTAAACCTTTTTTTAGGAGATAAACATTTTTATTTAACAAATATAGAAAAATTAACTGAACAGTCTATAAAAGTACACTGTTAAAATATCCTGCATAAAAAATTAAGATACATAGGAATACACTTAACCAAAGAAGTAAAGGACCTATTTGCTGAAAACTACAGGACATTGAAAAAAGAAATAGAGGAAGATATAAAAAAGTGGAAGCACATACCTTGTTCATAGATTGGAAAAATTAACATCATTAAAATGTCCATATTACCCAAAGCAATCTATAGATTCAATGCAATCCCCATCAAAATATCAACAACATATTTCACAGAACTAGAACAAATACTTCAAGAGTTCATATGGAACCAAAAAAAGACCCTAAATAGCCACAGCAATCTTGAAAAAGAAGGACAAAGTAGGTGGGATCACAATACCGGATATCAGGTTATACTACAAAGCTACTGTAATCAAAACGGCCTGGTACTGGCACAAGAATGGGCATATAGACCAGTGGAACAGAACAGAGAACCCAGAAATGGACCCAAGACATTGTGCTCAATTAATATTTGATAAAGGAGGCAAGAGCATACAGTGGAGTAAAGACAGCCTCTTTAATAAATGGTGTTGGGAAATTGGATAGCTACCTGCAAAAAAATGAAACTAGACCATCAACTTACACCATACACAAGAATAAACTCAAAATGGATAAAAGACTTGAATGTGACCCGTGAATCCATAAAAATCCCAAAAGAAAATGTAGGCAACAAAATTTCAGACGCCAGCCCTGGCCAGTTTGGCTCAGCAGTTAGAGCATCAGCCCATGGACCAGAGAGACCCGGGTTCACTTCCCACTAAGGGCATGTACCTTGGTTGCAGTTTGTCCCCGGCCCCTGTTGGGGTCATGTGGGTGGCAACCACTCGGTGTCTCTCTCACATCAATGTTTCTCTCTCTCTTCCTTCCTCTTTCACTTCCACTCTATCCAAGGATAAGTGAAAATGTGTCCTCAAGTGAGGATAATTAAAAAAAAAAATTTCAGACATCATACGCAGCAGAATTTTCACTGATACATCACCTAAGGCAACAGAAACAAAGGAAAAAATGAACACATGGGGCTATATCAAACTCAAAAGCTTCTGCACAGCAAAAGAAACAACCATCAAAATGGAAAGGGAACCTACTGTATGGGAGAGCATAATTGCCCATGATACATCAGATAGGGGTTAATTTCCAAAATATATAGAGTACTCATACAACTCAACAGAAGGAAGACAAAAGAACCCAATTAAAAAATGGGCAGAGGAGCTAAATAGACACCTCTCCAAACAGGACATACAAATGGCCAAGAGACATATGAAGAAATGCTCACCATCACTAATCATCAGAGAGATGCAAATTAAAACACTATGAGGTATCACCTCACACCTATCAGAATGGCCTGCCATCAACAAATCATCAAACAACAAGTGTTGGTGAGGGTGTGGAGAAAAGGGGACTCTAGTACACTGCTGGTGGGAATGCAGACTGGTGCAGCCACTATGGAAAACAATATGGTGTTACCTCAAAAAATTAAAAATTGAATTGCCATTTGACCCAGTGATCCCACTTCTAGCAATATACCCTAAGAAGCCTGAAACACCAATCAGAAAGAATATATGTACCTCCAAGTTCATAGCAGCACTATTTACAATAGCTAAGATCTGGAAACAGCCCAAGTGTCCATCAGTAAACGAATGGATGAAAAAGCTGTGGTACATATACACAATGGAGTACTACGCAGCTGTAAGAAAGAAAGATCTCTTATCCTTTGAAATGACATGGAGGGACCTGGAGAGTATTATCCTAAGCGAAACAAGCCAAGCAGAGAAAGACAAATACCACATGATCTCACTTATTTGTGGAACATAATGAACATAACAGTCTGAGGAATGGGTAGTCCCAGAGAGGTGGAAGTGGGGTACAGACTGACAATCCCCAGAAGAGAGGGTGGTGGGGGGAGGGAAGAGATAAACCACAGAACTTATATGCATGTACGCATAACAAATGGACACAGACAACAAAGCTGGGGACAGGATGGGGGGCATGGGGAAGAGGGTGTCAATGGGAAAAAAAGGAGAAACATCTGTAACAAAAATAAATTAATAAAAAAAAATCAAATGTGTGAACAGAATAAAACTAGAATTCAACAACAACAACAAAAATATCCTGCATCACACACTGCCAGTAGACAACAGGTATTAATTATCACAGGGTTGACATTTTTTGTTGTTGTTGTTAATCCTCACCCGAAGATATTTTTCCATTGCTGTTTAGATAGGGCGGAAGGGAGGGAGGGAAGGGGGGTGGGGGGAGAGAGAGAGAAACATTGATGTGAGAGAAACACATCAATTGGTTACCTCCTGCATGACCCTGACTGGGGATCGAACTGCAACCCATGTATGTGCCCTTGACTTGGAATCGAACCCTCAACCCTTCAGTCCAAGGGCCAAACCGGCCAGGGCACAGGGTTGAAATTTAATATGTGAGAATTAAAGTACACCAAGTATGATTTGATTCCATGATAAGCAGATCAAGTACTTACTTCATAAAATTCTCTCTCCCTTCACCCATGTCCAATGCCACTCAAGATCTAAGATATTTCAGACCTGAAAGATGCTCAAATCTCAGTGCTCAGCAGTTGGGAACCCAGTGCAAACAGAGCATGACACGGGCCCGACCCCACTGTGCTTGTTCTGTCACACAACAAGCCATGCTGCAGACCTGAGAAACAGCCCTGTGCCGTGCTGACAGAATTCCGGAAAATGTGTTTGATGCCAGAACCTGAGCGGGCCGCCCGCGGGCAGTGCAGAAAAAGACACAGAAAAGCGACGCCTTTGGCAGCTAGCACATTTAGAAATAATGCACAAAAACACTGGGGAAAAAATAACTCTCAGGCTTACTGAAAATGCATGATTTTTAATAAAGTTTCGTGTTCATGGAAAACCCTCTGGGCTGTGTAGGAGTTAGATCTTTGATGCACTTTGGAATTTACAAATTAAGATTAGGCAAAACCACATCCTGTGGCGCCTGAGTGTGTATAAGCATTATCTTCAGTGTCCCCTTTGGGTATCAATTCTGTCACTGGAAAGTGGACGCTCCATGGGACTTCTGAGAGCACCTCTCTTTAGCCTGCTCAGTCATCAGAAGCTGTGAGAGAAGGGCCATCATTCCTGGAACACCAAAATTATATCACTGTTATGCACAGAGAGAAAAACTTCAAAGTTTGGAGAGTCCTATTCAGTTTTATAAAACCAAACTCTGTCAAGTTAATGGAGCTGACATCAGTGAGTCAGACCCCATTAGAGCGGATGCACTTGGCTGTTATACGTGCTGGCCATGCCCAGAAATACTGACAGCCACGTGCATCCACGTATTCCTAAGAAACACCTGTGCGCTGTCACAAGGAGATTGAAAAGCTTGCAGAGTGCTATGCAGCTGGGAGACCAGCCCGGACTGTGGAAGTTACATTTGTTTCTTTGTGAAAACTTCAGGAAACTGTATTCGATTAGAGATTAAGAAAGCCAATTTGTAGATACAGAAAAACTGCAGCTTTATTTCTATATAAGTCTCTGTAGGGGGAAAATGACTCAGAAATGTATCAATTCCATTGAACATTTTTTTCTGGCTCAAGTAATTCCTCTTTCTTTAAAAATAGATGACAGTATGATATAATGGTTAAGATCACACACAGTAGAATCCAACTGACTTAAGTTTGAATCCCAGGTCAACGTCTTTATGAGATTTGAGATGTTGAGCAAATTCCAAATATGTAAAATGAGAAAAATAATAGTACCTAACACTGAGGATACCCCAGCCCCTAGCAGTTACCATTCTACTTTCTGTGTCTATAAACCTGACTATTCTAGGTACCCCATACACATACCTCACCTTTATTGAGGTATAAATACAGAAAAATCATACATATTTAATGTATACATTTTAATGAGTTTGGATATATGCTTGCATCCATGATACCATCACCACCACTATCAATGAAATAAACAAATCCACCACCTCCAAAAATTTCCTTGGGTCCCTTTGCTTTTTTGGATTTGTATATGTGATAAGAACATTCAACCTGAGATCTACCCTCTTGAGCTTTTAAGTGTACAGCACTCTATTGTTAACTATAGACAGAATAATTTCTAGAACGTATTCACCTTTGTATAACTGTAACTTTATGCCCACTGAACAGTAACCTCCTTTATCTCTTTCCCCCCATTCCCTGGTGACCACCATTCTATTTTCTGCTTGTATAAGTTTGCTGCTTCGTATCAGTATTTGTCTTTCTGTGAACGATTTACTCACTTAGCACAGTATCTTTCAGGTCCATCCACATTGTTGCAAATGATAGGATTTCCTTTCCTTTTTTTAAAATAATTTTATTTTATTATTATTTTTTTTAATCCTCACCTGAGGATATATATATATATTTTTACATTTATCTTCAGACAGAGTGGGAGGGAGGGAGAGAGAAAGAGACATTAATGTGAGAGAGACGCATTGATTGGCTGCCACCCACACAACCCCAACCAGGGCCAGGGCCGAACCACAACCAAGGTATGTGCCCTTGGCCAGAATAGAACCCAGAACTCCCTGGTCCGCAGGCTGACGCTCTAACTGTTGAGGCAAACTGGCCAGGGCTCCCTTCCCTTTTGAAAGCTGAATAACATTCCATTGCATATAAACACTGAACTTTCTTTGTCCCTTACCTACTGATGGACACTTGTATTGTATTGCCTTTGCCTCAGTGACTTGCCTGCATCCGTGTTCTTCCAAAGCCTGCCCAAAATGGATGCTCCACATTGTCACGTGGGTTCATCTTCAAAGGAGCATGGAGGCTCCCTTGGGTGCAGCAGTGGAGCTGGGCTGTGAACTCTGGATCACCGACTCCAGAGCCCACAGTGCGGCGACTCTGTCTGGGACATTCTAACATCTAATGCTTCAGTTTGTAAGTCAACGATTGAAGATAACTGTGCCAACTCCAGTCTCTTCCCAGGCTATGGAATGCAGGTCCTTATTCAACATAGGCTTAATTTTTATAAATCACGTTTCCCTTTGCAGAAGCCTGTGGTTCTTCATTAATCTTCATCATGACTGTACCAGGTGGCATCCCAAGCCCCGTGGGTATGTAACCAGCTCAGTTTCAACTTGCTGACAGTGATGACAGGAGGAAATGAGGCGAGAAAATACTGGATCATAACTACGGTGTTTGAATACTGGACTATTTAGTTATTTTTCTATTTGCCCTAAACCTCCTTCCCCGCCCTTTTCTGGAACTTGCGTCTCTGCTCACTCCAGCAATGTGGCTTGGATGAAAGCTGACCATTACAAATTCCACACCCCTGGCTAGAGTTAATTGGGTCAGGGATGAATATCTGATCATCCTTCTCTCCTGCAGCCTGGAAAAATCATGGTGCCCACTTCCTGTCCACCTTTGATTGGTACACACATGGGCGTATCCAAAGCCAGGCCAATTAGAGCCCTTCTCTGGGTTCATCAACCTGGGATAAACTAAGGGGAAGGTTTAAATGCCTGAGAAATATTTACTCTCTCCACCACAGATGAAGTGAATTTAATAATTATTTTGGTGGTAAACTACACAACATAAAATATGACGTTGTGACGATTTTAAGTGTGTATAGCTCAGCAGTGTTAAGTACATTCACATTGTTGCATAACTGCTCTTTAGAAGTCTTTCCATCTTGTAAAACAGAAACTCCATCCCCATGAAACACCAATTCCCATTTCTTCTTTCCCCAGCCCCTGGCAACCACCCTTCCTACTTTCTGTCTCTGTAGGTTTGAATACTCTAGGTCCCTCACAGAAGCAGAGTTTGCAAACCCTGTAGTTTTGTAGTCATTTACACTAAAATAATGAGTTGAAGAAAATAAAGTTTACTGCACTGAATTGCTTATGGTTTATAAACACTCTACATATATTATAGCCTGAATATTTAACTACTGTAGGATTATCAGCCTGTATTTTACTTTTTAAAATTTCCCAAACAAGCCACAGAAAGCAGCTTCTTCATAATCTTCATAATGACTGTACCCAATGGTATCCCAGGCCTTATGGACATGACACCAGCTCAGTTTCAAGTCTGTGACAGTTGTGCTTCAGTGGCTGAACTTGGCCACCAGCAGTATTCCACCAGGGATAGTTTGCCCCTCAAGGGACATTTCGTAATGTCTGGAGTCATTTTTGGTTGTCACACCAGGGGATGGCACCCCAGTATCTGGTGAGTGGAGGCCAGGGATGCTGCTGAACATCCTACAATGCACAGGACAGTCTCCACAACAAGCAATGGTCGGGCCCAAAATGTTCATGGCTCTGGAGCTGAGAAACCCTAATCTACATCATGCTCTGCACTGACCACAATTTCCCACTCGAGGAATCACTGCGAACACATGGAACCGAAACGTGCCTCCTTTCCCCGAACAGTGACCTGGTGTGGCTCTCACGGCTTCAGTCTACTCGAAAATAACTTAACAGTAAGTTATGTTCGAAAAGTTTCCCGTTTAGTGATTCCAAAGCTTGACCTTACGTGATGCCTTTATAACCTCTTCCTGCAATGCACTTTATATTTTTGGCATATTACAGTGGAAACCATAAATTGTCCCAGTATTCCAGTTTTTTGGAAAGGTGATGGTCAAGACACCCTCCTTCTCTTCCAAACTCCTGGCTCGTAAGGGGTCTGGAAACTGGATGTAATGCACACATTTTGCTTTGAAGCAAGTATTTCTATATTAGTACCACCATGTAGCAATTAATCTGAAATATACAGGACCCAGATAATTTTCTCTGCTTGGCAGCCAGCATCCTGTGATAGAAATCGTCAAAATTCCAAGAAATGGCATTTTTTCTGATTTCTTGAGAGCATGAGAGGACTTGAAACTAGGCACTTTAGACATTATTTAAGAGTTCTAATTTAGAAGTAATCAAGACTAGTCCCAGAATCTATGGGGTAGTCAGTGGCTAAACGAATCCCCGAGTTTAAGTTAAATACAGGGTGGGGCAAAAGTAGGTTTACAATTGTTTGTATGGAAAATAATAAAAATATGAGAATGCATAACGAATGGACAAAGACAACAGTGTGGTGAAGGTGAGTGGGGGGACGGCGGGAGCAGGGAGGAGAGGGTGTCAATGGGGAAAACAAGGATGGACATCTGTAATACTTTCAACAATAAAGATAAATTGAAAAAAAAAAAAAGAATGAACTCTTGTTTCTCATCCTCACAACTGTAAACCTACTTTTACTCCATCCTATACTTTGTGATGGAATTAACTTCCCCCTATGATGCTGTTAGGTACCTTATACAAAGTTACTGAGTGTCGGTTAGGATTCTTGCTATTATAAGATGGTTAAGAAAAACGAATTCCAACTGGCTTAAACAAAATGGGAATGTATTGACATAACTGAGCAGTCATAGGGGGAGCTGGATTCGGGACCTTAAAGTGATGTGATCGGGCCTCCATCTCTCAGTCTATTGGCTCTGCTCTCCTCTAGGTGTTGGCTTCATTCTCTGGTTTCACACAGAAGCAAGGTGGTCACAACTCCACTTCCCATCCTTCCAGGTTTAAGTCCAGCAGGAAAAGAGAAGAAAGGATACTCATCCTCTGCTAGAACCCCATCCAGAGCCACAGGGTCCCTCACTGGGGAACATGCCTTCCCCTGATGGGGTCAAGTGCACCCTAGCACCTACTGGAAAGAGGAAGGGGTGACTCTAGGGGCACATTTGCTGATTGTTACCAACAGAAGGGGAAGTTGATGCTGGCCCATCAAATAATAAATGACTGTGACTAGTGTAAACAAATATGTAACCAACAATGAAAGCAAGAGAATCCCTTAGACCAGCTAGCTTTTCAGCATTTTAAAAAAATTATATCTTCATTATTCAATATATTACAGATGTTCCTCATTTTTCCCCCACTGACCCCCTACTCCCCACTCCCGCCCCCCTCCTGCCTTTTCTCACACTGTTGTCTGTGTCCATTGGTTATGCATATAAGTACTTTGGTTTATTTCTTCCCACCTCCCAACCCCCTTCCCTTTGAGGTTTGTCAGTCTAGCAACCAATTTGTACTTCTTAATCCCTTCACATTTTTCACCCATTCCCCCAAACCCCCTCCCATCTGGCAACCAACAAAATGTTCTCTATATCTCTGAGAATGTTTCTGTTCTACTTGTTCATTTTGTTTGTAGATTCCATTGTTGATAGCTATGTATTCATTGCCATTTTGTTTGTTCATATTTTTTATCTTCTCCTTCAAGAAGACTCTTCAACATTTCATATAATAACGGTTCGGTGGTGATGAACTCCTTTAGCTTTTCCTTGTCTGGGAAACTCTTGATCTGTCCATTGATTCTAAACGACAGCTCTGCAGGATAGAGCAATCTCGGTTGCAGGTTCTTGCTTTTCATCACTCTGAATATTTCTTGCCACTCCCTTCTGGCCTGCAAAGTTTCTTTTGAGAAATCAGCTGACAGCCTTATGGGAACGCCCTTGTAGGTAACTAACTGCTTTTCTCTTGCTGCTTTTAAGATTCTCTCTTTGTCTTGAACCTTTGGCATTTTGATGATGATGTGTCTTGGTGTGGGCCTCTTGGGGTTCATCTTGTTTGGGACTCTCTGTGCTTCCTGGACTTGTATGTCTGTTTCCTTCACCAAGTTAGGGAAGTTTTCTGCCACTAGAGGTTTTTGATTTCTTGTTCTCTGTCTTCTCCTTCTGGCACCCCCAAGATGTGAATGTTGGCACGCTTGAAGTTGTCCCAGAGGCTCCTTACTTACACTCTCCTCATTTTTTGGGGTTCTTTTTTCTTTTTGTTGGGTTCCGATTGGGTGTTTTTTGCTTCCTTAGATTCCAAATCAATGGTTTGTTTCTTGGCTTTACCTACTCTACATTGAATCTGTGTAAATTATTCTTTATTTCAGTTAGTGCCTCCTTCATTTCTGACTGTGCACCCTTCATTTCTAACTGGTCCTTTTTTATGCTCTTGAGGCCCTCACTAAGTTCATTGAGCATCCTTATGAGCAGTGTTTTGAACTCTGCATCTGTTATGTTGCTTATTTCCATTTCGCTTAGTTCTTTTCCTGAAGTTTTGTTCTGTTCTTTCATTTGGGACCTGTTTTTTTGTCTCCTCATTTTGGCTGCCTCCCTGTGTTTGTTTCTATGTATTACTTAACGAGAGGTATGGGGCTAGGTGACACCAGATGCTGCTTGTTTGAAAGAATTTAGGAAAACCTGAAGCAGGATCCAAGACAGGTTAATCCTATAGTTAACCAACTGGCAATAGCCTGGGTGGGCCTGAAAGTTGGGTGGTGCGGGGCCTCAGGGAATCACCAGGGCGGGGCTACCAGTATGAGCCAGGTTGCTGGAGTCCCAGATATGGCGGGTGTCTGCCACCCCAGGGAAGGGCTCACCTAAGGAACAAAGGCCTCTGACAGCATGTCTGTCCCAGAGAGAGCCCCCTCTCCAGCCCTCGCTCCAGTGCCAAACAGCTCAGCTCTTCCCTGTATGTCTCTGGTGCCCCTCGAGCTGCCTCCCCTCCAAGCTTAGAGGGAGAGAGTCCGATAAGTTCGTGTGCGGGCCCTTTAAGGAGCTGCCTGGGGCTCCAGCCGCCTCAGCCTCCCTGACCTTATCCCGCTGGTTTTTCCAGCCAGAAGTGATGGGGATTCTCTTCCTGGCACTGGAACCCTGAGTGGGGCGCCTGGTGTGGGACGGGGACCCCTCAGTCCTCAGGGAGGACCTTCCCAGCCGAGGTGTCCTCCTGATTTTTATCCGCCACACGTGGGTGTGGGACCAGCCCGTCCGCCTCCACCCCTCCTACCAGTCTCGATGTGGCTGCTGCTTCAATCCCGTAGTTGTAGGACTTCCCTTCGGTGTCAGGCGGCTTTGAATGATGGTTGTTCTGTAGTTTAGTTGTAACTTTGATGTGGTTGTGAGAGGACGAGGTACCACTTTTACCTACACCGCCATCCTGACTGGAAGTCGCTTTTCAGAATTTTAAAATATTCCAAGTATGGCCCTGGCCGGTTTGGCTCAGAGCTTAGAGCATTGGCCCTCAGACTGAAAGGTCGCAGTTTCGATTCTGGTCAAGGGCACATATCTGGGTTGCAGTTTCGACCCCTGGCCCAGGTTGGGGTCTTGCGGGAGGCAACCCATTGATGTGTCTCTCACATCGATGCTTCTTTCTCTCCCTCCCTCCTTCCCTTTCATTCTCTCTAAAATAATAATAATAATAATAATAATAATATTCAAAGTATGTTTATCATCATTTTCTTGGTTGTCTCCAGCAATATTTCCGGGACTTAGTCAAGGCAAGGATGACTACTTCGTCTTGTTGGGGGACAAAACTAAAGCCCCACATGATTTGTATGATGTTCTCAGTCACTCTGGGGTAGTGACTAGACTAGAAACCAGATCTTGGTCTCCTAAAATTGCTTTTTATTTATCCTGAGGTGTTCTGTTTACAGATCATTATGTGGGATTTTTTCCCATGCCTTTTCTTTCTTTCTTTTTAAAATATTTTTTCTTTATTGATTTTAGAGAGAGAGGAAGGGAGAGGGAGAGAGAGATAACAACATAGATGAGAGAGAACATTAATTGGCCACCTGCTGCATGCCCCCCATAGAGGATTTGGCCCACAACCTGGGCATGTGCCCTGATGGGGAATTGAACTGGTGACCTCCCGGTGCATGAGTTGACAACGCTCAACCACTGAGCCACACCAGCTGGGCTATTCTTTGTATCTATGAATCTGTTTTGTTTATTTATTTATCTTGTTCTTTAGATTCCACATATAAATTAAATCATATGATACTTGTCTTTCTCCGACTGACTTATTTCACTTAGCATAATTCCCCCTAGATCCATCCATGCTGTCACAAATGGTAAGATTTTATTTTTTTATGGCCGAGTAGTATTCCATTGTATATATGTACCACAGCTTGGGTTGCTTACATGAGATTTTTTAATTGAAAAAAATTTTAGTAGCACTGACTAAAGTTTCTACTTTAGGTGGGTGAAAGAATTGACCATCCTGATAATTAGACGTGTTTGTGGTTCTCATGATGCAACTAGAATGCTGTAGGGAATAATTTTATTTCCAGAGTCTGGGCTGGAAGAGCTCAAAGAGTATGTTGAAGATGTAAGTACTATGTGTTAGACTTTCAGGTTTCTGTGAAATCCTAAAAGTCTCAGTAAATCGTAGAAAACACAAGTCTTTAAAGAGCTTCATGCGCTCTGTCCTTGGTTTTTATTTGCTGTTGTTCAAGGGCAGCCCTCTGTAGAGAAATGGCCCTGGACACAGTGAGCATCAGGTCTGGGGAAGTGAGTAGCCACCAAGTGGCCACCGAGCAGTGGCCGTGTGCCTTGTATTTCTTTAGGGGTTAAAATCCTTCTGAAAGGTGCTGGGTGGGTTGAGCCTTTGTGATTTGTTTGGTGGTGCTCTGAAAATTTCATGTCTCTGTTCCTAATTTTAGAGCCAGCAGCTGTCATTGTTCTAACAAGCTGGTAATTTTCCATTCCCCTTGCTTACTCGGATTCCCTTACTATATCTAATTACTCTGCAAAAACTTCTAACTTGGTCTTCTCACCTGTTTAAACCCCCAGCAAGGATGTGCATGTCATAGAGGCTATCATTTTCATCTTCTGTCATTTCTGTAACTACATCATTGCTTAAAAAAATTAAAAGCTTCTCTTCTTCAGACATAAGGTATCACCTTCTATTTCACCTCCCTACCCTCTACCTATGTAACATAAACACTCTTACAGTATTTGACAGTTTTAGCACACCATGTTTTACAGGATATGGCATTCAATGTGTCTCATTTTCATAACCAGAAGTTTGCTTTTTTTTTTTCTTATTATTATTAATCCATTTATTTATTTTTTAGGATCCCATGGGTGCTTCTATTATTCCTTGGAGGTGCTTTGCAGGTGGTATTATAACTTTATTTTTCTACAGTTTTTTATGGCCCGGGATTTGCTTCAAAATTATCCAGATGGAGGGGAAGGGGCTAATGGGCTAATGAAACAAGACTGGTCATGATGACTGTTGAAGTGGGTACTGGGTACATGGGGGTTCATTATACCACTCTCTTGCCTTTATATACGCTTGACATTTTCCAAAGTAAAAAAGTTTAAAATGTCTTTGCACAAAGATTATTTCTAGCAATCTTCCTTTAATAAACATGATGCTGATAGTAGAAACATTGCCACCTACAGATGGAAAATATATTACACTTGCTTTTCTTCAACCTGGATAACTTGCACCATCAAGTCAGAAAATTTTTATTATTTCTTCATCTCCAATCTAGAAAGTACTAACTCTAGAATGTTATTGACATTCTTATTTTTTCAGAACTCTTCATTAATATTTTCTAGGTACAACCCACATAAATTGTATTACACTCTCTTCAACATATCAGTAAAACTAGTGTTTCAAAAAGGTTAACTTACATTTTCATATAGACACTCATGACTTTTTAAAGTTTGAAAATTCCAAACCAGAACATAATAAAAAGTGTATTTTTGGCACTTCATATGTTTTTGGTGACTTGAGAATGTGTCTGTATTTCAAGTTCTCAGGCTTATGTCAACTTCTCATGAGCCCCAGGACAGAAAAGTATGAGGAAAATGTAGGAGAAATGGCCCTGGCCAGTTTGGCTCAGCAATTAGAGCATCAGCCTGCGGACCAAAGAGTCATGGGTTCAATTCCAGTCAAGGGCATGTACCTCAGTTGAGGCTCGTACCTGGCCCTGGTTGGGGTCATGCAGGAGGCAACTGGTTGATGTGTCCCTCTCATGTTGATGTTTCCCTCTCTCTCCCTTTCTCCCACTCTATCTGAAGATATATGGAAAAATATCCTTGGGTGAGGATTAAATATATAAACATTTAATATTTATATTTAATTAAATATATTTATATTTAATAATATAGTTAACATTAATATATTTAATCATTAATATTAACTATATTTAATTTTCATATTTATATGAAAATGTAAGAGAAATGTCTTTAAATTACACAGAGTAGACACGAGTAACTTGAGGGATACCATAAACGAGTGACAAAAACACTTTTGGGGTTAAGCAGGTTGTTCTGGAAATAGTACTTGAAGCTTTTTTTTTTGGTACGTGCCCCTAGCGGAAACTGAACCTGGGACTCTCTGGTCCGCAGGCCACACTCCAACCGCTGAGCCAAACCAGCCAGGGCTGGAAATAGTACTTGAAGCTTTTGATACCAGGATAAGCACAACACTGCCATCAGCCCATCTTTCATGCCTCCCTCCTGTTCCTGTAATTAGTTACATGTTCACTTAATCCTCCTTTGTTTCCTGAGATGTAAATTTTATTCGACATAGCTATCATGTGTATTCTTTGCAGATAAAATTTATAATACTATTTGGCCTATTAAAATTCCAAGAGAAACAAGCTTTTCTGAGATGACCTTGCCTGGCATTTGTTCCTCATTAATTGTTTCTGTAGGACTATGTCTGCACCTTCTGCATCTTAGAAGGTGTTCTGAGAAGGACAGGGTTTCATCCAGCAATGAGAATAAGTTGTTTTGATCCTGTGGGCCGAGCCGACTGATTTAGAGTTAGGGACACACACTTCTACATTTTCTGGAAAAACTGGCCAGTTCAGGATCTTTTATTGCTCATCAGGGTACACCGCAAAGATAATACTCAAACATTCTAAATAATGGGAACACAATTCTTAATCAAAACCACATTTACTGTCCAGCTGGTGTGGCTCAGTGGTTGAGCATTGATCCATGCACCAAGAGGTTGCTGGTTCGATTCCCAGTCAGGACATGTGCTCAGGTTATGAGCCGTATCCCCAGTGGGGAGCATGTGGGAAGCAGCCAGTCGACGTTCTCTCTAATCGATGTTTTCATCTCTCTGGCTCTCACTTCCTCTCTATATATAATCAAAAAAACAACCCACATTTACCAAATCAATTCACTTGCAATTTTTTGTATCCCCACCTGAGGACATTTTTTCCATTTTTTGTTCAGATAGAGTGGAAGGGAGAGAGAGAGAGAAACATCAACGTGAAAGGGACACATCAAGTAGCTGTCACCCACACAACCCACAAACTGCAACCAAGTTACGTGCCCTTAGCAGGAACCGAACCCAGGTTTCTCTGGATCGCAGGCCAACGCTCTAACCGCTGAGCCAAACCAGCCAGGGCACACCTGCAATTTTTTAAATGCAATAGTGATTGAAGATGATGTAGAATTTCTAATATTTTAGGGTTGGAGATCATTTTGGGGGACTGCATTGCACTGTCAAATTGTTAGTTGTTCTTGGATATGATACCAGAAGCGCAGGCCAATAAAAGAAAAATAGATAAATCAGACTACATCAAAGTCAAAAGTTTTTGTGCACTAGAGGACCTATCCACTGAATGAAAAGGCAGTCCATAAAATGGGAGAAAATATAGGGGTGGGCAAAAGTAGGTTTACAGTTGTGAGTACCCTACAGGTAGATAGGTTGACAAGGGCCAGTGGCATGGCCACTACAAATCACCAGACCTCTCACCCCAATGGACTTCTTTTGGGGTGTTGTCAAAGATAAAGTCTTTTTACAAAAATCATGTATTGTGGATGATATGATTCACTGCCTAAGAGAAACTTGTCTAGAAATTGGCGACAATGAAGAACTCTGTGCCAAAGTGTGCTTGAGTATAGCAAGTAGACTACAAGAATTTGCAAATAATGAAGGCTGGCAATTTGAGCACTTAAGGGATTGTATCTAACCTCCGGTCAAGATGGTGGTGTAGGTAATCGCAGTCTTGTCTCGTCCCACAACCACATCAAAGTTACAACGAAACTACAGAACAACCATCATTCAAAACCTCCTGAAATCAAGCTGAATAGAAGTCCTACAGTTACAAAATTAAAGCAGCAGCCACATCGAGACTGGTAGGAGGGGCGGAGGCAGACGGGCTGGTCCCACATCCATGTGTGGCAGATAAAAATCAGGAGGGACATCTCCACTGGGAAGGTCCTCCCTGAGGATTGAGGGGTCCCCGTCCCACACCAGGCACCCCGCTTAGGGTTCCAGTGCCAGGAAAAGAATCCCCATCACTTCTGGCTGGAAAAACCAGTGGGAACTGAGGCTCAGGGAGGGAGGCAGCTGGAGCCCCAGGCAGCTCTTCTTAAAGGGCCCGCGCATGGACTTACTCGGACTCGCACCCTCCAGGCTCCAGCATGGGGGAGGCAACTTGAAAGGCACCAGAGACATACAGGGGAAGAACTGAGTTGTTTGGCATTGGAGCGAGGGCTGGAGAGGCAGCTTTCTCCTGGATAGATGTGCTGTCAGAGGCCTTTGTTCCTTTGGTGAGCCCTTCCCTGGGGCGGCAGACAGCCACCCGTATCTGGGACTCCAGCAACCTGGCTCACACTGTTTGCCCCGCCCTGGTGATTCCCTGAGGCCCTACTCCACCTAACGTTCAGGCCCACCCAAGCTGTTGCCAGTTGCTTTACCATAGGATTGGCCTGTATTGGATCCTGCTTCAGGTTTTCCTAAATTCTTTCAAACAAGCAGCATCTGGTGTCACCTAGCCCCATACCTCTCGTTAAGTAATACATAGAAACAAACACAGGGAGGCAGCCAAAATGAGGAGACAAAAAAACAGGTCCCAAATGAAAGAACAGAACAAAACTTCAGGAAAAGAACTAAGCGAAATGGAAATAAGCAACATAACAGATGCAGAGTTCAAAACACTGCTCATAAGGATGCTCAATGAACTTAGTGAGAACCTCAGTGAACTTAGTGAGGGCCTCAAGAGCATAAAAAAGGACCAGTCAGAAATGAAGGGAGCACAGTCAGAAATGAAGGAGGCACTAACTGAAATAAAGAATAATTTACACAGATTCAATAGTGGAATAGGTAAAGCCAAGAAGCAAACCATCAATTTGGAATCTAAGGAAGCAAAAAACACCCAATCGGAACCCAACAAAAAGAAAAAAAAGAACCCAAAAAAATGAGGAGAGTGTAAGGAGCCCCTGGGACAACTTCAAGCGTGCCAAGATTTGCATCTTGGGGGTGCCAGAACGAGAAGGCAGAGAACAAGAAATCAAAAACGTATTTGACACAATAATGACAGAAAACTTCCCTAACTTGGTGAAGGAAACAGACATACAAGTCCAGGAAGCACAGAGAGTCCCAAACAAGATGAACCCCAAGAGGCCCACACCAAGACACATCATCATCAAAATGCCAAAGGTTCAAGACAAAGAGAGAATCTTAAAAGCAGCAAGAGAAAAGCAGTTAGTTACCTACAAGGGCGTTCCCATAAGGCTGTCAGCTGATTTCTCAAAAGAAACTTTGCAGGCCAGAAGGGAGTGGCAAGAAATATTCAGAGTGATGAAAAGCAAGAACCTGCAACCGAGATTGCTCTATCCTGCAGAGCTGTCGTTTAGAATCAATGGACAGATCAAGAGTTTCCCAGACAAGGAAAAGCTAAAGGAGTTCATCACCACCGAACCGTTATTATATGAAATGTTGAAGAGTCTTCTTGAAGGAGAAGATAAAAAATATGAACAAACAAAATGGCAATGAATACATAGCTATCAACAATGGAATCTACAAACAAAATGAACAAGTAGAACAGAAACATTCTCATAGATACAGAGAACATTTTGTTGGTTGCCAGATGGGAGGGGGTTTGGGGGAATGGGTGAAAAATATGAAGGGATTAAGAAGTACAAATTGCACTTAGATCATATCTAAGTACATTGGGACACTGTGCCATATATATATATATATATATATGTTTTTATTGATTTTTAGAAGGCGAGAGAAACATTGATGAGAGAGACACATGGGTTAGCTGCCTCCTGCACACCCCTGATGGGGATTGAGCCTGCAACCTGGGCATGTGCACCAACCGGGAATCAAACCAGCGATCTCTTGGTTCATGGGTCGATGCTCAACCACTGAACCACACTGGCTGGGTGACTGTGGCATTCTTTTGAGTTAATAAAGCTATTTTAATAATCATAACCTGCATGACTTTTTCCAGATGAACAACTGTAAACCTACTTTTGCCACACCTGCATTTGCAAATCATATATCTAATAAATGGTTAATAGCCATATTACTTAAAGAATTGTTTTCAAAATGTTTTTATTGATTGTTTAGAAAGAGGAAAGGAGAGAGAGAAACACGATGTAAGAAAGAAACATTGATCCGCTGCCTCCTCACGCCCCCTACTGGGGATCGAGCTTGCAACCTGAGCATGTGTCTGACCAGAAATTGAACAAGGACTTCTTGGTCCAAGAAACGACACTGAGCCACATTGGCTGGGCAAAAGAATTCTTATGATTCAACAACAACAAAATAACCCAATTAGAAAAATGGGCAAAGATTTGAATAGACATTTCTCCCAAGAAGATATAAAGGTGGCTGTGTGGCACACAAAAAGATGCTCAACATCACTAATCATTAGGGAGATGCAAATAAAACCATAATGACATATCACTTCACAGCCATTAGGACATCCATTATAAACAAAACAACAGAATGTAACAAGTGTTGGTGAGAATGTGAAGAAATTGGAACCCTTGTACATTGCTGGTAGGCATGTAAAATGGTACAGCCACTGTGGAAAACAGTATAGTGGTCCCTCAAAAAGTTAATCATGGAATTACCATATGATCCAGCAACTGCCCTTCTGGGTATATCCAAATTAATTAAAATCAGGGACTGGGACAAATACTTGTACACTCAGGTTCATTGTGGCGTTATTAACAATAGCCAAGAAGTGGAGAAGCAACCCAAGTATCCATAGACAGATAAATGGATAAACAAAATGAGGTATATCCATACAATGAAATATTAGTCAACCATAAAAAGGAAAGAAATTCTGACATGTGGTACAACATCAATAAAAGTTGAGGATGGTATGCTAAATAAGCCAGATACAAAAATACAAATACTGTATATTTTACTAACATAAGATACCTATGTGTCAAATTTGTAGAAACACAGAAAGTGGAATAGTGGTTACTAGGAGTTGGGAGGAGGAGGGAAATAGAGTTATTATTTGATGTGTACAAAGTCAGTTTTGCAAGATGAGAAATATTCTGGATCCAGATGGTTGATGGTTGTACAACAATGTGAATGCACTAATAGCAATGAACTACACACTTACAAATGACTCAAGGGGTGTATTTTGTATGTAAATCTCATCATAATTAAAAATAACAAATAAAAAATTATTTTGAATAAAATTTACAGATTAAAAAATTGTTAGATTGTGAAAAAAGGAATACTTTTTGAGATATACTAAAATGTAAAATGCGATTAAAAAGCATCATGTTCACTCTTATCACAGTCCCACTGAGCTGGTCTTAGTTCCTTGGGATGCAGTGGGAAAAACTAACTAAACATCAGATCTTCTGCCTCTAGCCCAGGTGTGTTACCCAAGGTGACCCAGGCGACTCACTCATCCCTGCTTCTTCTTTTTTAAAATATGTTTTTATTGATTATTTTTTGGAGAGAGCCAGAAACAGCTATGTGAGAGAAACATGGATCAGCTGCCTCCTGCACGGCCCCTACTGGGGATCGAGCCTACCACCCGGATATGTGCCTTGACCTGGAATTGACCCGGAACTTCTCAGTTCAGGGGTTGATGCTCAATCTACTGAGCCACACCGGTGGGGCTCACCCTGCTTCTTAAACCGGGGGAGTTGGACCAGCTGAGTTTTGTTTTTTCCAACTCCAAAATTACTCCTGGTAGTTCTTTGTCACTTGTTAGGGCTAGACCAAAAAGGTAGCTACCGTGGTTTTCCGTGAGGCAACCACAAAATGGATCTCAACCAGTGTTTGAGGAAGGCAAAGAAAAGGAGAGGGGGCACTCAGGCAGCGGGGACTGCCCCACCCTCACAGCCTCCTGGCAGGAGTCTCTCCCGAAGAGTGAAACAGGTGGATGCTAATCCAGGAGTCTCCTCTTGCCCGGTACTTTCCCTAACCTCATGGATAGGATACAGTCACATTTCCAGGTGTGCTTTTGGAAAGACTCACCTGTGCTCTAAGTAGCAATGCCTCTTTTCATCTTCCCAGAGAGATTGGAATAATTCTAACTTGTGCAAATCTGAAAGGAGTGTGTTTTGGTGATGCTTTAAAAAATAACTTGAACTTTCATTTGCAAGTCAAGCTCACAAACAGTACCATTTGCGAATCTATTCAAATTAACCACAAGGTTTAAGCACCATTTCTGTAAAGGGTTTTGTTTTTTGCCAACTTCATTTAAATCTGGAGTCACGAGACTAGCAACGTGCCCTGGCTGGTGTGGCTCAGTTGGTTGAGTGTCGTCTGGTGCACCAAGAAGTTGCTGGTTTGATTCCCAGTCAGGACACATGCCCCAGTTGCTGGCTCGATCCCCACTAGGGGGCGTACAGGAGTGGCCAATTGATGTTTCTCTCCCTCTCTCTAAAATCAACAAAAATATATTTTTTGAGAGAGAGAGAGAGAGAGACTTGAAGTGTAATCCCCAGCCACTTGACACTCCTGGGCCTCTGTGAAATAGTGGCTTTTGAGGGTGTTTTGTTTGTTTTGACAGTGACAGATAATTTTTTTTTTTTTATCCTCACCTGAGGACATTTTTCCATTTTTTGTTCAGGTAGAGTGGGAGGGAGAGAGAGAGAGAAACATCCACGCAAAAGGGACACATGGAGCAGCTGCCACCCGCACGACCAACCAGGGCTGGGGACAAACTGCAACCGAGGTACCTGCCCTAGCAGGAACCGAACCCAGGTGTCTCTGGACCGCAGGCTGGTGCTCTAACCGCTGAGCCAAACGGGCCAGGACTTGACAGAGAATTTCTATCAAATAGACTCTTACTTTTGATCCCTAGGGCAAAAACAGGCACTGGGGCTAATGAGGTCCCTCCTCAGTCTCCTGGGTTCACGGCAGGTCCATGAGACGCTGCGCGGGAAGCCGGAGAGCAGCCGGAGCCCAGGTTTCAGTGATGCAGACTAATGGTCTAACGCTGTCACTCAGGGCGGTGACACCGCAGACAGACTCTTTCCTGGGGCCAGTCAGCCTGTTCAGCCTCTGCTTTAGAGTTCATTTAAAAAGCAGTTCAGGATAATCAGCATAGTTACGGTAACTACATTCTTTTGGTTATAGTGTGATTTTAATTGTTTAAGCAAAGTATAAAACATTTCCTGTGGTTCTGATGGGCATATCTTTGTTGAGAAGTCTGATTTTATTTTAATAGTAGATTCCTTCTCGGATATGGTTAAGTATTTCATTTTTATTTCCACTTTGTTTGAGTTTTTCTCACAATATATTGACTTCAGTTATTGTTTTTTGGCAAAATTTATTGGTTTATTTGTTGCCTATTCTTAATCACTCAGTAATTCTAATTTGCACAATTTTTTTAAGTTATTGGAGTCAAGTTTTTAATTCTAACATTTTGGTGTACAGTTTACACTCTGGATGTTTCCTTGACAGTTTTGTCAGAAGCTCTAGTTGCTTGTAAAATGTCACTTAATAATATGTACATTGGTCATAAAATTAATTTTAAGAAAAGAAAAGAAAAGAAAAAAGCAGTTCAGGAACTAAGCCACCTTGGAAAATGAGGCCAATGAAAAAAACCACTTGACATCAATGAAGAAAAAAGAAAACATCAAAACTGTAATTTAAAATTTAACATTTTCAGTAAGTTGACAAAAGCAAGCAGTTTTCTTTAAAAAAAACAAACACCCAGTTTTTTCTAAAAACAGTGATCAGCCCTGGCCGGTTTGGCTCAGCGGTTGGAGCGTCAGCCTGCGGTCCAGAGAGACCCGGGTTCGGTTCCCACTGGGGGCGCATGTCCCCGGCCATGGTTGGTTGTGCAGGTGGCAGCCACTTGATGTGTCCCTTTCCCGTCAATGTTTCTCTCTCTCTCTTCCTCTCTCTCCCTCCCATTCTGTCTGAACAAAAAATGGAAGGGTGTCCTCGGGTAAGGGTTAAATAAATAAATAAAATAAAAATGGTGATCAGAAACCAGGGAAAGCATATTTGCTTTTGAGCATTTTTCTCTTGCTGTTTGCAAATTCTCTGCCAAGGAATCCTCAGTCTAGACACCTTTTTTACGTTATAATTTTATTGAGTGCCCCCAGTTGGCTGTCCTTTAGAGAAACCGTGAATGTAGAATGTCGCAAGCAAGATTGCCACCTAATGGCAGGAATGATCATCGCACACAAACTCCAGCGTGCATTCGATTGGCGGGGTGGCTGGGATGACAATCTTTTAAGTTTTTACTGGCTGGACTTCTTGGACATCAGATGGGTGATAACGAGTATGTGCTCACCTCAGGAAATGAATGAGAGCCCAGAACTTACCCACTTGAGGGGAAAATGTTTCCATTCTTATTGCAACTCTCCTGGAACCCTCTAAGCCTCTGAAACAATGTGTTGTCCAAAATGAATAATGTTTTACAAACTCACGTTGTGAAATAGAAGATCTAAAAGGATGTCATTTTATTGAGTCATGAGTTATTAAGTTTTAAATATCAGTACAACCCATAACTTCTTCCACAAATACGTCGACTTGGAGGGGCCATGGGAATGACAAATCCCTCATTACAAGGGAGTGAAACATCATCAGGGACCAGTTCTTACCCAGCACTGCATCTGCCTAGCACCAGGCTTGGTGTTGTGAACCACATATGTTTACCATGTCCCTCTCCTCAAAGAACTCACAGTCTAGCAGTTAGCTTACATCATATTTTATTTTTAAAAGCACGCCCAGTGAATATCCTTTTTAGATACTTCTTAAAACTGTGTGTAGGTGTTGCATCTGTGCAAATTGGCAGGTCATTCCTCTCCTGACCTGTATTTTTTCAAGAGAATATTTGTAATTTTGAGCATACTTTGAAGTCAGACAGATCTGAGTTTGCACCCCAACTTCACTACTTACTAGCTGCGTGAACTTGGGCAAGTTGTTTAACCTCTCTGGGCCTGAATCACTTCATCTTTTTTTTTTTTTTTTTTTAATCCTCATCCGAGGATATTTTTCCATTTTTTGTACAGACAGTGTGGGAGGGAGAGAGAGGAAGCGAGAGAGAGGGAAACATCGATGTGAAAGGGACACATCGAGTGTCCAACCAGGGCCGGGGACAAACTGCAACCGAGGCACATGCCCTCAGCGGGAACCGAACCCGGGTCTCTCCGGACCGCAGGCGGACGCTCTAACCGCTGAGCCAAACCGGCCAGGGCTGAATCACTTCATCTTTAAAATGTGGATAATAAATTCTGTCACATGGTTGGTGTGAGGATTAAATGAGATAATATGCGTTAACACACTGAGCAGAGAGTTTGGCCCGACAGTAAAAATATATTTGTCCTATAAGTATTTCTATGTATTAAGCTGGCTTTGCTTCCTGGCTTGTGGAGCGCAATATAATTTCCAAAAGTTTTGCCTTTTATTGCTCAAGCTTTCTAGAAGCATTTAGACCCTTCATATGGCAAAAAGTTTGCTTCCCCAGTTTCCGGTTCTCAGATGAGGAGAGTGGCCGCTGCAACCCTGCCAGAAATCACACTGGGTAAGTTCGTGAGCATGACAGAGAGCCGCGGTGTCCTTAAATTTGACATGGGTGCCAGAATCTAGACAATTTTGGTTAATCTCAATAACCAGTGCTGGAGAAGTGCCATGTGAAAACTTCGATCTCCTGTCTCTGGGGGAGGGGCCCCTTCTGGAGCAGCTTCCTTTGCTTGGGGAAAATTGCTAGAGTGGGCCTTTCAGGCACATAAATGTCAAAGGTTCATGGTGACCACTGTATGGTTGCCTGGAACCAGAATACCAATGCTTCAAACTCCTTCATTGTCAAGCTTCTCATGCCCTTGCACCAGCCTCCTCTGCCCATCAGGCTCACCGGGAGCTTTAAAACACTGCTGACACCCTGTCCTACAGCCTACAGCCAGCACCCGACGCCATTTGTCTGGGGTGGGACCAGGGCATGGAGGTTTTAAAAGCTCCCAGATGATTCTAATGTGCAGCCAGTATCACAAACCACTGTATGAATGCTTGGTTGCAGTATTCTTTTTTTTTTATCCTCACCCAAGGACATTTTTTTTCCTTTTTTTTTTGTTCAGATAGACTGGGAGGGAGAGAGAGAGAGAGAGAGAAGAGAGAGAGAGAGAGAGAGAGAGAGAGAGAGAAACATCCATGTGAAAGGGACACATCCAGTGGTTGCCACCCACAGGACCCAACCAGGGCCGGGGACAAACTGCAACCGAGGTACATGCCCTTAGCAGGAACCGAACCCGGGTCTCTCTGGACTGCAGGCCGGCGCTCTAACTGCTGAGCCAAACCGTCCAGGGCAGTTGCGTATTCTTGAATGATTTGATTTCTGAAAGTCCTAAAATATCCAGACACTGGCTGTAACGCTCCTTTGCATGGATATCGAAAGATGTTTAGCACAACCGTAGCAGATGCCTTGAACTGCTCTAGAATTTGATGTCATTTCTTTGAGTGTTATCACCTTTAGAATCAGACAGCCTCTGGGAAAGGTGGATTTCCCCCATCCACTGGCTGAACCAGGCAGTCCCGAGGGCTGAAGGAAGAGATGAGCAGCCACCACGAAAGTAATAGCTTGTCCTGTTGATTTGGTTAATGCTGCTGAAATGAGAAACAGTCAGGGACCTGAAAAAGCTGGAAGACTATCTCTTCTTCCTAGTCTGTAAAGAGAGAGAGCAAGGTGAAGCCAGCCTCATAGCCTGACATCCAAGCCTTCCATGTTTCCTCGTGTAGCAGAGTCTGTTAAAATACAACAACAGCAAGTTTCATCTTTACAGCTAAGACATTTTCAACTCCATGTTTGTTTTGTTCAAATTATTATACCTTGCTGCTGAAGAAACAAAACACCTAAACTCTGTTTTAATTATATAAGCTTAAATATTTGTTGTTTTGGGTGATGTTTTGATGATAATGTCCATCGTTTCTCTTAATACAATGTGACGAAAATAATTCACTTAAATATTTATGACTGATTCTTAAATTAGATATGATCCTGTCCAATGACTTCACAGACACTGGCTTCCCTTAGCTTGGATTTAAAAAAAAATTATTATGATAAGAAGTACACATAACATAAAATTGACCGTTTTGACCAAAGTGTACAATTCGGTGGTGGTCAATAGATTCACACTGTTGTGCAACCATCTAGTTCCAGGCTTTGCATCAGCCCCAAATCCATCTAAACAGCCAGTCAGCACTCCTCATCTCCCCGCAGTCTGTATCGTTGATTCCGTTTACACGAAATACCCAGTAGAGGCACATGTCTATAGACGAAAGCAGGTGAGTGGCTGCCTGTGGCTGGAGGCGGGTGCTGGGGAGAAACGAGTGACTTGCCAAGAGTGTGAATTTCTTTTACTGGTGATGAAAATGTCCTAAAGTTGATTATGGTGGTGGGGACACAAATCATTCTAACTCTTCTTTAGTAAGTGCTTATTGGCCAATAAATGTTAAAGATAGGATGTATTTTTTGAAATACAATCATTTGTGTTAATAGTTATTTATAATGGAAGGTTTTAAAAATTACTCTGCTCTTTGAGCTCCACATAAGGGCTGTGCGGTAGATGCTCCTTTCTACATGAAGTAACGCCCGCACAGTCGAGAGAAAGCACACAGGCGCAGATGATCCGATCTCCACCCTCCACCCCCACATTCTTAATCTGCTCCTCAGGGTGTGGATGTGGCCTGTCAGACATTTCTACATCTATCCTTTTTATTATGTGCTTACAGAAACAAAAAAACAAGGCCAGAAATGAGCTCACACTCTACAGCCTGTTTTGTAGCTTGCTTTTCTCCCTTAGCAAGAGCTGGCCAAGGTCTTTGGAAGTCCAGGCACCGAGTTTGTCCCCTTCGATGTACTGGCTGAAGCATACTGTCCACGCAGAATTTGTTCACAGAGGCAGAGGGAGCCTTGAACGTGGCCATCTTCATTAGGAAGCCACCAATGCAGTGCAAAGGGGCCTTCAGGAAAGAGCAGCTTCTGTCCTTTGTAAAGTGCCAGCCTGTGGCTGGATGCCATGTGCCTTGAACCCATGGAAACTCCAAACTTCCCCAGGCAGCAAGGGGTCCTGGGTGGACCTGAGCAATGGCCAGCAAGCTGGAGAAGGTGGGGGCAAGATGGGTGGGTTTGCTGCTAGATCTGATTCTTGCTGTAGGGGATCCCAGAGCCCCAACAAAGCATGTGTACATCACATTTTCCATTTCCTCTGGGGCTTTGGTCATTGACATTGAGAAATATAACGACAAATTAATTTATTTTATGTTGAGGAAAAGTTCCTCCCAGGAAAACTAACTGTAACATTCACTCAGCACATTCAAGCAATGATGATTCTTTACTGTAATGGATTAGTTCTATGGAATACAAAGAATATCATTTATGCTCATATGTGGAGACCTATACTAAAATATTTCTGCTGGATAATTTGTTAATATTTTTTAAATGGGACAAAATTCAAATTTCTATCAGCAGAGCAATGAAGAAATAAATGGAGCCATATTCATAGTCTAGAATACTTGACAGCCATTAAATGAATGGACTAGATCTTAAAATAATGTTGACTAAAAGAGCAAGTAGCAGAATATGACATGTGGTGTGAGACTTTTAAAAACACACAAAATGCTGTGTATTGTTTATGAATATGTGTGTGATTTTTTAAATAATTTTTTAAAATAAATTTTGTTACAGATGTTTCTCCTTTCCCCCCATTGACACCCTCCTCCCATTCCTGCCCCTCCCCTCACATTGTTATCTATGTCCATTGGTTATGCTTATATGCATACGTTTATGTGTGTGATTTTTATGTAAAAGTGTAAAAAATAATAGAGGTCAAGATAGTGATGACCTAGGGGCAGGTGGAAGGGAAGGACTGCCCACCTGGGCCACGTGGGGGACTTTGCCTGCACCTGTGATGTTCATTTCTTTCCCTTTTATTGTGGTAAAATAAAACCTAACAAAACTTACCATCTTATCCGTTTCTCATTTTACAGTTCAGTAGCGTTAAGTATATCACGTTATCATGAAACAGATCTTCAGCACTTTTTTCATTTTACGAAGCTGAACTGTCCCCACTGAACAATACCCCGCCCCGCCCCACCCCCATCAATGCCTGGCAACCACTACTTGACTTTCTGCTTCTATGAATTTGACTACTCATAAGTAGAATCATACAGTAATTATTTTTTTGTGGCTGGTTTATTTATTTATTTATTTTTTTATCCTCACCCGAGGATATTTTTCCATTTTTTGTACAGATAGAGTGGGAGGGAGAGAGAGGAAGGGAGAGAGAGAGAGAAACATCGACGTGAAGGGACACATCGAGTGGCTGCTACTCGCACAACCAACCAGGGCCGGGGACAAACCGCAACCGAAGTACATGCCCTTAGCGGGAACCGAACCCGGGTCTCTCCGGACCGCAGGAGGTTTATTTTACTTAACGTAATGTTCTTGACACTGATCTGTGTGGTAGCATGATTTCCTCCTCTTTAAAGACTGAATAACATTCCATTGTATGTCTATACCACATTTTTAATCCATTTATGTTTGGGTAGACACTTGGGTTGCTCCCACCTCTTTGCTGCTGTGATTAATGCTGCATCGAAGACCCTAACCTGGGCTGGGAGGTCTCTAGGTCCAACATTTAAAGATTAAGTCCAAACCTTGCAGTGTCCTTCTGCCTTTGAAATCTTCAAAACCTGTATACACACAAGCTCATGCTTGCCTTGGACTTTTCTGTTCTCCTTAGTAGGCAACAAGATTTTCTTTCTCACACAGACTGTGTGCATGCTGGAGGTCACTGTTGGGTTCTGGCCATGGCTGCCTCTTTAAAAAGAATCCCTGCCCTCCAGTCCCCTTGCTCCCACTGCCTCCAATTCATCTGACCTGCAACACTGATAAGTATCTGCAGCATTTTATCATCACATCTGTTTTGTAGTTTTCTCATAGTAGTGTTAAGAGGAATGTGAGATCATTTTTATATCCAGGCTCTATAAAAAATTAGGAAATGGAAGATAATGGACAAGGTTGCATGTTCCATGAAAAATGTGAGGGTGTGTTTGTGGAAGTGAAAGATATTCCTTTCAGTTTAATAGGTAAGTAGAGTATGTCTGTCTGAGAAAAATGCAACTTATGATTTCATTACAAAATAAAGCATAGTAAGAACTATAACCAGCATCTATAAAAGGTGAGTGATGAAGACTCTGTGAAAATAAAAAGGATTAAAATTTCAAAAAGATTTTATTTTGAATGTGTGTAGGTAACGCTGTTGTATAACTGTTGTATAATGTATGTCATCCAGTTATGGATTTAAGTGGGATAATATCACTGCTTTTCAGTGATGGCTGCTGTTCTTTTGGTTGAAGAGACATCATTAGGCAATTGTCATTTATCAAATATATAATAAAAATCTTTAGCAGAAAAGAGACTCCAAGCACTAGACCAGGGGATCAGCCAAGTTTTCTTTGGTCAGAAGCAACATAAATTGTCTCTCACTCTTATGAAGGAAAGAAGTTTGCTGGTAGGGTCTGAGCTAGTTTACCTCAGAGCCGAGTCTCAGGGAGGATGAGACAGGGAAGGACCCTCAGTGTTGCAGCCAGAGGGTCTACTGTTGGTCTGGCTCAGCGGCTCCCACCGTTTTGTTCTTTTTGCCCTTTGGATCCAGGTATGGGGGGACCTGATAGGCCTGGCTTGGGTCACAGGTCTACCCTTGGGGGAACATCAGGCCTGTGTGGTATTATTACTCCAATTCACAAAAATGAGGGGATGGCTAAAGGAGGTTCCATGAAGTATAAAAATAGTGATGGAAAATAGAAGCATATCAGACAAAGAGTGACTAGGGCTCAAGTGGGATTCACTTGTACTGGGATAAGTGAATCTGAGAGTATGATGAGTTTGAGTAAACAGCCACAAATCTATATAAATAAAACCAAACATTAGAACGAAAATAATCCAAAAGTGAATTAAGAAGTCCAACAGTGAGTATCTGGAAACTACATTTTCCTCTACTAAAAATTCATTAGCCCAGTTTCTACTGTTGTAAAACTCAGCCCCTTTCAGCTTTGAGCACCACTGCAGACTAGGTGGTCTCAAAGCCTTCTTATTGCGACACAGTGCAGAAAACACACCCTTTGAGTTACCTTTTGCTCTCACAGACTTAGGAGAAGATTCCAAGAAAAGTGAGCTGAGGCCTGAGCTGTCAGCAGCTGGGAGAAAAGATTGCCTTAGGGCAGGTGCTGTCAGCTGCATAGAGGTTAGAATACTACTTATGGAGCTGGTAGGAAGCCGAGCCACAGTCTCTGGTAGTGGTGCCCTCTGGTGACCAGAGACAGAAGCAATCTCTCTGGAAGAAAGTGTATCCAGTTTTAACCCATAGGATACCGACAGATTAAGAACAAGAAGTTAACTGTCATTACAAAGGCACATGGGAAGGCAAGCCATTTTGTGTGAGTTAACAGATAAAGCAAAACAACAACAAAACAAATGTATTTAGAGTTCCTCCATCCCTTGAATAGCAGATCTTGGAATTGTGAGATTCCTATTTAATGGTTGAAGAAATAAAGAATACCGTAACAAAGATGAAAACCAGATTCAATCAGAAACAAACAGGGAAATTTTGAAAATGGATCTTCTAAAAATAAAAATATTTCTTTGAACTTTAAGAAAGCTCCTAAGGCCCAGCTGGTGTGGCTCAGTGGATTGAGCATCAACCCATGCGCCAAGAGGTCGCCAGTTGATTCCTGGTCAGGGCACATGCCCACATTGTAGGCCAAATCCCCAGTGGTGGGAGGGCATGCAGGAGGCAGCCAATCAGTGTTCTCTCTCATCAATGTTTCTATCTCTTTCTCTCTCTCCCTTCCTCTCTCTCTCTAAAATCAATAAAGAAAAAAATTTTTTAATAAAATAAAAAAGCTGCAGTGGATGGGTGAACAGCAGATGAAACACAGATGAAGAGAGAATTAGTGAACTAAAAGGCAAATACACAGTAATCACCCAGAAAACAGCACAGAGTAACAAAAAGAAATATTATGGGATAATAAGAGATATGAAGGATAGAATTAGAAAGTCTAATATGTCTATTTTAGTCCCCAAAGTAAAGAATAGAGAACCTGAAGAAATGATAATAACTGATAATGGCTGAGCTAGTTCCAGAATCTGTAAGAAAATATAAATACATAAAGCCAGGAATTGTAATATATCCTAAATTGAATTAAAAAATTAATGATCCAATTCACCTAAGTGAAAGCATAGTACACCAAAACCAAGAAGGTATTAAAAAGGGCTAGAGAAAAGGGATAGATCATTTATAAAGAAACAATTAGATTGAGGGGAGACTTCTCAAAACAATGGAATCCTTGAAATATGAGAAAATAAACATCACCAGAGAATTGAGAGGAAATAACTCTCAACTTAGAACTGTGTACAACCAAAACTATTTTTCAGAAAATATGGTGCAAAACAAGATATTTACAGACTATCAAAACTAAGAACATTTGCCCTCAAGAAACGTGTAAAGAAAACTTCTAGCCCTGGCAGGTTTGGCTCAGCAGTTGGAGAGTCGGCCTGCGGTACAGAGAGACCCGGGTTCGGTTCCCGCTAAGGGCGTGTACCTCGGTTGCAGTTTGTCCCCGGCCCTGGTTGGTCGTGCGGGTGGCAGCCACTCGATGTGTCCCTTCACATCGATGTTTCTCTCTCTCTCTCTTCCTCTCTCTCCCTCCCGCTCTATCTGAACAAAAAATAGAAAAATGTCCTCGGGCGAGGAAAAAAAGAAAAAGAAAACTTCTAAAGGGTGTTCTTCAGGAAAAGAGATACAGATACCAGGCATAGGATACAGGAAGAAACAGTGAGCAAATAACATAATAAATATAATTTAAATCCAAATAATCATTGTTTGAGTAAAATAGTAATAATGAAGTATAATATATGCATAAAATAATAAAATTTTATCGAAAAAAACTAGAAGGAGACCTAATGAAATTGAGAGAAACAATTGTGCTCATAGTTAAAACAACTCAATATTGTAAAGATGTTAATTTATCCACAAATTGGTCTAGTGATACAATATAATTCTAATCCAAATCTTAGCAGGGTTAGTTTTTTGTTTGTTTGTTTGTGAAAGTTGTCAAGATCATCTGAAA
Source organism: Molossus molossus (assembly GCF_014108415.1). Taxonomy (NCBI): domain Eukaryota; kingdom Metazoa; phylum Chordata; class Mammalia; order Chiroptera; family Molossidae; genus Molossus; species Molossus molossus. Next base: position 41,794,958 of record NW_023425357.1, read on the forward strand.
ACATAGACAAACAAAAGAGCCAAAAATAGTCAAGACGTTCCTAAAGCAAAAGAATCAGGTGGGGAGCGCTTGGTTTTATTAGACATTCAGACTTGTACAAAACTATCATCCTGGCACAGGGTAGAGACAAAATGACCAGTGTAACAGAAGATAGACCTCAGAAATAGTCATGGGCACATGTGGAACGTTGATGCCTGTGTGTCTGAGGTCACACTGGAGACCTGTGGAGAAAGGATGCTGCAGACTGGCAGCCTTTCTGGTCAGTTAAGTGAGATGGTCTCTGTGAGGAGACAGTGTTTCTGGTGGCCAGCATGTGGCTTCTCTTCATGCAGGAATTTAAAGAGGAATCTGGGGTAGTTAGGGTGCACTAGCCTCAGCATCCCAGCTCCTATAGAGCAGCCTCCTGGCTTTGCCTCCATCACTCTTTCTGCTGCCACACCCTGTAGAGGCAGCACAAAGTCCGGGCTGAGAAACGCAGGCCTGAACATGGGCCACCACTCTGGAGTCAGAAGTCCTGCCCCTGCCACTTCCTAGGAGTGTGGCATTAGGAAAGTGACTTTCACACTCTGAGCCACTGTTTCCACCTGGAAAACTCGGCCATCCCTTCACCCTGGCGGGGTGATTGTGAATTACAAACAAGAAAATGGGAAAGCTCTTTGAGGCCTGCTGAGCAGAACGTACTGGAGGACTAATTCCTATTTCTCCCCACCCGCCAGCGATCTCTCCCGTTCTGTTCTCCACGCAGAAGCCACGCCCTGCTCGGGGGTAACAGTGGTGGAGGAGGATGAGGCACTCAGGGCACCAGAGAAACTTTGGGGGAGTGGAAATAGCAGCTCCTTTCTGAGTCAGGCTTCACTCTCTATCCAGCCCTTTTCCTTCCATCAGCCATTCATGCACCTATGGGTCCGGTAAGTATTTCCTGAGCGCCTGCACCAGTGCCTCTATTCCACGGAGTTACATCTTACCACCACGTCATCAACACCTGTCTCAATCCTGGCATTTGTGCCGAAAGCAAAGCCCCTTGCAGCTCCCATCTGGCTGGAGGATTCGACAGAGCCCTTCGGGTAGTTTGGTTTGGAGCCACTAATGACAACTGGGCTGAGCCCCCGGGAAACCATGCTGGGAGCACGAGAATGCTGACAGGGATTGGAAAAACCAAACCCACCTTAGCCACACCTTCCTCCATCCAGTCTGACAAACCTGAGCAGGCACTGAGGAGGCAGACGACCAGGGCTGCAACTGGACAGGACTTTGTGATCCAGCAAAATGGGTGTCTTCTTGGTCAGACCCGGGGACAGCCAGGCTTCCAGAATAGCCCTGCCAAGTTTAGGAAACAGGCAGGCTTTTCATCCTGGCTCCTCCTAAGTCCCCATGTCTAGACGTTTGCTTGGCGACACCATGGTAACCATGATGCCACAATGGAACATTCTCCTAAGGTGGCAGAAGGAATCCCTGTGTTGGGCTCTGCTGCAGAAGGTCAGAGTGAGCTCATTTCTCCTTCAGCAGGAGCAGTTCACAGAACTCTGAGAACCATCCTGACAAGAAACACCCGGTGTTATGAGTGGAACATGGTGACTAGGAATAGCACCCATGGGTCCCTTGGGCTCTCATGCATTGTTTAAGGCAAGGGTAGGCCTGAAGGTATGGCAGGTGGTGAAGACATGTGGATTTTGGATTTAGACAGACCTGAGCTTGGATTCAGCCTTGCCACTTGGCAGCCGAGTGCCCCTGGGCAGGCTTCTCAATGCCTCTATGTGTCGGTTTCTAAATCTGTAAGATGGGGTTAATGATAGTGTCTATTTCATGGGGTTATTGTGCAGATTAACAGAGCAAAACGTCAGGGCTGTTGCTACGTAAAAGCATGAGCTGTCCCTGGTTAAATCCAGCAGAGTTTAGTAGGAGGGACGAAACCAGCGAGTGCTTACGCTAAACCCCTGCTTTTTCCTTTCGGCAGCATTTTATAGCTGCAGAGTTAAGGCGAAGGTTGAATTTCACAAGCCCGAAAAACACTTTTCTGAGACCCGACTCTCTGGGAACCCAGGGATCCTGGCTGGAGTGACCGGCGTGGGCTGCCTCCTCTCCTTGGGCCATCTCACAGGTCCTAACGGAACCTCGGTGCTGGGCAGCTGGTCCCTGCCTCTTGACTGCACGGAACCAAGCCACAGGGAGCTGACAGGTCTGTTCCTCCCACCCTGGAAGCATGTCAGTGGGAAGGAGAGTCTGGGCCTGCGGCGCTGGGGGGAATCAGCACTTTGCAGAGGAGGGAAAGCCTGTGCTGGGCTGTTGTTTCCACAGCTGCCCATGGTGTCTGCTGCGGCTGTGCTTGGGGATGGAGTGACAGGGATGCTCCTGGTGCTGCTCTGCGCCTCCCACGCGTCTGCCAGTGAGTACACTGCTTCCTTCTGCCACTTAGCCGGCCCGGAACCCACAGCAGGGGGTCGTCCCAGAACAGTAAATGGTCCTTCAAGTCCAGAGAGGGACTCAGGGGGAAGATGATTCAGCTCTGCTCTGGCAGCAGGCAAAGAAGTGGAACGTGGGGCATGGATGTAGGAACTGTGGCTTCAGCTGCCTGGTGTAGGGGTTAATCCTCAGGAGAGAGTGCAGTTAGGAAAATACACCTCAGGCTACGGGGAGGCCCACTGGACGGAGGGGACTGGTGTGAGGCCTGCCTCCCATTCACAGCCCCTGCCCTGCTCTTCCTGAGGCGCATCCCCAGGCCCCACAGGTGGAGGTGTCCTCCCAGAGCCTGGTGCATGCGGGACCAGGCCCTGCCTGTGTTTCTACTTCAGCATTGTGGGTCCCAAGGAGCCTTTTATCATTAAATCAAAAGACTATACTTCTGCCCTGGCCAGTTTGGCTCAGCGGTTAGAGCATCGGCCCTTGGATCAAAGAGTTGCGGGTTCGATTCTGATCAAGGGCATGTACTTCGGTTGCAGTTCAGTCCCTGGCCCTGGTCGGGGTTGTGTCGGAGGCAGCCAGTCAATGTGTCTCTCTCACATCGATGTTTCTTTGTCTCTTTCTCCCTCTCTCTCTCCTTCTCTCCCACTCTATCTGAAGATAAATGGAAAAATATCCTTGGGTGAGGATTAAAAAAAAGACTATGCTGCTAAAGTGACCCCCAATTGCAGGGCTGGGCACAGGAGCAAGGCGGGGCTTGGAGGCTGCCGAGGGCTGTGGGCAGAGGTGGCAGTGGCAGCCCCTCCCTGACCTCCCGGTTGTCCAGAACAAGATTGCAGCCTAGCGAGGGTCAGATGGAGAGGGCGCCCCTGACTACAGCAGGCTCCGCCCCATCTCGCTGCCACTGCAGCTGGCTCTGTCCCGTCTTCCTGCAGTTAGATGGGCAACAGGAGAGAGCCCTCCATGCACATGTCAACAGAACTCCCTATCTGCCGGGCCTACGTCACCTCCTTGCAGCCCCATGAAACCACGGGATGCCCACAAAACACAGAAAGGGCCTCTTAGTCCTCAGGCAAGTGACCCGGGGCAAATGTTTCGTCTCTGAGTCAGATTCCCTCATTACAGCCTGGCCTTCCAAGGCTTCTATGAAGTCAGACGAACTAGTCAACTAGGACTTTGAAAAAGTAAAAGTCACCACACATCTGTGGGCTCTTGTTGGGTTTGGAGGAACTGGTTAAATGTCTTGTTCACCATAGTCCCCTGAAAAAAAACAAGGGAATTCCTGTCTCTGGTGATGCTGAAGGACTAGTGGCCTTCCAGACATCATCTTGCTAACAACCAGCTCAGTGTCTAAGTTTCAGTCCGCAGAGGTGTTTGGTCACGTGCTGTGCTGTCGTGGAGAGTCTGCTGTGGTCCTTCAGTGACAGTACCAAATGTTACAATCAACTTCAGTGTTATGATTCGAAAACTCTGCCTTTGGTGCTCACCTCAGATGTCACCCCTGGGGGAAGCCCTCCCAGACTTTGTGCTCTGGGCAGAACGCACACCTCCTCTTCTGTATACTCTGGGCGCGCTCCCGTGTCACGAGTCTCTGCACAGCTATGAATCTCCAGCGTCTGTCCCCCCAGGCACTGTGACCTTGCCTGGCCGGACAGGGTCCTGAGATCCCTCCCTGTGAGCCCAGCGCCTACCTCAGCGCGTGGCAGGGCTGTGTGTGCGGTGGGAGGAGCGGCTGGAAGAGCAGCCGCCAGTGACCTGAGCCGTGGTAGGTGAGTGGTGCCCACCACGTGACATCCCTGGCCTGGGCCGCTGATTTAGAAAGAGGCACAGGGTACTCGGAGTTTGGGATTTACACACAGCAACCAGAGCAGTGAAAAAATACGTAATAATCCATTCGGCCCTTGGGTTTAGCATTATCAGTCGGGGATACAGTCGGCAAAGCACCTTCCCATAACCTCACCCCAAGGGGTGTGTTATACCATGTTCCAAAAGAGGGCACTGAGCCCTGGCCGGTTTGGCTCAGCGGTTAAAGCATTGGCCTGCGGTCTGGAGAGACCTGGGTTCGGTTCCCGCTAAGGGCGTGTACCTCGGTTGCAGTTTGTCCCCGGCCCTGGTTGGTCGTGCAGGTGGCAGCCACTCGATGTGTCCCTTTCACATCAATGTTTCTCTCTCTCTCTCTCTCTTCCTCTCCCTCCCTCCCACTCTATCTGTACAAAAAATGAAAAAATGTCCTCGGGTGAGGATAAAAAAACAAAACAAACAAACAAAAGAGGGCACTGAGGCCCAGAGAGGCGAAGTGGCTCGCCTCAGGTGTCACTGCCTAGGAGCCTACTGGACTTGGGACAGTGCATCCAGGGCCTTCCTGAGACACTGGGGGTTCTCAACCTGGAGTACACATTGGAATCTACCCAGGAGCTTTCATTTATTTATTATTATTATTTTAATGTGTTTTTATTGATTTTTTTAGAGAGAGGAAGGGAGAGAAAGATGGAAACACCTATGTGAGCACCAATTGGCTGCCTCCTGCACGCCCCCTACTGGGGATTGAGCCTGCAACCCGGGCATGTGCCCTGACTGGGAATTGAACCGGGACCTCTCATGGGAAGACACTCACTCTATTGAGTCACACCAGCCGGGCTCCCCAGGAGCCTTTAAAAAATGCCAGTGCCCAGGCCCTGTCAACAGAGGTGTGGGAGGGGCCAGGCAGCAGGTGGATGAAATTTGGAGCCAGGTTGAGAAGCCTTGCACTCCACTCTCCATAGGTGGGGACGAGATGGGCACCCAGGGACACACTGACCGGCGAGGGAGGACACGGGGCAGCCAGGCAGAGCACAATCTCATAATGGTGCCTGGGAAGGAGGAGGCTCAGTTCACCCAGCCTGGGGCTTTGTGTTTCACGAGTACTTCCTGTTCTATTATTCTAACATCCTCCACGAATCTATAACTATGTAACTTTTTTTTTTTTTTTAATACAGGGCAATACAGTCACCTTGGGACAACCAGAGGGCTGGCAGGGGGGGAGGTTATTATTTAAAACTTTAGTCAAGATTTAACTCTCGTTTGAAACAAAGTCCAGACTGCCCAAGAGATTGTCCAGCTGAGGGGGACACGCGAGGGCTTGAGAAGGCCAAGGCAGTCGGCCTGCGGGCGAGGCGGAGACAGCCTCCGCCTGGAGGGGCCTCTGAGCCCCCGATGACAAGGTGTCAGGGACTCCACACTTATACTCATTTACCAGATAATTTATTGAGTGCTTACCATATGCCAGACACTGTGCCAACCCCTAGGGATACACTGGCAAGCAAAGCTGACGTGGCAGGAGGAGCCACTCATGCCAACAGCCGGAACAAGTGGGGACAAAAAATGTGGGGATATGAAATGTGGCTTGAACAGAGACTGTGAGGGGTTGAGTGTGTGGAGCTTGGGTTCATCTGGACCGGCCCTGTGTCCCACCAGCTGTGTAACCAGGGCAGGTGCTTACCGCTCTGGAGCTCAGCTCGCCCACCTGCACGCAGGCCAGCAGGACCTCTAGCTCTGCTGGAGCCACTGTAGGAAATCGTGTGTGTCAGCAGTTCCCGAACATGTTGGCTTCAGGACCCCTTTATACACTTAAAAATTATTGAGGCCCCCCCCAGAGGCTTTTTGCTTATGGATCTATATCTTTCCATATTTATCATATTAGAAATTAAAATGGGGGAAAATTTAAACAGAAGAATGTACATGTTCGTACATGTGATCAGCCATCAGAGTGATGACAGCATGTAGCCTCTGGAAAATTCCACTGAGAGAATGGAAGAGTTTTAGTTTTAGTATTTTCAGTATTCTTATGAAGATGGTTTTAACCTTGCAGACCCCAGAAAGGGTCTTGAGGACTCCCCAAGGTCCTAGACTCCACGCTGAGCACAGCTGATGTATCTAAAGGTTTCAGACACTGCCTGAAACTCCCTAGGGAGTGATTATCTGTAGCCTAATGTTATTTTTAGATTCAAAGATACCACCAAGAGTCTTTTATAGGGAAGGAGACCAACTAGAAAAAGAACTGAGGGTGCAAGAATTAGTGGTGACCAGTATGGAGAGCCAGACAGAGTAAGATACAGGAGGGGGTCCTTTGCTCTAGTGTGGTGTGGTGGTTACAGGCCACTAAATCCTTGCCCAGCAGTGAGACACCACCTCCCACCCCGCATACCCCATCTGCAGGTTGTGGCATCCAGAAAGTCAACGTTGTAGAAGATTCTGAGGAGGGTTTGGTCAGCGAAAAGGAGTTCCCTTGGGTGGTGTCCCTGCAGAATTCCCACCACACCCACCTGGCTTTCGGCAGCATCCTCAGCGCATTCTGGATCCTCAGCATTGCGTCCGCCTTTCAGAACAGGCCAGTACCCTGTCTTTGGGGGCCCTCACAGCCTCCCCTGGGCGGGATGTGGGGGCTCCATCTTCCCACTCAGCTTGGGGAGGCCTGCAAGGTGGAGTCCTGGTGACAGGGTAACAGGGCCTTATTACTGGCTCAGCACAGTTGAGAGTCTTGACATCCTCGGGCCTCCAGAAGCCAACGCTGAAGCAGTCTGGTGTCTTCAAATGCAAAGTGACATGGCTGTTCCTCTATCCTCTGTGGGAAGGACGTTCCTTCCCATTTCACTGGGATCACAGAGGCACTACCATTGATAGGAGCCCTTATCCTAAACCTGCCTCAGGTCTTACCAATGTGCTTGCCACACATGCTCACAGAAAAGGCGTGCAGGGACCTGGCAGCGCGTTCACGCACTCATCGCGCAGGCTCGGACGCACGTGGTCGTCATTGTTTTCTTTGAACTTCTCTGTGTTTCTCAAATTCTTTACAATTAATGTGCATCTTTTTAAACCAGGGGGAAAAACCCAAACACCCACAAATGTTATTAAAGGAATAACTTTTTTTGTAAAACATCTTACTTTTTAACCCAATGATTTCACTACTGGGAATCAACATTAAGGAAATAATTTCAACCACTGGAAAAATTTTATGCACAAAGTTGTTCATAGGATGGTTAATAAACAAAATACTGAAACATATATTATCATTGATAAATATACTATATTACTCCTCTATATAGTGTAGTATATATTGCATAATATAGACATACAGAATATGGGGAGGATATAATTACTATAATTGGCAAAACAAATTATAGTATAAACCTTCAATGGAATATTGTGCAGCTGCTGAATATTTTAACATATGACTTATATTTCTAAATTGAAAATACATGTATTTAAATGAAAATACATGTACGAAGTATAATGTTCACGAGGAAGCAAAGAAGATACAAGGAAAGGCAGCCCTGCCCTCCCTCGAGGCTCAGTTACTAGTACCCCTCCCTCGAGCTGTCACCAGTTTCTAGGGTATTCTTCCTTAAATACTCAATGCATTTACAAAAACCTATATACCTATAAGTCTATATATATTGATTCTTGTGTCTACGACAGATGGAGAATTCTCCCCCGTCCCCATATTAGTCTGTTGGGGCTGCCATAACAAAATACCACAGACGGTGGCTTCGAAAACATATTTATTTCTTACTGTTCTGGAGGCTGAAGGCCAAGATTAGGGTGCTGGCAGGGTAGGTTCTCCCGAGGACTCTCTCCTTGGCTGTAGATGGCCGTCCTCTTATGGTGCCCTCACGTGACCTTTCCCCTGTGCGCTCGAACTCCCGGTCTCGCCTCCTCGTCTTATAAGGACACCAATCCTATTGAATTGGAATCCTAACCCCTATGACCTGATTTAATCTTAATTACCCCCTTAAAGGCCCTATCTGCAAATATAGTCACATTTAGAGTTGGAGCTTCACAAATGAGTTTTGGGGGACACAAATCAGTCTATAACACCACCCCCTAATACAACTAGTAGCACACCATACACAGTAGTTCACTCAACTTTTTTTCACTCTGTCATGAATGGGAGGTCTTGTCTTATCGACACACAGAGAGCGACCACATTCTTTTCATTGGCTGCACAGTATCCCACGATGGATGCACCATAATTACAGTCCTCTAATGATGGAAACTTGCATTGTTTTCCATCTTTCACCAGTACCAACAATGCTGCAGGAGACACAGCAGTCCCTACGCTGTTTCACACATGTGGGTATACTGCAGCGTGAAGCCCCGAAGAGCGGAAAGGCTGGGCTGTCTTGATAGCTACTGCCAACTAGCCCGTGGGAGAGGTCTGCTTTGTGTTAGTGTTTCCATTATGGCTATTTTCTGTTTATTTTGCTGTTTTGGTTTGATTTTCTGTTTGACTCAGGGTTTTATCAAAGGCAGAGTTTTAAAATATCCAGGTGGTAAGGTGTTTGGTTCTATTTTCTGCATCATTTAATTTTGAGTTATCCAGGGTGGTGATTTAGGAATTTGTTGAGGTGTCCTGTGGTCTGCTATATGTGGTCTATGTGAATGTTCTCCATTTTCCCCCATTAAAAAAGAAATTGTTGACAGTGTTACAGACGTCCCCCATTCCCCTCCCTCTTTTACTCTCTTCACCCAGCCACCCCCACCTCAGGCCTTCACCGCACTATTGTCTGTGTCCATGGGCTATGCATATATGCATGTAAATTCTCTTCCCATTGCCCCCAACCCCCTCTCCTCTGAGATCTGCCGGTCTGGTCCACGCATCCATGCCACTGGACCTATTCTGTTCATCAGTGAATTTTGTTCATTAGATTCCACTTACATGTAAATATTTTCTACAGGTAAATTCAAAAGTTCATTCTCTGTTTGGGGTGTACAATTCAATATATAAAATTGGGGGAGGGTGTCTCCTTGATCTGTCCTGGGCTGACAGAGGTGAATTAAAATCTCCTATCACAAATAAGCTTCTGGCTCTTTCTCCTGTGCTTCCTGGGGTTTTCACTTTGCAGACATTGTGTCACTTGCTGCTGATGTTTATAATTGTGAGGTCTTCATGGAGATGGAATTCTTTCTCAGCATTAAGAGCCTTTGTTTGTCTTCACACTCTTTTGCTGAAGTTCAGAATGGAAGTCCTGCTTCTTGTTTTTCTTTTAGGTTACGCTTTCTCTTTCTATTGCTTCTTGGTTTTGTTTTCATTTTATGGCCTTTGTTTTGTGTGTGTCTCCTGACAACTTTGGAAAGTTTGAATTTTTGCTCTGGTGTTCACGTTAGAGTTCGAATTAAGTGGAAGACCCCTGAATCCTGTTTCTTTCTGGAGAGTACCCTGGGCTCCACTGCGGCCGAAGCCAGGGTTCCTCTTTCCATTCTCTCCTGCTCCTCCATTACCCAACTGTAACAGATTCTGTATGCGCTTTAATGTTTACCTGATTCATATGCATCTTTGCACATCCCTGTTACTTCATATATTAGCTGTGAATAAACATATGTTTAGACTCTTATAGAAGATGAGAAAAAACCTCTGACTTTTTTTTAATGTAGTTTTAGTTACACCTGTTGATCATTGCCTAGGCTTACATTTTTACTCCCATCTAGATTTTTTAGTTTTAATTTTAATTTAATATTATAATGAATTCCACACTTACTGACAGTCCTTTCGCTGGATTTTCTCCATTCAGCACTAGAATTGGCTAAATTTGTCTTCAAGTAGTTTTTTTTTTTTTCAATCCTTACCCGAGGATACTTTTACGTTTATCTTCAGAAGGAGTGGGAGGGAGAGAGACAGAGAAACATCGATGTGAGAGAGACACTCCTATTGGTTGCCACCCGCACGACCCCAAGCAGGGTGGGGATGAACCACAACCAAGATACGTGCCCTTGGCTGGAAGTGAACCCAGGACTCTTTGGTGTTCGGGCCGACACTCTAACCACTGAGCCAAACCGGCCAGGGCTCCAAGTAGTTTCTTTTTTTTTTTTTTTTTTTTTTTTTTTTTTTTTTTTTTATCCTCACCCGAGGATATTTTTTCCATTTTTGATACAGATAGAATGGGAGGGAGAGAGAGGAAGGGAGAGAGAGTGAGAAACATCGACGTGAAGGGACACATCGAGTGGCTGCCACCCGCACGACCAACCAGGGCCGGGGACAAACTGCAACCGAGGTACATGCCCCCAGCGGGAACCGAACCCGAGTCTCTCCAGACCGCAGGCCGACGCTCTAACCGCTGAGCCAAACCGGCCAGGGCCCAAGTAGTTTCTTAAAGGGCTCCCAAGAACCTTACTGCCTTGGTTTTTGCATATTCAGAAATGTGCTACCCTTAAACTTGAACGACCAGCTACGTATAGAATTCATGGATCACAGCTTCTTTTTTTTAAGGTCCTAATAGACATTACCTCTGGCTTCTGGTACTAGATCTTACTGTGGAGAAGTCTGAAGCCAGTCTGATTGCTTCCTCTCTAGCTGGGTGACCATAAATCCTGGCATGCCCCGGAGAGGCCTGGTTAACACCCTGTCCTAGTCTGCTGCTGCTAGCACCCCCTTTCCCACGCACACACTCACACAGTCCGTGGGTTAGACGATAAATTAGGTGGCCACATTTAAGATGACAATTTTTTTTTTGTCTGAATGCCCAACGATTCCTTCCCAAGTCCAGCAATTTTACTAGCTATGCTGGATCTCCCCATTTGCCCCTCCAGACCCACTCCTTCCTCTTTTCTACCCTCCAGGTCCCAGGAGGCTGGCCTGTGTGGGCTATGCCAATGGGTGCTCTTGCCTTCTGGGCTTCAGTCGGACTTGGCCAAAGGGAGCACTGGCAAGAGATCATGGGGAGTGGGGAAAGTGAGGTTGGGGTTCTTATTCCCCTGAGGGGTACTGCAGACTGGCTGCCTTCTCCAGTCAAGTGACCCCCTCCCCACAGCTCTGTCTGACCGCTTCCTCGCCTCAGCTGGAGCCTAGCGTGACACCAGCACCCTGATGTTACCTCAGCAGGAAGTTGTACCGCGCGAGTCCCTGTGATTTCCCTACATCCTGCCAAGACCTTTGTAAAGAGTCCCTTTATTAGACCTTCCTCAGTTGACCTTATTGCGTATGCCATCTGTTTTCTGCTGGGAGCTGACAAGAATATGTCTCGGTGGTGATCATTCTGTTCCGATATGAAGTACTCTTCCAAACTGTAAGTTATTTCCAGAAAACTTTCTTAAATTATACACATCTTGAAGTATTTTTTCTTTTGTTATTCTGGTTATCTTCTTTGTGGTCTGCTGCCCCTCTGTTGACTGCTATATTTGTCATTTTCCTCACTGGCCTTTAAACATGTTTTGATTGATTTTTTTAGAGAGAGAGGTAGGGAGAGAGAGAGATGAAAACATTGAGAGAGAAACACCAACATAAATTGGCTGCCTTCTTCATGCCCCCTACGGGGGATCAAGCCCACAACCTGGGCATGTGCCCTGATCAGAAACTGAACCAGTGACCTCTTGGTGCAATTCCTCGCTCGACTTTAAAAGTCTTTGTTGTCCTGGACAGGTAACTCAGTTGGTTACAGGGTTGTCCCAATATGCCAATGTCACAGGTTCGATCTCCAGTCAGGGCACATACAAGAATCAACCAAAGAAAGTATTATCAATGCCTCTCTCTCTCTCTCTCTCTCTCTCTCTCTCTCAACACAATCAATACAATTTTTTTTTTAGTCTTTATAAATGCCCATTTCACTGTGGTCACTTTCCTCAGTCCTACCTTCTGTGTCCCTTATTGTGTTTTCTGTGGTCTCTGTTCTTCCTGTTGCTTTCAATTTGACCTTTGTTTCGGTGACGGTTTATTTCTGTTCTTTCTACTTCTTTGTGGAGAGGCAAGTTTGGCCAGCTTTCCTGACTCTGTCGCAGCGGCTATCATCTATAACCCCCTCCCCTTCTGTCCTTCACAGCTTTTGTCAGGCCTCACTCTGATTCCAAGGTTTGGATTCTCTAGTGTCTCTTGGTTTTATAGTGTTTGCACTTGTTTTTATTCTCATTGGTTTCTTGGATGATTCCCAAGAGGAGAAAGGGAAAACACCCATTGAACTCCACCATTATTAAAATCAAAATTGCTCTGACGTGCATTTACAGTGTATATAATATGGAAAGATGCTTGTGTTAAAATGTTATGTGCTAAAATCAAGAGTTAAGATCACATCTTTGATAGGACTACAACTATCTCAAAAAAAAAAAAAAAAAAAAAAAGCTATGCATAGAAAAAACGATAATCAGCCATAACATAACCTATTATCTCGAGGCAGCGGGACAACGATGTTAAGATAGAAGAATCTCCAAGGTTCTCTGGGCTCACAAAGGAGGGCATAAGCCCAGAGGTTCAGAAAAGATTTCCTGGGATTGGGTCCAAAGGGTGAGTAAAACTTAGCCCAGGGAAGATGAGTTGGATGTGTTCCAGGCTGAAAAAATAGTAAATATGAAAATGGGGAAGTACAAGTTTTTCTTGGTGCCTCGGCTTCTCAAGATCCCCTTGTTCTCTCTAGGAAGGACGCTGTGGCCATAGTTGGTATAGCGAGGATGAATGCCAGAGTGATTTCTCACCAAGAGTACCCAATCAATACCATCATCATCCACGAGGACTTTGATAACAAAACAATGGTTAATAACGTAGCCCTTCTGAAGACAGACACGGCGATGCAGTTCAACAGCCTGGTCCGGCCCGTCTGTTTCCTCAGCAGAAAGCTGCATAAGCAACTAGCCTTGCGGAACTGCTGGGTGGCAGGATGGAATCCCACGTTTGCAGTTAATGCCTTCCTTCTCCTAGAGGAGGCTGTGTGTGTGCTTGCAGTGGGGTGACTTGGATGAACCATTCTAGGGCTTAACTTAATAATGCAAGTGGCTTGAGGTTCTAGAGTTGGGCTGGAACCCTTACCTGATCAGTCAACATTCTCAGTGCTTGCGCTTGCTGTGGCCATTCTTACCTTTGGTCCTTTTTCTTCTGGTCCTACCCCAAAATTGGAAGTATATAGGTAGCTGACCACCCGAAATTAGTGCGAAGTTAGAGAGGGGACAGGGACATTATTCCCAAAACTAGAGCAGATTGTTCTCTTGTCTAAGCCATCCTTGTTTCCTTGGGAAACACATAAGGAAATGTATTAATTATAGATGTTGAGAAAGGATGTATGTGTTCTCTGCCTATATTCACATTCAAATTCAAAGCAAAAGTAATTTTCAGTGAAGTCTCAGACACAGGTTCTGATTTCCATGAGAAAAAGGGGTTTATCAGAACGATTTCTACTCACTCCCATCTGGACATGCGGGGTGTAGTTGAGTTGACTTGGGGGATGTCTTCTTGTTAATAATTCCTGATCTCTCTGTTGCATGGTCTAGACAGGAAATCGCATGACGATGAGTATCCTGAGAAAAATCTCCGTGAAAGACATGGACCTGTGTCCCTCAAACAAATTGCTGAAAAGAGGATGTGGCAACCACGTAGAGGAGGAGACCCATACTGTCTGCTTGGTAAGAACGTGACAGAGTGGAGGCTCAGTGTGGAGAGGAAGCAGGGGTCACTTCCAGAGATGGTGAACTCATGAGGGCAGGACGGCTACTGAGACTGGCAGCTGTCTCTGTGGCGGATAGCACTTGGCAGACAGCAAGTACTCAATAAAACACCTGCTGAATGGACCACCCAGCCACTGGTTTCAGTGTAACGTGATTAAGCAATTCCACTTTCAAACATAGATAACTCACCAGGGTCACCTATCCAGCTGAGTGTGCCGAGCTTCTGCCCAGGCACCTGAAGTGAGATAAGGTCCCCGAGGACTGTGTCCAGAGGAGCAAGGAACACTGGGAGCATGTGTAGTGACAGGCAGCTGCCCGGGTGAAAAGCTGTGACCCGAGTCCAGTGCATGCTGCCCAGGAAGTGTGACTCTGACCCTAGCAGGATTGTGGGTGGGAGTCCGAGGCTTAGATGAAGGATGGAAATAGAAGAGAGACGAGAAGGGAAAAGGTACCCATTCCAGGCCAGAAAGGAAAGAAATATCAACCTTTGAGGAATGAGAAACCAATAGAGGGAGAGGATTTAATCCAAGTACTGGAAAGGGGCAAGAAAATGAAATGCGAACCAGGTAGCTACAGGCAAACTGCAGAAGTTTGCAAATAATTTGTATTATAAAAGGAAAAGTCATTTTGTTGAAGTTTGTAGTGGTGGCTGCCTAGATTGGAAAGAGTATCCTATTCTCTACCCATTTCCAGTGAGAACCAGTGTAAAGTATTTCTAGAACAAAGTTAATTGCACAAGGATGTATTAAAAATGAAACTTTTTTAAGACCTGAAGCCTTCTGTCCTTTGTCACAGGGGGACCCAGGAAACCCACTAATGTGCCAGCTACAGGGATCGGATCTGTGGGTGCTGAGAGGACTCCTGTCCCAGGGTGGTGAGAAGTGCCCTGGTCTATTTCTATACATCAAAGTGGAAGACTACAGCAAGTGGATCACCTCTAAAACCAATATGAACAGCCTTCTCCTGTCTGCCTTCTACCACCGGGAGAATTCCGTTACTTCCTATAGCCCCTCAACACCTACTACTGCTGTGACACAGGAACAATATTCTACGCTGAGTCAGGTTTCATGGACCGAAACACAATCGCAAACACAATTGCAAACGCAAACAGAGGTCACCATCTTCATGGCCGGAACTCCATGGCTGGAAAATAGCTCTGAAGAGAGTATAGAATCCAGGGGAAAGGGTATAACAGAGTTAGGCAGTATTTCCGAGTCGTCTGTACAATCCACGCACTACAGCTATTACGATGACCATGTTGGGGAGGGTGAGTCTGTTTCACATCAGAATGGGTTACATCAGCCCCAAGCAATGATCTTGGTTTCTTCTGTGCTTGTTTCTTTTGTAATGGTAGACAGGAGCTAGCCCTCCGCACTGAGGTAAGCTCAGAATGCTGAGTGTCAGGTGTTCACCGCGCTGTTTTGGTGTCTATGTTTTATTGTTGCACACCTGGGCTGCCCCGGACAGGCCCATGGTGCTCCCTTCTCTGTCCCACTGCCACATGCGGAAAGGTCGCTTTCATTTGTGCTTGTGAACTAAATGTGGGCTAACAAGTCAAACCATCAGAGTGCCCTGTGGTTCTTTCAGGGTCAACGGTTCCAGGGCCAGGCTGTGAAAACACCCAGCACAGGCTGATGTAACTCGGAGGTGACTGTCAGTCTGGCTGGAGAGTTGGGGACACCAGCCAGCGCAGGGAACAGCGAGAGGACCCCGTGACTAGAAAGGAGCTGATTATTTTAATGGATCACTTTCTGGTCTGCAGCCATGGCCGCCTTCTGGCTATTTCCCAAGGGAGGAAATCGCCAGCAACTGCTCATTGGTTGTTTTCATTTTATTCCAATTCTTGCGGTAGCCTTTTAAGGACATCTGCAAAAGGAAAGAGGGAGAGGGAAGGTCACTTGGGAAACCCCGATTATGACTATTCAGAATGCAGCCCTAGATGGTGCCCTGCATGCAGCAGGGCGTGGCTACCTAGGGTATCTGGAAGATTCCTCTAAAGAGCTTGTTTCTGTTCAGTAAAGTGAGAAGTTGCAGGTTCCTGCTGTGATTCTCTGCTACTTCTCAGCTTCAGATCCGATGGGCCCAATTTTGGGTCCCAGTTTCCTTCCTTCTGTGGAAATGGAGCCAGGGTCTAGATGTCAAAGTGCCACGCTCCCCTAGCAGTGTCCTGTGTGCGCTCAGTGCGCAACCTGGCCTGGGCCGCCTGTGCTCCCCTTTGCCAGGGCCAGCACGTTTTTGCATATTTCCCATTTCTCTTCCACAGCTCACTAGGGGAATGGTGCTTCTGCGTACCCTGCATCACAGGAAAAGGCTGCGTTTTTTAGCCAAAAACGAAGAGGCCTGTGGCAACTATGTAAACGCACAGAATTGAGTTCTGAGTAATATTAAAAATCCGTTATGACCTCATTTTTTTTAAAAAACTGGCTTCATGTATGAAGTAGCAATTACTAAATTATCAATGGGAAGGAGCAAGGATTAAGAAGCTTCCATAATTCATTATGAAAACAAGCAACTAAAAACACTACTACTACAGAGTCTCTTCCAGATAACTTGAAAGACTCTGCCCCTAACCATGAAAAAAAAGCTTTAAAAGAAAGGTCTCCTTTTATTGTGTAAGACTTGAAGCAACTGTGGAGATTTCTCACAGAGGTTACATGTCCAAACATCTGCATCCTTAGCTTGAAAACAAAATCCCAGACAAAAATGGGAAGGATACAAAAGACTGCACGCCTGGGGCTTCTCTGTGACTTACCTCTGCAATCTCTACTTTTCTTTCCCACATCCTGATGGTTTTCTCCAGGTCCCCATTTAGGATCTTCTCCCTGACGTACATCATCACTGGGGGCACTCGGAACTCGGCCAGCTGCTTCCGCAACTTCCTGTTCAAAGCCTCGGCTTTGGCCCGGTCCTGGGTTGGGAAGGATCAAGTAAACCCGGGATCCCTGGTGCTCTGGCCTATTGGAACTTACTGGCCCTCCCATCTCTTCCCAGTTTCAGTGTAGTTCTAAAAACAATGTTTAAATTTGCAAAGGAATGAAGGGAATCACAAAATTCTCATTTTTTACAGATTGTGATGTTTTCATCCAGTTCAGAAACACTAAATACAGTTTAAAAATCTCTTTTCCTCCCTCTCTCCCCCTCTCCCTTCTTTCCTTCCTTCCTACCTCCTTTCCTTCCTTTCTTCCTTTATTAAGAAATATATTTTACTTATTTTTATTTCTTAGGTTTGGTTTTCTCTTTTTATGGATACAATTATGTATTTAAGTACATCATTTTGATTTTATCAATCTCAACCCACTCTCCTGTCCTTTTTAAAATTTTTATTTTTGGAAACAAATCCACATGAAGAAAACAAATAGTACAAGTAAAGGTAATTAGGTAGCAATTATAAAAGACAGTATAATTGCATATTTTCCTTCTCTTAACTGATTTAAGAAGCAATTCATAAAATAACATGCATATAATTGTATTGGGGGCCTATTCCATATAAAAAGCAATATATTTGACAGTAACGGCACAAAAGAGGCAGGCTGAAACAAAGCTGTATTTGAGTAGGGAAATAACATGTAACTCAAATCCACACGAAGAAATGGAGAGAACCAGAGATGGTAACTAGGAAGGTTAATGTAACAAACTACAAATACACTCCATCCCCTTCCTTCTTTCAGCTTTTGGACCCCTTCCTCACACCATTTACAAAACTCAAAATGGATCATAAATCTAAATATAAGACCTTAAAACACTCTTAAAAAGAAGACATAGAAGTAAATCATGATATTGGGGTAGGTAATGGTTTCACAGCTATAATACCAAAAGCACACGTGCAAAAAAAAAAAACTTAGATGAACTACACTTTATCAAAATGGAAAACTTTTGTGCTGCAAACAGTACTATCAAGAAGTGAAAAGAAAATCCAAAGAATGGGAGAAAATACAGGGTAGGGAAAAGTGGTTTATAGTTATTTGTATGGAAAAAATAATACAATTAAATCAAGAATAATTAAACACAAGAATAAATTGCATTTTATGTACTTGCAGCTGTAAACCTACTTTTGCCCCACCCTGTATTTGCAAGTCATATATCTGATAAGGAGTTTGAGTCCTGAATAAATAAAGAATTTTTACAACTCAATGACAAACAGATAAAAAATTAAAAACTGGATAAAGGACTTGAAGAGACATTTCTCAAAAAAAGACAAGTAGCCAGTGAGCACATGAAAAGATGTTCAATGTCATTAGACATCAGGGAAATTCAAATCAAAACCGTAATGAGAGCCCTGGCCGGTTTGGCTCAGCGGTTAGAGCGTCGGCCTGCGGTCCGGAGAGACCCGGGTTCAGTTCCCGCTAAGGGCACGTACTTCGGTTGCAGTTTGTCCCCGGCCCTGGTTGGTCGTGCGGGTGGCAGCCACTCGATGTGTCCCTTCACGTCGATGTTTCTCTCTCTCTCTCCCTTCCTCTCTCTCCCTCCCACTCTATCTGTACAAAAAATGGAAAAATATCCTCGGGTGAGGATAAAAAAAACAAAAAACAAAACCGTAATGAGATGTCACTTCACAGCCACTAGGACAGCCATTTAAGAAACCTAGGAACAAGTGTTGGGGAAGGTGCGCAAGAATCGGAAGCCTCATACCTACAGCGATGGTGCGACTGTGAAATGGTCCAGCTACTTTGCAAAACAGCTTGGCAGTTCTGTAAATGTTAATCATAGAGATACCATATATATAACCCACCGTCTACTTTTAGCTATATGTTCAAGGGAAAACAAAACCTATCTACACACAAAAAACGTGTTTGTAAATATTCACAGCAACATTATTCATAATTGCCAAAAAGTGGAAACATCCCAAATGTCCATCAACTGATGAATGGATAAAATGTGATTTATTCATGCAAGAAAATATTATTCAGCCATAAAAAGTAACAAAGTACTGATATATGCTACAACATCAATATTGAAAATGCTGTTAAAATTAAAGAAGCCAATCACAAAAGACCACATATTGTACAATTTATTTTATGTGAAATGTCCAGAAAGGGCAAATTCAGTGGTCACCTAGGGCTGGAGGAAAGATGAGGTGGGAGTTGGAGAAAGATTTGTAATGCGCACCGGGTTTCTTTCTGGGGAACCAAAAACGTTCTCAAGTTATTATTCTGATAGTTACACAACTCTGTGAATACACTATAGACCACAAAAATGTACATTTTATTTTATTTATTTATTTATTTAATTATTTATCTATTTATTTTTCCCCTTGATTTTAGAGAGAGAGGAAGGGAGAGGGAGAGAGAGATAGAAACATCGATGAGAGAGAACATCGATTGGTCGTCTCCTGCATGCCCCCACTGGGGATCAGGCCCACAACCTGGGCATGTGTCCTGACCAGGCGACCTCTTGGTGCACGGGTCGATGCTCAACCACTGAGTTACACCGGCCAGACCCAAAATGTACATTTTAAATGGGTGAATAATATGGTGTGTGAATTGTGTCCCAGTGGAGCTGGTGAAAACGTTTATAAGCTAAAATACACTGAGCAGTGACTGCCAGGCTTTCAGAAATGGATTTCATGGTTTACCTGTAATCTAATAAATGTGAACCCCCCAAAATAAGTACCACAGAAAGGCTATGTGGAGAGAGCACACTGACATTTAAAAAAAAATAGTAATGTTTGCATTTATTGATTGATTGATTGATTGATTGATTGTTTGATTGTTAGCACACAGACTTTTGCCTTAACAGTGTCACCTGCCACTCTGCACCGAGACTGGCTCTTGCAGAGCATGTTGGTTCTCCATTAAGAATATGATGCAGCCACCGTGGAAAAGCTGAGTCAGATGTAATAATCCTGTGGCTTTTTGGCCACTGTAGACAGGTTTAGGGCCACACACACTGCTAGGGACATTTCAGGCCCATTCAAGACAATGACACTAATTTTTGCACTCATGGCTTTAGAGGTTGACAAAGCATTGCTAGACATGTTCCTATCTGATCACCACAAGGGTTGTGAAGGCTATTTTACAGATGTGGGAACTGAGTCCTGTCTAATTTAAAGGCTACAAACCGGCAACACCAAACCTGATGTCGGTCTTCTGACTACAAGTCCGTAGCAGCCCCCTATTTCCCCAAAAAGTCTCTTCAAGGCACTCACATCCTGGGTGCGTTTAACTTGCAGAAATTCCACTTTAGATGCTCAATAAAAACACTGAGCGTGCTAAATCATAATGTAGGTGATGCCACATCTTTTCACACTGACCAGAGGGCCAGGAGTGAGCTTAGGACAGAGGTCAGAGGTCTACCGTCCAAGCATCCACTGTAGTAAATAAGAGTTACATGTCCAAAGAGCTCTCTCTCTCCTTTACATAGAACACTGCATTTCGGTGTGTGTACTTTTCTTCATATCAGTTACATTATTACACGCATGTTATATAAGATGCTATTTTACTTCATGGGTCATGTAAGGAATTCTTGAGGATTATTTGGACTACACATGATTTCGACCTTATGAGCTGACTCTAGAACCTAACCCGGCAGACTGGGGCACTGCTGGTACCACTTTCGTCTTTGACAGCCCAGAGAGATTTTTATTTTGATGGTGTAGAGTTCTCTGGACAAAAACCAAGGTGGCTTCAGTCTTGGTGGACACTGACTCAAGCCCTTGCAGACAAACACCAGAAACAGCACATATAACCCTCTCTTACCTCCTCTACTTGCAGGGTTTCTCTCTCAATTTTTTCAAGTAACTCATTTCTCAGCAAGATCTCCTTTTCCAGATTGATGGACATTTCCATTGCTCGGTGTAGCCTGGTCTGAAATATAACAGCACAGCATGTCTTGAGCACAGATGATCCCTCGGAGCTACACAAAAGACAGCCGGCTCTTACGATGGAGGAGGAAAGCAGGGCCGCGCAGGACCTGGGCCCGCCCTTCTCACGGCTGCCCGGATCCCCAGAACCCTACTGTGGAGGGGGAGGGGGAGGAGGGAACCCTGGGAGTCTTGTTCTCACCTGCAGAGAGCCAGACACTGAGACCCAAATCCCACCCCACCACTTACTAAGAGAAAGTTTGCACAAGTTCCAGAATCTCTCTAAACTTGGTCTGGTCACCTCATAGGGCCGTGGAGAGGTTTAAGACATACAATCTTGATAAAGTGCTGAGCACAGTGCCTGAGGGTAACTGACTCTTAGAGAGGAGAAACAACTTTCCTAATATCACAGAGGAGCAGGAGCCAGGATTTGAACTCAGACTGTGTAACTTCTTGGCCCCTGGGCTCCACCACTGTCTGCAATGTGTGCCTGAGCTGGAGGAATCCCCCTGCAGCTTCCTGGGGCACCACCCCACCCCCGGCCCATGCTGCTTACATTTGCCCCTTCTGAACAACACTTCCCAGTAGAAAAGAGTCATCCTGGAGGAGTTGGGGTATGTTCTGCTTGGATGAGAAGTGAGCCAAGGGACAGGAGCCAGTGACTTTGGGGGGCCCGCTCAACAGACCCTGAAAACCTCCTCCTGGGTCTTGCACCAGGCACTGGCCACAGAGACAATGTAGACCTCCCATCAACAGGGAAGCTTGCATTCTAGACAGAGGTGCAAGATGTAATGTAAAACTGCCGCTGTGCCAAGCACTAAGAATGTGAGCACAGTGGTCACGAAGGTGGCCCTGGGGGAAGGGATGCTGGGAAGAGCTGAGAAGTATGTCCAGGTAAGAAGGACAGAAAGAACTTTCCAAGCTAAGGAGAGCCTGGAAGAGAAGGATCTAAAAGGAGCTGGGAGGGAGGTGGGTGCTGGAGCAAGGCAATGCCCCAGGGTTGGCTGTGGGCAAAGGGAGGCAGGGCAGGACTTCCCAGTGAACCAGCAGTTCAGAAGGGAAGGAGGAGAGCAGAGGGAAGACATTCCCCCCACAACTTACAGAGATAGGGCAGGAAAGAAAGGAACTGCAAGGGGTCCCTGACTCTGGTGGGGCAGGGCCTTCGAGATGTGATGGGAGCTATTTGTGATTCTGAGCACAGTGTTGGTATGGCATCTTGGCAGAGTTCAACTGGATTCTCTGCCCAGGAAGGGTCCCATGGGGCTGAAGTCAAGGTATTGGCCGGGGCTGTGGGTCTCATTTGGGGTTGGGGGTCCTCTTCCAAGCTCACAGGTTGTTGGCATTTCCTTGAAGTTCCAAGACTTAGGTCTGTTTTCTTTTGGGATGTCAGCAGGGATGGCCCTCAGCTCCTTGAGGCCACCTTCAGATCCCTTCCACGTGGCCCCCTCAACCTCCAAGCCAGCGATGGGGAACTTCTCACCCAGCAAATCCCCTTCATGTTTCAAATCTGTGACTTCCTCTTCCAGAGAAAACTCTCTGCTTTCAGGTTCATGGGATTAGCTTGGGCCTGCCCAGACAGTCTCCCTATTTCAAGGTCAATTGTGCCGTATAGTATAACTTAATGATAGAACAGAACAGAACCTAATAATAGGATCCAATCTGTCCACAGGAATTGGGAAGGGTGTATATACTAGTGTTTGGGGGGGATTTTGGGGGACATCTTAGAATTCTCCCTATCACAAGGCACCACTAGTTTACTGTCAGCTAAGAGTGACATAGGAGGGTGAAGTGGGTAAAGAGGGTCAAATATATATGGTAACCAAAGGAAGCTAGACTTCAAGTGGTGAGCACACAATAGAGTATACAGATGTTGAATTATAATGTACACCTGAGCCCTGGCCAGTTTTGCTCAGTGGTTAGAGTGTCAGCCCGCAGACCAGAGAGTCCTGGGTTCGGTTCCCGCTAAGGGCACGTACCTCGGTTGCGGTTTGTCCCCGGCCCCAGTTGGGGTCATACGGGAAGCAACCAGTCGATGTGTCTCTTTCATGTTGATGTTTCTCTCTCTCTCTTCCTCCTGCTCTATCTGAAGATAAATGCAAAAATGTCCTCGGGCAGACTTCTGATCAAGATGGCAGGTAGGTAAACGCGGTATTGCGTCCTCTCATAACCACATCAAAATTACAACTAAATACAGGACAACCATCACTCAAAACAGCCTGAAATTGAGCTGAATGGAAGTCCTACAACTATGAAATTAAAGAAGAAGCCACATCGAGACTGCAATCAAGACTCAATTACAACAGAAGGGTATAAAGTTCACACAAGGGGTGCACCCCCAGGGCCCAGCTGGGAGGCTGTGCCACTGACCCTACAGGCCACCTACTACAATAGGCCACCCTAGGAAGCCCAGGAGACATAGCAACTCTACCTAACACATAGGAACAAACACAGGGAGGCAGCCAAAATAAGGAGACAAAGAAAACTATCTCAAATGAAAGAACAAAACAAAACTCCAGGAAAACAGCTAAACGAAATAAAGATAAGCAACCTAACAGATGCAGAGTTCAAAACACTGCTTATAAGGATGCTCAATGAACTTAGTGAGAACTTAAATGAGCTTAGTGAGGGCCTCAAGAGCATAAAAAGAGACCAATCAGAAATGAAGGATGTACTAACTGAAATAAAGAATAATTTACAGAGATTCAATAGTAGAATAGGAAAAGCCAAGAAGCAAAACCATCGATTTGGAATATAAGGAAGCAAAAAACACCCAGTCAGAACTGCAAAAAGAAAAAAAAGAAAAATCCAAAAAATTAGGCTAGTGTAAGGAGCCTCTGGGACTACTTCAAGCGTACCAGAAGGAGAAGAGAGAGAACAAAAAATTGAAAACCTATTTGAAACAATAATGACAGAAAACTTCCCTAACTTGGTGAAGGAAACAGACATACAAGTCCAGGAAGCACAGAGAGTGCCAAACAAGATGAACCCCAAGAGGCCCACACCAAGACACATCATCATCAAAATGCAAAATGTTCAAGACAAAGAGAGAATCTTAAAAGCAGCAAGAGAAAGGCAGCTAGTTACCTACAAGGGAGTTCCCATTAGGCTGTCAGCTGATTTCTCAAAAGAAACTTTGCAGGCCTAAGGGGAGTGGCAAGAAATATTCAGAGTGATAAAAGCAAGAACCTACAACCAAGATTACTCTATCCTGCAAAGCCGTCATTTAGAATCAATGGCCATATGAAGAGTTTCCCAGACAAGAAAAAACTAAAGGAATTCATCACCACCAAACTGTTATTATATGAAATGTTGAAGGGTCTTCTTGAAGAAAAAGAAGATAAAAAATATGAACAAATAAAATGGCAATAAATACATATCTATTGACAATTGAATCTATAAAGAAAATGAACAAGCAGAACAGAAACATTCTTGCCCTGGCCGGTTTGGCTCAGTTGGAGCAGCGGCCTGCGATCCAGAGAGACCCGGGTTCGGTTCCCGCTAAGGGCAAGTACCTCGGTTGTAGTTTGTCCCCAGCCCTGGTCGGGTTGTGTGGAGGCAGCCACTCAATGTGTCCCTTTCACGTCGATGTTTCTCTCTCTCTCTCCCTCCCACTCTATCTGAACAAGAAATGGAAAAATGTCCTTAGGTGAGGATAAAAAAAAAGAACAGAAACATTCTCATAGATATAGAGAACATTTTGTTGGTTGCTAGATGGGAGGAGGGTAGGGGGAATGGGTGAAAAAGGCGAAGGAATTAAGAAATAAAAATTGGCTGTTAAACTGACAAGCCTCAAAGGGAAGAGATAAACCAAAGAACTTACATGCATATATGCATAACCAATGGACACAGACAACAGTGTGGGGAAAGGCAGGAGGGGGTCAGGAGCGGGGAGGAGGGGGCCAATGGGGGTAAAAGGAAGGACATCTGTAATACATTCAGCAATAAAGATAAGTTAAAAAAATAAAAATAAAATAGTATTGAAATACAACTTTAAAAAATGTCCTCGAGTAAGGATAATAAAAAAAAGTAATAATAATAATGATGATGATGTACACCTGAAATTGATATAATGCTATTAACCAATATTATTTCAATAAATTTAATTTTAAAAACACAGTTAATTAATATCTACTAAACACTCTCTAATAATAAAACACATAATTTTTTTTCAAGAGTGACACACCACAGCTGTAGTCAAATGATCATAATATACCAAACTCCACCACTCAGGGCTTGTGGGCATAAAGTGGGAGAGAAAGGTGCCCCTTTGACTGAGGCTCACTCATAAAACTCACAGAAAAGAAGAGACCGTGTCTGTCCCCTTCCTGGCTGTGCCCTCAGCACTTAGCGCTGTGCCTGGCATGCTCAGTACACTTGGTAACAGAGGAAAGCTATTCTGCATGTTTGTAATACGATCTCGCATTTGGGTGTTGGGTACTTATATGAAGTTGTCCCTCCTGCCACCCTCCCACCCCCTTAACACACACCTGAGTCGTAACAGTTCACTGGACAATGGTAACTGAGCACCTGCTTTGGCCCAGCACTGTCCTTGGTGCTGGGGACACAGCACAGACCAGCCAAAGCCCTGAGGCACAAAAACCCACTGCCAAGTGGTGAAACATAGTGCCTGGGGTCCCGAGTGGAGTCCCCATTCAAACTCAGGCCTGACTGCTCAACTCACAGCTGTTCTGCCTCCCTTTCCCCCAGGAGACCTGAGCACTGAGACACGAAGGCAGTGGGCCTGTTTTTCCCTCGGCCTCTTGCTGTGTCCACCCCTTAGGACTCCTGTGAGTGGCTCCATCATCTGCTTCCTATTATTTGTAACCAGCCTACAAACACAGTGGTCCCTGGGATTCGGGTGGAAATGGCTCTTGTGAGCTCAGACCCGTTCTAAAGAGCTCAGGCCCTGTGACCTGCCAGTTTCATTTTAAAAACCAGTAGCTCCACTCCAAACCCCTGGCTTTTCCCCACAAGATCAGACAGGCCCTGTGTTCTTTAAATGATTTCGCAGGATAAGATCAAGGTCCAATGTGATGTAACCTCTGCTGCCTGGCTCTCCCGCCAACAGGAGCCTGGGAGTCACGAGGACTGGCTTCATCTGGAAAGAACAGTGATCAGTTAAGCTAACTACTGACAAGATAAGCTCCAAGGGATGATCTGTTGGATGTTTATGACACCGTCGTGGGTGACAGTGCATTTCAGAATGCCCGCACAATACTGTCCACACACTTGATGCCAGCTGGGGTAGGTGGGACATGCACTGGACTGGGAGTCGCAGCTCTGTCAGAGACGTTGTTTGGACCTGGCAATTACTCTTTGGTCCTTTGGTTTTTCTTTGTAAGAGGAAAATACTGGACACACATTAGCCTAGTGTAAACACATTCCAATTCACATTTAAAAATGACATCGTGTGGGCCAAATTAAGCCCACCTGTGAACCACCTGCTACCTGTGAGCTGTACCTGGGTACTAGGCCAGGGGTCAGCAACCCTGCTCTGGAAAAAGCCAGCCAGACAGTAAATGTTTTAGGCTTTGCAGGCCAAGAGGCAAAATTGAGGATATTATATAGTTACTTATATGAATAAGAGAAAAAATAAATTTCCACAAGTGTTTTATTGATAAAATTTCAAATATAATACTTAAGTACAATATTTTGAATTACAGGTCTACTAAGGAGAAGAAAGGGATTTCTGGGGAAGAAACCAATTTTACTTACTTCGATTCCAAAGGTAGTGTTCTCTATCAGATAGGTTGCAAATGTTCTGTAAAAGTCATTCTTGGCTCACCGGCCAGGGGCCAGATACACTGGCCCCTGATGAGCTGACCACTGCATCAGCCAGTTGCTAACAGGGTGACCGGACAGCCTGCTGGCGACAGGCGCTGTTCATGTCTATGGTCTTGCTTAATTATTAATAGTGCCACTTTTTCTCCAAAAAGCATTCTGTGTGGATGAAGAATTACTTTGCATTTTTCTGATTTATAGCTAAGATGGTTTTCCTTCACAGGGTTTTAATCAGGGAAGTGCATTCTATGTACCTAAATGTGGTTAGTTCTCAACACTCACTATTCATTAACATCATCTGGGGAGTTAAAAAATAAAAAGATGCATGGCCCTTACTCTCTAATCCTATTGGTCAGGGTGACACTAGCGTATCCTCATATCTTTTAAAACAATAAAAGCTCCCAGGTGGTTCTAGCGCACCCAGGGTTGTGAGAACATTCCAAGTGTTTTGGGAGATGTGGCTGTCACAGGAGAACTCAGGGGCTGTGGGAGACCGAACGGCACCTATGCCTTTGTGGGAAACTGTGCATGGGAACCTCACTGTGGTCAGAAAAGTGGAGGCGGGAAGCCACGGGGACCTGGGCACTGGGGCGGACCTTACTTTGAACGCGTTGAGGACCTGCAGGGTAGTTCCAGATGCCAGCTTTAGCTGGATCAGTTCTTGATTCCTTGCTTCAATCGTCTCTAAAAACTGAGCATTCTCTATCTTCAGCTGCTGAAAATCAACGTCGTGGAGGGCCTCACCCACCTCTTCCTTCTATGGCTCAGAAATAAGAAAGAAATGATACGAGGTTGTGACTTCTGAATGTATGGCTCACACCTTGCAACTCTGGGTAAGATTTTGGAAGTCAGGCATCATTTATCATTCGACAAACACGGATTATGTATCTGCTTGGTGCCAAGCATGGCACTAGGCCCAGGGTCCAGAGATCTGAGTAAATAGGATACTCCCCAACCTCACTGAGAAGCACATATCAATGAGGGTTCACAGGCGGGTCACAGTCTGGTGTGGCGCACAGGGCACTTGGAAGCCCCCCAGCTAGGCCAGGGGAGAATGGAAAGCTGGGTCAGGGAAGGCCTCCCACAGAGGGCCACGCCTCAACAGCTATGAAGGGAGAGTAGGAAGAAGGCCATTGAAAAGTGGTTTTAACCTGGAAAAGCTGGGACAAGCAGTCTACTGGGTTCCCGCCCTGCCACTGCCCCACCAGCTCTGTGCCGTCTTACATTTGTGGTAGACAATGGCCAAATCAGGACTGTTTCCACCCCCATGCTCTAGTCATGCTGTACCACATCCTAGGAAACATCTTCTTCCCTCAACAATTTCCTTAAGGCCCAGCATGACCCATCCTCCAGCTCAAACGCTCCAGCCTCTTTGACAGCAGAGGGTAATGCCTCCCTCCATTGAGCCTCTGGAAGCTGTGGCTGAGGTTCTTGCTGCTGTTGCCTCCTACATCGCTGCCTTTTCTCACCACTCCACTCCCTGCTAGTCTGTGAGCTTGTGAGAGCGGAGCCAGTGTCATTTCCGTGCAGCAATGGCTTTAGGTTAAAGGTCATCCACCAACTCCTCATCACATACTTAAACCCCCTCTTCAGGCTGCCTGAACTTGCATGATGCCCAGAGGACCAGGAACTCACTGTCTGGAGGCAGCTTTGCTGAGGCCACGTTCTGTCTTACACTGAACTCCAATCTCCCTTGCTGACACCTCCAACTGCCACCCCCCAACACACACACACACACACACACACACACACGCGCGCGCACACTCGCTATGCCCTCGGGCTCTCTCAAGTGGTGTGTCCTCTCCTCCAGGCAGTGCCTAAGCACTTGAAGACATCAGCCAGCCCCTCTGTACCCTCTCCCCTTGGGCCCAAGTCCTCCCCCATGTTTTCTGCTCCCCTTGCGCTCATCTCCCTCTCCCATGTGAATTCTAGTTACTGATTCTTTTTCTCCCCTTTATTGATTTTAGAGAGAAAAGAAGGGAGAGGGAGAGATAGAAACATCAATGAAAGAGAACATCAATTGGCCACCCCCTGCACGGCCCCTACCCAGGATTTGGCCCACAACCCGGGCATG
The DNA here is from genome assembly GCF_014108415.1 of Molossus molossus. NCBI lineage: Eukaryota > Metazoa > Chordata > Mammalia > Chiroptera > Molossidae > Molossus > Molossus molossus. The sequence continues at coordinate 41,823,406 of NW_023425357.1, forward strand.
TGCCCTGACCAGGAATCGAACCAGCAGCCTCTTGGAGCATGGGTCAATGCTCAACCACTGAGCCACACCAGCCAAGCTAGTTACTGATTCTTTCAAGCCTGGAGCTCTCCCTGAGAGACAGAGCTCCAGGTCGGGCTCCTCAGAACAGACTGGAACTCCTTTCCTGGTGGGGCACTGTGGTTCTTTGAGTGCACCCAAGACCCCAGCATCGCCTCCAGCTGAGCTGGCTAAGCCATCTGGTACCTGCACAAATAAGTTGGGGATCAAAGTAGAGGATCTTACATTTGTCCTTAGTCACTTTTTGTTGTTAACGCTGTCCCAGCTTGTTGAGTCTTTCGAGATCCTAAGTCAATCAAGCAACAGTCCCTGGACATGTTAATTCTCCTGCCCGATGTTGGATCATTGTCAGTGGCCACCTCTGATGTGCATGCCATCAGTGCCCAAATTCAAACTAATAATAAAAACACTGAGCTAGGAGAGGATGGAGCGTGTAATCACAAATTACTGCCATGTCTGCCTTATTTTCTTTAGGTCAGCTGTTGAAAGACTCACCAAAGAACACTACAACTGTGCCACCCAGGCCACATCCCCTAAAATGATCAACAAGTATGACACAAGGGTCTTTTAAATTCAAGCCAACTCCATCTATAGATTTCCCAGCACAGTAACTGTATTAGTTTTCTATGGCTGCTGTACCAGGTAACCACAGATCTATTATCTCACAGATCATGATGTCAGAGCCTGAGATGGTTCTTTGGGCTAAAATCAAGGTGTTGTCAGGGCTGCATTCCTTCTGGAGGCTTTAGAGGAGACTGTTTCCTTAACACTGACAGCTTCTAGAGGCCGCCTGCATTCCTTTGTTCATGACACCATCTTCTGTCTTAAAAGCATGCCATTCTGAGAGCCCTGGCCAGGTAGCCTAGTTGGTAAGAGCATCGTCCTGATACACTAAGGTTGCAGGTTTGATTACCGGTCAGGACACATACAAGAATCCACCAATGAATGCATAAATAAGTGGAACAACAAATTACCGATGTCTCTCTCTCTCTCTCTCTCTCTCTCTAAAAATCAATGGATAATTTTTATTTTTTTTAAAAAAGCACATCACTCCAATCTCTGCTTCTGTTATCACATCTTCTCTCTTCCTCATAGGACTCTTGTGATTACAATGAACGTGCTCAGATAATCTAAGATTATCTCTCCATCTCAAGATCCTTGACTTAATCACATCTGCAAAGTCCTTTTGTCATGTGAGGTAACATATTCAGATTCCAGGAATCAGGACACAGACATCTTTGGGTGGACATTGTTCTACCTATTACAGTAAACTTAAAAAAAAAGAGAAAGCCACATACCTGCCTCAATTGTAAAAGCATCTTTTTCCTCTGGACTTTGAGAGAAATGTTTTTCAAACGCAATTTATCCTTCATATGATCCTTAAAAATAAAAGCAAATTTTAATCCACTTCTCTTTTTCTTCCCTGTTGATTTGAAACGGTAAATCTTCGGCTACAAACCAAACCTTGAGCCCTAACAATCAATCATTTATTTTAAGGTCTTTTTCATCTACCCAAGTTGGTATTGCTATAGCATTTCATTCATGACCAAGAAGCAGAAGAAGCTGGGTCTGCTTGATGCAAATTTTCTATTGCTTTTAAATTCAAGATAATTCAGGTAGAGGGGCCTTTCCTTACAAAATTATCTAATAATTCTTTGGTCTTTTGTTCTCTTGCTAGTTTACATACTTTTAAATACTTATACATATTAGGGTTAGTAAGCCTACCTATCTCCAGGATCCAAGCTGATATACTATGGAATCTTTGGACGTGAAGGAGCATTTTATGTCTCATTCTTATAATAATGAAACTCAAAGAGCTTGAGATGTACCTGTCCCACTCCACAGAGTCACCTGACTAGATAGGCTCACACATTTCTCAAGAAAACGTATCAGCCCTGGCCAGTGTGGCTCATCATTCCATACACCATAAAGTTTCAGGTTTGATTTCTGCTCAGGGCACATACAGAAGGCAACCAATCAATGTTTGTCTCTCACATCAGTGTTTCTCTCTGTCTCTCTCTAAAATCAATGCATGCCCTTGGGTGAGGATTTGAAAGAAAGAAAACATATCAGATCTTGAAACAAATAGCAACAATAAAAAAGAAGTCATCGATCTGAGATACTATTAATCTTCATCCTGCCTGATTGATTTTAGGTTTGATAAACTTGTGTATTAAGACACACACTTTGAGAAATATAAAAAATCTGCATATTGATGCAACATTGATGGTGGACCAAATGGAGTGGGGCTGCCTCCCTTTGATCCTTTTTATTTCATCATTCCGTTCATCTCTTCTCCCTTTCTAGGTTCCAACCTCTTGCCAACTCACCCTCCGGTGGTTCATGTCCTCAATGTACTTCATCACTTTCTGAGTGGCCAAAATACTCCCTTTCTTCTTGGATATGGTTTTTAGGATATCTCTTTCAAACTCTTGCACTTCTCTCTGAACTTCAGTCCACCGAATTTCAGCTTCCTCAATGATAGCCTGGAGGCGTCAGCACAAAGAGAACAGTTTCCAAAAATTCCCAAGGATACATCTCATTTGGGAAACCTACATTCTCAGGTCTCTTTGTGTCCCAACATATAATGTTTCTTCTTAGTCTTAGAAATATATCCTTAAGATACAAATTTGACTATATGAATATTATTATATAAAAGCATGCTTAAAAAGTTAATAGTAAGCATAAAAAGGGGGGAAAACAAACATAAACAGAGCCTCAGGTATCTTTATAAATATGTATTTTCATGTCTGAAATATTATTTGTCCATTAAAATTATAACATTAATATCATATGAAAATATGATATTTGGTGTATATCTGGAAAGATATACACCAAAATATTAACCATAGTCACATCAGCAGAGCTGGATTAGTAGGGAGATAAAGAAGCACTCTTACTATATACTTCTGTAATTCAAAAAAGATGTTATAAATGAATATATGTATCAACATGGAAAGACATTGTTAAATGAAAATATAGTTGATAAGATAATATAATATCTTTTTTTGTTTTAATCCTCACAGGACATTTTTCTATTTATCTTCAGATAGAGAGGGAGGGAGCGAGGGAGGAAGAGAGGGAGAAGGGGGGGGAGAGACAGACAGACAGACAGAAACATCGAGGTGAGAGGGACACATCGACAGGTTGCCTCCTGCACGACCCCAACCAGGGCCAGGGACAAATCACAACCAAGGCACGTGCCCTTAGCCAGAATCAAACGCACAACTCATTGGTCTGGGGGCCAATGCTCTAAATGCTGAGCCAAACCAGCCAGGGCAATGTGATATCTTTTTATAAAGAACTTCATATATGCATATTACTGTTTTCAAATGTGCTTCTTTTAGCTTACCTGCATGTTTAAGTTTTGCTACAACAGATGGAGATTGCCTTTAAATAAGAAAACACAGAAACACACACATTCTTTTAGAGAATAAAATGAGAAGTTGTCTGTAGCTTCAGAGCAAATCATCCCAGTTCAGGCTTTTTCCACTGGGCGCCAAGAAGCAAAAGTGTCATCCTTCATTGGTAGGCCTCTGGCTCCAGCCTCTTCCCTCCCCACCGTCTTCAAATGCTAGAATATCAATCCACCTTAAGTGCCATTTCAACATGTTGATCTCCTGCTCAGTTATCCTCACTGGGGTCTGGCTTTCTAAAACATCAAAGATAAACTCCTGTGTCTGGCTTTTAAGGTCTCACATCCCTACTCAACCTGGTTTGCTAATACAGCCCTGCAAAACACCCTCTTCTCTAATCACACCAGCCCCTTCAACGTCAAGAACCTGCCATGTTCATTCCCACCTTCACTTCCTCGCTTGTGCCATTAACCTTACAGAGAGGACCCTTCTTTTCCTATTCTTTAAACTAATGCCATCACTCTTCAAGGCCATGCCACGTGCTATGTCCAGCCCCACCTCCTCAACAAAGTCTTCTCTGACCACTCTAGCCCACACCATGATGTGTACATCCCATGATCTAGCATGTGAGGACCATGCTACCACATCCTGAGCTCCTTTAACACACTAGAATTCAACAATGACCATTTGAAAAGAGAGAAAAGGAAAGTAGGGGGAGGGCACAAGGGAAGGGGAGAGGGAAGGAGGGGTAAGTTTATGCACTACGGATGGTGCCATCAATGGAGATGAATCTACTGATCTGTCCCTCTACAGACAATGAGTATGCTTCTGTGTGCCCACATTTAGAAATAGAAAAATTTAGAAATAGAACAGAAATATCTATTTTTCATATAACACAGCTCTTAAATACAAGCTAACAAATTCATCCCGTGGGCAACCTCATTAATAATCACATTTCTTCTCTGGAGATAAATGGACCATGTTGATCTCCAACAAGACATGGACCATAGTCATGCGTGTTGCTTATGGAGAGTGACTTGGGGATTTTTCAACCAACTACTGACTTAAACCTCAAACCCACTGTATTATTAAGAAATTATTATACATTTTAAAGGCATTTATAATTATTATGATTGTTTGTTTTTTAAAGAACCCATATCTCAGAGACATATACTGAAATATTTACAGGTAAATGATATGTCTAGGATTCTCTTCATAATAGCCCATTTGCCCTTTTTTTTTTATCCTCACCCGAGGACATTTTTCCATTTTTTGTTCAGATAGAATGGGGGAGAGAGAGAGGAAGAGAAAAACATCGACGTGAAAGGGACACATCGACCCGTACCACCAGTACGACCAACCAGAGCCGGGAAAAAACTGCAACCGAGGTACGAGCCCTTAGTGGGAACCGAACCCAGTCTCTCTGGACCGCAGGCCGATGCCCTAACCACTGAGAAAACCAGCCAGGGCCCATTTGCCTTTTATGAGGGGGAAGTTGATAGGGATATGGAGGAAATAAGAATGGCCATATGTTGATAACTATTGCACATGGGTGTTAAGTACATAGGAGTTCATTGTGCTAGCCTCTCTACATTTGTATAATTTTGAAATTTTACATTTTAAAAAGTTTAAAATTTATCTCCTTAAACAGATGGTAAGTTCCTTAAAGGTAGGTTCTTGCCCTGGCCGGTGTGGCTTAGTTGGTTGGAGCGTCTTCCCGTACACTGAAAGGCGATGGGTTCAATTCCTGGTCAGAGCACATACCCAAGTTGTTGGTTCGATCCCCAGTTAGGGTGTGTGAGAGAGGCAACCAATCAATGTTTCTCTCTCACATTGATGTCTCTCTCTCTCTCCCCCTTTCTCCCTTCTTCTCTCTAAAATCAATGGAAAACATACTCTCAGGCAAGGATTAAAAAAATGTAGGCCCTCAATTTGTCTCAATCTACTGGTATTTCTTTCAAAACACCAACAATTATATGAACATACCATAGGCACTTCTTGTGAAGGGCAAATAGGGAGCCCAGGTAGGATAGCCTGCAGAGAGAAAGGTTTACCTCATGATGCTGCAGGTCCCGTTCAGCATTTGCCCTCACGTGCCTTATTTTCTCCTTCATGTCTTCCAGCTCCTTTCGTACGAGCTCATATTTTTGGTCAACGCTGAGGCATGTTACACGTTCCAAACCTGAGCGGGATTTGGATCTATGCCTGCCTCGAAGCTATACCTCAAGAAAAACAAAGTCACTGTCAAAAAGTAGGAATTGGTAATAAAGCAGCCCAAAGTGGGCATCGAAACGATCTCTCAGACCTGCTAGAAATGTCCTGAATGACATCTAGAGAGAACAAACTCAGCGCGAAAGGACTCTGGATATTAGGCCTGACAATTTCAGTAGTCAACTAAAGGCCCTGAGCTAAATACTTCAAAGGTCTATGCTTGACAATGAACTAAAAATAAACAAGAGAAAGTGTCTCCAGGATGGAGAGAGAGACTGTGAACCTGCTATAGACTAGCATTCAAGTCAGTGTCAGGGAAAGCCTGGAGCTCACAGCTTCCTGAACTGAACACAGAAGAGAAATTGCATTGGGGGGATGGTGTTCAGCAAAGATAAACAAAGATCAAAATCTTGGATTTTCTATGCATTTAAGCCACAGGTCACAAGATGTGGCCCAGGAAGTATGTGGACCTCAAGATGGGACTGTGTAGCCCTCAAAGGATAGGTTTACACACAGTTTTAAATTAAAAAAAAAAAATTATCCACATTTCAAAATCAGAAAATTCCACCAAAATAATTCAAATTTCCAGCTTCTCTTGAAAAATCAACTATTCTGACATCAGTCCACTGGGTTGGTCTTTTTAGATGACGAAGGAACTTTCCACTGCCCACACCAGGCCCACTTCACCTCATTATGTGACTCGCTGGGCTGTGCAAACGTTATTAGTCTCACAATTTAAGAAAATTATTTCAAATAAACTAAGATATTCTGGGACAGTCAGTCCACCATGAATTGAACCTGTTTTCCTTCACACTAACTTAAAAGACAAAACTTGAGGGAGAAGGAAGAATCAAAATCAGAACAGGGACAAAGTCATATGTCACTTGGCCAAAGAAGGCACACCAAAGGCAGATACCACAAATACCACTGGCATCTAAGGGACAAACAGAATAGAACAATTCATAAATCTCCAAATGTACCTGTGCCAACTCTATTCCTGACATTTTAATTTCCGATATTCGTAGAGGTCGCTGATCCCTGGATTCCAGTTTATTGTAATATTTCTCAAACATCTCTGTCTCAGTTTTGAGAGCAGAGTTTCCATAGCTGCAAGACAGAGTGTACCTGAGTAAGTTCTAGTAATAGGAGTTTAAACACCAAATAAATAGCATTTAACACTACTAGCTATGTATGACCTTCTGCAAGATACTTAACCTCTTGGTGCCTCAGGTACTCATCTGTAAAATGGGAATAATAACAGCACCTATCTTTTAGTGTTGCGGTAAAGAATGCAAAGATTTCAGGACAGTGCCTGGCATACAGTAAGTGGTATTTAAGTATATGATATGTTTTTAATATAGGTAATGAGCCACAGAATTCAAATCACTGGTATTACGTTGAAAACTGTGGTTGAGTCCTGGTTGGTGTGGCTCAGTTTGTTGGGTGATGTCCTGTGCACCAAAAGGTTGCTGATTCAATTCCCCATCAGGTTGCAGGCTTGATCCCCAGATAGGGTTGTGAGGGAGGCAACCAATCAATGTGTCTCTCTCACATGGATGTTTCTCTCTTTCCCTAAAAAAGGAGAAACAAAAAAAAAATTTTAATAAAAAATAAATCAATAAAAACATATTTAAAAAAAGAAAAGAAAAGTGTTTTTAAGTTCCATTTTCAATCTTTAGATGTTTCCTTTGGTTTATGTTTCTCAGATTTTATTTCCAGCAACCAACAAATGAAGTATCCACTGGAAGTTTATATTATAAATGATGGAGAAGCTTTGAACAGGTGGTTTTTAAACAACTAGAGATGACAAACCAAGTTTATCCCGTATATGTCAAGATTATGACTCTTTAACTTCTTAACTTCATAGGTACATGCATGTAACATACATGTAACACATGTGCATGCATATGTTTATATAAGAGAGAGAACACGTTTGAGATTTTCATATGTTATTGAGTTAATTCCTGTTTGGCTGAATTTTAAGGTTAGTGGAAAAGGCTCAATGGAAAGCCTGATAAATTAAAGCATCTTTCTTTTTCAGCATATATCATGTTCCACTCTAGGTTGTAGAGCTGCACCTGAGTCTGAATCCCAGCACTACCACTGACCAGCTGTGTGACCTTAGGAAAGTGACTTAACCTCTGTGTCTGTTTCCTCACCCACCTCCTAGAGTTACTGTGCCATTATATAATATCATATATGCAAAATACTTGGCACATAATAGGTACTCAAAAAACAATAGTTATTAGTAATCATACCTCAGTTCTGACCTAAACTAGTTATAGATGTATGGCAGAACATCATTGCCAGAGCCAGGATGTTCTGTGTGAGACCAATAAGTTGTACAATTACGTCAACTACATCATGGAATCTTGATATCCAATTTACTGTCTATAGTAGATATAAAACAGACTGCTAAAAATATAGACTACTGGGCCCTGGCCAGCTTGGCTCAGCGGTTAGAGCGCTGGCCCGCGGACTAGAGAGTCTCGGATTTGGATCCCGCTAAGGGCACGTACCTCAGTTGCAGTTTGTGCCTGCCCCAGTTGGGATGGTGTGGGTGGCAACCACTTGATGTGTCTCTCTCACATCAGTGTTTCTCTCTCTCTCTTCCTCCCTCTCTCCCTTCTGCTCTATCTGAAGATGAATGCAAAAATGTCTTTGGATGAGGATTAAAAATACACACACACACACACACATACATACACACACACACACACACCACACACACACACATACTACTGGGTCAGTCATTCTTTGCTGTCCATCTCCATGCTTATTATACAGTGGTTCAGGCATAAGTTGCCTCAGACTAAAACTAACTGCCACATTAATTGTATCATAGATTCTTAGCATTGGATAGGGGTTTAGAGGTCACCTGGCCCAACCTGCCGCCACCTAGCAGAGGAAAGGCTAAGCACACACTTTGACATGAGGCAGATCCACCAGGCTAAAGCTCTGGCTTCGCCAATCACCTTCAGGGCTTCCCATCACCGTCAGCATACCCTCACACCTCCACATTGTTCTGGCTCCATCAACACCTTGTTAGTTCAGTGGTGGTGGACACTCAGGGGTAAAGGGCAAGCACTTTCCCCATTTTGTGGGGTCTCAGTTTCCTCAGTGCTCAATGCGGACTTTATCCTCTCCACGCTGGACCAAGGTCCGAGCCCACACGGTGAGCAGGGGCCGCCCCCAGAAGCCAGCGGGGCCAGTACCTGAGCTCTTCTACTAGGCTGCACAGGTGGATAACAGGCAGCTCGTTCTCCTCCGCGACCTGAGATTCGCTGAGAGGCGTGTCGGAGTCATTGTCAGACATCACTCTAACGAAACAGCCCCTGCCAATGCCAACTGTGGCCAAGAGAGCCCGGAGCTAGCGGTCACTCAGCCCTCCGGTTGCAACCAAACACTGCGTTGCCTGGCGACTGAACGCAGGCATGGGGGGCAGGCCTTCCGGAGGCCCCGCCCCGTGCTCCCCGACCATTTCCGTGAAGACCAGAGAGAGGGCTTGTCCTTGAACAGACACCTAAACGCTGTTTGCTTTTACTTCTTCAACAATAATTATTAAAATGCTAGTAATAGCAGCTACTGTTTATTCAGCACTTACTGTGCTCTTACTAGGCACCCTGTTAAGCATAGTTTATGAATATTCTGGTAACGACCTTGTAATAATACTCATTACTCTTTTCACTCTCCAAAAGAGGAAACTGAGACCCAGAAAGTGAATTCGATTTGTTGGAGTGTTTTCTTCCTCTAAGTCACTGTGAGACCTCTACTCTGTTCACCACCTGCTGCTTCATGCATACTAACTCCACTTTTTCTTAGATACCACTATCCTGCATTCCTGAAAGAACAAAACCTGGCTGATCATTAAATGAGTTTAAATTCAAGAGACATCTCTATGTCTCTGAGTATGTGTCCTGAGTGCCTTGGGGGAATGTCCTCAAGGAGTTTCCAGTTAAATGAGGGAAATAGCCCCTAAATCAGCTGTTGCAAACTGGAGTGACGATGATAACAGGTCATGCCCTCATGCCATTTTGTAGTTATCTCATTTAATCCTCAAAATCTTAAGGAATTGGTATGATCGTCTTCATTTTACAGAGCAGGAAACTAGGAAATAGAGAACAAAAGGGTCCTGCAGTAGGTCTTGGCTATGGTGCCAACAGCCCTGTCAATTGGGCTATGTGATACAGTGGACCCAATGGTGTTGGAGGACTCAGTGGTGGGAAAAGACACAGCATGAAGCTTTAAGGAAGATCCAGTGGGGAATCACAATGCAATACCTGGAATTTTGGGAAAAGACCGTGTAGTCCACAGCAGGAAATGTCATGCCTTTTGAAAAATAGCCCCTGGATCATCGGTTTGGCAGAAGACCATAGTAGATTATTACGTGAAAAACTGACTCAGTTTGCAAGCTTTAAATAATAATAATGACAATTGCCATTGTTATTTCTTAATATATTTATTATCAATTAGGTAATATTATTACTTAATAAAAACATTTATAACAATTATTGTTTCAGTTACTATTTGAGTGCTACCTACATGCCAGATGATGTGCTAAGCACGTTCCACACATTATCTTATTGCATCAGCATGATGGTTCTGTGAGATGCAGGTACCTTCTCAACCCCCATTTTACTCATGAGGAGACTGAGCTTCAGAGAAGTTTAGCAACTTTCTCAAGGTCACGTAGCTATTCTGGGTGGGGCTGAAATTCAAACCCAGTTTCATCCCACTTTGCTCTTCCCTCTCATCATATCCAGTGGTTGAGGATGGGGGTAGGTGTGAACTATTTTGCCCTTCCAGAGCACATTTGAAAATTTTCTGGAGATATGTGTATTTGTTATAACTGAGGGGGTTGCTATTGTCATCAAACAAATTGCATTTGTTTCCCAAAGCTGCTGTGACAAAATAACCTCAAAGGGGGTAGCTTAAAACCATAAAAATGTATTGTCTCACCATTCTGGAGGCTAAAGTCCAAAATCAAGGTGTTGGTGAGGCCACACTCCCTCTGAAGGCCCTAGAAAAGAATCCTTCCCAGCCTTCGGTGCCTTCTGGCAATCTTTGGCATTTTTTGATTTGTAGCCCCATCACTCCCTATCACTTCATCTTCACATAGCTTTCTTCCTTGTGCCTTTGTGTGTCCTTGCCTTCTGTTATAAAGACAGAAGTCATTTGATTCAAGGCCAACCCTAAATCCAAGACGAGTTCATCTCAAGATCTTTAATTACATCTGCAAAGATCCTGATTTCCAACAAGGTCACATTCTGAGGTTCCAGGTGGATGTGAATTTTGCAGAACACTATTCAACACACTATACTGTTAAATACTCTTCCATACATAGGACAGCCCCCTCCAACAAAGAATGAACTGGCCCCAAATGTCCACAGTGCTGAAACTGCTTTAGAGGGAGACATTTCTTCTCTATAAGTAATGAGAATGTGCCTGTGCTAATCCAGACAGTTACAAACACAAAGGGTTTCAGAGCAGCTTAAAATCTAGAAACCACCCTCACCTCCACTTTTTTGGGATTACTTCCTCTGACAGTCTCTAGTATCTCCATCTTTAGACTGCATTTCCCAGACTCCTGGGTCAGCTGGAAGGCAAGAGAATAGAAGTCTGAGGTGGAAGGGTCCCCTCTCTCTGCTTCAGGTAGTACCTCTGGTTGTGGCTGAATCTCTTCCATGGCTCCAGCTCCCAAAGGACAGGCCTGTTGTGGTTCCAGCTTCTGCAGGTGACCCTAGCCCCTGAGCTCCAGGGACTAGCCCCTCCAGCTGACAGTAGCTTCCTACTCTAGCTGGCTCCTGAGCTTCCTCACTCTACCACTGTGGATCCAATTCCTTGCAAACAAAAGGTCATTAATGAAGCTTCAAGGGATGATAAAAACTTTTCACTGTCCCAAGCTACAACCCCTTCCCCCAGGCCCAAGGGTCCCCAGATCTCCTCCCCTAGCTCTCCTCCCTCAACTCCTACCCCTGGGCTGGCTCCAAGAAAGCTTTGCGCAAGATTGAAAGGGTCCCTTGTTTCTGCAGATTGGGAAAGGACTCCTCCTTAAGGATTGCTGAAACAACGTGCTCTGTAGGCTCCAGCTCCACTGGCAGCTCACCTGGAAGGTGGGGAGGGAGCTGCCTCCACTCCCCCTGAAAAGTGAGTCACTCTGTCAACATGCCCTTCGGATGTCACAGCTGGTTCTACCAGATCCCCTGGAGCAGGGCCATGTCCTTGCCAAGCAGAACCGTCTCCCTCCTCCCTTGTCAAAAGTACAAGGTGCATGCCAGGCAGAAATATCCAGAACTCCATTCTATTCAAAAGTCTTTCAGACTATTACAGTCTTTGTAAGACAATTATTAGCGAATGACATAGAGGAACAAGACCTCTCTCCTTGCCTTCAGTCTCAATCCGCACCCCAAAGGAAATCGTTATTAACAGTTCATTGTGGAACATTCAGATTCTGTGTAATGCATATTCAATTTTTTAAAACTTTTTAACACTTTTTTAAAAACTGATCTTTATTGTTGAAAGTATTACAGATGTTCCCTCCTTTTTCACCCTTATTGACCCCATCCACCCTGCTTCCATCCCCTCAGTTTTATTAGGATTTTTTATTTTTTACTTATCCTCACCAGAGGACATTTTTGCATTTATCTTCAGATAGAGCGGGAGGGAGAGAGGGAGGAAGAGAGAGAGACATATTGAGTGGTCGCCACCCAAACAACCCCAACCGGGGCCAGGGACAAACTGAAACCGAGGTACGTGCCCTTAGCAGGGACTGAACCCCAGACTCTAAAGCCAAAGCTCTAACCGCTAAGCCAAACCAGCCAGGACTTTATTAGGATTTTTTAAGACCGATTTTAGGTTTACAGAAAATTTGAGGGGAAGATACAGAAATTTCCTGTACTCTCCCTGCCCCGCCCCATGCATAGTCTCCTCCATGACCAACATCCCCCACCAGAGCAGTCCATTTGTTATGATTGATGAGCCAGCGCTGACACATCATTATCACCCAAAGTCCATAGTTTACATTATGATTTACTCTTGGTGTTGTGCATTCTGTGGGTTTAGACAAAATGTATAATGACATGTATTCACCATTAAGGTATCATATTTTCAATGCCCTAAAAATCCTCTGTGCTTTGCCTACTTACCTCTCTAGTAACCCCTGGCAAACACTGATCTTTTTACTGTCTCCATAGTTTTGCCTTTTCCTGAACGTCATAGAATTAAAACCACACAGTATGTAGCCTTTTTAGATTGGCTTCTTTCACTCAGTAATATGCATTTTAATGCTCTTCGATAGATTTCCATGGCTTCATAGCTCATTTCTTTTTAGTGCTGAGTAATATTTCATTGTGTGGAAGTATCACAGTTTATTTAATTTTTTTTAATCCTCACCTGAGGATATGTTTATTGATTTTAGAGAGAGAGGAAGGGAGAGAGAGAGAGAGAGGGAGAGAGAGAGAGAGCAACATCCATGTTCAAGAAAAACATGGATTGGTTGCCTCCCATACATGCCCCAACCAGGGATCAAACCCACAACTTTTTGCTGTACGGGATTATGTTCTAACCAACTGAGCCAGCAGACCGTAGCTATCACAGTTTATTTATCTATTCACGTACTGAAGGGCATCTTGGTTGCTTACAAGTTTTGGCAATTATGATTAAATGTGCTATAAACATCCATGTGCAAGTTTTGGTGCGGACATAAGTGTTTAACTCCTTTGGGTAAATACCAAGGAGGGGCATTGCTGGAGTTTATGGGAAGATTATGTTTGGTTTTGCAAGAAACTGCCAAGTGTCTGTACCAGCAATGAATGAGAGTTTCCTGTTGCTCCATATCTTCACCAGCATTAGGTGTTGCCAGTGTTTAGAATTTTGGCCATTCTGGTGGGTGTGTGTTGGTATCTCACTGTTGTTTTAATTTGCATTTCCCCATGACCTGTGGTATGGAACATCTTTTTATATGCTTATTTGCTGTCTGCATATTTTCCTTGGTGAGGTGTCTCTTAAGGTCTTTGACCCATTTTTTAAATCAGATTGCTTCTTTTCTTAACGTTTTATGAGTTTTAAGAGTTCTTTGAATATTTTGGATAACAGTGCTTTATCAGATATGTCTTTTGCAAATACTTTCTCTCAATATGCAGCATGTCATCTCATTCTCTTGATGCATATTCAGTTTTTAAATTTAAATTTTATTTTACAAGTAACACAAAATTTATCTTTTTGGGGAATAAAAATGAAAAAAAAAAAAAATCTGCCTTGACTTTACCCCCCATCTGAGTCTACATTTCTCTGTGTTTTTGTCTGTCCATATTTCTATTCCTCTAGAAACAATAGCTCTATTTTGTGTTCATATGTTTTATGTAAATGCTGGCACATCATACCTATTATTTGCCAGTCAGAGTCATACTGAGTCTTGAATATCCATCCCTGTTGGGACATATGCAGCCCCTCATCTAAGAATAGCATTAGAGTCTATTAAATGAATGTATTACAATGTATTTCACCTTTCCCTTTATAAAATTATTTCAAAAAATTTTTTAATCAAATTCATGCATATTAATGGTATTAAAATAATCAACTAACATGACAATGTTTATAACAAAAATCAGTAATGCATCCTCTCTGGGCATACATGCATGCGCGCGCGCGCGCGCGCGCGCACACACACACACACACACACACACACACACATCTTCTCTGAGTCCTGCTCCTCCGAGAAAATGATTTACTATACTCTTCAGCTGTTTCTTCTGGCATTTACCTTCATATTTCAGAATGTGATGCTTTAGATGCTACTTCTTGACTTATCAACCTGAGACATGATCTACTGTCTTCCTATGGTGGGAGATGTGGATTTAATGTTTTATACTCACCACCCCCACCCACTGGCCTCCCATCTTTCTACTCCTCCCCTATATTTGCATGATGATTTTCTGGTTAAATCAGTATTCCCTGTGTACATTATTGTGACCTGGAAGGACATTTTTTCCTGCCAAGTAGTGGTTCTCAACTTTAACTGCACCCAGGGAGCTTTAAAATAACCCAGAGAGCCCTGGCCGGTTTGGCTCAGCGGTTAGAGCGTCCACCTGCGGTCCGGAGAGACCCGGGTTCGGTTCCCGCTAAGGACATGTACCTCGGTTGCAGTTTGTCCTCGGCCCTGGTTGGTCGTGCAGGTGGCAGCCACTCGATGTGTCCCTTTCACATCGATGTTTCCCTCTCTCTCTCTTCCTCTCTCTCCCTCCCACTCTGTCTGTACAAAAAACAAAAAAAATAACCCAGAGAGCTTTACATAATCCCAAAGCCCAGTCTGCACCTTAGATCAATTAAGTCATCTTCAACTTTTTCCTTCTCTTCCTTCCTTGAATATTTTATTTCTGCTCTCACATTTTTTAATTTACAAGACTCTTTCCTGTTTCTGGTTGCAGACACTGTTGGCATTAGCCCTTGGCATTCACCCCTGCCTGCTTGCTGCCCAAGGTTGTTTACTGCAAATATCTGCAGAGCTCTGCCCAGGGGCTGTTTTCTTCCAAGTAACTCTGGCAGCTTGAGCACAGGACAAACTGGAAGTTGTGAAGGTCACTTCCCTTGGAAGCTGTTGTTGGTCCTTGCGCAGTGCTTGGGACACCTCTGAGCCTGTCCATACTGTTTTCTGGGTTCCTAGCAAGATCAGGCTCCAGGTGTCCACAGTAGTAACTGGCTAGAATAACATACCTTTTATTGGCCTCTTTCATTTCTCTGTCTCACTTTTCAGCTTCTCACCAGGATTTCCTGGGATTACCTTGCCCTGGAATTGCTGTCTCAGAGCTAGCTTCTGGGGAAACCCAAAAGAGACACTTTTTTTTTCTTTTCTTTGAGAGTCACTCTTTATTTGTTTATTTATTTATTTTTGAGCAGATGAATAAATTTTTATTTTATTTTTTGACACTTTTTTTATTCCTTACCTGAGGATATTTTTTCCCATTTATCTTCAGATAGAGTGGGAGGGAGGGAGAGAGAGAGAAGGAGAGAGAGGGGAGAAAGAGACAGAATCATCCCTGTGAGAACGACACATCGACTGGTTGCCTCCGGCACGACCCTGACCAGGGCTGGAGACTGAACCACAACCGAGGTACGTGTCCTTGATCAGAATCGAACCCGTGACTCTTTGGTCTGCGGGCTGATGCTCTAACCGCTGAGCAAAACTGGCCAGGGCTATTTTTTGACACTTTTTATTGTTAAATTTTTTTCAGTTGCAGTTGACATTCAATATTATTCTGTATTATTTTTAGGTGTACAGCATAGTGGTTATACAATTATATACTTTACCAAGTGTTCCCCCAAATATTTCCAGTACCCATCGGGCACCATACACAGTTATGACAACATTACTGACTATATTCATTCTTTTATTTTTATCCTCACCCGAGGACATTTTCCAATTTTTGTTCTGATAGAGTGGGAGGGTGAGAGAGAGAGAGAAACATTGATGTAAAAGAGACACATAGAGTGGCTGCCTCTTGCGTGACCCATCCAGGGCTGGGGACAAACTGCAACCAAGGTACATGCCCTTAGTGGTAACTGAACCCCGGTCTCTCTGGACCACAGGCTGACACTCTAACCGCTGAGCCAAATCGGCCAGGGCTACTGACTATATTCTTTATGCCGTACTTTACATCCTTGTAACTATGCTGTAACTACCAATTTGTATTTCTTAGTCCCTTCACCTTTCCTCACCCAGCCTTCCAATCCCCTTCCCATCAGGCAACCATCAGTCTGTTTTCTGTACCTGTGAGTCTGTCTTCATTTTGCAAACAAGACACCTTTTTAAATGTCTTTATTGATTTTTTAGAGGGAGAGGAAGAGAGAGAGAGATAGAAACATCCATGTGAGAGAGACATTGATCAGCTGCCTTCTTCACGCTCCCCGCTGGAGATGGAGCCTGAAACCAGGTCCTGACTGGAACCCCTCAGTCCATGGGATGGTGCTCAATCCACTGAGTGACACCGGCCGGGCAACAAACAGGACACTTTTTAAAACAATAGAATCTTGTCAACAATAAAAATTTTTTTCTTAAATAGAATTGTATGGCTCTGGTCAGTTTGGCTTAGCAGTAGGGCCTTGGCCTGCGGACCAATGAGTCGCGGGTTTGATTCTGACCAAGGGCACATACCTCGGTTGTGGTTTGTCCCCGGCCCCGGACAGGTCGTGCGGGAGGCAACCAGTTGATGTGTCTCTCTCACGTCCATGTTTCTCTCTCCCTTTCTCTCTGTCCCACTCTACCTGAAGAGAAATAGAAAAATATCCTCGGGTGAGGACTTAACAAAACAAAAAATAGAATCGTATGCTTGTTTCATGGATGCAATCAATATCTCTCTGAGGATATTATCTCTCTGAGGATATTAATTATAGTGAGATTTAACACCTGTTTCAAAAGCCTCACTCTCCAAGTGTCCATCAGTAGACGAATGGATAAAAAAGCTGTGGTACATATACACAATGGAGTACTGTGGAGTTGTAAGAAAGATCTCTTATCCTTTGAGAGTACATGGAGGGACCTGGAAAGTATTATTCCAAGCAAAACAAGCCAAGCAAAAAAAAACCAAATACCATATGATCTCACTTATTTGTAGAATATAATGAACATAACAGTCTGAGGAACAGGGTAGACCCAGAGACGTGGAAGTGGGGTACAGACTGACAACCCTCAGAAGAGGGGGTGGGGGTAAGGAAGAGATAAACCACAGAACTTACATGCATGTATGCATAACCAATGGACATGGACAACAAAGCCGGGGACGGAGTGGGGGGGATGGGGAGGAGGGTGTCAATGGGGTAAAAAAGGAGAAATATCTGTAACAATAATAAAATAATAAATAAATAAATAAATAAATAAATAAATAAATAAATAAGAAAAGAAAAAGCCTCACTCTTGAGGCTTCACTGCTCCATGGAGACTTAGCTTGGTTCATAATGTCTACAGGTTAATTCTCTGGGATTTCTCCAGAGGTAACTCTCTAGTCTTCCATGATAGCCAGGATACGTGCCCAGCAGACAGCATCCTAAGAACCAAGTGGCAGGAGGGACCATACAACCCTGTTTCAGCATAGTGTCTCTCCCTGCCTTCTGCTGTACCTGGTGTCCTTGCTTCTGTAGAACAAACTTCTGCCAAGGTCAGCGAGGGGTATTGGCTGCACCAGATCTGAAAGGGGCCCTAGGAGGTCATTCCAGTTATAATTGCTAAGTAAAACATCACCCGAAACCAGCCTAAACAACAATATTTATTTTATTATCTGTCATAGTATCTGTGGCTGAAGAATTTGGGAACCTCTCAGCCAGGTGCTTCTGGCTTAGGGTCTCTCATGAGGTTGCAGCCAAAAGGTAATAGAAACTGGAATAGTGGGGACCCAGGCATCTTTCTCTCTCTTCCCTTAGTCTCAGGTCCACTCCATGGGGTTCTCCGTATGGGTTATTTTGGGCCTCCCCGAAGCGTGGTGGTCTCAAGGACGGACAGCCACACTGCCCACTGGAGGCTTAGGGTCCCAGCACAAGAGTTCCAGCCTCCTAAATTACTGTATTCTGGTGTTGCAAGTGAATCACAAACCTCCCCCAGTTCCCAGTTCGAGGGATGGGACACATACTCCATCTCTCAAACTGGAGGCGTGGCGCCTTGGGGAACAGCACGTGGAACGGCAATACTGTTGTGGCTACTTTGGAAAATAACAACCTGCCAAAATGGTCTCGTTGTTCCTTATATAGGGTGTCAAGCCGTGCTTCTGTTGGCTCTTCACCTCTGACACGTCATTCAGGCTCAGTTCCTGGCATTCTGGGGTTTTAAAAAGTCTGTGACTTTTTCTGCTGCTTGTGGGGGCTTCCACATACACATGTGCAAGTGGGGCAGCACACAGTGGAACCACATCTTAGGGGTGCCATTCACCTTGTAAACAATAAGGGTAACTGTAAGTGTTACTTGAACACAAGCACTGTTATACATGACAATCGATCTGATAACCAAGACAGCTGTGTGCAGTTTATACATTGTGTATACACTGGACAAAGGGACAAGTCAGGTTCCGAGCAGGACAGAGCAGGATGGCATGCAATCTAAAACTTACGAATTGTTTATTTCTGGACTTTTCCATGTAATATTTTTGTACCACAGTTGACCACAGTAACTGAAACCATGGATAAAGGGGTTTGGCTGTACAATAAAAGATTTCTGTTCCCTGTCAAAGTGTAACTTTAAGAACATTAAAAACATGACTCTCATACAAAGGAGCATGTCCCCAAGATATATGTACCTTATTAATGAGGGACTCAGAAG
The DNA here is from genome assembly GCF_014108415.1 of Molossus molossus. NCBI lineage: Eukaryota > Metazoa > Chordata > Mammalia > Chiroptera > Molossidae > Molossus > Molossus molossus. Next base: position 41,842,330 of record NW_023425357.1, read on the forward strand.
GATGGCAGAAGAAGGTACAAAGGAGAATTAGAGGAATGGGGGTTATTTTGTCCGTCCGGAAACACATACTAAAATTAGTTTGTTAGGTTAGAGGCAAAACTGATTTATAGCCTACAGGGCAATAAACCTATAACTTTTGGGGTTATCTTTCCTACCAGACAAAAATTATTTGCATCTCTACTGAATAAAATTGTATAAATTAGTGTCCAACTTTATAGAATCCAGGCCCTGATCAACAGGAAGGTTCAAGTGAAAGGTACATCCCATAGATAACAAAATAACCCAGGCTGTTAAACAATGTTCCAGTATGGGCTCAAAGGACATGCAGTCTCCCTTTGCCTTACTTCCAAGTTTGGGATAATTTTTCTTAATATCCCTATTCTTTTCTTTGGTTCCCCAAGCAAATTCTGTTCAATATTTTCCTAAGAGAAAGCGGCCATGTCTTCCGTGGTCTTCTTGGCCCCTTATATCTTTGTTCTGTCTACCCACATTCTAGAAGGGTGAGGTCAGTTCCCACAGACCTGGGTATTTCCCGTTAGTCACTGTACTTGGCCCTGTTTCCTCTCCATAGGAACCTATTCTTCCCTCCCTCCCTCCCTCCCTCCCTCCCTCCCTTCCTTCCTTCCTTCCTTCCTCCTTCTTTCCTCCCTCTCATTTTTTTCTTCTTCCTTGCTTTCATTTTTTTCAAATGCACAAGTGTTCTACTGAGAACCATAAACTATATACCCATCTAAAGTGTACAATTCCATGGCTTCTGGTATATTTTCAGAGTTGTGCAATCAGGTTTAGAACGTTTTAATCACAACCCCCTCCCTCCACCAAAAAAAAATTCTATACCCATTCACAGTCACTCCCATTTCCTCCCAGCCCCAGGCAACTGGCAATCTACATTCTGTCTCTACATCTTCGGCTGCCCTGGGCATTTTCTATAAGTGGAATCATACAATATGTGAATCTTTTGTGTCTGGTTTCTTTCATTTAGCATAATGTTTTCAAGGTCCATCCATGTTGTAGCATATACCAGTAGTATTTTATTCCTCTTTATTGCTAAATAATATCCCATTGGCTAGATAGACCATATTTAACCATATCTGATGCACATATGAGTTGTTTCCACTTTTTGACTATTATGAAAAATGCTGCTATAAACATGAGTTACAAGATTTTTGTGTGGGTGTATATTTTCATTTCTCTTCCGTATATACATAAGAGTGGAATTTCTGGGTCATATGGTAACTTTATATCTAACACTTTTAGGAGCTGCCAAGCTGTTTTCCAAAGTAGCTGCACCATTTGACATTCCCTGCAGCAGTATAGGAAGGTTTCAATTTCTCACATCCTTGTCAATACTTGTAATTACTGGGTCTTTTTTATGATCACCATCCTAGTAAGTGTGGAGTGGTATCTCACTGTGTTTGCAGAGACCTTGCTTCCTTTTTTTTTTTAATGTTTTTTTTTCCTTCATTGATGTTTTAGAGAGCGAGGAAGTGAGAGGGAGAGAGAGATGGAAACATCAATGAGAGAGAACATCGACTGGCCGCCTCCTACATGCTCCCCATGACCTGGGCACGTGTCCTGACCAGGAATTGAACTGGCAACCTCTTGGTGCATGGGTCGATGTTCAACCACTGGGCCAGACTGAGACCTTAATTATTAAACCTGTCTTGCACAGAAACAAGTTTTGCAGTTTTGCACACAATCGAGGCACTGAGTGCAGTGGACTCAAGGTTATAAGTGTCTATTAGTGGGTGGAGTCTGACGGATGAGTGATGACTGCCCTGCCGAGCCAAGCCAAGGGGTAGGATGGCTACACCATGCCCTGCCCACCTTGGGAAAAGCATCTAGAAAGTGTGATCTTCTGACAAAAGTGGATCACATTCCGGTGGTAAATAGAGACAGGAAATGCCCGGGATTGCTATGCGAAGCAGGGGCAAGGAGGGATGCAGGCTGGCTGGGCACCTTGGATGAGGTCCCCTATCTCCGGGAGGAGTGCTGCCCAAAATCAAATGACCTCCTTCACCATTCTGCCATACTGCCTGAGATTCCACCTCATTCCCAGAGTGAAGTAAATCAGTTGCCACCTTTTAAAAAATGTGAATACCTCTGGGAGGGGTAGGCCTCTTGCAAGAAGAAGTCATTAATTTATTGTGATGAAGTTATCAGATGCTGACCCACACCCTGCCGGGACAGGGCTTAGCGGAAGTGGGAGTTTTGACTCATTGGGAGGGGTGGGGAAGGGGTGGGAGGGAGCTTTAGCTGAAAAGAGGTAGTAGCTCTGCTCAAGGGGTATTGTTCCCGGGTGCCAAGTCAGCCAGAATTGAATAGGTGGGGGAAAGGAGCCTGCTGGGAACATTTCACCTTCATTCATCAATTGATTTGTTTATTATATGTCACCTGCTGTGCTAAGTGTTTTGTATACACTTTTTTCTCTTTGATTTAGTTAACAAACACTTATGTAGCACCACGTGCTACCACCTACCTCTCACACACTCCATGCCACATCCAATGTATGGCAGATTGCCCCATCTGGCCATTTCTCACCACCTGCCCAGCCACGCCCCATCACTGGTTTACTGCGGGTCTCCTCACTGGTTTCCAGCTTCCATATTTGTGGTCCTAGCAATACTTCATAGAACACTGCCTTTCCTGTGTTTGAAATGCTCCTGTGACTTTCTATCTTTGTCACTAGAAAAACCAAAGTCTTTACAATGGTCCACAAACTGCCACCTGAACTCTCCCTGTGCCTGGCTGACATCACCTGCCCTCTGGCTCAGCCACAGGACTCCTGCTGTTCTCAGACACACCAGCGCGCTTCTGCTCTGGACCACAGTGAGGACTGCGTGTTCTGCTCAGAATATTCTTCTCCCAGAACCTTCATGGCTTATATCCTCACTTCCTTCAAGTCTCAGCTTAAAAGTCACCTCATCAGAGAGGCATTTCTTTTCTTCTTCTTCTTTTTTTTTTATCCTCACCTGAGGACATTTTTCCATTTTTTTGTTCAGATAGAGTGGGAGGGAGAGAGAGGGAGAGAGAGAGAGAAACATCGACGTGAAAGGGGTACATCAAGTGGCTGCCACCCACACGACCCAACCAGGGCTTGGGACAAACTGCAACCAAGGTACATGCCCTTAGCGGAAACCGAACCCAGGTCTCTCCGGACCGCAGGCGGATGCTCTACCCACTGAGCCGAACCCGCCAGGGCTCTTTTCTTCTTTTTTTTTTATAATATGTTTTTATTGATTTTTAGATAAAGACGAAGAGAGAGGGAGAGAAATAGAAACATCAATGAGACATTGATTGGCTGTCTCCTGCACACTCCCTACTGGGGACCGAACCCACAACTCAGGGACGTGCCCTGACCGGGAATTGAACTGGTGTCCTCTTGGTGCAGGGGACAGGCTCAATCCACTGAGCCACACCGGCCAGGCAGAGAGGCCTTTCTTTTTTTTTTTATCCTCACCCGAGGACATTTTTCCATTTTTTGTTCAGATAGAGTGGGAGAGAGGAAGAGAGAGAGAGAGAGAAACATCGATGTGAAAGGGACACATCGAGTGGCTGCCACCCGCACGACCAACCAGGGCCGGGGACAAACTGCAACCAAGGTATGTGCCCTTAGCGGGAACCGAACCCGGGTCTCAGAGAGGCCTTTCTTAATACTTTATCCTCCACCTACCAGAGCCCTGCACACACTGATCGCTCACTGTCAGAAAAGACGGTTGCAAATACAGGCAAGGGAGAACTAGCATGAATTCTATGGTGTTAGATTGGAATTGGGGATATAAAGTGAACTCATGGTTTTCAATAGACACAGATATATATAAAAATGAATACAGATGGAAGAATGTGTGGTTGTGCACATACATATTTCTCTAGCTCAGTCCACTGGAGAAGGCCTGGGAGCAGCAATAGTTCAAGAACAGTGAGCACCCCTCATGCTCACATCTTCACTTCTAAACACTTCCCTCCACTAAAAGGAGTCAGGACCCCTTGGAGAACTGGTTGAGTCCAGGCCTGGGGCAAGGAAAGTACAAGATGAGCCTGGAACACCTTTTGTGCCAAAAAATAAGAAAGTGCCCGAAGGATGAAGGAACACATAAAAAAGATCCAGGAGCCAGCAAGAAGAGCCAAATAAGGGGCTATTTGAACATCAAAATAACTAATGACAGTAGCTGATTATAGTTCATTGAATAAAATAAGAGTCCATGAGTCCATACCAATGTAAATAAGTAAAGAGGAAGTTTGATCGTGACCATGATAATTACATAATTTTAAAAAATACCTCCCCATAAAATACATATTCCTTAAAAAGGAAAAAGTAACTTTATGGTGGAGAAATCTGGCAGATGTTACCTTGATAGTTAAAGTGACTAAAGTTCAGTACTTCCCTGGCAGAGGAGATGAGCCAAGGCGGGTCCCCAGGGCGGGGCTTGTCCGCGCACTCTGGAGGTGCTGATCCCTGCCGTTCCCCCAAACGTGGGAAACTCCACTGCACAATTTGTGGTGGTGGGGGCCTACGTAAAAAAAAGTGACTAACATTCATACTTCAAGTATAATGGGACAAATAGAAATTGAATGTACCTGATAAGGTTCGAGGAAAACACAGCTTAATTTCTGTGATATTTCTGCCAAACATACATAATCTGAATCAAATCATGAAGAAACATCTGATAACCCCAAACTGAAGAACAAACGGGAAAAGAACTGGCCTATAATCTTTGAAAAGAAACTGGGGAACTATTCTAAATTGAAAGAGATTAAGGAAACACAACAATTGTAACTTTGTGAATCAATGGATGTTAACTAGACTTAATGTGGTGATCATTTCTAAATATATACCCGTATCGAATCCTATCCATTTAAGACTAATATAATGTTATATGTCAATTATATCTCAATTAAAAAAAAAAAGACATGACCAACACTGGCCACATGCGGCTCTGGAGGAGATTATTTTGCTCTAAACATTATTGGGCCAAATGGTAAAGTTTAGAATGGGGCCCTGGCCAGTGTTGCTCAGTGGTTAGAGCGTCATCCATACACTGAAAGGTCAAGGGTTCAATTCCCAGTCAAGGGCACATACTTGGATTGCATTGGGGTGAGTTTAGGAGGCAACCAATTGATGCATCTCTCACATCCATGTTTCTCTCTCCCCCCTTCCCTCCCTCCCTTCCACTCTCTCTAAAAATCAATGGAAGAAAATATCCTCTGGCTAGGAATAACAAAAAACAAACAAACAAAAATTTAGAATGGGGTCTAATGATTACAGTGTTGACAGAAGGATACAATTATTGTGCTAATTAGGGCAAGTCTCAGTTTAACTTCACGATGGTTCCAGCAATGCTGCCGATGTCTATGGTGCTTGCAACCAGGGCCATCTTCTCCCAAACATCCGTCTCGCTGACTGTGTCTCCTCCACTTCCTCTATGAAGGGATGGTCCCATCTTAGGAGTGTGGAGTTTTGAGTTTCTTCTCGGGCTTGAATTGTGCTGTCCAGGGCTGGTAGGTCCTCCGCAGGAACCTCCACTGTGCCCTGTGCTGGGGGCAGCCGCGCTGGCAAGCTCCTGCATTCACTGGGCCCATCACGAGCATCTGTGTTTCTCATGTCATCTCCAGTCTAACAGGAAGACCTGCAAGCACCTAGAAATGATGTATTTCCTAAAACAGAAAGTAGAGCTTACGGGTACAACGTCCTTAAGTTCCATTGTGTGTGTGTGTGTGTGTGTGTGTGTGTGTGTGTGTTCTTAATCCTCAGGGTATAGCTACTGGTATCTATTGGAGGAATAAAAAGCTATCAAATCTCAGTCTCAGAGTTTTCTAAACAGATGATCTCAGGCGAGGAAGGGTGGGGGCTGGGACACAGTGGGGGAAGCCAGGTCCAGAGGATTCCTCTGTATTCATTTGCCTCCAACAATCACAACAGCTGGTCCTTCTGAAGAGCAAACTTTCCTGCTTTACAGTAACACCAATTGTATAGTGACAAGCAAATATCTGTGGTTTCTACTGCTGACAAACTCACAGGTACTGCAAATACTACTGTGCTTCATTTTTGTCTTTTTCCTACATTCATAATGGAAACTAATGGTGCATTTTATTTAGAGGTTAGTGAATAAAGATGTAATCTTTTTCATCCAAGTTTATGAACCCACTGAGTTCTAGCCACCGACCCAGGTTCAGGACACCTGGGTTATCACGTGGCAAGTCTGACAGCCCAGATATCCCTGCGAGAAAGGACCCACAGAAAGCCCCTGTCTTAGGACACAATGCGGGCTGATATCAGAGCAAAGGCTCCAGGCATCGGGACAGAAGGGTGGCAGTGAGTCACCATCTGGAGAGAAAGTCTGATGAACTTGGTGATGGTTGGGACTTGAGAGTTGATGGTGATTCTGAACAATTCGGAAGAGCAGTTTGGCAGGAAGAGGATGAATGTTTGCAAAGTGCAATGGCTTTGCCAGGGGATGCAGTGCCTGCTACTGGAGACTTCAGCCCACACCCCTCCAAGTGCCCACTGAAACTTCCAAGTGGGTGTGGCCCTCAGGGAAGTAGGCCTGCCATCCTAAATACCCAGTCCACCATCTTATCACTTATAACTCCAGGATTAAAGATCTGTTCTGCAAGACTTCCTAGCCCTGCCCCTCAAAAGGCAAATCCATTTTAAAGAACTTTCATTTACATTTTGGTCTGAATGAGTTTATCCAACCTTCCCTGAGAGTATTAGCCCTCATTCCCCACACCCACCACTTCCCAGAAGCTCAGTGAACAAAAACTCTTCCAGTCAAACAAGGCTAAATTATGTAAAAAGGGGACCCACCAGCAGAACATTACTGTCTCTATTGCTTCAAGTTTGGACAGACTGTGCCCCATCCCCTCATGCCCACTCTCGACTCTAGAGCACTTTCTCCATGAAGGGTGGAGTGGGTCACACTGTAAGGATGATCAGGGGGCAAAGTATCAGTAAGTGATATCCCTAAACAAGTTGTGTGCAAATGTACCCAGGTGGCGTGCAACCAGTGGGGCCCCAAAGGGCACATTTTATTGACCTGTCAGGAGCATCAGAGACACCCAGAGAAAGAGTCCAGCATTCCCTGTGGACTCCTGGGATTACAGAGAGAACGGAAGACCCTCCTGCCAGACCTGTTGTTGGGGGAAGGGCTAGGATGGTCAATAGCTCGTAAACATTGGTTATTTTTTCCTAACTATAAAAGCAAAACTAGCCTGGCAGGTGTGGCTCAGTGGTTGAGCATAGACCCATGCACCAAGAGATTCAATTCCCAGTCAGGACACATGCCTGGGTTGTGGGCCAAATCTCCAGTGGGGGGTATGCAGGAGGCGGCCAATCGACGTTCTCTCTCATCAATGTTTCTATCTCTCTCTCCCTCTGCCTTCCTCTTTCTCTAAAATCAATAAAGAAAAAAAATTTTTAAGCAAAACTAAATGATTCCAAGCAAGACCCAAAGGCAATTAATCTATTCCTTTCCAGTTCTTTTCCCTTGCATCTGTTATAGGCCTGAGAACTTACCTGCAAATAGAGTATACAGGCACTTTGATTTCCTTTTTTGAAACAAAGCAAAGCAAAACAAAAGAACATAAGTGATATCATACATTCTTATTGTGTAGAAAAAGTGGGTAGAGTGGCATTATTCTGCTTGCCAAAATTACTTGTGTAGCTTCTAAAAATACTTATTTAAAAAACCTTATATATATTTTTCTCATCATATCACTGAAAATTCCTGATAATCATAATTTTTAGCAATGCCTAATACTTCACTGTAGAGACATAGCACAATTTATTTAATTGATTTCCGAACTTGAGATATTTAAGTTGTTTTACATTTACATGATTAAATATGATGACTTTTTTTTCTTTATTGCTTTTTAGAGAGAAAGGAAGGCAGAGGGAAAGAGACATAGAAACACTGATGAGAGAGAACATCGATTGGCGGCCTCCTGCATGTCCCCCACTAGAGATTGACCCCACAACCTGGGCATGTGCCCTGACCAGGAATTGAACCAGCGACTTCTTGTTGCATGACTCAACGCTCATCCACCCTGCCACACTGGCCAGGCTGAAGATGATTTTTTTTAATTCCTCACCTGAGGATACTTTTCTATTTATCATCAGATAGAGTAAGAGGGAGGGAGAGAGAGGGAGTGACAGAGAGAAACATGGATGTGATAGAGCCACATAGACTGGTTGCCTTCCGCACAACCTAACCAGGGCCAGGGACGAACCGCAACCAAGGTATGTGCCCTTGACCAGAACTCAAACCTGACACTCTAACCGCTGAGCCAAACTGGCCAGGGAAAGATGATTTTTATGATGAATGTCTTTGGGTCTTTTGGGGATGTGTTGAATTATAAGAAGGTTAAGGAAATGGACTGGGTGGTCAGAAGGACTAAATTCAAATCCTGCTCCCCTCAGTCATCTGTGTCATTAGAGTCTTAGTTTCCTGGACTGCAAAAAGAAAGTCCTCAAAACAAACCCAATCTCATAGAATTTTTTTTTTTTTTTTTATCCTCACCCAAGGACATTTTTCCATTTTTTGTTCAGGTAGAGTGGGAGGGAGAGAGAGGAACAGAGAGAGAGAGAGAAACATCGATGTGAAAGGAACACATCGAGTGGCTGCCACCCGCACAACCGACCAGGGCCGGGGACAAACTGCAACCGAGGTACGCGCCCTTAGCGGGAACCGAACCCGGGTCTCTCAGGACCGCAGGCCGATGCTCTAATCGCTGAGCCAAACCGGCCAGGGCTGGAATTTTTTAATAGTTTACTTGAGATATAATTCACATACTGTACAATTCACCCATTTAAAGTATAAATTCAATGGGTTTTGCAGAATTCAATGATATTGAACATACAAAATGTCACCTCTATCAATAATTCTTTGATCATAATTTACATTATTTTCCTAGGCTGGGTTCTTAGAACCAGCAATAGAGGATAAAAGCCTAGAAACCTCTTAAATGTTTTGGGAACAGGCCTTGTGAAGATAGGAGGTGTTCTTCTGAGCATTTAAAATTTTTGTTTGTTTCTGTTTTGTTTTGGTTTTTGAAGGGGTGTTTGGATAGAATTTGAATCACTGGGGAAGTTGGTATAAAATTGTTGGGCCATTTGACTCATGAGGCCCTCTTTCACTCTCCCCTATGTAGCCTGAACTATACTCACTTCCAAACCCACACACACAGAGTAATTAGGGGAAGTTGATTCCGATTCACTGAATCACCCTGCCCTGTCACACGCGCGCACGCACACACACACACACACCTGCCCCCGCAGAGCCATCTTGAGATTTACTCATTCAGTGAGGGTTGCATGGGCACCATCTCTAATTGTCCATCTTAATTCACACTAGGCACAATGATGACGAGCTGGTAGGAAGGTGAGGTGGTACCACCAATATCATGGGGTGACCATCCTACCTACCAACCAACCATAAAAACATACTCCATTTGGCTGTGGGAGGACTGACTGCAGGGTTCAGGCCTGAGTTAGCAAGGTGTCAGCCCAATCCGGGAGTGTGTTGCACCAGTGTAGTGTGTGGGTGACTCTTCAGGCATCACTGCAGGTGTGGGAGCAGGTTACGTGACATGGGTGTGGGTTAGGTGGTGAGGATGAGAGGAAGGTGCAGGGAGGGTAGATGAAGTCAGAGGTGGGTGAGGGTGGAGGTGAGGAATGGGGCCCCAGCTGGGGGTTGGACCTGGTAGTTAGACCAGTAGTTTGGAACCATTTTTGGGTCATGGCCTCTAATGAGAATCTCCTGGATGCTAAGGAAAGAATACATACACACACACATACACACAGGCATGTATACACTGACCCACAAATTTTGCACATGGTGTTGGGGGAACCCAGAAAGTTCATACAAGGGTCAGGATTAAGAACTTCTGGTATTAACTAGATCGCAGGGACTTGTCAGGGAGAAATCCCAAGGCTGCATTAAGGGATTGAGAATGGCCCTGGCAGAGCAGCTCAGTTGGTTAGAGTGTCGTCCGGATCTACCAAGGTTCGGGGTTCAATCCCTGGTTAGAACATACAAGAATCAACCAATGAATTAATAGATAAGTGGAATAACAAACTGATGTCTCCATCTCCCTCTGGTGACTACCTCTCTCCCCCCACCCCCTTCTTTTCTCCTAAAAAAAAAAAAAAAAAATCAATAAATTATGAAAAGAGAGAAAGATTGAGAATGTTTGTGTCTTCTTGTGTGACAGAGATTTACGGAGGCTTGCAGATGTGGAAATTAAATTCCAAAGTCCACTTATTTCACAAATGCTTCATTTTCTTTCCATTTTTATTTTTATTTATTTATTTTTTTGGTATGTGCCCCTAGTGGGAACCGAACCCAGGACTGTCTGGTCCACAGGCCAACGCTCCAAATGCTGAGCCAAACCAGTCAGGGCTCCCATTTTTATTTTGAAAAAATTTCAAATCTGCCAAAATGTTACAAACTCATATAGTCCAACTGCATTCTCCAATTGTCAAGGTTTCTCCTAGTGGCTTCCCTCTCCCTGTGTATGCTTGTGCTCACAGGAACCCATGTTTTTCCGGAGAACCATTGGAGGACTAGCTGTAGATCCTATGATTTCCCCACTAAACACTTGGCATGTAACTTCTAAGATCAAGAGATTCTCCTGCATAACCACAGTATAATCCTCACACTCACAACATTGAACGATCCCATTATGTAATGTATATCCCCTATTCAAATTTCCCCAGCAGTTCCAATAGTGTTCTTTTAGTTGTATTCTTTTTTCCTTCCCTTCCCCTCCTCCCCCTCCTTTTCTTCCTGCCTTTTTCATCCAGGATCAAATCCAGATGTATATACTTCATTTAGTTATATCTTTCAGAATCCTTTAATCAAGGAAACCACTTCAGAGTTTTATTTTGTTTTCTCTTGTGACATTGACATTTTTGAAGAATTCAGGCTAGCTGTTTTGTAGCATATTACCTCATTTGGATTTGTCTGATTGTGTTCTTGTGATTAGATTCAAGTTAAGCATTTTTGGCAGATATCATGTCCCTTCATAGTGCATCATGTCAAAGGGACAGTTGGTCTCTTATTGAAGATAAGTTTGATTCATAGTGAAAGTGATGACCTCCAGGTTCCCCGTTGTAATTAATAAGTGAGCTATGGGTTACATAGTGTTCATTGAAAGGCTCCAACTGTGGTGAATGCTGAGTGAACCAGGGATGAGCATGCAGACTGAGTCCTTGTTCTCATGCTGTTTTTCCAGTGGAGGAGATAGACAATAGCCTAGGAGACAAATAAATAATTACAAAATATGTCATTTTCCGAAGGATGTGGATAGGGGGCTGAGGTAGAGAAGTATCAACTCTAACATTGAAAGAGAACTTAGCCCTGGCCAGTGTGGTGTGGTCCTGTGCACCAAAGGGTTGTCGGTTCGATTCCTGGTCTAGGCTCATGCCCAGGTTGCTGGCTCAATCCCTAGTGGGTGTTGTGCAGGAGGCAGCTGATTGATGTTTCTCTCTCATACCGATGTTCCTCTCCTGCTCTTTCCCCTCCCTTTCTCTCTCTCTAAAATCAATAAAACCATTTTTTTAAAGTGAACTTAAATGTGAGACTTGAAGAGGATTAAGGAGTCAAGTATGGGAAGGTGGAAAAGAGGAGGTAGAAGTGGCCAAATTTGTAGGATGCAAGGAACTGAAAGATGTGTGTTTGGTCCTTTCAGGGAGGGAAAACTAATAGGAGAAAAGCCACGGGTGTGGTAATAATAATATTGAGCACTTAATATCTGCTAGACAGTGCTCTAAGAGTTTTACATGGTTTACCTTGTCTAATTCTCCCCATAGACCTGTGAAATAGGTGCCATTGCTGTTTTTATGCTGTAAAATCTTTAGCACAGAGAGGTTAAGTTATTGGTCCAAGGTCACACAGCTTGTAAGTAGCATATCTGGGATTCAAACCTGGATGGATCTGACCCCACAGTCTGTGCTCTTAACTATATCAAGAAAGAGAAAGTAGGGTTTCATCTAGAAAACAGACTGTGAAAAAGGATTGGAGTCAGAGCATCCTGCACTGAGCAAGGAAGTTCTCTTGACAGAGGATGTGGGATAGGAACACAAGGCAAAAGAAAGGCCCAGAACATCAAAGAGAGAAGAAGAGTGTTAAGGGCTAGAAGACAACATACTAATATAGGCCCAAGCGTGCTTGGCTGTCCTGCCGTGGTCCATGCCCAACCCCTCGCCTGTGCCTTCAGGCAGGGCTCTCACAATTCTGCTCTCCGTCCTCCCAAACAAAACCAGTGGATTTACCTAGTCTCTAAATTTCCCCCACAACTTGCTTTTTAATTACAAAAGAAAAAACAAGGACTTCACAGTGAGCGACCTGGCCAACTCCAGTTTAACCAAGCGAGGGACGAGAATACTGTGAAGGCTCACAGGCGAGGGTCTGAAAGGAAGAGAAGGGTTTTAGGAGGAAAGCTCTGGATGAAGAGAGAAGGGAAATGTTGTTATAGAGGAGTCTATAGGTGCCCGGGCAGGCTCCATCAGGGAAGACGGGGTGTCTCTGGGAGGGAAGGAGAAATCTGGACGTGGGGGAGGTTCTGAGTGACAAGAGCGAGGCGCTGGAGATGACTTGATGGGAACAGTCTGGGTGACAAGAGGTCAGCATAAGGTCCTTAGAAGAGGTCGGGGTGGGTAAACTCTGCATGAATGGAGGGCGGGCGTGGGGTAGGGACCTCCAGGACAGTCCCGAAAGGGTACACGAAGGGTAAAGCTCTGAAGCAGCAGTTTGTGGGTGGGGTGCCCTGTGAGCGCGTCCGCCCAGATGGCCTGGGAGCGTTGGGCGTGGGGGTCTCGGAGGCGGGGGCGGGGCCGGGCCTGGCCCGCGCGGCCCGCCGGGTCCCCCCGCGCTGCAGGGGGCGCTGTGAGCCTGGGCGGTCCCGGGCCGGGCGGCGGCCGCTCCTAGAGAGAGCAGCCCTTTTTCCGGGTTTCCTCCTCCTCCTCCTCCTTCGCCGCCGCCGCCGCCGCCACCGCTGCCCCTTTCCCGGCCGGCGGCCGCCGCTGCTGGTGCCGCCGCCGCCGTCGCCGCCGTCTCGGGGCCGCGAGCCGAGTGGAGGCCGCCGCGGAGCGCGAGAGCCGCCCGCCCCGCCGGCCGCCCCAGGGCCCGGCCGGCTCGGCCGGCGCCCCCCGCGCCCCCAGCCCGCCCGCCCCCGCGGGCCCGGCCTGGCGTGGCCGCCCGCCGCCGCGCTCCTCCTCCTCCTCCTCCGGCGGCCCACGGCCCGCCGCCTCCTCCGCCTGCCGCCCCGCGCCCCGAGCCGCGCCGCCGCCCTCGGCGCCCCGCGGCGCCCCCCGGTCCCGCCCGCCATGCCCGGCCCGGCCGCGGGCAGCAGGGCCCGGGTCTACGCCGAGGTGAACAGCCTGAGGAGCCGCGACTACTGGGACTACGAGGCTCACGCCCCGAGCTGGGGGTAAAGCCGCCGCCGCCCCCCGGGGCCCTCACCCCGCCCCGCCCGGCCGCCCCCCGCCGCTCCCGCCGCCCCTCTGCTGGGCCCGCGCGTCCCCGGGCGCGGTGGCGGCAGAGCCTGTCCTCGTTCCCCGCCCTGCTCGGCCTTTCTCCCCGCCGTGCGCCCCCTCGCCCAGAACCCCGAGGACTGCTTTCTGTCTGGGAGAAGCGTGGGGTCCAGGGACCAGGGCCTGGTGGAAGAGAGGGAGCAGCCCCTTCTCACACTTTCGGGTTTTGGGGGGGCTCCGGGAAGTCAACAGCTGCCCTCCGGAGCTATTAAAATTCTCTGCCTTTTTAGTTTTTGAGATGAGGCTGGGTGGGAGGAAATTGTAAAAAGATGTCCAGAATCTCAAAGCAGGCGCGGGGTGCTTCAGGGTGTGAAACACGGGCAGGCGCACTGGCGCCCGGGCGGAGGGGCGCCCTCTGAGCCTCGGGTGGGCGCTCTGCTTACCTGTCCAGATGGGCTCGGAGCGGTGCCTTCCCACGTTATGAGGGAACAATTAAGTTAGGAGCTCTGTGTAGGGTGAAGGGCGCCAAGTCTGTGTTGTGGCCTTCATTTAGGGAGTGTTGTGGCTGATGGGTAGACACTTCCAAGTGCTTGAATAGTGGAAATGGCTGGGTGAGGTGTGTAATGTGTCTAGACTTGGTTAATCCCAAATCCTGGCATTTATGTTCCCCTCTTGCCTTTTACAGTAATCAAGATGATTACCAACTGGTTCGAAAACTTGGTCGGGGAAAGTATAGTGAAGTATTTGAAGCCATTAACATCACCAACAATGAGAGAGTGGTTGTAAAAATTCTCAAGGTGAGTGTCTTATGAGTGGAATTACATTTTTTACCCCCACAGATCAAAAGGATACAAACTACCCCAGCCACATTCTAGAATGAGCAGTCCAAGCTCTCACTGTACATCGCATAGGTCCTTCTCCCACCCCATTTTCCTGTGAACTTTGAAGAAAATATGCAGACCTATCTCAAATCTAACATGATAGTTCAGGAACATCCTTGTTTTGAATTGTAATTATGGACTCCCAGAGTGAAAATTCCAAAGGGGCTCCATCTGTTTCTAAATAAATAGGTATTCAGAAGAGAGAAAGGCCTGTTTATGAAGATCCTATCATTCCAAGGGCTCCTTGAGTTTGTTACTTGGTGCTCTTAAGTTATTCCAGAAGGGAAATTGGAAAAACTGGAAGCAGCTTCAAAGATAAGTTTGCAGCCTAAACGGAGGGAAACACCCCAGTGGATGATCGCTGTTTCTTTTCCTTTGGCGATGAAAGTTTCAGGTGGGGCAGAAACAGGGAGCCAGTATGCTGGAAGGTTCATTGTTGCTTATCAGCCAGCAAAGTGAAATTGGAAGCAATAGATGAGTACATTCATAATCGCTAAATTAAAAAGTGGAACAACACAGTGTGTGTTTGGTTTAGCAGCGTAAGTTTGGCCTTTTGTCATCTCTTGAATGAAGACCTCATCTTCGTGAGCCTGAAGAGTTGGCTAAGTTCTCCTTTAGATAACAATTGTGTCACTTTAACAGTGTTTTATAGAATGTACTAAAAAGTAATTTTTCGAATTGGTGAAGGGTCCTCATCATTGCCGGATCATTGAATGTGTGTGCATGTAATTTACTGAAGTATTGAGAAGACCAAAGAGTAATTAAGCACTTTTACAGATGCAAGATTTCCAGTGTGCCCATTTTGCAGAGGCTCTGAATAAGAATGTGGGGTTAAAAGACTTTCTGTGTCTGAAGGACAGGGTTAGGGCACCTGTGTCTGAAAAGTCACCTTTCAAAAAAGTGATCAACTCTTACTCAGTACCATCTTAGCCTAGTAATAAAGAAGCAGAATTGCAGTAGAGAGAAATAAGCAGTTATTTGTGCTGTCGGAATCACTGGGGTGTGAGAAGGGAGAAGAGAAGTTGATGCTGAAGATGTGGAGTTTGATTCCCCTCCTCCCTAAATAGGAATTGCACCTACAAAGTCACATGGCCCCCTTTTTTTTTTCTTCACAAGCATAAATACTTAAAGAAAGGTTCCTTTCAGAGAGGTCACCTGGGGAGCCACACAATTTTCGCCTGTATACATGAGCGTAAATGTTTTATTTTATTTTATTTTTTTTTTATCCTCACCCGAGGATATTTTTCCATTTTTTGTACAGATAGAGTGGGAGGGAGAGAGAGGAAAGGAGAGAGAGAGAGAGAGAAACATCGACGTGAAGGGACACATCGAGTGGCTGCCACTCGCACGACCAACCAGGGCCGGGGACAAGCTGCAACTGAAGTACGTGCCCTTAGCGGGAACCGAACCCGGGTCTCTCCAGACCGCAGGCCGACGCTCTAACCGCTGAGCCAAACTGGCCAGGGCTAAATGTTTTAAATATAAGGTGCTTAAAGTCTTTCTAGGAAGTAAGTAAGGCATAAATTGAAATTAGGAATAATCTGTATTCGCTGCTGTGCATTCAGAAGAATGAACTGTTTACTTGAAAGCAAATCCAGAAAACTGTTTAAACTTTTGAGTTAGGGCAGCATTTTTTGAATAAGTACAGCTTCCTATGGTATCTTTTTTGAAAGGAACAGTAGTCAGGTGTATGCATAAGTAACAGTACATTCCTTTAGGAAAGCATCACATTTCTCTTTAGTCATCCTTCTGGAGAACTTGATAGCATCAGTTGCTGGATAGTTTTTTCCCCGTTGTAAAGATTTGCAGGATACATTGTTTAGGGAAACCATTATGGAAGCTGAAGGTTATTTTTACAGACAAGAAACCTAAGCACAAAAAAGAACTCATCTAACATCGCTACGTTGAAATGACCCATAGCCAGAACTCTTGTTTCCTATTTCTTTCTGTCTCTTATGGCACATTTTAGCATCATAATGTTGAGTGCAGAATAAGTTCCAGTGTTCTGGAATAAAACTTGGGAGGCCCTTTAATGCTCTAGTTAGAGAAGTGTTATTTCTTGTTTCTTTTCGATGCAAATTCTTTTCAGGGTGTGGGATGAACCACCTTGATTCCACTGGTGAAAAATATGTTCACTTTATATTTTTCAAAGCCCTGTGGCATTTCTATCCAGATTTTGTTCTAGCTGAAGGATGGGATAAGAACTAATGGTATTATTGTGGTTTTCTTATTGTTCTGATAGGCTGGATTAAATTCCCCCCCCCCCCCCCCCAAAGAATAGGGTCTTGATCCAAAGTTGTGCTCCTCTATTCAGAGAAGTTGAAATTTTGACCAGTAACTGCTATTATGGTGTTTAGTCATAGGGAATTAGGTTCTTCACAGAGTACCAGCTGCTCATAATTTGGAGAAATCTGGGAAAAGCTTCCTCTTCATGTAGGCCTACTATATTACACCTGCAGGAAGGAATACATGTGTTAAAGTGTACATAGGGACCCAGATAGAAGGTACATTCCTTGAGGACTAGGGGTGTCTTAATGCTTTCCAGTATAAGAATGGTTGGATGATAAAGAATCACAGAGGAATTTTATATCATTTAATTTGCATCAGTAATAGATTTTTAAGTATTTTATTGATCAAAGCATATTGATTTTTTTTCCCCTTTGTTGGTTTTTAGAGAGAGAGGAAGTGAGAGGGAGAGAGATAGAAACATCAGTGAGAGAGAACATCGCTTGGCCGCCTCCTGCATGCCCCTCACTGGGGATCGGGCCTACAACCTGGGCATGTGTCCTGCCTGGGGATCGAACCAGTGACCTCTTGGTGCATGGGTCGACACTCAACCACTGAGCCACACTGGCCGGACAAAGCATATTGATTATTAAGATACTTCAGGAATTTGAAATTGATGAGCAGCCCCTGACAGGTGTAGCTCAGTTGGGTGTCATCCCGCGCACCAAAGGGTTGCTGGTTCAGTACCTGCTTGGGGCACATGCCTAGGTTTCAGGCTCCATCCTCGGTGGAGGGCATGCCAGCCAATCAGTGTTTCACTCTCACATCAGTGTGTCTCTCCACCCCTACTCCCCCTTCTGTCTCTAAACAAATAAGTAAATAAATAAAAGTACTTTTTTTAAAAAAAAAAGAAAGAAATTGACGAGCACAGCTTTACTGCCTATCCTTAAGTGAAATTCTGAAGCCAAAATCTTTTTTTTTTTTTTTTTTAATCCTCACCCGAGGATATTTTTCCATATTTTGTACAGATAGAGTGGGAGGGAGAGAGAGGAAGGGAGAGAGTGAGAGAAACATCGACGTGAAGGGACACATCGAGTGGCTGCCACCCGCACGACCAACCAGGGCCGGGGACAAACTGCAACCGAAGTACGTGCCCTTAGCGGGAACCAAACCCTGGTCTCTCCGGACCGCAGGCTGACACTCTAACCGCTGAGCCAAACCGGCCAGGGCGAAGCCAAAATCTTAAAAGAAAACTTTCCAGTCAATAAGGTGATTGTATCTTTTTTTTTTTTTCTTTTAAGAGAGAGAAACATCAATTTATTGCTCTCCTTGTTCATGCATTCATTGGTTGATAAACGTGCCCTAACTGGGATCGAACCTGCAACCTTGGCGTATCAGGATAATGCTCTAACCAACTGAGCTACCTGGCCAAGGCTGGTTATATCTTTTCTGGCAGAAATTGTTTTCAGGAGAAAGGAAAGAAATGGGGGAAGGGATAGTAAGTGTTGATATAACAGGGCAGAAGGCTACTTCAACGCCTAAAGTTTCATCTTTTGATTCTGAAAAATCAATTTTTCACTTCCTTTGTAGTACCTCTTAGGAAGGTGTACACAGAGCTAAAAAGCATTTAGCCATTTTGGACAACTTTTAGCATTTTGTGAGCACCACTTGTATGTGCATTTTAGCCCTTCTTGGGGTCCTTGAGGTTCTTTAAATTACAGTTTCCCGAATAGAAGTTCAGAGCAATACCACATTTTTTAAAAGCGAGACCCAGAGAGAGCATGCTGTTTACTGAGGGTCATTTGGTCAGGGGGTGGAAACAGTACCTTTAGGACTCTTTTCTTATGGGAGACATGAGGAGCACAGTTAGGACATTTGTTAGATATTTGACTTCTTGATGTACTGCAAGGATTGATGAACACTCACTAGAAGTCAAGTTAACTTACTGTTAATGATTTTTGGAGTTACTCTTTTGAAAGGAAATACACAACTTTGGTGGGTTGCTGAATGAAGTGTGGAATAGGTGGATGCTCAAGAGAGCTATGTGGATGTGGACAGCGCTTCTGATTTGTATCCACAGCAGCACATTTGATGCCTAAGTGAAATGTTACTTTTTATTATTATTATTATTTTTTATCCTTACCCGAGGACATTTCTCCATTTTTTGTACAGATAGAGTGGGAGGGAGAGAGAGGAAGAGAGAGAGAGAGAAACATTGATGTGAAGGGACACATCGAGTGGCTGCCACCCGCACGACCAACCAGGGCCGAGGACAAACTGCAACCGAAGTACGTGCCCTTAGCGGGAACCGAACCCGGGTCTCTCTGGACCGCAGGCCGACGCTCTAACCGCTGAGCCAAACTGGCCAGGGCTACTTTTTATTTTTTAATCCATAGAGTTCCTCCCAAGTCTCATCATGATCACTTGCCAGATTTTTTGGTTAATGGTTATATCCCTTTAATATATTAGAGATTTTTGGAGAGTAAACCATGTGTGAAAATAATATCTTGATATAAAGTACCCATTTTTATGTATAGAGCATGGCTCCAGATAAAAAGCGCCTAATATTAGGATCCACCACCTTAAAATCAGGTTGGTATAGTGTGAGCAGTGCTATAAATGGGGGCATAGGACTTGGGTTCTAGAAGAAACTTAGTTTATACTCACTTGACTCTGTTTTCTCGTCTGTAAAATGGGTATTCCTTTCTTGTTTAACTCCCAGGGTTGTTGGGAGAATCAAATGAGATATAGATAGATGGGTAGGTAGATAGAGGATAGTGTTTTAGTAATCTACAAGATCGTTGTCTGTCCTGACAGGGAGAGGCTTGGAAAACAGCCTGCTTGGATTCAGATGTTAATTCTAGAATTTAGAGAAGTTCTATGATGTTGAGCAGTTAATTTTTTTTCCAATTTTTATTTATTTTTGTTACAGATGTTTCTCATTTTTCCCCCTTAGACATCCTCCTTCCCACCCGACCCCTCCTATTCCTCCAGCATTGTTGTCTATGTCCATTGGTTATGCATACATGCACATAAGTTCTTTGGTTCATCTCATCCATCCTCCCCGCCCTCCTCCTCTGATGTTTGTCAGTCTGAACCATACTCCTTTCTATGTCTCTGGGTCTGTTTCGTTCATCAGCCCACCTTGTTCATTATATTCCACAAATAAGTGAGATCATGTGGTATTTGTCTTTCTCTGCTTGGCTTATTTCGCTTAGCATAATACTCCCCAAGTCCCTCCATGTCATCTCAAAGGATAAAAGATCTTTCTTTCTTAAAGCTGCATAGTATTCCATTGTATATATGTACCACAGCTTTTTTATCCACTAATCTATTGATGGACACTTGGGCTGTTTCAAGATTTTAGCGATTGTAAATAGTGCTGCTATGAACATAGGGGTACATATATTCTTTCTGATTGGTGTTTCAGGCTTCTTAGGTTATATTCCTAGAAGTGGGATCACTGGGTCAAATGGAAATTCAATTTTTAATTTTTTGAGGTAACACCATAGTGTTTTCCACAGTGGCTGCACCAGTCTGCATTCCCACCAGCAGTGTAGTAGAGTCCCCTTTTCTCCACACCCTCACCAACACTTGTTGTTTGATGATTTGTTGATGGTGGCCATTCTGACAGGTGTGAGGTGATACCTCATAGTCATTTTAATTTGCATCTCTCTGATGATTAGTGATGTTGAGCATTTCTTCATATGTCTCTTGGCCATTTGTATGTCCTGTTTGGAGAGGTGTCTATTTAGGTCCTCTGCCTATTTTTTAATTGGGTTCTTTGTCTTCCTTTTTGTTGAGTTGTATGAGCACTCTATATATTTTGGAAATTAACCCCTTATCTGATGTATTGTTGGCAATTACGCTCTCCCATTCAGTGTGTTCCCTTTCCATTTTGATGGTTGTTTCTAGAGCAGTTATTTAAATTTTGTGCTTTAGTGTTCTGTAAGACTGTGCTAAAAATACTCATCTCAGAATACTATTAAATGTTGATTAAAATGTGCTTAAAACAGTGCCTGGCACTTATAAAGCAATAAAAATAGTAACAGTATGTCAGTTGGGCCAAGTGCATGGTTTTTGGGGGTGGAACCAATGGTAGAAAGGACTACCAGTCTCTCAGTTGGATTCAGAAGGCCTGCTGTATGGTTCGCCTTTTTAAATAAAAAAATTTAAGTCCTGGTTGGTTTGGCTCAGTGGGTAGAACGTCGGCCCACAGACCAAAAGAGGCCTGGGTTCGGTTCCCGCTAGGGGCGTGTGCCTCTGTTGCTGTTTGTCACTGGCCCCGGTTGGGGTCATGTGGGTGGCGACCAGTCAGTGTGTCTCTCTCTCTCATGTTGGTGTTTCTCTCTTTCTCCTTCCTTCCTTCTCTCCCTCCAGCTCTCAGGCAAAAATGTCCTCGGGTGAGGATTTAAAAAAAAAATTTAAATCCTGAGAGTAAACAGTTACCCTCAAGGAATTGATAAAATTGGAAAGATAAAGCTTGAAAGATTAGGGGAAAAGTTACTGTGAAGAAATAACATTGCTCAGATAATGTTTATATTTAGGTCAGTCCCCGTAGATTTTAGAGATGCTACCAAGAAAAAGTAAATGCTGTCATCCAGGCTGAACTTTCTTCCTTAATTTATCCTACATTCCTGGTAACCAGTGTTTTTGTAAGTATTTATTGCAGATGATGAAATTTATATCTTAGTTGGGTAATCATTTCTTTGGTAGTGGAATAAAAGTAAATCCAGATTTGAAAGTTCTGCACTATAGTCCAGTCTTGAATTTATCAATTAATTTGAAATACAAAAAAATTAAAATGGAACTTTGCCTGTTAAATATTTGCTGGCATTTATTCTTATACCTTTGGTGGTAAATGTTAGTTTACATATTCAATCATAATTAAATGCTAGGAATTGAAATCATTCTCAGATCTGGCTTTTTTTTTTTTAATCCTCACCTGATGATTTTTTTCCATTGATTTTTTTTTTTTTTTTTTTTTTTCAGATAGAGTGGAAGGGAGAAAGAGGGAGAGAGAAACATTAATGTGAGAGAGACACATTCATTGACATTCATTGACTGGTTGCCTCCCGAAATACCCCAACTGGGGCCGACCCCAACCAGGGCCGGGGATCTAACTGTAACCGAGATACGTGCTCTTGACCAGAATCGAACCCGAGACTCTTTGGTTCTCGGGCCAACACTCTAACTGCTGAGCTAAACTGGCCAGGGCTCAGATCTGGCTTTTTAACATTTTTTTTTTTTCCTATCCTCACCCGAGGACATTTTTCCATATTTTGTTCAGATAGAGTGGAAGGGGGAGAGAGAGAGAGAGAGAAACATTGATGTGAAAGGGACACAGAGTAGCTGCCACCCGCATGACCCAACCAGGGCCTGGGACAAACTGCAACCGAGGTATATGCCCTTAGCGGGAACCGAACCCGGGTCTCTCTGGACGGCAGGCCGACGCTCCAACCGCTGAACTAAACTGGCCAGGGCAGATCTGGCTTTTTAAAAAACTGCTCTGAGTAAATAAATAGGACAGATTACTGACTTTATCAACTTTTGTGTTTCCAAGCATCCCATAACTAAATTTTTCTTTTGTTTCAAAATTTGGAAATGTTGGTAAATAGGGAAAGAGAAAAAGTACCTTAGTCTTGGATTACATTGGACAAGGTTCTCCCAGATAGCTGGGACTCTTTACTGTGTGGGCAGAAACCTTCTGAAAGGCCTTTCCTTCCTTCCTCCCTCCCTTCCTTTTTAGAGCTATGCACAGAAAATTCTAAATGAGTTTTTTCCTTTATTCTCTCTAGATGTGTACCAAAATTCATTTATTTTGAAACTTGATTTTATACTTCTTTTTAAAAGCTATTTGCCATTTTCTCTACTAGATTTTGAGTAAAAAAAAAAACACATTTTGGGGGAGGCTTGTAAAACAGCTAAGCTGATCCAGTTAGAATCTTTTACACAGATAATCTCTGAATTGTAATGAATGAACCTTATTTGGGAGAGACTTCTAGTGTGTGAGATGAAATCATGAGATTGTCCTGGAAATGTGTGTATTTTCTCCACTTTCTGTTACTGGTGGTGAATGAGTGCAAACACCGCTCTAGAGAGGCAGAGCATCCTTGTTTCTGTAAAATTCACAGTCTATTTTCCTTAAGATGCGAGGGTCCCCCCTTACGAATCCTAACTTTTTTCCTCCAGTTCTTTTTGTAGAATTTAAGTGATCACTTTCACCCAGGCCAGTTTTGCTCAGTGGTTAGAGCATCAATCCATGGACCAAAGAGTCACAGATTCGATGCTAGTCAAGGGCACGTACCTTGGTTGTGGTTTGGTACCTTGGTTTGTGGTTGTGCAGGAGGCAACCAGTGTCTCTCTCACATCAATGTTTCTCTCTCTCTCTCTGTCCTTCCCACTCTGTAGAAATGAAAAAAAATATTCATTTTTTGGTTTTGTAGCTTTTGAAGCTTCTCCCAGGTTCAGAGGAATAAGCTGAGGCTAAAGGGAGTTACCCGTAGCCTGGTTCCTACAGAGAATAGGTGCCCATGTTTTGGAGGGGCATGTCCTGGGCTGTAGGTCACTTTCTTTTCTTTTCTTTTCTTTTCTTTTTTTTTCTTATTGATTTCAGAGAGAAAAGAAGGGAGAGTGAGAGAGAGATAGCACCATTGATGAGCGAGAACATTGATTGGCTGCCTCCTCCATGCCTCCAACTGGGGATTTGACCCACAACCTGAGCGTGTGCCTTGACGCAGAATCGAATCAGCGACCTCTTGGTGCATGGGTTGACACTCAACCACTGAGCCACACCGGCTGGGCAAAGATATCTTAATCTTAACTGGGTTGTCCAAGAACAATCTCTGACCTGTTGCTGAATAACAGGAGAGCATAGCAAAGCTTTATATGTGGCAGGGTCATATAAAGCAACTTATTTAATGGGTTACCTCTGTACTAATTCACTGTTAGGAGGAGAGGAGGGCTTTTGGTTTATACAGGCTTTGGCTGTGGTTGTTTTTTAATCCTCACCCAAGGATGTGTTTCTATTTTATTTTATATTTTGAAATTGATTTGAGAGAGAGAGAAACATCCTGTACATGCCCTGACCCAGAATCAAACCTGCAACTATTTGGTGTATGGGACAATGCTCCAACCAGTTGAGAAACCCAGCCAGGGCTGTGGTTGTTTTGTTTGTTTGTTTCCTCTGTTACCACTCCCCCAGATCTGTAATTACTTTCCTTTAGTGGATGATAAGTCTAGAATTTTCTTACAGTGAATATACTGTTAGAACTTTTTGACATAATTTCAGACTTACAGAAGAATTGCAAGAATTCCTATATATCTTTCATCCCAGTTTCTCTAATGTTAATATTTGCTTTATCCTTCTCTCTTGTTGTCTTTCTCATATATATGTATGTACACATCTGTGTATGTGTGTGTATACTTAGTTATTTTACATATTTTTTGAAGTGATTGAGAATAAATTGCAGTCATCCCTAATTTAGTGTGTATTTCCTAAAAACAAGGACAATTTCTTACATAACCCATAGTGCCAGGATCAAAGGTCAGAATTAGCATTGATATGATGCTTTTAGCTAATCTATAGTCCCCATTCACATTTGTCAGTTGTCCTTATAATGTTCTTTATATAAAAGAAAATCACAGATTATATGTTACATTCAGTTGTCTTATCTTTTTAATCTGGAACAGTTGTTCAGTCTGTGTGTTTCATGACATAGACATTTTTGAAGCTTATAGGTACTTATTTTGTAGTATGTCTTTCTCTGGCTTCATGTTTGAATGCTTCATTTTCCCAAAGTATTGAGCCTACCTAATTATGAAAAAGGGAATAAGGAGTAAGATTGCTAAATGGAGATGGGCAAGGGACACAGTAGCCACCAGATCTGCTCTACTGGGAACTCTGACAAATCGGAGTGGGCATGATGATTGGCAGCTGGTATGGAAGGATGCAGCTAGATTCCAGTCTCTTAGTCGAGCACTCCGTTTATAGGTGATGCAGATGCTGTGTTTCATAATCTCCTCCCTCTCTGTTTTGTTGTATATTCAAAGCTGTAGCTTAGTGACCAACAACAGATGAAGGTTTCTTTGGCACATGTATATGTTATATCCCACCCCCCACCCCCACACACTTGCTTTTTAAATCTTACTTCATGGCAAGTCCACTGGCCTCGGTCTGCCTGTGCTATTATAACGGTGTCTCAGTGATGGAATACTCCCTTTCCTTAGTTATGTTTGTTACGTAGCCACACTTGGGAAATGAAAGCACAATAGCTGCCAGTGAGACCTGCAGAGACAGACTGTCTGTGTTTGATTCCTGCCCCCACTCTACTATTAGCTGTGTGACCCTTGGGCAAATAGCTCATCCTGGCTGAATCTGTTACATAGGAATTTTGTGAAGATGAAATATGACTTATGACTAAATTTGAAAAAAAGCTGACAGCCCTGGCTGGTCTGGCTCAGCGGTTAGAGCATCAGCCCGTGGACCAGAGAGACCCAGGTTCGGTTCCCGCTAAGGGCATGTACCTTGGTTGCAGTTTGTCCCCGGCCCCAGTTGGGGTTGTGTGGGTAGCAACCAGTCGATGTGTCTCTCTCACATCAATGTTTCTCTCTGTCTCTTGCTCCCTCTCTCCCTCCCGCTGTATCTTAAGATAAATGCAAAAATGTCCTCAGGTGAGGATAAAAAAAAAACAACATATATATATTTTAAAGAAAGCTGACATTTATTGAGTGCTTACTATGTACCAGTACTGTGCCAAGTGCTTTATAAAACGTCGTTGATTGTGATATACTTATTTTTCTTCTTCAAACTCTTTAGCCCATTTAAAATAAGAAATAATACGTATAATACCAGTATTTCTGATTAAGTTCTTTAATTTTTCTGTTGAGCAGATTGAAAAATTAGCAGATAGCAGAGATTTTCAATCACTGCTGTATCAGAGATCAGTTTTCTCCTTTGCTGATCCATCATCTCTTTCTCTGGGAATGGGCTCTGGGGGAAGTTTTACTGGCTCTGCTGATTTCAGGTTCTAGATATTAAGGAAATGGGAGTGGCGACAGGAAATGAGAGCCAGCAGCTGGGAAACAAGTTTGTAACTTGATGTCAGTGAACTGGTCTTCACTCCTGGAAGTCAAAATTACATGTAACTCATTGGAAGAGCAGGTGTCTCACCATTTTGTTTAACTTTTTCCATTTGTGGGTGCATGATATACAGCTGTTCAGAGCTATAACATTTTCCACTTGGCAGTTAACCCAGTAAGCATTTTATTTTTAAAGTATGACATGGTGTTCAAAATTTTTAAGTGCTCTACTTAAAGATCTGACACATAAGCTATAAGTCTGTAAATTATTTAACTTAATCTTTTAAGTTTTTATGGGCAGACCCATTTTATCTTGGTTTTTTTTTTCTCGTTTAATTTAGACATGCTCTTTAATATAATACACTGTATGAGAGAGTGCAATATCCATATGATTAGCTAACATCATTTTAAAGTTTTATTACTTTCAAAGGGAGTCTTACTTCTGATTACTCTTGTGTATTTAAGCCAGTGAAGAAAAAGAAGATAAAACGAGAGGTTAAGATTCTGGAGAACCTTCGTGGTGGAACAAATATCATTAAGCTGATTGACACTGTGAAGGACCCTGTGGTAGGTGCCTGATGGTTGGGGGAGAGTATGAGAAAGAGAGAGAGTGAGTGTGTGTTTGACACAACCTAAAATACTGAAAAATGTTATATAGTGAGGATAATTGCATGTGTCTTTACTACTGAATGATTTTGAAATCCAGAAAAAATCATGGTGGCCCAATGAGAAAATAGCCACCACCGCTTCTATAGAACCTAAAAAGGTGTGTTTTATAGACAAATCCCTGTCCAGGTTTATTATCTCATTATTCTGATTCAGCTCACAAATGTTTGCTGAATACCTCCTTTAAGGCCCCGCTTTTCTGCCAGTTTTGAAGCTTATTACTACTAGTTAGCATTATTTTACCTTACCTTGAAAGTCTACGGAAGGAAGTCTATAGAAGGGGTCTATAGAAGGAAGTATTGAACATCTCCTTGTGGACACCTGGCATAGCGAGCCGAGCAGGTCAGTCTCACCGACCTTGAGGAAGCAAGCTTGCTGTTTTTCATACTGGTCTTTAATTCATCATCCAGTATTGGGGTTCACATTGTATACGTAGAAATAATCTGATGTATTTTTGTTAAAATTGAAATGCTTAATTTTTAGCCATTTTAGTAGTGATGTTTAATTTTTTTTCTCTTCCTGGGAGTTACTTAACCTTAAGTATTTATGATTAACTCAGGCTTTTTTGGTACCACTTTTATGCCACTTCTCATCCCATTTCTGTTCTTTGCCTGCTGTGCCTCAAATATTTCCCTGTTCTCTCATGATAGCTTTTGTTTATTTGAGAAGTAGGTCTTTGCTTCTGTTTGCTAAAGACATCCTCATAGTAATGTGGTAGCTAACATGCATTGGACACTTACTGTGTGCCAGGCACTATTCTTAGTGTTTAACCATATCTCACCATGTAATCTTCACAACAGTGCAGTGAGGTAGGTGTTGTTATCACATTGTACAGATAAGAAAACCGAAGTCTACAGAGGTTAAGTAATTTGCCCAAGATTACACAGGGTTGTTGAGTTGAAGAATGAGAGAAGTTTTTTATTTTGGTTCCTGAAAAGACTGAGAAAGGTGGTTATTATTTTCTAGATTCCATCTAATTCACGTTACAAATATATCACAGTCTGATCAGTTCAGATTGATTTTACAGGACAAGCAACTTGGTGACAGCTGTCTTACTGTTTTTGTAATTTGTTGCTTAAAGTGTGTGTGTGTTTTACATGATATGTAACAAGTAAGTTGAAGTGGACAAAACCAACAGGGAACCATCATCTCCTTATTTACTGAGGAAGAAGCTTCCTCCCAGCCTGTAGAGAGATCTGGTGGTCTCGATGAAACCCTTTCAACTTTGGGCTGGTGAGGAACGCTGTGACTGCTGTTTGTCCTGGCAAAGACCTGTGTGCATACACTGTGGCCTGTTTCCTAGGTAACTTTCATTTGCTTCCTTCAGCAAAACTTCCCAGCCATAAAGATTTCCAAGATGATTTTTTTTCTTTCTATAATGCTTTTAAGCCCCTGCTTTTCTCCCAGTTTTGAAAGCCAGTTACTGCCAATTATCGTGATTTTTACCTCAGTTAAAGACATTTGAAAATTTGTATTTACAACAAGGAAATATTGACTGTTTTATACTCATTGCATTAAAGATAATAGTGCTTTAAAAATACTTGATTATATATGATTTGGGGGGAACACATTTACTTTGTAAGGTGAAACATTCTCTAATGGTCTGTAGCCAAGGAAGTAATTTCACATTGTGGCTTCCTGATAACCATAGATAGTTTCCTTTTGGATCCTGAAAAGGCCCATGACAAGTCTATAAAATGCGTTCGACTTGCTAAACCAAGATGAAAACATGTCGCTCCTTTTGTATTTGGCAATCTGGAACACTCAGAGTAGAAATCTTAGCATAATGTGCCAGGCCCAGTGGACAGGTTGGTCAGAATACATCTCTTTTAAAAAACAAACAAACAAAAAACTTTATTTTGACAAATTCCAACCATTTATAAAACTAAAGTGAATAATATAATGAACCTATCTATGCACAGCACTCAGTTTTAGCAGTTAGCTCCTGACCAACTTTATTTCGTCTATATCCCACCCACTTCCCCACTGCTACTGTTGCCCACAATCTTGTTATTTTGAAACATAAAATTTCAAGAGATAAAGTTTCAAGAGGATACTTTCTTATTAATTTCTCCCTGGTGGGTGAATCTTTTATTTAAGTGGAATTTGAGGATGGGTGGGTACAACAGAATAAATTATGTTTATTGTTTGAATACTTAATAAGCATTAATATTCTCTCTTGCAGTCAAAGACACCAGCTTTGGTATTTGAATATATCAATAATACAGATTTTAAGGTGCGTATGTACTTTTTCTTTCTGGTATGGAGGTCCATGGGGAATGGGGGAGGTGGCATGAGTACAGGTTGCAGAAAGTGGTTAGAGCCCTTGCATTTGGTGTAATTACTCATCACCCTTTGCCTTGCTTACTCTGGGAATAGCTGCTGGTCTGGGTCTAAGCTAATGCCTCATCTATAACACTCCTACTTCAGACAACAGATTTAGGGAGATGTTGACTTTGATTTTCTTAGAAATCTTACATTGCTGATAGGAAGTGAAAAGAAGCAATACATTGGATTCCAACTCAGATGGTGTGTGTTCACGCACACTGTATACAAAGAAAATGATACGGAAAAGCCCTATACTGGGTTTACATTTCTTATATTTATAATGCATATAAATTTAAACTATGAAGTGTTCTTCTAAAAGCAGGGTTTTAAGCTGGTTTGTCATGAATTTGTTTTTATTGTTTTTCAAACACTGCAACCTTAACTCATAAGGTTTTGGGACCAGGCATACCGGATGGGGTAGAGCACAATATGAAATCCAATATAACCCTGGCCGGTTTTGCTCAGTGGTTAGAGTGTTGGCCCATGGACCAGAGAGGCTCAGGTTCGGTTCCCACTAAGGGTACATACCTTGCTTACAGTTTGTCTCCGGCCCTGGTTGGGATTTTTGTGGGTGGCAACCACTTGATGTGTCTCTCTCACATCGATGTTTCTGTCTCTTCCTCCCTCTCTCCTTCCCGCTCTATCTGAAGATAAAAGCAAAAAAAGAAATCCAATATAAGAAGAACAATCATTTTAAAAATCAAAAGTGGTGTTGATTGATTTTTAGGGGCATTTAGAGGACTTTTAGGTGATTATAACTCTGTGAATAAAAAATGCTTGTGACTTTGTTGTTATGAGAGTTAGGGGGACTAAACCAAATCAGCAGTTGAAATATGCTGGTATCAGGAGTGATGCTTTTGGGTGAAAATAAAAGAACCTTATCCTCACATTTTTTCTTAGGCAATCACTTTAAAACCTCTCTAAGGTTAATTAGTGAAAAATAAGCAAAAGGAGGATGTTAGGACTTATAAAACAATAAGCAAGTTTTATATATAGTATTTCATTCCCCATATGTGCCAAGTTTTCTTGTTAACACAATAGTGAGCTCTAAAAAGTGGGGTATACATTTTGTCATTAACAAGCATAGTAGTGCTTCACTGGTAAAATACTTTGCGCTGACCTTACTTTTGCTATGAATGACACAGATTTTTCAAGGTGTGTGTGTGTGTGTGTGTGTGTTAAGAAATAGACAGGCTTTAATGAAACTAAACATTTTCCTAAGGCAAAAATTCTAAAGCCAATCTTCATGGAATTTCATAGTGAAATTCCTCAGTTTTAAAAGCCTCTGCTGCCCAGCCAGTGTGGCTCAGTGGATTGGGCGCCCTCCTATGGCCTGAGAGGTCCCGCTTCGATACCCAGTCAGGGCACATCCCTGGGTTTCAGGCTCGGTTCCCAGTGGGGGGTGTGCAGGAGGCAGCTGATCGATGTTTCTCTCACACATCAATGTTTCTCTCTCTCCCTCTAAAAATTCAGTAAAAACATGTTTAAAAAAATTAAAAACAAATACTTCCGCTTCCTAATGAGTTTTTACCAATTGTCCAGCCACACATGTAAAATTTCACTTCAGTATGTTGTGTGAGTATGTGTGTTCTTTTTAAAGCATACAGCTTGTATTAATGATGCATAGGATGATGCTTAACCAACTGAGTCACTCTGGCTGGGCTGTATTTTATTTGTTAATCCTCACCTGAGGATATTTTTGGTACATATCCTTGACCAGGAATCAAACCTGCAAAACTTCGGTCCACAGGCTGACACTCTGACTGCTGAGTCAAACTGGCCAGGGCAGCATTTTGTGTTCCTTAAATTGACGGGTTGATTTAACAACAGTAAGAAGACCAGTTTTGGGGGTTTTGTGTGTGTGTGTTTTTTTTTCACCTGAGGACATTTTTCCATTTTTTGTTCAGATAGAGTAGGAGGGAGAGAGAGAGAGAAAAACATTGACATGAAAGGGACACATCAAGTGATTGCCACCCGCACAGCCCAACCAGGGCCGGGGACAAACTGCAACTGAGATACGTGCCCTTAGTGGGAACCGAACCCGGGTCTCTCTGGACCGCAGGCCAACGTGCTAACCGCTGAACCAAACTGGCCAGGGCAGATCAGTTTTTAATTCCCTAGAGAAATTTGACTTCTTACAAAGGGGATTTTTTAAAATATGTTTTTATTGAATTTAGAGAGAGGAACATTGATCGGTTGCCTCCCATGTGCACCCGAATTGGGATCGAAACCACAACCTGGGCATGTGCCCTGACCAGGAATGGAACCAGTGACCTTTTGGTACATGGGGCATTGCTCAACCATCTGAGACACAGTGACCAGGGCAAGGGGGATATTTTGATGACATACATTTTCTAGGAGCTTTCTTTAAAAGAATGATGGGAATGTAATGTTTTTAGAGGCTTGTATATCTGAAAACATCTTTATTTTATCCTATTACTATATTTG
Organism: Molossus molossus; assembly: GCF_014108415.1. Classification (NCBI taxonomy): domain Eukaryota; kingdom Metazoa; phylum Chordata; class Mammalia; order Chiroptera; family Molossidae; genus Molossus; species Molossus molossus. The sequence goes on from NW_023425357.1 coordinate 41,873,434, forward strand.
ATGTAGTATAGAATTCTGGGTTATAATTAATAATTTCCTCAGAATTTTGAGGAGATTTTTCTACTCTTACCACTGAAGCCATTCTGGCTTCATCTTCCGTGCTCTGTCTTGTTATTTCTTCTGAAATTTTGCAGGATCTTCTCTTCATTCTCAGTCTGTGAAGTTTTCCAGCAACATGCTTTCATATGGGTCACTTTCATCCTTCATTCTGGATACTTACTGGTTTTTTTCAGTCTAGAAACTCACATCCTTCCCGTTTGGAAAAGTATTTTTAATGTTCTTTGATTGTCTTCCCTTTCTTCTTTGTTCTCACTTTCTCGAACTCATTTGGATGTTGGACTTCCTATCTTAGAGCTCTGTTTTGTTCTCTGAACCTTTTAAAATAGTATCCTATTCTTTATGTTTTATGTAATATCTTCTATTTTCTCACTGAGAATATGTGTGGGCCCCCCCCCATTATGTGTCCCCATTATGTGTTGTTCTTCATACCTTTTCTTTGTTTTCTCTTTTAAATTCCTTTTTTGATGTATTTTTTGTTTTGTTCTCTTACATCTATCTGAAATGCCGTGGTTTTTGAATGTCTGCTCGTATTTTAGAGTATTAAAGTTATTGATTACTGATTGCTAGCTCCTGTCTCCAGGATGCAAGTCTGGCTGCTGGTATCTTAGTAGCCACAAGTTGAGCAGAGCTATGGAGAGTGTCATGTAGACTTTCCCTTAATTCCCCCTTTTCAGTGTGGTGTTTTCAGTTCAATCTGTCCTCTTTAGTGATACTGGGGGTCACCGATTCCTGAGCCGTCCTGTAGTTCTTCAGTTTGAAGTTGTGTGCTTCTGGATCCCGTCCACTGTTGGCAGAATTTTCACCTTTTTTGTTCTAAGTCAGCTGGACATCTGTTTTCTAGCTTCAGAATGTTGTCATCTTTCATTCTCTTAGTTACTGTGAGTTAATCCCCCCTGCTCCTTTTACTCTTACTTTACAGGAACTTTGAGAAAAGCAGGGGTGGGATGATTGATCTGCCATGTTAAACTGGAGGTCCTCTTTTAATGTTGAAGTCATTCCATGTTAGTCTTCCAAAAAGATCATTAAATATCAGGTAGCAGCTGTGTGTTTTGGAAGAGCAAATTATGACAGAAAAGTTTTCTTTTCCAGCTAGAATTACAGGTCACAAACAGGGAAACCAGTTGATTGAATGTCCTAGTGTCCTTCAGGCTTTTGATTTGGTTCTGTGTCCATCTTATTAGGAAAGTTTGTTTTAATTTTTTTATTTTACTGTTAAGTGTATTAACAACTGGTTTTAAGGTGTCACTCAGAAAAGGTTTGTCTCTGGATTAATATTGGGAGTGAATCAACAGTGATACAACCTGGAGTCTATTCTTGTCAGTACTTTTTATTGGTACTAAATTATGATCTATAATTTTCTTTTATTGTAAAATCCTTCTGACTTTGGTATCAGGGTTATAGTAACTTCACATAATAAATCGAGTAGCCCTTCCTTTCTAGGTAGGTGTGTTTCTGGAGGGGAGGGATGACTTTGGACTACACTTTCCTTTTTTTATTGAATTTATTTGAGTGACACTGGTTAATAAAATTATATAGGTTTCAAGTGTACAGTTCTAGAATGCATCATGTAAGTTTGTTCACCACCCAAAGTCAAGTCTCCTTCCATCACCATTTATCCCCCCTTTACCCTCTTCTACCTCCTCCTGTTGTCTGTGCCTATGAGGTTTTTTATTGGTGCTGATAATCCCTCCACTTTTTCCACCCTGCCCCCAAGCCCCCTACACTTCTCTTTTTAAAACATACTACAGATTAGAGGTTTATCTCAGTTTTCTATCTTTTCTTGAGTCTATTTGGATAATAATACCTATTTTTTAAGTTGGCTATTTTTAATTTTAGTCATAAAATTATTGATGGGATTCTTTTAGGACTTAAAAACTTCAGTGTGTCTGTAATTATGCTTTTCTTTACATTTAACATTATATTCTTTGTCTCTTTTTTAAAAAATTGTTTTTCTTTATTGATTTTAGAGAGAGAAAGGGAGAGGGCAAGAGAGATGGAATCATCGATGAGAGGGCATCGATTGGCCACCTCCTGTGTGCTCCCCACTGGGGATCTGGCCCACAACCTGGGCATGTGCCCTGACCAGGAATCGAACCGGCCACCTCTCGGTGCATGGGTCGATGTTCAACCACTGAGCCACACTGGCTGGGTTCTTTTTTTTTTAAATCAGTGTTGCTAGAGATTTCATGTTAATTCTCAAAAAACCAGCTTTGGTTTTATTGCTCAGATGTTGTTTTTATTTATTTTTCTATTTCATTCTGTTTTTGTTTCTCCTTCCATCTTTTATTTATTTATGATTTTTTTTCTTTCTTCTATTTTTACTGTTTTTCTCTCTAACTTCTTTTCTTGATTGCTAGTAAGTCTGTAAACCCCAAGCACCATTTTTGCTACAATCCATGGTTATGGAACTAATTTCTGTATCAGAGTAAAAGTACAAATTCCAAACTTGTAGATTTGAGTTTTTCTCCTCAAACATTGTACTTTGAAAATTTTTAGCCCTGCTGAAAATTAGAAAGAATAGCACAGTTATACCCTTATGTTATTCACCTAGATTTACCAGTTAATATTTTGCCACATTTGCAGTTCTTTCCATCCTCACATACCCCCCCTTTGTTTTTTTTTTAATCCTTACCCTAGAACACTTTTGCATTTATCCTCAGATAGAGCCGGGCCGGGGGTGGGAGTGGAGGGGAAACATTGATGTGAGAGAGACACAGCAAGTGGCTGCCACCCACACGACCCCAACCGGGGCCGGGGACAAACTGCAACCGAGGTACGTGCCCCCAGCAGGAACTGAACCCAGTACTCTCTGTGCCACTGGCCGACGCTCCAACCGCTGAGCCAAACTGGCCAGGGCCCCATGCTCCCTTTTTATCTCTTTTTGCTGAAATCATCTTAAAGTAAGTCACAGACATCACAATACTTCACTCCTAAATATGCTAGCACTGGAACTAGTATATTTTCCTGCATAACCACAGTGCTATTTATACTTAAGAAGTTTAATATTTATACGATAATGCCATCTAGTAGACAGTATAGAGTCCATCTTAAAAAGTTCCCCAGTGATTATTGTCCTAGGAATGTCCTGTATAGCTATATGGTTGTGAACATATAAAAACTTGGTTTTGAAAAAAATAGTCTTTTATTATTGATTCTTAATTTGATTGTGCTGTGTGCAGAGAACCTGATCAATATAATTTTGATTATTTGGAATTTGTTGATGACTGATGCTTGTGACTTTAGTACATGGTCAATTTTTATATCAAGGTTATTAATTTAATTTAGGTATTTTATGGCCTTACTCATTTTTTTCCCCCTTGAGATTTCATTTTATGGTAGAGGTACTCTTATGGTCAATTTCATCTTGAAATCATCAGTTATATCACACAGTCAGAGTGATAATAAAAGATACATGGTAATACTTAGAACAAAAGACAAAACTTCAAAACAAATAAATAGGAAAAGCCAGTCTCTAAAAGTTAGAGTGAATAAAGAAAACGCCAGCCCAGCCCGTGTGGCTCAATGGATTGAGCATCCTCCTATGTCAAGGCACATGTGTGGGTTTCAGGCTCGATCCCCGGTTGGGGGTGTGCATGAGGCAGCCGTTCGATGTATCTCATATCGATGTTTCTCTCTCCCTCTAAAAAATCAATAAGAACATATTAAAAAATAAATACAAGAAAGAAAACTTCTAAACACAAAATTGTCTCAAAGAAAGGAAGGTACCTTTTTGAAGTAGAATTAATTTCTGTTGAGACATGTTTCTCAGTTTTCTGTGGCTTTGGAACAGTGTAAATAACAATGAATATACATTTTAAGTACATGTTATTTGGACATTTTTAAGATTGATAAGACATTCCAAATGGGCTCCATCTTGAGAAGATGATATTTATTTCTGGAGAATTTCTAAATCACTCACATAGAGGTGGTCCCTGACCAGTTGATATCTTGAGACCTTGTTAATGCTTTTAGAGTCTGATGAGGAGAGGATGGTTCACAGACTATATCAATAATTGGAGGAACAAAAGTTACTTTTATTATAGGTCGTTGACATTATTTTGTCATTCTGTATAAGACATTTTCAGGGTGATTTACAGTAACTTGGATTTGCTTGGTTTTATTCTGGATGTTAGGGTTAGGTGTTAACAGTGCCAAAACTGGAGGTTACTGCATTGAACATCTTTTACTCTCACTTTCTCTTCCCGCCTTTTCTTGTCTGTATGGGGATCACTGGAATTTCTGCACATAGACTGAGCTGTGTATGTCAACTGTGCAGGTCCTGTGTGCAGGGTGAAAGTTAGCTGTGTTGGTGATTCCCATATCTGGCTGGGAACCTTCTGACAGTGTGAAGTCCTCCTAAATGACAACCATTGGGGATCGGGCTTTGGAACCCATACCTGATCATGATACTGCAGCTGCACCGTAACTGGAGTCTGAGGACCCATCTGTATCACGGGAGGAGTGAGGCCCACTTGTGGCCATTCTTTCTGGGTGTTGGTTTTAGACTGAGGAGGCTCTGAGTCTGTTGATCAAATTGCATTTTTCCCATTCTCTCTCTCAGACTTTCTGAGTTTAATTAAAGTCCTAGGAAATTTCCACGTTGGGCCCTTTGGGTAGCCCTGGAGTAGAACTAATTTCTAGGAAGATGCCAGTGTGCTTGCAGCTTTGGAACCAAACGAGGATTGATGAATAATTTCTTCCTTAGTACCTTTGTCATCTTTTGGGAAGCATAGGCTTGCTTTGTTTTTGATAAGTCACCTACTTGATGAAAATGTAAACAAAGCTCACTTCTAGCCAGTGTTCTGTAGTTGGTTCGTTAGTGATGTTCTCCACCTAGCTGGCTAGGAACAGTGGAGAAGTGTGGTTCTTGTGGTGTTTCCCTTTCTCATTTGGCAGGGAATCTCATTGCTTCTGTTTTTTTTTTTTTGGAAGACAGTTTTTCTTTTCTTCATTGACTAGAACATCATGAAAGACAAATAGTTTCAGCTGCCTTCTGTGTGCAGGCAGAGGACCATTGTACTTGGGGTGGGGTATGTCAGTATCTGAAGCAAGTGCTGCTTTGCTGTGCAAGACTTAGTTGTATGTTGGACACAGTTGTGTGTTGGACCCTTGGCATAGCTGGAGGAAGGAAAGTTCAGAGATCTTGAACCACCAAATGGTGACTACCACCAGCCACAGCAGCCGTTTCTCCCACTGTGTGTATGCCACGGTATGCAGGGACTCTGGCATGGGACTCCTGGGATAAGAGCATAGTGAGGCAGTATTTTGTTGTTCACAACAGGGTGAGAAATTATCTTGAGAACTTCAGGTCACTGCCAGTACCCGAGTGAGGAATGTTAACTCTGGGGACCCTGCTGCTGTCAGTATACTATGCATGCTGCAGAGGACAATAAACAGCATGGGGATTCAGAGAAGGAAGAGACTGCTGTCGGCTCTGTGGAGTCCAGATGGGGGTGGATTTGACTTTATGGGCAAGGGGGCCAGGCAGGATATTCCAGACTTGGGGGGTAGGGACATTGGGAATAATGAAGGTGGCAAACCCAGGTTTGTTTGCTCCGAGTCAGGGACTCCTGGGGGGCTGCAGTGGAGACAGCTGCAAAAGGTGGAGGAAGCCAGACTGTGGACCCTGGTGTGTTCTGAATTTTAGCTCAGGTGGTAAAATGTTACAGGTGTAATTTGGTCTCCTACCCAGAGCTCTTGAGAAATGAGCATGAATGTCAGTCTGTCAGTTAGGACTTTGGAATGTATTAGGTCTAAACACAATAGTCAACTAGTGGTTTTTATACTACATAAAATTGATATTGGTTGGAATAGCTAGAAATCCTACATTGGCAGTCCAAGGACATTCATTTTTATGCCTTAGACCATTTATACAGGTGTTGGTGTAGATAGCACATGATATGAGAGGAAAGCCTCTCACAGACAAAAGTCCAGATTGTAAAATAGCCTGTACTTGTTTCCTAGAAATGAAATATCCCAGATCTCTGAGGGTCAGAAAATGCTGTTCTCACTTTCATGGCCTATTTATTGACTGAGGTTCAACTTGGCATAGTCTCTGGGAGTGACCTCCTTAACTCTCACAGGAGGAGCTGATTTGACATGCAACGAGATGCTATCTCTGGCCTGGTTCTCTACGTACAGGTTGGGGGTGTGCTGTGGAGAACAAAAAACTTGGGTGCTGGGCTGTTACGCAGTTGAATCTCCTGAGCAGAAGTGGTGGGTATGTCTGCCATTGTGCCTGAGTTCCACAGTTCAGTCCCATCCCAGGTCAGCCTCCAGTGGGGCAGCAGCTCCAGGGCCCCACCAGTGTGTGTGCTGGAATGTAAATTTTCATTCTCTGTGCTGCCTTGAGCTGGCTGTTGCCTGCGGCTGATGAAATCAGGTAGCCTTACTAAGCTGGAGGGAGAATTACTCTAATTTAGAAGGGGATGTTTGAGAAAGAAGTCCTGATGGTCTTAGAAATTTTTTAATTTGATTTTCAGCAAATTGAAAAATTTTATTTTTGAACAGGTAATTTATTTACATGGATCTAAAAATATGAAATGGCCAGACCGTTGTGGCTCAATGGTTGAGCATCGACCCATGCACCTAGAGGTCACTGGTTCAGTTCCCAGTCAGGGCACATGCCCAGGTTGTGGGCCCAATCCCCAGTGGGGGGCATGCAGGAGGCAGCCCATCGTTCTCTCTCATCGATGTTTCTCTCTCTCTCTCTCTCCCTCTCCCTTCCTCTCTCTCAAAATCAGTGAAGAGTCCAGCTAGTGTGGCTCAGTCAACCCATGCACCAAGAGGTTGCCAGTTCGATTCCTGGTCAGGACACATGCCCAGGTTATGGGCCCAATACCCAGTGGGGGGGCATGTAAGAGGTGGCCACTCAATGTTCTCTATCATCGATGTTTCTATTTCTCACTTCCTCTCTCTCTAAAATCAATGAAGGAAAAAAAGTTTTTTAAATCAATGAAGAATAAAAGTTTTTTTAGTATCAAGTGGAATGCAGAAAAGTCTCCTTTATTCCTCTGTGCCCCAAACTGTCCACCCCCCCACACACGTATTTATGAAACCACTTTTTATTAATCTCATGTCATTTTTGCAGATACAAACAAATACGAATGGGTAGTTATACTTACCCCCCTTTTCTACAGACACTGCTCTCTACTCCTTTGAGAGATTCTCTTTATTGCTTGAGTCTTCCAGTAAAGAGAGAAACAAAATATATCTCATAAAAGTGTGCTGATTAATTTCATAGAAAGTGCTGCTTGGACTGATGGGGAAAGATAATTTACTTGGAATTCATTACCAAAAGTAATAGTACAGCCCGGCTGGTGTGGCTCAGTGGATTGAGTGCCATCCCATGGACTGAGAGGTCTCGGTTCGATTCCCAGTCAGGGCACATGCCTGGGTTGCAGGCTTGATTCCCAGTAGGGGGTGTGCAGGAGGCAGCCAATCAATGTGTCTCTCTCACATTGATGTTTTTCTCTCTCTAAAAAAATCAATGAAAACATATTTTAAAAAAAGTAATAGTACAGTTTCTGACCAGAGTTTTTGGTTTTGGTTTTGGTTTGTTTTTATCCCCACCCGAGGGCATTTTTCCATTTTTTGTTCAGACAGAGAGGGAGGGAGGGGGAGGGAGAGAGAAACATCGATGTGAAAGGGACACATCAAGTGGCTGCCACCTGCATGACTAACCAGGGCGGGGGACAAACTGCACCTGAGGTACATGCCCTTATTGGGAACCGAACCCAGGTCTCTCTGGACCGCAGGCCGACACTCTAACCGCTGAGCCAAACAGGCCAGGGCTGGGGTTTTTTGTTTTAATGAACTTGGATTCATAAATGGTGTTCTGCCTCTTAGAAATTAAAATTTTTAAAAAATATCCCGGTGAGTCCAGCTGGTGTGACTCAGTTGTTGAGTGCCGACCCATGCACTAAGAGGTCGCCGGTTCGATTCCTAGTCAGGATACATGCCCAGGTTGTGGGCCCAATTCCCGGTGGGGGCATGCAGGAGGCGGCCAGTGGATGTTCTCTCTCATCCATGTTTCTATCTCTCCCTCTCACTTCTTCCCTCTCTAAAATCAATAAAGGAAAAAAGTTTGTTAAAAAAATATATATATATATATCCTGGTGAGTGGATCTTTAGATTATCAATCATGAAAACTTTCATTTGTGAGTTCGTTTTTTAACATTTCACTCCAGCACTCCTTTTTTCTTCTCCCTAAAACATTTGACTTCTTTAGTTCCCATCAATATTATTAGTGGCCCTGGCCGGTTTGGCTCAGCAGTTAGAGTCGGCCTGTGGTCCGAGTTCGGTTTCCGCTAAGGACATGTACCTCGTTTGCAGTTTGTCCCCGGCCCTGGTTGGTCGTGTGGGTGGCAGCCACTCGATGTCCCTTTCACGTCGATGTTTCTCTCTCTCGCTTCCTCTCTCTCCCTCCCATTCTGTCTGAACAAAAAAAAGTGGAAAAGTGTCCTCGGGTGAGGATAAAAAAATATATATATATATTATCTGTGAAGTGTTTTTTCCAGCCTGGAATTGGTTTTGGGGGAAGTGGAGAGTATAGAATTTTTAAGTCTTGCCATTTCCAAATGCTGAAGCAGTTCATTTTCCTTGTGTTTCTTTCATAAACAGACTGTCTCTCTCACCACTGTTTTACCACATGGGCTGATGAAGTTTTTCAGGTTCTTCTATCCACACAGAACTCAGTCCTGTAAAGTGTTGGTAGTGTGACAGTGGGTCGAGTTTGTTTGAAGTGCAGTTGGACAACTGCTACTATATATCCATAATAGTGCAATTGTGGGGGTTGAAATCAGGGAGCATTAAACACATTTTTAAAGGATCCAAGTTAGTCCGGCCGATGTGGCACAGTGGTTGAGCATCAACCCATGCATCAAGCGGTCGTTGGTTCAATTCTGGCCAGGACACATGCCCAGATTGTGGGCGCGACCCCCAGTGGGGGGCATGCGGGAGGCAGCCAATCGATGTTCTCTCTCATCGATGTTTCTCTCTCTCTCTCTCTCTCTCTCTCCCTTTCACTTCCTCTATCACTAAAGTTAATAAAGGAAAAATAAATAAAGGATCCAAATTAGAATAAATGTTTTTCTTCCCTGGAATTCCTTTCTTCATTCTTTCTTTTGAAGACTGACGTGTTAGACCCTCATCTTTAGTCTGTCCCCATTTATTGTAGGTCAGGTAGTAAAAAGTTCTGGTATTCTTGAGTGACTCAAGCACAAAGTTTACAGAGAATAATGACCAACATTTGGGATGACATGATGCAATGACACTAAATTAACTTTCTGTTTTCTGAAATCTGTTTCAGCAACTTTACCAGATCCTGACAGACTTTGATATCCGGTTTTATATGTATGAACTACTTAAAGTAAGTGGCATTCATAAACAGTGATTTTTTTTTTTTTTTCAGGCTTATTCATTAAAGAAGTTTTTGAGAGAAGAACTTGAGCAGGCTATTTCTTGATACCCAGAGTATTTATTTAGTGAGGGTTTTTTTGTCGTTTTTTGTTTTGTTTTGTTTTCTTGTCTTGAGGCCTCCGTCGTAGGATCTTTACATAGGAAGTGTCCAGTGGAACTGAGAAAGATGGCCTACTCAGGAATACCAGGGATTTTATAGCAGAGATTAGAACATCCCTCTTAAGAGCTCTTTTTGCCCCTTTGGTTATTAATTCTTAAAATTCTCTCAGTTGATTGGTTGAGTCTTTTGGTCTGGGAAAACTTAACTGGGGCCAGCTGGTCAGGATGGTCCAGATGGCCTCATTCACATATCTGGGATGGCAGCTGGAGTAGCCAAGGCCTCATCCTCCAGGAGGTTAGTGTTGGCTGCTTCCCATGCTGGTCTTAGGGTTCTTAGCAGCCAGAGAGGGCAAACCTTGATGTGTAAGCACTTTTCAGCCTCCGCTGTGTCATGTTTGCTCATTGTTGACCAGAGCAAATCATATGGCCAAGCCTAGACTTAGAGGGTGGGAAGTAGACCCACCTCTCGCTGGGCAGAGGAGGAGGTACATGCATACCGGGGATGGCAGGATTCTTGGCCATCTTGCCATCTCTTGTAATCCCCTTCTTAGATAACCTAACCTGTGACCTACTCCTCTAGCCTTGGCTAGTTAACCTTGACATGCAGAGAGAGGTGATGGGTGGACCTTCTAGGAGACTTATGAATCCCAGGACTGAAATTTTCAAGCATTACTGATTGATGGAGAAATGATCTCTTAAGAACTCACCCCCAAAATGCATATGTATATATATAGTGTTGCTTAAAGTTTTAGAGGGTGGTGTGCATCTCAAATTAAGAACCTGTGAACAAATATAGAAGTGACAAAGGTATTGGCGTTATTGAAGAAAATTGCCACGATGGAAATTTGATGGGATTGTGAATAGATGCTGCTTGGACAAAATACCAAGTTAATCCCTGGCCGGTTTGGTTCAGTGGTTAGAGTGTCAGCCCTCGGACCAGAGTCGTGGGTTTGATTCCGGTCAAGGGCACGTATCTTGGTTGTGGTTTGGTCCCCAGACCTGGTTGGGGTCGTGTGGGAGGCAACCAGTCGATGTGTTTCTCTCACAATAATGCCCCAGCTCCCCCTTCCTCCTCTCTATCTGAAGATAAATATATAAATATCCTCGGGTGAGGATTAAAAAAACACAAAATACCAAGTTAAATTAAGGCTGGGCTTTAGAGAATGGGATTTTGAAGAAATAGGTCTGTGAAGTGAATGTGTTTTCTTACAAGCACTTGCACGAACTTGTCATTAGAGACAAGGCATTGGAATTAAGGGTTTACTCTTATGTCTAATGAGTCTTTTTTGGGGGGCGTCAATAAGATCAGAAAGACGAAGAAGGTAGAGCTTGATTTATCCCACTTTTCTTTCTGTCCTGTCCTGGCTGGAATTGAAGGCCTCGGTCAGGGAGGGCTTTGCAGTGCCGGTGCCCTGTGAACTGGCAGGCTCGCCCAGTCCCTGGAGGTGCTTTTCGGAGATGCCCATGCATTTACCCCATGGGAACTGCAGTCCAAATTCCACAATTTTTTTTTTTTAAGTAACATGTTAAGATTTTGTGGCAGGCTAGCACACCAAAGGTAATGTTGAAACCTAGCACAGTTCAGGTAAAGACATCCCAATGATGCAGGTCTTCACAGGCTGGTCGTTCAGTTGGCACTTGGTGTCTGATGTCCTATTTTCTAGAGGTAGCAGCTGGGTGGTAAGAGCATACTTTCTGCTAATGAGGCACGGAGCCCCAGATGAAACTTGAAACATCTTTCGTGCCTAGTGGTCAGAAACTACCAGATTTTAAAACTGAAAGAATTCCCCCAAGGAATTTAAAAGCATGTCAGTAGCTCCACAGGAAGTCTTAACTAGTAAGCTTGGCAAAAGAATTCATTCCCTTGCTAAATTTCCTTTCTTCGAGGGTTTTTCACATCCCAGGTATGTGGTCCTAATTCATTTGGGCAAAGACTAGGCAAAACAACAAAATCAACACTTGCTAGATTTTCTGTTTGGGGTGGGGTGGGAGCAGGGATGGAGAAGAGGGAATATTTAACTTCATTGAAAATGTAGAAATAGGTTGAGGTCTGCAGAGTGATTGCTTGGTGACTCACTGAGTTGCACAGTCTGATCTGATTCAGATTCAGATTCAGGGAGGTCTGTCCTCAGGAGCCCTGGTTTCATAAGGCACTGCCACAGAACCACTGTGGAGCCTTGCTACAGCTTTGTTGTAAACCAAAACAAAGAGAAAATTAAATTGAAGTAGAACCTACATAAATGAAATGAATAAATCTCAAGTGTACAGTTTTTTAAATTTTACTTAAGTGAAACCTTTACCCAAATCTACACAGAAGTATGTTGCCAATATAGTAGCTACTACCCGCAGGTAGATATTTAAATTAAGTGAACTTAAAAATTCGGTTCCTGCCCTGGCCAGTTTGGCTCAGCAGTTGGAGCATTAGCCTTCGGACCAAAGGGTCGTAGGTTCAATTCCCAGCCAAGGGCATATGCCTGGGTTGCAGGTTCGGTCCCTGGCATCAGTCAGGGTCATGCAGGAGGCAATCAATCGATGTTTCTCTCTCTCCCCAACCCCCTTCCTTCCACTCTGTCTAAAAATCAATGGAAAAATATCCTTGGGTGAGGACTAACAACAGCAAAAATTCAGTTCCTTAGTACACTATTCACATTTCAAGTACTCAGTGGCCTCATGTGTCTGGAGGCTACTATATTAGTACAGATAGAATATTTCTGTCATTGCAGGAAGTTTGGTTGGACAGAGCTGGTAGAGAATATTATGAATACCCCAAAAGTCTCTCTTGTGCCCCTTCTATTCAGTATCCCCTTCTCTGAAGATTGTATTCTCACCTCTACCAACCATAGTTTAGTTTTGTTTGTTTTTTTATCCTCACCCGAGGACATTGTTCAGATAGTGTGGGAAGGAGAGAGAGAGAGAGGAACATCAACGTGAAAGGGACACATTGAGTGGCTGCCTCCCGCACGACCCAACCAGGGCCTGGGACAAACTGCAACCGAGGTACATGCCCTTAGCGGGAACTGAACCTGGGTCTCTCGGGACCGCAGGCCGCCGCTCCAACTGCTGAGCCAAACTGGCCAGAGCTCTTTTTTATTGTTTTTTAATATTTTTTATTTATTGAATTTAGGGGGAGAGAGAGAAACATCGATTTTTGTTGTTCCATTTATTTATGCATTCAATGATTGATTTTTTTATATGTTTTTATTGATTTTTTTTTTTTTTTTAGAGAGACATTAATGTGAGAAAGAAACATCCATCAGCTGCCTCCTGCATGCCCCCTACTGGGGATGGAGCCTGTAACCTGGGCACGAGCCCTGACTGGGAATCAAACCAGGACCTCTCAGTCCATGGGATGATGCTCAATCCACTGAGCCACACCAGCTGGGCCATTGGTTGATTCTTGTATGTCCCCTGACCAGGGATCGAACTCACAACCTTGGTGTATCATCAAGACCATGCTCTAACTCACTGAGCTACCCGGCCAGGATAATTACCATAATCTAGTTTTGCCATTCATATAAAAAGCATCAGACACTGTACTGTATACTCTCATGTCTAGGGAAAGCAAATTTGCTTATTCCTAGAATACTGATGCCAGGGATCATTCTCTGGCTTATGTCTTTCCTCCCATGTAAAGATGCCTAGCCTAGTGGTTCTCAATCAGGTCAGCTTTTTCCTCCAGAGGACATTTGGCAGTCTGAAACTATTTTTGGTTGTCACAGTTGAAGGGATGCTACTATAATCTGGTACATAGTGGCCAGGGATTCTGCTAAACATTCTACAGTGTGCAGGACAGCTCTCCACAATGAAGAATTGCCTGGTTTAAAATGTCAACAGTACCAAGGTTGAGAAACCTTAACCTTGTGCCATAGCAAACTCCACCAACAGCACTCGTTGTCAAGCACATAGTAGGTACCATAAGATTCTCAGTTGCTAACAAAAAGGGGGAAAAATGACAAGTGTTGGCAAAGATGTAGGGAAACTGGAACCATCATTTGTTCATGGGAATATAAAATGGTGCAGCTACTTTGGAAAACAATTAGGCGGATTTTTTTTTAAGTTTAATGTAAACCTACGTGCAATCCAGCAATTCCACCTTTAGGAATCTATCCAAGATAAATGAAAGTATGTGTCATCTTGAAGACTTGTACATGAACGTAAGCAGCTTATTCATAATAGCCAAAGAGTGGAAATAATACAGATGTCTACCAAGTAGTACATTTATACAGTGAAATACTATTCAGCAAGAAAAAAGCAACATGGATGTATCTCAGAAACATGCTACATGAACGGAGATAGAATACTGTATATTGTTTTATTTCATTTTATGAATGTCTAAAAGGCAAATGATAGCAATAAATAGCAGTTTAGTGGTTGTGAGCAGAGAGGAGAGAAGAAGAGTTGAGGGCAGATGGGAGTGGGGATTGAGTGCAGACAAGCTTAAGGGACATTCTTGGGATAGTGGGAAAATTCCACAACTGGATTGTGGTGATGGTTGCACAGCTCTATAAAGCAGGGGTGAGGAATGCATGTCCAGCCCTCAGGCCCGCGAAATCAATAACAGTTAACATCACACACCTCACCAAAGTAGCCTAACCAAATACAGCAGGCTAATTTTTAAGTTGATAATTTTGTATGGTCTGTGGCCCTTGACAGAAAAAAGGTTCTCCACCTCTGCAGTATAAAGTCACTAAAAAAAAATCATTGACTTGTTCCCTTAAAAATCTTACTTGTTCCCTGACTGGTTTGACTCAGCGGTAGAGTGTTGGCCCATGGACCAAAGAGTCACAGGTTTGATTCCAGTCAAGGGCACATACCTCTGTTGCAGTTTGTCCTGGCCCTAGTTGGGGTCCTGTGCAGGAGGCAGCCATTCGATGTGTCCCTCTCACATCGATGTTTATCTCCCTTTCTCTCCCTCTCTCTCCCTCTCCTACTCTATCTGAAGATAAACAAAAATATCCTCAGGTGAGAATTAAAAAAAAAAAAATTATCTGCATATCAACTGTCTTACAGGAAACCATTTCCTTCCTTGGAGTAATAATACAATCATAATTCTTAAAGATCAACTGGCTCAGGGATTGTTTTTAAGGAAAATACTAATGTTACAATGTATGTTAACGTAGAAAACCTACATGGGACACTTATCTAAAAAACCAGCCACATTGAAAGATATATTTGGATGTTGTTCTTTATGTCCACATGGACTCTTACATGTCATTTGAACCACGATGAGAGGTGACTCCAGTGAGGTTCCCAGATCTGGTTTTATACACATAACAGATTAATGTATGATTTTTAAATCCACGTGGCTGATAAATTGCTATCTATGCAGAAAGAAGTGTATCATTTCCCCCTTTTTAAGAAACCTCCATCAGAGCCTTGATGTCCCCTCCATAGCCCCACTTCTATCAGCTGCCAGCATGGTGTGCAGAGAACAAGGGGTGCCTTCTGAAGCGTGTTTTTCTCTTTTGTTACAGGCAGTAAGCTGCCCCTTGGGAGACTATTCAAGTCAAGCTGTCACACAAAAAATAAGAATATGATTGCATTGGGGGTGTGGTAGAGGGTTTGCTTACTTTTCTCTGTGCTTTCTTATCTAATAGGCTCTGGATTACTGCCACAGCAAGGGAATCATGCACAGGGATGTGAAACCTCACAATGTCATGATAGATCACCAACAGAAAAAGGTACCATAACAGCTAGGCAGCAACAAGCCTTTCATTGGAAGGCTTTGACCAACACCGTGGCCAGTACCTAGGTGGTTTTTGGAGACCCATGCTGCTTTCTTGGGCTGACTGGTGATACTGTTATTTCCCAGTCTTCAGTGTTGGTTTCTACTTTGCATAAGCATAGTACACAAGGAAAGTAGACAGCTGAGCTTGACTGTAGTCGCTTGTTTATTGTGGTCATGGTTTTCTGGAGGCCTCAAGAAAGAAACCACAGCTGATGGTTTTCTACTGCTTGATGACCCTCAGGCCAATCTGCCTGGCCTTAAAAGTATACTTCGGTCCCTCCAGTTTTCAATATCCAATTCTGGTTGTCCCTGATTGGTGAGTAAATGAAGAACTAGTAATAGATTAATGAAAAACTAGAGCAGTGCCTCAATTCAATCCTGGAGTGGTGCATATATCCCCATCCTTTCTGTTATGACTACAGCTTATAATGAAAACTGTTCATGATGGGGGAATGTGTCACATATATAAGTGGTATGGAGCCAGAAAAAAACTTAAACTCTATTGATCTCAAGAGAATAAGCCAGGATAATTTAAATTAAAAAAAAAAAAGCAAATAAGACTCTGAATGCTCTGCTCTAGAAATGACCTTTTATGCATTTGCTGAAAGTATAATTTTTAGCCAGTGCACTTGCCCACATTTTTTTATGCAGCCAAATAATTATCATCTAATGTGTGGCCTTGTTCTAAGGCACAGGCAATTAGAAACACTCCTCTCACATGTTTTATTTCTGTCATATTTGTAGCTGCGACTGATAGACTGGGGTCTTGCAGAGTTCTACCATCCTGCTCAGGAGTACAATGTCCGTGTGGCCTCCAGGTACTTCAAGGGACCAGAGCTCCTTGTGGACTACCAGGTAAAATTGTTAGTGAAGTGCATCTGGGCTATTTTTATTTTTCCTTGGGGCTTTTCCTTTTTCCTGATTTCTCTTTAATCAATTTGGATACATTCAAAACCCAGTCTTTCTTCCACCCCACAATAATCATTTCAGATTTTCCACGGCTACCTTCTTACTTATTTGTTTATTGGCTTAGGAAAATGTAACACCCTTGACTGACCGGTTGTCCTTATTTCTTTAGATGTATGATTATAGCTTGGACATGTGGAGTTTGGGCTGTATGTTAGCAAGCATGATCTTTCGAAAGGAACCCTTCTTCCATGGACAGGACAACTACGACCAGGTGAGCAGACACCATCTGGCTCATATCCATTTGAGGGCAGATGCCAAGAAAGTAGCATCCCTTGATAGGGTGCTAACCTTGAACCACTTACTACATGTCACTCAATATCTGCATGTAAGCTTTTCTTCAGGGTGAAGAATTTCACAAAATTTTGCCTGCTGTTAACCAGGTCTCCAAATACAGAGAATGCTGTCTTATGCCCAACTTCAAAGTGGGCCTATGAAGTCGGGCACTTCCTTGTCTAATAAAACTAAATTGTGGTCATTAGATTGTGATGTCCCCATAATCGTCATCTTCTAGAAGATTATTGTTATAAGCTACATTATCGCTTTAAAGGTAGTTTGAAATCTGCATCCATATGAACTTCATGTCTTTGGGTCTGCTGCCCGTCTGCCCAGGCTTGAGTCTGTGTCTGGTCACTGGAGATTTCAGGAGGTGGAAGTCCTCTGATTGCTTGTCAGTGTCCTCACAGGCTTGCATTGAGTTCTGTGCTCAGTGATTTGGTCAGTTTGTTCTGTGTTTCAGCTTGTTCGCATTGCCAAGGTTCTGGGTACAGATGAGCTGTATGGGTATCTGAAGAAGTATCACATAGACCTAGACCCGCACTTCAACGATATCCTGGGACAGTAAGTAAGAGAGAAAGAAGGAGGGGATACTAACTTACCCCATTGCAGAAGTGGAAAGGTTAGCCAGAATCACTTTCTCAAGCTCTTCCCCTTTCTAATCCTGTCAAAATTGAAGTGGTCTTCTTTTTGCCGTGTGTATTTCTTAACTTATTTTGAGATATTTGGGCATTGTTTACATGTGTCTTCTAATTTTGCTTTTCTAGGAGATAGCCTATTTATTAATAGAAAATTATACTGTTACAGAACAAAGCTTTCTGGTATAGCATATGCTTATTTTAATGGAAAAATCTTAGAAAGCTGTGGTTCTTTGAAGAGACAATTTCTTATGTGTAATGGAGTTTCTATAAAGTAGCAACTTTTTTTTTTTTTTTTGGTACGTACCCCTAGCGGGAACCGAACCTGGGACTCTCTGGTCCGCAGGCCAAAGCTCCAAGGGCTGAGCCAAGCCGGCCAGGGCTAAAGTAGCAAATTTTAAAACATGTTTTCAGAGAGAGTATTGAAAAGTAAATGGTGTGTTGAAATTTTTCAAACAATGCTCTATGAAACCTCCATGTTTCTAAGCTAACAGTTCTCTGAATATAACAGCTGAATAATAACAATTACTCAGTCACCTCAGCCTCCCCCAGAATTGACTAAAAGCCATCGAAGACTTTTATATCCAAATCACATGTAAAAGTATTAATTAATTCTCTTTATCAGTCACCGAGCACTGTTTTGTTTGAGGATCGTACAAGTGTTAGCAAGTGAACTGGCTGTGATAGTAACTATGGGGGTGGGGCAGGCAGCAGCAAGAATGAGATTTAATGAGCTTGCAGTATTCTAAGATTTTGTTGGTTTTAGCCCTACTACATAAGGATTCTTGTTGAATTTAGTCTCAGAATGCTAATGCCCCCCTTTTCTTCTCAGACATTCACGGAAACGCTGGGAAAACTTTATCCATAGTGAGAACAGACACCTTGTCAGTCCCGAGGCCCTAGATCTTCTGGACAAACTTCTGCGATATGACCATCAACAAAGACTGACTGCCAAAGAGGCCATGGAGCATCCATACTTTTGTGAGTCTCCAGGGGCTCTTTTCAGAGGCCTAGTTTATTTTTTATTTTTTATTTTTTTAAATCTTTATTGTTGAATGTAGAATGTATTACAGATGTTCCACATTTTTCCCCCATTGACCCCCTCCTCCCCACTCCCGCCCCCCTCCCTCCTTTTCCCACACTGTTGTCTGTATCCATTGGTTATGCATATAAGTTCTTTGGTTTATTTCTTCCCACCCCCCCAACCCCTTTCCCTTTGAGGTTTGTCAGTCTAGCAATGAATTTGTACTTCTTAATCCCTTTCCCTTTTTCACCCATTCCCCCAACCCCCCTCCCAACTGGCAACCAACAAAATGTTCTCTGTATCTATGAGAATTTTTCTGTTCTACCTGTTTATTTTGTTTGTAGATTCCATTGTTGATAGATATGTATTCATTGCCATTTTGTTTGTTCATATATTTTATCTTTTTCTTCAAAAAGACCCTTCATCATTTCATAGAATAATGGTTTGGTGGTGATGAACTCCTTTAACTTTTTCTTGTCTGGGAAAGTCTTTATATGGCCATCGATTCTAAATGACAGCTTTGCAGGATAGAGTAATCTTGGTTGTAGGTTCTTGCTTTTCATCACTCTGAATATTTCTTGCCACTCCCTTCTGGCCTGCAAAGTTTCTTTTGAGAAATCAGCTGACAGCCTAATGGGAACTCCCTTGTAGGTAACTAGCTGCCTTTCTCTTGCTGCTTTTAAGATTCTCTCTTTGTCTTGAACCTTTGGCATTTTCATGATGATGTGTCTTGGTGTGGGCCTCTTTGGGTTCATCTTGTTTGGGACTCTCTGTCCTTCCTGGACTTGTATGTCTGTTTCCTTCACCAAGTTAGGAAAGTTTTCTGCCATTATTGTTTCAAACAGGTTTTCAATTTCTTGTTCTCTCTCTTCTCCTTCTGGCACCCCCAAGATGCGAATGTTGGCACGGTTGAGGTTGTCCCAGAGGCTCCTTACACTATCCTCATTTTTTTGGATTCCTTTTTCTTTTTGCTGTTCTGATTGGGCATTTTTTGCTTCATTATATTCCAAATCAATGGTTTGCTTCTTGGATTTACGTACTCTATTATTGAATCTGTGTAAACTATTCTTTATTTCAGTTAAAGCCTCCTTCGTTTCTAACTGTGCATCGATCATTTCTGACATGTCCTTTTTTATGCTCTTGAGGCCCTCACTGAGTTCATTGAGCATCCTTATAAGCAGTATTTTGAACTCAGCATCTGTTAGGTTACTTATCTCCATTTCGCTTAGTTCTTTTCTTGGGGTTTTGTTCTGTTCTTTCATTTGGGACCTGTTTCTTTGCCTCCTCATTTTGGCTGCCTCCCTGCGTTTGTTTCTGTGTATGGGGCTAGCTGAGACCAGATGCTGCTTGTTTGAAAGAATTTAGGAAAAACCTGAAGCAGGATCCAAGACAGGCCAATCCTATGGTTAAGAAAGTGCCAACAGCCTGGTTGGGCCTGAAAGTTGGGTAGGGCGGGGCGGGGCCTGGCCTCAGGGAGTCACCAGGGCGAGGCTACCAGTGTGAGCCAGGTTGCTGGAGTCCCAGATATGGCGGCTGTCTGCTGCCCCAGGGAAGGGCTCATCAAAGGAACAAAAAGGCCTCTGACAGCACGTTTGTCTCAGAGAAAGCCTCCTCTCCAGTCCTCGCTCCAGTGCCAAATGGCTCAGTTCTTCCCTGTATGTCTCTGGTGCCCCTCGAGCTGCCTCCCCTCTGAGCTTAGAGGGAGAGTCCGATAAGTCCGTGCCCCTTTAAGAGGAGCTGCCTGGGGCTCCAGCCGTTTCAGCTTCCCTGAGCCTCAGTTCCTGCTGGTTTTTCCAGCCAGAAGTGATGGGGATTCTCTTCCTGGCACTGGAACCCTGAGCGGGGCACCTGGTGTGGGACGGGGACCCTTCAGTCCTCAGAAAGGACCTTCCCAGCGGAGGTATCCTCCTGATTTTTATCCGCTACATGTGGGTGTGGGACCGGCCGTCAGAGGCCTAGTTTATTAAAGGAAAATTTCTTTTACCTTTTATCTTTAAGGCCAGTCAAGAGAATTCTAGGTATTTGGATTGAATGCCATTGGAATTTGGCCTCATTAGTTCTAGACTGTTGAGACAACTTGGCAGATCTGTTTCTTGATCCCCAAAGCTATTTGCTTATTAACTGCTGTAGCTCCTTTGAGTCTGGTCTGTTAGATCATTCTCCGTGATCCTGAGTTGATAGATCACAAATATCTAAAATTTGTCTTCAAATATATATATTCCCGCCCCTCCCCCTGCTGAAGAAAACAATGAATTGAAAAGAATGTAACCAGTAGTATATTTTTAAAGAAGGAAATAAGTTAAATAAATAAAAGGAATTTGAGGAAAGAAAAGCAGGTATGGAAAGATCTCACTAAAATTCTATCTGAATTACTGACTTCTTAGGTCTCACTTCGGAGGGGCGTAGAAATCCGTTTATGTGGTTGCTTCTTGTTCTGCACGAGTGCAGTTGTCCCCACTGGCAAAGCTCGCCTCACCCTCTGTTAGCAGTGTGGGGTCATTTGGTGCAGTCAGAGAAGACTGAGAACAAGGGAGGTTAAGTGTCCTGTCTCAGTTCTCACCATCTAAATCAGTATGAAAACTTTCAGGCTGTCAGTTGCTTGACCAATAGGCTATCTTTCCTTGTCCTTTTTCCACCCTGGAGATTAACTGGAAACCTGCCTGAAGATGACATTGCTCTGTGGTCTTGAACCTGTTGGGTCATAAGATTAGTAGACAGGAAATTTAAAAGGTTTCACCCTTCAGTGTTCCAGACGTCAGATAAGTGCAATTCGTATGTCCTCCTTCTGATTTCTGGCACAGAAAGCTGTTTTCACCCTTGTAGTTAAACGGAATTAAGAGCACGGGTGTTTACAGTATGTAATCCATGACTTTTCTGAATACACTTCATATTTTTATTTTAAGAGTTTTTTTAACTGCTTTGATTAAAATGGCTAGGTCTTCTAATGGCGTTTTGTTTTTTGGTTTTGTTTTTAATGTATTTATTTTTGTTACTGATGTTTCTCCTTTTTTCCCCCATTGACACCCTCCTCCCTGATCCCGTGTCCATTGGTTATGCATATATACATATAAGTTCTTTGGTTTATCTCTTCTCACCCTCCACCCCCTCCTCTGAGGTTTGTCAGTCTGTTCCCTACTTCCATGTCTCTGGGTTCTAATGGCTCTTTTTATTCACCCTTTCCTCTGAAGTGCTTATTATTGCGTATGTTTTGAAGAAATTGGGAGTTGACTATGTTGTTTGTATTCAAGGAAAATAGCACATAAGAAAATTAGAAATTTTGAGCAGTGGAAAGAGTGTTTCTGGGCCGCTCTTTTCCATGAGTTTCAGTAGTTGGACTTGTACTCTGAGGAAGTATAAGAGTAATTCCTTTGATCATTTTTCAGTGTCTGGTTCTTCTATAACCTCTGTAATTTCTGTTGCCCTCCTGATCCTGCCTTTCCCAGCAGCGTGTCTCTGTCTCACTGTGGAAGGGTTGGGTTTGGCGTGATGTCACGTCCCACGCTGCCCAGCCTGATTCTGCTGACCTCACGCTGTTGTCTTGCAGATCCTGTGGTGAAGGAGCAGTCCCAGCCCTGTGCGGATAATGCTGTACTTTCCAGTGGTCTCACAGCAGCCCGATGAAGACTGGAAAGCGACGGGTAATGCAGCATTGATGCTTGCCAATAAAACCAACCAACCAAACACAAATCTTGAAGGAAAACTACAGTGTGATAAAAAGAAATTCTAGTCATTCCTTCTAAATGCAAAGAAGAGTAAAGACCTAAAAGTCTGTCAGAAAGAAACTCCCCAGTACTAGTCTACAGGGAGCTGCCGCTCTGGCAGCGAGCAAGACGCTGCACATAGTTCAGTATCTGAGGGACCTCTCCCTTTGGAATGCATGGGAGACGAGAGGCTCGGAGTTGTGTACAGTTACCTTTATTTAAGAGGAGACCACTGTTGAATTAACCCGTTCGGTCAACAAGCTCTGAATGTCTGACTTCCTATCTATTCCACTGTGGTCTGGTTTCCTTGGGTGAGATTCAGGCTCAAGTTTTAGCGACACGTCAGCAGTCTGTACTGACACACCAGCCTCATTTACAAAAAGGAGATATTAAAACAATGACAGTATTTTTTTTTAAAGTCTTTTACAAATTCATGTTTTATGTATTTTTTTATGACATGAGCTCTCTAGGAAATGTACCTCATTCCTGCAGTTTCCTCTAAGTGTATTAATTTGGGAGCAAACTGCAGTCACTTATGAGTCCCCTTTAATGTCAGCAGACGTCACTTTAAACCTTGTGATGCCATGACCAGGTCCATCTGTCTCATCAGAAGTTAGATCTAAGTGCATAACTTGGAGCTCACCATAACCTTTGTTGATTTGCCTAACCATAAAATCTTGTTGCTATTTTTTTGTGTAGCTTTTGTTTTCTTTCAGCCTTGTAAGGAAACCTCACCATTTCCCAGCACATCTCTATGTGTGCACCTATTTTAAAGCATCTCTCTGAAACAAAGACTTTTTGTTCACAACCATAACTAAAGCTGGTAGGTCAGTCTTTAGGTAGGTCAGGGAGGGAGAGGGAGAAAAAAATTCTATAAGAATTTATTCAGGAATGACCTATTGGGTGAAAAATATATACTTCCCCAGCCCCACCCCCTTTTTGCTTCTTTTTATCCCCATGAAAAATAATTTCCCACTGTGATCAGGGTGCTCTGCATTTGTAAGCTCTGATGGGTAATACATGACCGAGACGGCGAGGGTAAGTCCCTCGCGTGTAGGGCCTGGAGTTGTGTGGGCAGGGCCACCCCCCAGCCCAAGCCACTGAGGAAAGCAACATACGAGGGGCTTCAGGGGGGAGTGGAGCTCCCGGAGCAGGTATCAAAGCTTGGGATTCATTTGGTAGCCCTCACATTAGCAAAGGAAGCTAGATTTTATTTTAAAAACTAAAAGATAGGGCTGATTTCATTTGGGAGACTTGTCACCAACATGATTTGCAAGCAGTCCCTTCACCCCAGCTGCAGAGCCACACCAGCTGTGGCGACTTATACACTAGGCTAGAGCTAGAGGTGTCTGCCACCACATCACATTTAGGATTTCTTTATTAACTATTTAATAATGCCATACGTTTTTATAAGGTTAGATTGTTTGTTTGAAAGCATCTGTTTACATTCCATATTCCAATAAAATCCTATTGGTATTGGTAGCAGGTCCTATCTCTAAATGTAGATTCTATTTTTGTCATTTGGTTGGTGGGAACTTAAAATACAAATAAAACTCTTATTATAGAGTTGAGCTTACAGATTAGAAAAATAAAAATAAAGATCCCAAAGCCAGGAAAAGGATTCAGTTAAAGTTCTCATGATGATACCACCTGCCTGCATTGCACATTCTATATATTAATGTATATTTGTTCTACCTGAAAATTAAAGACAAGACACGAGCTCTTGGCTGACCCTATATCGCTATATCAGGCAGTAAAGCTCAGTCTGGGATTATCAGAAGCCTTCTTATGTGCCCTTTGAGGCAACACCGAACTGTTGGTTATTATCAGGGAGATGTGCCACTGTGTTTCTTTCCTGCCCCCCACCTCTTTGTACCCACGTCCTCCTCCCATACCTTTAAGTTGTCTGTCTGGACCAGGCAGGGGAGCCTACAGGAGGGTCTTGGTGAAGTAGTAACCCTGTTCCTTTCCCATGGGTCCCCAGAAGCAATAAAAGCATCTGGAGAAGAGTTGGTGGTTACTTGGGCCTCTCCCTCCTTTGCTCATGATCTGGTAGGTGCAGACAGCTCACCCGCCTGTCCTGGATTCTGCAACTGCAGCTGACACAGGAGTAATGCTTCCTTTCATACATACAGTTTACTTCTCTACCACCTATAGTTTTACCTCTTTTCATGCCTTAGACATAAAGCAGAACTGAGTTTAAGGTGTTCACTCCTTTCTTAGTCTGGTCTTGATACCAGTTTACTGCAACTGGAGGTGGTTTTTCCCCAGACTGAAGTGAGTCCAGTCCAGACTTTTCTCTCTTACCTATCTCCAAACCATTTGTGTCCAGATGGACCTAGCTTCCCTGAGATTTTAGAACATTTACCTGGATTGGGAGATGATCTTGGAGAATTCCAAAAGAGGGGTGTGTGTGTGTGTGTGTGTGTGTGTGTAATATTTAGACTAAGCTATGATAGATGTATCCACCCAATATCCTTTTCAGTTGGCATACTTCTTAAATTCTTCTCTAATTTTCATTAGATTATTTTGTTTGCTTCAATTCATTACCTTATAACAGGTTAAAAGTGCCTATGATAAGGACTTACTATTTCCTAAAGAAAAGCAAAAAAAAAAAAACGTGGGGAACAGGGTAGTGTTACACTGCCATCTCAGGTACTGCCTATGTTTAAGAACATAGACCTGGTGTGGTGAGAACAAAAGGTTCCTATGCCAAATACAGATGGTGCATCATAGTGTGTTGACCACAGTGAGCAAAACTGCAGGGATTTGCTTCAGCTGAGAAATCTGTGGCGAGAGCAGAACTGCTGATATTCTCATCTGCAGTTTACTTGTAGTTCACTCTGCCCTGGGTCGTATTAGCTGGCCTGCTCCTGTCCTGTCCCTGTGGTAGGTGACTGGATGGGATAAGCCATCAAATGTATAATGCAGACCAAGCATTCCTGGGCCTTCTTACCAGAGGTGTGCCGAAGCCAGTTCTGCTGGGCACCTAATCATCACTCACTCAGCTGGGTCTCCTAACAGACATTCTCTAACACATCGGTACTCACAAGGCTCAAAGCAAATGTATTCCCTTGTAAAAGGAAGGTGCTCTCAGACTAATTCATTAGAGGAGACAGCAGTGCTTGTAATCCTTGGAGAGAGGCTGGGGTGGTGGGCTGTTAAAAAAAGGGAATCAGTAAGACAGTTGAGCAGTAGATCTTGAGGGAGCATGACTTCCTGAGGAGAGAGGACCTAGAGGGCACAAAGGTCATGTTCTAGAGGGTGCCCAGAGAAGGGCCCTGCCCCCTGGATTGGTTCCACTGGGACCAAAAGGTGCTTTTGAGGTGGATGATGAGTCCCAGGGAGCTGCAGCTGTGGGGCTTAGTCTGGGCCTGCTCAGGGAAATGACTTGGGATCTCCCAGGTGCTGCATTGCTGAGGAGGGAAGCAAAATTATTTTAGGACACAAGCAACAATTGGAGGAATTTTTATATATGCACTGAAATGGATCTAAGAGTTCAGTTAATAGTTTCCTTTAATGCTAGTTGAGATTAAATGACTCATTTAGAAACCTGTGTTATTTACTGCATGAGCACCCACAGGAAAAAGTAACTTCCCTTCTACAAATGACTAGGAGTGGGTAAGAACTGATCAAAGTCAAGGACGTTAAAATAGAAAACATTTAGAAAACAAAAGCAGGGTCCACATGAGCATACCGGAAGCCAAAGTCATTGAGCTTAAATCTGAATGTCTTGCCTTTAAAAACTAACCTTGGGTGGGAACAAGTGGGAAAGGAGGTGGTGGGGACACATCAGCTAAGGAAAGCAGTGAAAACATGCGCTTTTGAGCTAAGCGGATGTGTTGATGAAAATGATTCCACGCAGGTATTGTTGAGGCTGGGGAGGTAATGTGATGGGGTTATGCAGACGGGGCGTACTTTTGTGTAGACTCAACAATGTGCTACAAATGTGATACTTAATCCTGAACTACATGTATTGAGGATTGTTAAAAAAAAACAACTTTCATTGAATCAATAAATTAACAGTTTTTCACTTGCTGGCTTTTCTTGCTGTAAATGGTGACTAAGAGGTTGGGACAGAAATCTTGGCACTCGGTGTAAAGCTTGGGTAAATCTTCAAGAACCATGGAGCCGACTTTCCTTCTGTTTGCAGAAAAGCAACACTGCCCAGCTGGTGATCCTTTACAAATGACTACTTCAGACACAAGTGGCCACCTCTGTGTATCACTGAATGACTGATGTATGATTTCTGTGCTGCTGCCCTTAGAAGAAAGAAAAATGCCATGTGAAATCCTATTTGTATAAATAAAAATGTTGATCACCACCAGCCTTCCCAAGAGGGCAACAAACCACTGCACTGAGGACCTTAAGCTTGTGTTTCCTGTCTCTTGGGGGAGAGGAGGGATCAACCTTGAACTGCAAAGATGTGTGTGCTTGGTTGCAGTAATCACCTATGTGAAGATGTAGCAGGAGAGGTGGGACTGGAGTGTCTTTGTGGGGGTTGCTGTTTCTTGGTACTTCTGAATTGCACCCCTCAGACACTATCTTCTTGGGATTGACCTGTTTTATTGCACAACTTGAACCTCTGGGGCAGTGGTCTGCATTTATAAAAGTCTACCCACCCCGTTCCTTGCAGTACTAGTGGGCACGTGCTATTTGGCAGATGGTGGTGTCTTTAATGTTCTTTCTTCTCCCCAAATGACCCCTCTGTGGAGTTGGATGCTTGGAAATCAGTTTCTGAAGTGCTTAATGGCAAACAGTCATTTCTCAACCTTATGCACCACGCGGCCTTTCTCAAATACTATGCTGTAGAGCCCTTTGCCCAAGTTTTCATGGAAGGATATTTCTGTGTGCAGCCTCCCAAGTGCACAGTGCTTTTCTGCCAGTGGTGTACCATTCTGAGACTGCTGCTAGAATTCTGCTGCTGGCCTCACCACCCACTCCACTCCTGGACATGGAAGTTGAAATGGTTTTCAGGCCATGCCAGACAGCCGCTTCCAGGAAAGAGTTAAAGATACAGGGGTGGGTGAGAGTAGGTTTGCAGCTGTGAGACTGCCATTATGGCATTCTTTGGAGTTGTTAAAGCTGTTGTAGTAATCATACCCTGCATGTCCTTTTCCTTACGAACCACTGTTAAACCTACTTTTGCTCACCTCTGCATAAGCTAGTTTCCCTTTTGCTCTTTATTCGTGGGCTTGACCCTTTCCCTGTATAAGTACAGTCAACTAATTCTCAGTCCAAGCTTTCTTCAGCAAATTGGATCAGGTCTGATGGGGATCTAGAGGTGGACTGTGGAACTTGTAGCTTGGTTTGCACAGAATGGTCAGCGTCCTGGACCTGAGGGAAGGGGAAGAGACTTGGTCACTCACATGGTGTCCAGAACTCTCCCCTTGCTCTTGCAGAAGATTGTGCAAAGACTGCCACTGTTAGTGGTGGCTAGAAGAGAAATTTGAAACCCCATATGATTCTCACTGGGAAAGGCAAGCTTGCATACTCTTCCCAGCCCTCTTCAGAAGGAGGAAGCCACACACGCAAGGGAGGCCTGCCCTCACTGCAGGTCAGATTGATTAATGCCGTCTTTCCCCTCCTCCCATCTCTTTTCCCAGGTCTGTTGCGGTTCCTCTCACTTTTCCATAAGCAGAACAAGAACAAAATCAAACGTCTTAACGTGTGTAGAGAGATCACGTTCCGTGAGCAGACACAAACGGTGGCAGGTTTGGCGAACACGAACTAGACCAACTGAAGGGCAGCCCACCACCGTATATCAAACCTCACTTCCGAATGTAAAAGGTTCACACGCCTTTGGCTTCCGGTTGACTTCCTCCTGACCCAGAAAGCATGGGAAATGTGAAGGGTATGCAAATGGTTGTTGGTTACTGTTGCTCCCCTGTGCCCCTTGACACGTCCCGTGGCCGCCTGATTTCCAGCAGACCACAGACTCCACAGCAGGGGAATGGGGCATATATGGCATGATGGGCAGTTACATATTATAATTTTGAAAGTATATATTATTGAATAAAAGGTTTTAAAAGAAATGTATGGAGTTTTCAGTATGGAAGGGGCCATTAACTGAGACTTGTGGCCACGGATGACTGAGTGACACAGAAGAGCATTTGTGGCAGGTTCTAGCCAGCAGACAGAGGGGAAGTCCCAGAGGTGGTGAGGAGGGTGGGTTTGTGTGTGTGTGTGGATTTATTTTATTTATTTTTGTTACAGATGTTTCTCCCCCCCCCCCATTGACACCCTCCTCCCCATTCCCTCCCACCCCGTCTTCAGCTTTGTTGTCTATGTCCATCGGTTATACATACATGCATATAAGTTCTGTGGTTTATCCCCCCCCCCCCCCCTGCCTTCTGAGGATTGTCAATCTCTACCCTACTTCTATGACTCTGGGTCTATTTTGTTTATCAGTTTGTTTAGTTCAGTATATTCCAGAAATAAGTGAGATCATGTGATATTTGTCTTTCTCTGCTTGGCTTATTTTGCTTAGCATAATACTTTCCAGGTCCCTCCATGTCATCTCAAAGGATAAGAGATCTTTCTTACAGCTAAATAGTACTCCATGGTGTATATGTACCATAACTTTTTTATTCATTCGTCTACTGATGGACACTTGGGCTGTTTCCAGATCTTAGTTATTATAAATAGTGCTGCTATGAACATAGGAGTACATATATCCTTTCTGATTGGTGTTTCAGGCTTCTTAGGGTATATTCCTAGAAGTGGGATCACTGGGTCCAATGGCAGTTCAACTTTTAATTTTTTGAGGTAACACCATAGTGTTTTCCATAGTGGCTGCACCAGTCTGCATTCCCACCAGCAGTGTACTAGGGTCCCCTTTCTCCACACCCTCGCCAGCACTTGTTGTTTGATGATTTGTTGATGGCGGCCATTCTGACAGGTGGGAGGTGATACCTCATTGTTGTTTTAATTTGCATAAGAGGGAGGGTTTTAAGGACACTACAGAGATGAGAATTTGAGGGATGGTGAGTGCATCCTGGAAAAGAAGCAAGTGATTAAAGGAAACTCCATGAGCCAGGAAAGCCAGCTTTGCCTTGAGCACATATTTATTCACCCTTGACTCATCCTCCCAAAGCAGGTGGGTCACCCAGTGATGTAGGTGGGAAGCGTCACTTCTAGTAAACTCAGGAAGATGCCTTAGCCTCTTTACTCCTGTCTCCGTATTTATTCCACCTCCCAATCCTGTCCTTTCTCCCCAAGCCCCCTTCTAAAAAAAGCATCTTACCTTTGTGGATGATTGGGTCTGCTGTCCTGAAACAGGGCGGGAGTGTGTGTTCTGGGTCCAGATCCGAGGGCTGTTTTCTGATCGCATTGAAAGGATGGAATGGAGGCACTGGCTGTATTTGTCAAGTGAACAAACTGAACCTGTTTTACAAATGAGCCTTCCCTGGCACTGAGAAGTGTTCCCCTCTTAGGATAGCTGTCACAGGGAAGTGAAAGCAGTGACAAGCTGGTGGCTGCCCAGCCTTCGTGGTGGCCTGTGTCTTCCCACTGCCTATAGAGAGCAGAAGAGGCAGGCAGACCCCAGTGCCCAGGAGCTGGATGGGGCCCCCACTCATTCTCCACAAAAGCCACATGGTTGGCACAACATTCTGTCTTCTCTGCTGCTTGTCCGGAAGAGGTGACTATGGCAGTCCCGGTGTGGACACTCAGTGTTTGAAGGAATTATGGGGGGAAAGCAAAGAAGCCCCTCTGCCACCATAATGTCATAGTGTCCCTTGGATCAGCTCTGTCCTATCTAAGCAGTTCCTCAGGTTTGGGAGTTCAAGACTCTTCATGCCCCTGGACTCCAACAAGTGAGGGCCCGCAGGCCCACTTCCAGCAGACTTTGTAAGACCAGGGCACCAAAGGGATGGACTTAGTACTTTCCAGCTCCATCACTGGCCTAGTGTCCTCAAGCGGTCTCTCATGAGGCCCTTTTGACTTACGGTTCTGCAAATTTCTGTTGGTCTCACAGATCTCTAGGATAGCATCTTAATACCTCATTATAATGAGCATGTCCCTGAAACCCCTATGGATGCGGTGCTTCATGTGTGCACGTTTATCTACGTAGCATATTATTGCTGTGTTGACCCGCTGGTGTTTGAGGGCCTTCAGACAGGAAAGGTCTCTTCGGAGCAGATACACGGTGCTTAGTTTGGGAGTTCTTTAGATGCCATGCCGAACTTGAACTCGAGCTTTGTCCTCCAATTTCCCTTCTCAGTGTGAACATCTTATTTTCCAGAATCCTCTCAACTTTAATCTTGTTTTTTGTGGATGATGATTGCTTGGTGGGAGAGTGATTGTAGAAAGAAGGGGAAAGAGGAGTGTTTTTTTCTTTCTTTCTTTTTTTTTAGGTGGCTTTGGCCTTGAGAGAGAGGGACAAGGAACCTGCTAACTCAAGACCAGTCTAACGCTATCCACACGTGCTTGGAGATTCAGAACATCAAGTCACATCTTTCTGTTGTCCTGCTTGTGTTTGGGTTGTATTTTTGTGATTACCAAAGTAACATATGCTCATGGTAAAATGTCACGTTATATCAAAGTAACTAATGAAAGCCTACCCCTAACCACATACACATGCATACTAAAACTTGGAGGTAACCACAGTTAAATTTGGTATATACCTTCCAATTTGTTTCCTATACATTGACTAACATTTTAAAACTATAATGACTTTTATTTTTACAGAAATGTAACTCTACATTCTTTTTCTGAAACTTGTGTTTTCACCTAATTGTGAAAATCTTACTGTTAGCATATATAGATCTACCTCATCCCTTTTCATGCCCACATAATATTCCATTATGTGATGTACCACAGTGGAAGTAATTTCTTATTGATAGACTCTTAATCAGTACTATTACTAGAACTGCTATGATGAACAAATTTGCACATACATTTTTCTACACAGTATGCATCTTTGTGAGATAAACTCTTAAAAACTTAAATTACTATGCCATATGATTTTTAAAAAAATTTTTTTAAAGGGCATTGTTATGATTGAGAGAAAGCAGTCTTCCATTTTCTTCTTTTACTGGTGTGGGCTGGAACCGTGATACCTTTAGTCATGGAATTGTTGTGGGGCTCTGTCAGGCACTTGGGGCATGGTGCCAAGGACCTATGACTTTCCAGGGGCCTACAGAAATGTTTGAGACCTGAAAAAAAAGGCTCTAACATAATTGCAAAATAAAAATAAGTGTGATTAAATGTTTATCCAATCCTGTGAACTTCATTAATGGTTAGATTCAGTATTTACTTTTTAAAATATTTTGCTAATGATAATTAGTGCCTGGCCAGTGTGGCTCAGTGGTTGAGTATCGACCCATGTGCCAAGAGGTCACTGGTTCGATTCCTGGTCAGAACACTTGCCCAGTGGGGGGCATGCAGGAGGCAGCCAATTGATGTTCTATCTCATCGATGTTTCTGTCTCCCCCTCTATCTTCTCTCTCTCTCTAAAAATCAATAAAGGAAAAACTAAGTAAAAAAATAATTTGTAAAGAGACAACTACAAAATCAAATAATTTCTAAAGCATATTCTAAAGTTCTTTTCAAAATTACACACAAAAAAGTTATCTTGAATATGATAACTTTTAATATGTTTGAGATGTTATGGAGAAGCCTTCAAAAGTAAGTATGTGGAGGGCTGGCAAACTTTTTAAAACATCCCTGGCCATCACAGGCTGAGTGGTGGAATGGATCAGCAACGCTTTGCGGAATATTCTGCAAACTTAAAACAATGTGCATCTCAAATGCATTGTGCTAAGAAGCCAGACTCAAAAGTCTACCTACTGAATGATTCTATCTGGAAAAGGCAAAACTGTAGGGATAGAGAACAGATCCATGACTACCAGGGGTGAAGGGGGCATTGAGGGTGGGGGGAAGGTCTGACTAGAAAGGGATAGCATGAGAGAATTGAGGGGGAGCAGGGGGAGGCGGGTCTTGGAACTGTTCTGTATCCTGAACATGGCAATTGTTATATGACTTGGTGCCTTCATCAAAACTGTACACCAAAAAAGAGTGCATTTTATTGTGTGTATGTTTAAAAATTAATTTTAAAAATAATAACGTGTGAGGGCCCAACAGAGTCCCATTTGAACTTCACTCTCACAGTAGAAGGAGCTTTCTCTGCCCACCACTGGCTCTTTTACCTATTGTCAGGGCTGATATAACCACTGGATTCCATGGTCCTCCATCTGCCAGCTGAATGTACCATCATTGCTGTTTCTGCTGCTCCCCATCAGCAAAGAGAGGTAAAGAATAAACTCTGCCTTATAGTGTGTATCAAGTCCTGTGTCTCTCAGAGGCTGGGTGCTCTGAGTTTCTGAGCTTGGATGGACATGAACAGATGCTGTCCACTGGGATTTAGCATCTGACCAGGGCTTCTTTTAAAAAATATTTTTTCTTTATTGATTTTAGAGGGCGAGGGAGAGAGAGATAGAAACACTGATGAGAGAGAACATCAAGTGTCTGCCTCCTGCATGCCCCACAACCTGGGGATCGGGCCCACAACCTGGGCATGTGCCCTGACCAGGAATCGAACTGGCAACCTATTGGTGCATGGGTCAATGCTCAACCAGTAAGCCACACCGGCCAGACCTGATCAGGGCTTTTGTACACTGAAAAGGATTCTTATACTTCCTAGTGTCTTAAATAATATCTTGATTATTAAAGCTATACATTAAAATATCTAATTTGTCTTGTGTCTTTAAAATCAATTTACAAATCTTATAATGACAAACTACTTGGTTTTGTATATAAATATGAACACTTTGGCTTAGTCTTTTAATTAAGCTGAATTAATTAAAAACCTAATTGGTTAATTAAGCTGAATTAATTAAAAACCTAATTGGTTAAACCACAAACTGCTCACACACAATCTAGTTGCCTTAGACATTTCAAAGTCACCCCCACATTTAATCTGTTTGACTTGCACAAACACTTCCAATAGCTAACATGAAAGATAAAAAATCTGATGGAATCTTCCTAAGCAGTCAAATACTAACACATCCAAGTCTTAAACTCATAGATGCAATCAAAACATTTTAAACATTCATTGTTTACAAACAATTACATTTTCTTATGCATTTTTAATTAAAAATCAGAATTAATTTAAAATTCCTTGAAGCATTTCAAATTAAATTTTAAAGTATCAGATCCTTAGATACATTAAGTTATCTTAAATATTTCAAATATCTTAAACAAAATGTCAAAATAATCAGAAACTTATTCTTCATTTTGACATGGATTACTGATATGGGTTTGATTTACTTGCTGTGATATCTTTGTGTGTTTTGACTCTTACCCCACTAAGGTGACATATTCAGTCTAAACGCAGGACCGTGATTTGTTCATGGTCAGAGATTCTGGGCTGAGCACAGACCTGGTTGCTACTTCTTGTGATGGTTCTACCCAAACTTCAGGCTAACAAACTAAGCCCCTTCTTGTAGTTATGGGATTCTCAAGACCACCCTTATCTTGTGTTTCATGCAATTATTTTACCTTTTCTGCAACCTTTAATGGCCTGATTTGTATCAGCTTAGCTTCTGTGCCTACTACCTAGATTGTAATTTTGCTGCCTCATTAGACTCTGCTCTCTTTTCATTGATTACTTTTTATTTTTTTTCTTTATTGATATCAGAGAGAGGAAGGGAGAGGGAGAGAGACAGAAATATCAATGAGAGAGAACATTGACTGGCCGCCTCCTATATGCCCCCAACTGGGGATCGGGCCCACAACCTGGGCATATGCCCTAACCAGGAATTAAACCAGCGACCACTATTGGTGCATGGGTCGATGCTCAACCACTGAGCCACACTGGCTGGGCTCATTGATTACTTTTTAAAACTGACTTATATAATCATTGAAGGAAGCAACTTATGAACAAGATTTTTCTTGTGTTTTGTCCTTATACATCTTCACATTGATGAGACAATCTTTTTTTTTAATCCTCTCCTGAGGATATTTTTTTTCCCATTTATCTTCAGATAGAGTAGGAGGGAGGGAGAGAGAGAAACACATCAATGTGAGAGAGACACATCAACTCACTGCCTCCCACGTGACTCCAGCCAGGGCCAGGGACTGAACCACAACTGAAGTACATGCCCTTGACCAGAATTGAACCCGCGACTCTTCGGTCCATGGCCGACATGAGAGAGACAGTCTTGAAGAAGTAGTGTTTAATGTGTTTTGTGAATGACAGCTGCAGTTTTAGGTTAATTCTGTTTACATTACCTTTGAAATGAAGGTAAATGTCAGAGGTGACCATTTGGCTCTAGTTTGTTAGTTCGTTCATTTATTCATGTTGGTGGTACTATGCTGGGTGTTGTGACATGGGCCCAGAAGACACAGTCTGAATCTGGAAGAAGCATGTCAAAATCAAGTCTATAATAGGAGCAAAACATGTTCATTATAAACGCTAATTCCTGTTCTCCAAACCTTTCATCAAATAATCTTTACTGTAGCCAAGGCTGTAATCACAATAAATTTTGAACCCTAACAGAAGGAAGAACTGAGCACAGTTCATGTGGACACTCACTGAAGATGAGTACTTAGAAGAAGCAAGAACTTTCATTTCCTTCATTAGTTTGCTCATTGATAGGCTATCTGTTCCGGGCACTTACGCCTACACATGCTCAAGGTCTTTCCATCTTAAGTGGAGAGATTCCATGGTTAATAAGAAAAATGTGAGCAGGCAATGGGCTAGGTGAGCCCTTCTGAACAAAAGAAGATCAGTATTGTCTGCATGGGTCCATTAAGGCCAGGAGAGACAGCCTGTGCTGCGCCTGCAGTGACCAGGAACCCCAACTCTGTGACTCTGGTTCACAAATTCGACTCACACTTATAACTATATAGACTATAACAAATAATTATATAGACTATCAAGTGGTGATAAGTGTTATGAAAAAAAGAATAAAGCAGAGTGCCCTGGCCAGGTAGCTCAGTTGGTTAGAGCACCGTCCCAATATGCCAAGGTTGTGGGTTCAATCGCTAGTCAAGTCATATACAAGAATCAACCAATGAATGAGTGGAACAATAAATCGATGTCTCTCTCCCTTCCTCTCTCTAAAATCAATTATATATATATTTTATATATAATTTTATTTTTTGTTTTTTATCCTCACCCGAGGACATTTTTTCCATTTTTTGTTCAGATAGAGTGGGAGGGAGAGAGAGGAAGAGAGAGAGAAACATCGATGTGAAAGGGACACATCGAGTGGCTGCCACCCGCACGACCCAACCAGAGCCGGGGACAAACTGCAACCGAGGTACGTGCCCTTAGTGGGAACCGAACCCGGGTCTCTCTGGACCACAGGCCGACGCTCCAACCGCTGAGCCAAACCGGCCAGGGCTATAATTTTATTTTTAAAGAACAAAGAGTATGAGGGACAAATAGTTGGTGGCGGGGAGGTGCTACAAAATTATTTTCACTGCCCTAAAAGTCCTCTGTGCTCTACCTAGTCATCTTTCCCCACTCCCCTACCCCCACTCCTGGCAAGCACTGATCTTTATTTGTTTATTTATTTATTTTTATCCTTACCCGAGGACATTTTTTGATATTTTGCTCAGATAGAGTGGGAGGGAGAGAGAGAGAGAGATAGAGAAACATCGATGTGAAAGGGACACATTGAGTGGCTGCCACCCACACGACCCAAACAGGGCCGGGGCCAAACTGCAACCGAGGTACGTGCCCTTAGTGGGAACCGAACCCGGGTCTCTCCAGACCGCAGGCCAATGCTCCAACCACTGAGCCAAACCGGCCAGGGCAGCACTGATCTTTTTATTGTTTCTATAGTTTTGCCTTTTTCAGAGTGTTATATAGTTGGAATTAGTGTGTAGTCTTTTCAGATTGGCTTTTTTTCATTTAGTAATATGCATTTAAGTTTTCTCCATATTTTTTCATGGCTTCATGGCTCATTTCTCTTTAGTACTACATAATATTCCATTTTTCGCATGTACCAGTTTATCTATTCACCTACCAAAGGACATCTTGGTTGCATCTATGTTTTGACAATTTTGAATAAAGCTGCTATAAATGTTCATGTACAGGTTTTGGTGTGGGCGTAAGTTTTCGACTCCTTCGGGTAAACATCAAGCAGTGGGATTACTGGATCCTGTGGTAAGAGTATGTTTGGTTTTGTGAGAAACTACCACATTGTCTTTCAAAGTGGCTGCACCGTTTTGCATTCCCACCAGCACAGAATGAAAGTTCCTGCTGCTGCACATCCTCGCCAGCATTTGGTGGTGTCAGTGTTCAGTGGAGCAGAATGAAAAATCCTGCAATAAATGCAGTGCACCTGAATATCTAATGTATAATAATAATTGTGTCTCTTCCTACGATATTTTGAGACATTTACTAACAATCAAGGGATAAATTGTACACTGGCTTAAAGTATACAGAGTCCCCAGAAATTATTCAAAAATAACAGTTTCATGTAAAAAAATTTGATTTTCAAATGAGAAAATTTGTAACAAAAATAAATTAATAAAAATAAATAAATAAAATAGATTAAAAAATTTGATTTTCTACTGTAATACAATCCCCCTGCCCCCATGTCTGGAAATTCTGGCTCAACTGTTCACCAGGTTGCTGTGAAGATTAAATGATTTAGTAAAAGCTAAGGCGCTTAGTGTAGTGCCAGACATAATAAATGCTCAGTCGATATCAGCTACTACTAGCTGTCACGAGGATGAAGTTAGCTGCAAACTCCCTTTCTTTCAGCCACAATACCCAGTACAGGCCTGGGCATGGAGTATAATATTTAGGTAGATGCTCAGTGAGTGGTCCCCAACATTTTAGATTTCTTCTACACATGCAATATCATAGTGTATGTCTTTTTATTTTTAATCCTCACCCAAGGATATTTTTCCATTTATTGTCAGGTAGAGGGGGAGGGAGGGAGAGGAGGGAGGGAGACAAATGCAAAAATGTCCTCTGGTGAGGATAAATATATATCCTCAAAATCAAAAGAAAAAAATAAAAAGCAATACTCTGAGGAAAATATTGCCTTAAATGCATTATTTTTTTTTCTTTATTGATTTTAGAGAGAAGGAAAAGGAAGAGAGAGATAGAAACATCCATGAGCGAGAACGTTGACTGGCCGCCTCCTGCATGCCCCCCCCCTCCCCCTGGGGATCAGGCCCACAACCTGGGCATGTGCCCTGACCGGGAATCCACCCAGTGACCTCTTGGGTCCACGCTAACCACTGGGCCACACGGACCGGGCCTCAGAGTACTGCTTTGCCTGCATTCCACATATCCACTTATGTGCGGTGTATGCATAGCAGCCCTGTGAATAATGAAAGCAATGATGCACATAGGCGCTTAGCACGGTTACTGCTCAATACAGGTCAGCTGCTTTACCCTTCCCGTGTACTAGGCCAACAAGCACAGTACTTGGCACTGGCAGGATTTCAGGTAGGCACTTGCTCAGCCACCTCTCACCTCAAGCGCCTTTGGCCACTTTTCCTTTGCGCTTGTAACGCCTCCTCGCCCTTCAGGGGGCGGGGCCTGGCCCTGGCCCTCCCGCCCCCTGACCCCACCCCCGCCAGGTTCCCATGACACCGCGCAGGTGCAACAACACCTTCTATCCTACCCTGTCTCCTTCCTCTTCCAAAAGCCGCTCAGATGAAGATAAAAAAATAGTCCCTTGGCAAAGGGGTTCTTTCCACCAGGAGGCGGAACTAGGGCAGGGCTTAAGGGCAGAAGAAACAGGAAGTCCGTGATCCCCGTGGTGGGATTGGGCCCTGCGCCCCAGGGGGCGGGCTCGAGGGGCGGAGGGATCTATCGCGCTGCGCTGGCACGCCGCCTCCCTTTAAGGCGGGAGCGCGGCGCGGGAGGCAGTTGCTGTGGTTTCCGTCCCGGGTCCTTCTCGTGCTTGGGAGGAGAAGCCCACGGACGTCGCGTCCCGCGTTCAAGTGCAGGAGTTGGTGGCCGCGGACCGGAGGTCAGCCGCGCAGTGTCCCTTCTTTTTCCGGCCCCTCTTGTACCTTCGCCACTTGGTGTCCAAATCTAGGTGGCTCCGGCGCGGCCGAGGAGAAGGCGGCCTGCAAGATGTTCAAAAACACGTTCCAGAGCGGCTTCCTCTCCATCCTCTACAGCATCGGCAGCAAGCCGCTGCAGATCTGGGACAAAAAGGTAAGGGGCCTCTCGCCCCGGCGCTGGGGACGGGGCGGCGGATGGCGGTGTCGAGTTGGGGTCTGGGGATGCCAGACGGAGGGTGGGGGCGTCGCGTAAGCAGCATGGGGTCCATGGGGGGTGAGAGTGTCTGGGGTTCGAAAGTCCAGGGGCCGAGGTGGGGTGAGGTCAGGGGTCCCTGGCGGCAGACTTGACTGGATCAGCCAGTGCCTCAGCGTCGGTCTCCCCGTCTAGAGAGTGCGGTGGATAGTGCCTCTCTCACAGCACGAAAGGCATCAACTTGTTTGAGGTTGTTGTGGAAACGTATAGAGGAAAGCCACTGCTGTTCACTGATTTCACAAATATTTACCGATACCCTGTTTTGTGCCAGGCGCCGTGCTGGGCGCCAGACACAGGGCCTTTGTTCCAGGCACCCTTGTTGAGGCGCATCCAGAACCAGTTAGGTTTGAGTTTCTTTCGTTTGCTCCCTTCCTTTTCGCTGATTGCAAAAGGTCAGACTGTGGTGGCCTTTGGCGCCTGTTCCACACTCCCTGTGACTGGGGTCTGTACCTGATTTCTCCATTAGGAAAATTGCAAAATGGTGATTAAAGTCTTGTCTGGATTAGTAAATTCACAGCCGAGTATAAGCCTCATTATCTTTCCTCAGGCATCCCCAGAAGATCCTTTCACTGACCCCAGGAGGTGATGACCCTGGCTACTTTTTGGAGATGTTGAGTAGGGGGCTTGTTTCTAGCAGCCTGTGAGTTGGTCTGCATTTTATTACTTTGATATTTCTCATGCATATTCCCTGACAGACAGCTTCACCCTTTTTTGAATATAAGTTAAGATTTGCACTCTACTGTGAAAGGCTGGTAATTTAGGATGTAACAGTACTGCTCTCTTCAGGGGAGAATGAAGACAGGTGTATGTCTAGTGGTGTTTTTATAGAGATGAATGTGGAATACTCTAAGTTTATTGGTAATGAAGCCAAGAACTTTGGACTTTATCTCAGAATGACTTTTTGTCTTCCCTTACCCACAGATGAGAGTTTTGGGTCTCAATGAGATTGGGAGAGGACACGGACAGCCTTCTGCCTGTTCCCACTGAGTTGTTCTGCATTCTAAAAGCAGCTTCGAGGGTGGTGTGCTCATAATGTCATTTTTGTAAGACAGTTGTAAGATTTGAATGTAATGATTTTGAGATTTATGCATAAGTGAGAAATCTGACCAACTCTGCCGTCTCACAATGATGCTATCCACAATCTAGAGCTAATGCCCCGAGTATTGCATAGGAAAGCAGGTCCTTAATCTTTTTCTTACATTACTGAGGTTTGCAGTTGCATGCTTTTGTTCACCTTGGAATAAAACATCGCAAACTCTGAAATTGCATGTCGTGAGTATACCAGAAAACTAAGAACTTTGTAAGGCTTCTCAGCTGTGGCTTGACTTAGATACCGGCTGTCAGAAGGCATGGAGAGAGTAGCCTTGTGTGCCAGCTGAACTTGGAATTGTAACAAAGTGTCAGTATAAGGCAACTGAAATAGAGAATAGGACTTGATCTAGGAGGAGAGGTTTTCAGAGCAGGTCTGAGAACTTACACTGAAAGAATTCAGTGTTCTGGAGGCCTCAGCATTTCTGTTAGGTGAATTTTTTTTTTCCCCAGATAGAGCAGGGGGGAGAGACTGGGGAAGAGAGAGAGAAACGTTGATGTCAGAGTCACATTGACTGGTTGCCACCCACACGACCCCAATCCGGGCCCTGGATAAACTGCAACTGAGGTACATGCCCTTAGCGGGAACCGAACCCAGGACTCCCTGGTCCGTGAGCCGACGCTCTAACCGCTGGGCCAAACTGGCCAGGGCTATTAGGTGAAACTTTTATCAGAATTGCCCATTTTAACCCTTCTGGGTTTGATCTTCTGTAGTTATTTTTCTAATACAGCTTTTTGACTAGTCAACATGTTTACACATGAAATATAAAAAGCAAAGTAACCATGGTGCATTGTGTCCCTTAACAACACCACTAGAGGTCAGATGGTACCGTAATGACATAAACACGTGTGGATACATTATTAGATCGATCAGCAGGTTATATGGAGTAAATTTTGCGAAGAAAACTTTAGAACACTCATTTTAAGCAAAATTCTCCCCCTGGGGCAAGGGCAGGAAAGGGAGAAAAGGGAGAGTTTGAGGCCAGATACACAGGCTTTGTTGTGTGTGCATGCCTTTTCTCAGAGGTGCTAGCAAGTCCTCAGAAGGTGCTGGGAATCCAGTTTGGTCAGGGAAACACTGGGAATTGATATATTTATCAAAGATCTATTGAACAATGGCTAAGTAACAGGCATTGTGTAGATTTGGGAGAGGTACAAAATTAGAGAAGATACTTTCCCTGCTCCTGGGAATGAGGGCATAGCTTGATGGAGAAAGGGAAGGACTGTCCACATTTATCAAAAAATGACCCTGACCTTTGCCAGTAGGTGCATATTGGCTTTAGTGCGTATTTTCAGTTATTATTTTTCTTTCCTATTTTCCTTCCTGAGTTTATGGAGAGAGAATTTTTGCAGTTTGTTTTCTGTGAAGAAGAATCTTGAAAAAATTAGGTTTGGTTTCTGTTTAGGCTCTGTCTCCTTATGAATCTGAGGAGTGAATGTCATTCAAAATACCAGTGAATTTGCAAACTCCATATTTGTGGGTGTGGTTACATTTGCAACATCTGTGTTTATCCAACTCTTTGAGGTTCACAGCCCCTCTTCCTTTCTTATCCTTCAAATCTTAACTTGAAACATTATTACACTGAGAGCTTAAGTGAAGTATCTCCCACTAGACTTAAGTTCCTTAAGGGGAAGAATAGTCTCTTACCTTGAAACCCAAGTGCTGGAGTGTGATCAGACACCTTGGATTTGTGTCCTTTGTCTCCTCTATCTCGGGTCCTCTGCTGCGGAACCTTGGGCAAGTATTTACTCAGTTTTCTCATCTTGTGGCAATGCCACCTCATTGTTATGGAGATTAAATGAAGATGTACGCATCCCTGGCCAGTTTGACTCGCAGTTAGAGCATCAGGCCCACAGACCAGAGTCTCAGGTTTGATTCTGGTCAAGGGCACGTACCTCGGTTGCAGTTTGTCCCTGGCCCTGGTTGAGGTCATTCGGGAGGCAACCAATCGATGTGTCTCTCTCACATTGATGTCTTTTTCTCTCTCTCTCCCGCCTCCCACTCTATCTGAAAATAAAATGGAAAAATATCCTCGGGTGAGGATTAAAAAAATAATTTAAAATAGATAAATAAATGCAGATGTATGTAAAATGCTTAGCAACAGAGTATGGCATACAGTGTTAAATAGGGCAGGAAACTAAGGAATTTGCTCAAGAGTAAAAAAGTTTGTGTTTGAGCTCAATATTCAGATGCTGAGGAATAGGAAGTATATTACGACCAGATTTCTGAAATTGGAATAATTTAGTCATTTTACTTTCCAGTCCAAAACCCTAGCATGGTCGAGTTCCTTCTTACCTAGTTCTCCAGGCTCACCTGCCTTAGGCTCCCGTCTGCTGAACTGAAAGAAGACCTATCCTTTCTCAGCTTCAGGCTTTTGTACTTGCCTGTCCCTCTGCTGGGACCGGGCCTCCACCTCTACATTAGTCTCTAGGTCACAGCTTTAAAGGCACTTCCTCTGTTTTTAATTTCTGCCTGATTGCAGAATCTCTACTTCCTTTTCATCATACTCAATCACACTTGATTTTTTATTTATTGATTTTAGAGAGAGTGAGGAAGGGGAAGAGAGAGAGAGAAACCTTGATTTGCTGTTCCACTTACTTATGCATTCATGGGTTGCTTCTTGTCTGTGCGCTGGCCGGAGATCGAACCTGCAGCATTGGTGTATCAGGATGATGCTCTAACCAGCTGAGCTACCTGGCCAGGGCTCTCAGTCACACTTGAAATTAGCTTCTTAAGATCGGTATTCCTGTCTAGACTGTAAGCTTTCTAATAGAGACCTTTGCAATTTTTCAAACCAAGAGCTTAGGAGAAATTAGGGGTTTCTTAATGTTTCCTTAATTTCTCAGCCCAGCAAGTATTACTTTTATTAAAAGATTCTTCCTTGTAATGTAAACATTACTTCTTGTTTGTAAAGAAAACACCAGGAGGTTTTGTTCCCATTTAATGTCTGTGTAAAACATCATTTTCAGCCTTTACTGGTAATACCCTAGAAGTCTATCAGATGAGAATGTTAATTCATACAAGCGCCTCTGTCTCTCCTCTCACCTTGTCTTTCTCTCAGCTGCTGTGACCCCCCTATTCCCAAACTGGATATTAGAACCCAAGTTCTGTGCTTATTGCTGGATGGTATTAGATTCCCATTTCCTGTTCCTAATTTAACAAGTGAACAAAGTCTCCGGAAAAAAAGCTTCCACGCCTTAGCTTCTAATTAGTAAACGTTGTTGGTCCATGTTAAACTGATGCTGTTTCCAGTAGTAGAATTGAGAGCATTTGGACGTAAAGATAGTGAAACTATTTTTTCAGACTCTCCCTGGGTCAGTCTGATGATATTCTTCATTTTCTAAGAAATAGCTTTTACTCTAATTGGGTGAAGACCTGGATTTTACTTATACTTGCCCTTTCAAGGCACTGTTAGGAAGAGATTGGTTAGCAATGCACAGAACTGTCCTTTAACTAAGGGTTTATTGTATATGCCCAGAGTTGCCTGTCTGTCTGGGTTGCCCCTCTTAAGTGTAGCAAAAAGAGAGAAGCCTTTGGCCCATTGGAGCCTGCAAGGCCAAGGCCAAAGCCTTAAGTCGGAGCTATGCCCAGTTCTCCCCACAGAGGTCTCCCTCTGCCTGTTTTCTGACTGAGCCCAGCCCCTAGCAGAAATGGTTTTGCTGAAATGGACAGCTCTAATGGCTTAATGTAAATTGGAACATGTGTCACTAAGATTAGGTTACCAGATGGCTGGAGGCTCAGCCCTCTGCCAGGATAAGTGGGTGCAGCCAGAAAAACACACACACAAAAAAAACACAAAAGTTGGAGGTTGGGAATGGATACCACTCATGTTATTTTTATTTTTATTTTTAAATATGTTTTTATTGATTTTTTAGAGAGAGATAGAGATAGAAACATTGATGTGAGAGAGAAATATTGATTGGCTGCTTTCTGCACACCCCCTACTGGGGATCGGGTGTGTGCCCTGATGGGAATCGAACTCACGACCTCTTGGTGCATGGGTCAGTGCTCAACGACTGAGCCACACTCACCGGGCTCACGTGTCTTTTATTTTTGTTTTTGTTTATTTTTTTCATCTTTACCCGAGGACAT
Organism: Molossus molossus; assembly: GCF_014108415.1. NCBI lineage: Eukaryota > Metazoa > Chordata > Mammalia > Chiroptera > Molossidae > Molossus > Molossus molossus. The sequence continues at coordinate 41,916,765 of NW_023425357.1, forward strand.
TTTTCTGTTTATCTTCTGATAGAATGGGAAGGAGGGAGAAAGAGAGAAACATTATGTGGGAGAAACACATCGACTGGTTGCCTCTCGCACAGCCCCAACCAGGACCAGGGACAAACTGCAACAGAGGTACATGCCCTTGACCGGAATCGAACCCGCGACTCTTTGGTCTGCAGGCCAGTGCTCTAACTGCTGAGCCAAACCGGCCAGGGCTCATGTGTTATTTTTTTAAAGCACCTGTAGAAATATAGAACATTGGCCAGCTTCCTCCCTCTCCCAGTAGTGTTTTTCCCCCTCAACTTGACCCTCTTCCCTGGGACCTAAAGCCTGGGAGAGTGAATCAAGAAGGGCTTGATGGCTCCTTTCCTGTGTCTGCAGAGGCTGAGAACCATTCTGACTCGTACCTGTCTGCAGCCTGGGTTCTGAAGCTCCTAAAGTACCTCCAGCTTGTAGCTGGTGGGGGGCGGGGGGCTCATGAAATTTTTATTTTATTTTATTTTATTTTATTTTTTTAATCCTCACCCGAGGATATTTTTCCATTTTTTGTACAGATAGAGTGAGAGGGAGAGAGAGGAAGGGAGAGAGAGAGAGAAACATCGATGTGAAAGGGACACATCGAGTGGCTGCCACCTGCACGACCGACCAGGGCCGGGGACAAACTGCAACCGAAGTACACGCCCTTAGCAGGAACTGAACCCGGGTCTCTCCAGACCGCAGGCCGACGCTGTAACCGCTGAGCCAAACTGGCCAGGGCTGAAATTTTTAGAAATGTAAAATTGGCTTTATTTATTTTTTGAGAAATAAAACACTTGTAGGCCACACTTTAATAGTGGAAATGTGTTATGAAATTTAAAAAAAACAAAACACATAATAAGTAAAAAATAATTGGCACTTTCTATTTTAGAGAGGGAAATAAAAAATACCTGCTTCCACTATGAGCAATCCATGTTGACCAGTTCACTTTATCTTGTTGCAAAGCCAGGCCTGCCTAGTGACCTCTGAACTGGAAGGAGCTAAGGAAAGGAAGTTGATGCTTTCTGAGGCCATGTGTCTTGTTATCCGTGTTTGTCAGAAGCTGGACTGAGCAGAAGGGTTGCTTCCTGGAAGACCTTGCAATGTACATGAGCCAGATTGCAGGGTGATTAGGAAGCCTTGCCCCAAATTGTCCATACCCTTCCCCTTCATCCTCGTTTTAGAGCCGAGAAAAGAGGGTTGGGAGGTTTTCCACACTCTAAGAGCTCAGATCTCTGACTAATTGCACCTCCATCCACACCCCACTCTTTTCTTCCCATGAGTTTGTATTTGCAGCCCTTGAACTTAATAAAGGAAAAAAAAATCATAATTCACTAACAAATCAACTTAATTTGATTTCAGAGCTCTGGCAGCTTGTGATATGAGAATACTTGTGTCTTTCTTCTCTGAGGACTGGACTTTCTCCTTGGGTAAAGCTCTGTTTGCTTGCTTTGCCACCAACCAGGTTAAAGCTCTAGAGAGACTGAGGGCATTCCTTCGAAAAAGCTGTCTTGGTTCCTCTGAGTTCTCTTGTTTTAGGGCTACATGAACTAATTTTGTAAGAATTAAGCTTGAAAGTGTGGTTATTGCTGTTTGGCTAAAAGAAAATTCTCTTTAGGAAGTTATTGAAAGTCCAACTTAAAGTTAGCTGTGTCTAGGGCAGAAGCATAGGGATACACATACAGAAAGTCTGTTTTGGCTTCCAGCCTGTTAGCTTCTGCTTGCAGCGTAAGGCATTGTTTTCTTCTGTTAAGACCTGAATAATCAGATTTTCTAGAGTGAAGTCATTTGCTAGAAACTTTGAGATGGACAGAAGGCAAGTTACCTGACGTTTCCTCCCTGTGAATCCTGGTTAGGCTTCTGGAGCTGGGGATGCTTCTTGTTGATTCTGGCCTGAGAGACCTCGGGGATGTAAGATGTGAGGCCATGCTTTCTCAATGTGTATAAATTGTAACTTATTGCACTTTAGCAATAGTAGCCTTTGGGCGCTAATTACCGAATCCTTTCAACTTAACCATCTGTTTGAATGCTGCCTTGTGTAACTTTAATTTTTATTTATTTTTTTGTTAATCCTCATCCAAGGAGAGACTATATATATATATATATATATATTCCCCGTTGATTTCTAGATAGAGTGGAAAGGGGGGAGGAGAGAGAGAGAGAGAGAGAAATATCGATGTGAAAGAGACACATTGAGTAGTTGCCTCCTGTACAACCCCAACCAGGGCTGGGGTTTGAACCTCCAACCCAAGTACATGCCCTTGATCAGGATTCAAACCCAGAACCCTTTGGTCCGAGGGCTGACGCTCTAACTGCTGAGCCAAACCGGCCAGGGCTTCATATACCTTTTTTTTTTTTTTTTTAATCCTCATCCGAGGACATTTTTCCATTTTTTGTACAGACAGAGTGGGAGGGAGAGAGAGGAAGAGAGAGAGAGGGAAACATCGATGTGAAAGGGACACATCGAGTGGCTGCTACCCGCACGACCAACCAGGGCCGGGGACAAACTGCAACCGAGGTACATGCCCTTAGCGGGAACCGAACCCGGGTCTCTCAGGACCGGAGGCGGATGCTCTGACCGCTGAGCCAAACCGGCCAGGGCTACCTTTTAAAGAAAGAACAAAGTTACATTACAGAGAATAATCGGCGGTATGTTGCAAAATTGGTGTTTGCATCTTGGTAGAATACTGCCAGCTGTTATCAATGTGGCTGAGTCACATTATTTGGAGATAATTTTATGACTCAGCCCTCCTTCACCAACACTGTCTAATTTCCCACAGCAGCTGTGGCTAGCAGCTAGAGGAAGATTATCGCCACTGTGGATGGGAGCTTTTACATGGGGAATGAGGTGGGCAGTGGTGGCATGTGCTACAAGAGCCAAGCTTTTGTGCTCTTAATCTCCCTTGGAAAGAGGCCTAGAATTCAAAGTAGGAGGGCATTGGATGTCAGCAGTTTGTTTAAGAAGCACTTCAATGTGATGTTTGTCTTGAGAACCCAAGAAAGGCCATGCCAGCAGAGATCTGGGGCCCATCCACCCGGCAGTCTGTCTCTGACCATGGGTACTAAATGATGATTTGTGGGAAAGCATTCTTTCTGTTGGTGGTCTCACAGGCTCTGGTGATATACCCCAGGATCTCTGGCTTCCCATAATAGCCCATGGTGGATATGTTACCCAGGAATTTTTTTTTTTTTAAATCCTCCTTGAAACCATTCATATGTGCCAACTCTTCGAGTGACAGATTCCAGAAGTCAGAATATATTTGGATGCTGACTTTATGTATAGCACAGTACTAAGCACTGTGGAAGATACCGATGATACTTACTACTTGATCCCTACCCCCGAGCTTACACTTTTTTGAGGAGATAAGACTCAGTTGCGTCTAGTACAAAAAGATGGCCAGTGATATTAGATGTCACCCGGGGGACACCAAGCGCACCACAAGTGGATCAACTTCACAGTAACAGAGCTCAGAGACTGATGTCCAAACATAGGATGACATTATTAATAACCTGTGTTGAAAATTACAGCTATCAGGCAGACTGGACACTGTTCTCTCCCTTAGGCAAATCTAATGGGAAGCCAAATGATTGCATCATTAAACACGACAGACAGCCCAACACAGCCACCTTCACTATCCCTAGGAAAAGGCCACATAAGTCTTTCTGATGAATCCCTCTCTAAAGCCAGTTGATCTTTTTCATTGTTAGTACATTCAGCCCTTGCAGTCCAGCCCTGTCTCAGAGGTATCTTTGCACATCTCTGCTCTGTCCATATTAGGTGCTGAAGAGTTGATTGCTTGAAGACGATTCCTCTTTCCTAAATATTCTGAGAGAAGGAATCTGTATCGAATATTGATTCCTTCCCGTCTTGCACCTCCTACATATGCAGCAAACAACACAAAACAATGTAGGATGAAGTGCTACATTGTGTTGTCTGGGCTATTTGAGCCGGGAAAACAAATCAGAGAAGAAAGGTCAGTGTGGGCTGAAAATGCTTAGGAGGCTTCTGGATGTGGCACAGATGGGACTTGAGTTCATACTTGAAAAAGTAGAAGCTCGGGGAAGAGAAGCTAAGAAAGGTGTGGAGTGGGAGAGAAGCTGGGCGAGTAGTGCTTTTATGTTTTGGTTGCTCCTCTGACAGCTCAGTATTTGGCCTTCCTGGCTGAAGAAATGTGTGGGGCGGTGGCAAGGCTGGTTGTCCGTCAGCCCTGACTTTCTGACTTAGAGCTGTCGTTTGCACTCCCTGGGTGTCGGGGTCCACATCTGTGAAGTGGAAATGATGCTACCTGCCTTGTGATTGTTGTTGCTGTTGGCAGGATTAAATGAGAGAATGTATATGAATGTTCAAATGCATAGTAGGAACTCATTAAATGTTAGCTGAAAGTGAATTGAGTTGATTTCTTTGGGAAGGAATTTATCCTGATTTATAGATTGCCAAGTTACTTATTCCTTTGGTGGTTGATGGGACCCTGTGTGGCAGTCATAGCATGGTTTATTTATATATAAGCTTCAACACAGCATGTCACAAACTTCCATGTTATCTTCCTTTGGGCCACTGTGTTGTTGTTTTTTTAATGCTCCCATTCAGCCTTCAAAATCTTAACAAAGTTTTTGCCAAATATTTCAGTACTAACCAGTTTAATTTTCTTCCTTGTAGGTGCGGAATGGCCACATCAAAAGAATCACTGATAATGACATCCAGTCTCTGGTGCTAGAGATCGAAGGAACAAATGTCAGGTAGGTTGCCACTCTGTTCCCCAGAGACACTGTACTCCAGGGAGGTGGTACATCGCAGAGGTGAATGGCATAGCCCGCTGAGTCAGCCTGCCTGGTGTGAATCCAGCTCTGCTACTTAGAGCTTACCTTAGGCAAGCTGCTCAGTCCCCTTGGCATTAATTTTCTTACCTGCAAAATAATAACAGTACATCTTTCTTGTAGGGTTATTGTGAAGATTAAATAAGTGAATATGTATAAAACACTTAGAATCTGCTTAGCACGTATTAAGTGCTGTGCAAGTATTGGTTATTATTATTATTATTAATGTAACCAAGGTGGGTGTGTGTGTGCTTTGGGGGTGGGAATGTCGCACTGATCCAGTGGATGGCCACTGGTTTTTGGTGCCCAAATGGTGTGTGTTTTGGCTTTCTGTCATTTGTTGGTTCTCTTGGACCAGAATTGGACCTTCTCTCACTCAAAGAAACTTCCTCAGATACACTGGTCTGGATTTGCTTTTCAGGTATTGTTGGTGTCTAAGTCCTGTGTTGAGATTTTGTTTTGCAGTCCAACATTTTTTTTAATCACCTAAGGATATATTTTTATTGATTTTTAGAGAGAGAGAGGAAGGGAAAGTGAGAGAGAAAAACATCGATGTGAGAGGGAAACATCAATCAGTTGCCTCCTCTACACGCCCCAACTGGGGGTTGAACCCGCAACCCAGGTATATGTCCTGACCGGGAATTGAGCCTAAAACCTTTTGGTGTACAGGATGACCCTCCAGCCAACCAAGCTGCCTGGCCAAGGTCCAGCGTTTCCTTCCTTCCTTCCTTCCTTCCTTCCTTCCTTCCTTCCTTCCTTCCTTCCTCCCTCCCTCCCTCCCTCCCTTCCTTCCTTCCTTCCTTCCTTTCTTCTCTCTCTCTCTCTCCCTTCCTCCCTCCCTCCCTCCCTTTTCTCTTTTCTCTTCTCTTCTCTTCTCTTCTCTTCTTTTCTTTTCTTTTCTTTCTCCTCATCCAAGGACATTTTTCCATTTTTTGTTCCGATAGAGTGGGAGGGAGAGAGAGGAAGAGAGAGAGAAACATTGATGTGAAAGAGGCACATCGAGTGGCTGCCACCCGCACGACAACCAGGGCCGGGGATAAACTGCAACTGAAGTACATGCCCTTAGTGGGAACCGAACCCGGGTCTCTCTGGACCACAGGCTGATGCTCTAACCGCTGAGCCAAACTGGTCAGGGCATCCAGCGTTTTCTAAAGCATTAGCTCACAAGGGTTGAGGGCTTCATTGGTCAGTGTGTCTGGATCTTTTAGATCTGCTTCCGGTTTATCCTCCTGGGTCGTGTGTTGTTGCTGTGCACACCACAGAGGAAGAAATCAGTAGTGTTTATTGGTGTTTCCTCTGCCTACAGCACCACCTACATCACATGTCCTGCAGACCCAAAGAAGACATTGGGAATTAAGCTTCCATTCCTTGTCATGATTATTAAAAACCTGAAGAAATATTTTACTTTTGAAGTTCAGGTAAGTGTGTCCACATGCATAGACATATTCTTGGCTGTACCAGAGAGGTGTCCTGTCAACCTATAGGGAAATATCCTCTTTTCTGCCTGTGCTGTAAACTTGATTCAGCCCTTATTATTATGACATACATTTGGTATTAGTAATCTAACCATAGTGCCAAAATTTCAAAGCTTAAGGGTTAGAATAGTGTCCATTTGGGAGGTAACCATTTAATACTGGGTTATTGTTGGTCTCTATTCTAGTATTTTTAATTTCTCTAAGGGAATAATGTTTATGAAATTATTCTATAGCCTGAGAGCCTGACGGGTGTGTCATATGTCATAAGCAGCTGGTGGTGTCTTGGCAACAAATAAGATAAACTGACTACTTCCAGGCCATCTCCTCCAGGGTGCCCGGTGTCCGGTATTCTCCCTCGGGCCTCAGCCTGGGGAAGCAGGCCTGTGGCAGTGCAGGCCCTCTCCTTACCAAGATGGGAGCTTCTTCCGAGGGGAGTGAGTGTGACCCTTGTCTCCATGTCGCAGGTACTAGATGACAAGAATGTACGTCGGCGATTTCGGGCAAGTAACTACCAGAGCACCACCCGGGTCAAACCGTTCATCTGCACCATGCCCATGCGACTGGATGACGGCTGGAACCAGATTCAGTTCAACCTGTCTGACTTCACTCGGCGGGCCTACGGCACCAATTACATCGAGACCCTGAGAGTGCAGGTACTGGGTCCTCTTCCAGACGGAGCCCCAGAAGGGACAGGGGGATGCTTTGTCACTGGCTTGTGTCCCATGTGACAGAAGAATGGGTTTCTGGACCAAGCTCCCAAGTTACTATCCAGGGGGCTTTGGCCTCAAAGAGTTCCAGGACATACTCGGGATTCTGCTCAGGTATAGTGGGAGAATGTGGTGAGTAAAGTCTCCTTCTTGTCCGAATCCACCCCAGGCCAAGCTGAGGCGATGCCAAGGGGGTGAAGCTTTCCCAGCACCATGAGGATGGGGGAGCTCTAGGAGGGTCAGGAGATGAGGATGCACAGTCACGTTTGGTTTCTCAAAATAAGTCTGGGCTCCACAGATCCACGCAAACTGCCGCATCCGACGGGTTTACTTCTCAGACAGACTGTACTCAGAAGATGAGCTGCCAGCAGAGTTCAAACTCTATCTCCCAGTTCAGAACAAGGCGAAGGTAAGCAGCCTCCATCTGAGGAGGATCCTGGAAGTGCCCTGTTCTGAGGTCAGCTGCACAGCCTCTCTGTTAACATGGAGAATGGAGTACTTTGCATCCCAAGGGCCCAAGTCTTCTCCAGTCAGGCCGGATCAGGAGTAATCCTGTGAGGTGTTCTGTTCCGCTCTCTCCACCTTCACCTCCACGAGGTGATCCTGCCACTCCTGGGGGTGTGACATGGTGGGGTCGTTGTGTTGCTTGCTGCTCACGGGCTCCATCGATCCTCTTTGTCAGCCCCACTGCTGTCCCCTCTGACACGTGGCGCTGCTTGCCGCCGGCCTGCTGCTGACGTGTGTCCCCCAGCGCTCAGTTTCCCCTGCCCTCCGTGTCACAGAGCTAGGGGCAGTGGTGCCCACTACCTGTTTTCTAGTAACTTGAATTGATGCCTCTTTTCTGTTTGTTTTCCTCTAGCAATAACTGGAATGCAACTCAAGGGGTAGACCTGGACCTGACTTTTAGTTTAAAAAGGAAACTATCTGGAGGACAATGCAGAAAAACAAATATTTACATTAGTTCACTGTGTTGTGGTTCTTTTATCTACTACTTGGTGTCCCTTGTCGCAGACACCAGTGACCATGCCATCCGTAGTGCATTGTGAGTACCGTGGAGGGTGCGTGATCGCTGGAGTTGACTCCGCTGCCTGCCCCAGCGTGTGGGGACATACATGACCATGAACTTACAGAATTAAACATGTCCATTTCAGACCAATATTTCTTTCTATGGTTTGTTCTTTGTTTTATATATTATCTAAATATATGTATATGCTGTGTAATACTCATAATCTGGAGATAAATAAAATGTTATATTCTTGGTTTGTACATTTGTTCTTAGTTTGTGTCTTTTTTAATGGTGACATTTCTCTTTCCTTCGTGGTGTGAAAAATAGAACTCTTTCCGTAGGACGTCCCGTACGTCCGCGCTGGGAACCAGCTGGCAGTGAGCACCTGAAGAACAAGTCAGAGCTCTCGCCACTGATCTGCAACCACCTCCACAATAAACAGAATGGAAAACAGGAACGGAGCCTGACCGCTAGCGGCATCTTACTCGGGGCTGTGTCCCGAGTGGCGCTGAAGACAAAACGGCCTCTCGCCTGGATTGTCCTCTGTGGCAGCAGCACGCGGAGCCTTTCAGCACCGGAGCAGGGCTCCATCTCCCTTCTCAAGTTCCGTGAGAAGTCTCTGCCCTGGCCTTAGGAACTTAGGGGAAAACTGTTTCTTTAAGCACTAGAATCACGAGAGAACTGAAACTACCCCACTCACCCCACTCACACTTGTCCTGGGGCCTGCTCACTTAGACAAATCGTCAAATTTACGGGAGTTAAACTCTGCGACTACATCTCCACCGTACGGAACCTGTCGGCGGGAGCAGTTCGGGGCAGAGAAGAGCATATGCAGACGTATCCAGACGACCTTGACAGACACAACAGTATAGTGACTACATCTGGAGAGTGGTTATGGTATCATGTGTACACTAAAAAATATTTTTGGAAAGGTACTATTTATGTAATAAAAATGTCAAAGTCAAAAGGAATGAAGGGCTATCCTAGGTACCATGTTCTCCCCGGGCCGTTCTGGATTCGATTAGCGGTAAAAACGTAGTCCTCGAGTTGCCGTCGTGGCTGCCTTCTGAGAAGTTAAATGGTGAGACGACCCCTCTCCCAGGTCCTTACCCCTGTCTGCTCTGGGCCAGCACGGCCACATCTCCGCGGAGGCAGCGGCTGCAGGAGGCGGAGGGCTGGGCCAGAAGGTACCCCTCTGCCACCTTATATGGCTTCATTTTCCCTTGCAGTGGTCAGCTGTCTGGCACTTAAGTGGGCTCAGCCCAGATGACCTCACCCTCCGCCCTCCTGCTAACAGACTGGTGCCCGCTTTCCTGAGGGCTGCCTATCTTCTTAGAGAGTCACCAGTCCTTGAGCGTCCCAGGGCACCCGTCAGTCAGGTGACAGCCTGCTTCTTCAGGGCCCGCCCCAGTCACATCTGAACGTTTTCTCGCTTCTCCATCCTTCCATATTAGCGTTCCCGTGGGACTCCGTGTGCCCGTCTCCCAAGCTTTCTGGGTTACAGTAGGAAGCTCAGAAACGAGTGGGTTGGGTGGTCAGGGACTTAACAGAGCCGCTTGTCTCTGGCCGCTGTGCACTGAAATCTTCCCTCCAATCTGGAGTCTATTGTGGGATGAAAGATGCTTTTGTGGAGGCAAGAAAACCCCGTTAACTTTTCATCTCCCTTTGGAGCCAGGACATCGGCCGAGTGCTCCTGGAGCCGGAGAAACAGTGCTGCACTCTCCTCCACACAGAGCCCTTCACCCAGGCCCTCTCAGACTCTGGGCATTACCTCACCGCCCTCCCGGGTGGAAGGCAGCAGCTGTTGACTTCCCAGATGCTTCTCATAGCCATCCGAGAGGAAGTGAGGGGGCGCCGAGGGTGATGGGATGTATTATCTAAGCTGGCCCTGGGCCAGCATCAATTGTGGCACCAGCGATGGCTCAGCCCCTTGCCCTCAGCTTTCTATTCACCGGGAAGATGATGCCGACTATGAGTCCAGGGAAGGAGGGAGGAAAGGGCAGGTGGTGGGGGCTGGAGGCCTCCATCACGGAGCGGAGGCCAGAGGGGCCTCAGATTGTTGAAGCTGGAGCAGGCAGTTGGTTACCACTCCTCGGAGGCCGTGGGTGCTTTAGGAGGAATCGCCTTCCCAGTGAGGGGTAGTTAGTTGGTATGAACTCGAGGGGCCAGGTGTGCAGCCCTCCCAACAGGGCTCATCTTGGGAGAGAACAGTTCCACTAGGGCCCCTATTTGCCATTGGTCAATCGGCCACTTCCCCTGCAGCCAAGCCAACAAGACTGTCGGACCAGCCCCTCCCTGAGGCATCTCTGGAGGAGACAGTGCCAGAGAATGGCCCCCAGGCTGGTTGCCCTAGCACCTCAGTGGCCACAGCCAAAGCCTTAGTGTCAGGGAACTCGCTGCGAAAGGTCTTGGAGCTCTCGTCTCAGTCTCCTCTTGCCCCATTTTACTGATGAGGAGGACACTGTGCTCGGAGAGACCTGTGCTCGCCCCACTCAGAGGGCAGGGGCAAAATGAGGCCCCAGATCACGTGATGGGAGTCATATGCCAACCCTGTCCACCCCCTGTGTTGACATCCCCCTGCCTCCTGTGTGTCTGGCTATGCCTTTTGTAGAGGACATTGGCAGGTCAGATAATGTCCACTTGGGTGGCTGAGCCAGGCTGCTCGGGAGAGGTCAAGGATTAGACTCCGCTCTGCGTTGGCAGTGAGGGCTTGCCCAGTTTGTCACTTCTCAGTCACACATTAGCTGAAGTCCAGGGCCTGAGGCTGAAGGTGAAAACTGTGGGGCAAAGGTTTGTGTTTAACTAACGGACCATAAAAGTACCACATGCTCATCACAAATTCAAACTGCAAAGAATCTGGCAAGATGGAAATCCCAGTTCCCATTCCTGAACTGAAAGTATTCGTATGAGTCAGGCAAAGTTTTAACTACTTTACATGTATTTGCTTTACTGAATTATCACAACACTGAAACAGGAACTATTATTGTCATTTTACAGATGAGGAAAGCAAGGCACAGAGATGCACGTGCCCGCGCTTCCTTAGTGATCCCCCTGGTGGTAGAAGCAGGTTTCAGACACAGGCTGTCTAACCCTGGAGCTGGGCTCTTCAATCACTCAACTTCAATCACTCCTTCCTCATCAACAAAATTAACCTGATGATAGAGCAAGTGTGTTATCTTCACATAATGGAATACTACGCAGCAATGAAAAGCAGCAAAGTACAACTAGGTGGAACAACACAGGAACCACACAACCATAATTCAGTGAGAACAGCAAGGCACAATATGTTAAGTACAATTCCATTTCCATGCAATTTTTAAATAAGCAAAAGAATATATTGTTCTAGGATTCATTTATAAACCACGATCTATAGTGACAGGCAGGGCACTGAGTATTTCAAAGGTCTGGAGAGTGCTTTACCTAGAGTTGCGGGTAAGGGGCCACAAGTGACCAGAGGCCCTTCAGGGGGCTTCCAGGGACCACCATGGCTTTATTTCCTAACCTTTATTTTCATGTCTCGTTCATACATGGATGTTTGCTTCATTACTATCTGAATTAAATTCACAAAGCTATTCTTCTGATTATATTTCTCCATTTAAAAAAAAATCTAATTTACATTACTTAGCCCTGGCCTATTAAAATGCAGGCTCTTGGGGCCCAACTCATTAAAATGCAGATTCTCTTTCAGGAGTTCTAAATCTGGCCCAGAAATCTACATGTTTAACAGCTTCCTTTGGTAATTTCTGATGTTTCTGTCACTTGAGAAGCTGCTCTAAGTTGGAGGGAGCAAGAATTGATACGATAGCTTTAGGGCAGAAAGGCCAAATGCTGGGAAGGAAGAACGTATAAAGCAACCCTGCCCCGGGCACATCTGCAGAAAACAATCTCCCCCTGTCCCCAAAACACCTGAAGTTCCTTTTCTACAGAATTCTAGTAGGTAACTTACAGCTCTATACATTTTCCTGCAATGCAAACCACGAGTGCCCCTGGGCTGTGACAGGCCCTCCTCGTTGTAATCCTCGGGCATTGAGCATCTGGATGGAGCGTGAGCCTCGGGAAAATTGTGCCTCTTGGTATCCATGGTGTCTGAAGCAAAGCAAAAAAAAAAAAAACTGTGCAAGGGGTGTGATATGGAAACACATTGGACAGAAACCCTTATTACATGGGTGGAAAACGTCACCGGGAGCCTCTGCTGTTTTACTGCGTGAGGGTAATAAATATAAGGGCCTCTGTCATCACTTGGATCTCCCCCAACTCTTTCTTCCATTAAGTCTTAAGTTGTGAATCCTGGTGTTTGAGGAGGGAATATAATGAAATCAGTAAATATGGTACAATTGATTCACACATTCTAGCGTTTGGGTTCCAAGTCACCTCCAAAGCCGCCTCCCCTCCCCGAGACAGCCTTCATGTGCACTGGGATTCTACAGCACCCTTCCAAGCCTGGGACCTCTTCTCTTGGTATTGAAAACCGATCTAAGCCAACATGCCAGATTCTTGGTGACTATCAGGTGCCTCCAACCATCAGACAGAGTTGGGGAAAGCTGTCATTGTCCCCCTTCCAAGCTGGCTTACCTGCTGGTGGGCTGAGGAAGCAAATTCAGCCACAAGTACAAAACTGACTAGCAAGGCCGCAGGAGATTCCGGCTGCCTGGTCCGGACGCTCGGCAAAGTGTCTGTTCACTCTCCGTGGGGATGTGAGGCTGTAGGGACCAGAGGAAGCTGGATCCCTGGGAAGTTTCTGCTAAGGGTGTGGGGGGCTGGCTGAGCTGCAGGTCCTGTAGGGGTTCCAGACTAAAAAGTTCTGAAGGTCTTGGACGGCTGGGCTTACCAAATTCTTATGCCCCGTTTTAACGGGGATTGAGGCACCATTTGAACTCCTCTGGCAGGTCACATGTTTTGGACTTGACCTTTCGCCAATGAAGAGGCACTGCTGATCCGGCTGTGCTAATGTGAGTGAGGAGAGAGTCACTCCGAGAGGGTGCTCTTCGGTCAGGGTGCGGGCGGGGAGGGAGGGGAGATGCAGCTCCTTCCATGGATGTCCCAGCAGCATCCCAGGCTTGGAGGCAAGCCCAGTTCCGCCCACAGGTGGGCCAAGAGGGGTGCTGGGCTGGGGGAGCTGCTGCCCTTCAGGTCCCCTCTCTCACCTCCTACTCCTGGGGAAGAGGACTCTGTGAGGGGTAGGCTCCTTACCCCCATGTTCGATGTTCTGTGGGCTTGGGCCTGGGTGTGGGCTGTGGGTGGGGGTTCTCTGGTTCCGTTCCCCCCTTAATCCCTTGCAGCTGTTGTTCCTTCCCAGAAGGGACAGTTGTGTTGGAGGAAAGGGAAATAGTTATTTTGAGTTGGCCACTGGCTTCTGACCAGGAGAGGTGGATGGCCGAGTGGGGGCCTGGCGGTGGCATGGGTCTGACTGGCAGGGCCCCACGATTAATTAAGGGGTGTTGGGGAGTAGGATGTGCTTTTTACCAAGATGGGGGCTGTGGGAGACAGTGGTGGGCCAGGGAGAAAACAGGCTTAAGGGCAGGGGCGCAGGGAATGAGCCAGTGTCCTGAGCACAGTTCTGACCGGCTGGAGGGGCTGGGGGTGGGGAAGGTGGACACAGCCTTCCCAAATTGCCCACTGGCAGCAGTGGGGAGAAAAATGAGGTCCCTGTGGCCATGACTGGGGCTTTGGAAGAGATGGGGGTGTCTTACTGAATGAGCTGCATCTAAGGGCCTGGGCTGGCCAGGCAGTCTGTGGTCAAAGCCCCCGCTCCAAGCAGGCCCTCCCAGCACCTCCCTCCCAGCAGCGAGAGAGTCTCAGGAGAACTTGCCCTCCGGTTTTGAATGAGTGAAGGCATTTTTGAGTGAAGAACTAGCTGCTTGGTGTGTGGACCTGCCCCGGCCTCTGGCGGAAGACTATTAAATAATGAATTCTGGAATGGTATGTGACCCAGGACACGGCCATTATATCCCTCTTTCTGGAATTTGAACCAGAAAATACAAAGAGAAGGAAGCAGCAGGAGTGAGAAATGGGGCCCACAGAGCAGGGGCGGAGCCAGCCCCTGGAAGAGGGAGACAACCTTGGGAGAGAGAGTGACATCTCCTCCTCCTTCCAGGCTCCCCCATCTCCCCAGCTTCACGAGGAGGGGAATGAGAGGGAGGAGGAGAGTGCTCCCTGAAGCCTGCCTCCCACCCAAAGACACTCCACCATGAGGAGCTCATCCCTCTTCATTCCCAGATCCCCTCCCTGAGCAAACACGGAGCCCCCGCCGTGCAGAGGTCATGGCTTGGAGCTGGGCCTGAGCCAGGGCCCTGCAGAGTGGCCTCTACGTGGCAGGAGTCCAGAGAGGGCCACACGGCCCTGGCTTCGAGGGGGCAGGAGGAGAGGGAGCACTTCTTAAAGGAAGCCACGTCCACTGTTTGTGCTGGGGGTGGAGGGAGGGGTACAAGCTGGCCAGGGAACAGAGGGAAATGACTTTCCAGGCAGAAGGAACAGCATAAGCAAAGGCCCAGAGGCTGGAGGGAGCCTGGTTAGTTGGGGAAACTGCAAGAAGTTCCCCGTGGCTGGAGCATCGGGTGGGGTGGGGTGAGGTGAGAGTGGGGCACGAAGAGGCTCTGGATGGGGTCTCCAGTGTGGGGTCAGAGCCTGCCTTCGCTGGAGGGTCCAACCCAGCATCATAAGGGACAGCTGCACTTGAGTGACGTGTCCTTGGTGCAGAGCCAAGTGCCAAGCCTTGAGGCCAGGTGGAGGTGGGCACATCCCCAGCCCTGACACTGGCCGGCTCTGTGACCCCAGGACTCACCGCTCCTCCTGGGGATGACGTGCCCATCTGTACAGTGAAGAGTCAGCTTGCTATTCCCTAAAGCCCCATGATTCAGAGGGGCCCAGGGACACTGTGGGCTGGTGGGGCTGGGATATCATGGTAGTCTGAGGGGAGGGGCAGGCAGCCCCAAGTTTCCTCTTTGCCACATGGCTCCTGGCCTGGGTAGCTTTGCTCTTCCCTGGGGAGACCCTCTCCACTCTCCCCACCCACAGAGGGGACCCAGCCCAGCCCTCCACCCCCTGCCAGGCCCTGGGCTGCCTGGCTTTTCAGGGACAGCTGACTCATAACTTTGGCAGCCCCTAGCTCAGCCTCTTTCTCCAGCTGGGGGCCAAGGGGGACTGAGCCCTTCTCTGGCCCCCTTCCCACCCCCAGCTCCCTGCCAGCGCCCGGCCTTTGCAGAGAGGTAGAGGCACATTCCTGTCCAGGAGATCTTTTCTGCACAGTCTCCCCTGTGCTCCTCACAGACGCACCTGCTGGGCAGGTGTGACTGTCCCAGTTTACAGGGTGGGGCAGGAGGGCACCAAGTTTCCAGAGGGCGTCGGAGCCCTGCCTGATGACGCACAGCTTGTGTGTCAGACTTGCAGGGGTGAGGGGTAGAGGAATAGTGGAGCTGCTCCCCTAACTCACAGGGAGGGGCTCTGCCTAAGGACCCGGCACTGGGCCCCATCCAAGCTGCAAGAGACCGATCAAGTTGCCTCCAAGGCGTTCCCTAAGGGCTGAGCCCCTCTCAGCTTGGGGTCCCTCCAGGCAGGGTCCTGGTGTGGGTGGCTGTCACAGGGATGTAGGGAGCACATGGGTTACAGGCATGCCTTTGGGGTCACACAGCCTGGAGTCAAACCCAATGCACCCTCTTTCTCACTGCCTAGCGTGGGGAAACCCCTTAGTTTCAGGCTAGGAGAAAGGAGAAATGAAATGATCTACTCGGAGAAGAATTCGCTGTGCACTGGGACATGAGAGAAATGAGCGGTTGGCCTGAGTTACTCATCGAACTGACACTGTAGCCGGGGGACCGACAAGCGGTCTGAGTGGGCCCCTGTGAGAGGGTGATGAGCGGTGCGGACTCGTAGGGAAGAGCATTCTGGGGAAGGAACAGCACGGCAAACTCCTGGGGTGCGCTGTGCAAGTAATTCAAGACGCAGAGACAGCAGATGGGTGAGGGCAGCTGGAGAGAGCTGTCAGCCGGGGACTGTCCCTCCGTGATCCACGAAAGGTCAGGGTCTGCGTGATCGCAGGGCAAGGCGCCTCTAACTCCACTTCCTGTGCTGCGGTGTGAGTGTGTCCTTCCCCCTTCCTGCTGTCCCATGGCTTCTTCCTCAGGTCCCTGGGTCCAGAGGCCCCCTCACTGTGGCCTATGACACCACCCCCCAGCCCCGCCCCACAGAGCCTTCTGCCACTGCCTCCTACTCGAGGAGGCCTGGGGAGGCCTACGGTCACTCTGGGAGCATCACAAAGGCTCCTTTCAACAGAAGGCATTGCAAAGGGCCTGGGAGGGGATATGGTGCCCTCCTGCCTGTGGGCATAAAGACCCTCTTTCTCTTCTGCTGTGCCAGTCCTCTCGACTGGCGACTGGCGGGCGGAGGGGCCGGGCGCAGGGAGAGTCTTGTCCTTTCTTTCAAAGTCTGGGTGAGACTGGGGCCCAACCAGACAATGCTGGTGATTTACAGTCTGCAGGCCTCCAGGCCACCTGCCAGGGTGCCACTGACCAGCCAGGAGCGCCTTGGTGCAGGGAGCCCCGTGAGCAAAGAGCCCCGCACCCCTGGTTCGGGGGTGCCTGCCTAGGATCCCACAGTGGGAGCCTGACTCACCTGCACAGTGAAGGGGTTGGGCTGGTAATTTCAGAGACACCCCTCCCCTCCCCCACCAGCTCTGCTGCAGAGACCCGGAGGGGGGGGGCTGCAGTGGAGACGCAGCGGCAGGGGGTGGGAGCAGGACAAGGGACCTCACTGGTGAAGTAGGGGCCCTCCCAGGGGTCTGAGGTGAGCCCGCAGAAGGAGGGGACTGTAGGGGAAGACAGAGCCAGGAGGTGGGCCAAGGAGGAGGGTAGACAAGAGCAGGGCCAGTGGCATCCGGGGTGGTGAGGAGGCAGGTGGCCTGGCCACTGACAAGGCCCAAGGGTTGAGTAAATGGGACCAACTTAGTTCAGTGCCCGGCTCTGGCCTGGGCAGCAGAAAGCTGGGAGAGCCTCCAAAGGGGCTGGGAGCTGGTGGAGCAGCTTGGGGACAAGCTCACAGGACAGCTGAACAGACGGAGGGCAGTGCTGGAGCGGAGGGCTGGGCTGAGGGGGAGGGGAGAAAGCCCGAGAGAGACGGTGGAAGGGAGCGAGAGAAGTGTCCGCCCCGAGAGGGAGTGAAGGAGAAAGAACGGTGAGGGGAGAGGCAGGGCAGGAGGGGAGAAGGGGCGAGAGGGAGGAAGAAGAGAAAGTCTGAGCCAGAGCTTGGGGAGTAGAAAGCCCGGGGAGTGAGAAGCCAGAGGACCTGTGCCCTGTCCGTACTGGCCGTGGGCTCCTGCTGCCCTGGCCTCACCTCACCGTCCCAGGAGGGAGGTGGGGCAAGGTGGTGCCCGTCTGTCCTCCAGCTCACAGAGGAGGAAATGGGCCGATCCAGTTACACACCAGCAGCAACTTCTGGATCACACAGCAGAGCAGACTCACAAGGGAAGTGGCCCTGTCTTTGGACGCCTGGCCTTCCAGAAGGCAGGGCACTGGCCACCGTGACCCCTCAAAGGGCATGGACTGCACCGTGTCACTCTGGTTTGACAGGACGCTGTGTGGAGGAAGGTGGGTTTCCAACCATCTGCCTCTGTTTCCCTCGAAGAGGCAGTTGTGGGTAGGGGCCGGCGTTCAGTGATGGGTGGGGCAGGGTTTCTGGAGCTGAAGCTGGGGAAGTCACAGCGGGTCCACCCAGGTGGACCTGGGACTGTCTCTCCACGCCCAGCCTCTGCTCCAGGAAAAGGCCGCAGGGGAGGAGGAGGGGAGCGCAGGAGTCCGCCGAGTGTTTCCAGGGAAAAGCTGATCCTTCCATGGAACACAGACAGGCAGCTGGCGCCGCCTCCTCCCACTTCTGCCTCCACTCCCATCCTTCCCCCTGCCTCCGCCCCCGCCCCTTCCTCCCTCACTTTCTGGCAGAAGGAGCCGGCAGCTGGAGAAAACGTGCTCTGCTCCCAACTCTCACCCTTAGCACTGCTGAGCCCAGGGTAGCCCTGCGGAGGGCGCGTGTGTGCGCGCGTGTGTGTGCGTGTGTGTGTGTGTGCGCGCGCGCGCTCCGACGCAGCCCGGCCATCATTACCTGTCACCACCGGTGTGGGAAAGGCAGGGGACAGAAGCACGCCTGAGCTGGCCACCTGGGGCCTCAGTTTGTCATCTGGAATATGGATGTGACCCTTGCCCTTGTTTCCCTAATCGAGCTGATGGGAGGGTCACAGAAGCCAAAGTGGGAAGGGTGGGAACATGTTCCTGAGCCCCGGGATACAGGCTGCCCTCATACAAACAACCCTCGAGGTGGTGCTGTTACTGTCCCTTTTCTCAGCGAGGAGCCTAGGCTCAGAGATCTAGACGGCCCATAGCTGGCAAGTGGTTGGCCTGAGACTGGAACTGGACCCGACTCCTCACCACTGCGGGGCGGATGGGAAGGAGCCGGTCACTCCTCCTCCCTCTGGGGCTCTGGGGCTCTGGGGCTCCCACCCGACCCACTGCGGGGCTGTCTGTCCGCTGCCTGTAAGACCCGGGCCCTCCTGACTTAGGGAGCTTCTGAGTTTGTTCCAGGCTGAGGGCTGGTTTTCTCTCTTCCTTCCTCCAAGCACTTACCAGGTCTTGGAGGGGCTATCAACACAGACACATGCCCTTTCCTCTCTCTTTTCCCTGGCCCAAACCCCACCACACTTTCTCTGTCCTCCCCAAAACGGGGGCTCAGTCAGATAGGAATGAGGTGTCTGAACACCCCTTCAGGACACGCCCATTTCCTGGGAAGGGACCTCTGCTCCGCAGACTGCTCAAAGGGACCCAGACCGCACCTCTACATCTGCCTCCTCATCCCAGGGGCCCTGAGACCAGCCCCTTGGATGGTGGGCTGAAGCCCCCCGCCAGGCATCAAGAATCAGCAAGAACTATGTGCCCTTCCCAATATCACCTTTTTCCTGGGTCCAGTTCACCAACCGCCCCTCTCCAAGGCCCGTTAACCCTGTTTTCCTCCTCACTCCTTCGTGATGTGCCCCACAAATGTGGATTTATATTGTGGAGCTGGGGTGCCATAAGAATAAGGAACGACCTGAACTTATTGTGTTTATTCATTTTGGTTCTGAAGTTAGTAAAGCTGAGTTGGTATCCTGGTTCTGCCACTCACTTGTGACCTTGAGCAAGTGACCGTCCGTACCTTTTGGAACCTTAGTTTCTTCATTTGTAAAATAGGTACTTATCTATTCATTTACATCCACCCATTTATCTATCCATCTGTCCGTCCATCCATCCATCTATATGTACTAAGTGCCAGGCCCTGGCACATGTCTTGGGGGTTTAAATGGGCTTATGAAGTATACATTTGTTATCATTTAGTTTTTATTTCCATGATTAACCATATTTCTGAATTTTCGAGGCCTTGACTTCAAATGAGCACAGCAAGCACACAAAGGCCAAGCTCAGGCCAATAATATATTCATCTGGTGGCATGCAGCCTCTCAACAGCGGTCACCCACCCAAGCCCATAACTGCCGACCAGCATCAGAGCACTGTTGGGACCACGTGGGCCAGCACAGCCGCCATGACCGGGCAGGCCAGCCTCACGGCCTTTGCACCACCACAGCACACTTGCCTACCTGTAGAGGTGTGGCTGTAGAAATGAGCGATCTAAGAAATCTCCTTTGAGAAAGGGATTTTGTAGCTAATACTGGTTAGACTCCTGTACAAACCATCTTTCATCATGTAAATCCTAAAGCTGTCATTCGGGTGGGGAGTGGAACCGAGGCCCCTTCGCTGGGCAAGCCTGGGGAGGCTTCCAGGAGGAAGGATTTGGGGAGCTGTTTGCCACTCTAGAGGTGACTTGTGTAGGGAGAGAGAGGAGTGGAAGATGGACAGGACTGGGGAGAAGTCCCAAATGTTTACACAGAGGACTGTGGCCCTCCCAGAGCTACTCAACAGAGCCAGGCTGACCAACACAATCAAGAGGAGGGAGACTGAGCCCTGGCCGGTTTGGCTCAGCGGTTAGAGCGTCGGCCTGCGGTCCGGAGAGACCCGGGTTCGGTTCCCGCTAAGGGCACGTACATTGGTTGCGGTTTGTCCCCGGCCCTGGTTGGTCATGCGGGTGGCAGCCACTCGATGTGTCCCTTCACGTCGATGTTTCTCTCTCTCTCTCCCTTCCTCTCTCTCCCTCCCACTCTATCTGTACAAAAAAAAAATGGAAAAATATCCTCGGGTGAGGATAAAAAAAAAAGAGGAGGGAGGCTGAGCCTGGCTCAGTGGTTGAGTGTTGACCCTGCACCAAGAGGTCGCTGGTTCGATTCCTGGTCAGGGCACATGCCCAGGTTGTGGGCCCAATCCCCAGTGGTGGGCATGCAGGAGGCGGCCAATCGATGTTCTCTCTCATCAAGCTATGTTTCTACTCTCTCTCCCTCTCCCTTCCTTTCTATCTAAAATCAATAAAGGAAAACATTAAAAAAAGAGGAGGGATGGCAGGACAGTCAGGAGAGTGGCACAGGGAGACAGAAACCAGACCTGCTAGGAAGGCACTTGGCAGGGGTGACTCTCAGAGACCCGGGCCCAGCTCAGTCTGCCTGACGCCAGGTACTCTGTGGTGCCCAGAGTTCTCCGGGGCCTCGGACACCGCCCCTGCCCTGGGCAGCTCACACCAGGTGGGGCACTGGACGCTCCCTGCAGCAGGCGCTGTTCATGTCTGCCCCAGTGCCAGGGCTGTGGCCCTTCCCTCAGCTGCTGTGCTGTTGGCTGCTCTCCACTCACCGCCCTCCAGAGGCTGCCCTGGCCCATGGGCACCGCACGACCTGGAGACGCCTGGGAGGTTCTTAGCAGCGACTGAAGGGCGAGGGGTAGAGCAGCCTGTCCCCTTGCCTCTGGAGTCCACAACTTCTTTGGTGCCATTCCAAGCTCCCTGAAGGACCAGACAGAGGAAGGTTTCCCCTGAAACCACGCCTTGCTCAGCTTCATCTATCCTGTTCCTTTCCTCACTTTTACACAGATTGAGGCTCTCACTTAACCACTTACACAAAAAGGGAATCTTTGGCTCTGCTTCTAGGGAGCTTCACCTGTGACCCTCACCTAGTGGCCTTTCCTGCAGGCCATCAGGGCTGCGGGACGGCCCAGGACTGGGGCACGGGAACATCTCCCAGAAGTGACATTTGAAGTGGGGCCTTGAAGGTTGCATAAGAATTATTGAGCCTAACGGTGTCTGCTCCATTTGATAAATCTTGCTTTATGTCACTGCTGAGGATGACGGATGGACAGAAGAGGCCAGAACTGTCACCACGCTGTAAGCTCATGTCACTCACCTTTGCACAGTGGCATGGTTGATGAACTAGATAAAGCTTCCAGATGCTCCCCCCCACCCCCACCTCACCCCACCCGCACCCCGGCCTGGCACTCCCTTAATATATTGAATTAGCATGTGGGGTGACATCCACTTACTGTCCTGCCCCAGAGCAAGCGCAGGCTGGGTTAAGTCCAGAGGCCCTCGGAGGATGGGCCTCAGTACAGTAGGGGCCTCCGGGGAGGCAGCCATTGTGGCCCATAAATAGGTTAGGCGGTCAGGAAACAGGAAATCCTGAAAAGACAATGAGGCCCGGGGCACAGGGGTTTCCTCCAGGCTGAGGGCTGGACCAAGGATGCTTCTTGGGCCAAAAGTCTTGCTGAAGCAAGACTCCTGACTGCTGGTCCCAGACACCGGCTGTTCCCACAGTCCTCGGCCTCAGGGCCTAGCCTTCCCGAGGTCCAGCCAGGGCAGCTCAGGCCAGGCCAGGACAGACCAGGACAGGCAGCAGAACCCTGAGGGGAGAGCGGTTATGGGTTCAGCTTCCAGCTGAGCCTGGCGCCAGGCAGTGGTGTGGGCTGCTGGGGCAGCCAGCCAGGGCCCAGGCGAGGACTCTGCTCCCCACAACCCTGCTCAGGACTAGGGGTATTTTTTTTTAATCCTCACCCGAGGATATTTTATTTTATTTTTTATGCTCATCCGAGGACATTTTTCAGTATTTTGTTCAGATAGAGTGAGAGGGAGAGAGAGAGAAAAAAACATCGACATGAAAGGGTTGCCACCCACACGACCCAACCAGGGCCAGGGACAAACCGCAACTGAGGCACATGCCCCCAGCGGGAACCGAACCCGGGTCTCTCTGGTCCGCAGGCTGATGCTCTAACCGCTGAGCCAAACCGGCCAGGGCACCCGAGGATATTTTTCCATTTATTTTTTCAGATAGAGTGGAAGGGAGGAAGGGAGGGGGAGAGAGAGAGAGAGAGAGAGAGAGAGAGAGAGAGAGAGAGAGAGAGAAACACCAATGTGAGAGAGACACATAGATTGGCTGCCTCTCACAGGACCCCAACTGGGCTAAAGATTAAACCTCAAACTGAGGTATGTGCCCTTGATGGGGAATCAAACCCCAACTCTTCAGTCCGTGGGCCGAATGGGCCAGGGTGATCAGGGTTATTTTTGCCAAGCCCTCTGACCCCAGGAGCCTCATCAGTGGGCTTGTCCCTGCCCTGGGCTTCCCAAGGGCATAGCAAGCGCCAGGCTGACCCTATCCAGACCCAACAATGGAGAAATACTGTAGTTCCTCATTAGAGAACCAGGCAGCCGTAAAACCATGGCTCAGAAGAATTTTATTAAGAAAAACAAGTAACAAAACACCATGTCCTATAGGATATCAGTTTGGTTTAAATGTACACACGTCAAATTCTGTGTGACTGTGTGTGGATGCCCACGCGTGTGCACAGACGAGAACGGAAGAAAGGCCAACAAAATGTCAAAGTGGTAGGTTTCGGGGGGTTTTTACTGTCTTCTTTGTTCTTTTCTGTACGTTGTAAATTTTTCACAGTGAACTTTGTAATCATAACAAAACCGGCCCAAATCCCACCGTGCCTGTTTTCTTTTAAGTACAATGTGTACAAAGAGTTTTTAAAGTGGGGAAATGTGGATAATCCAATGCGGAGGGGAAAACAGGATACAACATTGTATACATCGTGTGTAGGGCAGGAATGGAACAGGAAGGAAGCGTGCGGGGTGTCTGGGTGGATGGCTTAGGCAGGGGCACCACCACAGACCCGTCCACCTACAGTATATGAAAAACCCCACACCTTTGCGTACTCTGGGTATCACAGGTCCTGAACCTTTTTTGCAATCCAGTGCAGGAAAATTAGAGTCTCAGTGTAATTTAATGCAATGGGTAGAAGATGGAGTCTCACAATTTGCATACCTCTGATAAATGAGCCTCTTCCCTACTCCCCCCAAAACCCATTTTATTATGAAAATTTTCAACATACAGAAAAGTAGAAAGAACTGTACAACCCATTTGCCCACCATGTGGGTTCTGCAATTAACATTTTTACTGGTGTTGCTTTAGCTCAGATTGACCCATCCACCCACCATCTTTATTTTTTGATAAATTTTTAAAATAACTTTATTATTATTTTTAAATATATTATTATTGATTTTTTTAGAGAGAGAGGAAGGGAGAGAGAGGTAGAAACATCCATGTGAGAGAAACATGGATCTGCTGCGTCCTGCACGCCCCCTACTGGGGATCCATCTGGCAACCGAGGCATGTGCCCTGACCAGAAGTCAAACCAAACCGGGGACCTCTCGCTCCATGGGACAATGCTCTATCCAACGGTCAATTTTGGGGTAAATTTTAAAGTAAGTTACAGACATCTGTACACTTCATCCCTAAACACTGCAGCATGCATATCATTAACTAGAGTGCAATATTTGTTTGTGGTTCTTTATGTAAAATTTACATATAGTAATGCAAAAATCATAAGTGTATCATTTGATTAGTTTTGACAAAGGCATATACTTATATAACCCAGACCTCTATCATGATATAGAATGTGACCCCCAGAAAATTCCCTTTTGTCCCTACCTAGTCCATATCTGCCCCAACCCTCCAGAGGCAGTCATGATTCTTTTTTTTTTCTTTATTGATTTTAGAAAGAGAGGAAGTGAGAGGGAGAGAGAAACATGGATGAGAGAGAACATCAATTGGCTGCCTCCTGCATGCCCCCCACTGGGGATCGGGGCCACAACCTGGGCATGTGTCCTGACTGGAAATCGAACCAGTGACCTCTTGGTGCATGGGTTGATGCTCAACCACTGAGCCACACCGGCTGGACTGGCAGTCATGATTCTTATGTTTCCATCATAGATCAGTGTTGTCTATTCTAGAAAGAACATACTATAAATGGGATCATATAGTTCATACTTGTATCTGGCTTCTTTCATTCAACTTTATGTCTGCGAGGTGTATCTATGTCACTGCAATCGTTAAATACTTTTTATTGTTGAATAGTTGAATAGTGTTCCATTGTGTGGATATACATTGTATGAACATACAAACATACATTCTCCTGTTGATGGATACCTAGGGATGCAATGATTCTGTCTCTTCTTGCCTCTTTTTTTGGTCTTTTTCTTATTGATTTGTAGGAACTCTTTCATTAGGATTGGACCTTAAGGACACAGAAAAATGTAAGATATAGTCTCTGCCCTAAGTTGCTCCTGGTTCAGCAGCATAGACAGACAGACATGATCAAGATGCGATGTGGTGGCTGCTCCACATTCGTGTAGTCCTTTGTTTTGTGAAACCAACAGAGGAAGACCTCATTTAAAATGGAGTCAGAAGGCCAGAAGGGGGAGCCCTCATGCACTACCTCAGAACTTTAATTATATAGACCCCAACAGGAAAATCATCCTTGCAAGTGATGTTACTTTACTACTCCAGCAGGAGGAAGGAAGATTCCCTTCCTTGCCCAGCAACTTAGCCAGTGAGAAACTATCACCACCCTAAACCCTCACTTTCCTCCAATGGACTATCGTTCAAACCAACCCCTCCCAACTTCCTCCTTTTCACTATAAAGTAACATTCTTCTCCTTGTTTGTCAGAGTAGCCTATGGTTTTTGCTATAGCTTGACTGTCTTGAATTGCTATTCTTGAAGAAACCCATTTTGCTGGCAAAATTACTGGCTGTTTTATTTTGAAGGTTGACAGTTTATTTAAATTATTAAATCAGATCATGTCATGCTCAAAATCCACTCATGACTCCACCTCACTCAAGGTAAAAGCCAACAGGCTCCACACAATCGCACTTGATCTAGTCCCCTCGACCTTTGACCTCTGACCTCACCTTCTACCACCACTCCTCCTCCTCGTTCAGTGGGCTCCAGCTGCTCTGCTGCCTTGCTGCTCCATAAACTGAGCATGATCTCTGCTTCAGAGCTTTTGTCTTTGAGATTCTCTTACTGGAACATTCCTCCCCAGATTTCCACATGATTTTACTTCCTATATTAGTTTTCTAGGGCTGCCATAACAAATCACCACAAATACGGTAGCTGAATAAGAGAAATTCATTCTCTAACAGTTCCGCAAAAACCCTTTTCTAAATAAGGTTACGTGCACAGGTCCTGGGGACTGGGACGTGGACATACCTTTGGGGCCCCACCATTCAATCTACTATACTTCTTAATCTCCTTCAGGCCTTTCTCCAGTGTTACCATCTCAGGAAGACCTTCTCTAGCCACGTTACTTTAAAACGTGCCCACACCCACGCACACTCCACTCCAGCTCTCCTTATGCTCCTCTCTGCTTGATTTTGCTCTCTAGTACTTACTCTCGGGCATATCATGTGTAATTTGCTGATTTATTGGTTTTTGTTTTTTTATCCTCACCTGAGGACATTTTTCCATTTTTTTTTGTTCAGATAGAGTGGGAGGGAGAGAGAGAAACATCGATGTGAAAGGGACACATCGAGTGGCTGCCACCCGCACGACCAACCAGGGCCGGGACAAACTGCAACCGAGATACATGTCCTTAGCGGGAACCGAACCCGGGTCTCTCGGGACCACAGGCCGACACTCTAACCGCTGAGCCAAACCGGCCAGGGCTGATTTATTGTTTTTTATGGTCTGTTCCTCCCATTAGAATCTAAACTCCGGGAAGATAGATTTTTGTCTGTCTGTTGTATTTTGTTCCCTGCTCTATTCATAATGCACAAAACCATGCTGGGAGACAGAAGATGCACCATAAATAACTGTTGAAGGAAAGGATGAATGAATGATCATACTGAGCCTCAAGCTCTGCTTTAGATAGAAAGGGTATAAACAACAGGAGCATACGAGGAGGGAAACAAAGGTATTCTGTTTGGAGTCTTGTCCAGGCAGGCTTCACAAAGAAGGTATATTCGAGCTGGATCAGGTGGGAATGGGGAGGTGTAAGGATCCCCAGAAGCAGGAGGGGCAGGACTAAGACCCAGAGCATGAAGGAGAGTGTGCATTAGGAAGGAGAGAAGAGGGAAAGCGTGGTACACATGAGGCAGGAGCCCACTGTTGCTGCCCTGACACCCAGAATAGAAAAACCATCCCCTGTCTGGGCCTCTCCCACTAGGAGACATAGATGGATGATCCTCCCCAAAATACCCGGGCAAGCGACGCCAACGATTTTCCTCAATGACCACATCTGTGGAGGGGCCTTGATGCACGTGGGTCAGCACACCACTGGCTGTAAGCCCATCTCAAACTGGCTTAAGCTAAAAAGGGCCCTTACTGGCCTGGTATCTGAACAGTCCACGTAGATCTCATTTTAAGCTTAAATTCGTCCAGGGCTCAAAGTTCCCCTCACTACATGCTCTGCTCAGTCTCCAGAGGCTGTCTTTTCCCTGCAGTGGCTCTCAGGCAGCACCCTTCTCACTAACACACATGCACCTCCCCATAGCAGCCAGCAAGCAGCTCCAGACCCCAAACCCACTGGGGAAAGAGCTGGACCTCCCTAGGAGCAGCAGCCAAAGTCCAGAGGTTACCTTGGATGGGCCTCCTTGGGTCATGTGATCATCTCTAAGCCAATCAAATGGTTAGCAGGATAGACTCTGCTGATTGGTCAAGCCTGAATCATATGACTAGCCCTGTATCTGAAAGGTGAGGCCAGCTCCAGAAAGCAGAATGGGTTTTGGAAAGACATAAGGCCTGAGGCTAAAGTGAAAGGAGCTATTGGTATGCAAATTTCAAGGAACCAGAATGCAATTCTTCCACTTTCTCATTCACTCCAGAACATACTATGGGGAGACTCAGTAGGAGGGTGTAGCAGAGGCTGTCAGTCCCCTGGCCTTTGCTGGGCTAGGCATGCTGGCCCAACTTCAGCTGCTGGCTCAGTGTTCCTTCACCTGAGGACTTCCTCGAGCTGCAGGATTAGGCACTGCCCATGCACACAGCCAGCCAGTGGCCCAGAGAATCAACCCACTCCCCACCCCACCCCCAGTAGCCCTCAACCGGTAGTTTGGTACCCCAACTCCTCTCCCAGGTGGGACGACTCTGATGTGGTTCCACACTGTCCTCCACAGTTCTCCCCCAGGGGGAATTAAGTTTTAGTTGCCCAAGTGGTAACTAGCTTGGTAATATGTCCTTTATTTTCTGTCTTCTCTTCCTTTATCATTTTCCCGATCCTGTAATAATGTTCCTGGTCCACCAGCAATAAACTACAGTACTTTCCCTGGAATCTTCATCTCAGGGGCGGCTTCTGGGGGAGCCCAAACTAAGACACAGGAGTAGCCTTGCAGCAGCTTTGATCGGTTTTCAAAGCAAATCACTGGCAAAGTCCTGTTGAGACACAACACAATTATGTATGACATAGAGCCCAAAAGAGTTGCAAGGCTGGGGAGCATCTGTTTGAGAACAGTCTTTTTGGCTCACTCTATGGAAGGTGTTATAGAGGGAAGGTGACTTGAGGGGAGTCTCATAAGGGCCTTGAAACAGGGCTCTGTGTGTGGGTGGCTACTGTGGCCCCGGAGGAGGGGCAGAGGGACCTTACTTTGCACACAGAGGACCAGGGGAACAAGAGGAACTCATTTGATTACATGCTAGTATGTTACAACTGTGGGAATGTTGTTTGTGGTGCTATGAATTGGGGTAACCTCTATGGGGACAATTTGGTGACTTAAAAAAATGCATGCATCCTTTGATCCAGGAACTTCACTTCTAGAAATGTATCCCACAGACATGCATACTTGCGCATGTAGGTTAGGGAATGATATAATGCCTGAATATGTGGACAATTTTCTATTTCCCTAAGTGATCAAAAACAAAAGCAAAACTAACACCACATCCGACAGGATGGCTACTGTCAAAATCCAGGAAACAAGTGTTGGGGAGGATGTGGAGAAATTGGAACCCTTGTGCACTGCGGGTGGGAATGTAAAATGGGGCTGCTGCTGCGCAGTGTAGTGGTGCCTGAAACAGAGCTGCTGCGTGACCCAGCAAGCCGTCAGGGTGTGCAAAAAGAAGCAAGAGCAGGGCCTGGTTTGTTTACAGTCTTGGCTACTGCAAATAGTACTTAACAGTTCTGACGCCAATTCTGATATGTGTGTTTTTAATTCCACTAAGCGATTAACTCAATTCTGACACTGTCTGCCTGGAGATAGCATTAGATTCCTGCAGGTGAAGGGCTCAGTCCTACAAGTCTGCCCCTTCCCCTTCAGACGCCAATGAAAACTCCAGGTTACCTGTGCTTCTGCCCAATCAGCTATAAATGGAAAGTTCTAACGACCTCCTGCTTGGGTTTGATTAGTTTGCAAGATTGGCACACTCAGTGTTGTCTTCCTGATGCTAAGGAAGTGGAGCATGTTTTCATATGTTTATTGGTCATTGGGCCATCCGTTTTTTAAAATGAAGTGCTGACCAAGGCTTTTATCCTTTTTTTCTTTTGGATAATCTGCTTTTTTTCTTGTTGTTTCATAGGAAGTCTTTATATATGATGGATACAGGTTTCGTTGGGCACGCAGATGGCGCATATCTTCTCCTGCTCTGAAGCTTCTTTTTCATTCTCTCAATGGTGTCTGGTGAATGGATGTTCTTAATTTTAAAGTACTGCTTTTTTTTTTTTTTTAAGTAAAGCCCTACTTTATTTATTGTTATTGAAAAAAAATTTTTTTCCTTTATTGATTTTAGAGAGATAGAAACATTGATGAGAGAGAACAACAACTGGCCACCTCCTGCATGCCCCCCATTGGGGATTGGGCCACAACCTGGGCACGTGTCCTGACCGGGAATCGAACTGGCGACCTCTTAGTGCATGGGTCGATGCTCAACCACTGAGCCACACTGATTGGACAGCATTGCTTTTTTTTTAAGTAACCTTTAAAAGGTTTGTTTACAATGTTATTTAACACTTGTAATTGTGAAGTCATATCCCTGGGAAAAATTTCTAAATTGGTGTTAAATGTCTGCCTCCTTCCCGCCCCACCCCCAACCAATTCTGTTGGGTATCCGCCATAAACATCCAAAATTAGAATTCACTGAGGTCATTTCAGGCCATTGTGTCTTCCATAAATAGTACATCCTTGTCTAAAATAAAGGAATCAGAAAGCACCAGGTAATGGGAGAACATTCTCTGTTTCACTGTTGTAACAGAATGACACTGGAAATACCACATGTCGTAATTGTGTTATATTCACTCAATGGAATACTAAAGAGCCATTCAATAAAGAGAAGATGCATTTATGCATAAGAATATACTCGATTCCTTAGAGGGGCAAGCGGCCAGTGTGGTAAACCATGTGCGCACATCTCTGCTTATATACCTACCCTCTGCTTGGAGGGAATCAGACCTGCGGTAGCAAGGTGGTGTGGTGCAGAGGTGAGGGAGAGTTATATTCTTTTGCAAATCATTTGGGGCATTCAGAATATTTTTATTTCTATTTATTTATTTTTAATTTTCACTGGAGGATATTTTTCTATTTATCTGCAGATAAAGTGGGAGGGAGAAAGAAGGAGAAAGGGAGAAAGAGAGAAACATCGACGTTAGAGGAACACATCGACTGGTTGACTCCCACACGACCCCAACCAGGGCCGGCACGAACTGTAACCGAGGCTGGAATTAAATCTGCGACTTGTTTGCCCTGGCCGGTTTGGTTCAGTGGTTAGAGCATCGGCCTGCGGTCCTGAGAGACGCCGGTTCGGTTCCCGCTAAGGACGCGTACCTGGGTTGCAGTTTGTCCCGGCCCTGGTCGGTTGTGCGGGTGGCAGCCACTCGATGTGTTCCTTTTACATCGATGTTTCTTTCTCTCGTTCTCTCTGTTCCTCTCTCTCCCTCCCACTCTACCTGAACAAAAAATGGAAAAATGTCCTCCGGTGAGGATAAAAAAAAAAAAAAAATCTGCGACTTGTTTGTCCGCGGGCTGATGCTCTAGCGCTGAGACAAACTGGCCAGGGCCATGCAAAATATTTTTTAAGCCATGTGCCTCTATTATTTATTCAAAAAATAAAAATAAAACTAATAAAAAATCTGAAAAATACAAAATAAAGGAATTTGAAAGAAAATAAAAATTTTCATCCTAAGAAATGCATGTGGTCATTTTGTCTGAGCCCTGAGTGGTTCCCTTCAAAGCCATCAAAATGTCTCCCTGCCACACTACTATGGGGTAAAGACCAAGGAGAATGAGGGCCAAACACAGAGGTATCTCCTTTGGGGGTGTACTCTCAGCCATGTGGACCCCCTCGTGGCACACTCAGGGCCCCCTTCTTCACAAGCATATGGGGACAGTGCCTGGGTCCACACTAGTTCTAGGGGCTCATGGAAATATTTGAATTTACTTAAAACAGTAGGAAAAACAGAATATAATCCAGCCTGGATTATGCTTGCCTTTGTACCAACATAGTTATAAAATATACATTATATCTATTTTGTTAAATATTATATACACTTATGGTTTATATTTATTTTATATTTTATTATATATTTTAGATTATATAATTATAATTGTATAATATATATTATACTAAATAAAACATACTATATATTATATAACATACATACAAGGAAGGACAAGAGTGCCTAGAAAGTCGTAATATGGCCCTGGGCAAACGTGTTCTGCAAAGGGCCACATAGTAAATACACCAGGCTTGGGGGCCATCTCTGCCGTGCCTGCGCTCTGCCCTGCAAACGGCAGAAAGCAGTCGTGGACATGCACAGACGGGGGGAGGGGTCGCCATGCTCCACACTTTATTTATAAAAACAGGCAGTGGGCAGAGCTTGGTCAGTAGCCAGACCTCTGCAGTTGGTGCTGGTAAGTTTCAGTATTTGTTGAATGAATGAATGGACGGGAGTGGGGTGTGGCTGCCAGGCTTGATCCCTGTCTAGTGCTTCAGTTTGGGTGTGTGGGTTGGACATGGGGCTGGGGGTCAGTTTTCACGTTACCCCAGCCTCTAACTTGCTGTGTGACCTTGGGCAAGCTGTCATCCCTTGCTGGGTCTCAGCCTCTGTCTGTAAAATGGAGGCAAATACCTCCCTTTGCTGGACTCCGTTGAGAGAATAAGATGTAACAGAGGATACGGAAGTGCCCAGAATAGGAAAAAGAGATTCCTATGGGGCAGCTCAGGGCAGAACCGGCCATCTTCCTAGAGGCCTGGCAGCCCAGGGAATGTCACTTTGGCAGAGGAAAGAAGGGGGTGGGGGCAGCCAGCAGCGTCACCCGAAACACAAACAGTCCCAAAGAGGGGCTGAAACTCTCAGCTTGGTGAAAACACGCTTGTCAGGTTTTTGTCTTGCCTCTGAGCAGGGCAGGGGAAGGTGCCCCAGGCTGGTCTCAGTTGGCAGTGGCTGTTGGTGGCTGGCAGAGCCTAGACCCCTCATGTTCTCCTGGGCACGCATCCAGCCAGAGGTGGCCCCAGATGCCCTAGTGTGCAATTGTTGATCAGCCAGGACACTGGCTCCAGAACCAGAGGCTGCACCTCAGGAGCCAGCCCCCCAGCCCCCTGCAGGGAGCCCATGTCCCCATCTCTCTGCAGCGCTGCCCAACAGTCTGTTCAGGCAAGCTCTCATGTGACCTGGAAAGGCAATTTGGGAGCATGTATTAAGGGGGACGACACCCATTTCTGGGGATCTGAGACTTTCAGCTTTTCTGCAGCTAGATCAGCCAGAGCCCAGGCAGGATCCGGAATTCACAAAGGTAGAGTTTTCGTGACTTCCAGAGGTGGTCAGGGTCACCGAGGGAAGTCAAGGTACCAGACTAGCCCAGAGAATGCTCTGGAGAATGCATGAGGAGGAGAGTACCGCCACAGGCATTGCACCTTTGTCTGTGGTGGAAACACCTTGGGAGCAACCTATCAGTGGAAGGAATTATTTTAAAAGCGATTACACCCAGACTGTGTTCGTCAGGTCAGACAACATCAAGCCACGGAAATGACTTAACTCTGAAATCTCTATGACTTGAAAGAGTTTTTCCCCCGCTCAGCTTAAGTATCCAGTGCAGGTTGGGGTTGGGGAAGGCACATCCTCAGCTCCACACAGTCACTCAGGTCTCAGGCTGAGGCAAACTCCTTCATCTTATAGGTTCCACCTTCTCAGCAAGAGGCTTCAGGAACCAACCCTCCAGGGAGAAGAAAACAGAGATAAAGTCCTTCTTTTAACTGCCTCTCACTAGAAGTGACACTTGTCATTTCTACTTACAGTCCATTGCCGCCCCCTCCCCACCACACACAAGTTCCCGCGAGGTGGGGCTGCCTCCCTGGGGCACTCAGGGCAGAGAGGAAAAGCCTCGGCCTTATCCCTAGTCATCTTCACCACACAAAGGGTAGCGGTTAAGAAGAATGAAGTCGCTGTTTAGGTGGAGACATGGAAAGATATTCAGGACATAATATCGGGTCAGAAAGCAAGCTGTAGAACACTGCACACAGTGTGATAGCATTTAGGGTAAGCAAACAAAGCCGTCACAAAACAAACACTGTGTCTATTATCAATATATACGTGTATAGTATATAACTGCACAGAAGAGATCTGGGACGATGTCAGTCACCAGGAGGGAGAGGTTACCTCCGCGGCGTGAGAGGCCATCTGGATTCTAGCCTCGGGGGCAATGTCTTCACCTCACACGCACAGAATGTGTGCCCTGCTGCATTGGAGCAATCAAGAGTGAGGGCTGGGAGCTAGCCCTTCCTCCAGGGCCCAGAGGGTCACATCTGAGCCTAACTGCCACAAACTTGCTCTGGGGCCCTGGGCAAGCCATGGGTGTCTTTTTGGACCTCAGTTTCCCCAACTAGAAAATGAACCAGATGCTGTGCAGGCCCCTTTTCACTTAGTTCCCTCTCCCCCATGGTGTTGATTTTCCTTCTCCTCTCTCCTCCCTCTGTGAGTCCCCAGCAGAGCCCCTCCTGCCCTGGCGGCCGTACTCCATGTTGCTGAATGGATGATTTCCAGAATTACCACATCAAACTTATTTCATGATATTCCATCAAAGACTATGCCACAACTTATTTAACCAATGTCCTGTTATTGGACCTTTTGTTTGTTTCCAGTTATTCCCACTGCAAATAAAGAACAATAAACATTTTTGTGCACAAAGGGTTTCCCATGCTTTGAGAATATACTTCCTTAGTATTGATTCCCAAATGGCTCCATTCGTTTATGAACCCGAACAAAAGCGTGTGTGTGCAAGTTCACATGGGTGTGAGGGAGAGTGACTGGGGCTGCACGTCATGTAAACCAGCCAGCCCTGGTGAGCAAGGCATTGTTGCTGGGGCTGGTGTGTCTGGGCTTTTGGAGCCCTCACTCTACCGCTACGTTGTATGTGACCTGGGACCAGTCTCTTCTCCTTGAGCTCCAGACTTAGGCAATAAAGAACTGGATGAAAAGACAGTTTATTTGTATTTTGTTGTTGTTACAAATCACAGTAATTCCAAGTCAAACTGGATTGACCAAAGAGAGTATTTATTGGCTCTCACAAAAGAGTAAAGGGCAACAGCATCAGGTCTGGCTGTATCCAGGAGCTCAAACTATGTCATCTTTCTGTCTTTGTCTCTGTTCCCTTGTGTGCTGTTCATTTCCATACAGGCTGTTCCCATGTGGGGTAAAGGCCAGAGATGACTTGGATCGGTGCCTATTCCTGGAAGAGATGAGCAGGGGATGGGGAGTGACTCCGCCCGGGTCTCACCTGCCCTTACAGCTGAGGGGAAGGGCAAGCCTTTCTGCAACTCATGAACTCAGAGTGGGGCAGAAGTGGCTCCCTAGAGGAAAATCAAGGTGTGTAGCCGGGAGATGGGAGGATGGGTGCTGGGTAGGCAAGGGCACAGATGTTGCCACAGCGGCACAGCTTTGTGTTTGCACACACTTAAATCCCCCATGTCACTGATTCTTAGCACCAACTCTGGGAACTGAATCTCCATCTTACAGCCAAGGCTGAGTCCAGTAAGTTCTCAGACAGAGCTGGGCTTCAGCCCAGGATTTCTGGGCCCTGAGCAGAACTTTTTCTGACTCACTCCACTGCCCCTTCTCTGATGCCTCGTTAATGTTGAAGGCCTGCTTCTGCAAGCCTTCCAGTCAAATTGTGTGGCCCCTCTTGGTATTGGGGACAAGGAGAGGACAGCAGCGCTACCTCTCCACCCCCTCCCACCCTCCACCCCACCCAAGAAACTGAGCTGTGTTTCCTGGGACCCATTCCTCCGTGAGTGACATCATCTGCATACAGAGCCAGTTGTCTGCAGAATGTCTTTCTCTCTGTTAGGAACCCAACAGGAGGCTCTGGTGGGGAATTGGGGGTGGGGGCAGGGAAAGAATCCTATAGACACCAGCAGGGCTGGAGGAAGGAGAGGGGGTCTCTTTAGGCTTTGAACACAACTGACTGAGTCATTCTCCTGGACCCAGCACAGCTCCAGGGAACTGTGACCGCTGACGAGAGCCAATACTCATTCTTGTCCAGGCCTCAGTTCACCTAGCAGTACACAAGGGCGTGGGCTAAGAACTTTCTAGCTCTACATCTCATTGAATAATAAAGGGCCACGTTCCTCACACTACAAAGAGTGCAGTTGCTCCTTCTGTCTGGATGCTCAGCTCCCTTCAATGGAAGCCTTATGAGGGAGGGTCCCTGTCCCTCTGCTGAATCCTTGGCCTGAGCCTTGACATCAGTAGATGTTCATTGAATAAACGAACAGCTAACAACCTGAAAGTGTGGGTTTGAGTTCAGGCTTCACCACTGATTAGCTGTGTGACCTTAAGCAAGTTCCTGTACCTCTCTGAGCCTTGGGCTGCTCTGGTGGGAAGTGCAAAGAGAACTGTCCCGGAAGGTTCCTAACAGGATTAACCACAGTAAACCATATCAAATCTGGTGCAGAGAGAGCCCTTAAGAACTATTTGTGATAATTTGTGATTGTCCTGCCATGTGGGTTAAGGAAACCTCTCTGTAGTATCCGTAGGATGCAATTACCGAAAGGATGTTGTAGAAAACAACCTGTGGTTAAAGATACACTGATTAAGGAGTCTTTCGTCATCCTGGGCATGTAACGCATGCTCATGAAAATTCAGGCAACAAATAAAGAAAGAGTCTCCCATAGCTCACGTTTCTCATCCAAACTTCATGCTATATTAAATGAAAAAGATATTAATATATATTCATAGGGGAAAGCCTGTGGGATTTACAATAATATGTAAGGTAGGGTACAAAACAGAGTAGAAATTGCTGGCATTTTCCAGAGTCTTTGGCTTTTCTGTGGTTTTCTTGTTGTCCTGATGGCCAGTTATGTATGATCATTTGCGATCTGAAAAAGCCCATGTGACAGGTAATGGAGTCCCCACGCCCCTCCCACCACCATCTGGCTGTGGATTCCCAGGGCCTCTTGAGAAGATCAGGTGCCCCGTGTCATCTCAGCCAGCTGGGGGTGTGTCAGGACCCCAGGGGAAGCTCTGGTTCTTAGTAAACATTCAGGGACTGAAGAGATTGGTGCCTTGTGATCCTGGGATTGGGTACTATCTTGAGAAGAGTCCTAGATTGGCAAGAAGAATGCATTAAGCTAAACACACATTTGGGTATCCTGGGCCTCAGTCAGGAGAAAAGTGGTGTTTTTTTTTTTTTTTTTAGGAAGGGAGAGAGAGATGGAAACATCGATGAGAGAGAACATCGATTGGCCGCCTCCTACATGCCGCCCACTGGGGACCAGGCCCACAACCTGGGCATGTGCCCTGACTGGGAATCGAACCAGTGACCTTTTGGTGCAGGGGTCGATGTTCAACCACTGAGCCACACCGGCTGGGCGAAAAAAGTTTTAAAATAACCCAAACCAATATGAAAACCAACTCACATTGGCTTCAGAAGTAAGGGGAGTTTATTGGCACATGTAACTGAAAATCTGGGGCCCTAGAACTTCAGGAATGATCCAGGTGTTCAAATGGTGCCTTCCAGGATCCTCGCGGCTCTGATTTCTTCTGCACTGGCTCTTCTCTGAGGCAGGCTCTCTCTGTGTGGTGGCTGGTTAGCCAGCAGCAGCGCCAGGCTCAGCTCCAGTAGTTCAGCAGTCCCACCAGACAGGACTTCTCTCTCCCTAAACCTTGAGGAAAAGTCACAAGGAAGCCCTCATTGGCCAGACGTGGGTTTCCTGCTCAATCCTGAACCATGCACGGGGTGCTGATTGGCTGGTCCTGGTTCACAAGATCATCTGGCCACCAACCTAATGGAGTCAGCTGTCAGAATCCAAGGACGGAGAGGGGACGAAGGGTTGTTCCCACAGCACAGTGCAGGGGCTATTCCCAGGGGGCGGAGCTCCTCTCCACCAGTGTGTTGAAGCACAAAAACGCCTTTTATCAGGAAAGCTGGATTAATCAGAACACCCTGTCCTCAGCTCTTCTGAAGAGCAGAAGAGGAAGGCCCCTGCGGGAGAAGGGGGTTGGGGGCCGTGCAATGGGGAGCGTGGAGAGTCCTGACTGGGGATTGGAAAACATAGTTCAGTGTCCGGGCCTCAGTATCCCCATCTGTAAAGGAAGGTTGATCTGGTTGAAGCTGACAGGTTTTAGGATAGTGCTGTGTATTTTTTATGAGATTCTTGGGGTACAGCTGCCCCTCCCTTTCCACTGACTTGGAATGATCTCTTAATGGAATCCAGTTGACTGCTGTGATCCATGCTGGCAGGGTAATGATATCGTTTTCCCGGAGGGGCCTGCTGGCTCTGCTGTAAGTGGAGTTTGGAGGCTATTTCTGGCCAAGACTGAGGTGGGTGAAAATGTGGGGGTGGGAGGTGTCAGGCACACTTGGGGAGGAAACCTGAGCGGGGCCTATGCCCAGGGTCTGGGAAGAAGGGCTGGTGCTGTGGGTGAGGAGGCGCTGGGCCAGGACAGCCCTGCCCTCAGGATCAGCAGGGTGAGTCCTCAGCAGCTGGGAGAGGAACTGGTGGGACGTGACTCTCTCCTCCCAGCACCATCCCTAGGCTGTGACCACTGACCCCATCCCTCAAACAGTCCTGGGGAGAAAGGCGAGGAGGGACGTTCCCTGCTCGGGGCCCACCGGGTACCTGCACCTAACAGAGACGTTAATAACAACCACGCGAGCCTGCGTGGGCCAGGTGCTGCTCTAAGTGTTTACAAGCATCAGCTCAGTCAAGCGTCCCAGCTGTATGAAGCAGGTGTGGCTCAGTGGTCTCGTTCTACCAATGGAGAATCTGGGAGACTCCCAGAGAGGTGAGGTGACTTGCCCAAGGACACACAGCCTGTGCGCAACGGAGCCACAGTCAGCGTCTGGGTATCTGTAAGGCTGGGCAGGCTGGGCTCCGAGGCAAGGAATGGCCTGGACACCAGTGCGGGGTGAGCCAGAGGTGCGCGGAAACGCAATCACCTCGAGGAGGAAGGTGGGAATCTGGAAAAGCAAGCCGTAAGCTGGGCCTTCGAAGGATCTGTGCAATTTGGACAAGATGAAATGTGCAGGGATGGGTTTTCAAGCAGGAAGGAACAGCATAAGCAGTCATAGAGGCAAGCAAGTGCAGGGGACATTTGGGACAGGGCAAGCAGCCTGGCAGGGGCCTCTGGCAGTGCTTTGTGGGTCCTGAGGTCACTTGAGCAGTGTTCTGAGGGGGGGACTGCTGTGCCCTGGAAGTGCCTTGAGGCCTGGAATCCCCAGCATTTGCTGGGATAGCCGAAGGGGGCTGACCCCTATTTTTTGTGTGACTTCATGGGTTGAGAGGCAAAGCCTGGCAGCCTTGGGCCCCAGAGGCAGGACTGGAGGTCGTGGAGGGGCAGGAGCCCTGCCGCTCTCCAACCCACATGGGGGGGTCCACTCGGTCTGGACGGCTATGGACGGACAGGAAGCCAGCCATTCTTCGCCGTGAGCTGGAGAATGGCTTCTGTGTGAGCCGCAACAAGAAGGCTTTTCTGCCAAGTCGGAGGGGAGGAAGCGGCCAGCTCGGGCCCCTGCCCCAGCCTGAAAGGAGGCTCTGTTGGTGGCCCTGGGGTCTTTGATGCCTAGAATGCGTGTGGGGGGGAAGGCCAGGGTGGGCAGGGGCCCCCTCATCTCTGTCCCAATTCTCCAGCAGCACCAGGGCGGGGTGACATTGGGCTGCTGTGAAGTCGGTCCCTCTAGGTTCTCATCCAGCACAGCCATTTCCTAGCTGTGTGACCTTGGCCAAGTCACTTCACCTCTCAGAGCCTCACTTTTCTCATGAGTGAAATGTGACTGGGGGAGCACGTGAGTTGACTGAGGTCGCCAAATGCCATGCACTGTCACCAGCGCGTTACAGTTATCCACCCCGTGTTCATCTTCCCAGCAGCAGCCTGGGAGGCAGGTCGTATTATCCCTTCCCCAAGGTTTAAATTCTGCAGCATCAGGGTGGAAGCCCAGGCTCCACGACTCCAAGCTGTGCAAATGCAGAGGAAAACAGGCCGGAAGGAAACCCGCCAGGCTCTCAGCCCTGGCTGAGGGAATTTAGGTGACTTATATTCTCTCCTTTTTCTTTATCTGTAATGTCTTAATTGCCTTACTTGGGAATTAGCAAACTATAAAGGAACAAAAGATGCTGAGGGAATGGGGGCTGGGAGGGGCCCAAGGTGAGTTTAGGTTACAGCCACATCAATCAAAAAACAATTTAAAGATGCAGGTTCCCATTTAATGCTGGGGCAGAGGGGGCATCAAGCTGGGGCAGAGGGGGCATCAAGCTGGGGCTGCCAGTCTCTCTGGGGATGGGGTGCAGGGCTAAGGTGCTCCACCCATCCCTCCCCAGGGACCTCCTTCACATGTCTGGGCCCCAGAGGGATGAAAAGCAGCCTCCTGAGATGGGCTGGCTGTTCCTTCAGTCCCTAGGTTTCTTTGAGATTTTACCAGCGGGCCTGGGGTAGAAGGCACCTCAGGCAGTCTTCTGAGGGGCTGATGCCTCTGCCAAGTCTCAGTGAGACAGGCCTTTCACCCGCCCTCCTCCCTCTGCCCCCACACTGCCCTCCACCTGCCCGGTGGCCTCTGGACTTCTGGGTGATTCTCCGGTTTCAGCAGAAGGCAGACCTGGGCAGGGGCTCTGTGGCTTCTGCCACAGGAAAGCTGACAAGACAGTGTCCACCCTGGACGGCCGCGGCCCCCACCCAGGTCCCTAGCTGTTTCCTAGCTCAGCCTGAGAGGCCTGTGGGGCTCCCCAGGGCCAGCACGTCCTATTCTCCTCAGCCAGTTGTCAATACAAAGAGAGGAAAGGGTGGATCAGGGGGGTCTGGGGAGGAGGCATGCAGCTGGGGGGGGGGGGGCACAGCAGGTTGGAGGACCCTGAGTTGTGGAGGCCTGGCCTACTTCATGGTTGGGGTGGTACCCCACTACAGATGATCACCGCATTGCTGGGGGTACAGGCCTGTGCCCAATAGGATGGCCCAGAGGAAGAGGGGTCCAAGGCTGGCCCGGACCCGAGGGGCAGCAATGCTTGTCTCCTGCTCCTGGGCATCATCTGCACCCTGCCCAGAGTAAACTCTCTGCTGCTTCAGAGATGACAGGGCAGATCTTGGGTGCCCCTCACCCTCTGAGCAGAGGGTATGGTGAGGAAACTTTTGAGTCCCCAGTGGCATCATTTCCCATTCCTTCCTGACCAGGCTGGGTCTTCAGGCTGCTGAGAACCAGTTTGAACGGGTGGAGGGCCAAGTGGCCTGGCCTGGTTCTCCCACCCCTCCTGCATGTGCAGGGCCTGTGGGAAGCTGGGCTGTCCTTTCTCACCATGAATGAAAAGCATCTTCCTCCTCCTTCACGGTCCCACCCCAGTGGGGCCACCCCAGTCCCCTGCCCTGCCCTCCTCCAGTCTAGTGAGGGCAGCTGCCTCTCACTCGTACCCCAGCTCCCCCCTTCCGAGGGCCCCTGCAGAGGAGGCCCACAGAACTGGGAATGAGGTCTTTTAGGTGTGGGAACAAGTCCCCTAATCCTCTGCCCAGTCACCTGTACACCCTCCAGCTAGAAGCTCCAGCCCCAGGCCTCTTACAAAGGAGGCCACACTCGCTGGCCGTACAATTTAATCAGTGCAGATTATTTACAGAAAGAAACATGGGGTGGACACGGGCCCCCCTCCACCCCTTGCCTGGCTCTCCGGTTCCCCGAGGACGAGGACGGAGGAAGAGGAAGCTGCTGGACCCACACTCCGGGCCAGCCCAGGGGAAGCCCCTCCCTCTGGGGGCCTCGGGACTCTGGTGGCAAGTGGAGGGGACAGAGCCGCCTGTACAGTACCATTTCCCAAGGCAGACTCGCCTCTGCTCACTTTGGGAAGAAGGAAGCAGCTCCACCCTCAGGGCTGAGCCCCGGAGCTGGGAGTCTCCAGGTCACATAGGCTCCTGCTGGCCTCTCCCACCAGACCCTGGGGGGCAGGGAGCTGGAGTGGAGGAACCCCCTCCAAGCCTGGTGTGTGGTGGGCTGTGGGCACCCTCACAGGTGGGCACACTCTGTGGCATTCAGCACCCCAGCTGGGCACACATCAACCCCTCTCTCCCTAGGAGAGCCAGGACACTGGCAGCTGGAGCCTGAGACTGGCAGGGTTCTGAGACCCTGAGGATAGTGGTGTGAGTGAGAGGGAGGGAGCAGGGTTAGGGGAGGGGCCCAGGCGGGTCACATAGGTCATACAGCTCAGAGAAGGTAGACAGGGGGCTGGAGGGCCAGCCAGGCAGGCGAGGCTCCTGGGGTGGAGGGGCCTTGGTAGACCCCCTTTGGTCCTTCGTAAGGTGGGCCCAGAGCCCATTCTCCAGACAGAAAAGGAGGTGTGGGCTCAAGGGGTACATGGGAACTGGGGGCTGCTGGCCCTTGGCTGGCCAGGGGCGGGGCAGGGTTTTTAGGCACAAGGAGCCCGGGCTGCATGGGTTTTAGGGGTTGGTTGGGACGGAACCGAAACTCAACATGGACTCACAGTCAGGGGTCACCTCCCCCTTCTGTCCCTTCGGCCCCAGGGTGGCCCCAGGTGAAAGCTGTTCCTGAGGCAGAGAAAGACAGGTAGGTAGGTGGGTGGGCAGGTAGGCCCGCCGGTCTCTAAAACCAGCGGAGCTCCTGGTCTGGCCCTGGGCAGCCACTCTCCCACCAGGGGCCTCTGACCCTCCCTCTGCTGGCTGCGGCCAAGCCAGGGGTGGGTGGGGGCTTAATTCCCTGTCTGGAGTTTAGAAAGCTCCAACCCCCTGCCCTGAGGGACAGCCCCTGGTCAGGAAAGTAGAAACCAACGCTCAGTTAGTGTGCAAAACCTCCCCCCAAACACAAAAAATAAAAATAAAAAACACACAAAGAAACCTGGGCATAAATAAAAACAATGGGGGCAGGGCTGGCAGGGATGTTGGAGGGCCTGAGGGAGCCCACGCAGTCTCAGAAGCACAGGCGCCCCAGCCGGCCCTAGCACCGTGAGGACAGGAGGGCGTCAGACCCACTCCTGCAGAGAGCGCTTGCAGTACAGGAGCATGCGGGGCGCGCCCTTGCGCTGCATCTGCACCAGGGCGTAGGTGAGGCCCAGGATGCACAGGAGCAGCAGCAGCGGCGGCACCAGCACCATCGCCATGTTTACTGTCCGAGTCACCTCCTCCATCTGCACCACCACACGGCTGCCCCCGTCCTCATCCGTCCCCGCCCCAGAGTCCCCCTCCCCAGCACCTGGGCCAGCCTCATGGCCCTCGCCACCCTCCTGGCTGTCACCGCCAGCCCTGGGCTCTGCACCCCCGTCGGGGTTGAAGGGCGGACGGACCACATCGGGCCATCGGGGTCCTGACTCTTCGCAGCCCATGAAGTCCCGCAGGATGGACTTGGGGTAGCCGGGCTCCATTCGCAGGCGCTCGTTGTCGAACTTCCAGTACTTGGTGCCCTTGTAGAAGTAGGTGTAGGCTGCGGGGGCAAGCAGGCCGGGGTGGTGTCAGGGTGAGGCCACTCACCACCAGAGCGCCTCACAGAGGACCAGGAGCCCTGGCTGAAAAACACCCTTCTTTTTACTTGCTTCCCTGAGCATTTTCAAACTGCCACTTCCCAACTTACAGGAAGCCAGACCAGTCTCAGAGAGGGGCAGGCTTGGTCAAGGGACCACTAGAATACTGTGCTTCCTGGCTGGCTGACGCTGACTAGGGCAGTGCACAGGGGAAGGGTCCTCCGCCTGCTGGGTTGGAGGCTGCAGTCAGGGACCCTGCTATCCTGTCCCAGGACTGGCTTCACCTCACATGAGACAGGCCAGTGTCTCGCTTAAGGCCACACAGCCAGCCTGCAGTGGACCTGGAGCAGGGCCCAGCATTGCCTTGGCCCAGCTCTCTGGCCTTGGGCATCTTGCCACGTCCATCAGCCCCAGGAAGGGCCAGGTTTGAATCATGGGGTGAGTCTATGCTCTGCTGAGCACAGTGAGATCAGAGCGGCCGCAGAGCGATCCATCACACACAAGAGTGACCCACCCGAGCAATGGCCAAACCGGCAGGCCTCTCTCTGCTGAGAGCCTGGGGCCTAAGAATCAGGCCTGTGGCTTTCTTAAGCTCGCCAGAGACCTTGCTGAAGAAGCGAGAGCCCAGCTCCCTGTCGTTCGGTTATCATCAGAGATCAGGCTTCCCTTGCAGGTGGGTGAGTGGGCGCCCCAGGAGGGCTCTCATCCCATCGCTCAGCCCCAGGCTCCCTGCAGGCTGCCCGGGAGCAGGGCAGTTCTGAGCGCCAGCTCTGGACACAAGTCCTGGGTGGGACTCCCGACTCCACAACTTCCTCACTGTGGGATTGGGGTCCTTTATTTAAGCTCCGTGGTTTACTTTGGCCATCTGTGAAATGCGGATGGTGACGATGCAGGGAGGACCAGGAAAGTCATGCTCTAGGAGCTCCCAGCAGCCCAGGGCCTGACACAGCTGTGTCCCCCATACATGTTGTCCCAATATCTGATGGCCTCAGGCAAGCTCTGTCCCATTTGTGGAAGAGAGGGGTGGTGAGGGCTGGGCAGACTGGAGGGTGCTGGCCTTGGTACCTGCATCATTGCTCAGGAAGGCCCCCCTGGGGGAGACGGGGATCCCTTGCCAGACACTGATGGGTTTGGGGTAGCCGGGGTCTCCACGTTGTGTCTCCTCATTGAAGCGCCAGTACCTGTGACCAAAAGCACCATGCTGTGGGCCTGTATAGGCCTGGAGTCTGTTCCCCCTGGTAGTGGGTTCTCTCTGGGTAGGCCTGGGAGTAGGGGGCCCAATTGGGCCTTTACCCTTTAGGGGAGGGACATTCACCTGTCCTCTTGGAAGAAGAAGGTGTGCCCTGTGGGCTCCCACCAGATGGCTGTGTCGATGCGGTCGTAGGGGATGCCCAGGCCATAGCTGGTCAGCGGCTGTGGGTAGCCAGGCTCCAGGTTCGCTTCTCGGAAGAGCCAGTAGCGGTCACCTGTGGGAGGAGTGGGAAGTGGGTGAGAACAGGGCTGGGGGCTGAGGGGGCTGGGCAGGGAGAGGGCACAGGAATGTTATTCTGGGCCCACAAATCTATTCACATTTACTGCTATACTCATTACATACACACAATCATATTCACCCTTGTACACAGGACAGGCACTGACACCACACCCACAACACACAATGCAACTGACCGTTGTGTCACACACATGCATGTCACCTGCTTACACCTGTGCACACACCACATACAGTCACGCTATACATGGGTCTGCATTCCCATGTGGACATTCACCCCCTACAGTTCTTGTAGGGAGAAAGACAGGGAGCCTTGCCTGGCCTCTGAGTCTGGGGGCTGTTTCCTGGGGCACCCCAGCGTATGGCCCAGGGTTTCCCACTTTTGGTTTGGACCCAGCCCTGTCCTTGGGAGCTCCTGCCTCATTGAAGCTCAGGCCAGGGGGACTGGGGACACAGCTGGTCGGGACGCTGCCCCGATGGATACAACGTCCCCTTTGCTCTCCTCCTCCTCAGGCCCAGCTGGGTCAGAGGCAGGGGTAGGAAGGCTGCCCAGTCCCTCCCTCCTACCCCAGCTCACCTTTGAAAAAGACAAAGCGCCCATCTTGGCGCTCGTAGGCAGCACTGATGTCACTGGGCAGACCACGCCAGAAGTGCCCAATGGGCATAGGATAGTTGTCCAGGACGCGATTGTGCCGGACCCGCCAGAACCAGCGGCCCTGGGGAGGGCATGGGTGTGAGTGGGCAGAGTGTGCATGCTGCCCTGGGAGAGGGACCACCTGGGACCATCCCTCCCTGCCTCAGGGGGGGCCACTGAGATCCTGAGGGCAGCACCCGGGAGAGAGCCCTGGGTGGAGGGGGGCGGACCCCTTGGGGTGGGCAGGAGATGCCTGGGCTTGCTGTATTACTCCAGGGAAACCCTCAGCCCTCAGACTGAATGTTCCTCAGTCTGGGCTGCTCAGTGAGGGGGGGTAGGGGGCCAGCCTCTGGGGGCGGGGTGGGGGTGCTCTCCTGCTCTGGGTCTGGGCCAAGGGGCCGCAGGAGTCACGGGCAGGGCCAGACCTTGAACACGAACATCTCCCCACGCAGCATGGCCACTGTGTCAAAGTCCCCGTCACAGATGTTGGGGCCATATTGGTCAGGCCGTTCCGTGGCTCGGGGCTGGACTGGGGGC
This sequence comes from Molossus molossus, assembly GCF_014108415.1. Classification (NCBI taxonomy): domain Eukaryota; kingdom Metazoa; phylum Chordata; class Mammalia; order Chiroptera; family Molossidae; genus Molossus; species Molossus molossus. The sequence continues at coordinate 41,961,520 of NW_023425357.1, forward strand.
CCTGGCTTTGGGGGCCGCTCTGGCTTCCCGCCTGGGGGTGGAGGTTGGGGAGGCCTGGGGGGCCGATGGTCTGGCCGGCCTGGCCACCGAGGTGTCACAGTGGGGAGAGGCCGAGTGGGTTGTGGCTGACCATCTGGGGAGCCTGTGGAACCAGGGAGGGGGAACGAGAAGTGAGGGAGAAGCCCTAGAACCCAGCCTTGTCCCCCTCAGAGCCCTGGGACCCCAAGGCCCCAGCTTGGAGAAATATGTGCCCCAGGAGAAGGGCCCAGCCTGGTGAAAGGCCCTGTCTGTCCTCAGTGACCCCTCCCTCCCCCACCCCACCACTGACCTCAGGAGGACCTCCACCCTTCTCCATAGAGCCCCCTCCTTGACTTCCCCACACTGGGCTTAGGTCACTGTGCCCCCGAGATGGCCCGTCTCCACTTCCCCTTGGGGACACCCCTCTCAGGATGGCAGCCTGTTCCACTGGGGGCTCCTGGGACACACAGTAGACACACAGAGGAGAGAACATGATTCTGTAAACGCTGCCAAGTTCCCCTCTTATTACCAGCTTGCTAGGGATACAGTGAGGCCGTGTCTGTCATGTGCCCAGCAAGGTGGGTGCTGCCAGCCTGTGAGGGGCTTGGAGTGGGCAGTGGGTGCAGGCCTTAACCCCCCAAACTGACCCTCAGGAGACCTCACCACTGGAGACTTTCTTGGTCAGGCCTGGGTGGGGATGCCCCTGCCCGAGAACCCGGGGAAGCGATAGACCAGCAGTACTTCACAGAGTCCAGGACAGGCCTGGGCTGGGAGCGACGGCAGGAGGATTGGGGTCCTGGGACTTTTCGTCTAATAACATCACTGAGGCTGAGAAGGAGAGGGGGTCAGAGAGGGGACCTGGAGCCACTGTGAGGGCTCAGGGTGTAGGCCCTGGGTCAGCCTGCCAGTCCTGGGTTTGATTTCTAGCACCATCTGAGTGATGTGGACAAGTCACTAGTCCTCTCTGGGCCTGTTTCTCATCTACAAGATGGGACAGCAGTAGCACCTATGCCTTGCGGGGCCGGGAGTTGAGGGCAGGCGTGCAGAGCCCACCGGCCATGTCCGTGCCGCCTGCTCACCGTAGAGCTGCTGGATGCCCCGGAGGTCGTCCTCAGGCAGCTGGAAGTTGTCGATGTCCATCCACTGGTAGAACGGCGCCATGATGGCACTGGGGTTGCTCGAGTGCTCCAGCCCCAGCGCGTGGCCCAGCTCATGCACTGCTACCAGGAAGAGGCTGTTCCCTGCGGTGGGGCCAGCAGCACGGTCAGCTCTGGTCTGGCCCAGACTCGGCCACCCAGACTGTGGGCTGAGGCTGCCAGGGAGAAGAGGCTGCACTGCTCTGACTTCCAGGGCCTCCATTTCCCCATCTGAGAAATGAGTATAATGATCCCTTCTCTTTCCCACCACCCCTCGAAGATGGTAGGACAACAGCTTGAGACCAAGTGTCAGTGCTCCAGAGAACTGCACAGGGGAAGCTCTCCCCTCCCAACCCTACCCTTCCAGCTCTGTCTCCCCTGCCCTCACCCTGGCCAGCTGTTCTCACCATGCATGTCCGTGCTGGAGAAGGTCCAGGGCTCATCTGCATCGAAATGGGTGTCCCCGCCCAGACCAGGGCCGGGGAAATAGGCATGGGCCAGAAAGCCGCCTGTGCCGTCAAAGGGTGAGCTGTCGCCATGGAAGCCGGAGGCAAAGAGGACCATGATGTCAGCCTCCTTCTGCCTCCGCAGCCGGATGTCCTGGTAGGGCACCTCCTGGAAGACCAGGGGCGTTGCCTGCTCCCACACACGAAAGGCCCTGCGCACTGCCTCCAGCGAGTGGTACCAGCCCAGCTTCTCTGTGTAGTTCTGGATGCTGCAGGTAGGTGGGGAGACATGCAAGTGAACCAGGGTCAGGGCTACTGTCCGGTGCTGGCACCCACTGGGTTGGAGGCCAGGACACATGGTGTCAAGGAACATGTAGAAGATCTGAGCTGGTTCACCGACAGTGCCTGACAATATCAACCATTAGTTTACTTGGATGTGAATTTGAAAACGAGAATTAACATGGCAAGCCCAGGAGTTCATTAGGATATCACCAAATAAGGTTGCATTGTGCCAAATATGCCTATTTTCCCGAAGAAAATGTTAAGTAAATAAAAGTACAGGGGACATGTAGCTGAAAGACCCAGAAGAGCGATGCAAATGGCTGAGGTTTGGGGAACACAGGGCTCTCGGTTCTGAAGCTGGGTTCCGGGGTCAGGCTGACTTGAGTTCAAGGCCGGGCTCTAACATTATCTGAGTGACTTGGAGCAAATGAGTTCTGTCTCTGACAGGTTAGTGCTTTCATCATGGCATCCCTGTGAGAATGAAATGAATGAACTCGTGTGGAACACACGCCCCTGACCTGCACGTGATAGAGCGTGAGGGAGCCTGTTGTTACCCATGTCAATCAGAGTAAGCGTCTGTGTGCTGGACAGATCCCAGTAAAGCTGGTTGGACCATGAATGCACTCGGGGGCCTGGGGTCTAACCAAGAGGCCGTGGGAGCTACTCTTCCTGGGGAGATGGAGCTCTGGTGGGACTGTGGCTGGACAGACACAGGAAGAGGAGCCCTTGGGGACCACCACATGCTCGGGGCTGGTGTTTCTTGCCCAAGGACTCAGCACACAGGAGGGCGCCTGAGGGTTTTTGCAAGGGACTTGCTACCAGCCCACCTGACAGATGCCTGGATTCCGGCCTCCCTGACCTCCCCCACCCTCAGGCGCCTGAAGCCCCATGTCTTGCACTGTGGGGGCCCCTCAGTCTGTATCAGTGAAGGAACCCATCTGGGCCAGTGAGACCAACCCAGGCAGCTGGCGGTGGCGGGGTGGAGGAGGGAGCGGAAGCAGCTCCAAGGGTCCTGACCTTCTCAGGAGGAAGACAGCCTCGGGCGTGCAGCCGCAGGCAGCGTGGGAGCTAAGCGGGTTTGGACTGTCTGTACCGGGCATCCTTGGGGGGTGCTGCTGGGAAAGGAAACCTTCCAGACGAGTCCACCGGGAAGCCTGAAGCCTCAGACCAGATGATGGGGAAGATGTTTCGGGAGGAAGGCCACCCTGGGGAGCTGGGTCCCTACCTGAAGGTCAGGTGGGGGTTGTTCCACTTCCTGCCGGTGAGGGCATAGCGCTTCCGTCTCCGCAGATTGGCTTTCACGTGCACGCCGAACTGATCTGGCACTCCGCAGCGGGGCCGCTTCATCCACCTGGCTCAGGGGCGTGGGGGTGAGCACGGAGCCTCCGCTAGGCAGTCCACTCCTTCCCCCCTCCTCCCTCTGGCCTTCAGCTGCCTCTTCGGGTGTGGTGGGAGACTGGCTAAGCTTCAGTTCCTTTACCAGGGAAACGGGTGCAATGATCTTGAAGACCGGATGCCCTGCAGTGGCTCCGCAAAGGTGAGCCCCTTCTCACCAGAACCACCCAGGAATGGGACAGTTACCCCCGAGGCCTCCTGTCCTCGACACTATGCTCTGTGCATGCTCATCAAGGACGTGGCTTTGGGTCATATCCCCTGTCTGATTCAGAGCAAGGGCTCACTGGGCTGTCCCATCTGGGGCATGTGTGTGGTGTCCCCCCATTCTCATTTCTGGGGCAGACAATCCTACGCTCCTGGTGGCCAAGCATGAATCTGGCCTCAGGAGCTTTCTCAACACAGGGCTTTAGGCAGCCACTCCCAACCAATCAGAGCTAGCGTGGAGGGTCAGACCATTTGCCACCTCTTATCTAGACCACTCTTTCTGGTAACGCCATAGGCCGAGACCTCAAGAGAGCAGGCCAGAGGGCAGCAGATGCAGTGGGTCTGGGAAGGGCCCGGCAGAGGGACTCACGCCTTGGTCTCTTCATCAAGCACACCGGTGACAGGGATCCCATAGAAGCGCTGCATTTCAGCCAGGGCTGAGGCCAGGATCTGGGCTGAGCGCAGGGTGGACATGTGGCGGCTGGGCTGAGGCAGGTAGCCATAGAGTCGCAGCCAATTCTGCAAAGGAAAGATCATGACAGTCAGCAGGTCCTGGCAGGGCTGGCTCCCAGTACAAACAGCCTGCTTCAGAACACAGCCTACCACCATAGCCCTAGAGCCGCCACCACCTCCCTGTTTTCACACAGGAGCAGAGCAGAAGGCCTGTACAAGTTAGGTTTGGTCTCCAAAGACTTCTCATCTCAGAAGAAAAGCCCATTTTAACAGAAGCTACCAGGCCCTGGCTACCTGACCTCACCTCAGCTCTCAGACCTCACTCCTCCCACCTACCCAGCCAGGCACTCTCGTGCCTCAGGCCCTTTACATGTGCTGCTCTCTCCCAGATATCTGCACAGCTCACACCCCCATTTTCTTCAGGACTCTGCTTCAGCCTCCCCTTACTGGAGGATGTTCTCTGATACTACTAAGAAAAGCCCCCCACCTGCTGCACCCTGCATCCCCTCCCCTCCTTCCTTGTACTTGTCACCATCTGACACACCGTACATTACACTTAGTGCTTATCACTTGTCTCCCCCACTAGGATGACATGAGGAGGGGTCCCCAATGAGGCACACTGAGTTGTGGTAAGAAAGGGGCTCTGACCTGCCCACCTCACGCCCCCAAGGCCATGAGAGCATGATGACCACCATGGGAGGCTGTGGCACAGAGGCCAGGGACTTCTGTGGGCCCTGGCCACATGGAAATGTGTCCTTTGCACCTTTCCTGGCCCACCCTGGGTTTCTGGCTGCCCCCAGAGTGAGGGGACCTGGAGGCCTGCTCTCTGAGAGGCCCTGGAAGGTGAGGGCTCCGCATCAAGGGCCCACAGGCAGGATGGTGACCAAACATGGTGGCTGCTCTGGGCTGACAGCCATGTGTCAGCTGGCCAGGGCCACACCTACTTCTGTCTGCCACCAGTGTCACAGCCAAGTCCTCTGGCATTGCTTCCTCAGTGCCACCCGTCAGCCCCACCTGGCGCCCGGCCACACCCCCCGCTCAGCAGCACCCAGACTGCCCCCGAAGAGAGCACTGCCGAGCCCAAGCGGGCAGTGCAGAGGCGTGGCCAGAGCGGCGAGGGCTCTCGGGCCAGGAGAGCCACAGGACAAGGAGGCAGAGCCGTGGGATGAGAAACAACTGTGGCTCTGGGGATACCAAGCTGGGGACCTATCCAGCTGAGCCACTTCTGAAGTGGCTGTTATACGAGGGCCCGCCTCATCTGTGGGGACTCAGTGGGGACGTCCACTCCAGTGCCTGCATTGTGCTGGGCGGGAAAGTGCTCACTGGACGTGTCGTTCGTGACAGGCCGGGGGCTGTCTGGCTGTCCCTGGGGAGGCAGGCTTTTGCCTCTGCCAACAGGACTGAAGGTTCCAGGCTCCGACAGGGCTGGGGGGCCGTGCAGACCCAGGTGAGGGCAGAGCAGCTGGGGGAGGCAGAGGTGTGGCCCAGGGCACCTTCCCTTTGCCCCACCAGACACGGGCAGCGTCACGGGCATCTTCCCATAGCACCTGCTCCTTCCAAGCAGGAGAAACCTTTCCTGAAGTTCCCGTGTGTGTGAGGGGGGACGCCCACCCCCCTTAATGAACAGTTTTCCTGAAGAAGCCTGGAGAGATGTAGAAGGTGAGGCCATGATGCTCGGCCAGTGCCAGCAGGGAAAGGGACCCAGCTGGAGGGGGTGCTGCCTGCTGACAGATGAGGGCACCTGACATCACTTATTTGCATGAGGTAAAAATATCTCGGGGAGCTCAATCACAGGCCACCAAGGGGCTGATTAGCAGGTCTGCAGAGTGACAGGAGGAGGGGAGGGGCTCAGGCTGGGGCCCTTGGGAGGAAAGGGGAAGGAGCTGGGCCTGTCTGCAGGGAGGAGCTCCAGAGCCCAGCAGAGGGCATGAAGCCGGGGCCCTTTAATTTGGGGGGCTGTTCAGGGGCTGATGGGAAGGTCCCAAGGGTGCCTATGGACCCTCCTTCACACCGATGAGTGCCCTTTGAGTGTCAGGAGCTTCCATCTCAGTATCAGCCGAGCCTTGAACCCTCAGCCTCCTGGTGGCAAATGCCTCCTGGCCACTGCCAGGGGGAGAAGCAGAAGCTGTGGACAGGTGGCATGGGTGGCATAAGCAGAAACACAGTTTTGGCCCAGAACAGCCAAACCTCCGAATGACAAGAAGCTGACAGACAGACTGCCTAACTGACCAACAGGCGCTCAGGACTGGCCAGTCCATCTGTGCCGCCTGTACAGGGCTGTGGGTGCTTCCTCCCCAGTGGCTCGCACCCTACTGCTGTGCTAAGTGTGACAAGCCCAGAAGGTGAGGGTGAGGAGGGAAAAGACAGTATGGGACAGGGGTGGCTGCCTGCACCCTAAGCCCCAGCTTCCTGAGGTGTTACCATGGGACAAAAGTGGGGAATGATTTCCAAGGTCATGACTGACCTCTTAGTGTCAAAGTAGGGGAGGGGCTGGGTTCATGCTCCTGCTACTCCTGTTGGTGACTGACTGTAAGACTGTCCCTTATACAAAATGCCTCCTTTTCCTCCTTCCCCAACTAATCTCACAGGTCGAGTGCCAAGCAGGTGAAACTTGTATTTCAGGTGGGGAAACTGAGGCTTGGGGAGGTCAGAATAGGGGGACCTCCTCCAAGAGGGTCACTGAAGTGCACGCAGAAGCCAGGAGGGGCCCTCCTTCCAGCAGTCTACCCTGGAGACCCCGCCCACCGTGGTTCTCCACCCTCCCTGGTTCTTCCAGCCATTTCTTTCTTTCTTTTTATTGATTTTTAGAGAGGAAGGGATAGAAACATTGATGTGAGAGAAATATCGACTGGCTGCCTCCTGCACGCCCCATACTGGGGATCAAGCCTGCAACCTCAGGCATGTGCCCTGACCAGGAATCGAACTGGGGCCTCTCAGTCCACAGGGCAATGCTCAATCCACTGAACCACACAGGCCAGGCATCAGCCATTTCTTTCTTGAGCTCCATAAGTATGCATAGATACTTCAGGTGAGTGGCTGGCCCCAGGCAAGATGTGGGGCCATCAGGAGTCTGAGGGGGGATCCCTGGCCCCCTACCCCTAGGAGAGGTCATAAATGTAGCAGCTGAGAATGGAGAATCATCCCATTCAGTGTTCACAAGAACCCCACTCCTGTTATACAAACAGTGAGTTCCAGAGAGGGCGAGTGGCCCACCCAGGGTCACACAGCTGATCTGGCCAGAACTAGAGCCCACAAGCAGTACTATTAGACCAGGTTTTTTGTGAAGTAACACCAATTCCTCGGCCTGAGGCTCGGGCACTGGACTCTGAACCTTCTCAGGAACAGTGCCCAGCACAGCACTGGGGGAGGGCATCTAATCCTCCCCATGTTCCACATCTCTGGCTGGGTCTGGGCACTGGGCCATGTCAGTAGGGCTGCCCCCCAGGGCTGCTGAGACAATGGCAAAGCGAGCCCGCCGGGAGGGTGTGTCTGGGAAGGAGCTTCAGCTGGATCAATACTGTGCATTAAGCACAGCCGTGGGGGCAGGGGGCTTGGGCTGCTGCTGTCACCACAGCCAGCTCCTCCCCCAAGCCTTATCAGACCCTGTGTGATAAGGACAATCTCTGCAGGGCTCTGCTTTGCTTCTGTCACCCACGGCTCTCCGTGCAGTCCAAGCAGACCCTGGCAGGGCTGCCCAGACAGGCACAAAGGGCCTCTTGTCAGGCCTGCTGGTGATGAACAGACATTTTAAGGCACTGTGAGGTCCTCACTGTGCCCATCTCCCCACCCGGTGTTGCAGTCTGAGTGCCCTTGGGAGCAAGCCAAGGCTATGCCGGGCACAGTGCGGGTGCTGAATGGGATGATCAGCCCGGGGGAGTCACAAACAGGGCTCCTTCACCCCGCCCTGCCTACCCACCGGCCCAGCAGGCTCCCGCCTGGCCACTTCCACAGGATGACACCCTGGGCTCTGACCTGCAGCCTTTACCCCAGCATGGGGGCTGGAAGCTCAGGCTCCAGGCCAGGCTGACTGGGTTCAGATCCCAGCTCTGCCACCCTGGACGGGGAATCCCTCTCATCTCCGTCTCCTTTTCCTCTTCTGTGCAACGGGGTAAGCTAGCAATGCTCAGAGTCAATTCCAGGATAAAATCGTGAAAATGCTTACAAAACACAGAGAGAACCAAATGTGTTGAAGGTGCTCAAAAAAGCATCGGATCCTTCTGGGCCCAGGTGATACCATCAAACATGGCAGTCAACATTTTACACATAAATGTGCCGAATCTCCCCAATAACTCCATCTAGTACACGCTATTACTATTCTCATTGTGTCCATAGGGAAATTCTCATTGCTCAGATGGGTTCAATGACTTGCCCAATAGCAAATGCCACTGTCACTGGTTTGCCACCATTTTGCAAGGACTTCCTATGTACCAGGTCCCATGCCCACAGTGCTGGACATGAAGCTGGGCTCTCACCCTCCAGGTGCCATGGCTCCGGTAGCTTGACCATTGGATGGCAATGGGACGTGGGGCATCTCCCAAGGCTGGCTGATGGCTGGGCCCCAGGCTCTCATCTGTCTGTCCAGACACTGGAGGTTGAGTTGAGTCTTCTTGCTTGTTTCCTGCTATCCCCCCTACAGGGCATGGGATCTGCCATGAGGCAGCCCGCTCATCTCTCTGATCGATGCCCGGCTTGAACACCTCTGCTGTTCTTGCCCAGGGCTGCAAATTCTGTGCTCCCTCCCCTAAAGGGTTCAGGAATTCCTGGAACCAGTGTTTTTCTGGGGAGTGGCCTCATACGAGCCCTAACCAAGGGGACTTGTCTCATCAGAAGGGGGTGTGCTGCAGGCCTGAAGTACTCGGCTACCTTCAGGGTCCCTGGTCCTCACATTCATCTGTGGAGTCCTCCCAGGACCCTTTCAGTGATGGAGGACCCTGACCCCTATGCTTCTGCTGACTCAGGGAACACATCTCCATGCCCAAGGCAGAGCTGGCCATGGGGCCTGGCTCCCGCCTGAGCGAGCCACGTACATCTCGGGACGACATTGAAGATGCCACCTATCTTAGTCCATTTGGGCTGCTATAGCAAAAATACCATAAGCTGGGTAGCTTGTAACAACAAACTTTTATTTCTCACAGTTCCGGAGGCTGGAAGTCCAAGAGCAGGCGCTGGTGTGGTCAGGTTGGGCGAAGGCCCTGTTTCTGGCCGCACTGTTGTCCTCACATGGTGGGAGGGACAAGGACTGTCCCGACAGGTTTCTAAGGGCACTGATCTCATTCAGGAAGGTTCTGTGCTCATCACCCAACAACTCCCAAAGGCCCGAATACCACCACCTTGGGAGTTAGGTTTCAACATATGAATCTGGGAGAGGGGAGGACACAAATATTCAGTCTATCGCACCAACTTCATCGGCCCCAGGGAGGCTCCCCACAGTGACTACCACAGCTGGCCTCACACCGAAGTCAAGCTCCCAACAGGGCAGAGGTGACGTGATGAGAGGGAACATCTGGATCAGCAACAAAAGGGGGACAGAGGGGAGGCCAGCACTTAGCAGGGAGGGGCTTTTCCATTCCTGGCAGCATTGCCTTTCTGAGTTGGCATCAGAGAACATGGGCAGTGGGTGCTGGGGTTCAGAGCAAGGCTTCTGTGGGAGGGTTGTCTGGGTGTGTTTTTATGATGTTTCTTCTCCACCCTCCTTGACTGGGGCAAAGTGAGGTGTTTCCGTCCAAAGGTTGAAAAGGGCAGGTCAGACTGACGCACCGTTCAAACAAGGAGTACACACTGCAGGAGGCGGCTGACTGATGGGACCCCAGGGCAGCCCAAATGCAGAGACCTGGCCAAAGGGCTGGGCATGAGGGGCATGGCCCAGTCAGATCCTGGGTCTCTGGCTGCATCAATTAGCCCAGTTCTCTGGGGTTTTCATATAGACTGTGGAGGGATGGTTTGTTAACAGAAAGAGGAAAATAGACTAAAAACCAGGGATGTGTAGGAGAAGAGAAGGTTAGCTTCTGTAGGTTGCCAAAGACAATGCTCTCATACTTTCCTCAAGGGTAGGCATGGGGCCTCTGGAGTTTCTGCTCCATAGTTAAGAAAGGGTATTAATAAGAGCATAGCCCTGGCCGGTGTGGCTCAGCGGTTAGAGCGTCGGCCTGCGGTCCAGAGAGACCTAGGTTCAATTCCCGCTAAGGGCATGTACCTTGGTTGCAGTATGTCCCCGGCCCTGGTTAGGTCGTGCAGGTGGCAGCCACTCGATGTGTCCCTTTCACATCAATGTTTCTCTCTCCCTCTCTCTCCCTCCCAGTCTATTTGAACAAAAAAAAAAAAAAGGAAAAAAAATGTCCTCGGGTGAGGATAAAAAAAAAAAAATTAAATAAGAGCACAGATGTGGGGGCCCTGGGGAGGGGGTGGTCAGCATGGAAGTGCCAGCAGAGACCGGAGCACTGGAAGCCTGGGGCTATGGCTCACCAGTCAGATCTGAAGGTCAGAATCAGAATTCAAGCTGATGCCCACCCCTCCGTTTGCTCATCCCACTCAGCCGCCAGGTAGGGGCAAGGAAGGTATGTAGGAGTCTGTTCAGAGAAGGTAAGTGTGTCCATACTTAAAAAATTTTTTTTTCCTTTATTGATTTTTCAGACAGAGAGGAAGGGAGAGGGATAGAGAAATATCGATGAGAGAGAACATCGACTGGCCGCCTCCTGCATGCCCCCCACTGGGGATCGGGCCCACAACCTGGGCATGTGTCCTGACCGGGAATTGAACTGGCGACCTCTTGGTTTATGGGTCGACGCTAAACCACTGAGCCACACTGGCCGGACAGTGTGTCCATACTTTAATGGCAGCTGAACCATACCTGTGAACTCTGGCAGCCTGAGTCACCTATATAGGGCCAGCTGAGGGCCTGAAGTCATGCCTGGGGGGAAGGGGGGCGGTGGGAAGAGACCACAGCTTCTCTGGTGAAAACCAAAGGCACTTTAGCAGGCTGGGTGCTGTAGGCAGCAAGAGCAGGGCAGATCTGAAGGGGCGTGGACTCTCAGACCAGGGAGACCAGACCTCAGCCCGGTGAGGCTTGCGTGTACACAGGGGAGTGGGCTCCACCCAGGACAGCTGGAGACTGGGACTGACATCTAGGGGAGAGAGTGAGACAGGGCAGAGTAACACAGCGGTGCCCTCTTCAAGAAAGACAGCCTTCTCCACCGGGGAAGGATGAGGAAGGGGGCTTGGCAGGTTACAGGTGTCTGCCAAGCACATGCCAGACTCTCTGACTCCTTAATTTAGTGACACTCCTGTGGTTTCTGCCCTGGGAGGGAGAGGGGCTGGCCTTGGCTCAGTTACCAGGATGCTCAGAAAAGGTCCCAGCTGTGACCTGACCTGAAGTCTGGAGCTGTGGGGATTCTGGGTAAGGACCAGAGCCCTTTCCCAAGGCAGGGGGGCTCTGGACACAGGGTACAGGCAAGGCCCAGGAGCCTCTGAGGCTGGTCCTTGGAGAGTGTGGACCTGGGGACCACTGTCCCATAGCCTCCTGGAAATTGTGCTGGCTGTGGAAGCCATTCTACTCTTTGAGCCTAGATCTGGCCAGACTTGGTGAAACTCCAAGGAACAGTCTGTACCCCAAAGCCAATTCTAGCAGCGGGGACAACTCACCTGTCTCTAGCCCTCCATCTACCTTGGTTTCCAACATTTAAGGGTCCCCTAACCCTTCCACAGTCTCTTCCAGCAACAGCCCAACCCAAATGCTCCCTCAGGAGAGAGTCTACAGGTCACTCTGAGAATCTCTAGCTAGTGCCACCAAAGGGTTAGGGCCATGGTCTGTGACTCGAATCAGGCCCTGGGAGAGGAGGGGCTAATGGAGGAGCTGAATCAAAGGAAAGACAGACTGAAGTCCTGCAGACCACAGGTCTCAGCGCCTCAGCTTCTGGACATCTAAGATGACAATTCATAATGCATGGCCACCAAATTCCAGCTTGCTCCATAATTGCTTCCTATGCGGAGATGCCATTCCTAAATAGATTAAAAACAGCTCAAGGGTGGGTCTGTGGCTTACAATTCTTTGACATTCCACTCAAGAGAGTGGCAGGTGGGTCCAAACACTCTTCACTGGGTACCTGGCTCACAGGCTGAAGGACAATCCCCACCAGCAGAAGCCCTTTGCTTGCCTGTCTGTATAAATGAGGGGGAAACAGCTGGACTGGGCAAGGGCTGGGCCCCCACTCCACCTCCTGCCAGGACCTGGCTCCCTGCAGCTTTCCCTGGCTTGGCCAAGGAGGGAGGGAAGAGCAGGTGGGGAACGGCTGAGAGGTGTAACTTGAGCCGGGAGGAATTCCCTGCCCTTCCTCCAAGCTTTATTAAAGTAGGGCGGGGAAGGGCAGGCTTCCATCGGAAAAATCTCCCAGGCAGCAGGGAGAAGTGGGGAAGCCGCTGGGGGCTGGGAGGGAGCGCTGGTCCAACTGCAAATAGAACCCGCACTCAGGCCCGCAGCCCAGCGCCAGCAGCGGCAGCTGGAGGCTCCGGGCCGATCCAAGGGTACCGGGGCCAGAGCCTAACCGGGACAGCACAGAAGCACTCTCCCACCACCACCCATTCATTCTCCTTTCTAGACGCGGCAGGAAACGGGATCTTATAAGTCGGGAAAGAGTTGGACACGCTTTTGCTTTGGGGCAACGGAGCTGGTGTCCTCACTATCCCTGCTCGGAAGGACGGCACTGGGTGACTCTATGGAACGGTGGGCACAGGCTAGACCCAGCCCTTCGCCAAGAGGCTGCGCCTGATCACCCAACGAGACCGATCCAGAGAGGGGGCCCCATCGGGACGTCAGGCGGGCTCCGGATGAAAAGATGTGCGGAGTCCGTCCTCTGCGCAACGGGCCTCGGCGCAGAAACTCTGGTGGGTAGGAAGCACCGGGGAGACTGGGTCTTTGTCTTGTACCCAACCTGGCTATGGCACAGCTTCCGTCCAAGAGCCCAAGAAAGTCGCCAAAGCGCCCCTGCGACCTGAGTCTGCTGTCTCAGAGGTTCGCATCCCTTCCCTCATCCCGGTCCGCCGCGCAAGGCTCAGTGTCACCCAGCCCAGGCGCTTCCTAGGCGGGAGCGCTGCCTATTCAGCCCGCGGCCGCCCCAGGGTAGCCCCCACCCCACTCGCAAAGAACGTCACCGCGCTTGCGGGGCTCTCGAGGAATCAGCCGCCAGGAGGGAGGAAAGGAAGGCAGCCAGGGCTGGGGGCATCAGAAGCAGCTCCCGGACAGGGGCTGGGGCGGATCAGTGCCCACGGCAGGTAGTGGTAGAGAGTGGGCGCGAACCCTATGGCCTCCAGGATTTGGGAAGAGGTGAGCAGCAGCGGGAAAGTCGGGGAGGGGCAGCTTGCCGGGCCCCTTTCTTCTGCCCCCTTCCCTGGGACCCAGAGCTCGTCTCCTCATCCTCTACCTCCTGGCCTCAGGCTATGGGCGTGGCTCCTTCCCTACCCTCTCCAGTCTCCCAGCCCGCGGCAAAGGTACGGGCCAGGGTCCTTACCTCGGCATTGACTTCTGCGTCCTCCGCCGCTGCGCCGCGGCCCAGGCAGCTCAGAAGCACCAGCACCAGCGGCAGCAGTCGCGGCCGCTCCGCCGCCTCCCGGCCGCCAAGGCTGCCTGCCCAGGACGGCCGTCCTGCCGCGCTCCGTTCGCTGCCCATGCTCTCGGCGCCCAGCCCGGCCCGGAGAGCAGCACGCGGGGCTCGCCCGCTCGCCGGCGCCGTGTCCCCTCACGCGGCTCGGAAACTTGCGACGCTCCCTGGCTCCCCGCCCGGCGGGCGCGCGGCAGACCTCCCGGTCCCGGTCCCCGCCGGAGCCGCTTAGGTCCCCTCGGCAAATTCCCACGCCCGAGGAGAAGCGGGCTGGGCAGGTCCGGGCACGCGGAGCCGGCCCACGGGAGAAAGGGCCGGCCAGAGCCGCCTGCCGCCGGGTCCCGCAGCCTGGGCGCCCGGGGCCCGGCTCCCGAGAGCAATAGCAACTCCTGAGCCTTTGTCTGGCTCAGCGCTCCGGCCGCCCGGTCCCGCGGCGCCCCCTGCGCGCCCAGTTCCCTCTGTCCATGCCCGGGGCCGGGCGCAGCCCAGAGCGCGCGCCTCCCGCCGGGGGACTCGGCTCGCCCCGCGCCCAACTGGGCCCGGGCTCCTGCGCAGTCCCGGGAGGAGGCGCAGGGAGCCGGTAGGAGCGAGCGAGCGAGCCAGGGAGCCGGCGCCCGACGTCCCCGGCGACTTCGGCGCAGCTCCGGGCGCTCCCAGCCCTCCTCCCAGCGCCGTGGTCGCCGCCGCTCTTAAAGGGCCAGTACTCTCTCCGCGCGCGGCCGCGGGCGGGGGCCGGGGGGCGGGGGCCAGGGGGCGGGGGCCGGGGGCCGGGGGCGGTATCTTAGACCAAGGCTTCTTCGCAGCAGGTGCCGGCTGTGGAGCCGGGCAGGCGGCCCTTTCACTCTTTCCAGACGGCGGGAATCCTCCCCCGTCCATCTCTTTCACTCCCATCCTAGCTTTTGGAGAGTGGGCTTGATCCCTAAAGTGACCCCCCACCCCCCGAGAGAGTAAATAGAAACGAAGTCTCCTCTTTCTCCCACCTGGTGGGTGGGTGGGGATACTGAGGCAACAGTAGGCAGGAAGGAGGGCTGGGGGAGGAAGGACCCAAGTGACAGACAAACAAAGATATCTAGAGATTTGCTGTTTTCTCAAAAGCCCTTCAAGTCTTTGGCCTTTCAAGTGACTTTCCTTAGTTGCAAAGGGAGGGGTTGGGTATGTTGAGTATGCTTGGAGTGTGACCATGCACAGGTTTAGTAGGGACAGGTTGCAGCCCTGCGTTACCACTTACCTGTGGCAGGTAGGCAAGTTATTTAATTCTTCTGAGCTTCCATGTCCTTTTCTGGAACGTGGGGTGAGGATTAGGTGTGCTTCCCGTTCCGGACGAGGCACACATTAGGTATCCAAGTCAAGGACACTGTTTTGTGCAAGTGAAGTGTGACGATTCGGCCTGACAAGGGGCCGGGGCTAGTACGCAAACCTTCCCACCAAGTGGAGCTACAATTCTATTCCAGGATCAGCTTGAAATTCCATCAGTGTGCATGCAGAAGCCTTGAGGTGGCGGTCTAGGTCTAAAGTCTGAAGACACCAAGGACATTCCTGGACCAACACACCGGGGCTGAATGTGAAGGCGCCCAGGAGGGCAGCAGGGCAGAGACCTTCCCTCCCCTCTGCCACCTCCCAGCCCCAGAAATGGGAGCCTTCCTCACCAGAGGGAGATTTCTCTTGAAACCTCCCCTGCTGGCCTCACCTCCCAGAAATGGGCAGAGAGCTGGTTGAGCTTCAGAAATTGACCTGTTTACTGACCTGCCAGGTGAAAAAAAAAGGGGGGGGTATTGTTAAAGAGAACAGACAGAAGTTTAAGTGGAGAAGATAGATTTATTAAAAACAAAAAAATTAAAAAACACCTATTGCAATAGGGGAAGAAAGACTCATTATAGAACTGGGCCTGACTCCCAATACAACCAGTAACAAGTGGGGATTTACAGCTGAAGAGCAAGGGGGTAGGGCATTGGTGGATGGAAAATGACTAAGAGAAGTCATCTAGTCTGGGGGAGTCTGGCTGAAGGCAGGCCAGGGTGATCAGATATCTATCAGGAGTGGGGAATTCTCATTAAACTGACTTAGCAGATTTCTTTCTAGAACTGGATCCTATAGGAAGTACAGGCATGGGCCCTAGCCGGTTTGGCTCAGCGGTTAGAGCGTCGGCCTGCGGTCCGGAGAGACCCGGGTTCGGTTCCCGCTAAGGGCACGTACCTCGGTTGCAGTTTGTCCCCGGCCCTGGTTGGTCGTGCGGGTGGCAGCCACTCGATGTGTCCCTTCACGTCGATGTTTCTCTCTCTCCCTTCCTCTCTCTCCCTCCCTCTCTATCTGTACAAAAAATGGAAAAAAAAAAAAAAATCAATGGCTCAACGGAAGTACAGGCATGGACTTTGTTGGGGAGAGGGTTCAGGGGAGCCAGACTAAAGTCTGATCAAGCAAAGCATCTTTGTCAGTACCCTCTCTTGTTTGAGGGAAGAAGAAGCTTCCTTTTTGCTCTGAACAATCTAAGTCCATTTCTCACTTGGTTGCCTTTATTCCTTTAGAATCAGCTGAACCATCTGTTGAGACTTGGTGACAGTGGATAATTGCTGTACTATACGACCCACAAAACATTTAATGAGAGGGATACTTTGAAGATAAATGGAAAGACAAAGATTAAAGGCTAAATCTGCCTGTGTACCCGACTTTGTAGACCTTCGAGGACAGACTAGAAGAAGTCTATGACCTGTTGTCCTTCTTTGGTGGTGTGAGTACGATGGCAGTAATGCACACATTTCTCCATTCAACTCTGGAACCATCCTAGTTACAGCAAGGATATCAGGTAGATTGCAGGGGACAAAGGTGCAACAGTTCTGATCACTGTGCAAGTTCCCCCTTCTGCAGCCAGGTCACAGGAAGGGTGATGCCTTCAAGCCAGTGGTGATGTTAACCAGTGGTGAATTACTAAAGCAATGAGTACAGTAGTCCTCCCTTATCTGTGATTTTGCTTTCCATGGTTTCAGTTACCCAAGGTCAATTATGGTCTGAAAACATTAAATGGAAATCTCGGAAATAAACAATGTATAAGTTTTAAATTGCTGTCATTCTGAGTATCTGTGATGAAATCTCATGCTGTCTTGCTCCATCTTGCCCAGGACGTGAATCATCCCTTTGTCCAGCGTCATCACATCATACATGCTACCTGACCATTAATCACTCAGAATCTTCCACTTGACAAGGTGAATAAGGTGTCCTCCTGGGTCTTCCCATGACAATTTTAAAAAGTGGTCCCTCACATGAAGATAAGAGTGAACGTCTGAGAGCCCTAAGAGCAATGGGAAGCAATAGTAAGTCCAGTTCTCCTGGTGGTTTAGCCAGTTCAGTCTTGAGGATGCTGTTGGCTTTCTATGGCATTTGATGACTGAGGGCAGTAAGACAGTGGCGACTTTGACTAATGTGTTGCCTTTTCAATTTCCTGTATAATTTCCCCAATGAAACATGATCCTCTGTCTCTCGAGATGGTAGAGAAAGGATACCCCAAGTGGGGAAGGTTTGCTCCAGGAACACTCGGGCGGCTGATGTTGCTGAGGCATTTGGCAGGGGAAAGCCTCTGGCCATTTAGAAAACATGCAGACGAGAGTGTGGACATATTGGTAGCTTTGTGCTTTTGGTAACTGGATAAAATCTATTTGCCAGTGAAGAGAGGGTCTTTCCTTCCTTGCCAATCTTTACAGTTTTTCCAGGAGTGTGTTTCTGGCAGTTGAGGTAAGTAGCAACTATTTGGTCCAATTAAAAGCCAAAGGGCCCAAACTACTGTTTGTCTAATATAATCTCACATTTTGTCCTTTCCACGTGTTGTGCAAACTGGACACAGTGAGTTGAGAAAGAGACGTGGGAGCTACCAAGCGGCCATCTTGCTGTTTCCAAAGTCCCTCTGAAAGCCTCGAACATCCAGCTTTTCCCATCCACTTCTTTCTGAGTCCGAAACTGTTACTGGGCCATGTAGATCTCTGTTCTGATTTCCTTGGGAGTCATCCTAAATAAGTGCTCTTTCTAGGGTCTCGAAGCAGGATGCAGGAGGCACAGTCCAAAGGCTTGGAAACCACTTGGATTTCTTGGGTGGTTGGTGAAGAGGCTGCTAGTTTAGCATATTTATCAGCCCATCTATTTCCTTAGGTGTCATCTCATTTTTTGGGTGCTATGTCCCTTAGTTGTTGTTATTTTAATATGTTTTTATTGATTTTTTTTTTTTTTTTTTAGAGAGAGAGGAAGGGAGAAATAGAAACATCAATGTGAGAGCGCTACATTGATGGGCTGCCTCCTGCAGGCCCCCTATTGGGAATAGAGCCCCCTACTGGGGATTGAGCTTGCAACCCACCCCCGCACCCCCACCCCCGGCATGTGCCTTGATAAAGAATTGAACCAGCAATCTTTTGGTGCATGGGACGACACTCAACAAACTGAGCTACACCACCTGTCCCTCAGTTTTAACTGTAGTGATCTGCTGGGGGTAATAACAATGCCTCTAGAAGTTCTGCTGTTTGGGGTCTTTTTTTTCTGTTTGGGGTCCTTTTTTTTAAATCCTCACCCAAGGATATTTTTCCATCTATGTTCAATAGAGTGGGAGAGAGAGAGAGAAACATCAATGTGAAAGAGACACATCAACTGGCTGTCTCCCAAACAACCCTGACCAGGGCCAGGGACAAACCGTAACCGAGGTACGTGCTCTTGACTGGAATCGAACCTGAGACTCTTTGGTCCATGGGCCAATGCTCCAACCACTGAGCCAAACCGGCCAGGGCTGGGGGTCCATTTTAATTTTTTTATTCTCACCCAAGGACATTTTTGCATTTATCTTCAGATAGAGCAGGAGGGAGAGAGGGAGGAAGAGAGAGAGTGAAACATCGATGTGAGAGAGACACATCGAGTGGTTGCCACCCACACGACCTCATTTGGGGCCGGGGACAAACGGCAACTAAGGTACGTGCCCTTAGCGGGGACCGAACCTGGGTCTCTGGACCGCAGGCCGACGCTCTAACTGCTGAGCCAAACCAGCCAAGGCTGGGGATCCTTTTTTTTTTCTGTGGTATGTGCCCTTAGCGGGAACCGAACCCAGGACTCTCTGGTCCGCAGGCCGATGCTCCAACAGCTGAGCCAAACCGACCAGGGCCGGGGGTCCATTTTTGACTGGGGTGTCCATTTGTGACAGCTGCTGTCACAAATCCTCTGTGTTTCTATAGCATACCCAAATCATGTACCACCGCCAAAGGCATAGCAAATGTCCTAAATGTTAGCCTTTCCTCTGCTCCTATGCAAGCCTGAGTAAGAGCAACGAATTCAGTTATGTGAGCTGATTTGACATTTGGCAGGGCTCAGTATTCTAGAAGTTTATGTTGATCTATAATTGCATATGTAGCCTGGAGAGCCCCAGGCTCCTTTGGGAGGTAGGAGTCATTGACATGAAGAGTAGGGTCAACTTGAGAGAAGGGATTTTCTGATAAAGCTAGCCTAGGACAGAATAATGATCTGGGTTAACGATACAATCATGAGGTATCCCATCGGGGGGTAAAGGAAGGCAGGGTTAAGATCATGACAGTGATGTATGGTGATGGGAGAGGGAGAGAGAAGATTTCATAGGAGGTAAGTTGAGATGTAGAAAAGTGCTGTATATTTTATTAAGCAATGGGGCCTGCATAGCCTGAGGAACATGAATGTCAAGCAGATGACCTAATACTTAATCAGAGGTAGCTTGGACAAGTCTGGTGGTTGCAGCCATGGCTCACAGGAGGCTATGCCTTGGCTACTGGGTTGAAGGCTGAACTATAATATCCCAGAGGTCTTTGGTGTCCATTATGCTTCTGGGATAACATTCCAAGGGCATGACCCTCTGGTCCATGCACAAACAAGGAAAAAGACAGAGTAATTGGGAGGTCCAAGGCTGGGAGAGGAAGTGGAGAACCCTTAATTTTCTTTCTTAAAAGCATCATTGGATGGGGGTCCCAGACTCCTGGGTCTGGGGATGCTCCCCCAGTCATGGCACTGAGGAGTGAGGCAATCATAGAGAAATCAGGCATCTGCATTATTCCCCACAAGACCTCAAAAACTTCTCAGTTGTCATTTTCTGTCAGGAGAAGAAAATGTTGAATTGTGGAGACAGGTTTACCTGCAGCTGAAATGTCATGACCCAGATATCAGACACAGTGAGAACAGTTGAATTTTGTCTTTAGCCACCTTGTGGCCCTTTCTCACTAATGGCTTATGAAGGTGCTCAGTGTCCAGAGGAGTTGCCACAACTGTCAGAATATAGAGGGAGGTCATCTACGTATTGGATTAAAGTGGAGCGTCCTGGGAATTTTAAGTCCCTCCAATGGGCAATTAGGTGTGTAAGAAGGAAGCAAGAGGAGCCTTGGTGAAGCTTTGGGGCATAATAGCCCAGGTGTACTGTTGGTTATGCCAGGTGAAGACAAACAAGCATTGGGATTCCTTACGAAGGGGGATCCTAAAGCAGGTGGAACACAAATCAAGGATTGCGAAATGTTGGGTGTTGGAAGGAATTGCTAGCAGGCAGGAAAGTGTTAGGATTAGGCACCAAGGGAAATCTGGGTTTGACAATTAGTACTAGATATCAGATCTTGGATTAACCCATATCCTTATCTATTAGGTTTTTGAACAGCCAAAAGGGGGGTATTGCATGGACTAGAAGTGGGGATAAGAAATGTTTTGTCTAACAAAACTTGGATTATTGGGCAGAGTTCCTCAAGTCCTTCTGGCTTTGAATGACATTGGGGAATCATGAGGAGGGTCAGGCGGACTGAGACAAAGGTCTAGGTCACACTGGTTGCCTCATCTGAGAGTCCCATGGTGGTGGTGATCCTGATCCGAGTAACAGCACTAAAAACTGTTAAAGAGAACCAGCGTTGGACAGAAGTTAAAGTGGTAAAGATGGATTTTATTCAAGAAACTACTGCAGAAAACAAAAATAAGGGGGGGGGGAGCTATTGCAATATGGAGAGGCGGGGGGAGAGACCACTATTGCACTAGGGATAGAGAGAGGGACAAGGAGAGAGAGGGGGGGGAGAGAGAGACTACTATTGCAATAGGGAGAGAGAGGGACAAGGGGGGGGGAGAGAGAGACTACTATTGCAAGAGGGGGGGGGGTGTAGAGACCACTATTGCAATAGGGATAGAGAGAAGGAGAAGGAGAGAGAGAGACTACTATTGCAATAGGGAGAGAGAGAGGGAGAGGGAGAGAGAGGGGGAGAGAGAGACTCCAGTATAAAATGGGATTTCTCTAAATACAACCAGAACAAGTAGGGATTTATTGCTCAGGAGCAAATGGGGGTGGGGGTGGGGCGTTGTAACCTGATTTAACTGGATTCTAGAAGGAAGTACATGGATGGGCCATGTTGGGTGGAGGGTTCAGGGGAGCCAGACTAAAGTTTGGTCAAACAAAGAACCTTTGTCAGCACCAACAATGCCTGAAATTACCTGGTATTTGACAGAGGTTCCTCAGGGAAAGGAAGTCGGGGTTTGGAGAAAAGTTGGGCAATTTCATACATTTCCACTAACAAACTCTGTGGGGTCCCTCCTTTGGGAAATGGATTTCTAAATTTTTTTGCTTTGAAATTTTTTGGGGGGATATGTACAGTAGATGCAGGGTTGTCTCAGTTTAACTGAGCGCTTTGCCATCTTTCACATTATTTATTCCCAATCAGCCAATTTTTAAAAAAGTTTGAATTTAGGGTGCTACCTAGTAAAGAGAGGTGCCTGGGAACCCTCAGAGGCCTATGGTAGGACCAGTTTGTCACTGTTTTACTTTTGGTAGGAGCTTCCTCTCTTGGGATAAATCCTGTTCTAAGGAGTGGCCTCCCTGTGACCAGACCGTGAACCTCCCAGTGACTGGGTCTGGCTCCTCTGGCAGCTCAGGACACAAGGGGTCTGTACATCCATCTACCACAGGGGTCTATGGCCCACCAGGCCTGGCCAGCACCCACAGCCAGAGGGGACCAGATGGACTGAGATGTGTGAACCTCGCCTTTCAGGCAGCCAGCTCTAAACATTAACCACATTTTGCCAATACCATTTCATCTAGATCCTAACCTCCCCACCCTTTTTCCCTTGGAGTCTTTTGAATTAAAGCCCAGACACGTCATTTCACAGCACACTTTCCTTCTGAGCCCCTGATGTGGTGGGAGGGGCTGTGCAAAGAGCTGTGGATTAGGAGCCAGGCCGCGGGGTTCCTGCCCGAGCTACTTTACTGTGCACTCTTGAGCAAGTTTTTCCTCCTCTTTGGGTTTGTCTCCTCATTTGTAAAAGGAAGGTTCTGGTTCAGGTAGTGGCCAAGCCCCCCCTTGTTTGGTTGAGCAAAGGCACTGTGGATGAGAGCCAGGCCCAAGACCCCCACCCCCACCTCTGGCTGACCTCCCCACCCCCACAAGCCGCTCAAGCTCCTGGTAGCACAAGACAAGGAATAAACAAACAAGCCGAGGTAATTTCCCTCTTCCTTGGAAACAAAGCTCGGGTGGTCTGGAGAGCCGTGTGGAGAGCCAGGTGGAAATGGGCCAAACGGGCCAGGGATGATCACTTCCCTGCCCTGCAGGGAACATCTGAGGACGCAGAGGCCAGATGTGTTGATTTTGCACCCTCCCTGGTGCGATAACATCCCTATCACGAGCATGTCTTTTCTCCCGCCAGCCTGCCGGGGTGGACTCCGCCTGCCCTGGCGGTGCCTCTGTCTCTGGAGAGCACGTTGCCTCTTAAGGAAGAGCCCCAGCTGCTTCTGCACAGTCAGCGCCTCACTCAATGTCTGGGGGCCTGCCAACCCCCTGCTGCCCAGCCCAGCCTCCACCCTGCTCTGGTGAATCTCCTACTTCCTTCCTCTATCACCACCTTCCATTCTCCATTGACCAGCCGGTTATTGATCTTGGCCCATTTCTCAAAGTTGCCGTATCCACATCCTCCCCGGGCACCACAGGTCAGTCCTCCTGGCATGTGGATGGTGGTGTTATATCACACCCAGCCCCCTCCCAGGACGAGCAAGACCCAAGATGAAGGCTAGTGCCTCAAATGAGGCAAGTCAGGTGGTCTGTGCCCATAGAACTTGCTTGTGGGAGGCTGGCTTCCACCTTGAAATGGGAACCTGCAGGAGATTGGGTGGCTGAGTGGTACAAAGTTGGGGATGGGGCTTCTCCTCGGTGCACCCTGCCTGTGCCCCCCCCCACACACACACACAAATTGTGAGCATCCAGAGGTCTGGATGAGTCTGATTCACCCAACTGCCCAGTGGATTGCATGCCAGGAAGGATGCTTAGCTTCTTCTCCATCTCCAGGGTGACTCAAGAGCCAGAAAACCAACTGACCAGTTGGAGTTGAATCAGATCAGTGCGGTGGGGTTGGGGAACAAGGCACAGAATTTGACTTCCTGGGACCTTCAGAGCAGCAATTGGGAGCTTTGGCTCAGGAAAACAGGTGCAGGAGGTGGAGTGGGAGCCAGGTCCCCATTCCCCACCTTTCCCACAGGCCTTAACAGGGCAGGATTGAGGTCAGGGCAGATGTGGGGCCTTACCTCTTACCTCTGATTTCTCATGTGATCTCAGGCTAGTCATTGAAGCTGCTCTTCTGTCTGAGTGGAATAATCATTCCTACCCAGTCCACCTTTCAGGGGGTTCATTGAGAGGAACAGATGAGAAGGTCCTAGAAAGGGCTTTGAGATTGTCATAATATCAGGTCTAAATGCCTATGTTTACACTGATAAGGAATGGGAGTGGTGGCCCCCAACCACATGCCAAGCCCTGGGCTAGATGTGGTATGTGCAACCTCACGGGTGTGCAGGCCTAGCAAATTGGGTGACCCCACTCCGACATTACTGTCTCTCATGGCCACATTAGAAGTCATAACAGAGACTCCCAGGATCCCCCCAAATTGTGAAGCACCTGAAGGAGGTGAGCTATAGAATCACCTTTTCACCTAGTTGTACAGAAGCAGTCCAAAACAAAATCCAAAATAAAACTGTAATTTTAATTTGTTGAACATAATTTAAAACTGTAACATAAAACTCTCTCTTCATCCATCACCAGAAATCCAGATGGCAAGTGGAAAGGACTGGTCCTTTGCTCCTGTGAGGGCCGAAGAAGAAAAACCCTGTGCAAGCTCTGGGCTCCGCCCGCATCCCCTTGGCAGGCTGCAGGCCGCATCAGGCAGCTGGAGGCCGCAGAGTGAACCCTGGCTGGGGGAAGGCACCTCTCTGCCTCTTTGGGAAAGTTGATGGGAAACCGGAGGTTACAGAGCATTGGAGGCCTGGCTGAAATCCACCAGTGAGGCCAAAATGAAACATCTGCTCAAGTCTCCCCAGGCACCTGGCTGGGGACGAGTGGGAGAAAGGAATGGAAAAAACTGATGCTGAACCTCAAATTAGCACCCTGATCCTTGGCCCTAAAATGGCCTCTGCTGGCATAGGAAGGGGTGAGACTAGAAATAAATAAAAGCAACAAGTGTGAAAAGGGAGAGTGACAGACCCATTGAAGGACCCTATGTCCTGGCCTGAGCAGGGATGAGCCAGGTTTGGAAATGCTGGTCTGAGGCCAATGGCATCACAGTGCAAACAGCTGAAGGAGGCGTGGGGAGAGTGCCACGAGGGACTGTTTGTTGGCGGGACTACAGTGGGAATTCTGGCTGAATATGGGTGGGCTCACTGGGTGACCCCATTTTTATTTATTTATTTTTTTGCATAAGAACCACAGACCTAGAACTAGGGAGCCCAGTCTGCCCTCTATTGGTGATTTTTGGGAATGACCATGACACGGCGGCACTGGACCAGCAACCCAAAAGAGCCAGGAGAGACCCAGCTCCCAGGGACCACCAGGCCCCCAGGACGGTTTGAGCAGGCTCCTCCATCTCTGCCTGGCCTGCAGTGGGGCCTGGGACAAGGAGGGCCTCTGGCGCTCACTTCAAAGGCATCGAGAAGAACTTGTTCCCAGACTTGCAGCGGACCTGCTCAGCATGCATGCGTAGCAGCCTCTCAGAGTCTTCAAACTCGTCCACAATTTCCTTAAACCAGGAGACAGAAAAGGACAGTCATTTTAAGAAACTCAGGGACCCAGAAAGCGCTGCAAACAAATCCAGCCTACTGAAATCCTTCAGAGGTTGGGCACAGCTGAAGGGAGACGGAAGGCCACGCAGGCTCCAGGCCCTATTATCAGCTCTGCAATCTTGTGAGGTAGCTCCTACCACCCCAACTTTGCAGAGGAAATGGCTGCTCAGAGCCCTGGATTACAGAATCCAATAAAACCAGGACTGGGACCCGGATCTGCTGGACTCCCCAAACCAGAGCTCTTTGCTACCCCCAGCATGATCGGGCCAAGAGCAGAGGTGGCTGTTGATGACGGCCCATTGGGCTAGATCTAGCATGCACGTTTGTTTGGTTTGGAAATTAAAAAAGAAACAAAAACCGAAACTGGTTGCCAACATTAGAAAATAAGATTATACAGAAAAACCTCGACTTCTGGCTTCTCTGGAGAAACAAGTGGTAGCAACACTAGGCCTACACCCCGCACGGCAGCACTCCCCACCGACTCCCTGCCCGAAAGGGAACAGCAGCATCTCTGTGGACTGATGGGAAACTGAAATACTTCACCCACTTATCACAGTATGGAAAAGGCTACGAAGGTGGATGTTTCTTACACCAGGCCCTTTTCACTCATTTCTAACACCAGCCAGGCACCTGTGGGCATCCCAGCCTTTGACCTCCAGGCAAGGGGCTAGGATTTCAGGGAAGGCCCGCAGCTTCCTCAGATCAGTGTTCTAGGGCAATGCTTCTCAAATTTTATCGTGCATACAAATCCCTAAGGATCTTGTTAAAATGCAGTTCTGATTTCTTAGGTCTGGGTTGGGGCCTCAGAGTCTGCAGTGCTAATAAGCTCCCAGGTGATGCTGCTGCTGCTCCTCCAGGGCTGCAGTTCCAGGAGCAAGGTAAGGTGGTGGGGTCTCCTATCATGTCAGAAATCCCCTAACCCCCAGGACCAATCAGCTCCCCTCTCACTTCCCCACACCCCTCACCTGAGTTCAGCACCGGCTGTGCTCCTGCACTGGGAACTCACCTGTAGCTCCCTCAGGCACTGCCCTTCCAGCTGGTGACGTGCATCACCCACACACCAGGCCAGGCTGATGTGGAATGAGGGGTCCTGCAGAGGAACGGCAGGGAGGTGGGTGGTCACCCAGGTGCCATGGCAGGCCCAGCATCACAGCAGATCTGTGACAGCATCCCTGCTGGACCCTGAACTGCTCCATGGGAGACTAGACCCTCAGTATGGATCCCAAGCACCCTCTACAAATAGCTATGGATTGGTCCTTACCATGGATGGAGCTGTATCCCCCCAAATTCATATGTTGAAGCCCTAATCTCCAATAGGATGGTATTTGGAGGTAGGGCCTCAGAAAGATAATTAGGTTTAGAGGAAGTCATGAGGGTGGAGCCCTCAGGATGGGATTCGTGCCTATATAAGAAGAGACATCAGAGAGCTTGCTTCTCTCTCCACCACGTGTGGACACAGTGAGAAGATGATTGTTTACAAACAGAAAGAGTCCTCACCCAAAACTGACCATGCTGACACCTTGATCTTGGACTTCTAGACTCCAGAATTGTAAGAAAATAAATTGTGTTAAGTCACACAGTCTATAGTATTTTGTTATGGCAGCCCGAGCTACGACGGTCCTGTTCTCAAAGGCTTTCCTTTACATAGCGGGCAAGTTGTGAAATCTGGGACGCGGGCCCTGGCTAGTTTGGCTCAATGGTTAGAACAATGGCCTAGGAACCGAAGGATCTGGATTTGATTCTCAGTCAAGGGCATGTACCTGGGTTGCAGGTTCAATCTCTGGCCCTGGTTTGGATCGTGCAGGAGGCAACCCACTGATGTGTCTATCTCACATTGATGTTTTTCTCTCTCTCCCTCCCTCCTTCCCTTCCACTCTATCTAAAAATCAATGGAAAAATATCCTCAGGTGAAGATTAACAACAACAACAACAAAAATCTGGGATGCAAAAGAGAACACAGGCTCTGAGTCTATTTCCTGATCTACAACATTTCAACAGATGACATACTTTAAAAAAAAAGTGTTTATATTGCCCGGCCAGTGTGGCTTAGTGGATTGGGCGTCATCCCATCCACTGAGAGGCTGCCAGTTTGATTCCCGGTCAGGGCATATGCCCAGGTTGCAGGCTCGATCCCCAGTGAGGGGCATGCAAGAGGCAGCTGATCAATGTTTCTCTCTCATTGATGTTTCTCTCTCTCTCCCCCTCTCTCTAAAAAATCAATTAAAATATATTTAAATATATATATGTTTTTATTGATTTTTTTAAGAAAGAGAGGAAGGGAGAAAGAGATAGAAACATTGATTTGAGAGAGAAACACTGATCAGCTGCCTCCTGCACTTGGGGATCGAGCCCACAACCCAGGCACATGCCCTGATCGGGAATCGAACGGGAACCTCTCAGTCCATGGGGTGACACTCAATCCACTGAGCCACACCAGCCGGGCCAGATGACATACTTGTTAAGATGAAATGAATAAAACCCAAAATGTCCAAAAATATGAAGAAACAACCATTGTCTCCATTCAAATTCACAGTTGTCACGGAGAGAGAGAGAAAGATAGAGAACATGGTTTAAAATGCACATACTAAACAAAACCAACGGCTCTTAAAAACCCTGGTACTCAGCTTGAAGTTCTTGTACCCCTGGAGGGCATGGGGCAAAGTGCAGGAAGGTACATGAAGCTATACCCTTTAGGGTGTCAATTTCACCAAAAAATACTGAGGAAAACTGCCCCTTAAAAACTATAAAGATAAATATGAAAACAATATGAAGTAGAATAGAAGGCATAGATCTCATGTACACTTAAGACACATGAAACATATTCTGAGAAAGTCTGAGAAGTGCTGGCCTTCGGACACGCTGCATCTGACCGAATGTCAGACCCTCAGCTCTCCGGGGGTGTGTCCTTGGAAGGCTGGCCCTCGGGACACCTCGCACGGGACAGTTCTGCACGCTCTTCAGTTTGCCTCTAACAAACTGAAGGCTGGTTTTATTCACGTTATAGATGGGCCGCTGGAGAAGAGAGGGCCTGGTGTGTTACCTGGTAGAAAGTGGTGAGGTCAAATTCCTCCATGACTCTGTCTACCTCTGAAACCAGGTCCAGGAACTGGGCGTGCCTGGAGGTGACCTCGAGCCCCACAAAGGTCCTGGGAGAAACAGAAGTGGAGACCCCAGGGGCATGAGCTGCAGCCTCTGAGAACATGAACATTGGGATGGGGCAGAGGATGTGACAGGCGGAACCATGACTGCTTTCCTAGCTGGCTCCTGGGCAGTTTGCTTTCCTGTTCCTCCTCCCTCCTCTGTCTGGAAACCTTCCTTCCCTGATTCTAACCACATACCTCCCCTTCCTCCCCAGAGTCTAATAACACTTTCAGGAGTACTTTCATCTGCCACTGCCAAGTCTACAAACCTCAAAGCCCCTGCACCCATCTCTCCATCATCCCTTCAGAGTCTGGCCCCTTTCGCAAGCACTTGGCTCGGTGGCACCAGCTGCCTTTCCATTAGCACTCAGACACGCTCTCTCATCTTTAACAACCCTCCCTGGAACCCAGACCTTTAGTCAGCCTCCACCCCATTCCCAGTAAAATTTCTTTTATTTTATTTTTTGAAAATATGTTTTTATTGATTTTTTAGAGAGGAAGGGGGAGAGAGAGAGAGAAACATCGATGTGAGAGAGAAACATCGATTGGCTGCCACTGCAAGCCTCCCAGGGGGGATCGAGCCTGCAACCCGGGCATGTGCCCTGACCGGCAATCAAACTGGGACCTTTCAGTCCATGAGGCGACGCTCAAGCCACTGAGCCGCACAGGCCAAGCCCCTATTACATCTCTTGATGAAAGGTTCAGATTTGAGAACAACTGCCTTTGTAGTCTTACAGTTGGTTAAAACACAAACAAATGGAAAACTATGAGAGACAACACTAGAAGCAAGGCACCCCCCTCAACCTTTACTCTAAAGAACTGTCTGGAAATGACAGGGCCAAGGGGAAAGGCACACCTGGTTTTCTCTTCATTGGTATAAATCTTTACCCGGTCAGCAGTAAAGCAGAATCTGAAATTTAGAAGAAAAGACCACATTTCAGGAAGAAGAAAAAGAAAAAAGAAACTATCAGAATAGTTTCTAGTAAAAACAGTACTTTGAAAATATAGTTAATTCATTTCACATGTAGTATTATCACCCTATTATACAGTTGGCAAATTAAACCCTAAACTATTAGAGATGGACAAGACCTAAATAATCACCCAGTTCAAGTAACACAGTTTCATCCAGAGGCTAGCAAAAATTTTACTTTATTTATTTACTTTTTTAATCCTCTCCTGAGGATATTTTTCTATTTATCTTCAGATAGAGTGGGAGGGAGGGAGGGAGAAACACCGATGTGAGAGAGACACATTGACTGGTTGTCCCCCCCCATTCCCCTCATGACCCAGGGCCATGGATGAATCACAACCGGAACTGAACCCATGACTCTTTGGTCTGTGGGCTGACGCTCTAACCGCTGAGCCAAACTGGCCAGGGCAAAATTTTACTTTATTAATAGCCAGTCATTCCATTAAACAATTTGAGACAGGAAATAAGAAAGTCTTATTCATCAAGTAGGTGACAATAGATCATTTAAGAGACAATTTGTTCTTTACAGTTTTAAAAAAGACAATTCTGATCTAGCCTAAGCAATGCCAAGAACGTTCCCTGTGTGCCAGGCACTATAATTATGCCCATTTTACAGACAAGAAAATGGAAACTTGGTGAGGTTGAATTTGGTGAGCCACAATTTGAACCTCAATCTGCCTGATTCTAAAGTGCTTGCTCTCATCCGTGATGCCTTAGTGGTCTCTGTTGGTATGAAATTGGGACAGAAACACCCACCATAACACAGATCAGTTACACAGGGACCGCCAGCTTCAGCCAGGTAAGTGCTCTGACTCTGACTGGTTCCGCTGTGTTCTCCGGGACCCTGGGAGATCTCAGAAGGACATACTGGCTTGCTGCCCTTCATGGACCAACTTGGCAAATCCCATTACAGGAAACGATCATTTTGCAGCCTCCAGGCCAAGGTCTCACCCCACCTGAGGGAACACAACACCCCAGCGTCTGTGTAGAATCTGGTGGCCTTTTGGCTTCCCCATCAGCCTCCATTCACCCAATACATCCCTTCTGGAGAAAGTCAGGCACAACAGAACCAGCAGGAGCTTGGTTAAAGGTAGAGTTTAAGAACTGTTCTGCAGGGGGCCCAACAAACATCCTGGAGTAGATGCTGAATGTTTGTGCCCAACTATAATGGTTAATTTTATGTGTCAACTTGACCTGGCTAAGGGATGCCCAGAGAGCTGGTGAAACATTATCTCTTGGTGTGTCTGGGAGGGTGTTTCTGCAAGAGCATAGCATTTGGATTTCTAGACTGAGTAAAGCAGACAGCCCTCCCCAAAGTGGTTGGCATCATGGGCTAAAACAACAAAAAGGCAGAGGAAGGGCAAATTCCCTCTCTGCTTGAGCTGAGACATCCATCTTCTCCTGCCCTCAGAATCCAGTGTTTGGTTCTTAGGCTGCCAGGCTTATTGGGACTTACTCCATCAGTTTCCCCACCCCACACTCCGCCCCTAATTCTGAGGCCTTTGAAATTTGACTGAATTATACCCCTGGCTTTCCTGGTTCTCCAGTTTGCAGAGGGCAGATTGTGGGACTTCTTGGCTTTCATAACTGGGGGGGAGGGGGGGCAATTCTATAATAAATATTCTCATATTTATATCTATATCTGTATCTATATCCTGTGGGCTCTGTTTCTCTAGAGAACCCTAATGCAGATTTTGGTATGAGAGTGTTTAAAATAAGTTTTTAATCCTCCAAGGAAATATTTATTGATTTTAGAGAGAGAAGAAGGGAGAGAAAAACATTGATATGATAGAGAAACATCAATCGGTTGCCTCTTATGCGCACCACAAATGGGGAACGAACCTGACACCTGGGTACGTGCCCTGACTGAGAACTGAACCCGCAACCTTTCGGTGTATGGGATGATGCACCAAACAACTGAGCCACCTAGCCAGGGCAGTATGAGAGTGTTTAGAGGAGCAGAATTTTAAGGATGAGTTTTCTGAATTGGTTCTGGGGTTTCTGGAATTCTGGAGAACCTATCAGTCAAGTCAGACATTTGCTGAAGCTATTAGAAAAGAGAGCTGTCATTCCAGGTTTGTGGACGGGCAGCCTGGAGATGCTGATGGCCTCCTTTTCCGTTGTGAGAATGAAGCCAACACAGGCAGGGACAGAGCTGAGATGGGGAGAGCCAGGTGCCTGATGTTTTCTGATCACCCTAATCCACTAGTGCATGGGGCCAGTGCTACCTCTGAGCTTTTTTAAAAAAAATTATTATTTTTTTCTTCATTGATTTTTATTTATTTATTTTATCCTCACCCGAGGACATTTTTTTTTTTTTTTTTGGTTCAGATAGAGTGAGAGTGAGAGAGAGAGAAACATTGACGTGGAAGGGACACATCGAGTGGTTGCCACCCACACAACCCAACCAGGGCCGGGGACAAACTGCAACCGAGGTACGTGCCCTCAGCGGGAACCGAACCCGGGTCTTTCTGGACCGCAGGTTGACGCTCTAACCGCTGAGCCAAACCGGCCAGGGCTCTTCATTGATTTTTAGAGAGAGAGGAAGGGAGAGGGAGGGACAGAAACATCAATGAGAGAGAACACTGATTGGACACCTCCTGCATGACCCCCACTGGGGATTGGTCCCACAACCTGGGCTTGTGCCCTGATCAGGAATCAAACCAGCGACCTCTTGGTGCATGGGACAGTGCTCAACCACTGAGCCACACTGGCCGGGCTACCTCTGAGCTTTTTAGTTACCCCAGCCTACATACATTTCTTAGTTTAAGCCACGTTGGTGTGGATTTTTGGCACCTGAGATAAAGAGAGTCCTGACTAATACACATATGTCTCAATAAATTTGGTAGTAACAATTAAAAACAAGAGGTGGCAGGAGCTGGATTAAGTGGAGATGAGTTTTAGTCCTGATTCTCTGGCTGAATGAACTGGAGCAAGTCTTTCCTCCCCTGGCCCTCAGAAGGGGTTAAACTAAATGGGCAGTTCTCCGGTGGGGCAGAGTAGTTCTATGGACTTCTGGCCTAAGGCTTCCTAAACTGTAGGGGTGGGGCTCTGACTAGAAGACTGTTTTTCTCTCTCTCACACATCTTCACATCTGGGCTTTTGTGCAACACTTCACTTGAAGAAAGGGCTCTTTAGATAAAAACACCACCTGGCTGGCTCCTTAGGCTTCTTCTAGAACCAACACCAGAGGATCCAGAGGATGATTTCTGGGCTCTCTCCGGCTGTTCAATTATTCAATATATATGCAATTGATGCCTACAGCGAGCAAAGGACCTGGAAAAAAGATGTGGGGTAATTCAGCAAGAAGCCACATTCCTGGGCCTATGGGTCTTTTTTTTTAATCCTCACCCGAGATCAATTTTCCCATTGATCTTCAGATAGAGTGGTGGGAAGGAAGGAGGGAAGAGAGGGGAGGGAAAGAGAGAGAGAGAAAGAGAGACAGAGACAGAGAAACATCAATGTGAGAGAGACACATTGATTGGTTGCCTCCCACATGACCCCAACCAGGGCCCAGGACTGAACCTCAGCTGAGGGATGTGTCCTGACCGGAATCAAACCTACGAATCTTTGGTTCCTGGTCCGACGCTCTATCGGTTAAGCCAAACTGGCCAGGGCTCCTGGGCCTATGGGAACTTTAGCTCCGAAGGGACATGGGAATGGCTGGATATGAGGATGAGTGAAATGAGCTCTAGGGCATAAAGAGCCATGGGATGGATGATCCCTGGGGCTGAGGGATTCTGGGGAAAATGCCAACTGGAAGAGCAATGAAGGAGCAGGGCTTTGATCTGGCCAAGTCTAGGAGGAAAGGCATTACTGGTAGGAAGATGTGTGAAACAGTTAAGAAAGAAAAGCCTTAGGCTAGCAGATCAAACTAGAAGTGGGGTCTGGTTCAGATCTTCACCAAGTGCCATGATGAGGGCACCCATGATCTCAAGTCACTCTCCCAAGTCCCCTCTGAGGCAGCCACCATCTCTCCTATGACCTGCACACAGATAAGGACTTGAGGGCGTCCAGAGCTTACGTGGCAGGCCTCGGTCACACGGGATGAGGTGGAGGACAGGAAGCTCCAGGAGATGTTTGGTGCTCTAACCTTGGAGTTTGGCCTGCTTGCTGGGTGACATGTCCCACACCTACATGCCGAAGCTAGGTCAGGACAGGAAGAGGAGCCTTGGAAGCGAGGGAGAAGAGAGGCGGAGGGGAGCACTCAGTACTCACCTCTGGCGGGAGGCCATGCGGTCTTTCAGAGCCTGAATGAAGGGAAGGATCCAGTGATGACGCAGAACCACACTCTGGGACAGACTGAGGTGAAAGGTCTCCATCCTTACCAGCTGGGGGACGTATGTCTGGGCGTGGGGCAGCAACTCGTCAAGCAGGTCCAGGAACTCCTCCCTGGCTTCATCTGGAGGGGGACAGTGAAGAGGGAGGGCCACTCTGTTAGCCAGGGTGGCATGACTGAGTGAAGAAGCCCAGGAAGGCAAAGGCCTTTTTCACTCCAGGTTTTAGGAGAAAAACACCTTGACAGCAGCCTATGTCTATGTATTTTAAGGGCCTCCAGGACGGGAGGCGCTGGGCCCTGTGGCAGGTGGCAGCAGCGGGGGGGCAGGGGGGAATTTAATATGTGTTTCTGGTTATAGAAGTAACACATTATGCTCACTGTAAATAATTCAAGTAAAAAAGACCCATGCAAAGGAAAAAGCAGTAGTCTCCAAACTACTGCGATCACACAGGCCATTAGTAAAACAACCTTGCACAGATACCTACAATAAATGTGTATTTATTCATAAATTACAAACACGTGCTACTGGGCAAAATTATGTGTTATAAAATGTACACTATCGCCCTGGCCGGTTTGGCTCGGCGGTTAGAGCATTGGCCCGCGGACCAGAGAGACCCAGGTTCGGTTCCCGCTAAGGGCATGTACCTCAGTTGCAGTTTGTCCTTGGCCCTGGTTGTTGTGTGGGTGGCAACCACTTGATGTGTCTCTTTCACATCGATGTTTTTCTCTCTCTCTTTTCCTCCCTTTCTCCCTCCCACTCTATTTGAAGATAAATGTAAAAATGTCCTCAGGTGAGGATAAAGACAAAACTTAAAAAAATAAAAATGTACACTCTCAAGAACAGAATTTAAAAAGATGAGATAAAAAGAAATACATAAAAGCATTTTAATACTTTTCTTCCCACATCCTAATGGATCATCTTGACCTCTCCTCTAGGGTACATATACCCCACTTTAATAAACACTACCCCAGAGATAAAGACTGTAAAATTTGGATGCCTATGTCCCCAGCCTTTTCTCAGTGCATATACTAATGTATATATTTTACTTGTTAAAAAAGATGAGCGCATATCATTCAAACTGTTCTTTTGCTGGGCTTTTCATAGAACACTACATGTTGGTCATCCTTCCTCAGTACAGAGGTCAAACTTACGCTTACAGCTCTATAGTATCCATAATCAGACACACTGCATTTCTTTAATCATTCTCTTTTTAGACATTTAGAATCTCTTGATAGATATTTAGCATGCTCCCAATTTTTCACAAAGACAAAGAACACTACAGTGACCAACATCTATGTTTACATATTATTTATTTTTATCAAACATGTGACTAGAGCTGCATAGTTAATAGTCTTCTTGCTCATACCCAGTGTGTTACTCAAATGCCCTGGTGAATAGGCAGCATAGACAATTCTGTGGATGGGGAAATCCGGAGTTTATGTGACCTGACATAAAACAGTAAGAGCCACTACTACCCTGGCTGGTTTGGCTAGTGGTTAGAGTGCCAGCCAGTGGACCAAAGGGTCTCAGGTTTGATTCCTGGTCAAGGGCATGTGCCTGGGTTGCAGGTTTATTCCTTGACCCCTGTTGGGGTCGTGCGGGGGGCAAATGATCCCCATGTCTCTCTCACATTGATGTTTCTGTCTCTCTCTGTCCCTCCCTTCTCCCTTTCACTCTATCTAAAGATCAGTAGGAAAATATCCTTGTGTGAGGATTAACAACAACAAACAAATAAGAGCCACTACTTACTCACTCAGTGTATTGTGCTAGAAACTTGCCGTAGATTATCTGATTTAATCTTCACAAAAGTCCTCGGAGAGAGATATTACTATCATCTCCATTTTAGAGACGAGGAAACTGAGGCTCTGAGAAGTCCAGTAACTTACTGAAGGGCACCCAGAGTAGTGGGTTGTGGAGCGAGGACTGATTCTGAAGACAGGGCGTTTTCTATTTTCTACCTGCCACTCACTTCTTAGGGTGGAGGTGGCACTAGAACCCAGCACACCTAAGGCCCTCTTAGAAATCAAGTGCCAGCTGCACTCCCGGACTGCCTTGACATTCTGACCTCACCCTCCCTTGGTCACCTCCTCAAAACTATTTTATTATTTAAACAGTTTTTTAAATAATAAAACTATTTTAGATAATGATTTGAAAACTGAAACTAAGTTGACAGAAAAATTCCCCAATTCCTGAACCTTGTCCTCTCTGTCGAGTGGATCTTCCCATGTCCCAGGCTCCTGGCTTCTTCCTCCTGGCTGGAGTCAGCTTGCTCTCAAGAGGCACCTGGAGGGTCTCAGGCACTGCCTGTCACACATCACTCACATGGTACGTAGACGTGGGTGGCCCAGTTGCCCCGCTCATGGGGAAAGGTGCGCACCCGGCCCCCATGTTTTGCACTGTCTTCTTCAGGCTTCTCTTCGGCGCCTGGGAACATGTGCAGCACACTGTCCGGCACTGGCAACCTCTGGCTGGGAGGGGGGCTCCGGCCACTGAGAGGAAAAAGAAAATGAGCACGTGTATCTTCTGAGCGCTCTCTGCCTCTGTCTCCCACCGGGTGCTGCAAGCGGCTCCTACATAACTACAAAGCTTTGCCCAGTTTGCCTCACTGGAGTCCCCACCGGCTCTGAGGGGCGGACCTTGGCAGGGAACATGGCCCTTGTGGGAAACACCTTCTTTAAAGGGGCAGCCTGAGCTGGGGCAGCACCTCCTGTGGTCTCGGGCCAGTCCGGCGCCCCCGATGCGTCTACCCGACGGCGCTCCTGTGAGCCCAGCCGAGGCGCTCGAGGAGCGCGGCAAGCACAGGCCCGGCAGGCACTCGGGGGCGAGGCTCGCTGGAGAACGAGACTGATGGTTTCGTTCGCGCTCGGTCCCCAGTCCCCAGCCCGTGCAGAGTGGGGGCTAATGAGTATTTCTAGAACCGGAGAATACTCTTCAATCTTTGGCTTACTACTGCAACTGTGTCAAACGAGGAGGCAGACCTGGTGGTGCAGCGAGAGGCGCCAGGAGACAGTCGGCCAGGGCCAGGGGCTGCCGAACCCAGGTGTCTCGCCTCCTAACTTTGGCCTAACCAGAGGGTGGGGGCACTCTGGGGCCCTGTCCAGGGGTATCCTCTGGACTCTCCTCCCCCAAACCGTGTCCCTTCCTCCCTGCGGAGCCGCTCCGCACGCTCCCAACCTCCCCCCGACACTGGTCCCTCGGCGCCTCGCGTGAACCCGCACCCTCCCCAGAAAGACTCTCTCCTCACGGAGGGCGGCGTCCAGCCCCGGGCAGGGCCTGAGCCCCGGCCTCGGCCTCATCCTCAGAACCGCTGCTGCTGTAGACCACCAGAGGAGCCGCACTCATGGGGCCTCGCCTGCGACAGCGGGGCGAGCAGCCCGCAGCCCCGTCGGCGCCCGGAATTCCGCTGTGCCGGAAGTGCCCTCCGGGGGCGGGCCCGGGTGAGCACCGCCTCGGGGCGGGGCGGGGCGGGGGCGGGGCCGGCGGCGCCCGGCAGAGACTCTGCCCACCCGGACCACACTGCCTGCCGCTCGCTGCTCTTCGCGAGCAGCCAGCCAGGAGCCTCCCGGGACCTCCAGCCGCCGGACGCCCGTTCACAGGCCGCTCTGGGACTCTGTCTGCAGCCACCCGGACTAGACCTCCCAGCTGCTGACGCTCCCGACCTCGGCCGGCAGCGCTCGAGACACAGCGGAGATCCTTGCCCTTGCGACCCGGAGCCCCTACTCCAGCCGGCCCCCAGTCGGAGATCCGGGGCCCCTCCCCTAAGAGCAAGCTGAGCAGTCAGAGGCGGGTCAGTTCCAGAAGACCGGAGGGTCTAGGAGGCCCCTCCTCTCAGGTGCAGGGGTCGGCGGGGGCCGGGGAGCCCCCTCCCCTGAGGCCGAGCAGCGTCGTCGGAAGCGGAGTACCCTCCCTGAGTCAGCTGAGGCGTGCCGGCCGGGCGACTGCAAAGCCGCCCCGCGCGCCCTGCTGTCTGACCCGGCCCGGCCGGGCCTCGGGGTCCCCGGCAGGGGGCGGCCTCGCTCCGCGCGGTCCGCTTCTCCGGCAGCCGCCGCCGCCCCGGCTGCCGCTCCTCCTCCGGCCCCGCCTCCCTGGCCCCCGCGTGCCCGCCTGTCCTCCGGTCTCTGCAAGGCCATCGGTCCGTCCGCCCGTCCTCCCGGCACTCCTCCACCCCGAACCGCTATCCCGGCCGCATCATCGCTTCCTCCGTTCCGGCCACCGCTAGCTTGTCCCCCGCCCCCGGGCCGGCCGCCGTCGCTACGCGAGGCCGGGGATTGGCAGGGCGCGTAGGCCGCGCCGCGGCCGATCGAGCCGGAATAAAGGGGCGGCGGAGAGAGCAGCAGGTCGCCCCGCCCTGACGCCAAAGGCAGCCTGGAGCAGGTGAGCGGCGAGGCGTCCGGGGCCAAGTCTGGGGGCCACTCTCGCGCCCGCCGCACCCCTAGCTGGCCCGCCTCCCTCCCCCCAACCATCCAGCCCAACCCAGAGGCCTCTGAGCTCCTGGGCGGCCCTGGCCGGCCTCGAGGCTCAGCGGCTTCCTGGGCCCGACCTGCGGCCCCGGGGCCTTCCTCGGGCCCATTCGCCCGCGGGACCAGCGCTCGGGCTGCAGCGCGGCCTGGCCATACCCGGGGAGGGCTGACAGGAGGCAGCTGAGCTGGGCGGGCGGACGGGCAGTGCAGGCTGGGAGATGATGGGCTTTCATTCGGTGTCCCAGGAAGGAGGAAGGGCTGGTGTGTGCCTCCTTACCTACCCTAGTCTCTCTTTTTGCAGAGTGATCAGAGAGGCCTCATGGCTGCACCTTCCTGGAGTGGGTGGGCAGTGGAGCTGGGGGCCCTGCGCCTGGGACCTTATGTTTGGCAGCCATCGTGAAGGAAAAAACAGTTGTGTTGGTGCAACCTAACCTACACCGCCCTTGGAGTAGCCCCACTTCCCTCTTTTCTGGGAAGGCTTTGGCACCTGCTTGCTCATGCAACCTGCTGCCTTCACCCGAAGCAACGGCTCCTTTCCTTCTTCCCTTCCCGGAAGATGCGGAGGATGACAGCTTTTAGCCTGACTCTTATGTTTCTGTGGCAGAACAGTTAGAGGCCAGGCTGGCCTGGGAAGGCATCTACTTCTTTCCTTTTTCCCTCAGGAGAAAATGTAGAAACTTTTCAATGTTAGAGTCAGAAGAACTGGAAACCTGTAAGGGGGTTACATCTGATTCTAAAAGTTCCTCCCTCTCCCTGTCATTACCTTATGCTGCCACAAAGTGGTAAGTTAGAGATTTGCCTGGGTGGGGTGGTCTTTACCTTTCACTGACTACCCAGAAAGTTATAGACTTGGAGCATGGAAACAGGATTGTCTCCTGAGTGGTGATGAGAAAAATGCTCATTGGTTAACATGTTACTTCCCATGTTGCAGAGGCAAACTCGTAATTGTTTATATCTTTCTGCAGGCCTTGACAGTCAGATCAGAAGATTTAGCACTTTTTTTGTGTGTGTCCTGGGAAATTAGTAGAGTGGGGAAATTCTGCTGTGGACACTGAAGCTGGGTGGGTCTATAGACCTGTCATTTAACCCCATCATGCATTGGCTCGGGTCCCTGCAAGACCATCCAACCTCTGTGTGGAGAGAGAACAGGTACATAGTCAAGGTGGAGGTCCTGGGAAATAGTTGAGAGGAATGTGAACCAGCTCTTCACAAGAGAAGGTTTTTGAGATGGTCCTTTGTTCCATGTAGTTGCTTGAAAGATTGACTGACAGAGGTTGTTTGCTATTAGGCCCTCGAAACTGGAAGGCCAGGCCTCTTCATCCCAGCAGGCTGTTCTCCTGTACAGTGGTGTCCTGAGTTGCGATTCAGAGCAGCAATGGAGAGGAGCTGGCAGGCCTTAGGGCTCAGCCAAAACCTCTCTGCTTTCATTCATCTTACATATTGGGCTTCCAAGTAAGAATTTATTTGCAAAAAAAGTTATGCTGCTAAAATTATTGTTTTGGATACTATGGCCTAAACTGGTCAGTCTTTCCTTAGGACATGAACAGAATTTGTGACTTCTTTGTATTGTGAACAGATTACCTGTGAGGCAGCTGATTAAAGAGGGTTGGTAGTACTTGGGAGGCTGGGACTCCCTGGCCCAGGTGGGGTGGAGACAGCCACTGTCCCCTTTGCTAGAGGACCTGAGCTGTCAGCAGACTTCTTTGGTAGTGTGTGAAGGGAGCAGACCTCCCAGCCCTGAGCCTCTCATCCTTCCATGGTGTGGTTTATGTCAATGTGGCAAGTGCAAGCAGAACAGGGAGAGGGCCCAGCTGCGTGTCCCTGCCTTAATCTCATGATTTCTCTTTTCTACAGAACCAGTCATCGGGGAAGGCAGAGGCTCCCTGGCATTGTTGGCACCCTGCCTCAAAGAGTCCCCTGTCCTGGAGGCAGAGCTTTGTAGCCTGTCTTGGTTAACGACTTGGGCCATCTGACCACTCCCTCTTCTGTGCCTTGTCTGAGGTCCTTGTCCATCCCTGATTCCAGGCAGCTTCTCTCTCTGGGTTGGGTCATCTTAATCGGGGAAACTGAAGCCATTACTCTCCAAGCCCTGTTTCATCTTCCCAAGTATGTCGGAAAGCTGGCAGCAGCCGCCACAGACACAACCGCAGCAGCCACAGCCACCGCAGCCTCAGCACCATGCAGAACCACCACCAGCCCTTGCTGAGCACACGCTGCCCCCAGGCACGGCCGAGAACCCCCTGGGCTGTGCCGTCTATGGCATCCTCCTGCAGCCTGACCCTGGCCTGCAGCCCCCACAGCATGAGCCCCTGCAGGCAGCAGGTGAGCCAGGACCCAAGTGTGGTGTGTGCGGTCATGACCTGGCACACCTGTCCAGCCCACACGAGCACCAGTGCCTGGCGGGCCATGACCGCTCCTTCCAGTGCACACAGTGTCTCAAGATATTCCACCAGGCTACTGACCTGCTGGAGCACCAGTGTGTGCAGGTCGAGCAGAAGCCTTTTGTCTGTGGCGTCTGCAAGATGGGTTTCTCACTGCTCACCTCGCTGGCTCAGCACCACAGTGCGCACAGTGGCACCAGCGGCCTCGTGAAATGTTCCATATGCGAGAAGACCTACAAGCCTGCAGAGGCCACTGAGCCAGCAGCCACTGCTGCCCCCTCGCTGCCCCCAGCGGCCCCACCACCCGCTGTTGCCCCTGCTGAGCAGGTCGACAAGCCCTACAGCTGCCCGGTCTGCCAGAAGCCCTTCAAGCACTTGTCGGAGCTGTCACGGCATGAGCGAATCCACACGGGTGAGAAGCCCTATAAGTGCACGCTGTGTGACAAGAGTTTCAGCCAGTCGTCACACCTGGTGCACCACAAGCGCACACACAGCTCAGAGCGGCCCTACAAGTGTGCGGTCTGCGAGAAGACCTTCAAGCACCGCTCGCACCTGGTGCGCCACATGTACGCGCACTCAGGTGAGCACCACCTGTTCCGCTGCAACGTGTGCGAGCTACATTTCAAGGAGTCGTCGGAGCTGCTGCAGCACCCGTGCACGCCCAGCGGTGAGCGGCCATTCCGCTGTGGTGAGTGCCAGAAGGCCTTCAAGCGACCCTCGGACCTGCGACAGCACGAGCGCACACACAGCGCCGAGCGGCCCTTCAAGTGTGACCTGTGTCCTATGGGCTTCAAGCAGCAGTACGCGCTGATGCGGCACCGGCGCACGCACAAGACCGAGGAGCCCTTCAAGTGCGGCCTGTGCGAGAAGGGCTTCGGTCAGCCCAGCCACCTGCTCTACCACCAGCACGTGCACACCCTCGAGACCCTCTTCAAGTGCCCCGTGTGCCAAAAGGGCTTCGACCAGTCTGCTGAGCTGCTGAGGCACAAGTGCCTGCCGGGCGCAACTGAGCGACCCTTTAAGTGCCCAGTGTGCAACAAGGCCTACAAGCGGGCATCGGCCCTGCAGAAGCACCAGCTGGCCCACTGCTCTCCAGCCGAGAAGCCCCTGCGCTGCACCCTGTGTGAGCGCCGCTTCTTCTCATCCTCGGAGTTCGTGCAGCACCACTGCGACCCAGCCCGCGACAAGCCGCTCAAATGTCCAGACTGCGAAAAGCGCTTCAAGTATGCATCAGACCTGCAGCGGCACCGGCGCGTGCACACCGGCGAGAAGCCCTACAAGTGCCCCAGTTGTGACAAGGCCTTCAAGCAGCGTGAGCATCTCAATAAGCACCAGGGTGTGCACGCTCGTGAGCAGCAGTTCAAGTGTGTATGGTGTGGAGAGCGGTTCCTGGATGTTGCCCTCCTGCAGGAGCATAGCGCGCAGCATAGTGCCGCTG
The DNA here is from genome assembly GCF_014108415.1 of Molossus molossus. Taxonomy (NCBI): domain Eukaryota; kingdom Metazoa; phylum Chordata; class Mammalia; order Chiroptera; family Molossidae; genus Molossus; species Molossus molossus. The sequence goes on from NW_023425357.1 coordinate 42,002,760, forward strand.
CTGCCGCTGCGGAGGGCGCCTATCAGGTAGCAGCCTGCCTGCCCTGAGTCCCTGAGTGGCCCCCACCAGGCCAGTCCTAGCCTCCTTGAACGGAGGTCCCCCCTCCCAGTTCCATGTTCAAAGGCTCTAGGCATGAGGACAGAAGAACACTGGGCAGGTGGAGGGGCCTGGCTCTTCTGGTACCTGCCTGGAGTTGGGGGAGCCAGTTTGCTGTGGCTGGTCCTGATTCCACAAACCTCTTTCCCATTATAAGATTCATTTTTCTTGAGAGCCATCAGCCTCCCTTGTCTTTGGGGGCATGGAACCAGACTAGAAGTCAGGTGGCCTCTCTCTACCCCAAGGAGGGGTTGGTGCCAGCCCAACCTTCCCAACCAAACATTTTAGTCTAATTAGAAACCAGATGGTTAGGAAAGAGGACTGTCATGGTAGGGCCTGGGGGAAGGGCTGGACTCCAGAGGTGGGCTAGGTGTAGGGCATCCCCCTTCAAGTTGCTGTTTGAGGGAGAAGGCCAGCTTCGTGATGTAGTCTTGGGGACCAGGAGGGCACACCATGAGCCACATGTCTCTCTGTCTGTTCCAGGTTTCTGACAGGTGTGACTATAAGAGGGCTGCACATCTGTGGGCTGGGTCTGCCCAGTAAGCAATTGGCCTAGCCAGAAGGGAGGAGGCTGAGAAGTAATCCAGAGAGAACACTCAGCCAGGGACAGTGCCCAGGCCAGTGCCATCCAAGGGAAAGGCAGAAAGGCAGCCTTTGCATGGAGGTCTAATCCTGATATTTTGAAAGCACCCCTCCCACCTTTGCAGTGTGGTTCCAAGCTCTGGTGGGGAATGTGCTGTCAGCCATACAGAACTGCTGATGTGAAGAGGGGATTGTTAGACCTCCTGGTGCCCAGGAGGAAGCAGGGCCAAGCCCATGATCTTCCCAGTGGTTGTGAACAAATGTTCTCCCTCTTGAATTGTGTGAACCAAAGTGTCAAGGGTGTGGCCTCAGTCGGCTCCCAATCCTGCTTCAGGGCCATGACCAGGCTCATGTATCCAGGGTAGAGCAGGTGAAAGGACTATGTGATTGGCCTTTGATGGCACAGAGCCCTGCTAGCCCATGGGAGCCCTCCCCCGTCAGGCTCACTGCTGGCCTGGACCCAGCCATCTTGCACTGCCCAGATGCCCTGGACAACATCCAGCTACTTCCAAGGCCAGAGAGTTTTCCCTTGGGTCCTCCTAGCATCCTTCTTGTCTCTGGCTGTCCACAGGGCTGGTCGACCTGAGGTGATGGCATGGGGAACGGGTCAGGGAAGAGGGTTGTTAAGGAACTCAGTAGGTAGATAGAGTCCACTGATATCACTGGATGTCCCAGGCCCTTGGGAAGTCCAGAGGACCTTTATTATCAAAGTGATTATTTTGACCCTAGCTCTGTCCCTGCCCTCTTCCAGTCCCCTTCCCTGGTCATAGAACTTAAAAGACTTTAATCAGTGCACCAAGGACCCAGAGGAGCAGGGAGTCCCACCGTCTCCCACTCTCCCCTTAAGAGTCTGAAAAGAGCACATCCACCTCCTCCATCTGACCGGGTTCCCTTCATGTGGGGCTGGATTTTCAGTGCCTCGAAGACATTGAACCGAGGCTGACAACAGTCCCAACTGCTAATTTTTTCTTTTTCTTTTGCTTTCTAAAAGCAGTTGTTATACTATTCATACCATTGTATAGTTTAATTTCATGCCATTTTGGATATTATATAAAAATGTGAGAATTTGGATTTTTAAAAAGAATGACTCCATTTTAGATAGCTCCTTTTGATGTTAATATATAGTGAGTCCAATGTATGCTTTAGAAGTAAAGACATTGACCATCACAAACCAAAGCACTGTGTGTTGTGGTCATTCTTCCACGGGGGCATGATGGGACATGGAGAGGGAGAGAGATGTGCAGGCCAGGGTGGCAGGCTTGAGACTGGGACATAGGCTCGCTTTGGATCCTGAGATTTGAACATTCTGGTTGTGTAACTTTGAGCTAGTTACTGTGGGAACTCCCTCCTTGGGACTCAGTCACCTCATCTGTAAATTGGGGAGGTTAACCCTTCCCTTGCTTGGCTGATGTGGGAATTAAATGGAATTGTGTATGGAGGCCCTGGTGGGGAAGCTGTGAAGATGCTACAGTACCAACTGCAGGACACCTGGGACCCTTAGAAATGGCCCTGCAGCCTCTTGACCTCCTTCGGGTTTCACTGCAGCCCCTGCAAAGGGAGCTGGGCCGTGGGGGACCAGCAGCTCATGGATGGTCAGCAGCCGGAACGTCCTGGTAGGCATGAGGGCTTGCTCAGCCTAAGAGGCCCTGCTCTCTCCCACCCCCTCTCCCTACTGCAGTGATCTGTCTGCATGCCCAGTGCAGCTGCCTCCCATCTCAGCCCTCCTACACTCTTCTGTACCCCTTCCCTGTCTCCCAGTGGGCTGACTTCAACCATGTTTCTTTCACTCCTCACAGACAAGGGTGGAGGTGGGGACAGAGGGAGAAGCAACCTCCCCAGGTCTGGGCATCTGAGAGCCAGTGGAGGGTGGTCAGCAGGGACATCCTGTCCTGAGGGTGGGGGTAGGGGTGGAGGTGGGGATTGAGGGTAGAAAGTCAAGAAGAAAGGGAGCTGTCCACAATGCAGGGACTCAAAAATGGGTATAGAGGACCCAGTGGAAAGGCTGGGGGGACCCCAGATATGACCTGAACCCCATACTTATTTCCTGTGTGTGTGGCCACAGGAGGACCACACCCTTGAGAAACCATATGGTTCCTTCCTGTGGGCAGCCACCACTCAGCAGGAGGATGCCCAGGACCCTTTGTGCCAAGCTTGAACCCTGACTTCCTTTCCAGCTGAGTGACCTTAGGCAAAACCCACCCACCTCATAGAGAGGCTGGTAAGCACTGGCATGTGCTTGATGCATTATAGCTTCAGTTGCCCTTCCTGAATGGATGATGGCCTGCATGGGCCAGAGGTAGGAGGAGCCCTGGCTGGGTATGGCTGAGCTCACATGGAGCCTGCTGTGACTTCTTCCTTTGTCACCACCCTTACTTTCCCTTACAAAACACTGATGCCCCTATAGCTCCCACCTGGCCCCCAGACTCTGTGTTCAGCCTGAGCCCAAACCAGGGCAGTGAATGGAGCCCTGGCATGGGAGCCTGGATCCTGTTCCCAGTCCTAGCTCTTTGATAACAAGTGTAGGCATGTCTCTGCCCCTCTCGGGGCCCAATTCCCCATCTGAAGCAGAGCTCTTGACCCCTGATCTCTGAGGGTCCTTAGAGACCCGAGGCTCTCATTCTGGGAAGGTGACAGGATCAAGCCTCATCTCCTGCTCTCCTTGTTTCTCCTGGCCTCCAGCCTGCTGCCCTCCTGTCTCAGTCTCATCTCTCTTGGTTGTAAGTGACAGGAACAAAACAAACTGGCTTAAACAGCTGTGCAAAGCACTGGGCCACACACACAGGTAGCTCTCTCACCTGTCCCATATCTGATGTGACTCTCCTCTTAGAGCATAGCCTTTTCACAGGTGAACTTCAGACACTGTGACTAGGGTTGCAAACTAGTGCTATCTTCTTTAGTCCCTGGATAATCATTCCTTTTGCCCCAAACACTGACAGGGTGAGGGAGTGGCATCTGGATGAGATCCAGAGCTGGGAGGAGCGAGAGGGAGAGGCCGACATAAACTACATTTTGGGGTTAGTAATTCCTGCTGGCTGTGGGAAGAGGCACTGCACTGTTAGGGGGATGCAGAGACATTCTCCCATGTTCCACAAGTCATTGCCAGGGCGGGCCGGGCCACCACAGACAACTTCCCTAGGGAGCCCCTCATGCTGGCAGCTTTGTGAAACTCTCACTGTGCGGCTGGCTGTGCTCAGCCCTGCAGGGGACAGTGGAAAAGGACCCTGTTCTCCAGGAGTGAAGCCTGTGCTCATGAACCAGACAGTGGCGTGGTATTGTGATTAAGACCACCACAGTCAGTGCTGGCTAGTGTCCTGCCTCTGCCACTCATCAATGACAAGGCTTTGGGCTTGCTGAACCTCATTTTCCTCATCTGTGAAGTGGAACCTGTAATGTTCTCTTCTGGGCTTGGGGTAAGGGCACAGTGAGATGACCTGAGTGCAGTGTTTGGCACACAGTGGGCACTCAGGAAAGCAGAGCACTGGGAGGGCAGAGGTGAGAGGGAGCCAGCCTAGCTCTGCCATGTGAGTGTCAGGGATGTCCCTATTCCCCTCCAACACCGTTCCCAAGACCTTGCCCACCCACCAGCTGGCCTGAGCCTCATGCCATCTCTATGAGATGGAAGGGCAGACCTGAGTATTCCCTCTGTGCTGGCCATTGAGATATCCAGGGGCTCTCAAAGCCATATGGTTAGTAATAAAAGTAGCCTAGAACTGTGGGGGCTGGTCAGGAGGGCCAGGTGGGGGACAGGCAGTGGGGCCGGGACATTCCTGGGCTCTGAACCTCCAGGCCTCCAGTAACAGCCACTGAAGCCTGGGACTCTGGCTCCAACCCACTCTTCGCTGACCAGGAAGACAGAACAATGGCCGGGACTGGTGCTGGCACTGAATCTGACCAGGGGAGCAGGAAAGCTCTTTCCCAGCAGCCAGAGGGGTGGCCAGCCCCCTGCTTCCTTGAGAGGTTGAAGTCTCTGTGCTCTGTCTTCCCATCTGGGCAGAGGCAGCTTTATGAAGAGCCTAGGCCTCTGCAGGCACCTTGTCGAGGGCCTTCTCTCGTCTCCAGTCCTCCATCCTGACCTCTCAGCCCTCATTCGCCCACCCCTGCCCCATACCCACCTTCAGAGCAGGCCTCAGACAGGACCAGGGACTGCCCAGGCCTTGGAGCTTTGCCCAGGGCCTCCCAGCCTGGGCCAGGCTCCCTGGGATAAGCAGGCTCCGCATCTCATCCTCAAGCTGGCGGGTTTCTTTGTTCCTTGAAGGTCACGCCTCCAGGAAAAGCCTTGGGTGCTACTGACCTTTCACAGACTCAGGTTCTGGCTGGAATGGCCAGTCCTCTTCAGGGCCCAGAAAGAAGGTCAAAGGGAGGGCTGGGTGGGAGAGGGCCTGTGGGGTCTCCCTATCACTGTGTGTGTCCATCCCCACCCAGTGTGCATCCCTGCCTTCGCTCACCCAGCAGCATGACTGTTTGCCAGGCACTGAGGCGGGCCTGCAGCGTGAAGCAAGAACTTCAGAGGAGAGAGTTTTGAAGTTTTCATGTATCAAAAGGTAGGGTCAACAATGGCAAAGCTGCTGACATTTAGTACAAAATATTACCTGGGAGAGTCCTCTGTGCCCTCCCCCCACCCCTCCCCCAAGCTGGACCTTGATCCTCCCGGCCAGTGAGGATGAATGCTTCGTGTGATGCTTTGTAATAAACACAATTACTTTGAAGTAGTGGTTTCCTTTAGTTCAGATCTGTGACTTGGTTCACTTGGAGAGATTAAGAGAAGCTAGCAAGTTCGGTGTTTCCTAATAGCTAGAGGCTACGAGTTAGTCTCTCTGAATCAGCTATGGTCCCTGTCCTTGTAGACTTGGGGGGAGAAGGGAGGACTTGAGAGAGGCCTACCTGGAAGAAAGGGTGGAATTTGGGCAGAAAGAGATGGGGAAAGAATCTCAGGGGAAAGAAGGCTTTGAGCAAAGTTTAGGAAGCAGATAAGAGCCTGGGGTGTTTGGAATGGCAAGGAGGCTGCTGGTGGGGTTTGTGCCGGGGTAGTATGTTCAGGCCCAGGGCCAGGGTAGTGGACTGGGGTCAGGCCAGGAAGGCATGGAGTTGAGGCCATGGAGGCCAGGCTGTCCCCAAGGCAGTTGCTGCAGGGAAGATTTCTTATGTAACCTATTTATGATGAGCAAAGAGCCCCCTAAGGCTGAGGGGACTTCTAGGCCAGAAGAGAGTGGCCAAGCTGGACAGAGGTATGGCTTTCCATTTCCTGGCCTCTGGGTGGGACTTTTTTGGTTTTGTTAATCCTCACCCGAGGACATTTTCTCCACTTTTCCTTTAGAGAGAGTGTCAAGGAAGCAGGGCTAGGAAAAGCTCCAGGCACTTGATTCCGTCTGGCATGCTTCAACATGCTCTCTGGATGTCCCCAATTTCATGTAGGCCAGGACACCAGCATCCCTGCTGTGAGTCTTAGGCAAGTCTCTTCTCTGAGCTGGCATGTTGGAGGGGGCACTCAGGGCCGCAGCATGTGGCCTTGATATCCCAAGGGGCTCTATCAATGGCTTCCCAAGGTTCAAGCCAGGCTGACAGTCTGCTGGACTTGGAGGAAAGGGCTTCTTCCTGCATGACACGGGAGGAGGCTGGCTGCCTTCTCACAGGGCCCTGGAGGAAGGGGTTCTGGGCCCTGCTTACCACTTCCTGTCTGCTCCTCCCAACGGTCCTGTCTCCTGCCGTTTTCATCAGAGCCCCATATTCAGGACAGAGATGGACACCATGGTCCCTCCCCTTGTTATAAGGGTAATGATTGTCACCTCTACCCCTAAGAGAAACAAAAATTAGCCTTGAGTCTCTAAGGTAGACTGTCTGAGTATTAGACAACACAACACACCTTGTATAAGTCAGGGCTGTCCAATCTTTCAGGGCACTGACTCTCCTGAGAATCAGAAAACAAGGAGCCTCTCCATGAAAAACACTCGTGGGTGGACACACGGTTTTGCACATGGTTTCAGAAGGTTCATGAATCCCTGAAGCTCCAGGTCCTAGCACCAGAAGTCTTGTTTAAACAGTTCTTCAGCTTGGTAGCTATTTCCCTGATCTGGGTCTGTCCTTGCAGACTGCCCGCGGGTGGGGTGGCAGTGGGTATCTGGAAGGCCCAGGAGCTAAGTCTGGATGCTGCTGCTCTAACTGCTAACCATGCCGGAGACAGACATTCTTCCTTAGACTCTTTGAGGGGCTTATTTTGGACCTGGCCAGCCCATGGCTGACCCCAGGATATCATGCCTTTCTTTCTGTAGGTTGGGGGGCAGAAAAGGGCTAATCCTGAAGCTGTGTGCATAGATCAGACAACTTTTTGCTTACTTGATATGTTTATTGTTGGTGACTTGTGGAGCAGAAAACTTTCTTCTCTGAGTGGCCTGGGGCACCTCATCTTACTTCTACACTCCACTGTGGTACAGGGAAGAGTCCTTAGGCCTGGCCAGCCCCATAGAGCCTGCCTACACCTCTTCGACTCCCACCCCCACCCCCGGTATACTGGTATGGTGAGGACATCGGACAGAGATGTCGAAAATCTCCTTTGAAACCCCTCTTTTCTCTCTAGGGCTCAAGTTCATAATCTGAGGTGGAGGGGGTTTGCTTGTGAGGCTACAAGCAGGGGACAGGGGCACAAGCAAAACCCAATTCTCAGACCTGCTTCTGTGCCTCACCCCCCACTGGGCCTTGGAGCTTAGTACCTGATTCTCCACCTGGGGTCACCAGACATTTTCTCCAGCCCCCACCAGTCCCCCAGGAGTTGGTAGGGCATAGGAAAGGGTAAGATATTGTCATCCACAGGTCCTGACCCTCTCCAAGCCCCTGCAAAACACCACACACACACACACACACACACACACACACACACGACACAGGACTGGTACCTCCCTGTGGGAGCATTAGATTTATTTCCAGTAAGGCTGAACTCTTAGGGAGATGGGGGATGCCACCACACACCCTCTGTCTAGCTGGGAAACCTGAGGTGGTGTGGTCCAGCAGCCTGGGGACCGGCCTGCTTTTCATAGATTAACGCCAGGGGGTTAGGTAGTTGACACGACTGTGGAGAGAAACAGGGGTGAGGTAGGGCCCTCCAGGGTATCCTGGGGAAAAATCAGGCTGTCCTCCCCTGGGCCACTCCCCAAAACCCACCTTCCTGCCCTCAAAGCTCTGAAAACACAGCTTCCACCCTGGTCCTCTGTGGCTCAAGAACCTTCTTCAGTGGTCCCCTATTTCCTTTGATATATTTTGTTTCTCTGTTTGATGTCCAAGCCCCTTCCTTCCAGTTTGCCTCATCTTTATCTTCCTCTGATCCCAAACCATGCACTGCATTACTCATTTTCAACCCTTTATGAACCTACTCTGGCAGGCATTAGGTAGCAGAGAAACATGGCAAGTGTTCCCGTGGGTATGCGCAGGGTGGGTGAGAGAAGGCAAGCTTTCCATCAAGAATTATAACGCAACAGTCTGTGCCATCAGATAGGGGTACACATCCAGTGACCAAATGGGGGGGGCGGTTTGAGCTGGAGAGGAGAGGCAGAGGGTCAGGGAAGACTTCAAAGATGGGACTTGTGGGTTGGGCTTTAAAGACTGAAGAGGAGTCTTTCAGGCACAGAAGGATCATCTAGGTGCGGAAATAGCACAATCGAAGATGTGAAGTGCTTGGTTGTGCTGGTGGTTTGGGTCACACCAGGAGACCGCTGAAGTGTAGGGAATGGAACTGGAGAGGCGGGAGTCGGCCAGATTATGAAGATGCCTGAATATCGTACACACTCCAGCTGAGAACACTAGCCCCAGCTCTTACCATCCCTCTGCATCCTGCAAGGCGGGGTCTTGGCTCTTTCCATCATGTTTTATTATCTGTTTGCTCTTCTGGTCCCTGCTCTTCTCCCAGGTAAACTCCACCCCTCCCCCCACCCACCCTCACCCCCGCCCCTTTGGCAGGGTCAGGGACACATTGGGTGGGACAAGCTCTCCGCTCCCTCCACCTCCAGGTGGGCTGCTCTTTGGCCTGGGAGGATCTCTCTGGAGGGAAGGAGCTCGCTCTCTCTCTCTCTGACATCTTGGGGGCTATCCATTCCCCGAGCCTTCCTTGCCAAGTCCCCAAGGCGGAGCAGGGGTGGAGCCGGAGGCGGAGGCAGCCGGAGCGGGGAAAGGCCAGGGGCGGGGCGGGGGCGGGGGCGGGGTCAGTTCCCTACCTGTACTGGGAGCCAAAGCGTCGGAAAGCATTTCTGCGAAAGAAGGAGGAAGGTGAACCCGAGGTGGGGAGGCGCATTCCCTTCTTGGGGAACCTCACTCTCTCGAAACCTCACTCCCACCCCGGGAGGCTCCATGCCGCCAGGATTACACTGCACCTTCGTCTCCACCCCGAAAGGGTTAACTTGCCAGGGACTGGAGGACAGGTGCTCCATTTGGTAGGAATTAAACATTTATTAATTTTGAAACTGTGATTTTCTTGTGGTGTATTGGAGCCAACCAATTTTTCCCAGTTCTCACAGGGGTCCGGGGCCTGTGCCTCACTCACAGGGAATCGAAAGGCAGGGGCTTCTGTCCGTAGCGATCCAGGCTGGGGTTCTGGTTGAGACAGTACTGGGGCGGGCCAGAGGGATAGGGGTGGTCCGTGAACCAGGGGGAACACGCCCCCCAACCCCACTCACTCCCCACACAGCGCTCTCTGCGCGAGATCCTGGCTATGGGGACTGGGAGACCCTGCTCTCGGCCTCTTCTCTCTCTCCCTACACCCCTTCCCGGGTTAGCTGCTCCTCCCCTCACCCTGCCGGACCCCAAGGACAGGTCAGCGCGCAGCGCTCCCTACCCGCCAGTTCTGGGTGACCTCCGGCTTCAAGTGCCGCACCGCGTAGCCGCTGAAGCTCTCGACTGCGGAGAGAGGGCGCATCTTCCGCCCAAGCACACCCTGAACGAGCCCCGCCCCACTCTTACCTGAGCCCTGTCCCTGGACTAGGCCCCGCCCACACCTGCTCCTAGCATCTGCCCAGCTAGAGCAAGCCCCGCCTCCAGACCCTGCTTCACGGGTCTCAGGACGCACCCTGGGCTCAGCCTCAGCCCCAGTGGCTCCGGGCCCTGACCTGGCTCCCACCTTGTCCCCAAGACGAGCGCCGCCTCCATGTCCCTCAATCGTCTCAGCCCTTCCCTCTCTGAGTGCTCCCCACTGCACCCCAGCTTCCCCGCTCTGTCCTTGCTGGAGCCCACCGGTGATGGCCTCCGTCGGCAGTCAGCGCTCCAGGTCCAGACTCCAGTCCTGGCGGCTCAGCTACCTCTCCCGCCCCTGGGCATTCTCCGCGCGGGATAGACTGACCCCTCTTGCTCGGACAGGGCAGCTTGAACTCGCCGGCAGAGGACACGAAATGGGACCAGTCCTCGATGGCGCGCGTGAAGCAGGGCCAGTCGACCCGGTGGACGCCCGGAGCGATGGGCACCAGCTTTCCCTCGCGGCACCTGTCACGGAGCCTCTGGCCGGTCGCGGTGATGTCCTGCCAGCGCGATGGGAGTCAGGGCCTGAGAGGTCGGTGCAGAAGCCTGGGAGGCCAACCCAAGCCACGGAGGACGGCGGCGCTGACATTTGGCTTATTTGACCAAGGGGCGCCTGAAGCCCCTGTTGGAGATGGGGACGGTCGGGGCTCCCAAGGCGGCAGCTGAGGAGGTACACGGAGTAGAGCCCAAGACTAGAGGTGCTTGGGGCTGGGTGCAAGCAGGGCCTTGGTCCCTTTCCCGGAGCAAACTCAGGGCCAGTGGCAAAGGACACTCACCAAGCACTGCAGGGGTTTATTGGGGACCCCTAGGAGTGTGAAGTAGGCGTTGTCAAAGTCATCTGAAGAAGGAAGAGAAAGGGAGAAGATGTGACTCCCGCACCAGCAGTCACAGGCCCACGCAGAAGAGGTTCGGATTACGTTGCTTTAAAATGAAAAAAAAAAAAAAAAAGTGTGTGTGTATGTGTGTGTGTATGATAACTTTAAAAATCTAAGATAAAGTATATTTATACTTAATGTCTTATAATAGAATAAACTAAAAATAGGTCAAATATTTCAATATACATATATTTAAATAAAAAAGAAACCATAGAAGTACAAGAGGAAAACATGGGTAAATTCCTTCCTAACCTTGGGGTGGGAAAGGACGTACCAGCTCTAATTCAAAATCCAGGAGCCTTAAAGAAAAGATTGAGAACTTTGGCTGCTTATTAAAATGTGTGTGTGTGTGTGAGAGAGAGAGAGAGAGAGAACAACAAAACATTAATTGAAGCAGGTGGAAGGTAATGGGTGTTCATAATATTATTCTTTCAAATTTTCTCTATGTTTGAATATGTTCATAATAAAAAGTTGATGAGCAAAATAATACATTTTTGTATTTTCAATAGTAAACAATGAAAGGCTACATTAAAAACCAAGGGTGGGTACCTGCAAGTGGGCGTGGGAGGAGGGGGAGAAGTCAGACTTGTTAAAATGCACATTACTGCAGTATTTTGAATTTTAAACCTGTGATTCTATTACTTTTATTGAAGCATATACTGACAATAAAATACATATCTAAACCAAGAGTGAGCTTTTCCTAAAAACCTAGGTTCTAAGAGAAGCCAGGAAATTATATGGTCTGACAGCTGTGTGGACCCCTCCACACAAAAATGGGGGTGGGGAGAGCCCAGCATCTGCTCCCCTGTGGAGGGGCAGGTGGAGGGCTTCACTTCACCTTTTCCATTTCCCATCTTGGCCCTGCAGAGATCTTTGTGGGACCTCGGGAGATCTCCATACAGTCTCTGACCATGAGTGGGACCAGGGTATTGTCCTGGACTCACTGTCCCCTCTTGTCCCTCTAACCACTCTGATACCAAATCCTGTTATTTTATCTCCTAAATACTTCCCCAAACCGACACTATCACTCCTAAAGACTGTGATCTCAGCCCTGGCCGGTTTGGCTCAGCGGTTAGAGGGTCAGCCTGCGGTCCGGAGAGACCAGGGTTCGGTTCCCGCTAAGGGCACGTACTTCAGTTGCAGTTTGTCCCCGGCCCTGGTTGGTCGTGCGGGTGGCAGCCATTCGATGTTTCTCTCTCTCTCTCCCTCTCTCTCTCCCTCCCACTCTATCTGTACAAAAATTGGAAAAATGTCCTCGGGTGAGGATTAAAAAAAAAAAAGACTGTGATCTCTCCCAGTATCCCAACTAGCCCTTCCCCCATTATCCACCTCTAGTTTCCCTGGGCCATTCTCCACCCAGTGGTTCTCAACCTTCATAATGCCGGGACCCTTTAATCCAGCTCCTCATGTTGTATGTGGGCGTATCTGCATGTGGGCGGACCCGCCTGGAGACGGATAGAGGAGCGGTGTCTCGGTTCCTAAGACCATCGGAAATATGTGTTTTCCGATGATCCTAGGCGACCCCTGTGAAAAGGTCGTTCAACCCCAAAGGGGTCGCGACCCACAGGTTGAGAACCACTGCTCCACCTCCTCCCCCACAGTCCTCAGACCTCTTTTCTGTTTAGTTTTCAGAGGTTCTTATTTCCCTCCTGAGAAAGTTTAGGCCCCTGAGCTCAGCATCAGGGCCTTTTCTGAGCTGTGCCCTTATCCCCAGCATCTGCTTCTCCTGCTCCCACAAACCTTTTCCTCCAGAGCTACCACACCCCAAAATCTTGTGTAGTTTTTTCCTTCCAGGCCTCCACACACGCTGTTTCCTGTAGCTGCAAGACGCTTAGTTTCCCCGTGGACCCAGCAAAGTGTCAGGCATGAAAGAGGTGCTTAATAAATGAACGTGTGTGTTCATGTGGCAACCCCATCTCCACAGCAAAGCTTCTGATTCATGAAGAGTTATCCCTGGGCCAGGTCCTCCTCTCACTCATGGGAGGCGTGAGGAGGTTTCTCTCTTCCTTTTCCACATGGAGAGATGATTGGACAGAAGTTGTTATTATTGCCTTTATTATTACTCCTTCTGCTGCAGCTACTGACCTCTGCACAGTTCTCTCTCCATTAATAATAATAATAACATCGCCAACATTATTTAGGTGCCAGACACTACTCTAAGTACTTTTCCTGCTTTATCTCACTTTAACCTCACACTCACCTTGTGAGGCAGGCCCCATGATCATCCCCATTTTACTGATGAGGAAACGGGCTCAGACCTTGCAAGGTTTCCTGCGTAGGAAGTAGCAGAGCTGGGACTAGCCCCTCGAATGCTTTCACCTGCCACTGATGGGCTTCACTCCCGGATCTGTGTGCTCCGAACCATCCATCCCTTCCCCAAGGCCCTGGGCCCCTGGGCCCCTGGGGCAGCAGGGGATGTGGCCTGACCTTTGCGGCAGTAGGTGGTGGACTGGCAGTGCTCATCAGGCAGGCAGGCCCTGACGGAGTCCATGTCCATGCGGCGCAGGCTGGGCAGGGCGGGGTGGTAGAGCTGCTGCTTCACTCCAGCCAACTGGTTTCTCTGCCGCTCCATCGGGAACAGGATGGCTGGGGACGCGTACACGTGGGCGGAGCCATCCTCCCAGGGCACCAGGTCGATGATGCGGGCCATGGCTGGGGAGCCAAGAGTACAAAGGGGTTCACCCTGGGCTTAGGCCAGCCAGATGCCCCTCTATGTGGGAACACGACCTTGGCCAGTGCTGATTGATCTACTGGTCCGACATTTATTGAGCACCTACTGTGTGCCAGATCCTGCTTTTTCAGGGACATTCAGATGACATGACACACAGAGGATGTGCTAAGGGCTTTGACCGAGGTCAGGACAGGGTGCGTATATCTGGGGAGGCTGGGATTGGCCTAAAAGAGGTGACATTTGAGTCTATTCTTAAATAATGAGCAGGAAACAGCAGCAGCAGCAGGTGGGTTCAGATTTAGCTCAAAATGGTAACTAAGTATGGACTTTTGGTCTTGGCTAAGGTCTCTGGCATTTAGTCAAAATCCTACCGGGAGACAAAAATGTTTTAAAGAAAGAGAGAGACACGATAGATACAAACTAGAAAGACATCGCTGGCCAGGCAGTGTCTCCTTCTATAAAGCAGGTATGCCCACCCAGCCTGTGTGGCTCAGTGGATTGAGTGTCATCCTGTGGATTGAGCAGTCCAGGTTCAATCCCCAGTAGGGGGAGTGGAGGAGGCAGTTGATTGATGTTTTTCTCATATAGATGTTTCTATCTCTCTCTCTCTTTCCCTTCCTCTCTCTCTAAAAAATCAATAAAAACATATTAAAAATAAAATAATAAAGGGCAGGTATTGCCCTGGCCAGTTTTGCTCAGTGGTTAGAGCGTCTGCCTGCGGTCCAGAGAGACCCGGGTTCGGTTCCCGCTAAGGGCGCGTACCTCGGTTGCAGTTTGTCCCCGGCCCTGGTTGAGTCGTGTGGGAGGCAGCCACTCGATGTGTCCCTTTCACGTCGATGTTTCTCTCTCTCTCTCTCTTCCACTCTCTCCTTCCCACTCTAAAAAAAAAAAAGCAGGTATTCCTAGGAGCCATTCAGCCATTTCAACTTTAGTGAGAATTTGTTGACTCAGCTTGTTTGAAAGGGAGAAATGGAAGTGGGTGGTAGGTGGGCAGGAGGTAAGGACCTGGGGCCATGGGACCTAGGGCCATGAAGGAGAAGGAAGAGGGCACAGAGGATGGGCCTGCAGGGGGAGGGACAGGGAGTGGAGCAGGGAGAGGAGAGAAAGGAGGACTCCCTGCTCCTGACCCACTGACAGCGGCTACCTGATCTGCAAGGCACATACCTTAGGTGCACAGGCTTATAAAGATGTTCTGTTCTTCCAGCTGCTCTGTGGGGAGAAGAGGCAGGGAGATGTGCCAAGCCCCAGGCCTTGTGAGACAGTAGGAGAATAAAGAATGTTCTGCAGGGACAATGCCCTTTGCAGCCTGATTGTGAGGCATCCACTCCTCGGCAACCCTGGCAACCAACCACAGGCTCTGGGGAGAAGAGCCCGCTGCCCGGAGTCCTGTACACCCCCCATCCATTTCAGCCTTCCTGAAGGCTGCTGTCTCCTGGGCCAGGCTCCTGGCCAGGGCAGGTTGTGTGACCTTGGACTAGTTACTGTCTCTCTCTGGAACTCAAAGCTCCCATCTGTGTTAAGCAAGGGCCCTAGGCCCTGCCATGAGGGGTGTCTGTGATCTGGGAGGGCCCTCCCCCCACTGCAGACCTCAGGGAAGAGGGCACTGTTCTGCCTGCCCGCCCATGGGGTTCCAGGGGTGGAGATTAGTGGTGGCCAGTATCCAGGGTCAGCGTAAGAGGATCAGGGAGAGTGGTGGCCTCAGCAGGACAGGGATTAGCAGGTGATACATCATCCCCAGCCCCTTGCAGGCCTGCAGCCTCCCTTCCTCCTCAGAAAGCAAGGTCATGAGTGTCTAAGCCCAGCACCCTGAAGCCCTGGGGCCTGCCCACCACCAATGTCACAACTATTGGAGAGAAACGCTCAGGCGAGGGAACCCTGGAAGAGCCTAACCTATTTGCATATATTGGCACGTGCTTTGCATAAATCTGCCCAGGTGCTGAGCCTGTGAGATCACATAGGATTTGGCTCCCTGGTTGCCCTTCCTGCACCATACAGCCCCAGGGCAGCATCCCCAAGTCCAGCAGCTCACAGAAAACTCTCTCAGAGTTGACTCAATTTACCCTTCCCATTTATTTTTTAACTCTCTTAAAGCTGTAAAATATAACAAAATACAGAAAGTGCATCAATAATATAACTAATATTTTATAAAGTAAGATCCCATGTACATAACTACCACTCAAGTCAAGACATGGGGTAATACTTTGCAAAACAGTTTAGCACTATGTTAAAAAGTGAAACATAAATTGACCATATGAACCAACAATTTTACCTCTAGGAATTTTCCCAAGAGAAACGATATGTCCACACAGGCTTGGATGCAAATGTTCTGGCAGGATTCTATATAGTGGCCAAAAGTGGAAAGAACCCAAGTGTCCATTGAGCGGTGAACAGATAAACAGACTGTGGTATAGCTGTACTAAGCTCCTTCCAGCCTCAGGACATTGACCTTTGCAATGTGCTCTGCCTGGAACACCATTCACTCAGATCCCGCTTTTCATCTCAGCTCAAAGCCCTACCTCTTCACAGAGACCCGCCAGCCCTACTCCAGCCCTACCACACACATTTCTGCCCTTTCGTTTCTTTCATGGAATCAGCATAATTTGCAATATTTCTTTATTCATCCTCAATCTGTTTTACTTCTACCTCCATTGAATAGTAGCTTCATAAGGTCAGGGCCCATGCCTATCTTGTTAATGTGCCAAGGTTGGCACTCTGTTGAACACAGGAAGAACTCAAGAAATGTTGTGGATAATCAAGTCAAGTTCCTGCCCCTTTGCTGAACATCCCTCTACGCCACCTCCCACCCAGGTCCTGCCACCTCACTGAGCCCCTCACTGGGCCTCTGTCGCTCTTGGCCTCTTCCTCTAGATCTCTGTTTCCCCTCTAGGGTCTGACCTCAGTTCAGGGAGTCAGCTCACATGTAGTCAGTCACCCACGAGTCCTTGGATTCTTCCTAAAGACCCAGCCCTGGGACCACAGCCATTCTGGCAGAGCCCAAGGCAGGGGCTGCTGAGGCCCCGGCCACACTGCTGAGGACTCCAGACCAGAGAGAATCCGCCTGAGTCCGCCTTGGGGCTGGGTAGCTGGCGTGTACTGCTATTGCTGACTGAGAGTTACAAGCCCCTGCTGCTCGAGGAGTCTCCCAGAATGACACAGGGACTCCAAGCTGTCATCCTTCCATCAGACATTCTGTAGCTTGGCCAAGGTATGTGGGGAGCCTGGCCCGTGGTACCTCGGCAGATCCTCCGGCAACTCATGGTGCCCAAACCTGGGCCACCTGGCGCTCCTTCCCTGGGCCCCAGATGCCTACTGGTTTCTAGGGCGTTGCTGTTGGCTCCCTGGGCATCACCCTCCTCTCATCCACCACCATCTCCCCACCCCTGTTTGGCACCTGCTAATCCTTTGCACAAGGCCAATTAATCCCCCTGTATTTGAGAGGCCAGCTGTGACTGGCAGGGAGAAGGCAATTCCCGGCTGGTGGTCCGTATCTGAGCAGGTAACTCGGGATGAGGTGGCGGCTCGGTGGCGGTGGGACTGCTGATGGACTCCCATGCTCTCCTGCTAGCAAGGCGTCTAGACATGGAGAATGGGGCCAGGCTGACAACCGCAGGCTCCCTCCCCCCTCCCTCCCGGTGCTGCGCAAACCTTAGTGTGTACTCCGATCTATGCGGCAGCATGTGAAATGCAGAGGTCAGGCCCCGCAGAGGGTTTGTATTTTTACCAGCTCCCCAGGAGATCTGAAAGGCTGTTGTCCTGGGCTGCCTCTCTCAGGTCCCCCTTCCTACCTGAGCCACTTTCATCAAATGGAGTTGGCAGGGACATGGCTGAAGTATAGGAGGGACCTGCAAACGTTTCCATGTAGGAGGGAATGGCTGAGTCTAGGGAAGAAGAAAAACTGGGAGTGTGAAGGCTTCCTTGTCATTTCCAGAAGGTTCAGAAACTTAAGTCGCAGTAGCTGACTGCGGAGACAGGGTCTGCAGGACTGGCCTGCAGAAGAAGCAGATGTCGGTACCACTGGGGGACACGTGGGACACCTGGAGCCAGGCAGACCTAAGTGCGAACTCAGCATTGCCACTCACTGGCTGTGTTACTTTGGGCCAGGCTACTGACCTCTCTGTGCTTCCATTTCCTTTGCTATAAAGTGGTGATGACAACACTTATTTTTACAGGGCCTGGCGGGAGGTGGTGAGAACGAGGGTGAGTGTGAACACTCTCCCTTGTGAGGCTGCTTATGGCTGGCTGGGGTCGGGGGAATCCACCATCCTAGCATGTGACCTGGGGTTCTTCTGACCTTGGTAATCACTGTGTCTCCATCCCAACAGGAAGATGGATGACCAGAGGGGTCATGTCTGGCCCAAGTTCACCTTTTTGGAGACAGAGTTGAGGCTCTGTCACCCCCCACAGCCTCTCACAGGGGAAGCTGGGCTGCTGAGGCCGGAGTGGGGACAGAAGTCAGAGCTGTGAGAAGAAGGGAAGGCAGCGTGGCCACAGGCTGCAGGGAGCTGGGCCCTGTGCTTGCTCTCTCAGCCTAGGGCCAGGGTCCTGCTGGGGAAGGGGCAGAGGAGCCCTCTAACAACACCTGGGCTGCCCAAGGCTGGGGGCGGAGCACACCATGTCGAGCATTGCCCCAAAAGGGACCTTTCTGGGCCAACAGTTGGCGCACACTGACCTGTGTGGTGCCCGCTGGGCCAGGCCATCCTGTAGGAATCTAATCATGAGGGCAAGGGCTCCCCATTCCCCAAAAACAAATCATGCCAGAAACTGAACCCATATAAGTAAGGTAGGGCTGAAATATCACAGTAAACCCTGAAAAGGGGGCTTAACTGTCATTTTACCTTAAAATATTAAATCATGAAAATAGGTTAATTTTGTCTATATTAAAACAGATTTTCTGCCCTGGCCGGTTTGGCTCAGTGGTTAGAGCATTGGCCTGCAGACCAATGAGTCACGGGTTCGATTCCAGCCAAGGGCACATACCTCAGTTGCAGTTCGTCCCCAGCCCTGGCCGGGGTCATGAGGAAGGCAGCCACTCGATGTCTCACTCTCACATCGATGTCTCTCTCTCTCTCTCTCTCTCTCTCTCTCTCTCTCTCTCTCTCCCCCCCCCCCACTCTGAAGATAAGTAGAAAAATATTCTCAGGCGAGGATAAAACAAAACAAAACAAAAAAACAAAAAGAAAAACAGATTTTCCATTTACATATTACTTATAATGTATTCATAAAAGTTTGCAAGGGGGATTATACCGAACATAATATTTCACAAGCATTTTTACTTGATTCCAAATAATAGTCACAGCCAACACTAACTAAGCTTCCAGTGTGTGCTAGTCACTGTTCTTACCAGTTTATCTCATCCTTAAATCACCCCTACAAAGTAGGTACTTTTACTATCCCATTTTACAGACAAACAAACTGAGGAACAAAGAGTTTAACTGATTTGCTCACAACTGGAGTCCAGAGCATGTGCACGTTCCCATGTTAGTTCAGATAGAGCCATAATATTCCATTATTGAATGCAGTGAAATGTATTTAATGTGTCCCTCTTACAGGGGAACAGTTAGGTACTTTCCAATAGCCAGTCTCCTACTGACAGATGTTTGAATGTTTTTCATCTTTTGCTATAAGACTGTTGTGATCAGCCTCTTTATACACATGTAGATTTGAGTATTTTTACTTGGAGATACAATTGCAGAAATATTTTAAAATATGAGAGAAAAGGGAAATGTGTAATCCACACAAGTGGCCCCCAAATGGTGGGAACAACTGTGAGCACTCTGGGGAGGCCTAAGGACTCTGCCCTACAGGTGTCAGGATGTTGGGCTGGGTCCAGAGGGTGCTGCCTCAGCCCCCAGGGACCCCTCAGAAGACCAAGATGGAGGAGGAGGAGGGGGCAGAACCGGAGCCAGAGCTTGGCCTGGAGGCAGAGCTGGAACCAGCGCCGGAGCCTGACACAGCCCCCCAGGAGGCCAAGCTAGAAGAGGAGTGCCTGGTAAGAAGTGAGGGTGAGGGAGTAAATATTTTACATGCTGGGGAGTAAATATTTTAGGCTTTGTGGGTCATGCTATCTCTGTTAATCACTTAACTCTGTCACTGGCATGTGAAAATAGCCACAGACAATAAATGAGCATAGCTGTGTTCTAATAAAACTTTATTTACAAAATGAGCAGCAGGCTGAATTTGGCCCATGGGCCATTGTTTGCCAACCTCTGTGCTTTAGAACAGTGCATGGACTGTTTGTTACCAGTCCATGATGAGATTAGAAGCTTGCTAGAATGTAAATCTACTATGTAACTAAGCATACTGCTTAGTTTATCAGAATTTGTTTTGCAGTAAGACTTTCTCAGTGAAGGAAGTGTGTTGATAAACATTATGGTGCAAACTACCTATTCAGTGTGGACCAGTAGCAGTTTGCAGACTGACACTGGTTCATGGACCACACTTGGAGCAGCCCTACTCTAGAACTTACCTTTGAACACATCAAAACTTTCCAGTCTGCGTCTCATTCATCCAGGAGCCTGACGGGAACTAATTCAGAAGCTAAATTAAACAGATTTGATTTTGCTTCTGATGGACTTCAGGCCCCCTGTGCAGTGCTGGGAGCATAATGATGAATATGGCATTGCCCTGGAGGTCAGCAGACAAGCACCTGTCCAGGCATTCTGCAAGGAGACAGAGTGATGAGGAAAAGTGGTGAGCTCCAACACTGGCCTCAGCTCACCCTCTGGGAGGGCCAAATAGGTGCATCAGACTGAGGACAATGGGAGCGCAGAATAGGGAGAGTCATCTTCTCTTTGGAGATTGGAAGCAGGCAAGTGAGTACTTCCTGGACACTGTGGCCGGGCTGAATTGCACCTGGCGGAGATGAAGAGGTGGAGCACTCCCAGGACAGAAAGGCTATTACTGGAGTAGTGCAGGCTGTGTTTAGGAAACAGTAAGTTGCCCAGGTACAGGACTTGTGTGTCTAAGTGTTTGCATGTGCACACATGTGTATGTACATAGAGGTGTACTCTGTGTGTCCTTAGTGGAATGTTTGTACATGCAGGCGTGTTTTCAAATCAGGTGTACCTGACTACATGCATGCACTTACATGTATATGTGTGTACACACATGTGCATACATAAATATGGGTGTACACACCAGTGTGTCTATAGTTCTGTGTGCATGGTGGACGCTAGTGCATATGCATGTGTACATGCAAATGTTTCTGAATCTGTGAATGTATTTACGTGTTTATGCATGTATGCATGTTTGTGTGTCTGTGCAGTATGCTCAAGTATTTGATTTTGTGTTGATGCACATATGAAATGTGTCAGGGTACGTAACACAACTATATATGTACATCCGTTTTGTGTCTTGTATGTGCACACACATGTTTGGGCACATGTGCATATACATGTATATATACATTGCATGTACATGTGTATAAACACACACATATACAAATGTTTGTGTCTCCATTTGTATACAAGTGTGGTCATGTATGTCTGTGCCTGTAAGTATATGTGAGAGTGAGTGTGCACAGCTCATGTCTAGGTCTGCCTTTGTTGTACATGCACATATGTGCATGTAGCAGTAGAAGGTGCTACTGCAGAAGCAGATGAGAGGCAGGCGGCAGCGGCTGAACTGCACCGCCTGCTGGAGGGACATGGAAGGTTTGGCCCTAAAGGAGAGGAAAAGCCCTGACTGGGGCTGGGTGGGCAGTGGGATCCTCTCACCTCCCTCTGCCCCTCAGCTTGCTGCAAGGCTTCGTAACTTTCTATAACTCCCCCCACTCTTCCCAGGCCACTGACTTGGGGAAGCTTCCTGGGTGATGTGATAGGCCTGGGGACCACCTTGCGGGGGGCTGTGAGGGCCCAGATCTGGATGAGAGGTCTGTGGGGCTGGGAGGAAGGGAGGGTCCCAGGTGGAAGGTGAGGCCACCAGGATTTACAGAGACGGTTATGAGAATAGAATTGTTTGGTCCTGTGGGGGGTGGAAGGGTCCCTTATGGGTGGGTCTGAACCAGAGTGAGCTCTCTGAGGGCTCACATGGTCCTTTTTGAACCCTCCAGCCACCAGAGGAGTCATTCGAAGGGGAGGAAGGAGCTGTGGCTGACCCGAGCCCTGAGGGTGAGTGCTAGAAGCCCAGGCTCGAAGGGCCAGCGGTGGGAAGGGCTGTGTTCTCCCCTCGGGCCTGATAGAGGAACGGGGAGGCCCATTCACAGGGAGGCTCA
The DNA here is from genome assembly GCF_014108415.1 of Molossus molossus. NCBI lineage: Eukaryota > Metazoa > Chordata > Mammalia > Chiroptera > Molossidae > Molossus > Molossus molossus. The sequence goes on from NW_023425357.1 coordinate 42,024,187, forward strand.
GAGAAGCTAAGGGCGGGCTCCTGGGGAACTTTCAGCTGCGCTGAGCTGGAATCCCAGCCTCCTGACCCCTTTGGGGTTCTCCCCACTCCCTGCCTGACTTGACCACCCTACATGGTAGAAACGGACTCTCCGAGTGTCCAGATCTAAAGCGTGAGGGACTCTTTTCCAGAGACCCAGAAGGCCGCCTCTCCTCCGCCCACGTCCCCCCAGGCCCAGCTTGCTGTGGTCCCTGGAGTGAACAGGTACGGTACCACATCCCCTCTCCTGAGGGCCGGGCCCACCCAAACTGGGGCGCCATTAGCAGGGGGGCCCACACTGCTGTCAGGCCCACCATCACTCCCAGGCCAAGTTTGGGCCATTTTGGGAACTGGCTGAATGAAGAAAGCCTCAGGCAGTGGGTGGGGATCTCCTGGGCCAATGTGACCAGGAGCAGTGAAAGGTGGGGCCAGAGGGTTCTCAGTGCCTGGATGGAGTCAGGTCCAAAGTGGCAGAGGTTCCGACGTCCCCAGGATACCAGAAATCCAGACTTTTACGTAAAATCTCCTGGTTGGCTCAGATATTACCCAAGTGAGCACATCTGTGGCTGGGGCTGGCCCAGGCAGTGAGCCTGTGACCCGCATCTTTAGAAGGACCAGTCTCAGCCACGAGGAGACACCCTCCAGGAAACCCTCAACCCTTCTGCAGCACAAGGCATGTGCCAAGTGCAGGATGGGGACCCCTGGAGCCAGGCTAAGGGGCAGCCAGGATGATGGAGAGAACTTGGTTGCTCTCAAGCATCTGATAGAGGTGGGCTCAGGATGGCACGGGGCATTCTTGCCTCACAAAGAGTTGGTGTCTCCACTTTCCAGAGAGGGACACAGGCTTGGGGGAGATGATGTGTCTGAAGTCTCACAGTGGGGAGACAGAGGTGTGCAATTCCAACTAGTTGCTTCAGGTTGAAAAAACCAAGATCTTGAGTTGTGGCCGGCCACTCTGACTGCGCTGGGGCTGGGGAGGTTGAGGGTGGGCACCATCTGTCCCTCTGCAGTCCCAGGGCCTGGGTGCTGACCTGGCTCAGGAGGGGCATGGAGAAGGTTGTCCCACAGCCTGTCCACAGTGGCCGTCCAGCCCAGAGCACTGCGATCAGCTTGGAGGGCCCGGATCAGGTACTGCTGGGGCTGGGAGCTGCAGAGGGTTGGGTGCAGAAGGGGCTGTGGGAGGCTGGTGCACCTGGGCTCTCTGCCTGTGCCTGTCTGTCTGTCTGTCCCCATAGGCAAGAGCACAGATCCTTGGGCACTGCAGCACTGGGGTCTCAGGTAAGGCCATAGGGTAGGATGGCTTTACAGGGGTGGGGCTGAGGGGAGATGGGCATGGGTCTTGCTCCTGGGGAGAGTCCACAGGGCTGAGTTTTATTGGACTGGCCCCAGATTCAAACATGGTTTCAAACTGGGCTGAGTAGGGGTCTGGGCAGGCCTCTTGCTACTGACCACCATACTTTCTCTGCAGATGGATCCAGTGAGGCCTCCAGGGCAAAGGACACTGGGTGAGTCCCCGTCCCTGAGCGCTGCTTTGGGAGCCTCTGAGCCTCATCTGTAGTGTGTGTGGTGGGGGGAGCAGTGTACACAGAGCCTCGGGTGCTGTATTTAAGAGCAGAGTCCGCTACCACCTCAGTGTGACCTTGGACATGCCTTTTATCTCTTCCGGACCTCACTTTTCTCATCCAGAAAATGGGGCTATGGGTCTTGTGCTGCCCATGGTTTGGTGTTGACTACTGGGATCTCCCCAGGTGGGGGCCACGTTCTGAGGATGGGAGGAGGTATGGATGATCTCCTCACAGAGGGGCTCTGTGTAGGTGGATGCTGTGTGGAGCCCAGAGGCAGAGCCTGGGCCACCATGGGGGACATTCGGGTTGGCCTCATAGTTGTCAACAGCTTTAAACAGAGGTGATTGAGGCGGGTGGCTGCCTTGTCATTCAGGGTGGCAGGCTGGGTGAGGACTATGACAAAGGGTGGAGCATGTGTCCTTCTCCAGGGAGTGGCCCTGCTCTGTAGGGTTAGAGTGTGGGCCCAGGATTGCCAAATTCTCCACTTTTCAAGAGAAGCTAGAAAATATAAATACCATGAGATTTCATTTATATGTAAAATCTAAAGAACAAAATAAGTGAATAAACAAAACAGAAACAGACACATAGATACAGAGAATACACTGAAGGTTGTCAGAGGGGAGGAGATTGGGGGATTTATTGAAAAAATAAAATGAAGAGATTAAGTACATTTAGTCATTTATTACTCCAGTTCGCTCTCTCTCTCTTTTTTTTTTGGTCCCCTGGAAGCTAGGTCAGGGGTCCTCAGGGCCACTCAGCTGACTCATGGGATTGGAAAGTGATTTAGGGTGAAGGCACCCAGATGACTTGCCAGCTTTCTCACGGGCCATACCTGGTGGTGGTGGTGGTGGTGGGGGGGGGGGCTGGGTTCCCCTGGGAGCATGGAGCTTCCCTAAGGAGAGGGTCTGCTTGGAGGGCTGTCTGGGGTCAAGCACTTGCCCTGGGGCAGCTCTGTGCTTTGCGGGGCCCAGTGCAAAACGAAAACTCAGGACTCCTTTTAAAAAGTGTTAAGAATTTAAGACTATGCTAACAGAGCATTCAGTAAAAACAGGCCTTCTAGGTGTAGGGCCCTGTGTGACTGCTTTGATCACAGACCTGCCTGTCCCGGTCACAGGGAGCCCACTGCCCCGAGCAGCCTCTGCTCCTCACCTGCTGCCCAGGAGGCCGAGGCTGGGCCCGTGGTTCCGGAGCCTGGTCAGCCCTGGATCAGAATTTGAGGTTGGCAGGTTTCCCCCACCACTTGAGGTCCATGGAGAGTATCCAATACAAGGCCCCCAGAATGAGAGCCGAGGGCAGGGGGGGCTAGGCCAGGCCTGAGACCCCAGCCGGTGGTCAGGACAGTATGGCTGGCCACTCCTCAGGCCGCCCGGCTGACCACCGGCCCCTCTGCAGGCCTGGGCCCTGGCTGCTCAGGTGGTTTGAGCAGAACCTGGAGAAAGTGCTGCCTCAGCCTCCAAAAACTTCAGAGGTAAGTGGACAAAAAGGGGAAGCAGGAAGCTGACCACCTGGGAGGGTTTCTGGGGGTCTCAGGAAGGGGTGCCTACTCTAGCAGTCTGTCCCCACACCCCTCTCTGAGACCCACGGAGGGGGTGCGCTCCCTGGAGGGTCCTTGATGGGGGGAGTGACTGCCGGAGGCACAGGGGACTCATGGGAAGGACGGGCCAGCACACGGCTGGCCAGGGGCGGGAGTGCTCCGGGCTTGCGTTGCTTCCTGACCTCTCTTCCTGCTATGACCCAGGGCTGCAGAGACGAGCCTGCAGATGCTGCCTTGGGCCCAGGTACAGGGAGAGGACCTGGGAAAGGGCTGCTTGAGATGGTCACAGGCTGGGCTGGGGTACAATTGGGGCATGAGGGATGCCAGGGGAGGACCTTAGCCCTAACCCAGGCTAGGAAGGGGTTAAGGGCTTGCTGGGAGTGGTCTATTGTGGGGGAGCACTAGAACCCTCTCCCCAGTCCAGGCTGGGAAGCCAAGTGGCCTGGGACAGCTTTGTGAGGTCTTGGACAAGTTCCTTCTGCTCCCTGGGCCTCACTCCCATGTCTGTCTGATGATAGGGGTGGCTGGGTGATCCCAGGGGGCTTCCCACTCATGTTTGCCCTTTAAATTTGGTCCCCTGTGCCCTTAAGGGGTCAATGGAACTTTGCCATGTCATCTTAGTCTCCTACTCTCCCTGCTGCTTAGAACCCCCGGGACGCCCCTTGGAAATGGAGCCCATGCTGCAGGCCCCAGAAAGTCAGCCCCTGCCCACTCCCAGCCCCCCCGAGCCTGAGGAGGAGCTGACTGCAGAGCCCCAGCCTGGCTTCCAGGCTTCCTCCCTGACCCCGCCTAGGGGTCCTGCCAGGTAAGCCCCCCAAACTGAACGCCACACCTCTCATGGGGGCACAGCCCAACACCCAACCTTCATCGAACTCTTTTTTAAATTATAAAAGTAAAACATGCCCCTAGGAGAATATCCAAAGGGGTTTCCAGAGCCCCTTCCCAGGGCAACCCCACCAGCAGCTTCTCAGCCTTCCCAAGATTTTTCTAGGCACAAATTTGTGAGTACGTTTCATTTTTAAATACATCCACCTGACAATAGCAAACTGTATGTACTGTTCTGTACCTTGCTTTTTCCACCCAAAAATGTCTCTTTGAGGTGGTTTTATACATCTAGGTCTGCTTCATTCTTTCTATGGCTGCATAGTACTTTGTTATATGGACGTACCAGATTTTATTTAACCATGTGGTAGAGTTAGGTTTGTTTTCACTCTTTAGCTGCAAGCAATAGCCTTGTACAGGCATCATTTCGCCACATGCAAGTAAATGTGTAGGGTAAATCTGTAGGAAACAACGTTGCTGGGCTAAAGGATACATGCGTTTAAAATTGGGATAGGTACTGAAAAGTTCCCACCCTGGCAGTGGGAGAGGGGCCTGAAACGCACCTCCAGGGGTAGAGTGGAGGGTGGCAGGAGCCTGAGCTATCTGCTGGGGTCTGAGCAGTAGCCAGAGATATGCCTAAGGAGGCCAGGAAGGGGGACAATGGTCTTTGGGGTTGAGGACCTGGGTTCTGGTCTGCCTTCTGGTGGGTTGCTGTCTGCCTTGAGTGGGTGGGGGATCAGACTCTGGTGTCACTTTCCCACCTGGACATGGCCATTCTCTCCCATCCACAGGTTGGTGGTGTGGCTCCTACATAGACTGGAGATGGCCCTGCCGCAGCCAGTGCTCCGGGGGAAGGCTGGAGAGCCGGTGGGTGTTGGACTATGGGAGTGAGGGCCCTGGATGAGGGGGTAGGAGGGGTCTTAGGAGCACAGGTAAAAGTGGGATGGTTGACCTGTGTCTCAGGGGGACAGTCATACAGAAGGAAGAAAGGAGCCTGCAGTGGGATCCCAGCCCACCCAGCCAGCCTATCTCAGGGCTGAAGCACCGTGCCCCAGGGCTGCCTGCCTGCCAGGAGGTCGCAGTCCGTGGGGGAGGTGCTACCGTGGGGGAGGTGCTACCGTGGGTGGGGGAGAGGGTGTGGGCGCAGAGGAGAGCCTCCTGGGGGCCTGAGGAAGGCTTTCCAGTGGAAGTGGCCAGCAAGCCGAGACCTGTGGGAGGAGCAGGGAGTGGGTGGGTGACAGTGATGCAGGTGGTTAGGACAGGGCCCTCCAGGCAGAGGACCAGCATGTGCAAAGTCCCAGAGATAGAGGACTGGAATGTCCTGGGAAGAAGTAGGGCTCTAAGGAGCCAGTGGCTCTGTGTGCCTTCCTGACAACCTAGCACTCCAGCGTAGGTGGGTGTGGGGAGCACGTCCTCTGTCACCTCTTCCTCTCCAAGAACCTGGCCACTGGCCCTTCTCTCTTGGACAATTGGACATCTTCATAGAAGCACCTGGAACTGGGGGTGGGAGGCCTGGATTCCAGTCCTGCTGCAGTGGGGGGTGGGCAGGGCCCGCCCTGCAGGTGAGCCCTCGGGCTCCGGGCTCCGTGTTCATAAGGCCTCTGGGGTGGCAGGGAGCGTAGCTTTGGAGTTTTCTGAGAAAAGGAAAGGGGGCCTGGTGGCCGAAATGATTAGTCAGTGAAGATGCCCTTACAGCCTGGCCAGTTTTGTTCAGTGGTTAGAGCATTGGCCCGTGAACCAAAGGGTCTTGGGTTCAATTCTCAGTCAAGGGCACTTACCTGGGTTGCAGGTTTGATTCCTGACTCCAGTTGGGGTCGGGTGGGAGGCAACCAATCGATGTGTCTCTCACATTGATGTTTCTGTCTCTCTCTCGCTGTCTCCCTCCCTCCCTTCCACTCTATCTAAAAATCAATGGGAAAATATCCTCGGGTGAGAATTAACAACAACAACAAAAAAGATGCCCTTACAGAGAGCACCCCCCCCCCCCAGGAGGAGGTAGGGGCAGGGAAGGTGCGGTGGGCAGGGCCTTTGTGCAGAGGGAGCTTTGACAGCCCTCCAGGGTCTTTCACACACAGAGCACCGAAGAGAGGGCGCGGGGCGGGCAGCCCCAGCAAAGGCGCGGAGGGGGTCAGAGCAGCGAGCCATCCTGGAGGGAGGGTGACTGGAGCAGAGTGTGACCTCAGAGGCAGGAGAGGGAGAAGCAGGGCAGGTGGAGCCCAATGCCAGGGGACCATGTGGGGGTCCTAGCAGGGGGGAGGGTGAGCCTCTTGCCCCATGTGCTGGGGGAGCCCGTTGAAACCGGGAAGGAGGCCGCAGCAGTTTTCCCCTTTCTCTCCGCTCAGGAGCCTAACCCGCCTGTGCTGTGTGACGTGCAGACCAGTAAGTGACACTTCGGTGGGTCCTCGTGTGCGTCTGAGCAAACATGGGCAGTGGGCTGTCCCCTGCCAGGGGGCACAGTCAGGGTCTTTTAACCAGGAGCTGAGGGAACCCCTCTCAGGTCGGCCTGGTCAGGTAACCAGAGCGGCCTAGAGCCGATGGTGGCGGAGGCCCATGCTGGAGGCTGGGCAGAGGACTTGGCCTGCCTTTTGGCTTCCATTCAAAGGCAGTTTCAAGGCCAAGTCGGTGGAGCCCCTCTCCTGGTGGAACACTCAGGGAGAGCTCCCCATGCCCCTGCCAGCTGGGCCAAAGGGTTTGGCAGAGTGGCTGGTTGAGGGTGAGGGGAGATGAACAGGGAACTGGATCCTGTAGACTCCTGGGGCTGGGAGGGCACCCCCTCACCTGTGGCCAGGCTGGGCAGGTGAGTGTGTTGCTGTTTATCCCAAACCTGCCTCAGGACTGGGGGACAGACGGAGGCCAGAAGGGGCGGGCTAGGGTCCCACATCTGCTCTTCTTTCATTTCATGGCCTCGGGAAAGGCATGTGGTGGACAGGGCATTCATTCATTCATTCATTCATTCATTCATTCATTCCCTCCCTCCCTCCCAAACATGGAGGGCCTGCTGAGTGCCAGGCCTGTGATGAGCACTAGAAGTGGGCAAAGCTGAGTTCAGGCCCTGAGGGTGGTGGCCCTATTCCACCCTGGACATGGCTGCTTCTCACTGTGTCTGTGAGGCTGCGGCCAACCCCAGTCCCATTAGGCCGGTGGTGACCTTTACGAGAATTCGGAGGCTGGGGACGGCCACTGTGTCCTGGGGCACACACAGGCCAGCTGACTGGAGCTTGGGTCTGACAGAGGCTTGGGAGGCAATGGGGTCTGTGTGATTGTGACGACACTGGGAGAGGATGGCTTCAGAGTGGGGCTCATCTGGCCACCCTAAGGGACACAGAACATGGGTCCTCATGGCGGTTGGGGCAGGCATTGCCATACCCAAGGTCACAGGGCAGTTCTCATGGAGTGGAGACTAGAGTCCACTTGACATGGCAGCGGTTTCTCAGTCAGGCTGAAGTTAAGGGAATGGCAAACGTTCCTTGGGTCAGAGACCTCTCCAGGGGTTGCTGAGAGATTTGAGGATGGAGCCCCTGGCCCCTCTTAACCTTCTCTCTGCTCCTCTGGAGGGAGGCAGGATTCTTGGCCAGCTGTGGACAGGGCCTCCCTGGGTGCTGGAGCGTGGGGGTCAGGGGTCAGCGATGGGCACTGAGGAAGCAAGGGGGCAACTCCACACCCCTTCCAGGATCCAGGCGCTAGCTTCCCGGGCTGCATAACCCAGGCCCACAGACTGGGTGCCTTCAAACAGCAGAGGTGTGTTCGCCCACAGTCAGCCAGGAGGCCAAGGTCAAAGTGCTGGAGGAGCTGGTTCCCCCTGGGCTCTGCGGGAGATGCCCTCATGCTTCCCCCCGCTTCTGGCGGCTTCGGCAGTTCTCCCCCCTGCCCCTGCAAGCTGGGCTTCCAGCCGCCTCCCGCCTCTGCCCCTCTGCCATTTCCTCCGTCTCTCACATCTCCCTCTTTTTCTCTTGTAAAGATACTTACTGGTCATAGGATGTAGGGCTCACCCTAAGTCCAGGATGATTTCATCTTGAGATTCTTAACTAATGACATCTGTAAAGACCCTATTTCCAAACAAGGTCACATTCACAGGTAACAGGAGTTAGGACTTGAGTATGTTTTGGGGGGACACTATTTAATCCAATACACAGGGTGATCCTGGGGGACTGGGGGATGAGTGCCCCCGCCCCCCACCCCATCCCCCCAGCCTCCCCAGCCTTCACTGGCTCAGACACTCACTCACTCAGCCCTCCGCCTGCCCACCTCGCCACCCACCCTCTGTCTCCTCCTCTGTTCCAGGGGCGGCAGCAGCTGGGGACCTCTGAAACAAGGGAGAAGGGAGCCTGGGAGAGCACAGATGGGCAAACGGACAGATGGAAGGAAGGAAGGGTGTCCTGAAGAGAAGACCTGCAGGGGAGGGGGCTGTTGACACCCCCCCCCCCTTGAACAGTGACCCCTGTCCCTCCTCACACTCCCAGGCAGGGCGAGGGGGAATCAGAGTCCCTTCTGCCATCCCAGAGCTGCCTCTCGGGGACCAAAGCCAGCCCCTGTCCACCAGAGCAAGGGGAAGGTCCCCTGGGGCAGCCTGGGGCATTGAGGCTGGACACCAGGAGGACTGCCCCCCAGAAGGCTGGCAAAGCCCACGAAGGACTTTGAGAGGACACACCTCACAGCCCTCAGCATGGTGCCCGCCACATGGCTGGCGGGTGTCCCCATGGGACATAGTTTTTCCCAAAAGATGTTCTTCTTAGGTTGGCTTCATTCTCTCCCTCAGAGGGTGGGGGACCACCTGTGACAGCAACAGACACTTCCATTGGCATTAAAGTGCGTAAGGAGCACCTGGAACCCGTGGTCGCATCATGTTATGGCTTCAGATAAGGCTGAAACAACACTTAGGTTGAGAAGTATGTGGATGAGCCCTGGCCGGTTTGGCTCAGCGGTGAGAGCGTTGGCCTGCAGCCCAATGAGTCTCGGGTTCAATTCTGATCAAGGGCATGTACCTTGGTTGTGGTTTGTCCCCAGCCCTGCTCATGCGGGAGGCAGTCAGTTGATGTGTCTCTTTCACATCGATGTTTCTCTCTCTCTCTCTTCCTCTGTTCCACTCTATCTGAAGATAATGGAAAAAATATTCTCAGGTGAGGGGAAGGAAGGAAGGAAGGAAGGAAGGAAGGAAGGAAGGAAGGAAGGAAGGAAGGAAGGAAGGAAAAAGAACGAAGGGAAAGGAAGGGAGGGAGAGAGGAAGGAAGGAAGGGAAAGGAAGGAAGGGAAAGGAAGGAAGAAAGGAAGGAAAGAAGGGAGGGAGGGAGGGAGGGAGAGAGGAAGGAAGGAAGGAAGGAAGGAAGGAAGGAAGGAAGGAAGGAAGGAAGGAAGGAAGGGAGGGAAAGGAAGGGAGGGAGGGAGGGAGAGAGGAAGGAAGGAAGGGAAAGGAAGGAAGGAAGGAAGGAAGGAAGGAAGGAAGGAAGGAAGGAAGGAAGGAAGGAAGGAAAAGAAAATTGCGTGAATTAAATGCGGCCTGTGGTATGGGGGTTGCAGGCAAGAGGAGTTAGCCAAGAATCCTGAGCTGGTTGTCCTGGGTCCCAGCTGGCCCATAGATGTCTGTGTTTGGGGCAAAGAGTGATTTTTTAAAATGAGAATTAGTTGCCAACATTTAAAAAGCAGGTAGGTGGCTTTACATAGAAGTCTGGCTTCTCTTGAAAACTGGGACGATCCAGCTGTAACAGGCCCACACTATATACATCACTTCACCCATATACACCATCTGCTTGGCTGGGTGGGCCTTTGAGTATGAGACCCCTGAGGTCTCCAACCCGTGGTGAGGGGGCAGCAATCCTGGTAGAGAAAATAAAGTGAGCAGATGCGTGGAGGAAGGAGAGGGAGAGCTAATCCCAAGTTCTTGAGGCAGAAGGTAAAACTAGAAAAGTTAGAGACTATTTTTAGGGGACTAGACTGTGGCAGTGGGGAGCCACTGAAAGTGGTTGAGCAGGGGAGTAACTTCAAAAAGAATACTCTCCTGGCCAGTATGGCTCAGTGGTTGAGCGTTGACCCTGCACCAAGAGGTCGCCGGTTCAATTCCCGGTCAGGGCACATGCCCAGGTTGTGGGCCAAATCCTCAGTGGGGGGCATGCATGAGGCAGCCAGTCGATGTTCTCTCTCATCGATGTTTCTATTTCTCTCTCCCTCTCCCTTCCTCTCTCTCTAAAATCAATAGAGAAAAAAAAAAGACTCTGAGGCTGAGCAAGCACTGGAGGCAGGAAAAGTGACCAAAGTAGGGGTTCTTGAACTTTGGGCCCCATTCAAAGCCTCTGCCAGAGGAGATGGAGGCTTTGAGGCAGGGTTTGGGCTGTGCCAGCAGCCCAGGGTCCAAGGGGGGGGGCTTGGTCTGGAATTCATGCCCCTGCTCCCTGTCCGCTGGTCCCGGAAACAGGAGCTCCTTCCCCAGAGGGGGCCCTGAGCGACGTCCTAGGCTGGCAGGCAGGATGCTGGCCAAGAGGTGGCCTGGCCACCAGGGACTCCTGGAGTGAAGTGGAAGCCCCAGACAAAGCAGCAGTTTCCATGTGAGCTTGAGTACCCACAGTGACCCACCTGTGACATGGGCACCTGGGGGGCCCTGGAAAAGCTGGGACAGGGTGAGTCGTTTCCCTGCAGAGGGGCTCAGAGCTCCAGTGGTGGGACAGTGGCTCCTTCGCCAGGCCTGCTCGAGGTCTAGGCCCAGGATTGCTGTGGCAGTGACCCATGGCTGCCCTTCCTGGCTGGTACCTTCCTCTTCCCAGCTGTAGAATCTTTGGTTGTAAAACGGGGACAGCTTAGGGCATGCCCCGCAGGCCTGGCACAGAGCTGAAAGGAGAAAGTGCCTATAAAAGGCTTACTCAGTAAATGATACCTTAAAACAACACAAATGGTTAATAAAGGAAAGCAAGGACGCAAGCAAGGGCGCATCAGCTCTCCAGGACGCCAAACACTGGACTCATCCAGTGCCCGTTACAGAGTGATGCCAGTGCCAGGGAGGCCCTCACGGCACTTTATCACCTGGGATAGTAGGCCAGGGAAACAGGAGTCAGGAGACCTGGCACGGCCTCTGACATCCTGTGTGGCCTTGGACAAGTCACTCAGCCTCTCTGTGCCGGCTCTCTGGTCTTTGCGACAGGAGAATACTGTTCTCACTCTGCAGGGCTGCCATAAAAGCTAATGAGCTCACAGGCCAGGGGAGGTTCTGTCCCCCGGTTGTCCCCTGCTATGTCAGGCGGGGACTTGCACCCAGTGGCTGTTTGAGGTGGAGACACCACACCATTGCTGGATGGGAGCCTTGAATGACACAGATGATATACCCCATCGATGGGTTCAGGGCCGCACATGGAAGAGCCTCCCTGGGCAAACCCCAGGGCTGCTTGCAGAGCCAGGACCAGCCACGGGAAAGGCCAGTGCAGGAGGCATGCAGGAGGTTTCTCTGGAGGGATAAGAATTGTTTCCATATCAAAAGGTAGATGAAGGAGCCTCGGTCAGGTTGGCTCAGCAGTTAGAGCGTTGGCCCATGGACCAAAGAGTTGCGGGTTCTATTCCGGCCAATGGCACATACCTTGGTTGCAGTTCGTCCTCGGCCCTGGTTGGGGTCATGCAGGAGGCAGCCAGTCGATGTGTCTCTCTCTTGCATCGATGTTTCTCTCTCGCTCCCCCTTCCACTCTATCTGAAGATATTTGAAAAAATGTCCTCTAGTGACAATTTTAAAAAAAAAGGTTGATGAAGGACTAATTTAATTAATCCATGTAATTCACTTAGCACAGGGCCTGGCACTAGGAACTATTGTCATGATTATTATTCTACACCATGAACAATAACTCCCAAAGTCACAGGATGGGACTTGAGGCCAGCTTCCTTTCAAAGTCACCACTAGTAATTCGCACTTGTCCTGATGGCTGCCTAGACCCCTGGAGCTTTTTGGAAATCCCTGGTATGCATCCAATCTCCCCTTTCTTCCCTTCTCCTGCCGGGGTGGGCTCAGGCTCCTGAGTGCCCCCTGCACCCACTCTGCCGAGCTCACAGTCCCACAGTGTTTTCCTTGCCAGGGACCAGGCACATGGGGATGGTTAGGAATCTCAGATTCCTCTCTGAAGGTGGGACCACCTGCATGAGAAAGTTGACCCTTTGGAGGGTGGAGCCTCTAGGTCCAGGAAGGAGAAAAAGACTTCCAGAAGCAGGCGCTGAGATTATGGACATGTAGTATGCTGTCACCAGGGGGTGGCATCTAGAGAGCGGGCAGTGGGTAAGCTCTCTCTGTGTCCCTCAGGACAGTCCAGGCCACCCTGCACCTCGATGTGGCAGGTGGACCTCGAGTCTGGGTCGTTGGCATCACTGCAGTACTGTGGTTAGCAGCATTGTTTCTGCTTCTGCACGAGCTCCAAGGAGGCCCCAAGGGAGGCAAAGACTGCCTGCCATGGAAACGCGGTCTCGAGGGAAACTACTGGAAGGAGACAGGGTGAATGACCATGGGCTTCAGCCCATCACTTTATACTGATGTGGTTGCTAATGGTCTCTCTGATAATGGTGCATGGCCACTGCTTGGCTGAGGACTGGTGCATGGCTGGTGTTGGCCCAGGCTCCCTGTGTGGTCCCTGGGACTCAGAGCCCCAAGCCCACTCTCCCCGCACCCTGTGTTCCCTGCAGTCAGCATCCTCCCTGAAGAGCAAGAGGAGCCCGATCTCATCCTAGAAGAGGTTGACCCTCACTGGGAGGAGGATGAGCAGCGGGAGGGCAGCACCAGCCCACAGGGCTCAGAGGCCGTGGCTTCAGCTGACGAAGAGAATGAGGCCGTGGAGGCGATGCCCAGGTGGGAGCCAGAGAAGGCCCTGAACAAGTGACTGGGAGGGTAACAGGCACGTAGTGCAGGACGTGGAAGGTGTAAAAGGGCACAGAGAGTGAACCAAGCCCCCCCCCCCCATACACCCATTCTTTTCCCACGGGCACAGAGGCTGCCAGTTCTTCTGTGCCATTCCAGGGGCCATCTGAGCCCACACAAGCTTGGACTCCCCTTTTTACCCCCCCCCCCCAAATATAGCATATCGCGTGCACCTACCTATCTGTACCTTGCTGCATGCATTCGGCGATATATCTTGAGATCTTTCCATCTTCAGTATGTAGAGATTGTTCACACTTTGTTTTTACAACTGCATCATATTCCATCATATGGATGTGCAGAATTGATTTAACCTGTCTACTATTGATGGACATTTAGGTTGATTTCAAAATCTGTTATTATAAATAACTCTGCCACAAACACTCTTGCACATGCCTATGAGTGCATCCACAGGAGGTCTCAGGTCCTCAGGCCCATGACCTACATTGCACAGATGGGGAAACTGAGGCCAAGACAGAATCAGGGGCTGACCTCAGATCACCATCAGGAAAGTGGGGGCTGAGACAGGACCCCATGCCATGAAGAGACCTTGTTGACAGAGAGGGCCTGGGGCTACTCAGGTGGGGGTCCCCAGGTTGATTCTTGGTTGAGGGGTTCAGGTCTGGTCTCAAGGGGTCATAGGACATCTTACTGAAAATGGGGGCAGGAGGTGGACTCGGGGTGCACTTGCAGGGGGGCTCACTTCTTGCCTCTGACCTCATTTTAGGGAGCTTCCCTGGATTCAAGAGGAGAACGAAGAGGAGGAGGATGAGGAGGAGGAGGAGGAGGAGGAGGACAAGGAGGAGAAGGAGCCTGAGTAAGGCACTTAAGCCCTTGGCTAAGGAGTGGCCCAGGGAGGTGGGCTTACAGGGAAGGGCACTAGGCTTCTGGGGCGGGGTGTTCCCTGCTGCTCACAGGGCTGCCTTTCTTTCTTCTGTGCTGTGTGCTGCTGGTCACAGACCAGAGAGACTGGGGAAAGCTGGGGTCCCCCTCTGCGTTCATAATGACCTGGGACTCATAGTACCCACCACCCACCAAGCCCCCAACCCCACCCTGCACATTCATGCAAACAAACATGAGAATGCAGCCTCCATGAGGGTGAGGATTTTTGTCTGTTGTGTTCACTGCCACGTCCTCAGGGCCTAGCGCAGGGCCTGGTCCAGTAGGCACCAGAGAAATGTTGAGAGCACGAACGCATGGACACAAGCAGCGGGCGCCCAGTTCTCCTCCGTGATTACCAAAGCCAAGGCACAGAGCTGCCTCCCTCCCTCAGCGCCCAGCAGTCGGTCCCCAGGTGCCTCGGCCGCCCAGTGAGGCTGCTGTGGACTCGGCTCCCCTGCTGATTCTCCATCCGCGTCCACAAAGACCTTAACAGGCACAGCAGAGTTCACTTAAAAGAAAGGTTAAGAAATGGAGATCAGAAACCACTAAAAGTTAGAATTATTAAACTTGCTAAGAAATTATATCTTAATTATTCCAACCACGATAAAGAAATAATGATTAGGTGACGTGACAGAGGTGCTGATGATTGCTGCAATGGCAACCACGATATAGAAATGTTAAGTTGACGTTTATATTAACATTAACAGACCAACCTTACATCCATACAATGTTACATGGCAAATGGATTTCACTTTTAAAAAAGCTTCAAGAGGGAGGAGACTTTTAGGCACGCGGGATGGACGAAGGACGGATGTCGAGGAGGAGACGCCGCAGGTGGGAGGGAAGAGCAGGCAGCTGGATGCCTGAGTCTGGAGTTAGGGGAGCGACAGGTTGGACTGGAGACTGAAGGTCAGGAGTCTGGGTGGGGATGGACTTGAAAGCATGTGGGCGTAGACAGGGGAGAGGCTTAAAGGCCAGATTGGAGCCTGGGAGATGAGGAGGAACCAGGAAGGGCTGAGGAGGAGGCTCAGTGAGGGGAGAGAAGGAAGAAAGCTGGGCCTGGGGCTGGGGAAGTTTCAAGGAAGAAGGGAGTGAACCGTTGCCTCAAGAACAGCCCACGTGTTGGGGGAACAGTGACAATGTAGCTGTGGAAACAGTGGGGCCACATTGTAAAGGCCTTGAAGTTGATTTCTTGAGGGCAATGGGGAGCCATTGAAGATTTGTGAGCAGGGGAGTGGCACGGTTTGGCAGCTGCATTGTGGAGAGATTGAAGCAGGGAGAGCAGGGTTGTTATCACCATCAGGCCAGACAGATTGAATGGATCCCCCACGCCCTTACATTATCCCCTGTCACTCTGTCTCCACCCCCGTGGCACCCCCTGGACCACACCCTTCCTCCCTGACCTGCCCCTGTGGCTATAGCCTGGGGCAGGGTAGGAGCACAGGCTCTGCTGCTCTTAGCGGAGAGGCCTGGGCAAACACATACCTGCACAGAGCTTCCTTCCACCTCCACACCTGTACAGTGGGGAACAATAGCCCCCTGCAGAGTGGCCATGAGCCCAGCCATGAGAATGGGTGTGTCCACTGAAGGTCCCTGATGTTTGAGTCCCCACTGAGGGTTTTTTTTAACTCCCTGCCAGGAAAGAGTTAAACCATGAGACCAACACAGGATTTCAGGGCTGGAAGCCTGCTCAAGGTCCTCCACATTTAGTGTACCCTTGCCCAGGTCACATAATCTTTCCATCTTTGGCAAGAGGCCGTGCAGCTGTTTGCTTCCCTCCAGTGATGGGGAGCTCACAATCTCTCAAAGGCTGTCCATTCCATCCATATGCACATCTGACTTATGAAAGTATTTCTTCCCCCAAAACTAAGTGTGTTTCCTTATGATTTCTGCCCTCTGGGCCCCCGGAGCCAGGCTGCTCTTACCAACAGGTGAGTGCTCTTCCCCTGGTGAGGGCGCTCGATGCTGCCTAGCTTCCCTGTGCAGCCTGGTTCACCCTTTGCTTCCCCCGCCTCTGTGTGCAGTGCGCACTGGGGGAGTTGTTCCTCCATCAAACCTGGGTACCCAACACATAGACCTGAAAACCCCTTTCTATGCCATTGCTCCTGAGCTGAAACAGCCCTTGGAGGCCACTGATCCAATGTGCTCATACACATGCACATGCACTAACTACATGTGTTCTCAGGGCACAGTGCACACGGGTACACACAGACACACTTCTGTACTATCACACACACCAGCACATAGGCACAGGCACACATGCCGGGTTATGCACACATACCCACACACAGTCTGCAGACATACACAAGCACACACAATATACACACATGTGTACTCACAGAGGCACACACTTGCAGATACCCACATTATACCCTTGCAATTATGTTCATGCATACAGTTACCCACAAACGCTGCAGGCACACAGAGGCTCACACAAATACATACCCAGAGTTTCAAACTCAGGGAAGTTTTGGGCCTGGGGCTCCAGGCAGGGATGGGGGCTCTGTGGTGAGAGAGTGAGTGATCCCAGAGCCAGAGCCAGAGGGGACAGGCGTGGGCAAGGGGCGGAGCTGTCACTGGCTGGGGAAGGATGCTCTTGGCCAGCTTTGTGGAGGCACAGGGGTTACTGATGATGCTGGCAGATGGTCGCCTAGCGACCAGGTCTCTGTCGGCAACAGCTCAGCTTTTCCTAGCAACCGCAGCCTTTTGGTCTGCACCTGGCCTCCCTGGGGGCGTTTCTGCAGAGTTCCCCGCACATCCCCTCAATCTGATTAGAAGCAAGAGGAATTGGTGGCTCATCCGCCACCCGAGTCACACTGGCTCCAGAGCCAGCCTCGCAGACTCGGAGCTGGCTAGGTTGCCCACATTCTCCACTTGTGTGCGCCGCCTAGGGCCCTGGGATGAACGCCATCGCCCCAGCTGAGCTCCTGCACCGCGGTTGTCCTTGTCGGCAAAGACAGTGAGACCCAAGTAGGTGGCTGCTTCTCCCTAAGGGCTCCCCTCCTTCCTTCTTTTGGGTTTGGGGTGGCCGGTGAAGAGTCTGCTGAAGGCGACTGTGAGGATCTTAATTTGGGGGCACATCCTGCTGGGTGACTTGGGGGAGGAGGAGTGAGCTGGCAACTCCTGGCAAACTGGCTGCTGCTGCTCCTTTAGCCCTTTTACTTGGTGTGGGGGTTCCTCTGGGATGCCCACCTCAGCCAGTCTGTCTGATGCTTCACTACAAATTCCATGGGATTTGGGAACCTTCCAGAAGTTGATGGCCTGCTTCTTCTGGGCCAGGCAATAAGGGGCTTGGCTGGCACTAGGCACATTGTCGATCAGAGGCAAACATGACTTTAGTACATGGGTCCCAAAGCAGCCCCCTGAGGTGCTGACAGGGCTGCGGTAGGGCTGATTAGGTGTCTCAACAGCTGGAGATGTTTGTGCAAAACCTTCCCCAATCCACATGGGTGATTCATAACCCTGAAGAACGCCATCTCCTCTGGGATAAACAGTCAATGACAAGAACAATCGTAACAACAGCTGTCATTGGATTAGCACTTTTTTCTGTGCCAGACACTGTGCTAGGGCATCTGTTATCAATCCCATTTCGCAGATGAGAGACCTGAGACTCCGAGACAGGTGTCTGCCAGCGGGTGCAGAGCCGGTCTTCTGTCCCAGGTCAGACTGGTTCCAAGGCAGACCCTCGGTACCACAGCCAAGGGAAGCTGCTGGCCTGTCGTTAGAGATGAAGACTTGAGAATGACCTCTGACGTGGGGAGTCTTTTTGACTTTTCCATGAGACTCTCGGTGGCCCTCTGACCTCACCCAGGCTGGGCAAGTCCTACCCATTTGACAGATGAGCAAACAGAGGCAGCCTGAGGGCTCTCCAGGAACTTGCCCACTGCCATACATTGACCTCCTGGCCTGATTCTGGAATGGTCAAGACCATGGGCAGCCTCTGACTGGACTGTGGGAAGCTCATTTCCTGGGCCTTTGTGCTCTGAGAACCAAGGAGGGCATAGTTCCCACGATACTCTTAGGGACCCACAAGAATGTTTTAATTTCTTTTACAATCAGACCAAAAATGAACTGTGAGATGGAAGAGAATGTTTTAATATATAAGATTAACATATGAATCTCCATATAAATGCGGTCACAAAATACAATTTTAATGTATTTGTGTGGAGGAAGTGGCCCACGAAGGCTCAAGGGCCCAGGCCCATGACCGGCATAGCGCTGCTTTGTGACTCGAATCTCTTTAAGGAGATCTGTTTCTTCCTGGGCCGAGTGGGGGGTATGACACCGATCAGTCAGGTCCCTCGCGATGGAAATGCCCGTATGATGAAGAGAAATGAAGTGAGTTGGGTCCTCGGACCCTCCAGACACTCGACCCCCCTCCACCCCACGTGGGGGTGCAGATGCTCAGAGGCAGGCAGTGGAGTGCTCAGACATGGCCTGGGTCAGGGACCCCATGTTTATCCAGACCTGCCTTGGACAGGCTGCGTGACCTCCTGAGCCTCTGATGTCCAAGCTGGAGTGGGGGTCGGTCGCAGCCCTGATCTCTCAGGATTAGACGGGGAAGGGCTCGGGGAGACTCTGCCTGCAAAGTCCGGGCCCAGCGTCTGGCATGCAGCCCGTGGAGCCACTGTGACAATATGACCGCCGTGGAGCCTGTTCCCAGATGACTGGCTCCAAACCGACAGGCTACAATCTGCCTCCACCAACCCTCCAACCTTGGACGTGTCGAGACTGGGCCTTCTGGGCCGAGAGTGGTGACGCAGGTTTTCTGGGCGGCAGACACTGCCAATCATCCTCTGTGAGACCCTTGCCGACAGGGGTCTGCAGGGTGAGTGGGCCATTAGGAAGCAGGATCTAATTCTCACTACAAAAGCACATTAGCTCTGGCCGGTTTGGTTCAGCATTTAGAGCGTCAGCCTGTGGACCAGAGTCCCGGGTTCAGTCCCCGCCCCGGTTGGGGTCGTGTGGGTGGCAACCAGTCCATGTGTCTCTCATATCAATGTCTCTCTCTCTCTTCCCCTGTCTCTTCCTAAAAAAAAAAAAAAAAAGAAATTAAAAAAATAAAATTAATAAAGGGGAAAAAAAAAAATCACATTAGCCCTGTCCTGAGTCCCATTTTAACACAGAGGTCACACATGGGCAATGAAGGCGCAGTTTAGCCCAGAGACAGGGTCTTTTCAATATCTACATATTAATATAGATATATTAATTTGGATTAATTATCAGCATCGGGAGATTCCACTTTAAAATATGTAGTTTAGGCTCCTCTTGAAAATCAGAAGATCTGGTCACTGGGACCCCTTTCTAAGTGGAGTGGGGTTGCCAACTCAGGTGGGCACGGGTTTACTGATTTGCCATAGTCCTCTGTGTTCCTGGTCCCTGTCCCTCATGCATGCCTGCTGCCGGGGCCAGGGAGCCCTGAGGGCTTCAGCAGGCAGTGTGGCTCTGATCTCGTGCATGGGAAGAAACGCAGGGCCTGTGTTTGAGGGTTTGTGTCGCATGTGACAATTTGCTGTGTGATTTTGGTCAGGTCAGTTCACCTCGCTGGGCCTCACTTTTCTCTTACTCCCTGCCCTGCCTGCATCACAAGGATGCCTGAAGACGCTCAGAGGGGACACGCTGGGCATATATTTTGAACACTGTACAGTGTCCTTTGATCACACCCCAGAGGCTAGTTCCTTAAACTGTCCAGTGCACTTTTCTTTGCACATGCTGTTCCTTCTTCCTGGGCATCTTTCCCCACCTGTTCTGTGTTGTTGTTAATCCTCACCCGACAAACATGTATAGAGAGAGTAGAAGAGAGAGGAGAGAGAGAGAGAGAGAGAGAGAGAGAGAGAGAGAAACATCAATGTGAGAGAAACATCAATGTGAGAGAGACACATCAATTGGTTGCCTCCTGCAGGACCCTGACCAGGGCGGGAATCGACCCTGCAACCCAGATACATGCCTCTGACCAAAGTTGAACCCATGACCCTTTGGTCCATAGACCAATGCTCTAACTGTTGAGCCAAACTGACCAAGGCATTCTACCTATTCTTCATGGTCAATTCATCATCCTTAAGGTCCAGGTCACAGGCTACCTCCTCAGGGAAGTCCTCTTTCCTAGGCAGATGGCGGCTGTGCCTTTCACGGCCCTTTGGGAGATGGTTCGCAGGACACACGTGTGCTGCCCTCCCTGCTGGGAGCCCCATGAGGGCGAGGACCTGCTCTAGGGCATCTTCGTGCTCCAGCTCCTGGCACAGAGCTGCCACTCAGCTCCTGACCCCAGCCTAACCCCAGCCTGTCCTCTTCCCTCTCTCGTCACAGGGTCTTGCTGGATAGCTGTCTGGGGACAAAGGCCAGTGAGGACTCGAACGGAGTAGCCAGGACAGTCACCCGGAGGGCCTCATGTCAGGTATGGAGCAACGCCAGGCTTGGCACCCGGCTCCCTCTGAGGCTTGGGCTGGCTTCGGTGGAAGGTTCTGGAACCTTGTCCACCTCATTTACAGGGGATTTCAACTTGTGAGATGCCCACCGCACAGAGGGGAGGAGGGTGCTGGGGACCTCAAAGCCCTGCTTGTACCAGGGGTCAGATGGTATTAGGAGGGGCCTGAGGTGATGGCAGGTGGAGGGGCCGCTGGACCTGCACTTAGTCCTCACATGGCTCTGTGACCCTGAGCAAGTCACCACCCCACTCTGGGCTTCAATGGCCACCTTTGTAAAATGGGGCTAACCCTTCCCCTGGGTGCTGGCACAGTGTGCCCGGTGAGGTGCGGTGCCCGGGGGGGTGGGGAGGAACGGGCTGTGGCGGCCCCTCTGGTCGCTTTGTCTCCGCGTGTACAGGGCTGCATGAGAAGACCCTCGTTACATGTGACAAGTCAGGTTGTGCCTGGGGCTCCTGTCTGCACTGCCCTCTACTGGGTGCCCCAGGAGATGTGAGGGACCAGGCTGGGAGGGGGCACGGTGGTCACAGCTTCGTTTCCACTTCATTGTTTGCAGGAGGAAGCCGCAGCTGCCAGCTCAGGTAGGTGTGTGGTGGGGGTGGAGGGTTGCAGAGAATGTGCAGGGGCACCCCCTCCTCTCCCTCCATCTCCACCATCCCTATACCCCTCCACCTGCCCCATCCTCAATTAAAACCAATCTCTGCCCCTTGGGGCCACATTATCAGAACTGGGTGATGTATTTCAAGGGCCCAGGGGGATGGCACTGAGGCCCCAGGATTCCAGCAGGCCGGGGGAAACCCTGCTCCCAGCCAGTCCCCCGCCCCCACCCCATCACCTGCCACCCTCATCACTGGGAACACAGCTCACTGTTCTACCACCCAGCAGAGGTTTGGCTCAAATGTAACATATCACAGTAAAAACTGGGACCAGAGCTTGCTAAGGGCACGCCCTAGACTCCACATCTTATGAGCTTTTTCTTACTGCTGAGGTCTCCAGGCTGGACCCAGCATGTGCACTGGGTACAATAACAGTACCTTCCTCACAGGGTTGCTGGGCAGAGTAGGGCAACAGTGTGTCGAAGGCACCAGCACTGAGGGAGGAGGCCATGAGGGTGCTGTATGCTCGGGTCCCAGCCAGCCAGTGCCTGAGATGGGACTGGAGTCAGGCGTCCTAACCCTGTGTCCTGGGGCAGACTCGGATTCCAGGGGCTGCGTCTCCCACTTTCCCCGGTCATTTGGAAGCGGGTGGTCGGGAACCACACTCTGAGAAACACCGAGGTGCGGCCATTTGTCTGCGGCTTCTCAAAAGTGTGGAACTAGAACCAACAGCTTTGGCATCATCACCGGGGAGCTGGTTGGAAGTGCAGAGTCCCGGCCCCACTGAACCAGAATCTGCACTGTAACAAGAGCCCTGGTGATGCACCTGCAGTGGCCTTGAGCTGCTCATTGGAACCATCTGGGGAGATTAAAAATCCTGGTGTCCAGCTTGACCCCAGACTACGAGGTCAGAATCTCTGGGCTGGGCCTGGGCATCAGACGTTTCCCAATGTCCCACATGGGTCGATGTGCAGCCCCATTGGGAACCCAGGACCCAGGAACAGTTACTGCTTCTGTTGGAAGTGGAATTCATTGAGAGCCAGGGTTCTTTGGGATGGAAAATTCTACCAGGCTAAGAATGTTTGAGTCTCGAGTCTGTGAGTCTAAGGGTCTGGGGAGTTCCAGATTCTTTGATTCTGACGTTTTTGAATCTGAGGTTGGAAATGCTACCGGTGGTTGGTTGGTGGAGAGAGTGCAAGGAGTTGGGGGCTCCGGGCTGTCCCTCAGAGCTGTTGGACGGACCAGCCACATGACACAGTGATGCATTTGACATAGAATTCCAGGGACAAGAGCGACTCTCCAGACTTTGGGTGTAGCTGCTGCAGGTGCGGGTGAGCACCAGACTGGTCATTGCTGGCACTGATGGGGAGGAGCCCCACTTCCCCTGCCTCCCCCAACTCTGTGCTCCTCATTGCAGTCCCCAGGGTCCCACTTCTGCCTGAGAACCTCCAGCCCTGGCACCATGGCTAAACCAAGCCGGGACATGGAGCTGAATCACCTGGTCCAGGACCAGCCACCTGGCCAGGTGACCCCCGGACTTGCACCCCCAAACTTGGTAGAGCACCTCCCCAATGTGCCCAGCTACCGCCCTCCAATCACCCGCATCCCTGTCCTCATTTCCCGGAGGACTACCTTGTCCAACTCCAGCTTCGCCAAGGAGACCAGGAGCTCCGTCCGTCGCCTAGGTAGTGTGATCTCTCCCACCCAGCATGCTTGTGCCTGTGATGTGTGCTTCTGCATGGCTTGGGCTGTCTCCCAGCAAGGGTGCCATGGTCAGGGTGTGGGACCACTAACTGGGCTCATGGAAAACCACCCCTTCTTCCTCTGCTGATCAATGCCTTCTTTGTGCTTTGTAGTGACTTGAGGGATATTAGTCCCTTTCTTTCTGTGCCTAAAATTCGACAATTAGCAATTTATTTATTTGGGTTAAACATTGCTTTCTGCAGATCATCGTTATTTGTACAAGCAGTCACTCACACCCTAGTATAAATAAGTCACTCAGATCTCCAGGCAAGGAGGCTTGGGGCAGGGAGCTGGGTGGGGGAAGAGAATGAATGGAGGGGAATGGAGCAGAAGAGGAATGTGGGAGTCCATTGTGAACAGAATCTTCTGATCTTGAGAGTTTGGTAGGAGCTGGAGTTTTTGAGGACTGTTGCAGATTCCCTTTCAGGAAAGGAGAGGCCCCAACTGCTGACAGGCCAAGCAGGAGAAGTGTCCCCAGGGGCCAGTGCAGAGGGCGGGACTGCCTGGATCTGTTTCATTGTAACAAGGTGCCCTCAGTAGCTTTCAGGCTTGCTACTTGCTGCCTAATGACAAAGTTCTCAGGGACATACAGGCACCTCTGGGCTAACCCCTGTCATTTCCTGCCTTAAGCCCGCTTCCCCTTTTGATTTGAATGACACTGGACATGGTTGCCTCTGAGATCAGTAAGCAGGTAGAACCGAACATCTCATGAGATGAGATCCACTGTTATCTTCTCTGAGCAGAGAGTGGGTGAGGGGGCCGCAGCCATCCTCGTGACCAGGGATGACACCCAGCTTCAGTCTCTTGGGAAAGCCCTGAATCCGCTCACTCCAAACAGTCCTGACTTCCACCCCCATGTCACATCTGGGCTTTTACTCTAGTCTGTACCAACTCTACTTTTATTTGCTTACTATTTTTCTTTCAATAGATCAACTTTTTTATTTTTATTATTTATTATTTATTATTTATTTATTTATTTATTTTTATTCTCACCCGAGGACATTTTTCCATTTTTATTGAGATAGGGTGGGAGGGAGAGAGAGGAAGAGAGAGAGAGAAACATTGACGTGAATGTGACACATTGAGTGGCTGTCTCTCCTACGACCCAACCAGGGCCGGGGACAAATTGCAACCGAGGTACGTGCCCTTGACTGGAATCGAACCCGCGACTCTCTGGTCCACGGACCAATGCTCTACTCGCTAAGCCAAACCGGCCAGGGTTTTTATTTAATGAAGTATAGTTATTTATTTATTGTTAATCCTCACCTGAGGATATTTTTCCATTGATGTTTAGAGTGAGGGAGGTAGGGAGGAGGAGATAGAGTCAGAGAGAGAAACATGGATGCGAGAAACACATCAATCAGTTGCCTCCCCCACATGCCCTGACTGGGGCCAGGGATTGAACCTGCAACCCAGGTACGTGCCCTTGACTGGGAAATCAAACTGTTGGGCTGGTGCTCTAACCACTGAACCACACCAGACAGGGCTTAATGGACTGTAATTAAACAGGAAACTTGCCATTACTATTAAAAGGAAGACTGGCACAGCTTGCCATAAATAGAAATAGCCACTAAGACACTGAAAACATAGTGGCATTGATAGTTTTTAGTGCCATAGGCCAGTGGAGGGCTCACAGCAGAGACCTGCTCTCTTAGCCACAGAAAGGGGTCCGAGTGGGTGGCAGAGGGGGTCAGGCCATAGCAGCACTCCCCTGAGACTTCCTCTCTGCAGCCAGCGCTGAAATGAGAGGAATGTTCTCATTCCGTGCTGTCATTTGCCTGCTCTGTGCCATCTGAAATCACCGTGTCTTCCCTGCTCCTGGGAGCCCCACGCTTTGAGAAATGTTCCCAGTGACATACTGGGACAGCGGACTGAACCCACGGTGGGGACACACGGTGACTGCCGCTGGGGCAGACAAGTCAAGGACAGCGCATCGCAAGGACACCGGTCCACTTCAGTGCCGCTGCTTGGCATCAAGCGAGGGCTTGTTCAAACGGGGCCTCTGTGTGCTGGTCCCGGGCGCCTGCGCCAGGATCCTGGCTCTGCTGTGGGCTTCTCAACGCTCTGAGCTTCGGTTTTCCTTTCCACCAACGGGACACAATAACGAGCTCCTCAGAGTGGCCGAAGGGAAAGGGAACGACTATGGACGAAGCACTTACAGTTTAGTCAAACAGAAGCCTCACAGGCACATAGGAAGTGCTTCACAGTAAAGATTATTATTCTCTAATCCAAGTTAATGATGAACATTATTCCTTATATTCTTAATAATACTCTTCTTGTTCTAGAAATCAATATACTATAAACTAATGTAATTTCTATTTGAGTTCCTATTGTGCCAAGCTGGTGCAAAGTAAAACACCAGGCTTAGGGGTTTCGCTCCTCCCTGGGGCGATGGAGGTTGCAGGGTCTGACTCAGGGCGTGGGGAGCACCTGCCCCCTCAGAGCCCCCCGAGACAGACTCCCGGACAGGGAGACCAGGGTGCTTTCTGCTGCTCAGAGCCACGTTAGGGGACACTGGGGCCCTGAGCACTTCCGAGAGGCTGCCTCCATTTCCCCACCCGCCTCCAGCTCACTTCTCACAGTCTGCCAGCAAGCAGGGACGTCCCCTCGCTCGCTCTCCTGCCTTCCATAGCCTGGGCATCTCTTGTTAGTCTGGCAAAACTTCTTAAATTTTATAAAAGTCTTGATTCTTGCTCATTCTCTTCCTGGGAGCCTACGACCTAGTAAACCAATGCCCCAAAGTCTTAAGACCTGTTTAGGTTCTTCCCACTGAACTCTGCAAAGTGCCTGCTTCCCCATGGTGCCCATTAAAAAGGAGTCACATACCCTGGCCGGTTTGGTTCAGCAGTTAGAGCGTCAGCCCGTGGACCAGAGAGCCTCGGGTTCGGTTCCTGCTAAGGGCAAGTACCTTGATTGCAGTTTGTCCCCGGCCCTGGTTGGGGTCGTGTGGTTGGCAACCACTCGATGTGTCTCTCTCATGCCGATGTTTCTCTCTCTCTCTTCTTCCCTTTCTCCCTTCCTTTCTATCCAAGGATAAATGGGATAGATGCAAAAATGTCCTTGGGTGAGGATAAAACAAACAAACAAAAGGAGTCACATATGCAAGGACTTCGAATGTTCCCCTTCGCCATTTGAGGGATGTGTGCCTGCCTGGCTGGTGCCCAGGTCTGTGCTTGGCTGCTGTGGAGAGGTCCTGCCCAGGCGTGGGGGGAGTCGGGCACCATCTCAGCCCCTCAGCGTCCTCTGAGCTCTGCCTCAGAGCAGAGCTGGACGGCAGTCCCTGGGATGGGGAATGGAGCCTGAGACAGGGTCACACTCAGGCTCCCCAGGGACGACCGGATTCTCAGGATATGGGACTTGGTACCAGGCCTCTCAGAGGTCAGGAGAGGGTTTGGGTTGATGAATTTGGAGGGCTCTTGGCATATTAAAAACAAGGAAATACCAAAACGGGTACCCAAACAGTGGTAACACTCAGTACAAAGTCAAGCTGTTACCCTTGACTGGAGGAAACTTCCAAATGTTTCCATGGAAGCCCTTCAAGAGGGTGAGACCATATGCCTCCTCCCCCAACCCCAGACCTGGAAGGCATCATCACGTCTACCTTTGGATGGGGAAACTGAGGGCCAGAGAAGGGAAGCAGCTGAGCCAGGCTGAGCTAGGCCAGACCCTAGGACTGCCCCCCCGCCAGGCTCCCCGTGCCTTCTCTGAGTACTGACACCACCCCAACCCCTGGTCCTTAATGCTGCCTCAGGCCCGGGGACACAAGGCGGAGCTTGGAGGCCATATGCAGAAGCTGCTGTGGCTCCTGTGGGTCCTGGGCTGGTGGCTGGGGCCCGTGGCCCTCAGAGGCCTCTGGGCTGTGCATTCTTGCATCTTCTGCGTGGAGCTCCCGGGGCCCCATGGGGAGGTGGCTGCCAGCGGTGACTCCAAACGTGTTCTCTGTGGCTTCCTTGAGGGACAGCAAGGCCCCTGGGCCCTGGCTTCTCTCTCTCTCTCTCTGACTGCCCCTCCTTCCTCTCCCCAAGTTCCTGCTACAGAAGAGCACCCAGAAGTGCAGGTGGAAGACACTGATGCTGACAGCCACCACCTCATCCTGGAGGATAAGCCACCCTCCCCCGAGCTGCTGCCACCTTCTCCTGCCAAGTCCGACACCCTCACAGTCCCAGGATCGGCCGCAGAGACACACAGGTCACCTTTTGTGCTTCTCTTGGGCTTTTCACAGCACTGTGCCACCTGTCCATCTGGCAGAGAAGAGACTGAGGACAGAGAGGGGCAGCAGCTGACCCAAGGTTACTTAGCGAGTTGGTGTTAGAACTGGGACTGTGCCCCCTCTTCCCAGTTCTCCTAGTTTCTGATGTGGGCTCTGTAAAGAACTCTCCAGGGAAAACCTGTCCCAAATAGCCTCAGCTGCATGTTAGAAGGGGGTAAAATATGTGGAAAGGCTGGATTCCACCCTCCTTTGTATTATGAAATAATTCAATGAAAATAGCAAAGAGCACTGGAATAATAAGCATGTGTAACCCCACCACACTAGATAGTCGTGGTGTTATTTTTCTGTTTCCCTTTCATACCTTGTTTAGGGGCCTATGCCTTTGCGTGGTTTTTATTTATTTATTTTATCCTCTCCTGAGGAAATTTTTCCATTTTTTGTTCAGATAGAGTGGGGGGGGGGAGAGGAAGAGAGAGAGAGAGAAACATCGACATGAAAGGGACACATTGAGTGGCTGCCTCCCGCACGACCCAACCAGGGCCGGGGACAAACCTCAACTGAGGCACATGCCCTTAGTGGGAACTGAACCCCGGTGTCTCTGGACCGCAGGTCGACACTCTAACCGCATTTTGTTTATGTGGTGTATCACATTTATTGATTTGCGAATATTGTACCAGCCTTGCATCCCTGGGATGAATCCCACTTGGTCATGGTGAATAATTTTTTTGATGTATTGCTGGATCCGATTTGCTAGTATTTTGTTTAGGATTTTGGCATCTATGTTCATCAGGGATATTGGCCTGTAGTTTTCTTTCTTTGTAGTGTCTTTTTCTGGTTTTGCAATTAGAATTATGCTGGCCTCATAAAAGAAGTTTGGAAGTCTTCATTCTTCTTGAATTTTTGAAATAGTTTGAGAAGAATGGATGTTAGTTCTTTTTTGAATGTTCGGTAAAACTCCCCCGTGAAGCCATCCAGGCCTGGACTTTTGTTTGCTGGAAGATTCTTTTATTTATTTATTTATTTATTTATTTATTTATTTATTACAGATGTTTCTCCTTTTTTACCCCATTGGCACCCCCCTCCCCACCCCACCCCCACCCGTCCCCGGCTTTGTTGTCCATGTCCATTGGTCATGCATACATGCATATAAGTTCTGTGGTTTAGCTCCTCCTACCCCCTCACCCCCTCTTCTGAGGGATGTCAGTCTGTGCCCTACTTCCATGTTTCTTGGTCTACCGTATTCCTCAAACTGTTATGTTCATTATATTCCGTATATAAGTGAGATCATGTGGTATTTGTCTTTTTCTGCTTGGCTTATTTCACTTAGGATAATACTTTCCAGGTCCCTCCATGTCGTCTCAAAGGATAAGAGATCTTTCTTTCTTACCGCTGCATAGTACTCCATTGTGTATATGTACCACTGCTTTTTGATCCATTCGTCTACTGATGGACACTTGGGCTGTTTCCAGATCTTAGCTATTGTAAATAGTGCTGCTATGAACCTGGGGGTACATATATTCTTTCTGATGGGTGTTTCAGGCTTCTTAGGGTATATTCCTAGAAGCGGGATCACTGGGTCAAATGGAAGTTCAATTTCTAATTTTTTGAGGTAACACTATATTGTTTTCCATAGTGGCTGCACCAGTCTGCATTTCCACCAGCAGTGTATTAAAGTCCCCTTTTCTCCACACCCTCACCAACACTTATTGTTTGATGATTTGTTGATGGCGGCCATTCTGACAGGTATGAGGTGATACCTCATTGTTGTTTTACTTTGCATCTCTCTGATGATTAGTGATGTTGAGCGTTTCTTCATATGTCTCTTGGCCATTTGTATGTCCTGTTTGGAGAGGTGTCTATTCAACTCCTCTGCCCATTTTTTAATTGGGTTTTTTGTCTTCCTTTTGTGGAGTTGTATGAGCACTCTATATATATTGGAAATTAACCCCTTGTCTGATACATCATTGGCAATGATGTTCTTCCATACAGTGGGTTGCCTTTCCATTTTGATGATTGTTTCTTTTGCTGTGCAGAAGATTTTTAGTTTGATGTAGTCCCATGTGTTCATTTTTTCCTTTGTTTCTCTTGCCTTAGGTGATGTATCAGTGAAAATTCTGCTCCGTATGATGTCCGCAATTTTGTTGCCTACGTTTTCTTCTGGAATTTTTATGGATTTACGGGTCACATTTAAGTCTTATCAATTTTGAGTTTATTTTTGTGTATGGTGTAAGTTGATGGTCTAGTTTCATTTTTTTGCATGTAGCTGTCCAATTTTCCCAACACCATTTATTAAAGAGGCTGTCTTTACTCCACTGTATGCTCTTGCCACCTTTGTCAAATATTAATTGAGCATATTGCCTTGGATCCATTTCTGGGTTTTCAGTGGGAGATTCTTGATTACATCTTCAATTTCCTTAGTTGTTATTGGTCTGTTCAAGTTTTCTATCTCTTCCTGGTCCAGTTTTGGGAGACTGTGTTTCTAGAAATTTGTCCATTTCACTTAGATTGTCGAATTTGTTGCCATATAATTGTTCATAATGTTTGTTAACAATCCTTTGTATTTCTGTGGTATCAGTTGTTACTTCTCCTCTTTCATTTCTGATTTTGTTTATTTGGGTTCTCTCTCTTTGTTTCTTGGTGAGTGTAGCTAAGGGTCCATCAATCTTGTTAATCTTTTTGAAAAACCAGCTCTTTGTTTCATTGATCCTTTGAATTGTTTTTTTGGTCTCTATGTCATTTATTTCTGCTGTGATCTTTACTATTTCCTTCCTTCTACTTGCTCTGGGGTTTTCTTTTTGTTTGCTTTGTAGTTCTTTAAGTTGTGAAGTTAGATAGTCTATTAGAAATTTTTCTTGTTTCTTGAGGTAGGACTGTAGTGCTATGAAGTTCTCTCTCAGAACTGCTTTCGCTGCATCCCATAAATTTTGTGTTGTTGTGTGTTCATTTTTATTGGTTTCCAGGAAGTTTTAAATCTCTTCCTTGATCCCCTTGGTAACCCATTCATTGTTTAATAACATGCTATTTAGCCTCCATGTGTTCCAATGTCTTTGCATGTTCTTGTTGCAATTGATTTCCAGTTTCATGCCACTGTGATTGAGAAGATGCTTGATATAATTTCAATGTTCTTGAACTTGTAGAGACTTAGTTTGTGCCCTAACATGTGGTCTATCTTTGAGAATGTCCCATGTGCACTTGAGAATGTGAATTCTGTAGTTGTGGGGTGTAATTCTCTGTAGATATCTATTAAATCCATTTGATCTAGTACTTCATTTAGAGTCTCTGTTTCCTTGCTAATTTTTTTGTTTAGAGAATCTATCCAGTGATGGCAGTGGGGTGTTGATGTACCCTGCTCTGATTGTATTGCTGTCGATTTCTCCTTGGAAGTCCTCCAGAAGATTTTTAATATATTTTGGGTGCTCCTATATTGGGTGCATATATGTTTACCAAGGTTATATCTTCCTGTTGGATTGATCCTTTCAATATTATGTAGTGGCCTTCTTTGTCTCTAGTTATGGCCTTCATTTTGAAATCCATTTTATCAGATATGAGTATTGCTACCCCAGCTTTTCTTTCCTTTCCGTTTGCTTGAAAGATTTTTTTTCATCCCTTCACGTTCAACCTATGTGAGTGTTTTGTTGTGAGGTGGGTCTCTTGTAAACAACATATAGATGAGTCATGCTTTCTTATCCAATCAGCTACTCTGTGTCTTTTTATGGGAGCATTCGATCCATTTACATTTAAGGTGATTATTGATATGTACTTATGTATTGCCATTTTTTTGCTTAATATAGTTATATTTTTCTTCCTATTTCTTCTACTAATTACAGCAGTCCTTTTAACATTTCTTGCAGTACTGGTTTGATGCTAATGTATTCCCTTAGCCTTTTTTTTTTTGTCTGGGAAGCTCTTTATTTGACCTTCTTTTTTTTTTTTATCCTCACCTGAGGACATTTTTCCATTTTTTGTTCAGATAGAGTGGGAAGGAGGGAGAGAGAGAGAGAGAGAGAGAGAGAGAGAGAGAGAGAGAGAGAGAGAGACACATTAATGTGAAAGGGACACATCGAGTGGCTGCCACCCGCATGACCAACCAGGGCCCGGGACAAACTGCAACCGAGATATGCACCCTTAGCGGGAACCGAACCCGGATCTCTCTAGACCACAGGCCGATGCTCTAACTGCTGAGCCAAACCAGCCAGGGCTGATCTCCTATTTTGAATGATAGCCTTGCTGGTTAGAGTAGTCTTGGATTCAGATCCTTGTTTTTCATGACCTTGATTACTTCATGCCATTTCCTTCTGGCCTGTAGTGTTTCTGTTGAGAAGTCAACTGAGAGCCTTAAGGGGGTTCCTGTGTAAGTAACCTGTTGCTTATCTCTTGCTGCCTTTAGGTTTCTTTCTTTGTCTTTAATTTTGGGCATTTTAATTACTATGTGTCTTGGTGTGGGCCTGTTTGGGTTTTTCTTACTTGGGGCTCTCTGTGCTTCTTGAACTTGAATGCCTTCTTCCTTCACCAAATTAGGAAAGTTTTCTGTCACTATTTCTTCAAATATATTCTCTAACCCTTGCTCATTTATTTCTTCTTCAGGGACTCCTATGATGTGAATATTATTATGTTTTCAGTTGTCCCACAGTTCTCTTAAGCTGTCTTCCTGTTTTTAAATTGTTTTTTCCTTTTGGTTTTCTGATTGGTTGATTTTTTTCTACCCTGTCTTCTAATTCACTGATCCGGTCCTCAGCTTCCTCTACTCTGTTGTTTAGTCCTTTGAATGTGCTCTTTATTTCTGCTATGTTATTCTTCATTGCTTCTTGGTGGTTTTAAATTTCCAATTGGTTGATTTTCAATGTTTCTATGTCTTTACTCATGGTGTTGATGTCCTTACACATGCTGTTGAGCTTCCTCAAGATCATGGCTTTGAATTCTAGTTTGTTAACTTGCTTAACTGCATTTCATTTATCTCATCTTCAGTAGAGGTCTCTTGTTCTTTCATTTGGGATTTGTTTCTTTGTTTTACCATTTTGGCTATGTCAGTGCATTTTGGAGCCTACCAAATTTTCCCTGTGGGTGTTGGTGTTCTGCTGTTTGTGGCTCCCTCTACTGAGTTTGGATGAGCGAGGGAGGACCCATGTTAAACACCACTGTCAAGTCTTACTTTCCTGGTTAGAGTTGCTAGCCCAGGAATGATACAGTTATTCTCTAGCTTTTTGCCTGGAGGCTATCAGTAGAGGTTACTTGAGCCTTGGCTTCTCAATTGAATGAAAAACTCCCTCAGGTGTTCAGCATAAGGGGATTTCCTGAGGGTGGGGCAGATGCTGGTTGTTAATGAGCTTCAATTTGCATTTCAGTGTCCCACAGGGTGGGGTTGAATCTCTGAGGGAGGGGGCACTGCCTCTCCCCAGAGCCCTGGGAAGTAAGATGGCCATAGTCCTGTGTGGCCACAACTCAGCAAAAGCTCTGAGCAGCACTGGCTGGTTTGGCTCAGGGGTTAGAGCATCGGTCTGCGGTCCAGAGAGATCCAGGTTCAGTTCCCGCTAAGGGCGTGTACCTTGGTTGCAGTTTTTCCCTGGTCCTGGTTGGTTGTGCAGTTGGCAGCCACTTGATGTGTCCCTTTCACATCCATGTTTCTCTCTCTCTCTCTCTCTCTCTCTCTCTCTCTCTCTCTCTCTCTCTCTCTCTCTCTTCCTCTGTCTCCCTCCCACTCTATCTGAACAAAAAATGGAAAAATGTCCTTGGGTGAGGATGAAAAAAGAAAAAGAAAAAAAGCTCTGAGCACCCTCCCTCCAAATCCTGAGTGTTCCCACATAGTTCCAGTCCAGTCCACCTTCCCTCTGTCGGAGCCCAAGGTGAGTGGCTGTGGATATTTTAGCGTCTGTCCTGGCCCTGCACTGTGGCGCGGGCTTGGGAGTGTAACCCCGAGGGCGCTGCTCACAGCTAAGACTGCTGCTGTCTGTGGGCTCCCAGCACCCCCTCTCGTGCCTCTGCAATCCTACCAGGATCAAGTCAGTGTCCCTGGTTATATGGTCCTCTCAAACTGCTTTTCTGTTGCTTTTCCCCAACGATTTGTCTTTATTTTAGTTGTAATTCCAGTTTGGTCCTGGAGATGGTCTGTGTAGCTTCCATTCACTCTGCCGCCATTTTGGAATCCCCTGATGCTGGTCTCTTTTGTCATGTAGGAAATTTTTAGTTTGATATAGTCCCATGTATGAATTTTTTCCTTTGTTTCTCTTGCCCTAGGTAATGTATTGTGAAAATCCAGCTACATGTGACATCTGAGATTTTGCTGCCTATGTTTTCTTATAGAATTTTTATGGTTTCGAGAGTTACATTTAAGTCTGTTATCCATTTTGAGTTTATTCTTGTGTATGGTGTCAGTTGGTTGTCTAGTTTAATTTTTTTTTTTTTTTTTGCATGTACCCGTCCAATTTTCCCAACACCATTTATTGAAAAGACTGTCTTTACTCCATTGTATGCTCTTGCCTCCTTTGTCAAATATTAAGTGAGCATATGTCTTGGGTTGATTTTTGGGTTCTCTGTTCTGTTCCATTGATCTATATGCCTGGTCTTGTGCCAGTACCAAGTTGTTTTGATTACAATGGTTTTGTAGTTTAACCTGATATCTGGAACTGTAATCCCTCCAAATTTCTTCTTCTTTTTCAAGATTGTTGTGGCTATTCAGGGTCTTTTTTGGTTCCATATAAACTTTTGAAGTATTTGTTCTAGATCTGTGAAATATGCCGTTGGTATTTTAATGGGGATTGCATTGAATCTGTAGATTGCTTTGGGTAGTAAGGACATTTTAATGATGTTGATTCTTCCAATCCATGAACATGGTATATGCTTCCACTGTTTTATATCTTCTTCTATTTCTTTCTTCAATGTTCTGTAGTTTTCTGAGAACAGGTGTTTTACTTCCTTGGTTAAGTTTATGCCCAGGTATCTTACTTTTATTGTTTCAATGGTAAATAGGATTGATTTTTTAAATATTCTCTTTCTGAGTGTTCATTATTAGTGTATAAAAATGCCATCAATTTCTGGATGTTAATTTTGTATCCTGTTACTTTGCCGAATTCATTTATAAAATCTAGTAGTTTTTTGGTGGAGTGTTTAGGTTTTTTTGTATAATATGTCATTTGCAAATAGTGACAGTTTCACTTCCTCCTTTCCAATTTGAATGCCTTTTATTTTTTCTTCTTGTCTGATCACTGTGGCTAAGACTTCCAGCACTATGTTGAATAGGCTGTCTTCTTAACGCTCATGATGGCCATGTGACATTCCTCCAGCTCCATGTACCAGAATGGACTTCAATCCCATCTTGTGGGGCACTGTCTATAATGGCTCTAGGAACTCTCTGGTCTTCTGCTCTCTGTTCTTTTGCCCCTTTCCCAAGAGTGGGATTTATGGTTAAGGTTGCACACATTTCTATGCCTCTTGAAATAAATTTGTAGCTGTGTGGTTAGAGTTGGTTTGGGACAATCTGAGCCAGCTCACTGAGAAAGTTCCTACATATATCTGCCAGCAAACTGTGAAGTACAGTGCAGTGCTTTGTGAATGACTATAGTTAAGTTAAAGGGGAGTTGCCAGTGTTTCTCTTGCACTGGCTGGATTGAAAGATGGTTCTTTTTTCTTGATTAATTTTTGCTCTCATTCATGAGCCTTTGAGTAATTTCTTAGCTGAGGTCAGTAATTTCTCAGCTGATGGAACAGAGATGGCTGGATATGGAAAACAGAGGGCTCTCAGATTTTAATGTGGAGAAGAGCTATAATCTTACCTAGCCTTAGACTACAGCTCATAATTCCATCAGTCCTTATATTTAATTCACCGAATTATACACAGAGTACAGATAACAGAAGAAATGTGCCACCATGGCTGCAGATATATAATCTGCCTTCCTTTAAGGGTAGGGAAATTGTACAGTCTTGTTGGAGTAGATATTTGGGGGCAGGGTGAAGACTAAGGTCACTTGAGACTAGAATCCAAGCCTCCTGCCTTCTGCTTATGGGCTGGGCTTGTGAGGCTCCTCTTATCCCTATCATTCATTCACTCATTCATTCATTCATTCATTCATTCATTCATTCGTTTATTCATTTCTTTTGCAAACATTTATTAAACATCTTTATGCATCAGACTGTCCTAGGTGCTGGGGATGCTTCAAGGAAAAGGCTGGCAAGGGCCTACCCTCATGGAGCTAACATTCTAGTGGGGCCGAGATAGACAATGAACAAGTAATCAAACAAGACTGCTCCTGAGGGAGCCTCTACCTGAGCCGGGCCGTGGGAGGGGAGAATTATGATGCCCGATGGAGAGGCCGATGGGGCTGCCTGTGGCCAGGGATGGAAAGGCATTGGGGGCGACTGATGGGAGCAGAGAAGCTGACAGAGGGGTACTCGGGCAAGGCCCTTCTCACAGCTTAAAGACATGATTTGGAGTGAATTCCACCTTCCCACTTACCTGATGTGAGGCTTAAAGCACATCATTTAATCCTCGTAGGCCTTTATTTTCCCATCATAAAATGAGAATAAAGCCCCATCTGTCTGCCGGGATTGTGAAAACAACCAGCTACTGTGTTGCTGAGCACAGATGCACATGAGGTGGTGCCGGAGGAGCCAGCTGCCGACTTAGTTCTAACCTGGGTTCTGTGTGGCAGCACGTGCTCTCTGGGCTCGGGGGAGGGTGCTGGGTAGGAGCAGGAGGACTGAGCTCGGGTCCCAGTCTTCTCATGTGTGTGGCCATCCTTTTAATTAGAGTGTGAACATGGTCCATCATGAGCTTTGCCATCCTAGACGAGGTGGCAGAAGGTAATAGGACAGTTTCAGAGCCTCCAGGAATAAAGTGAATGCTGCCCAGCACTCCTACTATGTCCCTCCAAAAGTCCCACTGGTGGAATCCAGAGTCACTGGGTTGAGGATGGAAGAGTCCCAGGTGGAGTCAAACCTAGACACCATCAGCAGAGACACAAGGCCTCACATGCAGCCCCTAGTGGCGAACTTGGACTGAATGGTGGGGTATAACTTAGTCTTCGTTCTTCAAATAGGGAACCTGGAGCTCCAGGCGGGAGGGGCCTGCCCCAGGTCACCCTGTAAACAAGAACTGGACTCCCTGGCTCACGGGTGTTACTTTTCCAGCTGGGGCACATCTGCAAAGGGAGGGAGGCTGAGCTTCCAGGGGCTTAACCAGGTGGAATGGGAGCCCTCAGGCCTTCATGGCAGCTGAGAGGGTGGTGTGGTAGAGAATGAGGTGGAGGGGAGCCGGGGAGGGCAGCGACTAGACTGGGACGGGAAGGGAGAAGGACGTTTAAGCTGAGGCCTGACTGAGAGAGAAGTACCCTATTGAATTGGGTAGATTTAGTTCCATTTTACAGAAGGGGAAACTGAGGTGCTCAGAGAGTTTAAGTGACTCGCTGGTAAGAGGCAGGGCTGGATGCAAACTCAGGTTTGCCTGAAACTAAGTCAGTGCTGTTACTTTTATGCTCAGCCATTGAACAGATGTGGAGACTGAGGCGTGGAGAGTAGCTGTGACCCTTCTCTCTCTTTTTGTCTCCCTGCAGGCAAGTGAGGACCTTTGGCAGCACCATCCCTTGCCCCCCACCCCCACCTCCCACCCAGCATTTGGCTCTGGGTGATCTGCAAGGGTCAAAGTAAGTTCACTTCCCCGGGGGCCTCTGCCCTTGCTGAAGACCCCCCACGTCTGTGTCCTTGCAGGAAGAGGCTGCCCTCCCAAGACAATGAAGCTGAAGAGGTCAAGGTGCCGTCACCAGCTGAAACACCCGTGGTTGCCTGGTCGGACACCCCAACCCTGCAGGGCACTGAGTGAGTGGAGGCTACATCTGGGTATCAGAGAGTTATAAGGCTGGGGAGGATAGGTGGGCAAGAGGAGGTAAGGGGGGGGCATGGATGTTTTTAGAACCTTCTACCACAAGGCAGACTTCCAAGAAGAGAGACAGGGCGGGGTCTCTTTCTCAGGCTGCTTCTGGCTGGCCTGGGAGTTCTGCAAAGTCTGAAGAATGGGCTTGGACTCGGTCCAGCAGTGTCCATGGCCAGCAGTGCTCAGAGAGGAGGCATCTCTGTGTAGAGGCTCTCTTATAAAGAAGAGGCTGAGGCGAGCCACAGGCAGGGGTTGGCTCCTGACACTGAACCCCTAAAAGGGACAGCCGGGAGAAGGACCAGGAGGATCCTAACCCAGGGAGCTTGTTAAAAATACAGGCTTCCAGGCCCCACCCAGACCTGTGGGGTCAGGACATCAGAGAGTGGGCCTCAGGGAATCCATCTTTACAAGCTCCCAGGTGATTCGGATGCAGTTGCTCTATAGAACAATGTTTAGATGCAGCCGTGAAGGCATTAAGACCTGTGTCTTTGACATCTAACTACCCCTACGGTGGAGCCAATGGGAGATGTTTTCTTATAGAGTTAACCTGGTTATGGTGAGTCCCCTCCCAGGGCTCTGGCCTGGGATCCCCATCCTGTTCCCAGCCACAGCTCCTGAGGTGGCCACAGGAGATTCCAGCTTTTCTTTTTATTTTAAACTTATTTTTGTTACAGATGTTTCTCCTTTTTTCCCCCAGACACCATCATCCCTATACCGCCCCTTCTCCCACAAGCATTGTTGTCTATGTCCTTTGGTTACACATACATGCTTATAAGTCCTTTAGTTTATCTCATCCCTCCCCTGACCCCTCCTCTGAAGTTTGTCAGTCTGAACCATACTGCTTTCTATGTCTCTGGGTCTATTTTGTTCATCAACTTTTTTTGTTCATTATATTCCACAAATAAGTGAAATCATGTGGTATTTGTGTTTCTCTGATTGGCTTATTTCGCTTAGCTAATACTCTCCAGGTCCCTCCATGTCGTCTCAAAGGATAAGAGATCTTTCTTTCTTACAGCTGCATAGTACTCCATTGTATACACTATGTACCACAGCTTTTTCATCCACTCATCTATTGATGGACAGTTGGGCTATTTCCAGATCTTAGCAATTGTAAATAGTGCTGCTATAAACACGGGGTTACATATATTTTTTCTGATTGGTGTTTCAGGCTTCTTAGGACATATTCCTAGAAGCGGGATCACTGGGTCAAATGGAAGTTCAATTTCTAATTTTTTGAGGTAACACTGTATTGTTTTCCATAGTGGCTGCACCGGTCTGCATTCCCACCAGCAGTGTACTAGAGTTCCCTTTTCTCCACACCCTCACCAACACTTATTGTTTGATGATTTGTTGATGGCGGCCATTCTGACAGGTATGAGGTGATACCTCATTGTTGTTTTACTTTGCATCTCTCTGATGATTAGTGATGGTGAGCATTTCTTCATATGTCTCTTGGCCATTTGTATGTCCTGTTTGGAGAGGTGTCTATTCAGCTCCTCTGCCCATTTTTTAATTGGATTTTTTGTCTTCCTTTTGTTGAGTTGTATGAGCACTCTATATATATTGGAAATTAACCCCTTGTCTGATACATCATTGGCAATGATGTTCTCCCATACAGTGGGTTGCCTTTCCATTTTGATGATTGTTTCTTTTGCTGTGCAGAAGCTTTTTAGTTTAATGTAGTCCCATGTGTTCATTTTTTCCTTTGTTTCTGTTGCCTTAGGTGATGTATCAGTGAAAATTCTGCTCCGTATGATGTCCGCAATTTTGATGCCTACATTTTCTTCTAGGATTTTTATGGATTCACTGGTCACATTTAATTCTTTTATCCATTTTGAGTTTATTTTTGTGTATGGTGTAAGTTGATGGTCTAGTTTCTTTTCTTTTTTTTGCATGTAGCTGTCCAATTTTCCCAACACCATTTATTAAAGAGGCTGTCTTTACTTCACTGTATACTCTTGCCCCCTTTGTCAAATATTAATTGAGCATATTGCCTTGGGTCCATTTCTGGGTTCTCAGTTCTGTTCCACTGGTTTATATGCCTGTTCTTGTGCCAGTACCAGGCTGTTTTGATTACAATCGCTTTGTAGTATAACCTGATATCTGCTAATGTGATCCCACCTGCTTTGTTTTTCTTTTTCAAAATTGCTGTGGCTATTCGGGGACTTTTTTGGTTCCATATGAACTTTTTTTTTTTTTTTTATATATTCTCACCCGAGGATATTTTTCCATTTTTTGTACAGATAGAATGGGAGGGAGAGAGAGGAAGGGAGAGAGAGTGAGAAACATCGACGTGAAGGGACACATCGAGTGGCTGCCACCCGCACGACCAACCAGGGCCGGGGACAAACTGCAACCGAAGTACGTGCCCTTAGCGGGAACCGAACCCGGGTCTCTCCGGACCGCAGGCCGACGCTCTAACCGCTGAGCCAAACTGGCTAGGGCCCATATGAACTTTTGAAGTATTTGTTCTAGTTCTGTGAAATATGTCATTGGTATTTTGATGGGGATTGCATTAAATCTATAGATTGCTTTGGGTAGTACGGACATTTTAATGATGTTAATTCTTCCAATCCATGAACAAGGTATGTGCTTCTACTTTTTTATATCTTCCTCTATTTCTTTTTTCAATGTCCTGTAGTTTTCTGCAAATAGGTCCTTTACTTCTTTGGTTAAGTTTATTCCTAGGTATCTTAATTATTTTGCCACAATGGTAAATGGGATTGTTTTTTCAGTTTCTCTTTCTGTGAGTTCATCATTGGTGTATATGAATGCCGTCGATTTCTTGATGTTACTTTTGTATCCTGCCACTTTGCCAAATTCATTTATTAAGTCTAGTAGGTTTTTGATGGAGTCTTTAGGGTTTTCTATGTATAATATCATGTCATCTGTAAATAATGACAGTTTCACTTCCTCCTTTCTAATTTGGATCCCTTTTATTTTTTTCTCATGTCTGATTGCTGTGGCTAAGACTTCCACTACTATGTTAAATAAGAGTGGTGAAAGTAGACATCCCTGTCTGGTTCCTGTTCTTAATGGAAATGTTTTTAGTTTCTGCCCATTGAGTATGATGTTGGCTGCAGGTCTTTCATATATGGCCTTTATTATGTGGAGATGTGATCTCTCTATTCCCAAATTGCTGAGACTTTTTATCAGAAATGGATGCTGGATATTGTCGAATGCTTTTTCAGCGTCTATTGATATGATCATGTGGTTTTTATTCTTGTTTGTTTATGTGGTGTATCACGTTTATTGATTTGTGAATATTGTACCAGCCTTGCATCCCTGGAATGAATCCCACTTGGTCATGGTGAATATTTTTTTTGATGTATTGCTGGATCCGATTTCCTAGTATTTTGTTCAGGATTTTGGCATCTATGTTCATCAGGGATATTGGCCTGTAGTTTTCTTTCTTTGTAGTGTCATTTTCTGGTTTTGGAATTAGAATTATGCTGGCCTCATAGAATGAGTTTGGAAGTCTTCCTTCTTCTTGAATTTTTGGAAATAGTTTGAGGAGAATGGGTGTTAGTTCTTTTTTGAATGTTCGGTAAAACTCCTGCGTGAAGCCATCTGGGCCTGGGCTTTTGTTTTCTGGGAGAGTCTTGATTACCTCTTTAATCTCCTTAGTTGTTATTGGTCTGTTCAAGTTTTCTATCTCTTCCCGGTCCAGTTTTGGGAGACTGTGTTTCTAGAAATTTGTCCATTTTGCTTAGATTGTCTAATTTGATGCTATATAGTTGTTCATAGTAGTTGTTAACAATCTTTTGTATTTCTGTGGTGTCAGTTGTTACATCTCCTCTTTCATTTCTGATTTTGTTTATTTGGGTTCTCTCTCTTTGTTTCTTGGTGAGTGTAGCTAAGGGTCCATCAATCTTGTTTATCTTTTTGAAAAACCAGCTCTTTGTTTCATTGATCCTTTGAATTTTTTTTTTTTTTTTTTTCTCTATGTCATTTATTTCTGCTGTGATCTTTACTATTTCCTTCCTTCTACTTGCTCTGGGGTTTTCTTTTTGTTTTCTTTCTAATTCTTTAAGTTGTGAGGTTAGACAGTCAATTAGAAATTTTTCTTGTTTCTTAAGGTAGGCCTGTAATGCTATGAACTTCTCTCTCAGAACTGCTTTTGCTGCATCCTATAGATTTTGTGTTGTTGTGTGTTTATTTTCATTGGTTTCCAGGAAGTTTTTAATTTCTTCCTTGATTTCCTTGGTAACCCATTCATTGTTTAATAACATGCTATTTAGCCTCAATGTGTTCCAATGTCTTTGCATGTTCTTGTTGCAATTGATTTCTAGTTTCATGCCATTGTGATCTGAGAAGATGCTTGATATGATTTCAATCTTCTTGAACTTGTAGAGACTTAGTTTGTGCCCTAACATGTGGTCTATCTTTGAGAATGTCCCATGTGCACTTTAGAAGAATGTGAATTCTGTAGTTGTGGGGTGTAATTCTCTGTAGATATCTATTAAATCCATTTGGTCTAGTACTTCATTTAGAGTCTCTGTTTCCTTGCTAATTTTTTGTCTAGAGGATCTATCCAGTGATGTCATTGGGGTGTTGAAGTCCCCTGCTCTGATTGTATTGCTGTCAATTTCTCCTTGCAAGTCCTCCAGAAGATTTTTATTATATGTTGGTGCTCCTATGTTGGGTGCATATATGTTTATCAAGGTGTATCTTCCTGTTGGATAGATCCTTTCAATATTATGTAGTGGCCTTCTTTGTCTCTAGTTATGGCCTTCATTTTGAAATCTATTTTATCAGATATGTGTATTGCTACCCCAACCTTTTTTTGCTTTCCATTTGCTTGGAAAAATTTTTTCCATCCCTTCACTTTCAACCTATGTGAGTCTTTTGTTGAGAGGTGGGTCTCTTGTAAACAACATATAGATGAGTCATGCTTTCTTATCCAATCAGCTACTCTGTGTCTTTTTATGGGAGCATTCAATCCATTTACATTTAAGATGATTATTGATATGTACTTATGTATTGCCATTTTTTGTTTAGTATAGTTATATTTTTCTTCCTATTTCTTCTACTAATTACAGCAGTCCTTTTAACATTTCTTGCAGTGCTGGTTTGGTGCTAATGTATTCCCTTAGCCTTTTTTTGTCTGGGAAGCTCTTTATTTGACCTTCTATTTTGAATGATAGCCTGGCTGGGTAGAGTAGTCTTGGATTCAGATCCTTGTTTTTCATGACCTTGATTACTTCATGCCATTCCCTTTTCTTGTGAGAAGTCAGCTGAGAGCCTTATGGGGTTTCCTTTGTAGGTATCCTGTTGCTTATCTCTTGCTGCCTTTAGGTTTCTTTCTTTGTCTTTAATTTTTGGCATTTTAATTACTATGTGTCTTGGTGTGGGCCTGTTTGGGTTCTTCTTACTTGGGACTCTCTGTGCTTCTTGAACTTGAATGCCTTCTTCCTTCACCAAATTAGGGAAGTTTTCTGTCACTATTTCTTTGAATATATTCTCTAACCCTTGCTCATTTTCTTCTTCTTCGGGGACTCCTATGATGTGAATATAATTACATTTCCAGTTGTCCCACAGTTCTCTTAAGCTGTCTTCCTGTTTTTAAATTGTTTTTCCTTTTGGTTTTTTGATTGTTTGATTTTTTTTTACCCTGTCTTCTAATTCACTGATCCGGTCCTCAGCTTCCTCTACTCTGCTTTTTAGACCTTCCAATGTGTTTTTCATTTCTGATATGTCATTTCTTTTTTTATCTCTTGGTGGTTTTTAATTTCCAATTGGTTTATTTTCAGCATTTCTATGTCCTTACTCATGCTGTTGACCCTCCTCAAGATCATGGCTCTGAATTCTAGCTCTGTTAACTTGCCTAACTGCTCCACATTGATCTCATCTTGGGGGGGGGGGTGTCTCTTGTTCTTTCATTTGGCTTCTGTTTCTGTGTTTCACCGCTTTGGCTATCACAGTGGGCTTTGGAGCCTGTCAAATTTTCCCTGTGGGTGTTGGTGTTCTGCTGTTTGTGGCTCCCTCTCCTGGGTTTAGATAAGCAACGGAGGACCCACGTTAAATACCATTGTCAAGTCTTACTTTCCTGGTTAAAGTTGCTAGCCCAGGAAAGGTACTGTTATCCTCTAGCTTTTTGCCTGGAGGCTAGCAGTCGAGGTTACTTGAAGAGTTTGGGTTGTAGTTGATTGAAAAACTCTCTCAGGTGCTCAGCCTTTGGGGGTTTCCCGAGGGTGGGGCAGATGCTGGTTGTTAATGAGCCTCATTAGCACTTCAATGGCCCACAGGGTGGGGTTGGATCTCTGAGGGGGGGTGGGGCTGCTGCCTCTCCCCGGAGCCCTGGGAAGGAGCACGATGGCCACTGTCCTGTGTGGCAGCAACTCAGCAAAAGCTCTGAGCGCCCTCCAAATCCCGAGTGTCCTGACACAGTTCCAGTCCAGTCTGCCCTCCCTCTGATGGAGCCCAAGGTGACTGGCTGTGGCTGTTTTAGCCTCTGTCCCGGCTCTGCGCTGTGGGGCCGCCTGGGAGTGTAACCCGAGGGCGCTGCTCCCAGCTAAGGCCGCTGCTGTCTGTGGGCTCCCAGCCCCCATCTTACGCCTTCGCAATCCTACCAGGATCGAGTCAGTGTCCCTGGTCATATGGTCCTTGCAAGCAGCTTTTCTGTTGCTTTTTCCCATTGATTTGTCTGTGTTATAATTGTAATTCCAGTTTGGTTCTGGGAGATGATCTGTGTAGCTTCTGTTCACTCTGCCACCATTTTGGAATCCTTGGCATCTATGTTCATCAGGGATATTGGCCTGTACTTTTCTTTCTTTGTACTGTCTTTATCTGGTTTTAGAATTAGAATTATGCTAGCCTCATAAAACAAGTTTGGAAGTCTTCCTTCTTCTTGAATTTTTTTGGAATATTTTGAGGAGAATGGGTGTTAGTTCTTCTTTGAATGTTTGGTAAAACCCCCCTGTGAAGCCATCCAGGCCCAGGCTTTTGTTTGGTGGGAGATTCTTTTTTTTTTTTTTTTTAATCCTCACCCGAGGACATTTTTCCATTTTTTGTTCAGGTAGAGTGGGGGAGAGAGAGAGGAACAGAGAGAGAGAGAGAAACATCGATGTGAAAGGGACACATCGAGTGGCTGCCACGCGCACAACCAACCAGGACCGGGGACAAACTGCAACCGAGGTACATGCCCTTAGCGGGAACCGAACCCGGGTCTCTCAGGACCGCAGGCCGACACTCTAACCGCTGAGCCAAACCGGCCAGGGCTGGTGGGAGATTCTTGATTACCTCTTCAGTCTCCTTAGTTGTTATTGGTCTGTTCAAGTTTTCTATCTCTTCCTGGTCCAGTTTTGGAAGAGTATGTATTTCTAGAAATTTGTCTATTTCACCTAGATTGTCCAATTTGTTGGCGTAAAATTGTTTATAGTATTTGTTAATGATCCTTTGTATTTCTGTGGTTACAGTTGTTGCTTCTCCTCTTTCACTTCTGATTTTGTGTATTTGGGTTCTCTCTCTTTGTTTCTTGGTGAGTGTAGCTAAGTGTCCATCAATCATGTTTATCTTTTCAAATAACCAGCTCTTTGTTTCATTGATCTTTTGAATTGTTATTTTAGTCTCTATGTCATTTATTACTGCTCTGATCTTCACTATTTCTTTCCTTTTGCTTGCTCTGGG
This sequence comes from Molossus molossus, assembly GCF_014108415.1. Taxonomy (NCBI): domain Eukaryota; kingdom Metazoa; phylum Chordata; class Mammalia; order Chiroptera; family Molossidae; genus Molossus; species Molossus molossus. The sequence continues at coordinate 42,068,336 of NW_023425357.1, forward strand.
TTTTTGTTGTTGTTGTTGTTTGCTTTCTAGATCTTTCAGTTGTAAGGTTAGCTAGTAAATGAGAAATTTTTCTTGTTTCTTGAGGTAGGCCTGTAGTGCTATGAACTTCCCTCTCAGGACTACTTTTGCTTTGTTCCATAGATTTTGTGTTGCTGTGTGTTCGTTTTCATTGGTTTCCAGAAAGTTTTAAATTTCTTCCTTGATCTCCTTGGTAACATATCCATTGTTTAATTAATAACATGCTATTTAGCCTCCATGTGTTTAAATGTTTTTTGTGTGTTTTTGTTGTAATTGATTTCTAGTTTCATGCCAGTATGATCTGAGAAGATGCTTGATATGATTTAAAACTTCTTGAACTTGTACAGACTTAATTTGTGTCCTAACATGTGGTCTATCTTTGAGAATGTCCCATGTGCACTTGAGAAGAATGTGAATTCTGCAGTTTTGGGGTGTAATTCTCTGTAGATATCTATTAAATCCATTTTATCTAGTGCATCATTTAGAGTCTCTGTATTCTTGTTAATTTTTTGTCTAGAGGATCTATCCAGTGATGTCAATGGGGTATTGAAGTCCCTTGATATGATTGTATTGCTGTCGATTTCTCCTTTGTAGTCCTCCAGAAGTTTATTTAATATATTTTGGTGCTCCTGTATATGGTTAACAAGGTTATATCTTCCTGTTGGATAGATCCTTTCAATATTACATAGTGGCTTTCTTTGTCTCTAGTTATGGCCTTCACTTTGAAGTCTGTTTTATTAGATATGAATATTGCTACCCCATCTCTTTTTTCCTTTCTGTTTGCTTGGAAGATTTTTTCCATCCCTTCACTTTCAACTGATGTGAGTCTTTTGTTGTGAAGTGGGTCTCTTATAAACAACATATATATGAATTGTGCTTTCTTCTCCCATCAGCTACTCTGTGTCTTTTGATCGAAGCATTTAATCCATCTACAGTTTAGGTTATTATTGATATGTACTTATTTATTGCCATTTTAATTTATTGTGGTTATATTTTTCTTCCTATTTCTTCTACTAATTACACCAGTCCTTTTAATATTTCTTGCAGTGCTGGTTTGGTGCTGATATATTTCCTTAGCCTTTTTTTGTCTGAGAAGCTCTTTATTTCACCTTCTATTTTAAATGATAGCCGTGCTGGTTAGAGTAGTCTTGGATTCAGATCCTTGTTTTTCATGACTTTAGTTACTTCATGCCATTATGGCCTGAAGTGTTTCTGTTGAGAAGTCAGCTGATGGCCTTATGGGGGTTCTTTTATAGGTGACCTATTGCTTATCTCTTGCTGCCTTTAGGAGTCTCTCTTTGTCTAACTTTTTGCATTTTAATTATTATGTGTCTTAGTTGGACCTGTTTAAGTTCTTTTTACTTGGGGCTCTCTGTGCTTCTTGTACTTGTCTGTCTTTTTCCTTGACCAGGTTAGGGAAGTTTTCTGTAGCTATTTCTTCAAATATATTTTCTAACCACTGCTCATTTTCTTCTTCTTCTGGAACTCCTAACATTCAGATATTGTTACATTTTATATTGTCCCACAGTTCTCTTAGGCTGTCTTCCTGTTTTTTTATTGTTTTTTCCTTTTGGTTCTCTGATTGAGCGATTTTTTCTACCCTGACTTCTAATTCACTGATCTGATCCTCAGCCTCCTCTATTCTACTCCATTGTGTTCATTTATGCTATGTCATTCTTCATTTCCAATTGGTTGGTTTTCAATGCTTCTGTCTCTATACTCATACTGTTGAGCTTCCTCATGATAATTACTCTGAACTTTCCCTCTGATATCTTGGTCAATTCCCTTTCATTTATTTAATCTTCTGTCAAATTATCTTGTTCTTGCATTTTGGATTTGTTTCTTTGTTTTACCATTTTGGCTGTCTCAGTGGGTTTTGAAGCCTGCCTAATTTTCCCTGTGGGTGCTAGTGTTCCATTGGTTGTGGCTCCTTCTACTGGGTATGGATGAGTGTGGGAGGACCTACGTTAAACACCACTGTCAAGTCTTACATTCCTGGGTAGATTTGCAAGCCCAGGAATGGTTCAGTTATCCTCTAGCTTTATTGCCTGGAGGCTATTAGTCTCAGTTACGTGGTGAGCCTTGGGTTGTAGCCCTCAGCTGAATGAAAAAAAAATTCCTCAGGTGTTCAGGGTAAGAGGATTTCCAGTGGGTGGGGCAGATGCTTGCTGGCTGTTAATGAGCCTTGATTTGCATTTCTCTGGCCTGGCTGGGTGGTGTTAAATTCCTGAGGGAGGGGCTGTAGCTTCTCCTGAGGTCTCTGGGACTCTTTGAGTAAGATGGCTACTGTCCTATGAGGGAGTGATTCAGCACAAAACTCCCAGTGCCCTCCAAATTCCAAGTTTCTCCACATAGCTTCAGTCCAATCTGCTCTCCCACTGCCAGAGCCCAAGTGAGTGGATGTAGTAATTTAGTGCTCTGTCCCAGCCCTCCGTGCTGTGGAGCCAGCTTGGGATTTTAACCCCAAAGGAGCTGCTCACAGCTAAAATAGCTGCTGTCCGTGGGCTCCCAGCCTGCCCTCTCGTGCCTCCGCTGTTCCTACCAGGCTCAATTCAGTGTCCTTTCCCTGTCCCTGGTTATGTGGGTCCTCTCCAGCTGCTTTTCTATTGGTTTTCCCTAATGATTTGTCTTTATTTTAGTTGCAATTCCAGTTTGGTCCTGGGAGATGGTCTGTGCTGTTTCCATTCACTCCGCCGCCATTTTGGAATCTCCGATACCAGCTTTTGTTTCATTTTCATTTTCTTTTTATACCTATTTATAATTTTTGGAGTTTATGTTTAACAGAGTTGTGGAAAGTTCAGAAAAGTTAGAGAAGCAGGGAAAATAACCCCAACCTCACCCATAGTCCAGTAGTCCATTTGAGCAAACAGTGGAGTTACATATTAAGCAATAGAGTGGGGACAAGTTCAGGGATTAGTATCAGAAAATAAGGTAGAAATAAGGCATAATAATAAAAATTACCCTTGAAAACTCGTAATGAGGTAGAAAAAAACTTTTTAGAAGCTTACCATGTATTAGCCAGGTAAGCTAAGCTGCTGTAACAAATAGTCCCTAAAGATTTGGTGGCTTAAGGAACAAGAGGTCTCATGTGTCATAGTCATGTCATTAACTGCCTGTTTCAGGTTAGTGGAAGACTCTGCTCCACGCAGTCATTTAGGGACCCCGCTGACAGTGGCTCTGCCACCTTCGTGTGGCTCCCACGATGCAGCTGGTCACCACTAGAAAGGGAAAGCGCCAGGCTGTTCTCTGACAAGGAGACTTGAAGTGAGAGCTCACATGGCCACACCTGAGGAATGCAATCACTGGCTGGGTGTCTACGTCCCAGCAACCACTCCCCACTGGAAAAAATGAACATGGGTGGGCAGCTGGAGTATCCGCCACACCAGTGCTGCATCTCTCAGGAGGACCTCACACTGGTGGTTGCCAGTCTGGCTTCCTCAATTGAACACAAGAGAAGTGGCTGGCTCAAGTTTGGTGCCTCAATGTATGAAACAAACAAACAAAAACACAGATCTGAAAACACCAGTATTACACACAGCTCAGCGAGTGAACACAGTGAGGTCATTCAGAGGAGAGCTGATTTATACACCTGTGTCAACTCACCCAGGGCACTCACACACTGAGTGGAATGTCAGGCAGACTGTTATTCGTTCATTCATTCATTGATTCATTGTCTCTTTCTCTTGCTGCATGTTCTTAGTTTAAATTCCTGTAAATTAAAAGGATATATAATGTATCTGCACAGTTTTTCCCCCACCAGCTATTTCTGAAGCCTAAATAACTAGCCCTGTCTCCCCTCTGATCTGTCCCAGACACGTCTCATGTGAACCCCATACTGGGACTAATAGCCCTGAACTGAGTCTCCCCCTAAATCACAAATGGATCAAAGTTTTTTCCAAACTGCCTATCTAAATTAGAGCCTGCGTGGTACAGTTCTGAAAGCTGGGCCCCAGGTGTTGTTCCAGGCTGAATTTCCTTCTAGGAGATAGTAGAGTGGGTTTGGGGTTTCTGATGTCACGGGAAGCCGGGGCGGGGTTCGGCTCCATCAGGCCAGGCGGGATGCAGCTCGCCCAGGGCACAGGGGTCCCTTCCCACTCAGCCGGCTCAGCTTGGGTGGCACTTCCACAGTGGCCAGGACCGCGCGTCCTCAACAGCCAGCCAGAACAGCACCATCATAAACGAGCGGCTCCAGGAGCTAGTGAAGCTCTTCAAGGAGCGGACGGAGAAGGTGAAGGAGAAGCTCATTGACCCAGATGTCACCTCCGATGAGGAGAGCCCCAAGCCCTGTGAGTCCAAAGCTGGGGATGGTCTGCCAGGCCAGAGGTGGGGGGGCTCTAAAACCCCCTGTCAACTCATGATGAGGATGGCCTCCCCAAATGGTTAGAGTGTTTGAGAGAAGCCCAGACCCCCACTGCCTGGATTTTGGGGTCCTGTATGTACAGGTAGCTATATACCCAGGGGAGGGTAGAAGGTCAAAGTTCTGACCAATGATCTAGTTGTACTTGGCTCCCTGTCCAGCAGGGCAAGTACCCTCATTGACCCCTCCGCCTTTTTCCCAGGGGGTTCACCCTGGGACGTATCTCATGGTCTTACACTCAGATGGTGACCATAACCCACTAGGGAACTAGACAGTCTTGTTTTTCAGATGCCTCAGTTGCAATATTCTTATGGGGCTACCTGAGAGTTTTCTGCTTTCAAGATGCCAGGAGGAAATAAGGAAAGTGCTCTGTTGTCAGGGGGTGGGGAGAGGTTTCTGGGTCTTTCCAAAGGAGGACCGTGCCTTAGAACTCATGGTGCCACCAATAAACCTAGCGGAGCCGGACTTCACAAGCCTAGAGCTGGAGACATAGCTAGAATCTCTAGAGCTATGAGTCAGCCTCTGGTCCTCCAGCATCACCTTGGCTGCACAGGAAGCCTGGGATCCCACTGGGAGTCTCGTTTTAGGGGTGAAAGAGCTGAGAGTCCTGCTCTGAGAAACCTAGAGCAACATTGCCCTGATTTCCGACCCTGGGTGGTGGGAGCCCTGGGTATGAGGTGCTCCCAGCCCTGCAAAGGGAGCAAAGGGTCCAAACAGACACACGGGCAGAACTCAACTAACATATCCAGCTTGCCCAGAAACCCCTCCTTTGGGGCGTTTCAGCTTGGTGGCTGTAAGAGTTTCTGGATAGACAGCCAGGTCACTGTGAATGAGGGAGCTGGGGGTTTGCTCCAGGAGAGCACCCTGGTGTCTGCACACAGAGCTTATAGCAGGTTGTGGGACGTGCCAGGGTCCCCTCAGCTCCAGTTCCAGGTCTAAAGTTGGGAGCTTTCTCTCTGCATCTTCTACCTGAGCCTGTGGGCTGGGTCAGGTGGTCACCAGTGTCATCTCTTAGCTCCAGCCAAGAAAGCCCCAGAGCCAGCCCCAGACACGAAGCCAGCTGAGGCGGTACAGGTGGCGGAGGAGCACTACTGTGACATGCTGTGCTGCAAGTTCAAACGCCGCCCCTGGAGGAAGTGGGAGTTCCCCCAGAGCATCGACCCGCTGACCAGTGAGTCCTGGGTGGGCCGTGGGCATTGCTGCCACGTAACATGAGAGGACAGGAGAGTGGGAGGGATGGAGGGGCTGTGCCAGAGGTGAGTAGGAGGCCATGGACATCCATGGTTTGTGACCCCAAAACACACAAAAATATCCCTGGAATAGGAACACACAATTACACCCATCTTCCAGACAAGGAAACTAAGCACAGAGAAGTTATCCGGCCTAAACACACAGCTACTTAGTGGCAGACGGGACTCCTGACCCCTGACCCCTGGCCAAGTCTTTGTACTCTGCTCTTGCTGGCTCCTTCCTGGGGGTGCTGCTCTGAGCAGAAAAGGGCCGTTCTTCCACATCAAAGAGAATTCCCCTTACTTCCCACTTAGCCCATTTTCTATTCCTCAGGAATAACAGCCCTTCATATGTGCACAGCTCTGCACAGGTTACAGAGTCTCCCTGCCTGTCTTATCCGACCTTCCCTTGTGATGAGGGCAGGGCGGGTGCCACAGGGGGACTTTGCCAAGGGCACACAAACAGTCATTTGGGGGGACCCTGGTGTCCACTGGGCCTCTAAGATAGCTGGGTGAGCCCTGGCCAGTTTGGCTCAGCGATCAGAGCATCGATCTGCGGAGAGAGTCCTGGGTTCGGTTCCCACTAAAGGCACGTACCTCGGTTTTGGTCGTCCGCAGCCCCAACTGGGGTTGTGTGGGTGGCAACCAGCCGATGTATCTCTCTCTCATCAATGTTTCTCTCTCTCTTCCTCCCTCTCTATCTGAAAATAAATGCAAAAATGTCCTCAGGTGAGGGTAAAAAATAAATAAATAAATAAAATAACCAGGTGACTTATGATATCCATCCATCCACCCACCCATGTCGCCATGTCTGTGTATCCATCTGTCCATCTTCTATATTTACTAAGGCAGGAACTAGATTTTTGTAAAACTTTCAAGAATGAAAGCAAAAGTGTTTTCTAGTTTGCTGTCTATCATCCAGTAATGCCCCGTGTCCCCTCCTCAGAGTACTTGATTGATTAGGGCCCAGCAGCAATTTATTTTAAATTTAAATATAATTTTACCCCATCCAAGTTACAGCTGTGTCACACCTATGTAGTGCTGATAGAAAAGTGGAAAAAAGAAAGCCCCCTACCCCCACCCTGGAGGAGCCCTTCCCCCGCATGTTCCTGCCCCTGGCATGTTCCTGCCCTGCCTCCCCCGCAGACCTGATGTACATCCTGTGGCTGTTCTTCGTGGTGATGGCCTGGAACTGGAACTGCTGGCTGATCCCTGTGCGCTGGGCCTTCCCCTACCAGACGCCAGGCAACGTCCACTTCTGGCTGCTGCTGGATTACCTGTGCGACCTGATCTACATCCTGGACATCACCGTGTTCCAGATACGTCTGCAGTTTGTCAAAGGAGGGGACATCATTGTGAGTCACAGGCGGTGGAGCGGGCGGCTGGGGGCAGACTCTGCAGCCACGCCTTCCGGGGTCCGACCCCGGTGCTTCCACAGACAAGATAAACGAACAAGGGGATCTCGGGAACGTCGGCCCCGCTTGTTCAACTACATGGTAGCTTATGTTGCACACCTTTCATATATTCAAATTACACACGTCATGTATTGCTCATGGTGAAACGCTTCCTGGACCACCTGATGGAGTTTGAGATGGAGAAGTGGTCCAGAGAAGAGCCTTTAGTGCAGGTGGAGCTGGTTCAAATCCCGGCTCCACCACAACCAGCTGCCTCACCTCTCTGGGCCTCAGTTTCCTCCCTGTGAAGTGGGGTAGTCATTGTTCCCCATTGCTGTGAGGATTGACCAGGTGTTGGATGCACAGTGCCCAGCACAGGTAACTGCTAGGTCCTGCAAAGAGCACACTACTTGGAGCAGTTTGAGACTGTGCCCTGGTGGTGCAGGCCCCACTTGCCGGGGCGGGACTGCGATCCTGATTGTGACTTGACAGAAGCAGGAGGCAGGGTCCCCATGTCCCTGTGCATGTCACTCTTCAAAATTCCACACTGGTAGCAACTGCTTCCTGGTGTGCAGACAAGTTGAGATTGTGCTTCTAAAACAAAAAAAAAAACACATTTCCCGGACAAGCTTTTTCCTGGTCTGATCAGAACCCCCGCCAGCTCCTCAGTCAGTAAGGTTGCAAATGGCCCAGGTAAGACCAACGTGCTGAGAAAACAGGCTCCATAGCCTTGCCTTCCACCCTAGAAGGCAGAATCCAGCTGGGTGCCCTTGGAAAGCTCCACCTCCCCACCTGTATGCCTGGAGGTGGTCACCTGAGCTCAGCTGCTCCACTCCGGCTCCTGCTTGTCCAGGGGGCTAGAGTTCGATAGGAAGGTGGAGGGTCTTTATTGATTAGGGTCAGGGATTAACCTCTCAGGCCATTTCATGGGCATTATTCCATTTTCTTCTAGACAGACAAAAAGGAGATGCGCAATAACTACCTGAAGTCTCCCCGCTTTAAGGTGTGTGCCAGGGATGCGTGTGTCCTTGGGGCCTCGGAAGCTGGTATCTCAGGGGGCCCTGGGTGCTTTGGGGGATAGCGTCACATGGTTCCCCAGGCTGGCACAGGCTGGGCAGTCAGAGGCTGGTTGGGAGGCCTTCTGCTCTGCTTTTAGGCCCTCCTGGGGAACCCTGGGCTCACCTGTGCACTGGAGGTAGAGGCCCCATCACGTACCCCACCCCACAGCCCTGGCTCTCCCATTGCATGCACTGCACTGTCCCGCTGGGGTTTCAGATGGACTTGCTCTGCCTGCTGCCCTTGGACTTTCTCTACTTGAAATTCGGCGTGAATCCCCTCCTGCGTTTGCCCCGCTGCCTGAAGGTAAGACCAGTGGCTTCCCCATCCAAAGCCTTCATCTGCGCTGGCTCTGGCATCGTGATGTCTGCCCTGAGCAGCACTAGGGGGCAGGAGGGGGCAGTGAGGGGTGTGCCCCGAGGAGAGGCAGTGTGGCCTAGTGGAAAGATCTTGCAGTGTGCGTCCAATCTGGGTTCGAGGCCTGGCTCTGTCACTTACCGTATGTGTGCTTTGGGCAAATTACTGAACTTCCTCGAGTGCCAATTTCCTCTCTGTAAAAGGAGAATGGCTTCCATACTGCACATGCAAAACAGGTACTAAGTGTGCATATCTGTATAGCTGACTCTGAACAACACGGGTTTGAACTGCGTGGGTCCACTTATGCGTGGATTTTTTCAATAAGTGCATATATTACTGTCAATGTATTTTCTCTTCCTTATGATTTTCTTAATAACGTATTTCTCTCTAGCTTATTGTAGAAATACGGTGTATAATACTATAACATACAAAATATGTGTTAATTGTTTATATTCTTACTAAGGCTTCTGATCAAAGTAGGCTATTAGTAGTTAAGTTTTTGGGGAATCAAAACTCATACATGAATTTTTGACCACACAGGGGTCAGTGCCCCAACCCTCACATCATTCCCTGTAATGTGCAGTCATCAAAGGTGCTCAGTACAGAGGAGCAGTTGTCATAATCGCTTTTATTATTATAAATAAGCCTTGAGTGTATAAGTGCGGGGTGTTAGGGATGCTGTTCTTTATGGAATCGTTTTCTTTCTAAGAGAACATTGAAAGCAGTGTCCTAAACCTGGGATGCATGTACCCCTCAAAGTTTCATGATCTGATTCAGAAGGTCTAGGAGACCCTGAAATTCTATGCGACCTGTAAGGACATAATTACATGTAATTTCCGAAGGAAGAGGTGCCATAGTTTTCATCGGTTTAGTAACTGGAGTTTCTGGCCCTGACCCCTCTGAGGGCAAAGACCTCTGATTTTGAATGTTCTCCATCCCCCTCCTGCCAGGAGTTTCAGGAAGAACCTAGTCCTGGCACCTGTGGGGAATGGGCTAAGGGGTGAGGGCAGGGTGTCACCCCACGGACAGGGGCTGCCCTGATACCTTGCTCTCTCTCCCAGTACATGGCCTTCTTTGAGTTTAACAACCGCCTGGAATCCATCCTCAGCAAAGCCTACATTTACAGGTGAGACCACACACACACAGGCACACACACACACTCGCATGCAGATACACATGTACGCGCACACAGACACACATGCACACACATGCACGCACATGCTTCCATGCACAAGTGTTCTCCACCCACATCACTTCACCGGGGCCCTGCAGGCCTCACCACCACCGGAACTGGGCCTCTTCCTGACCCTTTCGGAGGGATATTTGTTTTTTAAAGAACCAGGAACATCCCATTTCCCCCAATTGTAAGAAGGTCAGTGTGCATTGCTCAACCTGCATTTCCAGGGAGCTGAGCCTCATTTTGGTCTCAGTTCAGGGAACTGACCCCTGCCCCAACCCCTCAAACATGGGGGACCACCTGCAAGGGCACAGTAGGCCATCTGGTGGATGTTCCAGGATGGAGCACGAGACGAGCCAGGCCATGCTTGGGGACAAGGCTCCACTCCACCTCTCGTGGATTGGCACTTCTGCACACACCTGTCCCTTCTCTGCCCCTCCTCACAGACACGCTGCCCCAGGACTATGTGCACAAGTTGATCTGTGCCAGTTCCAGCCCTGGTCTTGCCAATGCTGTTCACGCTCCACCATTCTTATGCGCAGTCTCAAAAGAGCATCAGGTTGGCTCAGTCCAGCCAGTGCTGTTCCCATTGGCCAGTGCCCACTCTGCCAGGCAGCTGGGCAAGACCATGCAGCTCCAACAAGGGCATCTGTGGGGTGGGTGTCAGGAGAGGTGAGGACTGGCTTGCTTCCTGGGTCCCTGCCCCTGGGTGAGACATCATGGCCACTCTTTCTGCTGCTGTGTTCATGCCTGTCTTTCTTTCGTAGGGTTATCAGGACCACCGCCTACTTGCTCTACAGTTTACACTTAAACTCCTGTCTGTATTACTGGGCGTCAGCCTATCAGGGCATTGGCTCCACTCACTGGGTTTACGATGGCGTGGGAAACAGGTGAGCCACAGCCGTCCTCCTGGGGCCATACCTCATGCTGAGGACTCGCGCAAAGAAGTCCCATTGCCGCATGTGAGCGAGGCCTTGGGATCCCCAAGGAACCTTCGACATGCTAAGGGCCACGTCTCCAAATCCTCACTAAGTTAACATTTCCTGAGTGCCCGCTGCATGCCAGGCAGAGCGGGCACAGACATGAACAAGACCTGCTGGAAACACATTTTCAGCACCCCAGAGTCCAGGAGAGTTGGCAGATTCACCGCACATGTGTGGTGAATCCATCCTAAGGGCCCTGCTGAGAGGGAATGGGCCAGGCAACCTCAGCACAGATCCCAGGCATCACTGGCGGTGCAGGATCTGGCCAATAAGGTGAAACCCATGTGCCCATCTAGAGAGTTGCATGCACAGTGCGACATGCTCAAATGATGTGGTGATGGTGATGGCGATGGCGATGATAATGATGATGATGATAATAATAATAATAATAATAATAATAATAATGATAGCAGCAGCAGCACTGGAGAAAGGTTACAATGTACCAGCCCTGTTCCAAGCACTTAACATCATCACTCACTTAACCCTCCCAGCAATCACGCAGGAGAGCTATCATCACCCCACTTTACAGATGAGGTAAGAGATGTGCAGTGACTTCCCAGGTCACACAGTTCCTAAGTTAAGAGAGCTGGGATTTGAACGAGGCAGTGTGGCCACAGAGTCATGAATGTTGCACCGTCTGCCCGGTGCTGTAGACGTGGCACGGGACAGTCAACTCTGAAAGGTTAAGTTTGGTCCTGGCCTGGTAGGTGGAGAGAAGGGGCAGAGCAGCCTTGCAGGAGGGGGCAACACGAAGAAAGGGGCAGGGTCGCAGAACCATGGAGTCGGGGAGCTGGGTGCAGTCCCGTGTTGCCGGAGGGGTGTGTATGGAATTACCTGGGAAGGTAGGTGGGGCCAGCTTGCCAAGCAGCCCCCCACCTGAGCAGTGCCACCCTCACCTTTTAGGCTTTTGCTGTCCAATAGTGTAGCCACTAGCCGCATGGGCTGCCAAGCACTCGAAATGCAAGTGCAACTGAGACGTGTGGGACATGCTAGTCTTTCTAAGGAGAAGTTTCTGGCTTTCCTAAGATTCTCCTGGGAGTCTGTACCCCCACAAGCTAGGAACCCCGTCCTGGGGCTGGGCCTAGCACACCCTTCACGTGCAGGCCTCGGGAGGGTAGCCAGCAGGGAGGCCGGAACGGGACCGCATCCTGTCTGGGAATTCCTGCTGCGGGGCCTCGGGAGCTCTCGGTGCCCGGCAGTGGAGGGGCACCTTTCTTGGCAACACTACTGTTTTCCAAATGAAATCCCACAGGGAACACTAGCATATGCTCAAAGCTCAAGCAGTGAAGGAGGATTCCCCTAGAAGTCCAACACCACGGATAATAACAGTTCCCAAAACAATGACCATTTGCTGATGCCTGCTGTGGGCTGGGGCTTGAGGACCCAAGTTCCTACATATCTGGGTCCTTCACCCTGTTCTGCCCAGCCTGGGGCATGCAGGAGTCCCCACAGACCCAGTGACATGGGAGGCCCCTAAGATGTGCTGGGCCAGTGGGAGATTCCTCCAACCGGGAAGGATTTGAGGGAAGCCTGAGGTTCGTGGATCTCACTCCTGTTTCCTTCCTGATGGCCCAGCTGCTCGCTGCAGCATCCCCGCCTAGTCCTGCTAAAGCAGTGGTTCTCCGCCTTCCTAATGCCTGACCCTTTAACACAGTTCCTGTGGCGTATCTGCACGTGGGCAGACCCGCCTGGAGACGGACGGACAGAGGAGCGGGGTCTCGGTTCCTAAGACCATCAGAAATATGTGTTTTCCGATGGTCTTAAGCAACCCCTTTGAAAGGGTTGTTCGACCCCCAAAGGGGCCGTGACCCACAGGTTGAGAAACGCTGTGCTAAAGGCTGTTTCATGCACCCTCTGGTGGCCATGAATGGTATGATAGGGGACTTAGAGCAGGCCTGTGCTGTCCTGAGATGGCCACGCACCAGCTGGTAATGAGGTGCAGGGCAGCCCAAAGCCCTGCCCCAGGCCTAGCAGCTAGTCAGAGACAGAGACCTTCCCCTCTGATTCCCAACAGCCTCTGCTTCTCCCCTCTTTACATGTTTGCTTGCCTGTCCCCACAAGACGGTGAGCTTCCTGAGAACACAAAGAATCTATTGTTCCCACCGCAGGCACATGGCAGGTAGCAGCCACAGTGCAGGCTCACGGCTGACGCTTACTGAGAGCCCACCCTGGGCCAGAGGTTCTTCAGCACCTCCTTCTTTCCTCACCATCACCTGTGAAGGACGTTTTCTACTGCCATGCCCACTTAGCGGAAGGAAGCTGAGGCTTGGTGACATTGAGTCCTTTGTACAGATCATGCAGCTAGAAGGGGGCAGAGCTGGGTTTGCGCCATGTGGTCCTTCTCCAGAGCCCCTGTTCTGACTGTGACGCTGCATAAAAAGCTGGTGAATGGCACCCTGGGGAGGACCGGTTTGGGGTCATTCTCAGACAAGATGACTTGCTAGCTGGGTGATGTTCTAGATTTTGAAGCTGAGCAGGGACCCTGGAAGCGTGGGTGTATCATGACACTGGAGCTGGGGCAGGCTCTGGACAGCTCCCATGTGCCCTGGTAGGAGGACAGAAAAGCTGGCAAGATTGCCCCTTGACCCCTGGGAGGGCACGGCCAGCAGGTGTGGACAGGCGTAGGAGGGACTCTTACTGCTTTGTGATAATAAGACAAGTTTGGGGCATTGCCTGGGCCTTCTATCACAAGAAGGACCCATCACCCATACCTCCCTCCCAGTGGTTCATGTGTGTGTGTCATGGGGTTACTGATGATGGGGTGAAAGCTCGGAGAAGCAGATGACACCCTGGGTTCTAATCCCAGCTCTGGAACTTGAGAGCTGGTGACCATGAGTGTTCCCTTTCCCTTTTGGGGCCTCAGTTTTACTTTCCAGAAAATGGGTGGGCAAGGGAGAGGGTCAGGAAAGGTGGTCCTCGACGTATTCCGACTCTGAAGGGGCTCTTGCTTTCCATGAACCAACGGGATGACATACAGAAGAAAGATGGAAATGGACAGACTATTGAGGGAAGTGGAGGGAGCCCAGGCATCAGGAGTCAGAAGGTCCGGGTCTGTCCCCCTGCCAACTCTTCCTGACAATCTCCTGGAGCCTCAGTTTCCACGTCTGTAGATGGGGGTGACCACGTCTCTGCAGGGTTGGGGCAGAGCCGCAGCTACCAGCTAGCACCTGTGAGCACGCGGTGGGACTGCAGAGCTCTGCGGGGAGAGGCTGTCACCCCACACTTCTAAGCCTCGAAGTTTCCTTTCTTCACAGTGCACACCTGCCAGAGCGGGCCACAGGGTCCGCAGAGGGGCCTGTGAGGACTCAGCTCCCTTCCCCTGCTCTCTCTAGTTACATCCGCTGTTACTACTGGGCTGTGAAGACCCTCATCACCATTGGCGGGCTGCCCGACCCCAAGACGCTGTTCGAAATCGTCTTCCAGCTGCTGAACTATTTCACAGGCGTCTTCGCTTTCTCTGTCATGATCGGACAGGTAGCTGGGTCACTTGTCTGGCTTCCCACCCACCTGCCTGCAGGGCCTCTCCCCCCCTGCCGACAGAAGGGTGCCCATCTGTGCCCGTGCCTTTAGACTAAGCCTGGGAAGGAGCTCTGGACTCAGAATCAGGAGCCTGGAGCGCTGGGCCCATTCCCTCTGCGAGGCAGCTTCCATCTGACGTGGCTCTTCCTTTGGGATATCGCGGGGAGCCGCGCTGAACGGCTTTCTGCCAAGGCTGGGGGCTTCTGATGTGCGGGGGGCACAGCTCACATTCTAATCAGGGCAGGAGATGGCAATCAGCGATGCTCAGAGTCCCCTTTGAGGGGCCCCGCTCTGAGGGGCAGTGCAGAGGGCATATTTCCTGCAGCCGGGCTCAAAGTGGCCTCTGGCACCAAGTGGCTGTGTTGTACAAGAATCTGCCCAATGACGCGTTCCCTCGTGTGGCCTCAGGGACCTGAGGCTGCCCAAGGGGCCAGCAGCCTTGCCCTACGCACCCCCCCCCCTGTCTGCACAGTCTTCTGTGTGTGTGAACTGGGTCTCCCTCTCTCTGATCTCCCCCATTGCGCCCCTGGTCTGTGTGAAGTAAATGTGCCCATGACACATGTCCCCAAAGCCCATGCCATGAGCCCACTGTGGCTGCCTTGTTCCCTCCCTTGCCCCAGATGAGAGACGTGGTGGGGGCCGCCACGGCGGGGCAGACCTACTACCGCAGCTGCATGGACAGCACAGTGAAGTACATGAACTTCTACAGGATCCCCAGGTCCGTGCAGAACCGCGTCAAGACCTGGTATGAGTACACCTGGCACTCCCAAGGCATGCTGGGTAAGACTCCTGCTGCTGGAGCCCTGCCCTCCTGGGCCCTGCCCTGGTCCTGTGTCCCGAGGCCGGAGCCCTGGGGCCTCTCTTGGCTGTGTCCCTCCATTAAGTGAGAGGGGCCTAGCAGGCCTGTGAGGTGCCCTGAGCTGGGCCGTTAGAAGACCTTGGAGACTGAGGGGCTTGTCTTCTGGAGGCCCCTCCCACCTCACTCCACCCACCTCACAATGGGTGCCCATTGGACGTGGAAGTGCAACTGAGTCAGGAGAAAAGGAAGTACTACCCCTCCAGATACACACACACACACACACACACACACACACACATATACATAATATATATAATACATACATATATACATAATATATATATTATACATACATATATATACATTTCTTTGTAAATTTGTTGATTATATTTTGCTTCTGACATTATTTGGCTACAATTCTTTTAATTCACTGTTGTTTCTGCTTTCTTGTCCATGATGGGGTGTGCTCAGTAATTCTTACAAAGTGGGAGAATCTTACCTGAAAAATATTTCCAGATGTAATGAAATTTTCAAATTCTAAAGGGAACCATTAAGCCCTGGCCAGTTTGGCTCAGTGGTTGGAGTGTCGGCCTGCGGACCAGAGAATCCCGGGTTCGATTCCCGCTAGGGGCATATACCAAAAAAAATAAAAAATAAAAAAATAAAGGGAACCATTAATAAAATCTGAATATGCTAATTATATGTTAAATTTTAAAATATATATTTTTATTGATTTTTAGAGAGAGAGAGATAGAACTATCTATGAGAGAACATTGATTGGCTGCCTTCTGCATGCCCCCCCTCGGGGGATCAAGCTCACAACCTGGGCATGTGCCCTGACCGGAAATTGAACCAGCAACCTCTTGGTACATAGGACCATGCTCAACCACTGAGCCACACTGGATGGACTATATGTTAAATTTTTCCAGGTTTTTTAATCTTTGGAAGCTAGTCTTTTTGTTCTCAGGGGATGTCATTTTGGAGGCTTCTGAAAAGCCCATAAAGCCCAACTCCCCCAGCAAAATAAAAGGGCCTCATTGCCTTCGTGGGGTTCCCTCTGGTCTAAAGCCACGCCTCAGTCCAAGGCTGTGGACAATGAGTGTTAGGATCTTCGTCACTATCCGTTACTAGTACATCGACTCCACAGTTTACAAGGCAAGCTCACCTCCATTACCGCATTCTGTTCCAGTGACAGCTTTCTGACATCTGTATTGTTCTCCCCTTTCACAGGGGTGCACACTAAGGACCAGAGAGGGCCCTGACCTGCCCAGGCTCACTCAGACCTCAAGCCCATAAATAATTGTGGTGCAGTGGGCAGGGCATTGGGGACTGGGACAGGTCCAACATTCATTTCATGCCAGGCTCTCTCTGGGCACCACATGGTGGGCAAAACAGATCTGGCCTTCCGGTCCTGGGTGGGCTCTGGAGTTCTACATCCTGGGTGGGGTCCTGAGTCCATCCCCCTGGGCTGCGTGGCAGTGGAAAAGTCACTGCTTTCCCAAGCTCCCCTTTCTTGTCTGTAAAGTGGAGATAATAGTAGTGGGCACCTCCTGGGCTGCTGGGAGGAATTAATAAAATCACCTTTATAAAGCATTCTGTGAAAACAGTGCTCGAAGTACTTTAGTTCTCACTAATGTGACAGAGGGGAGGGAGACAGATCATGAACAAGCAATGGCATGAAAGGTGTGATCAGTGCTATGCACCAGCACAGCTAACATTGTAGCTGGGGGTCTCGAGGGAAGGCTTCCTGGAGGAGGAAACATTGGTGCTGACTTCTGAAGAATGAGTAGGAGTTGACCAGGAAAGTGCACATAAGAGAGTGGCATCTGCGAAGGCGAGAGAGGGCCCCGTCCCATCTGCAGCGGTGCTGGTGGCAGAGGAATGGTGTGGCCCGGCCAGTGCAGTGCAGACTGAGCCCTTGTGTTGGGGAGGAGCCTGGTGGTGCCTCTCACTGTCGCCAGGGTCTCCTTTGCAGATGAGTCAGAGCTGATGGTGCAGCTTCCCGACAAGATGCGGCTGGACCTCGCCATCGACGTGAACTACGACATCGTCAGCAAAGTGGCCCTCTTCCAGGTATGGCCCACCCAATGGCCTACCCTCAGGGCTCCGGGAGGCCCCGAGCCCACACCTTCCTCTGAATGGGGCCCCTTTCGGCTCCTCTCCGGGACAGGGCTGCGACCGGCAGATGATCTTTGACATGCTGAAGCGGCTTCGCTCTGTCGTCTACCTGCCCAACGACTACGTGTGCAAGAAGGTGAGGGGCCTGAGGCGGCCACAGTGCCGGCTGGGGCTGACTGCCCCCTGGCTGTCAAGAGCGGGGCTGGAGGGGTGCCAGTAAGGTTTGGGGGCACAGGGAGGGCAGGATTGGCGGGGACAGAGAAGAGTGGCCGAAGCCCCAGGCACTGGTCAGCTGGCCACAGGGCTCCAGGCTGCTTGGCACCGGAGGCTTTGCCCAGCTCTAGGAGCAGAACTCATATGTCTCGGACTTTGCTCCCTGGACACGGGACCACGGGGGTCAGGATGGGGAAGGCTACTTTCCAGAAATGGGAAGCGAGCAGCCTCAGGAGGGGCAGGGCCTTAACTGTGTAGACGGAACTGTTACCAGGGTCTGGTCCTGCTAGACCAGAGCGGTGGGGCAGGGCCAGGCCGCAAACTGATGGCCTTGCATAGATGTTTCCTGGTTTCTCCTCATCTTAAAGAAGGAAAGAAAATAAAGTTGAATTAGCCCCGAACCTTTAAAAGGGAAGGTTTTACATAAACATCAGATTTCTGGCTGCAAACAGAACATCTCATAGCCCCACTGAGCCCCACTTTCCCCAATAGCAAGAGTCCGCTGGAGGGGAGAGGGCTGCCCTCAAGGGCATCCTCGTCCTCTGTCCTGATGCCTCGGGCCCCCCCCTCCCACGGCCCCACACCAGGCTGCCTTCGTTCCGCTCCATTACCCACCCGATCCAGGAAAACGTCTGGGTTTGCATCCTGGGTCTAGACAGTGTCTAGGGCCCTTCTGCTCCTACTCTCTGGGATTCAAGGTCGCCTGGCGAGTGAGTGGTCAGCGATGAGGGAGCAGAACCAGATTTCAGGCCTCTTGTTACAGAGCTGCTCACAAGGCCGGTGTGTCTACGGGGCTAAAAGCATTGCCCAAGCAACCCCTCTAAGACGCAGAAACCCCTAGTCCAAGAAGGCCCCGCTTTTCAAGTTGTATGCTTCAGAGAAGTTTCTGGAAATGAGACCTGCGAGGAAAAGGGGGAAGTGTGTTATATATGGCTGAGAATTTAAAGCTGCAGCCTTAGAGCCCAAGAGGGGTTTGGGCGCATTTGTCTGGCACTGAAGCTGCTTCCTAGCTGTGCGCCCTTGGGGAAGTGGCTTGCCCTCTCTGAGCTTCTCTCTTCTCATGGGTAAAGTAGGGCTGCTGAGAGCACCTCCCTCATGGTCAATGTGACAGACACAGGGAGAAAATAACCACCTGCAAGCCAAGGAGACAAGCCTTCCCTCACTGTCCTCAGAAAGATCCCACCCTACTGACACCTGATCTTGAGCGTCTAGCCTCCAAAACTGTGAGACATATATTTCTGTTTTATAAGCCACTCAGTCTGTGGTGCTTTGTTTCAGCAGCTGTAGCGAATGAATACAATGGCCTCAATCCCAAATTAAATCAAATGAATGAATGAATGAATGAATGAACAAACGAACGAACAGCTTGCTTTGGACGCCATCAGAAATCCCAGTCTGCCACACGAGCCTCTGTCCTGGTCCACTGCCTATTGGTCTTACCTGCCATGTTTATTTATTTATTTATTTATTTATTTATTTATTTATTTATTTATTTTTATCCTCACCCGAGGACATTTTTCCATTTTTTGTTCAGGTAGAGTGGGAGGGAGAGAGAGGAACAGAGAGAGAGAGAGAAACATCAATGTGAAAGGAACACATCGAGTGGCTGCCACCCGCACAACCGACCAGGGCCGGGGACAAACTGCAACCGAGGTACGCGCCCTTAGCGGGAACCGAACCCGGGTCTCTCAGGACCGCAGGCCGACGCTCTAACCGCTGAGCCAAACCGGCCAGGGCTTACCTGCCATGTTTAAAGGGAGGAAGACCAAGGACAGGTTTGATTCATTTAAGAACATTCACTGAGTATTTCACACATGCATGACCTTCTTGACAAAAAGGAAGAAAGTTCTGTTTCCCTGTTTCTGTGTCCAACTTGACGTGGTGCTGAAGTGTGAGGGGTTTGAAGAGCTCATCCTCATCTCGATAACCAGCCCAGGCACGGTGGCCTGTGATGGCCTGGGGCGGCCTGGGGATGCCTCAGTAAAATGGTTGCAGAGCAAAACTGGACAGCAGAGGGCGCCATTCACACACGCTCACCAACCACTCACTTTGCCTTCCAACTGCAATCTTCCCAACCCGATTCATTTGTTCTAATCTGAACCAAATTCTACATCACCCACAAGGATGGTAGCAGCTACGCTGGGCCAGGCACAGCGCCACACTTTGTGTGCACATAGGATTCGGTGCGCACAACCACCGCACAACCTCCTGGTGCACAGGACAACACCCAACCAACTGAGCCACACCAGCCAGGGCCTGTGTTCCCTTTTGCTGATTACAGAGGGACTTTCCCCTTCTCTGTTTCAGGGGGAGATAGGCCGCGAGATGTACATCATCCAGGCAGGGCAGGTGCAGGTCTTGGGTGGCCCTGATGGAAAGTCTGTGCTGGTGACTCTGAAAGCTGGATCTGTATTTGGAGAAATAAGGTCAGCGAGGAGCTAGGTGAAGGGAGGGAGCGTGGGCAGAGGCCGGGGAAGGGCAGTGGGTGGGACCTCACCCTCAAGGGCTTTGGTGGGTCTGAGGGAACCACTGGGGACACAGCCGCAGCACCTGCTGACACGCTGTCACTGTGTGGCTGCCACCGTGCTTCTGCAGGGGTGGAAATGAAGGCTTTAGTGTGATTGAACTGAAGCCTCCGCAGGGCCTCACCTCCCTCCTTCCTCTCCCCAGCCTGCTGGCGGTAGGGGGCGGAAATCGGCGCACGGCCAACGTGGTGGCCCATGGCTTCACCAACCTCTTCATTCTGGATAAGAAGGACCTGAATGAAATTCTGGTGCATTATCCCGAGTCTCAAAAGTTACTCCGGAAGAAGGCCAGGTACTTTTCGAATTTTTATTTAGAAAGTTCATATATACTTTAGTGTACATTTCTGAAGGGCTAAGACTTTCTCTCACATAACTGTAGTACCTGTGTCAAAATCAGGAGATGCAGTGTTGAAACATACTGTTATCTCACCCCAATCCATATTCGAATCTGGTCATTGTTCCAGTAGTGTCCTTCATAGCTTTCTTTTCTTTTCCACTCCTGGGTCGAGCGGAGGATCCACTGTGCTGTCTTGCCACATAGCTTTGGTCTCCTTCGACCTGGGATCAGAGTTCCTCAGCCCTTTCCAGTCTTTGATGACTCTCACTTCTTTGAAGAGGACAGGCCAGTTACTTTGTACAACGTCCCTCTGCAAGGAAGAGTGCTCTTCCCTCCCATTTGTTTATCTATCTATGTCAGCATGGGTTTGCTTTATTCTGTGAATATCCTGTGATTATCGTTATTTCGATGCACAGTTAGTTAGTTAGTTAGTTATTTCGGTGCCAGATTTGGCCAGTGGGCACCTCTTCAGGCTGGCGCGAGCGGTCCTTTGTGACATCTCCGTCATATTTTAGCACTTTCTTGCTTATAAGGAAGGAATGAGATGCCTGGGCTCGTCTTGTACTTTCCTGCTGCAGCCTCGGAAATGGCTCTTTCCCCAAGGAGACTTGCTTCCTTTCAGAGGGAATGGTTTTTAGAAGCCAAGATCTGAGTACTGAGTGCACTCACTGCTACAGGGGTGCTCGTAGGCCTCCAAAACACATGCACGCCTGTGTATACAAATGCAACGATATGGAGAGACACACACATATACATATATCAACATCTGCGTTTTCTGTTTGTATCTATCTATATTTAACAATTTCAGTCCAACACCACAGAATTAATTCTAATCTTCTCCTTTTCCATGTACGTAAATTCCTTCTACAACACTGAGAAATTTGACTTTCTTTATCCTCATCGCATCAAGATAGAGAAAGTAGCATCAGAGTTACTCTTTGGTACCACTGGAGGAAAGAAATGCTTCCGAGTGCAGCTCTTTCTGTCTTTAGCCAGAGGACACATGATATAAGAGTGTGTTCAGTGGATTAGTTCTTATTCCCGCCCGAGTGTGGTTGTTTTGTCCACTTGAAATACAGCTGGGTTTGCGTGTTTCATTCTGCATTCCATTCTAGAGATCCGAAGTTTTGTGTGGTTTTGAATATGTGGAACATTAATATAGTACCAAAAGTCAATCTACTGTAAAACAGGACCCTCAGAGAAGGATCCCAGCTGCTCCTGCCATTGCCACCCACCTCCTATAGGAACCAAGTCTCATTCGTTTCTGCTTTTGCTTCCTGTGTTTCCTTTTGCAAAAATAGGCAGATCCATGAATGTTTTCTGATCCCCGTTTCTGTCCTGCACAGAAGGTAGCATACTGTAGATTCTCTTTTGCACTTTGCTTTTTTTTCACATGACCACAAACCCTGAAAAGCATTTCCTATCAGCCCATAGACATTCTTGTAGACAGTTGTAAACTATTCCTGTGAGTGGACAGTCAAGCGATTTCCAATATTTTGACATAGAAACAGTGTTGCAATGAAGAACCTTGTACACCTGCATTTTTTATTGTTGGGGAGTAGGTAATTTCTTAGAAAAGCATATTTTTGCTTTCAAAACCTTTATATCAGGTTTCAAATTGAATGATGGAGGCCACGTGGTATGGTGGAAAACCCACAGTAGGCTTGGGAGGCTGATAGAGCTCAAATCTCATCCATGAGTGGTACTGACTGTGTGACCTTGAGAAAGTTACTTAACTTTTCTGGTCCCAGTCTTCTCCCTTGTGAACTACGGTTCCAGTTTCCAGGAGAGTGCCTGGTCTGTGGGAGAGCTTAATAAAAATGTTAATAATAATTGTTCCTCTTTACCCATTAAATTGCCTCTATACTTTTTCCCTTGGATACTTTTAAATTCACATATCTGGTTTCTGCCCTCCCTTGCCTTTTATCGCACATTCTTATTTTTCACTCATTCTATGAAGTAACACCATAACTAAATTGCACAGAGAGTAGCCATGGTAAAAGGAACCGAGTCGCCAACATCTATTCATACAGCACAATAATTTATTGAGTACACAGTTCGAGGCCCTGGGGACACAGCAGGGACCAGACAAAGCTTACATTCTAGTCGGGGAGACAAACAATGGAGAAACAAATGGCTATGTGGTGTGTCAGCTGGGGATAAGGGCTTCTTGGAAACACAAAGCCACGTGAGGGGACAAGAGGAAGCCATCTGAGATAAGTTGGTAAGGAAAAGCCACTCTGAGGAATTGGCCTTTCAACTGAGCCCTGCAGAGAGAAAGGAGTGAGCTGGAGTCCTGCCTGCAGGGAAGAGCATGCCAAGCAGAAGGCAGAGCATGTGCAAAGGCCCGAAGGAGGCGCAGGCTCAGTGTGCGTGCAGACCAGCAAGCAGACGAGCAGGACTTGCTAGGGGGCAGGAGAAGCAAGGGGCCGAGACTGGGTGGGGCCTGCGGGTGAAGCCTGTCCTGGCTCTGGCTTTAACTTCGAGGGAGAGAGGGGGCACGCGGAGTTTTACAAGGGGAGCCCCTTGGCAGCACCCAGTGAGTGGACACAGTGTTGATATTAGAGCAGGATGCACACGAGGCCCTGGGTCCCTTGGGGAAGGAAGCTGCCCCGTAACTCATCTTCCCTGGCTGCTCTCAGAGAAGCTACTAGGCCCTTTCAAAGGCTGGTTGCCCCGAACTTTTCCCCCTCTCCCGAGGGCCCGGGAAGTATGAGGAATACTCATTGTTCATGGGTCCCATATTTGCAATTCGCCTCCTAACTAAAATTGACTTACAACCTCAAATCAATACTCAAGGGTGTCCACGGGCATCGGTGGGCATCCGTGGGCATCCGCAGACCTGTGCAGAGCAGTGAAAACTCGGAGTGCATGTTCCAAGCTGAGGCTGGGCAAGGGGATGCTCTGCCTGTAAACTAGTGTCTTTTTCTGTGATCTGTTATGTGCCATGATTTTTACATTTCTGTGAAATATTTTGGTGATTTTGCTACTTGAAAAGGGCCCCCATGTGGTCCTCGTGTTCCTAAGGGCAGGAAGGCTAGGATGTGCCTTTGTTCGGGCGTGAGTGATGGAGCTGTTGGCCCTGGGGTCACTGCGAGGGGATCAACAATATGTTAAATGAGATATCTTTAAACAGAAGCACACGCAAGCCAGGTTATGTATTGACCCGCAGATGAAAATGTGTTGAGGAACGCAGAGGCCTCGTCCTGACATCGCCCAGCGGCGACGGTCAGGAGTCCCTAATTCAGTGTTTGCAGGGACCTTATAGAACTTACTCAAATAATGGGCATTGACTGTTTATGTCTGAGAACTGGCTCCAGGACCCGCACCCTCCCTCCCTCCCCCTGCAAGAGGAGCACTGCTCAGGAAAGCCATGCACTGGCTCCAGGACCCGCACCCTCCCTCCCCCCCCTGCAAGAGGAGCACTGCTCAGGAAAGCCATGCACTGGCTCCAGGACCCGCACCCTCCCTCCCCCCCCTGCAAGAGGAGCACTGCTCAGGAAAGCCATGCACTGGCTCCAGGACCCGCACCCTCCCTCCCTCCCCCTGCAAGAGGAGCACTGCTCAGGAAAGCCATGCACTGGCTCCAGGACCCGCACCCTCCCTCCCTCCCCCTCCCCCTGCAAGAGGAGCACTGCTCAGGAAAGCCATGCACTGGCTCCAGGACCCGCACCCTCCCTCCCTCCCCCTCCCCCTGCAAGAGGAGCACTGCTCAGGAAAGCCATGCACTGGCTCCAGGACCCGCACCCTCCCTCCCCCCCCCTGCAAGAGGAGCACTGCTCAGGAAAGCCATGCACTGGCTCCAGGACCCGCACCCTCCCTCCCCCCCCTGCAAGAGGAGCACTGCTCAGGAAAGCCATGCACTGGCTCCAGGACCCGCACCCTCCCTCCCCCCCCCTGCAAGAGGAGCACTGCTCAGGAAAGCCATGCACTGGCTGCTATTTCATTCCGTTGGCTGGGTTAGGTGAAGCTTGGCCAAATGGGCCAGATCCAACGGAGGCCTGGCTCCTGCCCTGCCCGCGTGGGGCAGCCAGAGGAAGGAGGAGGGGCTGATTCTGGTTCTCTAGATGGGCAAGCTTGAGGAGAGCGGCAGGGGTCACATCGGAGCGCTGCCCATCAAGAGAGATGCCGTCTGAGAACCACAGGCCCTGGGATGTCTGAGCTGGTAAAAGCCACAGGTGAGATTCTGTCTAAGCTTGCCGCTGTGTGGGAGACCGAGGCCCCAAAGAAGTGAGGCGCTCAGCTCTTTGACTTGGCCCCTCGAAGAAAAGGGGCACAACTGTCTCAAGCATGCACTTCCTTCAGGAGTGAATGCTTGATCCTAGTTACAGTGAAATGCATGTCGTCTGAAGATGAGGCTCAATTTCCTTAATCTGGAAATGTCCCAAAAGCCCGCTCGGTGTTTCAAAACAGAGCCAGCCGTCAGCAATCAGCAAAGGTCCTTATAGATAGTTCTTTTGTGTCATCGTGGTACCATGCTGAGCCTTCCTGCAGACTGGTGTGCAATGAATTATGGACTCAAATAACACGGGTGACAGTGCCAGGCATGAAAAAGGCCTCTGATGAATTGTCATGTGTGTGTTCTCCTGGGGGAGCCCCAGCTAGAAAATGCAAGTCTTGGGCAATTAATATCAATATGCACAATTTAAATCCATTGCCTCTGATTAGATCAGCAGCCAGTGATGGCCTCATTTTTAAACAAACACATTTTGCTCGAAGCCTGATGAATGAATTTGCCAATTAGCAGTGTAGGCTCTCCTAGATTGCAGGCGAAATCCATTTGTTCTTGAGCTGAACCACTCATCATAAATTGGTAGCGTGAAGAATTCCTTAGGAAAGGCTGGAGCTCTGTGGGATGGAAGATTCGATCCTCATTTAGGGAAGCCGGGTGATATACTGCAATTAGTCCGGGTTGTTATGCTGTCTCTGCCACTTCCTAGCAACCTTGGGCATGTCACTGTCCCCATTCTGAGCTTCAGCTTCCCCAACTCTCACGGGTACAATAATCCCAGCCCTTTTCATGTTTCAGGGGTGTTGTCTGCACCCGAGAAGAGTATGACCATGATGCTGCTTTGTGATCATTAAGGTCTGGGATGCTGGGGTCAGAGGCATAAGCTCTGACACTTCTTAGCTGTGTGGCCTTGGGAAAGTTACTCACCCTCTCTGGACTTCTATCTCTCCATTTGAAATGAGGGGAAATAATAGGACCTACCCGAGGATTACCGTGAGGCTTAAATGACAGAGTGTGTCATCAGGTACCTATTGCTGCACAACAATATCACCACAAATTCAGTAGCTTTAAACCACACACAGTTATTATCTTAGAGTGTCTGAGGGTCAGAAGTCTGGAGACGGCAGGGGCGGGCCCACTATGAAGCTGTAATCACGATGTTGGCTGGAGCAGGGTTTCATTTCAAGTTTAAGTGGAGAGGGAGCTGTTTCCAAGGTCACGTGGTTGTTGGTGGAATTCAGTTCTTGTGGTTGTAGGACCGGGGCCTCAGTCCCTGGCTAGTTGTTAGCCAGGGGCTGCCCTTAGGCTCTGGCCACATCACCTCCCCGCTGTGGCCGCTTGCTTCATCAAACACAAGGCTTGTCCTTGCAAGGCTGAGATCACAGTCCTGGGTGACACATCCACAAATGTGGTGTTTGGTCACCTGTGCTGTCTTCTGTCGATTGGAAGTAAGTCACATGTCCCACTCACCCTCCGGGGTGGGGATCGCAGAGGTGTGAACACCAGGAGGAGAATCACAGAGGCCACCAAAGTGTGATGGGCACAGGGCCTGACAGACACCGGGTAAGTACCAGCAGTGGTGATGGGGCCGATGGTGAAGTGACGATGAAGCAAAAGGAGGAGAAGCAAAAAGTGTGGGTCCTTTTCCATCGGGGCATCTTACTGCTGACTCCATACACTGAAGTACCCTTCATTACTTCCTGTGTGACCTCAGAAAAGTTACTCAACCCCTCTGAGCCCCATTTCCGCATCTGTGGGGTGCAGGCAATGAGACCCCCACTGGGTGTTCTGACCACCCAGTGAGATGCTGTGGACCTTGGCTCAGAAAGCGCCCTCGGAGATGGTCCGTCAGCCGCCCCGGCCACACGAGCCCGACGCGAAGGGCAAGGCGGCCGCGCCTTCGCGCTGTCCCAGAGCGCTGGCGACCACTTGCTGCTTTCTTCCAGGCGCATGCTGAGAAGTAACAACAAGCCCAAGGGGAAGAGCGTGCTCATCCTTCCGCCCCGGGCCGGCACCCCCAAGCTCTTCAATGCCGCCCTGGCCGCCACGGGAAAGATGGGCGCCAAGGGGGCAAAGAGCGGCCAGCTGGCTCACCTCAGGGCGCGACTCAAAGAGCTGGCTGCGCTGGAGGCGGCTGCGACGCAGCAGCAGCTGCTGGAGCAGGTGACGTGGTTGGGCCCCGTGACCAGCTCTCCACTGCGTGCAGGAGGAGGCGGGGCTCGAGCACCGCAGGCGATTTTAGGGAAGCCCTGCCTTTCTTTCTGCTCAGGGCTGGTTTGGTTGCAAATAACAGCAACAGCTCATGTTCACTCAAGAAAAGACATTTATTGGGCCAAGTAATTTAAAAGTTCGGCCAGCCCTGGCCGGTTTGGCTCAGCGGTTAGAGCGTCGGCCTGCGGCCCAGAGGGACCGGGGTTCGGTTCCCGCTGGGGGCGTGTGCCTTGGTTGCAGTTTGTCCCCGGCCCTGGTTGGTCGTGTGGGTGGCAGCCACTCGGTGTGTCCCTTTCACGTCGAAGTTTCTCTCTCTCTCTCTCTCTCACTCTCTCTCTCCCCCCTCCCTCCCACTATCTGAACAGAAAATGAGAGAATGTCCTCGGGTGAGGATTAAAAAAATAAAATTAAATAACAATTAAATAAAAGTTCAGCCAAGGCTGGGTCCCAAAGCTCAAATGATGCTGACAGGACAAGGTGAGCCTTCCATCACCTCTGCTTTCCTCGGGGATGACTCCATCCCCAGGCTGGCCCCAAGAGCTCCAGCATCACACCCTCCTGGCTTAGCAACTCCTCCGGAAACTACCTCCTTCCCAGTAAGTCCAGCAAAAACTCCTGGGCTCACTGGCATCACATGTCACTTCCTGAGCCATTCAGTGGGGTGCTCTGCAGAGGCTCACATGCCCCTCCCTGTGCCGAGGGGCAGCAGTGGATCTCCCAAAGGGAAGTCCTGACGTGGGCGGGGAATATCCCTCCCTTCCCAGATAAAAGTGATGTTCTCATAGTTAATGCTGTGTCTGTGACCGTTTAAAATATTTAGAAAGGCGACAGGCATGGTGCTGACTACCCCTACCCCCATAAATCTAAAGGGAATTTTAAAATTAGTTCTGGGACTTAGTTCTGTGACTAATGCCCAGAATGCCAATTAGAATGATTGCATTAATTATGTCTGCTCATTACTGTCCTTTAGGGAGGCTGCTGGGCAAGGGGGATGGGATCAGGCAGGAGCTCGGTGGCAGGGAAGGGGCAGCAGTCCACGTGAGACAAGTCACAGGAGCTCAATCCAGGCTGGTGTCAGAGTCCAAGAAATCTGTCAGGAGCCATGTGACAGCAGGGGTCTGAGGAGTGATAGCAAAGCCACCTGGGGCTCCAGTTCTCCAGCGACAGTCACCAATGGCCCCAGAGAGAGGGCAGACACAATTGTCTGGCTCACAAACAGTCAAGGGCAGCGTCAAGCTGGAAGTTGGGGGTCTTTCGAGCTGGCTGAGTTGACATGAGCTGTAAGAGTGTTTTCAGGATAGCGACAGACTTTATCTGAAATGGGATCCTAATGTTAGCTCTTCACCGAGGCAGCTTGGAGATGTGAATTAAATTTGCACGAATGTTCCAATGAAAGCGTTTCCCCCGCAGCTCAGAACCAGGCAGAATGGCAGAGAGCATGGAGCTCTTAGATGGCCGCTCAAAGACACAGGCCCACATCTGGGCTCTGTCCCTCCAGCTGTGTGCCCCGGGGGCTACACAAGCCTTCGAGACTCTGATGCCTTGTGGTTGCCACGTGGGGTGTCAGAGATGAAGTAGGATATCCGGGACGCCTTTTACAAAAGCATTTTGAACCTGATGAAGCCCTGGACCAACCTTTCCATGATTCTTCTGGTTCCATTTATAGTAGGATGCTTGGGGAAGTCCCACAGTGGGCACCATTTGGGCATCCTGCCTTGGAAGTGTGCTGTCAGAGTTTGGAGTGGACAGAGCAGATGGAACAGGTGTGACAAAGATGCAGATACACTGGCGCAGAGGGAGTGGCAAGTCCCCCAGATGCCTTGGGTTCTAGGAGCATCTTTCCCCCATCCTCTACTCCCCTTCCTGCAACACCTTAGGACTCGGACAAACTTCAGGGGTCTCTGTCCCTCACAAGCACACTAATGCTCTCACTTTAACTCAGCACCACCATTTCAAGGGGGCCTTGGACATCTGTATACCCCCGCTCCTTCTGGTCCCCGTGTCCTTTTGTGCAGAGATGGGGTTGGACAGGGCAGGAGCGGCCATGGGTACCCACAAAAGTATGGGTTTTCAACCAATTCCCTACTGATACACAGACTATGGCCAGCATCCACAGGGAGCCTGCCCTCTGGAGGCTGGAGGTATCCACCAAGTCCCCAAACATGGGGCTCAGCCCAGCCTAGTGCCAGCAGCCCTTGGGGATCTCAACCTTTGAGACCTTTCAGAAAGGTGGCCAGGCCACAGCTGCTCCAGCCCTCATCAGCCTTTTTCTTGTTTGCTTAGAGTTTTTCTCATTTACCCAGGAGCACACAGCCCTGGAACTGAGGGGGCAGGGAAGGGTTCAGCCCTGTGATTCAATGGAGACCTAAGATATCTCCCCAGGACCTTCCACTAAGTCCAACCAAGACTCTTTTTTATTTTTTAATCCTCGCCCAAGGATATTTTTCCATTTATCTGCAGAGTGGGAGGGAGATAGAGGGAGAAAGGGAGAGAGAGAAACATCGACGTGAGAGGGACACATCAACTGTTTGCCTCCCGCACGACCCCCACCAGAGCCGGGGATGAACTGCAACTGAGGTACATGCCCTTGGCCGGAATCAAACCTGTGACCCATTGGTCTGCGGGTCGGTGCTCTAACTCTCAGCCAAACCAGCCAGGGCCCAATCAAGACTCTTTTTTTTTTTATCCTCACCTGAGGACATTTTTCCATTTTTTGTTCAGATAGAGTGGGAGGGAGAGAGAGTAAGAGACAGAGAGAGAGAGAAACATCAACGTGAAAGGGACACATCGAGTGGCTGCCACCCACATGACCCAACCAGGGCCAGGGACAAACTGCAACCGAGGTACGTGCCCTTAGCGGGAACTGAACCTGGGTCTCTCTGGTCCACAGGCCGACGCTCTAACTGCTGAGCCAAACCGGCCAGGGCCCAACCGAGACTTAATCCGTAAACGTCCCCCATAATAGATTGTCTCTACAAGTCACCCTGATGCAGCTCTGCCCAGTCTTCCATTCATTAGCTTGCACCTGCTGAGCACTCCACCGTCCTCTTCCTTGGGGGTCTGACAAGGGGAACGGGGAGGTATCCAAGGCCCCTTGAATGTTCTCAGCCTCACCAGTCACCCCTTTGAAATTCCAGGCCAAGAGCTCAGAAGACTCCACGGGAGAGGCAGGCTCCACCGCCCCCCACCAGCCTGCACCCCCAGAAGCCCCAGCCCCAGGCTTTCAGCCACCTGCCTCTCCAGGGGCAACTGAGGAGGGGACAGCTGGTCCTGAGGAGCACTCGGTGGGGATCCACATGAGCCCGGGCCCGGACCCTGGCAAACAGGTCCTGTCGGTGGAGATCCCAGAGGAGAAGAAAGAGGTGGAGTGAGGTGCCCCTCCCATGCGTGCCCAGCAGCCAAGATGCTGGTCCACAGTGGTGGCCTCAGTAGTCTCAGCTACCTGCTGGCCAACATTCCTGCTCCAACATCACCAAACTTCCTAGTGTCTCTAGGTTCCCACCATCACTTGAGAACCCTACCTCCCTTGACTATTATTGTAAAGAACACTACTTTTTTCTATTGTGAAAGTTCACAGGTAGAAGGGGGCTTTGACACCACGGGATGCTTTGTTGGAGACATCAAGGGTTTTGAATGTTGGGGGTTTCCCTTCAGGAATCTGGCTCCCACATTTCAAGGACAGAAGTGTCCAGCGGAAAGGCAGGCAGTCGTCCTGTCCCTTTGACTCAGCAGGAATCGGGCACCTCGAACCCCGCGCAGGACGCTCTTGCTGAGCAGTCACGCTAGGAGCTCGATGCCTGTTTTTGTCCCTCAAACTAAAAGCAGAACCTTCATTTCCCCTGTGAAAAAATCACCCATTTTTAGGTGGGTCTGAGCATTTCCTAATCCCAGGGTCAGGAACAGATGTATCTAGTTGATGACATATCACATGATCTGAGTAGTCATAGCATTGAATATAATGATGAGCGACATCATTTTACCCTTTCAAAAAGCTTTTGTTAATTTATTTTAATAGGTAGTAACATATTTACATGGGTATGAAAGGATACCCAGTAAACGTTCTCCCTCTTACCCCTGGCACCCAATCTCCCTGGCCCCCTTCCTGGAAGCAACCACTATTATGGTGAATTTGTTATAAAGAAACTTGAAGCTTTTGCAAAGAAATGTATGATTTTCGTGTCTGGAAGTATCATAACATTTACATGCTCTACCACCGGCGCGCATTTGCACTATTTCCAATCTCAGGCCAGTAAACAGAACACTGCAATAAAAAATTACGCACAGACATCATTTTACTGGTAAACACTGTTTTTAAATAGGAGAAGTCTGGAGGTTTGGGCTAAGTCTTTTCTTTACCATCCCCATTTTTCATTCTCACACTTGCACAGCATATTCTAAGGTCCAAGCACAGAGAATGCTTTCGTCTGTACCAAGTATTTCAGATACGTCAATAAAGTAAGCACCTTGCTCTTCATGATGGCAAAATGTTTCCAGGGCACCTCACTGTGAGATCCTATTTTATAAGGATTTTAAAATACGAACATACTTATTCTTTTCGATAGCAACCCTTGAATGTATACTGCTTATTATATAAAGTGAGAGATTTTTAAGATTCCCAAGAATTCTCCTGGAAAAAAAAAAAAATTGATTTTGAGATGAGATTAACAGTGTCTTAATCTCACTGAGCTATCTCATTAAACTTGACAATTTCACAGAACTTGGATATTAGATACATTTAATTTGAGGCCAGCATTATTCTCCAAATAGGGCGGAATGGGTTGATCGCCAACGTATGGATGGAACAGCTCAGAACACGGTAATTCTGCAGCTGAACCAGGACCTTTATTTATGTCGGTTGAGTCTCTACTAACTTAAAATGTCTCAGCACCTCCTGAGTTTTGGTAGAAAATTAATAGCAAGCTATTTTTTTAAAACTACATAAACATTTTAAATAAAATTAAAACCAAGAAGTTGTTTAAAATTTCATTATCAAAATGTGTTCAGCTACCTGGAATATCTTCATCTGTTTTCCTAGTAAACGTGAACACTGCATTTTACCCTCTGGCTTTCATCCTATTACAATGTATTGTCATTAAAAGTATTTAGACAAATGTTCCTGGCCTGTGGATTCATTTCAAAAACTGACCATGTATGACAGACACTTTTTTTTTTTAATCCTCACCCGAGGACATTTTTCCATATTTTGTTCAGATAGAGTGGGAGGGAGGGCGGGAGGGAGGGAGGAAGGGAGAGAGAGAAAGAGAGAGAGAGAAACATCGACGTGAAAAGGACACATCGAGTGGTTGCTACCCGCACGACCCAACCAGGGCCGGGGACAAACTGCAACTGAGGTACGTGCCCTTAGTGGGAACCAAACCCGGGTCTCTCTGAACCGCAGGCCAACACTCTAACTGCTGAGCCAAACCGGCCAGGGCGACAGACACTCTTTTTTTAGAAAAACTATGTTTATTTCCTGGCTCAGGCTTCCTGGCTCATCTCCTTTGATGTCTTTGGGGCTGTCATCCAGCCTGCATTTCTGTGGCTGAGTGATATCCCTGTGGCATACTTTATCAAACCTCTTGGGCCCTAGGATTCTAAGACCACCCTCCCCCACCAATAAAAAAAAATAAAAAACAAAAAACAGCCCCTTTATATCTGGTCTCACCAACCCAATTGTTTATAATTTCCCCAAACCCACTCGACTTATTCGAATCTTGAAGAGCACGGGCTCTGGGTTCAGATTGCCTAGCTTCCAACCCCAGCTGGACCATGTCCCACGGATAATCATGGACCTCTCTGAGCCCCAGCAACCTCATCTGTAACATGGAGATAATACATTGCATGGCACAGGGCCTGTGATGATCAGACTGGCATCCCAGCCTGAACGGGCATGAAGGCAAAGCGACTTCATCCCTTCCTCTGCTCCGTGTGGAGGAGGATGGAAGGCCTGGAGAACTCAGTCTTCTCTGAATTCTGCCTCCCCGATATGCACAGAAAGGGTGTGAACACCTCTTCTTTGCTCTTTTTTTTTTTTTCTTTTCTATTTTTGGTACGTGCCCTAAGTGGGAACCTGGGAACCGAACCCGGGACTCTGGTCCACAGGCCAATGCTCCAACTGCTGAGCCAGACTGGCCAGGGCTCTTTCTTTGCTCTTTAACAGAGTTAGTACTGAGGCCTAGATGCATGTTAATTATAACAATACAAATCATAGCTTTCCTCACCATCCATGAATGTATTTAATCCAATTTCATACAACCCAAAAAAGACCCAAGTTTACGGTCCTGGGATGGTCAATCTGCTCCGGGAGAGGACAGGCAGGCTTAATGAGAGAGCCTGTGACCTGTGCAGAGGCAAGTGGCCCGGGGCTCCCAAGGGCCCCCTGCTTGTTTAACACTCTGCTGTCACCATCTTTAAATCCTTGCTAACTTTTGAACAATAGGGTCCTGCATTTTTATTTGCACTGGGCCCCATGCATGGTATAGCCTCTCCCGGCATACCACCTGCTGTCTGAAAAGGCCAGTCGTCAGGGAGGGAGGGAGGGCGGAGCCTCTGACACAGCTTCCATCTCCCATCTTCCAGCCTCAGGATCCCGCTTCCTTTAGGAGCCTTACCCTTTATCAGGCATTGTGACGAACGTGGCCACCCAGCTAGGCCATTGGCTCTCAGTTAGTCTCTTTGCTGGGTGTGGAATGTTGAGAGCTACTGCCCCGTCTTCTTGGCTGACAGAACCTGATTTGGGGCAGCAACGTGCTCAGCCCTGGAAAGGAGGCCCCGGGGTAAGCCAGTCACTGCTCTTCCGATCCCTTACACCGGACCCTCCCCTTCCCAGCCCTCCTCGTGGCTAGAGGTGGCCTTTATAATCCAGCCAATGAATTATAAAGGGAAGGATGATGGGAGGCCCCCTTACTAAAAGGAACCCCCTATTCCTATTGTCCGGCTCTTTTCCCGCTTGCAATACAGAGAGACTGTATTTGGAGCTGCGGTGGCCATCACGTGACCGAACAGCCGACGATTGGAGATGCAGACGGTGACATGCGGGAACTGGCTCACCAACCCCCAACCACTCCTCTCCGCAAGACACTGAAACACCTCTACTACTTAAGCCATTCTCGGTCTCGATCTTTGCTACCTGTGGCTGAAAACCTCCAGCAGTAGAGCTGAGGGGCCAGAGGAAAGGGGAAAAGTGGGAGCAGATGTATCTCAACTTCAGCATCCTGACCACTCGGATGGAGCTCAGATTCTCTTACTCCCTGAGTTCCTGTCCGTCCTGATCTGGTCTTCTGCTGTTCCCTAATTCCACGAGCTAATTGTGCATTTTGAAAATATCCATCTTCAGCATAAGTCTGTCAGCTGGTTTCTGTTGCTCAGGACGATAGAAACCTCACCGATGAAGACAAAGGTACTTCTGGGAGTTTCCTGGTTATTTAAAATTCAAAATCTAGCCCTGGCCGGTTTGGCTCAGCATTTAGAGCATCAGCCTGAGGACCGAAGGGTTGCAGGTTTGATCCCCCCCCCCAACTGGAGTCAAGCGGGAAGCAACCAATCGATGTGTCTCTCTCACATCAATGTTTCTCTCTCTCTCTCTCCCCCCGTCCCTCTCTTCTGCTCTACCTAAAAATTAATGGAAAAATATTCTCAGGGGAGGATTTTTTAAAAACTCAAGATCTAGGCCCCTCATTCTGGGCGCCATTTTTGGTCTAGCACAGGTGCTTGTGGTTTCTAAATGGAGAAGGAAGTAGAGGAGGGAGGAGACTGTTTTGACGGGGATCAAGTTCAAATACTTCTCTGTGGATGGGAACTGACTGGGAGAGAGTGACTTATCTCCCAGGAGAATTTGGGCATGGAGCCTCATCTTCCACATGGTTTTCCCAGCTCCCTCCAGTCCTGAAGAGGACACACAGCAAAGCTCCTGGGATGAACCCCTCATTAATGATCCTTTAAATATTTTTTTTTCTTTACTGATTTTAGAGAGAGAGGAAGGGAGAGGGAGAGATAGAAACATCAATAAGAGAGAACATTGATTGGCCACCTCCTGCATGCCCCTCACTGGGGATTGGACCCACAACCCGGGCATGTGTCCTGACGGGGAATCGAACCGGTGACCTCTTGGTGCACGGGTTGATGCTCAACCACTGAGCCACACCTGCCGGACCGTACTTGGTTTTTAATATTCATTGTTATTAACCTTATCCCGAATGCACACGAGGTGCTCTGCATCAGAGACAGATTCCTTATCAATTACCTTAACATAAATAGTAAGTGCATCACGCCACCCGCTCATCCAAGGCTTTCCCCGGGGCTAAGGATCAAATGTGCTGTGCAAGCAGCCAAACGCTCTGCAGGTGAAGGATGAGGAAAAATAGTTTGTCTGCTTCTAAGGAGGAAGGAGGTTACTATGCCCCTCCCTTCCTGAAGGACTCTCCTTGGAAGCCTGGTGGGCCTGACACCTATCCTCTACCGTTTGGCTGTAAATAATCTCTCCTGGAGCTAGACAGCCCCGGTGTGTCTCCGCTCACTGCCTAATGGAGTCTCCAAGTTCTGGGACTTCACCCCCTTTGATGTCAGTACCTATGGTGAGTGCTGGAATCTTCCAGCTCCTTGGGGCTTCACCAGAAGGCCTGGGCCCAGCTGCAGCCATCTGGCCCTCTCCCTGAGATCAGAGGAACTTTATCATCCTTTCAGAGACCAATTAACAGGACAAATGGCTGTAGATCTAATTATCACAGTCCCTGCAGAGTCGCGGGAGGCTGGGGCTTCTCCCTGGAACCCTGAGAAATCCAGGACACTGTGTTTCCCAAGGTCAGTCTCCATAACAATGTGCGTGCAGACTACGGTTAATCCACTTCTCGCATTTGCAGATTTCTGAAACCAAAAGCGCTCTGCTCCTTAGAGAAAGGGAAAAAAGAACTTGAAGTGTTTCTGGACAGGATCAAATGAGTAAGTCAGGTAATACTGAAAACATCCATATATAAGCCTAACATAAGTAAACAGCTTTAAAATCAGATCCACCTCGCCCTGGCTGGTTTGGCTCAGCGGTTAGCGCATCAGCCCACGGTCCAGAGAGACCCGGTTCGGTTCCCGCTAAGGGCACGGTACCTCGGTTGCAGTTTGTCCCCGGCCCCGGTTGGGGTTGTGCGGGAGGCAGCCACTCGATGTGTTCCTTTCACATCGATGTTTCTCTCTCTCTGTCTCTCTCTTCCTCTCTTTCCCTCCCACTCTGTCTGAGCAAATGGAAAAATGTCCTCCTCGAGTGAGGATGAATAAATAAATAAAATCAGATCCACCTCAATTTCATGGAGGATAATATATTGGATGATTTTCAGCAGATTTGTAATGAATAGCACCCGCCAGGAAGTAGGATGAGCCCTAAAAGTTGGTCCCCCAAAATAATACTTTGCATGCTGTCAGAATCTAAGTTTACTTGAAAGGATAGAACTGAGAATGTAGGTAGATCCTTTTTAAAAATTATCCCTGAGAAACATTATATGATGACCACGGAGAAGAAAAATTTGAAGACTAGAAAAAGAGACTAGAAACTTTGTATGATTCAGACTTGAATGATCTACTGTGATCTGGGGTGATTCTTCCCGACATGACTAATGCCCTGAAAACAATGCACTGAAATAAAGAGTCATGCTTGTTGAATCACAGCATTTCTCAGACGTATTAGAAGGGAACCCAAGGGCACCCACCCACCTTTAATAACAAGGCCTTGCATGAGATGGCTAATATGAAAGAAAATAAGAATAGTTCTCTTAATTTGTCAGCAGATATGATGATGTTAAATGGCAGCTAACAAACAGCCCTCAAAGCCATGTACGCTTGGGCACTCAGAGCTGTCCTACTTAGCAATTCCTTTTTGATGTTTGTAGAGTATCTTTCAGAGAGACAATTACTCTTTTAGGACAGAAAACAAAATAAGGAAGTGGTTAGCAATAGAGACTTTGTGCCTTTGTTTAATGCTTTGTTTCATCGTAAACTTTGGTTCCTTTTTTTGTTGTTTTTGTTTTATAAGAGAAAGATCATTTAAAAAGTCACAGAGGTAGAAGTGAGTGGTAGAAGAAATGTGCTCAGGAAATAGGTTACAGAGGCAAAAGAAGGGTCCTTGGAGCTTAGGGGAGAGCGCGCAGGAGAACGCTCTGGGGACAGGGTGGGGACAGGCACTGGTGTGCTCCGCTGATTGCTGCCTAAACTACGGTTTCTGCTGAAAGTTTGCTTAATCTCTGTATTCCATGGATTAGGGATCTGCATGTGTGCAGTATCTTCAATAAACTTTCTTTTATTGCTTTCAATGGAGTGTTTTATGACTTGTGCTTAGCACAAAACTGCTGTGCTCAGTGCCACTATAATGTTTATGAATGATACCCGCAGTGCCCCCTACATCGTCATTGGTTCTTCATTGAATTTTGACCTTTAGTCTTGCTGTTGCTCAGATTTGTTATGTGTGATGTCTACCTCCCTGCTCCAGCAGCCTCATCCAGCCCTGGAAACGGCCCCTCTACTTCCTTTTCATTGGATGCTGCGTCTAACTTCCTTGGCTCTGAGTTTACATTCCCTTTCTTACTGTTTTACATTTTAGATTTTTTTGGTTATGGAAATTATATATGCATGTACCTATACTCTAACCCTTATTGTTTTTCTTATATATAAATATATATGTATGTGTGTGTGTGTGTGTGTGTGTATATATATATATATATATATATATATATCCATCCCCAGGCATTTAAAAAAGTATTTTTTGCTTTCCTTTTTTAGTTGGACCATGCATAATATTTGGTACTTTTCTTTATTCACATTGTGAAATATGTTTTTTGGGATAGTCCACTGTTTCATAACTTTGGGACCACTAGTCTTCATAATCCCCTTGAAATTTATTCTACCCAAATGGCCATGTAACTTTTCAAGAATATTGTCTATCTACAATTTTGGGGTAGGTCACAATTCTGTGCACTTACAATGTAAGTGACCTGGGCCCCGAGGCTAAGGCGACTGGATTCCATTCTTATGTAGGCCCCTTGGCTAAGGCGCTAAATGAGTTCATTTTTATTATCAATGGACCTTCCATGGTATTTTTTCAATAATTGGTTAATTACCCCTAGAAATAAAGAGATTTTGCCTAAGGTTATAGTTGCCCTACATGTTGGGAGGTGTCTTGCAGTTTCTGCATATCGGAAACTGAAAATCATGAGCACAGTGATTATTGGCTAATTTTGATTTCTGTAATCTCTGTCACACCCACTATTGTACCGGTCCCCTGAGGGGAAGCCAAAAGGAAATGTGGCCTCTGTCTTTAAAAGCAGAAGAGCAAGAACAATTGGGGCTGAGGATTTGGGGAAGCTGTACCCCCAGCCCAGTGTAATAAAGTGCTCCTAATTGTGCATCTCTGGTGATCTCCCTGACACGTTGGAACATAAGTATTTGGATTCTTCCACTGAAATGGAATGTAACAACATAAACACACATATACCGCTTAAGCACATACAGCCTTAACTTTGAACTGATCCTATGTCTTGGACTTACTAAAACAAAAATTTTCATTTAAGGATTTTATTTTTTTCCCTCTCAAACAACTCTACTGTTGCAAGACTTTTATTTCCAGGCTAATCTAGAAAAAAAAGTAATGCTGTTTTGCCTGGCCGGTGTGCTCTGAGGATTGAGCATAGTCCCTTGGACTGAGAGGTCCCAGTTCAATTCCTGGTCAAGGCACATGCCCAGGTTTCGAGCTCAATCCCCAGTAGGGGGTGTGCTGAAGGCGGCTGATCCATGTTTCTCTCTCACATAGATGTTTCTAGCTCTCTCTCCTTTCCTATCTCTCTCTTAAAAAAATAAAAAAATAAAAATATATTTAAAATAAATAAATACCCTGGCCAGTTTGGCTCAGCGGTTAGAGTGTCGGCCTGCGGACCAGGGAGTCCCAGGTTCGGTTCCCGCTAAGGGCATGTGCCTTGGTTGCAGTTTGTCCCCAGCCCCGGTTGGTCGTATGGGTGGCAGCCAGTCAATGTGTCTCGCTCACATCAATGTTTCTCTCTCTCTCTTCCCCCCTCTCTCCCTCCCGCTCTATCTGAAGATAAATGCAAAAAATGTCCTCAGGTGAGGATAAAAAAAAAAAGAAATAATTGGATCTCTTTTTTAAAAAGTCAATGTTGTTTATATTGATCTATACATTGATTTCAATGGTAGGGAAGCAGCTCAGCTGATGGAATTAAAAATAGGGAAAAATACTCCACCTGTGAAGCACTTATTTGAAATTTTTTCTATTGAATTAAATAATTTAATTATCTGCTTTAATGTGACTTTTCTCATTATTAACCAAACCCAAAAGGAAATACTAGGTACCTCGGGTAGGTGCACAGAGCTTGGATAACGGAAGTGCTTGAACACCCAGGATAAGAAGTGACATTTTTTTAGCTGAGCCTTTGTTGTGTGATATCAGCTCATCGAGTTGACAGGTCCATTAATCAAGGGACACTTCCATCCAGCTGAAAAGACAGGCTTCATTGGCTGAATATTCATTAGAGGAAAAATAACTCTTATGAAAACCTCTAAGCAGAGCTCCCTTATCTACATAACAGAGGCAGTGACTGTGACATCTATGGATACTCAGAATTTCCAAATGGAATCTCAGGACCAAAAAAAGAAAAAGGAGGATTTTGAAAATTAGAACACATTTACATTTCAATGGGTGCCAATTTAGAACGTAATTTTTCACAATAACCTAATGTATTTTAAAGCACCACGCAATTAATTGCAGGTGTTTTCCTTGTTTGGATTTTATTATGAAACTGATGACTTTGCACTGGGCTAATGGACCTTCTTCCCAAGTGCTCTGGTTACCTATTTAAGCATGATTAGAATTTAAAATTTTTATTCATTTAAAATTTGTTAAATACATAAAAGGGAGCCAAATATATGGTGATAGATGAAGATTTGACTTTGGGTGGTGGGCACACAATGCAATATACATACAGATTATGTATCATGGACATGTACACTTGAAACCTGTATGATCTTATTAACCAATGTCACCCCAATAAATTTAATTTTAAAAGTTTGTTTTTCAACTCTGTATGTTTAAAACTCTTTTTGACTTTGTCAGATAAAATACAGCTGATCCAGATGGAACATATCCTCCTTTATGTAACTGTATTGGGCATAAAAGAGGTGCATCTAGTAAGCTTACAAGTTGAGGCAGATATTTAATGGCAGGTAGAATATAAAACTCAGGCCCAGACCTGCCTCACGAGTCCACCTCCATAACTGGCTACATTCTTCTGTGTTGTTAACGCCTGACCCGCCTGAGGCCAGAGGCTCACCCCCTCCTTCAAAGCTCCCACTGGATTCTGATTCCAGTCATAAAAGGGCTGATTTGTTTTTCCTTCTGTAGTTTCTGCCATTTTCAAATACGTCTAGATTATAAATTTCCCAAGACAGAGAGAATCTGGAGGCAATAGGTATTGGCAGTGTCAGTTTGCCCTTTGTCTCTATGTGCACATTCTTGTCAATATAAGTGACCTTATTTTTGGTTTGGAAAATATGATTCCCACAGTGAAATGGTCCAGTTTCGGCGTTATGCTACACATGTTTCTGGGGTCATAACTGCACATGTAAGACATTGGTCAACAAATAGTTACTGGGATCCTATCAGACCCGGAGGAGGTATAATGTACAAGAACAGGTTTATATAGCCATGTGCTCAATTCGGGTTACTATTGTTTGCGGATGTAATTAAGCACTACAATGGCTTCTCCCTTTAGAGAAGGTGTAAATGCAGGACTGATTTGTCTCCTTTCCCCACTCAAAGGCCCTATTTACTTAAGTGACTATTTAGTACCTACCTTCACCCACAAAGTGGTCTCAGGAGCATGATCCTTGGGTATAGATTATAGCAAACCTCAGTCTCATTCTTTAGTACATGTTCAATTAAAAACGTGTTTGTTTTGTTCAATTGATTGGCTGTTCTTATTTTTGGCAATTAGAATGTAATTTAGAAACCAACTATCAGGTTAATAAAAATTTTAAGTAAGTTTTAATGGAGCTTATTTAGACACGAGTGTTTTGTGACTGTTCTGATATTTCTCTCAGAATCATCCTTAAATTTTTCAATAATGTTCATTGGCCATATGTGATTTTTAATATTTCTTTCCACACTCTGATGAAGTTAAAAAGAAGGAATTTGAAAAAATACACGTACACTCTTAATTAAGTACTTAATTTGTGCTTTTTATTGGATTACTAGAGTTTTATGCCATAGGTTCTTTAAAAGTACCTTTCCTCTGGAAGAAAGGATGTAATCAGGATAATTAGCAATAACTTGGTCAGAGAACAAGAGGACCACAGAATCTGCCTGTTCCAGGCATCCTCTTTGACTGCTTCATACATGAGCTGAGTTTCATTAGTTATTTCGTCATGAGGATAAAGGACTCACAAAACTGAAGTTAGGCCTCTTGGTTTAACTTCACATTTGACCTAATTTCTGCTGTCACCTAATATGTTTCAATTTAGGATTTCCTTGTTTACCTGCTCCACTCCCCGCCTTTCTCCCCACTGCTTCTGTGCCTGTTCACCACTAGATGACGCCAAGACTCGGGTTATAGCTGCTAGAGGCCCCGGAACACCGGTGTTTCTGGAGCCCAGGGGCTGGAATTTAGGAACTGGAAGATCCCTTCAAAGCTCTTCTGAGCAGCACGTTTGTTTCACAAATGAGGAAAGAAACTCAGTGAAATTAAATAATTTGTCCCATAGAACTTTCCCCTCTTCCCTGTCCCCTTGCTTCTTCCTCTTCCTCTTCCTCCTCCTCCACCACCTCTTCCTTCTTCCATCTTGTTTGTTGACAGCCCCCAGTGTAACCTCGGCTGAGAACGAGCCTAGGAAGGAATACAACTCAAGTGATGCAATCAGATTTGCTTTGCAGAAAGAGCTCTCTAGCAGCTGCAGGGCACCATTCATTCATTCACTGACTTATCCATCCATCCAAAAAGCAGTTATTAAATATGTACTTTTTGCTTTGCACAGTGCTAGGCACTCACATTTTCTTAGGGAATATAGAAATGGGGGAAAATCTCACCCTAAGCCAAAGATGCTGCAATAGAGGCTATTGCTTATAGGCCACACTGGTCACTTAGAGGAATTTGAAACCAGCTGCATGAGGCATTTAAAGAAGAGATTTCAGTGAGATCACATTCGAGGCTGAAGGACACGTGGGGTCTGGGGGGCTGAGAAATGAGAGGAAGGACCTTCCAGGCAGAGAAGAGAAGGGCCTGCTGGAGACCAGCTGGTTGTGGCTGATGCCCAAAGGGGGCCAGGCAAAGGGGCGGTTGATGCCCAAAGGGGAACAGGCAAAGGGGCGGCTGGCAGTCTGGAAGAAGGGAACAGACTGCGAAGGTCTTTGGAGGTGTTACCCTTAGGAATTTGCCCTTTATCCTGAAGGCCCTGGGACAGCCCAGGAAGAAGTACCGTGTCTCAGAGAACGGTGCGGACAGACCCTGGTTGCGCGGAGGCTCAGGGGCAAAGGAGGCTTGTTTTGGAGGCTGGTGTCACAGAGCAGTGCCAGGTGGGGGTGGTGCAGCGGGGACGGGAGAGGAAGGCACGTGGGGGAGAAATTTCAGGAGTGGAAGCAACAGGCTTCTCTTTGAAAACCAGTGACTGGGAATGGAACCAAAGTCCTTAGACAAATTGTTACAATTCCAGTGCTTGAATCACTTATAAAGCTTTGAAAAAAATTAAGTTTTAATTAAATGCACATATTACTTGGATAGCATCTTTGAGATTATTATTAAAGTGTACTTTAGTGGCATTTCAAGCAGAAGTACATAAAATCTTCCAATAGAAGATCCCCCCACGCACACACTCCTGGGCTCTCCAAGCCACCTCGCCCCCACCTCCAGCACTGACGGTTAGGGTTAGGAAGGAACAGACGTCTCCTTGGCACCTCCCCATCCTCTTCCTCTTCTGGGACACGCTACTGATGCTCTCCTTCTAATTGTCCAAAGTCTTTGTCTACCAGAGCCCTCTGCTCCTGGCTGCCTCCGCTGATGCTGGCTGAGGACACTCTTCTTTCTCCTGGACCCAGTCACCAGGAGCGGCCCCAAGTGGCCTGCTGGGTGGGGAGTGGTGCCTTGGCGTAGGGCTGGAGGAAGAGAACTTTGGGGGCTGTTGAGGGGGACTCCTCCAAACTGCCGTTCCCCCCACCTCAGGACCTTGTCTTTTTAAGAATTTCCAAGTCCAGAACCATCCTGTTTTTCTTGTGTCACTCAAGCACTAATTACATACATGGTTGCTATTCATGTCAAACGGCAACTCAAGTTAACCTTTCTGGGGACTGAACTGTATTGCAAATGTGTCCAGGGACTTGTGAGTACAGAGAGGTGCAGCAAAGTCCCGGGTAAAAAGAGGTCCCTTTAAATGTTTTAAGCACGTGATAATTATTTTGTCTGCATTGATTTCCAAGTTTGGGATTTTTTAAAGAGGTAATAAAAGCTCCCATTTATTGAGAGCTTACCACCTGCCAGGCCTTTGTAGTATTTTGTCTCCGGTCCCCTGCTCCTCCCCTGCCAGGGAAGCTTGGCTGCATGTCCTCCTTGGCTGCCCACTGTCCCTCCAGAGCCCACTCTGTGTCAGCTCAGCGCAGGAAAGCACAGCTCAGGCTTACCGATGCTCGTATTAGACAAGTACTTAGTTTTGATGCGGAAGTTAAGGGAGCCTCTCCGAAAAGGTGCCGTGGGCTGAGACCTGCAGGAGGGAAGTGAGCCCCTCACAGGGAACAAAGGAGCTCCAGGCACAGGCTGCTGAGGGTGAGCCTGCCCTGCCCCTAGCTGCGCCCAGAAGCTCATCCTCCCTCTTTGATACTCTGTACACATTGCAGACCGGTCCTCCTGCTCCTGGAGCTTGAAAACATGTATCTGTAATAAAAGGTTAT
The DNA here is from genome assembly GCF_014108415.1 of Molossus molossus. NCBI lineage: Eukaryota > Metazoa > Chordata > Mammalia > Chiroptera > Molossidae > Molossus > Molossus molossus. The sequence goes on from NW_023425357.1 coordinate 42,111,778, forward strand.
TTTGATCACACAGCGCTCTTCTGCCCTCCTGCCCCTCAACACCGTGGTGACCGCTGTGTCCGCGGGGCCGCGGGGCGAAGGCCAGCTGCTTGCTCCCCCTCCCAGGCCTCCTCAAGAACGGCCAGGCCTGTCATCTGCCCTGGTCAACCCCACTTCATTGATGAGATCAGCAAATTAATTATTTAAAATTTCATGGCAATAGAATTAGAACGAATAGAAGATTTATAGTAGTGGTGAGTGAAAAAAAAAAAGTAAGTTAATTTCATTTGCATGCCCAGTTTGATTTATTAAATTTTACTTTGCTTTAATGTAATTTCCTTCCTTTAGCTGCTGACTGCTTGCTCTGGGGGAAGTTAGCTCCCAGAAGAAACTGCGGCCTCCTGCCAACAGCCATCTGAGTGAGTCTTCTTAGAAGTTCAGCCTCAAGCCCCAGTTAAGCCTTCAGATGATGGCAGCCCCAGCTGCTATCTTGCAGACTCACGAGGACCCTGAGCCAGAACCATCCAGCTAAGCTACTCTGATTCCTGACCTTCAGAAATTATGAGATAATATATGTTTAATGTTTTAAGCAATTATGTTTTACAGTAATTTTTTTTACACAGCAATAGACAATTATCTAGTAAAAATCACCTTAAAAAAAATGTTCATCTGCCACCCTTGTTTTAATTTATTTTCTGTTTTTGTAGGTAATGTGTTTTGAAATGAAGCCAGTAGTTCAGAATGTTTAGTTACCTACACAGTTGCCCTCCCCACTGTAACTATCTCCAGGCCCCCGGGGCAGAATGAGCTGTAGAGGGAAGTTTCCAAGGTCAGGGTAGACAACACAATCTTGGGGTCTGTGGCAGCTCAGTGGCAATGGGTGAGCCCCCAGTGGAGTTTCCGCAAACAGTTATAATTAGTATCTAACTAACAACCTTTTTCACTCCCCCCTGAAGTCATTCATGCCATGTGATGCTCTAACCAAATTGGGGTGGAGGTAGGGGCAGTAACACAGCCTTTTCTTAAATTTGGAAGTCGAAATGGGGGGAAATGAGCAGAGAATATACATTAGTAAACTATCTATTTTTAGTGTGTGGAAAATAAGTGGGTTTTTTTTGTTTTTTTTTTATCTTCATCCTAAGACACTTTTGCATTTATCTTCAGATAGAGTGGGAGAGAGAGAGGAAGGAAGAGAGAAAGAGAAACATCAACATGAGAGAGACACATCGACGAGTTGCCACCCACATGACCCCAACCGGGGCGGGGACAAACTGCAACCCAGGTGCGTGCCCTTGGTGAGAACCGAACTTGGGACTCTGGTCCACAGGCTGACGCTCTAACCGCTGAGCCAAAACGGCCAGGGCAAAAATAAGTGTTTTTAGCATAGACTTTCTGGGAAGGCTTTGTCTTTCCTCTTTGGGATCAGGCCTTCAATACTATCCTCGCTGCCACCACATGGAAAGTTGTAGGGCAGCCGGCCTGAAGGCAATCCAACCCGACTGCTCCGGAATAGACGCCATTTAAGACCTCTCTGAAATAGAGAGGTGGACACGGTCCATGTGTTATTTTAAGATACTAAGAATGCAAATTGCCTTTTTTGTTTACTTTCTTTTGTCATAAAACTAGTATGCCATAGAATATTTTCTATGCGTGTGTCTGTCTTGCTACACATGGAGTTAAGTTTATTTTGAGAATTCAATGAGGTATTTTTATTTAAATTCGTTAAGGGAGGGTAGGGTTTTTTAAAAAAGGTCTGCTTGTGAATTAGTGAGCAACAGAAAGAAACAGCAGTAGCCTGGCCGGTGTGGCTCTGTGGTTGGGCATCGACCCATGCACCAAGAGGTTGCCGGTTCGATTCCCAGTCAGGGTGCAGCCATTGATGTTCTCCCTCATCGATGTTTCCATCTCTCTCTCCCTCTCCCTTCCTCTCACTCTAAAAGCAATAAAGTAATTACTATTTTTAAGAAGAAACAGCAGTTAATTATACACATGGAACAGAGCATCAGAGATACAATGCGGCTATCACCATGTGCATTTTGTTTTTCTGTAAGGAGTACACAAAAGTTACATCGGATGCCTTTCCACTACTGAAGTGTGACATGAAGGAAAAAATAAAAACTAATGAATCAAAAAGCAAAAACAACACCAAGCAAAAACCTAAAACTGGCTTCAGCTGCCTCTGTTTTCTGGGGAACAGAACGCTTCGCTGAGGGGGCAGAGTGATCTATTTTCACCCTGGGGAGACATTGTGATGGGCCTTTGGGTTGTGCAATGAGGCTCTGGGGCTAAAAGAAGCTAAATTTCTTTACTTACTAAGTATCAGAAAATTTGAAAAGGGAGAGAGGGGAAGTTTGGGAGGGTCCTAGGAGACTCTGGAAAGAGAAATGAGGGAAGGATCTCAGAAGGCCAGCCTAAAGTCAGGGGACCCAGAACAAGGTTTTCCCAAGGAGGGAGGGCTGGTGTCTTAGGGGTGGTGATGCCTGACTTTCAAGTTCACTGTTTCCTGGGGAGGTTGGCAACAACCGGGAGAATATGCCTTTCCTTCTGGAGATTCTTAGAAAGACACACAGCACACAGGGAGAGTGGCCTGTGTCACTCTACCTTTAAACTAAAGCCTTGACATAACTGTAGCGGATGGGTTTTGTGATATGTGGTCAGTTTACTAGCATTATTAATATCAACATGTTGGGCTCATTGGTATTAGTAGTGCTGGCCTCATACTATGAGTTGGAAGGTGTCTCTTGTCTATTTATTGGAAGAGATTACGAAGAACTGGTATTGTAACTTCTCCAAATAATTGGGAAAACTCACTTGTGAAACCATCTGTACCTGACATTTTCCTTATCTAAAGAATTTGACAATGAATCCAGTTTCTTATAATAGTTATAGGACTGGTTAGTCTATCCATTTCTTCTTGGGTGAGTTTTAGTAGTTTGGGCTTTAAGGAATTTGTCCATTTTATCTAAGTTGTCAAACTTATGTGTGTAGAGTTATTTGGTAAATTTTTCTGAGTATTCTTTAATATCCTTGGGTTTCTTAATTGCATTCACTCTTTCATTTCTAATGATAATTTCTTTTTTTAATGTCATTTTTTATTGATTTTAGAAAGAGGAAGGAGGAGAGAGAGAGAGAGAAAGAAACATTGATGTGAGAAGGAAACATTGATTGGTTGCCCCCCACACACACAGCATCACTTTAAGTGGAACGTAGAAATCTTTTCACCATATAGATGCCTTCACTCTGTTCCAGTTGGGCTCATTGCACGGAAGCCCTTGAAGTAAAATACGGATGTGTAAGACTCTTAGTTAAGCATGGAGGCTGAAGTGCATAGATCTATTTTCATCTATTCCTGAACCTAAATGAAATGACTGTATAGGATTTCAAAAGTAGAACCCTTCTAGAATAAAGATAATAGAAAAGCAAACAACAGCAGAAGGAGGTGTCAAGGAATCTGGACTTAAAAACAGAGATGGGGGCCGATAGGAGCCAAACCCCAAACAGGGGTTCTGTGAAACTCTGACTCGGAACAATGAGACTCCAGCCTCCTTCCCTCTCTTAGGTCTCAGAGTGTAGGCAGCCAGGATTGTACCCAACCTAGGCAGGAGATGGGACTCTTCATTTCTGGGAAATTGATCAGCTCAAAAGAAAAGACCTAATAAAATTGACAACGGAGGCCTGCAGTGAAATGTCCTGGTCTTCACTCCATCACCCTGCAGGGAGTTCTCCAAACACAAGCTCTACCCACTGACCGTTTCCAGCTGACTTTGGGGTGCTCCATTCTTAAATATGAACAGAAAGTCAAGAACAATCTGACAGGGAGTCTCTAAGTGAAAAGTAGATACCAAAACAAAACATACAGGAAAAGTGACCTTTTAGACCTATGAAAAGATGATCCACTTCATTAGTCATCAGGGAAATAAAAATTAAAACCACAGTACATGGATGGACCTCAAGGACATAACGCTAAGTGTGTGTGTGTTGGAAAGGAGGGGCAGGTGATTGAAATGTTTTTGTTTTAGTTAAAATAAATTGAATAAATTAAAAATAACAAACAGGAAAAAAGAGAGAGAAAATAGACAATTCAGGCATCAAAAGATAGGAAAGAAACAAACCCTATAATTAATAGTCCCAGAGAGATAAGATGAAATCGTGCTCTTAAAATGCTATTAATAAATGAATGGTCAAAAAAAACAAGAATAATCTCTTGGGAATTAAAAATATCATGTGGGGGCATCGATAGGTGGGTTGGAAGATCAAGCTGAGGACATTTCTCAGGAGCTAAAACAAAGAGAGGTGAAAAATATAAGAGAAAAGCAAGGCAGCATCAAATCAAGAATTCCAAAATCAGGCCCAAAAGAGTTCTAGAGAAAATCAAGAAAATGGAGGGGAGCAAAAAAACATTAAAGAAATAACACAGAAAACTGCTCAACTAAAACATACAAAGTTCTGGATTGAAAATGTCTTGCTCAGTGTCCAGACAATGAATGCTTCATTTTTCAAGGAGTCAAGGATCTCAAGTAGGCCCAGGCATGTTCACAGTCTGTTTTACTCAGAGATGTTCAGCACTAAGTGAAGGAGAAAACAGTTTATCCCTCCCTTCATAAAGTTGTCCCCTTTAAAAAATTTCCCATCACAAACAAGAGAGACCCACTGGAGAAATCCTTTGAATCTAACATCACGCTATGACGAGCAATCAACACTCATCCTAAGCACCACGGCCAAACGTCTTCTGGTCCAGCAGCAGTGAGTTTCCGTTTTTCCCTTCGTAAAACAAACGGCACTCACTAACTGTGGTTGGAAAACCATACTGACTTTCAGATTCCTGGGGAAGTGCCACCATGCGCTCACCGGGCACTGTAATAAGTAAGTGCTTGAAAGTCAGTCCATCAGTCATGACAAAGCGGTGCCTCCCTGGATACACACCAGAAGTTTATTTCCATTGATCTCTGTGTGTAAGTGTGTTGTCATTATCTACAAGGTAATTTATCTCAGTTAAGTTGCTCTGTAGGGAATAAATTGATGAGTGAAAACTGGGTTTCCTTGCTGTGTGTATCTACCACTGACCCTTTAGACTGACACCACCAATTATCAAGAAACTTCTATGGCAGCGGCCTTGAACTGGTTAACAGGGTTTTTGTCTCTGATGAGGGGGCGATTTTAGACTGCAGGTGTAAACTTCTTAAGTCATTGCTAATGTCTCTGCTGATCCCCTACCCTCCGATGGCTCCCCGCTGTTGTTTCTGCTAGTTAGAAAGCACACGGAGTGGGCTACTTGTCCTGACATCTAAGGAGAACCCGTGTAGGTTCTGGGATTCCTCTTGTGGAGGGGAGAAAAAGAGAGGCGCAATTTAAATCATCAGAGAAATTCTCTCACAAAGCTTAATTTTCTGTGAATACTTTCTCTCTTAAAAACAAAACAGGTTTCAGGTCGCTGCCTCCAGGGAATCCAACATCTTTAGATTTTTTTCCTAACAGAATTTGTTTGACCTTGAAAAAAGTATGTCTAAACCTCCGCCGTTTTTCCTTAGGGCTGCCTGAAGGTCTCCGAAGCATAAAGTCCTGTGACATGGTAACTGTTGGCACTGACAACACGGTGTGCGCGTTTCCAGCTTCTGCGTGGAGAGAGACGCCGTGCTGTCTGCACCCAGCACTGGAAGTGGGATGCAGAGGCACCTTCCCGCAGGTCCTGGCGCTCGGGCCTCGGTGTGGTCCTTCAGCAGTGGGTGAACCGCTCCGCCTTACTTCCGGCTTCACACCAAAGGAAACAGTGCTAAGTAACGTGAATGCTCAGCCCCCTCCGACTTCCCAAGGGCATCATCATAACAGACGAACACCGTGGGGACAAACAGGCTTCTGGATTTAGTAGACTGCCCAAAATGTATGGCAACTTCAAGGCATTCGATATAAAATGATGACTTGATAAAACTTTGGTTTCCAAATTATTTTTTAAGTGAATAACAAAGATGTTCCAACAAGATTTTTTCGGAGTATTTTATTAAAAAAAATTTTTTTTTTCTTTATTGATTTTAGAGAGAGAGAAACATCGATGAGACAGAATATCAATTGGCTGCCTCCTGCATGCCCCTGACTGGGGATCGGGCCCACAACCTGGGCATGTGCCCTGACCAGGAATCGAACTGGCGACCTTTTGGTGCATGGATCAATGCTCAGCCACTGAGCCACACTGGCCGGGCCAAACTTCTTTTTTATTGGTCATTTCTTTGTCTTGCTCACAAAAGAGTTTACCCCACATTGTAGTCCAGCTCAGGAAATTCATTTAAGTAGGTTTCTCTAACTTGATGAAGGAAACAGACATACAAGTCCAGGAAGCACAGAGAGTCCCAAACAAGATAAACCCCAAGAGGCCCACACCAAGACACATCATCATCAAAATGCAAAAGGTTCAAGACAAAGAGAGAATCTTAAAAGCAGCAAGAGAAAAGCAGTTAATTACCTACAAGAGAGTTCCCATAAGACTGTCAGCTGATTTCTCAAAAGAAACTTTGCAGGCCAGAAGGGAGGGGCAAGAAATATTCAGAGTGATGAAAAGCAAGAACCTACAACCAAGATTACTCTATCCTGCAAAGCTGTCATTTAGAATCAATGGCCATAGAAAGAGTTTCCCAGACAAGAAAAAGTTAAAGGAGTTCATCACCACCAAACCGTTATTATATGAAATGATGAAGGGTCTTTTTGAAGAAAAAGATAAAATATGTGAACAAACAAAATGGCAATGAATACATATGTACCGACAATGGAATCTATAAACAAAATGAACAGGCAGAACAGAAACATTCTCATAGATACAGAGAACATTTTGTTGGTTGCCAGTTGGGAGGGGTGTAGGGGGAATGGGTGAAAAAGGTGAAGGGATTAAGAAGTACAAATTCATTGCTAGACTGACAAACCTCAAAGGGAAAGGGGCTGGGGGTGGGAAGAAATAAACCAAAGAACTTATATGCATAACCAATGGACACAGACAATAGTATAGGAAAAGGTGGGAGGGGGGTGGGAGTGGGGAGGAGGGGGTTAATGGGGGAAAAATGAGGAACATCTGTAATACATACAATAAAGATTTTAAAAAAATAAAAAAATAAAATAAGTAGGAGGTTTCTCAAGATCCAAGCCTGAGTGTTCGTCTGGGGAGGAGATCGGACCTGTCAGGATGAAACGAATGTGGACAGTGATCTGAAACAGGCACAGAAATAAATGCTAATCTGCTTATCCCGCTAACACCCAGACCAGATTCATTGAGTGGGTCCTGACGGCTGGACGAGAGAATGTGCTCTGGCCAGGGCTGCACAGTGCCCTCCTCACCCTGGATGGACACTGCATTCTGGCATCTTCAGCAAGCCCGCTTCTATCAGGATCACTCTCTGTCACTCGTGCTCAGGGACCACTGTTTGTATATAGAAAGCCGAGTGCCTGGAAGACCCCGCATCCAGGTTGGAGGCCGCTGGGAGCTCACAGGTAGGAAAAGACACATCCTCCATCTCTGTCTGCTTCTCCCAGCTCGTAGCCAGGAGCCCTAAGGTGCTCAGGGTGCTGAGGACCCAGTGTGGGGGTGTGTGTCAGGAGTAGAGCTCTCCCTTTACCTGGCCAGGCCCCTGGAGGTCAAGGACCTCCCCTCTCTGTAGGAGTGGGGAGGCAGTGTAAGTTTACAAATGGCTGAGGGGGGGGCAGTGCCTCCTCCCACTCCTCTTCCCCATCTCATCTCACTACCAGCAGGAAAGTCCAGATCATTCCCCCTGTTCTCCTTCTCCTCTGTTCAACAGCAGTGCCGTGCCTCACAGGGCCTCCCCTTCATTCCACAAACCTGTACTGCACCTTCCTCCTGCCGGCATCTGCTCAGCGGCCTTGTCTGCGCTCCCCTTCACGGGGAGAACAAACAACGGACACTAGGCACACCAAGTAAGAACATGCCAGAGTGTTAAGTACCAGAACAGGGTGCAGGCATCAGGAGGGCTGAGGGGCAGAGGTGGGAGAAGAGGGGTGAGGAACCAGTTGTCATTTTCAATAAATGAGCGTGAGCTTCCATGAGGAAAAGACATCTGAGCAGGTGTGAAGGCAGGAGGGAGGGAGCCATGTGGAGATCTGGGGAAAGAACACCAGGTAGAGAAAATCGCTTGTGTGAGGCCCTGAGGGTGCCCGGTGCATTTCAGGAGCCAACTGGAGAGTAGCAGAAGGTTGGAAGCTGAGAGGCCCCGAGCAGGGGCTGCTGTCATGTCAGTCTTGGGCTTTCACGAGAGTGATTACGGAGCCATCGAAGGCTCTTTGCAGATGACATGCCTTGACTTTGATTCAACAGGACGCTCCGGCTGCTGAGTTAAGTGACAATAGTGCGTCAAGGGCTGGAGCTGGGAGACTAGTCAGAGACTGCAGGCATCTGTGCAGAGACCGTGGGGCAGGGGGGGTAGTGGGAGTGGCCAGATTCTGGATGAGATTTGAAGGAGTTATAACTGGAAGGGTGTGGGGTTGAAAGAGAGTTAGAGACCCAGATGCCTGCAAAGTTTCTGCTAAGTCACGTGAAGGGTGCAGTTGCTATTAGCTGGGATGAGAAGGTTGGAGGTGAAGCAGGATTTTGGGGGGTTTGAAAATCAAGGTTCAATTTTGGAAATGTTGGGTTGCCACTTGAATGTCAGGAGCCTAATTAATTTTTTTTTGCCCCTCCTGCCCCCAATCACAATTCCAGTTCTTCTCCAGGCCGTATGGAGAGGACACACGCTAGCTAGGAAAACTCAGGGGACGCGATTTCAAGACTTGCTTTCAACCTGTGTCATCCTCTGGAAACTAAGGGAGATCCTGTCCTCAAAGCCTCTTAATTGCTGAACTGAAGACTGAATGCCCGCCTTGTTCAACACCAAAGCCACTGCAGGTCCAGCTAGGAATTGGTGAACCAAGCAGAAAATTCCAGGGCACAGGCTGTCACAGACTCCCGTTGGACAGAGTCTGTTCCCACAGCCCGACAGGGTGAGCTGAGCCATGGCTGCCATGCTTGTGGTTTCAGCCTTGGTGCGGCTTAGCTCCACCAGCTGGACCCTCTGGAGGGGACAAAGGGAAGAGTGGCAGAGACACCCCAGCACAGGCCAGGAGGAGGCCCCTGGATGGCACTGGTTTGGCTCCGGCTCCTCCAACGGAGCTGCTCCTGCCCAACTCCAAGCCCCTTCCCCAGGAAGCGTCCTGGTCTCAGAGACAGCGGTCCATGGCTTACGGGTAAGGAGAGAGGGAGGAGACCTTGCCAAGGGGTTCACAGTGCCTTTAGATAAAGAAAAGAACCTTCTCCAGGATGGAGTATGGGTGTTTTCCTTCAAGTCTTGCAAACATACCTGAAGGTTGCCCAGTTAGGCATTTCTAGTTATCTTCTATACTCCCAGAAGCTCCTGCCCACTGGCCAGATGTAACCCACAGAGTGCTGGGTTTCCCTGTGACGAGTGTTTGTGCAGTCAGGCCTGAGCTCGGTACGCAGCTCTGTCACTTCCTGGCCATGGGACCTTAAGCAAGTCTCTTGATGGCTCCATGCTTCCGTTTCCTTATTTGTAAACTGGGGTGATAATACATAGTAATGAGGTAATACATGTAAAGTGAACGACCCAGTGCGTTGTTGACACTGAGTGCTCAGTAAACGGTGGCTCATATTCACCTTCTGATGATGCTTTGGTTGGATCTCTTTCAAGTAGTTCAGAATTAATCAAAAATCCTTTTATCTGAACCATCCCAAGTTGCCTGTGAGACAATCTGGTTTTGAAAATCTTTCTTACACTGGTTCTTGTGCACAATAAGTGCTTCATGATGTTTCTTTAGAGGAATTTATACACGATGGTGTAGACTTGCGTTAGGATCCTGACTCTGTCCCATACTGGCTGTCGCAAAACATCTCCCAAACCTCCACTGTTGGACCCATTACAATGGGAATGGTGGACTATCCCTCACTGTGTTGTCAGGAGGGTGAAAAGAGAGTAAATGCCAAGGGCTTCAAATAAATGCTCAAGTTATGAGGATTGTTGAGCTGTTTCATTGAATTGAATTAGGAAATGAAATTACTGAATTATTATTGAATTGTTTTTATTGCTATTGTGGTCATTGTTCTTATTGTTGATAAAATGGCAGAGCCTAAGATGGAGGTTAGATTAGTTTTTGAGTGGTTCCCACTTTGCTGCCCCGGATTGCATTAATTATTTACAAGTTCATTATCTGGCTCTACTTGATTGATTTCTGCACTCAATAAATATGTATTGAATGTTTGCTCTGTACCAGGCCCTGTTCCAGGCTGTGAACAGGCCAACACTGTTCTCTCTCTTGGAGCTTGCATTCCTGGTAGGGAAGGCAAACAGAAAACAAGATAATTTCAGATGGTGATATGAGCCATGATGAGAATAAATCACAGAAAGAGGGCAGGTGATGGGAGGCTGGGGGTGGTCGGGGAAGGCTTCTCTGAGGAAGTGACATCCTTAGGATCTGAGGATGGACAGGAACCAGCCTTGAGAAAAGGAGAACAGGGGTGGGGGTGTTAGTCTAAATAAACAGGTACACTGAGGCAGATTTGAACGACTAGAAAGTGAGTTTACTCGGGAATAGCAGATAAATTGCAATTCGGGAAACACATGCTATAACCCTACATGCGAATCCGTTGAGGATTCGGGGTAAACTATTTCTGGGCAAGTCGTGCAAAGAAGAGGGGAGTCCAGCCAGAGCCCAAGCAGTAAGGCCATTGGCTTGAGGATGGGAGGGGTTCTTGGTGGATGTTAATTGGTCAGGAGAGAAGTCTGGGTGTTCTGTAAACGGGGCATTTTCAGGAAATGGGTCTCTTGGTTCCTAAATCCCATTCTTCTGAGAGCGCATGTGTGAGATTCTCTATTTCATATCCTTTGGTTCCGTTTCAGATTTAAATCCTTTCACAGGGATGTGTGTGTGAAGGGATGAATGGTGTACCCCAGACAGAGGAACACCCTGAAATGGGAAAGAGCCTGGCGTGATGACAGACCCAAGAGAGGCTTACGTGGCTGGAGAACAGAGGGGTCGAGGGCACAGACCCTACACGACCTCCTGGGTGATGGTAGGGAATTCGGGCTTTATTTTAATGGATAAAGAGCCATCAGAGGGTTGTTCCTTTCCCCCCAGGTACTGGATGGCTTTCTCTCCCGCCTCAGATGCCCCTTCCAACGAGGCTTTCCCTGACCACTGTACCCAAAGCTACAACCCCCAGTTTGTAGAACTGGGATAGATTCAGCCACTCACCACACTCCAGGTCCTCCTTCTCTGGGTTATATTCCACCACAGCTCTTCTCACCCTCTCACACTGCACCTTTCAGTCCTTAATTTTGCTGATTGTCCTCTCCCTGGCAGTTGCTCAAGGTCAGGAAAGTGCTAGAACAGTCTGCTGCAGAGTAAGTGTGCAGATATTTGTTGAATGCGAGACTGAATAAAGTGACATGTGAGTTATGCCTTTATAAAGTCCCTCTGGCTGCCTCATGGAGGGGTTGTTGGGGACACAGAGAGCCTAGAGAGACAACTTCAGAAGCCTACAAATTGGACACCTTGGATGAGGGTGGTGGGAGGTGGTCTGGTTTTCCATCGTCTCGCATGTAGGGTCCAGTGAACTTGCCAACTGCCGAGGTGTGGGTTTGAGGTGTGACAGACTCACTCCAGGAATTTGACTTGAGCAACTGTGACCATTTACTATGACTGGGAAAGCAGACCAGGGAGGTGACATTCCCGTTGGAGTCCGTCAGACAGCTAAGAGTGGTATCGTCCATGGAAAAGATGGTGGTGAAGAAGAAAGTGCTTAAAACAGTCAAATTGGCAAATATGAGTTGTTCAAGTATCATGGAATTTGAGAAAAAAAATCCCCGAAGCCCAGACCTGAGTAAGTTTGGTAAATGAACCTGACACTTATGTTACATTTAAGTACGACGAAGCATGAAATAGTAATATGAACTGAAATGCCTATATTTTCAAGCCACAGGAACTGCTTTAAAATAAATTGTAATGGAATTTAAAGTAAAATAAAGAGAATGACAATGGGGGAGGTGTCCAATTTGTAGGACTGTTTTTTTTTGTTGTTTTTTTTTACTTTCAGTCACAGAGATGATTTCAAATATTTAATATTTTAGGGCTAGGATACCACCTAGCCCTAAAGGGTTATTTCCTAGAATGCTGTTCTCAGTTTTTAAGAAAGGGCCCACAGAATTTTTCTCTGCAGGGGACTATTCAGGCCTCCCCCACATTTCCCAGGGGCCACCCTAACCCTAACCCTTCCAGCAAGGCCAAGGAGGTCACCATTCCACCAAGACCTTTGTTCATCTGCACGCATCGGTGCCTACTGTTTGGCTTTCACGCACACAGATGCTACAGATCTTTCTGTGATGAGATTTGTGGTAAGACCAGGCACGGTTCCAGACAGAGGTGACAACGCCAAACCTGTGAAGAAACGGATTAAGCAAAGCTCTGATAGCATCTAACCTTGATGGGCTTCTGGAAAGCATTTTGCTTTCTTAAAAAAAAAAAAGGAAGCTATCACCCCATAGCAATTTCAGCCCCTTCTTTTCTCCTGGGGAAGTCATCAAAGCAATATTTTCCACCTACAGATTTTCCGGCCCCTGTGAAAACAGCGTACTGATGGCTCATATTTTCCTGCGCAGAGCTGCACTTTCCACACACTGTCTTGTCTACAGATGCTCTTAACAGATCCGCATGAAGCCTCGCCTTGGAGAGAACTGCTGCAGACAAGCGCGGGCAGGGCTGTAACCAGGTGGCCTTGTCGGGAACTCGGTGTGCTTAGCATTCCGTGTGCATCGAGGCTGCACAGACCCAGCCGGGCTGCCCGGAGAACCGCTGGGCAGCGCCCAGGGCACACGGATGCCAAATCTCAGAGGCTGCTTGGAGGAGGATTGTAGTTAAAACATCAGCTGCTCTTGCAGGTGAATCTGCATTGGATTCCGTCTCTGACCACTGAACTTGAGGCGATGCTTCCTCCAGTTCTCTCTTCTCTGTTCTTGGGCGGTAGATTCAGCGGCGATGCGCAGTTTGGTGCAGAACACGCTCCTTGGGAAGAAAAAGGCCAACCCTGCTCTGTGGAAGCAGTTGAGTTGTGCTATGCTGCCTCCTCACATCATTTTCTTCCCCAGCTTGAGCCTGATTTAGCACGCCAGTGTGGAACAGCCACCAGGAGTTGGTGGCCCGGCATGACCCTGCTCCTGAGCCTGTGTCCCATCTACACAATGAGGAAGTTCAAAATAGCATTGCCCCCAGTTCTGTCCCATGGTGACACTTCTCAGCCTGGCCTGGTGCTCAGAGACCCAGGGTTCCTGGGGCACTGACTGTCCAAGACCCCAATTCCAAAGGCCTTATCTGGGGGCAGTCCCAGCCCCACCCCAATCATGAAAAATGAAAGCAGCATATGGGCATACCCCCATCCTCACTCTTTCCTGAGGACTCTGTCTGCACACACCTGCCCAGAACAAATGCTGGGAAAACAAAAAAGTCAGTTAAATGGTTGCTGTGGCAACCCACTCTCCTGTTTGCTGCTACATTTTCAGTGTTAGATATTTTTCACTATGGAGTTGATTGAATTCCTCAGTAGTTGCCTCCTTCCCCGACTCTGTCTTCCTTTCGAAACACACGCGCGCACACACACACTCCCAGGCACTCAACACTATACCCACTAGTTTGTAAAGACTAACAGAGCAGATGATGCATCTTTAAAGGGCTGAGATGGACGCCGGGAGAATGTTTTTAGAGCAAGAGTACACATTTTTGTGGGTTGTGTTTTTTTTCTGGTGCCTTTTTGGGGTAGTTTAATGAGCTACAGATAGTTTTCAGCCCAAGACCAGAAAAACTCTGCTATTCATTCCCTTTTCAAGCTTGCATAAGCTCTCCAACTTCTTGAGTGAGAGGTTTAGGTCTTTATCAAGATAAAATATTCTCTTAGCCCTCCCCTAGGGTCTGATAAGACGTGCGAGAAAGTTCCTGCAACCTTTGTGTCCCCAGAGAGAAGCGGCTTGCACACGGGTCAGGCTGGGTTTCACTCTGGAGTCCACAGTGGCGTGGGGAGGAGCGAGGGCTGGAGACAGGGGCCTGGGTTGGAATCGAGTTGTATTAGCCACGAAACTTTGCTCTGTTGGTCTATGAAACCGAGGTTGACAAGAATAGTACTATTTCATCGGGCTGTTCTGATCATTTGGTGAAATGCCATAGAAACGCTGGCCCGTAGGAAGTGCCCAATCAATGATTGCTCTTATTATAGTTGTGTTGGTTAATTCAGGAAACCCACAAAGGAAAATTGTACTGTCAGATTGTCATAGTTGGAAGACACCTGCTTGAACTTTCCTTACGCCTGTCTTCGCTGCTTTTGGATGCATTCCAGCTCCATCCCTCAGAGCAGGCTCGGCTGCAACAAACAAATGTTCTTTTTTCTTCCCAGTTAAGAAATGAGTTGATTTGATATTTAAAATTTTTGTTTTATTTTTATTTTATTATTTTGTGTCTAATTTTTAAAATTGAGATAACATTGGTTAAGAACATTATGTACACCCTGGTCGATTTGGCTCAGCGGTTAGAGCATCGGCCTGCGGTCCAGAGAGACCCGGGTTCGGTTCCCGCTAAGGGCACGTACCTCGGTTGCAGTTTGTCCCCGGCCCTGGTTGGTTGTGCGGTGGCGGCCACTCGATGTGTCCCTTTCACATCGATGTTTCTCTCTCTCTATCTCTTCCTCTCTCTCCCTCCCACCCTATCTGTACAAAAAATGGAAAAATGTCCTCGGGTGAGGATAAAAAAAACAAAACAAAAACAAGAACAGTATGTACATTTCCAGTATACAACATGATAATCCAGTTATCTGTATATTCGATGGTGTGCTCCTCACCCAAGTCTAGTTGCCTTCTGTTACTATATATTTGACCCCCTTACCCATTTTGCCCTCCTTCCCCCAACCCCCTCACCCTTGGTAACCACCATTCTGTGTCTGTATCTATGAGTTTGTTTTTGAACTTTTTTTTTTTCTCTTGCCAAAACCTGATGATGAAATTGTTTATCATCAACTCAGATATCCATGCTGAAGCGCCTTGGGGGGAGAAGTGGTATTTCTCCCATGACCGAGAGCCTGGACAAGAGGAGGAGCCCTCTGCTGTACTTACTCACAGGGCGGGTCCCCGCCGAGATCCAGGAGGTCTTGGCAAAGAAGACATGGATAGAAGGAGGCTTTTCGGTTGCTTTTCTCATGCTCTGAATTGTACTATCCTGGACGGGAATCTCCCACTGTTCCCCGGATCCTCGTCCTGGGGAAGAATGAGGGCGGCAGGGAGAGAAGGCCTGGACGCTGCTGGGGTCTGGCTGCTTCTGTGGAGTGGGGTGGGGGTGGCAGAGAGACACCCTCCTAGATGACATCTAAAGGCATTATTTTACAGAAATCTCAGAAGTTTAACACTGTTTACAAAGATCAAGGTGAATATCTTACTGAATAATGAGTGAACTGTATAATGCATACACCTTTGCAGTATGCGTGTACGTGCGTTTCAACGGTGTCAAGGAGCGCAGTCTGCTCGGAGAGAGGCTTGTTCCCTCGGCCTAGAACAGTCGAAACAAGCAGAGCTCCACTAAGATTTTTTAACAGCAATTTTCTAATCAATTTATTTGATAATGTGTTCCTAAACCACAGCACATGTATTACTTTAAAAGTAAAATGGTAAATACTTTCCTAAATATTGAATGCCATTAAATTAAATTAAGTATATACAATGGGTATGATACCATTTAAAAAATTACTGTTGGTGCTCTCTAGTGCTGCCCCCAAGCTCCCTTGCAGAGAGCTGGCCATAAATTCCTTTTCAGTAACATTGGGGCCCCTCCCTCTCCAGCTGTCGCCAGAATGGGGAACCCCAGGGGTCGGGTCTCTGTATTTCAGTGTCCTAGTCTCTGACGTTGACACGATGGCTGTTCCAGCCTTGGGGCCTCGAGTGGGGCGTGAGGGCCGTCTCTGGGGGCCACTTCTAGGTGGAGCAGGCTTGGGAAGAGGAGCCTGAGAGGTGTCTGGAAGTTCCTCTCTGAGCCCAGCTCTGTCTGGCTGCCTCAGTTGTGTGCACAGCCCTGCTCTCCAGTGCGGGGCTCGTCCCCGGTGCAAGGAATCTCCTCGGGTGCTTGGACCCACATCCCCAGAGTTCTATGGCTAAGCTGTCTGTGTTCAAGAATTTGGTGAGGGGTCCTGGTGGAGTTGATGGGGAGGAAGCTGGGGGGCTTCCCTTTGACCTATCAGTATACCTGTTACACAACTTGTACAAGAAGGGAAGGGGGAGTCACTGTTTCCTCCCCCATCCTAGGCCCTTGGGCTTGTATTTTTAAAAGAAATGAAGAGCCACTCCAAGATGATTCTGCAAAAATCCCCCTTTTAGTTCTGGCCAGTGTGGCTCTGTGGTTAGAGTGTTGACCCGAGGACCAAAGGGTCTTGGGTTCTACTCCCTGTCAAAGGCACATACCTGGGTTGCAGGTTTGATCCCTGGCCCTAGTTGGAGTGCATGTGGGAGGCAACCAATCAATAGCTCTCTCTCATATTCATGTGTTTCTCTCTCTGCCCACCCTTCCCTCCCTTCCTTCCACTCTCTCTAAAAATCATTGGAAAAAATATCCTCAGGTGATGATTAAAGTTTTTTTTAAATCTCTCTTTCAAAGTACTTTTCCATAAGCATGAGCAGGGGTGTAAGGTTGAGGTTAGGAGAAGTGGTGATGGGAGAGGACTCAACTTTGTCCAGAGCCTTCTGTTTTCAAAAGGACAGCATTGGATCAGTACAATTAGTTGTAATTTGAAAATCTCTGTGACAAGATAGCACCAAAAGATCTTGCTAGCTTCCTGACAAGGGTGTGGGGGCCAGTGGGTATGCTGGGACTTTCCGTAAATTATCCCGCCACAAATGTTTACATTTAATTCATTTTGTACCCCGTCCCCCCACCTTCCCAAAAACAGGAATCACAAGGACCTAGTTTACAGGAGTGCTGCTGGCTCCTTAAACCCAGGCTCTGGCCTGCAAACTGCTCAGGGCTCCCTGGTCTACCTGGTGAAGGGCAGCCCGGGTGTGGTGTGGGCGGGACCAGAGGAAGGACTAGGTCCTTTTTCTTGCAGCTGCATCAGTGTCGCCCGAGTTCTTGTCAGAGATGCAGAATCTCAAGCACCACCAAATCTTAAGCTGCATTTTAACCACGTTCCAGGTGATACACGGGCACAGTGCAGCTTGAAAAAACGCTGGAGGAGGGGCTGGGCACTGTCATCGAGGAGTTTGCCTCCTGCCCAGCCTGAGAAACTCCTTGCTTGGTTCCCAGGGTTCAGCCTCCCTGGTGTGAGCAGATGTGGCTCTAATTATAGCACTGAGCCTGGTAGCAGACAGCTCGCCTGCTGGGCAACAGCACTGCTCACCTGGAAGAAACCCCAGGTCTGCTCATCCCTCAAGCTCTGCTCTCATATCATGGTTTCTGCCTCAGGTTGTGCAATCTTGAACTTGCAAAGCTTAGGTGTGAATTTTCCACTCTGATGACATCTTAATTAAAAGCGACACTCCCCTTCCATTAGTAAGGTCACTACGTCCTGTCTAAACTGTGTTCCCAAAGACTTATAGGGAAAAGGAGGCCAACCTCATGGTGTGGCCTCAGTTATGATGCCTTTGGTGGCTTCTCCAAATTTATCAATGTCTCAGGGAAGCGTAACAATTAGTCAAAGCCCTAGGGACGTTGGGATCAATTTCTCCTCCACCCAATCCCTTAAAGAATACTCTGGTTTTTACCAGTCGCAACTGTTTTTCTACACAGAAAGCATTTTCTTTCTGGCAATTCTCACCATAACCCTATTGAATGTGTGTGTGTGTGTGTGTGTGTGTGTGTGTGTGTGTGTGTGTGTTTTACTATTCCCATTTTCCAGAGGGGAAAACAGAGTCACGCAGGTAAAATAACTTTCTTGACGTCACACAGCAAACTAAATGGCAGAGTGAGGACCTGAACCCAGGTCTGGGTGATGCCAAAGCAGAGCTCTGTCCACCTGGGCTATACCTGGGCTTTCAAAGTCAGAACTGCCCCCTGTTGGTGGAAGCCACCTGTGGTTTTCTTTTGGGAGAGGAAGAAAAGGTGGAATGTTCCCCAGATGATCGCTATCATTCTTCTGCTTAGCCCAGGCAGGCACCTCCAGGGGAGGGCTCACCGTCTCCCCACCAATGACAGTCCCCGAAAAGTGGCTCCTCTGCTCCAACAGCTGGCTTCTTCAGAAGGTCAGGGGTTGAGTCCACGAAGCTTGCCCACCAGTGACAGTGGCCAGCAGGCTGAGTGTCTGTAGCTGAGCGGCTGTGGCCGTCCCAGGGACAGGTGCGCACTCGGCCTCCAGGATTGCCCTGGGTGTTTCTTTGGTACCGGGGGAGAGACGGCATTCCTCTGTCAGCCTGGCCTTCAGACGGTACCATGTTACCAGGGAGGCTGTGGTCCTGAAACTCCCTGCGAGGTGTCGTACAGCAGCGTGAGTCTCTGGAGAGAGTGGAGCCCCAGGGACTTTGAGGGAGAGGGGAAGGAACGGGGGTGACAGGTGCTGAGCCTCTCCTC
Organism: Molossus molossus; assembly: GCF_014108415.1. Lineage (NCBI taxonomy): Eukaryota > Metazoa > Chordata > Mammalia > Chiroptera > Molossidae > Molossus > Molossus molossus. The sequence continues at coordinate 42,130,321 of NW_023425357.1, forward strand.
TGTGCCAGGCGCCAGTGGCTCTTGGGCTCAGCTCGGGGTTTGTGGAAATGGCCCCGCGTGAGGCTCCGTCAAGTGAGAGGCCTGGCAGACAGTCAGCCAGGGCCTTGGCTCTCTGGCTTCAGCTCTTGCCGTGTCTTCCCTGTGGGCAGTGCCCTCGGACTTAGAGCCAGCTAGATGCCATGTCCTGTGCCAGGGCCCCAGGGCAGCTCCAGGCTCCCGAGGGCACCAAAGTCAGACCCTGAGCCCACTGACACCAGACTCTGAGCAGCCACAGGCTGTCCACAGAGGTTTCCTTTCAGCTTTTCCCTCGTGGAATCTGTAGTCTGAGGGGACCCTGGGTCAGAGACTGTGCAGTCCGTGCTCTCTGACAGCTTCCTCGAGAGACTTTGTTACCCCGAGTCCTTATTGGCTGCAGCATAAAATATTAATACCTAGCTGAGCGTGTGAGCTCTGGAGCCGCTCGCTGCAGGGTCTGGTTTCACAGGCTCCAGGCGGCAGCTGCAGGCAGGGTCCCCGGCAGGCCCAGGGTCTCCGCGCCTCAGCCCCGCGGTGAGGGGCAGCCGGGCCGGCACTCCGGCTCGACAGCCGCTCTGGGGACCCGACGTCCAGGGGCAGGACGGAGGCGAGAGGTATGTACCCTGGTGGATGGAGCATGGTAAAGAATCTGACTTCTGGAATCTGAACTGAACTGCACTGGTTGTCAGTGGAACCAACGGCTTGCTTCCTGTAAAATGACCGAATCAAAACACACACCCCCGCACGCGCACAGCAGTGATGGTCAGGAGCAACTGTCTTACACACATTCTTCCCCCATTCCAAGGCGTCTCCCTCCAGAAAGTGAATGCCAAATACTGGTGTAGGTTTTTTTCTGGAGAGAGGGTTTTTTCATGAGATTCTCAAAGAGGTTGGTGGTCCCTCCCCCAAATATGACATGATAATGCTAGCAGTTTCACTTCTAAGAAGACCTATGACTACTAGCAAGTGAGAGCAAAGATTCAGGTGCAAAGACATCCCTGGAAGCACTGTTTGTGGTTGCAAAGATGAGATGCTGAGGGCTCGTCGAGAGGGTGAACTGAGCAAAGCAAAGCGCAGAGCAGCGTGGGAGCAGAGTGGGGAGCGAGGCGCTTCTCAGCCGGGGCTTCCCCAGGGGACCCTCTGGGAGTCATCCAGCCACTGGGTGCAGTGATCGACTCAGAGGAGACAGATGCGGGGTCAGAGGTCAGGGCTGAGTGGAGACTTCCTTTTCATCTAACTTTGTGCTGTTTGAACTCATGTGGTTTAAAAACAGTCAATCAAGAAAACAACCCCACAGGGCAACATGCCAACTTGACTGTCAGAAGAATCCGAGCAGAGAGAGGCATGTGAACGGCGGGACTGACTGAGGGCCGGCTAATTTGGGTGGGCAGCTGCTGCGCCTCTAAATTAAGAAGGTGGCCAAGGTCAGGGCCTGACTCACAGCTGGCCCGCAGTGGCCGCGAGAGTGAGGTGGAGTGTGTCCTCCTTCACGGTGTTCAACAGCCTGTCGCATGCAAGCTCTACCCTCGCCACAATCACTGCGTCCAGGGCTTTCACGGAAGGAGCTCAGAGCTCCTGTGCAAACCCTGTTTACCCTCCTCTGAGCCCTTCACGGCCAGGGCTGTGGCAGAGACACTCAGCCTCTGTTGGGGAGGGACAGACGGAGGGGACAGCACGGTGACTCATGAGGGCTGACAGAGGTGCCTTGCCCCTCCACACTCAGGAGGGAAGTCCCCCAGGAGGTCATCTGTGTGACAGAGCAGCCTGGGATTGCCCATGGGCCAGCCCCTGGCAGCTGCCAACCTGCCAGGCAGGCTGTGCTGGGGTGGGCTGAGCTGTAGGCCACATTCCTGGCCGTGAAGTGCCCAACCAGCCTTCACACTTTGGGTTCCCAGCACAGTGATAACTGAGTAGGCTTCGGATGCAGGTTAACTATTTGCCTGAGGCCCACAAGGAACTGATCAAGAGGTGGGGCAGGGCTGAGGTCACCATCAGCTTCATTCCACTCTGGGGCCTCAGTGGTAATCCAGGCAAAGGGCCACTCGGCCACTTTGAAATCTTGTTCTCTGAGATGAGCACCTTATTTTGTCAGTAACCTGCTGGCCCGGCTCTTGGGCGAGATGAGCTGTCCAGCCGGCATCTTGCCCACTTGTGGTAACCCTGCCCTGGCTGAAACGGAGGCTCACTGACCCGCAGAGGCTCACTGTGCACTCACAGTGTTTGTCCACCAGGTTCACCTGGAAGTAGGTGACTCACCATCCCGGTTCCCTCAGGACTGTGGGATTTCCCAGGATGCGAGACCTTCAGCACTAAATCCAGAACAGTCCTGGGCAACCTGGGTGGCTGACAACCCTCCCTGGAAGCCTGTCACTGGAGGGACATGCTCTCCTCTGGCAGAGGAGACTCTGCCTTCTTTCAAGGGCATGGACTCTGCATTTTCTTTCTTTTGTTTTGTTTCAAAAAATAATTACAGACTTTAGCTTGGCTGGTGTGACTCACTGGTTGAGCATTGACCAAGAGGTCGCTGGTTCAATTCCTGGTTAGGGCACTTGTCCAGGTTGTGGGCCCGATCCCCGGTGGGGGACATGCAGGAGGTGGCCATTTGATGTTCTCTCTCATCGATGTTTCTCTCTCTCTCTAAAATCAATAAAGAAAACATATTTAAAAATAATTACAGATTTACAGAAAAGTTGCAAGAAAAAAACACAAAGAATTCCCAGATACTTCCACCTAGATTCCCCCAAGTTTTTTTTTTTTTTGGTAATGTCTTTATTTTTTAGAGAGAGAAGAAGGGAAACATTAATTGGCTGCCTCCTGCACGCCCCCTACTGGGGATTGAGCCAGAAACCCGGGCATGTGCCCTGACCCAGAATCCAACCAGGACCTCTCAGTCCATGGGACAATGCTCAATCCACTGGGACACACCAGCCAGGATCCCTTAAGTTTTTTTACATTTTATTACATTTGCTTTATCCTTCTCTCTCTGTCTCTGTCTCTCTCTCTCTGAACTTGAAGAGTAAGTTATAGGCATGATGCCTCTTTACCCCTAAATACTTCAGTATATATATTTTTAAAAACAAGAAATTCTGTCTTATAACCACTGCACAATGATCACAATCAACAAATTAATGTTGAAACAATACTACTATCTAATCTACAGACTGTACTGGGAATTTATCAATTGTCCCAGTGATGTCCTTTATGGCAAAAGGAAGTGCAGCTCAGGTGTGGCTTTCGGTCTCCCCATTTCGCAAAGGAGGAAATGGGCTCAGGGAGGTTAAGAGGCTCGTCTGAGGTTGTTCGGCCAGTGAGGGGGGCCGGGATTTTAGTCCCAGGGCTGTGCTCCGAACCACTGGGTCGTTGTGTCCTGTGGACACAATGTGTTCTTGGTGTTCTATTTGCAGGTGTTGTTTATTTCTTTTTTATTGTTTTTTGTTTTGTTAATCCTCACCCAAGGATGTGGAAGGGAGGGAGGGGGAGAGAGAGAAAGAGAGAGAAAGAATGAGTGAGAGAGACACATCGATTGGTTGCGAGCCCTGACTGGGGTTGGGGGTCAAACCTGCAACCCAGGTACCTGCCCTTGACTGGGAGTTAAACCTGAGACCCTTTGGTGCAAGAGCCAATGCTCTAACCACTGAGCAAAACCAGCCAGGGCACAGGTATTGTTGCTTTTTAGTTTGGAATTCTAAGGTCAGGAGATTGTTGTCAAGGTCCCAGGTCATTCTCTACCCAGAACTGCCTGCTTGCCCACAGGCACCTATAGAGATAAGACTGTTGAACCTTGTACTTTCCCCAGACCTTCAAGAAACAAGGTGGCAATTATCCTTCAGAGACTTGGAGAGGATGAAAGTTCACTTTGAGTCTAAAAACCCATGCCTCCTCATCTGAGTCCCTGTGATGGGTGGAGCAAGACACGGACTGAAGAACCTTCTCCGGTCTGGTCCCTACGGCTGGGGCTGTAGCTGAAGCAGCAGGGGTCACCTGGCTCCCCTTCCTGCCTTTTGCCTGTGCCCAGAGCTGCTTCCTGAAGCAGAGCATCCTCTCACGGGGTCTGTCCACTCTCCAGGAAGTCCTCCTGGCTTGAGGTCCAGCAGCACCAGGCAGCCCAATCTCCCTTATCCTATCTTCACCCCTGCCTCTGCACCTTCCAGAACAGCCCTCCTCACCCACTGTACATAATAGGCATTTGATATCTATGAATGAATGAATGGATGAATAAATGGATGAATGAATGAATGAATGGGTTTAGGATGCCTTGGGGCCTACCTTTCAATGTCACCCTGACAGTAACCTTTAAGCCCACTAGTTGGCCAGGAGGTCTCGTTTGTACTGCTCTTTTAAAAACAGCCTCCTTTCTGTCTGTTTCTGCCCTTGTTTGTGGCTGGGCGGCTCCTCGTGGCTTACATACTCCTCTCCTCTCTTTCCTCAGGATTTCCCAAGCAGCTTCCACTCAGACCTTGCTCTCGGGCTGCTTCTGATTGCATCATAACGGCCTGTCCCTTCTTCTCTCAGTCTTTCTCTGGGTGATCTATGTCTGATTCTGTATTTCTCTTGAATTAATTCATCTGTTCATCAACACATAGTCACTGCGCACCTACCGAGAGCAGGGCACTGTGCTAGGTGCTGGGTCAGCAGGGAGCCAGGCAAAGTCCTTGTCTTTGTGGAAGAAAGATGATTAAGGAGCAAACAATGAACAGGGCAGCTTCAGGTGCAGCCAGTGCTACGAAGGAAAGAAAACAGGGGGATTAGATAGAGAATTACTGGGGCCACCGATGTGGCCTGGTGGCCAGGGAAGGCCACTCTGAGGAGGGGACAGCGAACTGAGATTGTAAAGGTGAGGAGCCAGCTATCACAGTGTTTGGGGAATGGCATTCCAGGCAGAGGGAACAGCAAGAGCACAGCCGTGTTTGGGGGAACAAGAAGAAAGCCTGTGCAGCTGGAGCTGAGCTGAGCTGGGGGCGGTCATGGGGCCAGCCCTGAAGGGCCTTGCTGGCCACGGTAAGGAGTTTGGGTGTTGCTGTAAGCTCCATGGGAAGCCACAGAAACTTTTAAAGTTGGAAGGTGATGTGGTCTCCTTTGCATGTTATAGACTATGGCAGTAGATCAGACAGTAGGTCCCCAAGGCTCCCACCCTCCTGCCAGGACCAAGCTGTGTCCTCCTTGCCCTGCATGGCTCCAGAGTGCCCGGCTGGCCCTGGTCTCCTGGTCCTCAGTCCTGTCCTCTTTCTCAAATCCTCCTCCAGCCCACCGTCCCTGCACACTGCACAGTGTCCCCCATAGTGGCCACTCTGCAGCCGCCAGGCCTCCCTGAACGTCCTTCCTACATAGATCAAGACTGGGACTCCGGACTCAGGCAGACCCAGAACCAAGTCCTGGTTTTGCCACTCAGTAGCCTGACCTTGCCTGAGCCTCAGTTTCCTCTTCTAGAAGAAGTAGGGGTACCAATAGTACCTACTTTGTGGTACTATTGCAAGGATCACCAGAAAATGCTGGACTGGGCCTGGAGCCATGCCTGGCATAGGGCCAGCACTGAACTGTCTGTGTCTCTCTTGGCCCAGAGCAACGGAGGAACAGGGCCTACCGTATCCCTTGCTGTTGCCAGGTTCTGTGGCTCAGCTGTGAGCCATGTGGATTCTTGACCTGGTTTTTCTCTGCTTCTAGCTACCCAAACAGCTGGCTTTGCTGCTGGCAGAGAACTCAGGGACAAGGGGCTGAAACCTGAGGAGGTGAATTTAAGCCGCAGATTCACAATGGCTTTTATGAGCTTGGCAGGTGTAGCTGAAGTGGGTGTTATCAGTAAACACAGCAAGGCCACTGATCACGCTGGGTAAATTGCCTCCACTGGCCTGGCAAAGGCTTGGAATGTTCCCGTTAGACCTCCATTTGGAGCCCACATAGTGGGGTGTGCTGGACCTGGGGTCAGAAGACCCATCACTCTTCAGCTGTGTGACCTTGACCAAGTTAATTAACAGCCTGTTTCCTTTATAAACCACAAACCAGGTTGTAGTGGCAAGAAAAAGATATGACAATGACCAGGAGAAGCTTTAGGCCCCTGTGAGGCGACGGTGATGAGGATGATGTCTGGGACAATATAGCATGGGTTCTAGAACCAGAGACTGAGTACTTATGCTCTCTGAGCTTCAGTTTTGTTATCTGTAAGGTGGGAATAAGAGCTGTCCCAGTGTTGCTGGGAGGATTACATGTGATACACTGGGTTGAACTGTGCCTCCCACAAATTCATGTCCATCTGGAACCTGTGAATATGATCTTATTTGGAAATGAGGTCTTTGCAGATGTAATCCAATTAAGATAAAGTCAGACTAGATTAGAACAAGCCCTAATCCAATATGACTGATGTCCTTATAAGAAGAGAGAAATTGCCCTGGCCGGTTTGGCTCAGCAGTTAGAGCGTCCACCTGTGGTCCGGAGAGACCCGGGTTCGGTTCCCGCTAAGGGCATGTACCTCGGTTGCAGTTTGTCCCCGGCCCTGGTTGGTCGTGCGGGTGGCAGCCACTCGATGTGTCCCTTTCACATCGATGTTTCTCTCTCTCTCTCTCCCTCCTGCTCTATCTGAACAAAGAATGAAAAAGTGTCCTCGGGTGAGGATAAAAAAAAAAAAAAAAGAGAGAAATGTGGACAGACACAGACACACAGAGACGAGAATACCATGTGGAGACCGAAACAGAGACTAGAGTAATCCATCGATAAGCCAAGGAACACACAGAATTGCCGGCAGCCTCCAGAAGCTGGAAGAGGCAAAGAAGGATTCTTCCCTAGAGCCTGCAAAGGGAGCGCCCTGCGGACACCTCGATTGCAGCCTCTAGACTCCAGAGCTGTGAGGGAATACATTTTTGTTGTTTAAGCCACCCAGGTTGCGGTAGTTTGTTACAGCGGCCACAGAAACCTAATATATGCAATAATCCAGAAAAAGTGTTCAGTGCGGTATTTGGCATGTAGGAAGCATGCATTATCATTATCATCTTACACAATCACATGCTACTAAATGATGTGGGATACATTCTGAGAAATGCGTCGTTAGGTGAGTTCGTTGTGCAAACATCACACACACCTAGATGGTCTAGCCTTCTGTACACCTAGGCTACATGGTCTAGCCTGTGGCTCCTAGGCTCAAGACTATATAGCATGTTACTGTACTGAATACTGTAGGCAATTGTAACACAATGGTATTTTGTGTATCTAAACATAGCAAAGGTACGGTAAAAATACAGTATAAAAGATAGAAAATGCTACACCTGTGTAGCACACGTACCGTGAATGGAGCTTGCAGAGCTGGAAGTAGCTCTGGGTAAGTCAGTGAGTGCGAGTGGACGTGCGGGCCCGGGACATTACTGTGCTGTGATGAGCTGTGCTACGACCTTACAACAGCTATGCCGTCACTAGGCATTAGGAATTTTTCAGCTCCATTATACATTTTTTTTTTATCCTCACCTGAGGACATTTTTCCACTTTTTATTCAGACAGAGTGGGAGGGAGAAAGAGGGAGAGAGAGAGAAAGAGAGAGAGAGTAACATCGATGTGAAAGGGACACTTTGAGTGGCTGCCACCTGCATGACCAACCAGGGCCGGGGACAAACCGCAACCAAGGCACGCGCCCCCAGCAGGAACCGAACCCGGGTCTCTCTGGACCTCAGGCCGATGCTCTAACCACTGAGCAAACAGGCCAGGGCCATTATAATTTTTAAATTAAATGTATTAGGGTAACATTGGTTAATAATGAGATTATAGGCCTTGGCTGGTTTTGGCTCAGCAGTTAGAGTGTTGGCCCATAGATGGAAGGGTTGTGGGTTCAATTCCCAGTCAGGGGTACATTTCTGGGTTTCAGGTTTGATCCTCAGCCCCAGTTGAGGTCATGCAGGAGGCAACCAATCAATGTGTCTCTCTGACATCGATGTTAAAAAAAAAAAAGATTAAATAAGATTATATAGTGTACATCTTTATAGTCTGACATCTGTATACTCTGTTGTGTGCCCACCACCAAAGTCTCTTCCTTCATCACCATATATTTGACCCCCTCTGCCCTCTTCGTCCCCCCCCCACCTTTCCCACTGGTAACCTTATGACACCACGTTGTATACGTGGTCCATCAGTGGCTGAAACATTGTTATTCGATGTGTGACTATAGTTATCCTTAATAATGGTTTCAAGGTAGGTTGTTATGGCAACAGACGTGGCGGGGGAGAACCCCTGCAATCTCCCTGGCCTCAAGCCTCACTGGGGCTGAGGGTGGCGTGGCTGCCCAGGCCACTGTCTCCGCCTGCCCTTGCCTGCATGGGTGGCTGCCCTTGGGGATAGTAGATGGCGCTCATGAATCTGGGGGTGGTGAGACTTGGGGGGAGGTCTCCTGAGCCCTTGTTAGGGGAGGGGTGACGGCCGCCCCGTGTCTGTAACCTCCTGGGAGCTGCCTGGTGTGGCAAGAGCGCAGGCCTGGTTTCTGGACTCCATCTCGACAGATGCCTCATAAACCTGTCTGGCAGCCACATTCCTGCGACACCCAGAGCAGCTGGCCGTCACTCCATAGCCACTGCGGTCTGTAACGTGCGGATGAGGACCGTCAGCTGCAATCCTGACAGTCTGGAGCCCAGAGTCCCCCGGTGCAGGCAGAACCCTTGCTTCCTGTGCAGCTTCTGTTCAGAGACCAGAGGTGGGTCTTCCAAGGCCTTCCTCAGCGAGGAGGGAGGGGACAGAGGCCTCCGGTCCTTCAGACACCTGAACAGATCTGACTCCACGGGGGCCTGTCAGGCTTCTGGTTTGGGGCACGGAGTGTCACGCTGTGGGCTTCAGGGACAAGCAGGCCGTGGAGAGAAGTGGCCTCAGAACAGCTCGTTCTGGCACCTTTCTTGGACTGGCCTCTTTGTCTCCTAGGGCTTCTCATCCGTAAATCGGATTATGGTAAGGACATGAGAAGCTATCAGAAGTGGAGGACACCCTCCCTCCCCTGTGCCCAGCAGCTCCAGGCACGTTGCCCATGAAGAGCAGGAGAGAGGGTTGGACCACATCCTTTCCTGTTCGTGTCCACTCATTTAGATCAGGGCCGAGGAGGCCTAAGGGAAAAGGGACAGACTCCTGGATAAAGTTCAAGGTTGTAAAAGCCTGTCTGTGAATGGACGCTGGGGCCCCCAGGCTGAAGCTTAAAAACACAGATCTGGACATTCTGTATCTGTAGGCTTGAGCTGGCAAAACAACCCTGAGCTATTCTGATTACAAATATGCACAAATCGTGCCCCTAGTCAGCCACCTAGGACCTCAGAGCCTCGGTCACCATTTACCAGGAGGCCTGTTCGCCGTGGGGTTCTGAGCATTGCAGGGCTGGTTTGGGCAGAGTCTGTTTCAATGGGTAAAGGCAGAACTCATGGGAAAGTGAGAGCAGGCCACAGGCCACCACTACCTGTGGCGTCAAGCTCCCAAGACGGTGTCATCCCATATTACACAGGGCAGGCCTGAGCGTCCGGAGTGCACCGGGGCTCTTTTCTGGAACTCTTCTTCTATCCAAGCCCCTCCCATCTCCATCCACAGTTGAACTTAGCAAACAGGATTTGAGTATCACCTACATCCTAGGCTTTGTGGCAGAAGAAAGAATAGCAACAATAATGGTGTTAGTCTTAACAACAGTGATAGTTTCTTCATCTGTCACATGAGATAATAATAATATCCACTTCCTAGGATGCTGTAAGGATAAAATGAGATCTTACACATAAAGGACTTAACATATAGGGCCCGACACACAGTAAGTGCTTAATAAACATTACCCACAATACTACTAATAATAGTAACTATTATTATAAGGGCTGCCATTTATGAGGACATTGAGGCTCAGAGAGGTTAAGTGCCTTACCCAAGGTCACACAGCATGGAGCTTGAATTCAGGGAGCTCAAGTCTAATGGAGGAGACTGATGAGTCCCTCACAAGCTCCAATCCAGCGCACTAAGTGAGCTAAGGGAAAGGTAGGTGGTCCCGGGGGAGTTCTGACTGGGCAGTGTTGGGAGGCTCCATGGAAGAGGTGATATTTCCATTGGGCCTCACAAGGTGAATGGGCTGTCATCATGGAGATAACGGCACGTGCAAATGTGGGGAGGCATGGACAGACAAATGGTCAACTCAAGGAACAGATAAAGAGTACCTTGTGGGGATCAGTGGAAGAGAAGCCTAGGCAGGTTGGCTGCAAGCAGGTGGTAAAGAGCCTCAATTGTATGCTGAGGATTGATACAGGGTGACAAGGACCCCGCTGACTGTACCCTTGAGAGGCAGTATGGTGCAGGGGATCCAGACCTGGATTTTGGAGCCAGCCTGGGGTCAAATCCACAGAGCAGGGCCAATAGCAGCATGTGCTCCCATCAGAAGGAGGAAGAAGGCAGGAGCCCTCAGCCCAATGCCAGCCTATCTCCCAGGTATAGTGTGGCTTTTAGGCCAGGAGAGCATTCAGGTCTGTCTTTAGGCTGTGACTCCCCAGCTACTTTGAGTGTCCCAGTGTCCCTTGGTCTTTTTCCTTCAAAGAATTCCACTGCAAAGGTTGTGAGGACACTAGACCCGCTGGGTGAATGGTGCCCAGCTGCCACAAGTTGCTGGGCACAAGCAGGATGCCAGGATGGAAGTCTTCAGAGCAGAGGAAAATCCTAATTATTGATAAGCAGGTGCTTGGCAGGCACTGGGTTTTGGCCCCAGGACTGGGACACTCAGAAGGCAGTCATAGTCTCCAAGATGCAGTTTCCTTTGTCCTGTAAGCCTGGGCCATCTGCCCCAGAGGCAGTGCTCCAAATCCCCGCCCCCAACCACTGATGTCCTGTCTTGTGCTCACATTCTTTTGTGAAGCAACTGTAAAGAGTGAAGACAGAGGCCCAGGTACTAGGCTGAGATGACCCCTCTCTTGGACCATGCCTTCAGCAAGCGCAATCTCACAGTTTCAACCATCCTTTCCAACTTGCTTTAGTGCTGGGGTCACAGCGCACCCTCCTCATTTACCGAGGGAGGGACAGGAAACCCAGAGAGGGGGAGACATCTGGCCAAGGTCAGGCACTGGTTGGGAACACAGCTCCTGTCCCTGAGTATCCACCTTTTCCCCAGCGCTCCAAGCTGCTTTCCCACGGCTGCTTTCTACTCATTCATGGGCGTCGGCCTAGCCATTCTTATAACAGAGCCTCAGTTTCTCCATCTGTACAACTGGAATGATAATATCTACTGCGCGTGTTATGAGGATTAAATGATATCAAAGGCAATCCTGCATGCAAAGAGTTTAGCCCAGTGCTCAGGACATACCTGTTCCTCGGCAGAACCACGCTAAATCGAATTAAAGTCCCATCCTGGTATTCCAGGCCCTGTGCATCCCAGTTGTTTGAGATAGATGGAGAGTCTCCCTCTTCCCAATGAAGATGACAAATGGAAGCCGCTGAAACTACCGAGCTCCCACTCACTTCTTCCCCATCACCTGGGCGCTGGTGATGTTGGCAGGGCGGGCAGAAGGTTGATATTTGTCATGATGACTAAGAACCCAGAGCTGTGGGAGTCTGGTTCATCAACACCATCAAAACTTCCAGTGACTGTTTGCAAACAAGGGCCACCCCCAGAGGAGGAGGACTGCAGTCAGGGAAGAGGCCCTGGGGCCCAGAACCTGGCTGAGTGATGCTGGCCATGCCAAGGGGCTGGCAGGGTGGTCAGGAGCAGGGGTTGTGGCTCCCCAGGGACACACAGCTTCCCTCACCTGGCCGCTGCCTCTGCACACCCCTGCCTACACCACCAGGAACGAACAGCTGATTGCAGATGCCAGAGCCTCTTGAAGGTATCTTTTTATTGCAAAAAGCCAGAAGGACGTGCCAGGCTGGTGTCAGATCATGGACAGCCTTAGTAATGCTGATGGCCCTCTACACAGAATCTTCCAGGGTTGAGGTTCCAGAACCCACCTGAGAAGGTGACTGGGAGCTAAAGAGCAGATAGGGAGGGGATGCGCTGACTCAGTGCTCAGCCCCACCCAGCCCAACAGACAGAAACCCAGGAAAGGAACCAGACACTCCCCTCTCTTGACAGCCAGGGTCAGACGTCTTTTTTATATGCCTCATGCCTCACAGGGAACCAGAGGCAAGAATTCCAGATCCAAGAGAAAAACTATAAGTTAGTGTGAAAAGTAGATCTCGTCAAAAATGCTGCCAATGACAGTGTAAAGTGTAAATTTGGTACAGCCCGACCAGTGGCAATCTGGCAACATGTTTAGAAAGTGTAAAAAAAAACTGCTCAGACTCTTTATTCAGAAGGATTACATGAAATTAACAACCCCACTCTCATCCCCGCCTCCCTGCCCAGGGAATGAACAGGCTGTGGGGAGGTGAGGCCATGTCAGCAGCAATTTTATTTATAAAAGGAAAAGTGGGAGATACTCACAAATCCGACCCCATGGAAAGGCCAGTTCAGTTGGGGCAAAGCTGTTCAGCAGAGTATTATGCAGCCATTTAAAATGTTTTTTTTTTTCGATTATTTTTATGAGCGCTGGGTGTGTCCTCATATATTAGTACCCCAACACAGAATGGGACCTAGGGTCTCATTCTCGGTCTGGGGGACTGAAGGTCAGAAAAAAAGTAGGCCTTAGTAGGAAAAAGTGCCTTGGAAAATGCTTATTACATGAATTTAAGTGAGAAAAGGCAGAGTAGAAAATTGTATAAACTCTGCCTCCCACTATAATTAGCTTGTGTCTGTGGAATGCAACCGTATGCCAGAGGCTGGGCTACGGGTCCTATGTGTTTGCTCTTATTTAGTTACTGATGGGTCAGGTACTGGTACTACTCCCACGGTCACAGGAGGAACCTGAGGCATGGAGGAAGTGACCGAGCCAGGGTTCAAACCCAGGACTAACTGACCCCCAAACCCGGTTTTAACCATTGCTCTATCCTGTCTCTCCTTCATACAGAAATAATGTCTGTTCAAAGTTAAGTACCAAAGGGAAAATCTGGGCCAATGACAGTAAGTTAAGAGTGGTGGGACTGGGGGCCTTTTCTTCTCTTTGTTTACAACGTTTGTACAGAAAAAGAAAAAACAAAACCAAGCCGCAGACACCTAGAATTTGCAGCAGATGGGAAGAATATTAATGGGGAAGTTGAAAGAAAGTGGGGACCAGTTAATAGTGCATGCCTTGGTTTAGAACAGGGAGATAGGATGGTTTAGCAACAAGAAGGGAAGCCAGGGGCACTTGGGTGGTAGAGCGCAGGAGGCTTCTGGAAGGTCTTGGAAGAGCAGACTCAGAGGAAGGAGTGGGGTCAGGGCTATCCCCCCACCTCATTCTTGCTAAACTTTTTATCACCTAGTGCTTAAGTACACACCTCCTCGGTGTTTGCATTCCTCTCATGTTTTGGACTAGAGGAAATGATAAAGTGGGGAAAACCCGTTTGCTTTCCACCCGGGAACACTAGGAGAGGGTTATCTCTGCCAAATTCTTTCTTAGGTCGTAAGAGGTTTTAGGTTCCCCTCACCTGAGAGTCCAGGGAGGCACCATTGAGTCCAGTCTCCCTGGCAAATGCAGAAAGGAATCACCGTCTAGAGATTTGAAAGTAAGGCAGTTTTATTGGGGAGAGGGTTGCCTTGGTTCTCTGCAGAGACCTTTGGAAATGGGAGAACCTTTTTTCCTGTCGACACAGCTTTTAGAAACTAGGCACCCTTGGACAGGGACCGGGAGGGCACTGAGGGAGCTGGAAGGGGAGAGGGGAGAAAGGTACCATTTGTTCAAATATCGAATATCGATTGAGCACCCAGTGACTGTAGGAGCTCAGTTTGTAGCAGCAGAGAGCGATCAGAGTTTACAGACCTCCCTCCCACCCTTTCATGTCCACAGAGGAGCGTGGCTTCCTGAGAGTCAGCAGGCAGCCCACTCACCATGCTCAGGGTGAATGCCCACGTCCTGGAGCTGCGGGTCTAACCAGAGCTCAAAGGGCGAGGTGCAGAGCCCTGCCTGTCCCCTCCTCCCCAGCTGTTTCTGCACTGTCCACCGCGGCCTAACTCAGGGATGTTGAAATATGTGGATTCTAATCGAGTCAGGATTACTTCATATATGACTTGTAAATCTAGAATGCTGTTCTCCAACTTCAAGAAACTATTACCCAGAATTATGCAAGGATACACACTTGCAGTGTGCTGCTTACCAACCACATTGAAACAATGGCTTCAGGATCAATCTCTACCTCCTTGTGATAAGAACTATCATGAATTTACATGGGGAGAAAGTCTGTTTGGATACGCCTAACGTACCCCGTCCTTCCCCTCTGGTTTATGCCTGGTCTGTCTATTTATTCAGTGAAGACGTATGTTGATACCAGGCACTGCAGAGGCTTTCCTGTGACCCAGCCAGAACCGGGCCCAGATCTCAAGGAACTGATGGTTCTTAGAGCCCAGCTGGGAGGCCAGGGAGGTGAGCAGTCAGCTGACTGCGGAGCCTAGGATGGTTCAGGAAGGTGACCTTTATGCTTGAAGGACTTGAAGGACAAGCAGGAGTCGGTTAGGTAAAGGTATGGGGAGGCAGGTAGGAGCAAGGTAAAGGTGAGAGGACTTCCAGGAAGGGAGAACGACATTGCAAAAGCCTGGTGGTGATTGGATCTCAAATTAAATCATTAAAACAGAAAAATCATGTAAGTCCTACTTGTGCTTTACTCTGGGTTACTATGAGAATCAGATCAAGCAAATGCATGCCTTTTGCATCTTTCTGAGCAGAACTCTCCGGCTCTTGGTTACCTGGCAAATCCTCCACTTTTCCTGTAGCTAGGGGAGAATTGACAGTTTCCACATCAAACCACTGGTGACGTTTCTAACATAGAAAGGACCTTGAAGTCATTGGTATGTAGTTTCTGGTGCGTTGTGTATTCTTTATAAAAAATTTTTTTTTCTCTACTGATTTTAGACAGAGAGAGAAATGGAGAGACAGATAGAAACATCGATGAGAGAGGACATTGATTGGCTGCCTCCTGCATGCCCCCACTTGGGATCGGTCCCACAACCTGGGCATGTGCCCTGACCGGCAATCGAACTGGTGACCTACCTCTTGGTGCATGAGTTGATGCTCAACCACTGAGCCACACCAGCTTGGTGCGTTGTGCATTGTTTTTTGTTTTGTTGTTTTTTTTAATCCTCACCTGAGGATATTTTCCCATTGATTTTTAGATAGAATGGAAGGGAGGGAGGAGAGAGAGGAAAAAAAAACATCATGTGAGACAATGGACATAGACAACAATGCTGGGGGAGGGGCAGGAACTGGAGGATGGTGTCAAAGGGGAAAAAAGGAGAAATATCTGTAACAAAAATAAATAAATTAAAAAAAAAAAACCATCAATGTGAGAGAGACACATTGATTGGTTGCCTCCTGCATGACCTTGGCTGGGGCCAGGGACTGAACCTGTAACCCAGGTACATGCCCTTGATCAAGAATCCAACCCATGACCCTTCAGTCCTGGGGCTAATTCTCTAACCACTGAACCAAACTGGCCAGGGCAAACATCTATTACTTTTGTAATCAAAGATAAAGAACAAGAAATATTATTAATTTAAAAATCTGGCTTTTGCCTAGCCGTTTTGGCTCAGTGGTTGAGTGCTGACCCATGCACCAAGAGGTCGCTGGTTTGATTCCTGGTCAGGGCACATGCCCAGGTTGTGGGCCCAATCCCTAGTGGGGATCATGCAGGAGGTGGCCAATTGATGTTCTCTCTCATTAGTGTTTCTATCTCTCTCACCCTCTCTCTAAAATCTAAAAGCTTCCTCTCTCTCTAAAATCAATAAAGAAAAAAAAAATTAAAAAAAAAAAAAAATCTCGCCCTGGCCAGTTTGGCTCAGTGGTTGGAGCATCGGCCTGCGGTCCAGAGAGACCCAGGTTCAGTGTCCGCTAAGGGCACGTACCTCGGTTGCAGTTTGTCCCCGGCCCTGATTGGGTTGTGTGGGTGGCAACCACTCAATGTGTACATTTCACGTGGATGTTTCTCTCTCTCTCTTTCCCTCCTACTCTATCTGAACAAAAGATGGAAAAATGTCCTCGGGCGAGGATTAAAAAAAAAAATCTGGCTATGGCTTTGTTGGAAGGAACCCATAGTTAATGTCAGTGTACCAGCAGGCAAGTAAGACAAGGCATCCGTTTTTTACCGGGATTTTAAAGACAAACACCACCCCTATCCCCCAATCAAATAATAGGGACTGTAACAAAGGGGACACTTGGTCAAGAGTAGAGAGAAATTTCACCCTCACCCAACCTTGCAGCCCCCTGACCTGTCTGGAGGGCAGGCAGAAGGGCTCGGAGATGCTAACTCTCAAATGCCTTCTCTCCCTTTGGGAGGGTTATCTGGGGTTCTTATCTGGAGACCTCTAACTCTCCAGGGAACCATTCCAGGAAAGTGACATTTCTCCTCTATTGGGCCTTCACTCTGTAGGGGGATGTAAATGTCCTAGTCTGGCTTCCAGAACAAGCTGAGGCCCGGAACTTTGGCTCTGTCTCTGGTTGAGATTCTTGACCACCAGCCCACTGCCTGGGCAGCAGCAGGAGATAGAATCTCCTGGAGCTGCAGGACCCCCTTCACTCCCATCTTTGCTCCTCCTGGGCTATCCCCTGCCGAGCAGGAAGAGACAGAGTGTCCACCCTCCTCCGATTACCCATGGAACCATCCGCCTGCACTGGGCTGGCTTCTGAGCTTCTTTCTTTCTCCTCCTTCCGCACCCTGGAGGGGGAATCTTGCTGCTGACTCTGGAGTAAAATGCCGCCTCTGTTTGGGAGACAAAGAACAAAGTGGCTCCTCCGGTCAGCTGTCTCTCCTTGGCTCCCCCAGGCATCTATGAAGAGGGCTACCCTGGGAGCTGCTGCCCTCCCCACCACGTTTACACTGGGGCTTAAAGGAATACTTTACCTTAAAAAATCCCAAGTAGTTTTTCTTCTCGGGAAGGAAGATATTAACTTGCCTGGGGGAGGTGAGGCCGTGGGGGGTGCCCCGGCTGGGTAGGCAGTCTGGCCTCTGTATTCCTGCTAGTAAGAGCATGCGTGTGAAAATGTGTGAAAGTGCACACGTGTGTGCATTCACTAGTGTGAGATCACGTGTGAAAGTGTGTACTCTGGTTTAAAAGAATGTGTGTACTAGAGTGTGAGAGACTGTGCATGTGAGCATGTGGAAGTGTGCGTGTGTACTACGGCACCAGTGAAGCGTTTGTGGGAAAGCATGTGGGTGCATGTGTAAGGTGTGAGAATGTGCAAGTGTATACATGTACCATGTACTAACTACAGTGTATAAAAGCATGTGTGAAAGCATGCGTTAGATGTCAAAAAAACGTGTGCTCGGGTTTGTGGGTGAAGGACAGCAAGGAGGCATGTCAGTGTACATGTGAGGACTGACTATGCATGTGGAAGTTTCGTAGGACTGGGGTTTGAGGATGTGTGTATTGGAGATTAAGTTTAAATGCAAACGTATGTAAGTACGCACCAGTGTGGGAATGCGTTCGAGTGTACTAATTAGGGCACGTGAAAGGGACTTGTGTACTAGTGTGAGTCCGTGCACGAAGGTATGAGCATGCGTATGCGTCGGTGGGCGAGGGCGCACGTGTGCGGGGCCTGCGGAGCCGGACACCCAGGACACGGTTTGAGCGGAGCATGGGTAGTTGCGGAGTGGGCGGCCCCGCGCTTGAGTGTGAGTGCGCGCGTGAGACTGTGCGGGAGCGTGTGCTCACGCGCACCGCCGCCCCCCGCCGGGTCGGAGCCGGTTGCCATGGGAACGCGCCGCGCCTGGAGTTAATCATTTCCTGTGGAAAGTGTGCGGGAGGGGCGGGAGGGGCGGAGCGGGGCGGGCAGAAGAGGCGGCGGCGTGGAGCTGCCTCCCGCCGGCTGGCCGGGCCGGGCCGAGCCCCCGGCGCTGCAGCGAAGCTGGGATTCTGTCTCCGCCAGGCCGGTGAGTCGGAAGCCCGGGCGGGCTGGGCGCGGGATAGGCGCCGGGGGTCCGCCCGGTCCGCTCATCCGGGCACCGCGTCTGGGCCCACCCTACCCGCGAATCCCCCTGCCCGGCCCCGCTGAGGGGCGCGGGGAGGACGGCCCTGGAGACCCCGCCCTGCGCGGCCCCCCGCCGCCCGCACGGTCCAGAGCCGAGGACCTGGTCCAGAGCAGGGCAGGGGGCGGCACGTCCCCTAGAATCCGAGCAGCCTCGGGACCCCCGGTTCTATTCCATTGGCCTGGGAATGCCGGACCCCATCGGGAAACTGCGTGTCCGTCAGCGCCGCCCCCTCCCTTTGCAGAGGTCCCCCGCAACCCAGGGCTCCCGAAAAGGCTGCAGTTTCGGGGTCCTCCCACCACGTACGTTCCCTGGGCAGTTCGCTTTCCCACTCGCAGGCCCCGGGATGCGGGTCAGCCCCAAGGTTAGCGAGGAGGGCCTGGCTGGTGCCCTCCTGGGCAGTGGGAGAATTGAGCGATTGACAGCGGCAGCCTGAGGGATCCCAGCAGGGGCAGCAAGCCAGAAGCCACCTCCTTCAATCCGCAGTTGTGAGTTGGAGCACAACTCTGGCGCAGCGAAGGGCCTGGTCCTGGGAAATTTTAAAGAGGAAGCTGTGTTTAAATACTCAAGAACTCCCCTAACCCCCAACACGTGTCTCAAGGCTGTGGGTGGTGGCCACCCCTGGTCTTTTCACATGCCCTTGCTCACCCTTTCAGGCTGGGTGAGCCGCTTTCCTTGCCCAGGCATATTCCCCATGCCCTTGATAGAGTAGCCTTCTCCTTGGCCAGGGAGAGTCATGTATTTGCAAGGAATGCATCCTGGTTTTCATTGACTGGACTTAAGGGACAGAGGGTGATGAATTCTGTTGTCCTTATGGGCACTAAGGGAGCAGAGGTTTTGAACTCTGGGTTGACCTGGAAAACCCAGGATGGGTGACTGTGTGTGTAGGGGAGGTCCTAACTCCTGTCCCACCTCCCTGACCTTCTGCCTGCTCTCCCAGTGAGACTAAGCCCCCCCCCAACCCCCCCAACAGTAGTCTGGGCAGTTGTCAAGTCTGTCCCTCAGTCATTGCAATATCACTGGTCTGTGAGGAGGGGTCTGCAGCTCTGTCTCCATGGTCTGAACCCAGAGAGGTAGTGCCCCTCTCCCCAAGCCAGCCCCTCTGCGTTCACCCACCCCTGGAGGGAGATCACTGAAAAATAAAATGTTTGAGTTCTTTGTATATGTTAGTATTGTTCCGAACACTTTATGTATGTGTTATCTAATTCTTATACCGACCCTATATGGTAGAGTTCTTCCTATTTTCAGATGAAGATAATGAGGCACAGAGAGGCAGAGTAATTTTTCCAAGGTCACACATCTAGTAAGTGGCAAAGACAGATTCTGGACCAGCTCTTGGTCACAGCTACTCCAACACAATGCCCCCATGGCCCCACCCCATGAGTCCTAGGTGGGTAGCAGCCCTAGCCTTGGGCTTATTTGAGTCCTTGATGCCTTTGACCTTCACACTCCCCTTTGCTAAATTCAGCTGCTTTATCCTTTTCAGGATCTTGCACACACCCTTCCTCTTTCTTCCTGATATCTTCCTGGCTGGCTCCCTGACTTCCTTTCCAGAAAGCCACAGAAATATTGTCTCTTCCTGTCCCTGCCCCTCAGACTTAGCTGATCTCCTTAAAAGTCCCTTCCCTCAGCCATGGAATTGACCTTCAATGCCCTGTGCAGATGGAGCCCATTTCTCTCCCTCCCTCCTTGTGTTTTGGGCAGAGCTGGTCATCCAGGTTGTTTGTGTGCCCAATTCTGTGCCAAGCAGCCTGAAGAAGAGGGTGTCTTCTCCCCCTGGTTCCTTCCACTCCACACTGGCCCACCTCTAGTTCCTCAGTGGAGCTGGCCCACATACTTGGATTAGCCTCTGCCCCACCCTTTGGCCCGCAGTTCTGCCCCCAACCCAGTGAGACTGCACCTAGGAGCCTCCTCCTGCAAGTTGTCTTCCTCAGTCAAGAAAGGCAGGGACACGAGTCCCTAGTCAGGAGCCAGGCATTATTCCAGGGTTCAGCTCTGTGAACATTAATCACCATGTCTTCGGGCCACCTGTCCCTGCACTATTACTTCTTTTGTCTCTTGATGCTTCAACCATTCCTGCCCCTCCATCGACCCAGCATGTTCCCGTGGTTCTTAAACACCATGTCCTCTGGATTCAGCCTCTCCTTCCCACCCTAGCCAGACTTCCCCAAAGAGAATCAAGTGGTGGCTTCTTGTAGCCTCTGCCCATCCACTTGGTTTGCCCTCTACCTTGCTCCATGGACATTCTCCCTTAAAGAGCCCCCAGGGGCTTTTTTCCAGTTTGACCTCTCTATGGCATGGTTCACTGGGAAGTAACTATCCTCTCCTTCCCACTCACTGGTCACCTCAGAACTCTGCACCTGCCTGGTGCTCCTGCTACCTTCCTTTTCCAGGTTTCCTTCCCACCTAGAGTGAGCTGTCCTCCCTGGTGCCTCTCATCTCGTCTGACCTTTGGTGATTGCATCCTCCTCTGTGACATGGTGGCTTCCCAGCTCTGAATCTCCGTGTCCAGCCCTGCTCTCTTCCAAGCTTCAGTCTGAGCCTTTGCGTGCATTCATTTCAGGCCATTCAACCAAAAAGCCACCGCTGGACATTTGGTGGTGTAGCTGTAGTTCCAGGCTGGGTGTCTTGGGGCTGCACAGATGAACTTACTGTGAGCTCTGCCCTGGGGAGCCATAGAGGGTCAGGGGAGATGGACACCATTCAAAACCTATCTTTACTGCCTGGTAGAAAGTAGTGTAGTGGTGGACAGGGAAAGTGGTCTTCAACCCAGGTAGAACCATTAGGAAGTCCTTGGTGCCTCCAACTCCATTTTAAAACCAAAAGCAAACTCCACATTGCCTCTCTGAGCTGACTTGGCTTCATCTGTAAGTGGCATCACTATTTGTCCGAGTCTGGGACTATATCTTGGTCACCTTAAATGCCCTCAAGGCTGCTTTGCACACAATAGGTGCACAATATAAACTTATGCAATGAATGTGGAAAGTCTGTTTTGTTCATTTGCTCCCTTTATAAGGGACCTATGGAGCTTCCCTCCAGACCAGTGCTCCCCACCCACAGCTCCTGGTGCCCCTTGCAGCCTGTTGTGACTGCAGGTTTGTTGAAGTGTTTACTGCCTCCCCATAGGGAGCTTTGAGGCTGTGTTTCTCCTGATCAAAAGAGGACTCCTGGCAGGTGCTTGGCACACAACAGGCACTCAATAATTATTAAATGAAGAATGAATGAATCTTTGGATCTCAGCTCCTAGCCAGTTGCCTGCCATGTTGTAGGCATGCCGTGAAGGCTAGTTTGAATACATGAATGAACTACCTTTAAGAGAATCTGACATATAAACCTAACTTGTCACAGGCGACCGTCAGGGTCCCTTCTGATTAGATTTAGAGATGCCATTGACTCATGCTTCCTCTACGTGGGGCATGTCTTCAAGCTGCCAGGCTCCGAGGGGGCGGGGGCTGAGATGTGGAGCCACACATTGTGCTGCAGACACACTTCCAGCCTCCCAACCTGGAATGGTGACAGGCCCCGTTTCTTCCCGTGAGCCATGGGTCCTTGGGGAACATGGGGGTTGTCGCGGGCCAGCCAGGGGTCTTCAATCTGATCTCCCCTTGCTCTCCCCGCAGGCTGCCGGGCGTCCGGGGGAGGCTGCTGAGCTCCGGGCCATGGTCCAGTCTCGCCGGACCTGGAACCTGGGAGCCACGCCCTCGCTGCGCGGCCTGTGGAGAGTGGGCCGGGCCCCGGAGCCCGAGCGGGGGATGGCTCGCCCCGCCCCAGCCAGCCCCGCCGCCCGCCCTTTCCCACACACCGGCCCAGGGAGGTTGAGAACTGGTGAGTCCGCATTTTTAAAATACCTCTTTATTTCCCTTCCTTCCTCCAGATACCAGAGATGAGAGCGAGGTTGCTCGCAAGTCCCTAGGCTCAGTCAGAGCTGTCAGGTAAATTACAGGGTCGGGCAGCCAGGAGCCCAGCCAGGCGCGGAGTCAGCGTCAATCCCGCCGGCTGCTGCCGGCGCTGTCTGTCCAGAGAAGTCGCGGACGCTGATTAAACTTTAACGCGGTCCCTAGCGCAGGGGGAGAGCGCTGTCAACAGCCACGCGGTCCCAGGCCGCCCAGGCCGGGGTAGCTCTGCGGTCAGCCGGTCCTTGGCGGAGGGCTCAGGGTCTCCCTTCGGTTTCTGCCCACGACTGGTAAACAAGGTAGGTGAGGTGGCTGCCCGGCTCCCTGCGCGCCGCTGACACTTGATCCTGCCTGGGCTGGCCTGCAGATGGCGGGAGGAGTGGACTGAGGCTGCCCCAGAGCCGGGCCTGGCGGGGTTTGGGTGCTGTGCACTTGGTTTTAGGTGCCATCCAGGTGGCTTTGGTAGGGGCACCCACAGTAGGTGGGTATCAAAGGAGTCCCTGAATCTAGGCCCCCGCTGTCCCCCTGGGGAGCTGTCAACACCAGCTCTTCTTTCTGGGTCATGTCCCCTGGTGCTTCCAACAGCAAGAAGTGAGTGGCAATTCTGATTATGGGTTGAGGCTGGATCATCAGGATTGTCAGGGCTGGGGAGCTGCCCTTGACCCTTTCCCAAGTTCGGCTTGGGCAGGTCTTCCTGGAAGTGTCAGGAGAGAGGTGTCTTCAGGCAAGATGACTTCAGGTGTTTGCTGTCTGTTGTTCTTGTCCTACAGGGAAAGGACTTTAGATCACTAGCCCTTCTGAGCTAGCAGTACCCCTCATGGCCATCAGGTCCAAGCCCATTCATGTAAAGAAGGGGAAACTGAGGCCCAGAGAACTCCACAGCAAACTCCCTCTTTGGTTCCCTCTCCCACCACATTTGTGCCATCAATGGCAGCCACAGTGATGTCCTCCAAGGTCTCTCTGTAGGGGACAGTGAGGCTGGGATGACCCTGGGGACCTCCAGGAAAAGTTTGGGCTTTGGGGTCAGGTAGCCCCAGTTGTCTAGAAGGGACCGAAGATAGTCCCTACCCCACAAGATTGTCCTAAGGATTACAAATGGAATAGGAACAAGTATTGTTTTTCTGGTTAAAAAGAAAAAAAAAAAGCAAGAAGCAAAACAACCACACGTGTCCTTAAAAAACAAAACAACAATAACCCAAAACCTAAAAAAATATATAAAAAAGAAAATCAAAGCCCTGGCCGGGTTGTGCAGTTGGTGGGAGTGTCGTCCTGTGTACCAAAAGGTCACTGGTTCGATTTCGGTTCGATTCCGATTCCGGTCAGGGCGGGTACAGGAGGCAGTTGACTACTCTCTCCCTTCCTCTCTCTCTCTATAAGTCACTGAAAACGTATCCTCAGGTGAGGATAAAAATAGAAAATAAAAATCACCTACAGGCATACCTTGGAGTTATCGCGGGTTCGGTTCCAGACCACCGCAACAAATGGAGTATCACAATGAAGCGAGTCATAACCTTTTTGCTGGTAGGGGGTCTTGCTTTCAATTTGTAAAGAACAGCAGTATCTGGAGCACAGCAAAGCGATGCTTGTATAAGCTTGTCACTAACATTTTATATAGTTCCTCCTACTCTTGTGTGTGCACGTGTGTGCATATAGGTCTATAAAATGAGCATTATGAAGATTATATGACTATACACACTTTTCATCCACTTTTAAAATTTGGGACAAACGTCAAATGAAATCCAGTGTATGAAATACTAAGCATAGTGCCTTCCACAAGGCAGGGTCTCAGACCACTTGGTGCCCATCAGCCCCCACCTTTCTGGGTACCTGGCACTGTGTGAGCACTTTATGTGTGTCACCCATTTTGTCCTCACCACAGGACTGTGAGTTTGGTTCCTTATCTCCATTTTATTGACAGGGAAACTGAGGATCAAGTAGGGCATAAAGGCCTGGAAAGCGCTTGGCCCATGACTGGCACTCAGGATATTATCACAACCCAGGGTGGTGGCTCTGCCCTGTGCCCTGTGACACAGACCCCTCCCACCCCATCTGGCCCACAGGCTGTGGGGGGGGTCGAGGTGGAGTAGAGAGGCATTGCTGCCGCAGTCAGTGCTCCGCCGTCCGGTGGGGGAGGCATTGTGTCAGAGGCATGAGGGATGCATTTTAGTTTGTCCTGAAGATGCTTTTTTGGGCCGCAGGGACCAGGCCACCCAGCGTGGTGTTGGTCTTAATGAAGGCAGGGAGGAATTGCCACCTAGAGGCAGCCAGGGTAATAAAGCTGTGGCCCTCTGATGATGAGCACAGCCAAGTTGGAATCGCTTCCTTTGCTACTCTCTGCAGGGGGTGCTCCTGAGCAAGTGTGAGCTCCAAAGCCACCATGGGGGGAGGGGAGCCCTGCAGGGTCTTAGGTGCCCTCCTGTAGAGACTCTTGGAGCAGCTTTGAGTAAGAAAGGAGTGCAGCCCCTGCCCAGTGCCAGGCTTCCCTCCATGCAGGGCAGGCATGTGAGAGCATGCATGTCCCTCCTCACCGTGCCTGCGTTGGCTGGAGCATGTGCAAGCCAAGCTCAGCCGCGGCCCTGCCCAGTGGTCCATGACCAGCAATCAGAGTGTCTCACCTGTCTTTTCTGTCCTGGGACAGGGCGTGGAAAAGACACCCTGGCCGGTGGAGATGAGGACTCTGGTGCCCGAAGCGCAGCTCGCCCAGCCCTAGCGCAGTGCCGAGCCCTCAGCGTGGGCTGCACTGGCCCCGGGAGCCCCCGCCGGCTCTACCTGAGCGTGCAGGTAAGCACTGGGGGCATCCGGAACATGAGGGGCCCAGCCAGGCGGGTGGGCCTCGGCCCTCTGAGCTTCAGTGCTGGGTCCCTACAGGCTTCTTCGGGGAACGAAACTTGGAGGGAGAGCCGGGACCTACCTCGTGCCTCTTTGCCAAGCTCCTCACAGCACATCTGCTGTGAGCCTGCTTCGATGGAGCAGTGTGCTTTATCAGGTTATCTCGGGGGAGGTAGCAGGAGATGACCCTGGCTAAGGTGTTTAAGTGGGAAATGTGGGGACTTCTCTGAGAAGCCACTAGGAAGATAGGCAGGTTCTAGGGTAGCTGGCTAATCCCACTCAGACATGTGAACCCATGGGGCAGTACTTGTATTTCCTTGTTAAAAGCCAGTATCCAAAGCTAGGCAGAGGACTTCGCCAAAACTTGGCTCCTTTTCTTTTGCAGTTATCGCCAAAGTGACTTTCAAAAGACAAATTTTACATATATATGCATATTTGATTATAGAAATAGTACAGAATAATAGCAGTAATAATAGCTATTTATTGAACACTGACTTTGTGCCAGGCGCTGTACCACGTATTATATATCTCACATCAGTCTTCATAACAGTCTCAACACAGTTGCTGTTTTATCTAAGTTTTGTGAATGAAGTAATGGAGGTTCACAGAGGTTAAGTAACTTGCTACTGGTCACACAGCAACCTGGGATATGAGCCACTAAATATGACAAGCTTTGTGACATATAATGTAAATAATTTGCACTGAGCAGAGATGTAATACCTAGAAACTAATTGCCTCCTATAGTTCTGTATCTTTGAGAAATCCACTATTAAGAGTTTAGTGTTTATCTTTCCCATACAACCAGTTAATTATATTTATACATGGTTTTATTATTTATTTTCACTTTTTATTCGGTGGCTAGCTTTTTCCTTCAACAGTAAACCTTTATGATTTCTTCATGCACGTCAATATTTAGAAAATGACCTCGTTCTTTTAAACTGCTGAATAATATTCTACTTCAAGGTTTACCAGGAATTTTCTAATGGACCCTCTGTATTATTTCTGATTGCAGCACGATCCTTAAATACCTATATATTCATGCAGTTATAGTATTGAGTAATCTCACACTTGTGCACTTTTGCAATGAATGCGTTTTTTACCACATATTTATGAAGTGCTTACTCTGTGCCAGGTGCTGTGCTAGGTGCTGACACACAGCAAAGGGACGTAGATCTGACAGTCTAGTGGAGGTGCTGGAGAAGAATCAAATGATCACAAATGTAGGAATGCAAACAGGCAAGGGCCACTGATGTGGAGGTGGAGGATGAGGGCCCAGAGTTATCTGGGTGTGTTGGCAAGCCCCCACTCCCAAGAAAGATTGTGCACAAGAGAGCCCACCTTGAAGGAACATATGCAAATGGAGGGCAGAATGGGGTGGGGGAAACACATGCCCCTTGAGCATGTCCTCCCTCACGCAGACACAAGTCCTGATCCCAGGCAGTGTCTGGCCCCAAGTCTTTTTGTTGTTGTTGTTAATCTTCACCTGAGGATATTTTTCCATTCATTTTTAGATAGAGTGGAAGGGAGGGAGAGAGAGAGAGAAATAAAGATGTGAAAGAAACACATCGATTGGCTGCCTCCTGTATTACCCCTACCGGGGTGGAGGATTGAACATGCAGCCCAGGTCATGCCTTTGACAGGAAGTCGAAACCAAGACCCTTCCATCTGAGGGCCGATGCTCTGACCACTGAGCAACCCAGCCAGGGCTCCAAGTCTTTTTATTAATAACACTTTTCTTGTTTTTTGATTCCTCACCTGAGGATATATTTTTGTTGATTTTTAGAGAGCCTGGCTGGCGTGGCTCGGTAGTTGAGCGTTGACCCATGCACCAAGAGGTTGCCGGTTCGATTCTTGGTCAGGGCACATGCCCAGATTGTGGGCCTGATCCCTAGTGGGGGGCGTGCAGGAGGCAGCCAGTTGATGTTCTCTCTCATCGATGTTTCTGTCTCTCTCTCCCTTTCCCTTCCTCTCTCTGTCTAAAATCAATAAAGAAAAATTTTTTTTTAAAAAGTAGAGAGGAAGGGAAAGAGAGAAACATTGATTGGTTGCCTCCTGTATGAGCCCTGTTTGGGGATTGAACCCACAACCTAGGTATGTGTCTTGACCAGGACTCAAACCCACCATCTTATGGTATACGAGGTGACGCTCCGACCAACCAAGCCACCCAGCCAGGGCTGGTCCCAAGTCTTGATCTAAACATGGGCCCAGAGCTTGCTGTTACTTCAGAGAGAGTCTTGGGCTTCAAGGTTTCTCTTGGCCCTTCTTGTGTGGTTCATCTGAAAACGGAACCAAATGGTCCTGTTCTCAGTGAGTTCTGAGCATAGCAGGTCTGGTGCGAGAACAGTTAAAGAAACCGGAGAACCCATTTGTTTTCTGTCTCGAGCCATTGGTAGTTAAATCAGGAGGTGGTCAGAAACTGGCCGCCTTGAGCTAGGCGGTGGCTCTGTTCTTGAGTTTTGATTATGGGGTGTAGGGCTGTGGTTGCAGCCGAGTCCTGGGGTCAGCAGATCTGCTGAGGATCTCTGAGGAGCTCCAGCCATCAACCAGTTTCCATGGTCGTGTCCTTCTGGGCCCTGCAAAGCTCTGCTATGGTTCTGCTTGGAGGTCAGGGATGTGCGGCCAAAGTAGGGACCTAGGCACAGGGAGGTGACTGCAGGCTTTGGTGACCCTCCCTGCCAGCCTCTTAAGCAGCTAAACCTGAGACCATCCCTCTGCAGGCACTGTAGAAATTCCCAACCCCCCGGGGGCCTGTCTGCCCTTCCTGTGGCTTGGCCAGCTGGCCAGAAATAGTGTAACCTTTGCTCTGGTCGGCAAATGGAAACTTCCAGCTGCCGGCCGTTGCTGCCACCCACTGCTGACAAGCCTGTTCGCGATGGTGCGGCAGTTGGTCAAGGGTGGGGACAAAATAAAGTTGGCAGCATTTTCCTAAATACAAGAGCTGGGCTCTCCACCCTCCCTCCTCAAGTAGAACGTGAGGGCAAGAGAGGGAGGGAGTGGATTTTGAACGAACTACCTGGTAATGTGGCTTTTCCCTTTTTTAATTCTCTTTATTGGACTTTTGATGATAAAAGTAAATTTGAAGACTACAGAAATAATGTAACATTCCCTGGTATGGAGCTCTTACTGTATGTCAGACACTCTGAGTATTTGCCTAAGGTATCACAGTTACTTTTTTCCCCCATAATCTTGGCAAAATGTTTTGTTTTGTTTTAATTTATAAAAAAAATTTTTTTCTCGCCCTGGCCGGTTTGGCTCAGCGGTTAAAGCGTCGGCCTGTGGTCCTGAGAGACCCGGGTTCGGTTCCCGCTAAGGGCATGTACCTCGGTTGCAGTTTGTCCCCGGCTCTGGTCAGTCGTGCAGGTGGCAGCCACTCGATGTGTCCCTTTCACGTCGATGTTTCTCTCTCTCTCTCTCTCTGGTCCTCTCTCTCCCTCCCACTCTACCTGAACAAAAAATGGAAAAATGTCCTCGGGTGAGGATTAAAAAAAAATTTTTTTTTCTTTATTGATTTTATTTTTATTAAAAATATTTTTTTTCCTTTATTGATTTTAGAGAGAGAGGAAGGGAGAGGGAGAGAGAAATAGAAACATCAATGAAAGAGAATATAAATTGGCCACCCTCCACTGGGGATCAAGCCCACAACCTGGACATGTGTCCTGACCGGGAATCAAACCAGCGACCTCTTGGTGCACGGGCCGACTCAAACCACTGTGCTACACCAGCCGGACTTCTTTATTGATTTTAGAGTGAGAGGAAAGGAGAGGGAGAGAGAGATAGAAACATCGATGAGAGAGAACATTGATTGGCCGCCTCCTGCGTGCCCCCCACTGGGGATTTGGCCCACAACCTGGGCATGTGCCCTGACTGGGAATCAAACCTGCAACCTCTTAGTGCATGGGTCGATGCTCAACCAGTGAGCCATACGGCTGGGCCAGTTACTTTTTATACCAGCTCTATGAGGCGGGTTGTTACTATCTTTCCTATTTAAGAATGGGGAGAACAGCCCTGGCCAGTTTGGCTCAGAGGTTGGAGCGTTGACCTGCGGTCCAGAGAGACTCGAGTTCGGTTCCTGCTGGGGGCACGAACCTCGGTTGCAGTTTGTCCCTGGCCCTGGTTGGGTTGTGCGGGAGACAGCCACTCGATATGTTCCTTTCACATCGCTGTTTCTCTCTCTTCCTCTCTCCCCCTCCCACTCTATCTGAACAAAAAATGGAAAAATGTCTTTAGGTGAGGATAAAAAAATAATGGGGAGAACGAAGCTTTGGGGAAGGAAAGTAACTTGCCCAGAGCCACACAGTCAGGATTTTTCGACTCTAGACTTAGAGTATTTTAAAAACCACAGCTTTTGTCTCTTTGGAATATGGTGGGTACAAAGACACACACAACATGTCTGGAATCTCTCTTCCCAGATAATTTCTGTTGATGTTAAAACACAAAACAGAACGCTGTTGATGTTTATAAGGTTAATAATGCAAATGCCAACAAGGTTCAAAATGAAATGCAAAGCCTCCTTCCCTTCTTCCCACATTCTCTCTGTTTCTTTTTATTCTCAAAAAAGTTTAAATGATGCATATTTCTCCTTTCCCCCCACCTCTCAGAGAGAACCACTCTTTTTATAGTTCCCAGAGGGTTTTTTTTGAGGTGTATTTTATTTCGATTATCCTCAAACGGGATTGCACTTTGCACGAGGTTCTTACCTTGGGCAGCTTTCTGTGTGAGCTGCAGGTGATTTTCTCTGGAGGAAAGACTTTCTGCCCCTCCCCTTCTTCTACCTGCCTGTCCAGCCTTCTTTGCCTCAGTTCCTTCTCGACTGGAGACCAGGTCCCATGGTCCTTAGATAGCCACGGAGGGGTGGGCTGTGACCATCCCCTGCTTGCGTGGACCCGTGTGCCCCCTTCTTGGCAGCCCTGGGGAATGCCATCTGGAGGTGGGCAGTTGGCATCAAGGAGGGGGTTGCCCTGAGATTACCATGTGCCTGCGTCGTCGAGCGAGCTGCTGCCTCGGTGGTTCATGCCCTGTAGGGCCGAGTGGGTGTTACCTGGGGATTTCTAAATGCCCAAGAACCTTTTTTTTGCTGGTGGAGAGGGCCAGCTGCCGAGGGGCCAGGGAAGCACACTGCCACTGTCTGGCCTGGGATCTGGCCGGTTTCTTCCAGCCTCCAGGCCTCCTGTCTGCACCCACACAGCGGGGAGGGGCTGCCGGTCCAGGTCCTGGCCAGCTCCAGGAGTGCAGCATTCTCAGGATCAGGGGCATCCCTCCCCACTGCAGTGCTCTTCACGTGAGGATTCTGGTTGTGTCTTGGCAGCAGGCCCTGCAGGACAGGGGGCACAAGAGCAAGAGTCAGGGGACGAAAGAAGAGAAGCCCCTGAAGAGACAGGCGCCAGCCCCCGGGCGGGACCGGGAGGCCCAGGAAGCTGGTGGCACCATGAATGTAGAGAGAACAGGTAAAGGAGGTCTGCTCACTGACCCAGAATGGCCCCGGTTAAAGCTGGTGCTGGAGGGGAGGCTCTCGTGGTGTCTGAACTGTCCCCACATACTGTCCTTCTCACCTGGAGGCGGCCCATCCAGATTCCAGCTGCCTTGCCGTGGAACTCAGAGACCCCACCCTCCTGGGCCACCCTCCTCCCAGTGCCCAGGGGCCCCGCTCTGTGATCAGAGGCTTTGGCCAGCTTGGGCTGGGGTTGAATTTCCCCGCTTTTTGTCTGTCTTCAGCGCCTGTCAAAAGCGGGGTGACGGTGGCAGTCTCAGTGATGCCACCGCCTGCAGAAGGAGGTCTGACCACTTTCCCTTGTGTCTGCGGGTCCACCGGGGCCCAGACACCCTGGGACAGGGCCTCACTCTGCTGCCCTGAGGCCGGGAAAAAGGAGCTGGTGGCTCCACTCTTTTTTGGCAAGGATGACTCTCTCTCGAAGATTCTACAGGCCTCCTTTGTGGGATTCCCCAGAGGGAGTCCTGAGCCCAGTGATCACCGGGAAGGAACATCCTAAGGAACCCCAGGCAGAGGCCACGCATGTGGGGGAAGGGTCGGTCCTTCTCCTGTTTTCCTGCACCTGTCACCAGAGGTTGATTTGTGTGTCTGACTTGCCTGTGGGGGAAGCAGCTAATCCCCCGAGTCCCTGCCGGAGCCACGCACCCTTCTCGTCAGTCTCTGGTGTTCAGAGGCAGGTGTTGGGGTCTGGCCGAGGTCTGGGCAGACAGGCCTTGGGGGGGGGGGGGGGCATCGTCCAGCCACTCAGGGGCCTTGCCTAATTGGCTGAGGAGAGAGAGGCCAGTCCTAGTCAAGAGTGAGGACTGACTTTTGTCAGTGGGGCCAGAAGAGGGCACCTGTGCCTCTCTGAGCCTGAGCTCCCAAGGGGCAGTACACAGGAAAGGTGTCTGAGCCACACTCTGTTCTGAAAACTTGCCCTGAAAACTGACGTCCCAAGAGGTGCTCAGCCTCCTCCGTATCAGGGCCTGTTCAGTAGCTTGTCCCCCAGCACCCCTTGGAGCTCCCACTGCCCCCTAGCTTCTTCAAGGTCCTTTGTCCCCAGCAAGCATGCGCCAGGCCCTGGCACCGAGTTCCCCCAGCACCCGCACTTGCTGAGGTCAGGACGTACCCCACCAGGCGTGGTCTCTGAGCGTGTCTCCGAATCTTCTGTGATATAAGCAGTGTCCTGGACAAGAAGGGCTATTTCATGTCCTGTTGAGTGACACCCACTCACACCTGCTCGTCCCTCATGGTGCCCAGGTCCCTGTCCCAAGGGTGCCCCTCTGGGCAAGGACCATTGTCCCCATTTCACAGAGGTCCTTGCCGCACACCCGAGGGGCCTCTCCCACGTCTCATCAGTGCCGGAAGCAGCTCTTGGCCCGGAGTCCAGGGCCCTCCCTCCCGCCCATGGCATTCTGCACAGGGCCAATGCCGGTCGCATGCTGCCCGTGGCGTCCCGTGTGCAGGCCTGGCAGCATCTGTGTGACCTCACTCTCTAGAACAGAGAGCAGAAGCTTGGCCCACAGTGTGCGACATGCGTGCTTTGTCATGTGCAGGCCATATGGCCAGGGCCACCAGCCAACCAGTGACTGCTCCTGCTTTCTAGTCTAGAGGGTCTTGAGTCGAAGTTGTCCCAAGGGGTGGGAGGAAGGGAAAAGCCAGGCTGTGTGTGCTTTGCCTGCTCTCTTTAGAGTGGCAACAGGGACTTCTCACTGTCCACCCCTCCTGGGGAGGGTTCTGAGCTGAGCTGCCCAGCGGGGCCCTGCTCCCTCCACACTCCGGCTCCCGCCCAGCTCGCAAGCGGCAGGCAGGCGGCTTCTCTGCAGTCTTAGCACGCTCACTGCCTCCCGTGGGTCAAAGCCGCCAGCCAGTGTGTGACTTCAGGAGCAGGTGGCAGCCCCCAGCCCTGCCCCCAGGGCTGTTGTTCTAGGGACTTCTTGTGGGAGAGCCCAGAAGCCCTGGGGCTCCGAGGTCAAGTGGAGGCTCGTAGCCAACAGATGCTGCTCCTTCGCTTCCCTCCCTCCCGGCCACTTTGTTCTTGAACACTTCCTTCTGGCTCTGGGGGCTTTGGCCAGTGCCTGGACCGGGCTACTGTAGGGAAGGGGCAATCCCCTGCCCTTTGACCCTCTCCCCCGCCCCTCTTTCCCTCCTCCCAAGCGCCTTGCCAGCCCCCCACCCACAGAGACCATGGCCATCTTGGTGCCCTGGAAACAAGCTCTGACAAGCATCCTAGGTCACAGGCCTTGATTCTTCTGTCCATCTGTCTGTCTCCTGCTCCTAGAGGAGGAGGACCAGGTGGAGTCAGCCCACCCGTATTGACATGTCCTCCCACCTGTGTGGTCCCTGCACTCAGTCCCGCGAGGGCAGTTGTCCGCCCCAGAGCAGGCCTGTCTGTTCCTGTCCACGTGCTGTGTCTGTCTCCGTGTACTGGTCTGTCTGTCCCTGGCCCATGCACCTTCCCGTTCCTTCCTCTCAGTGTGCAGGTGACCGCTCCCTGCGGAGGGAGCCCCCATCTCTCTATTCTGGAGAGGGTTTGGGGATTTAAACAAATCATGTTCCCCCAGGAATAGTGTTTTAAGCGGAGCTAACCCCAACTCCTCAGCAGCAGCAGCCAGAAGGCATGTCTTTCTCAGCCTTGATGACTTGCCGGCATGGGGAGGGTGTCTCCCATCGAACCTGGAACCCGTGCTTTGAAGGGAGTCCTCAGGGAGCTGCCTTCATGAGCCCCGATACAGGCAGTTCCGCCCCAAGCTGCTGCTGCAGTGCCTCCTCCGAGCTAGCCCACCCTGCTGCTGCCCAGCCCTGGGCCTGCACAGCCCCTCTGCTGGCATTCCCTCTCTGCCCCGATGGTCTGGTTGGCCCTGCCAGGACGGCCCCCTCTCCTCGGCCAGGGTGGGACCTCTGCTGCCCTGCTGATCGGCCACTACTTTGCTCATAGGTGGGCGGCTCTTTGGCAGCGGGAGGTGCTCGAGCCTGTCAGGGCCACCAGGTGGAGCCCCCATGGTACATAGGATGGTGGAGGCCATGTCCCAGCTACAGGAGGAGAAAGTCCGGCTGCAGGAGGAGCTGGCAGCCCTACGGGAGAGGCTGGCCCTCCGAGACAGTAACCAGCAAGCCACATCCACCCAGCTGCAGAACCAGGTACCTGGGGAGGATGGGGCGGGCAGAGGTCACTGCCCACCGTGGAGCAGGTTGGAGGACATTACTCCAGTCACCTGCTACCCACCAGGCCACTGGCATAATGGACAGTTGAGGTCTCCTCTCTTGGCTCTGAGTCTCGAGGTGGCGAGAGTCAGAGGCCTGGACCTCCCATCCTGGTCGTCCTTGTGCCCCATTCTTCATGGTTCCCAGGGGCCAGGACCTGCCTCTCCGGAGTGATGGGCAGCACGTGTAGACGTGAGAGGAGCAGGAAGGTGCGGGGATGCTTCCCGCCTGAGTCTGCTCCATCTGCTCGGCAGAGGACACCCCCTGGAAAACCAGCAGGAAAGGAGAGGCTGGCGTGCGTGCACGTGGAAGGAGGGAGCTCCGGAGGCCAGGAGGGCCAAAGGTTGATGCTGTGAGCATCGTTTTCGAGGTTCGCTGTCCAGGAGGACATTTGGGGACTCTCAGCCCTCATGCCGCACACCCTGTGGGCTGGGCACTGGCCCTCCTCTGCGTGCCTGGCTGCCTTATTGTCTCCTTCCCCAAATGTGAGCCCCAAGGCCTCTTTCCTTGGGTTCAGCGCGCCACCCTCATTGTCATGTCTGTCTCGTGCCTGTGTCTGACCCTCCCCTCATCGGATCTGGGCCTGGTCTGTGGAGAGCCCTGCCCTTGGGTGATCTCTGTGATCACCCAGCATGTGTCTCTTCTCTTCACTGAACATCACTGAGTACTGTGACTTGTTCTCAGTTCCAGGGGACAGGAGGTTCTTTTTATGCACTTTTTAAAGGTAGCATTCCCTCCCCACCCCCAGCTTACAGGTGTGTCCTGTTCTCAAGAACTGTCTGTCTTGACCACTATCAGCTCCGTGCTTAGTTGGGTGGCCCTCCTTGGAACATCCTTAGTGCCGGTGTCTCCCTCTTACATGCTGACCCCATTGTTTGCTGCCTTCGGGCCCATCTGCCTGGTGAATGGCTCCTCAAGGCAGGATGTGGCACAGCAGCTTTGTATCACTACTGGCTCCTGCGGTGCCCACCTGCCTCTCTCCCTCAGGTGTTTGCTGGGTGCCCTGTATGTACAGACACCGAACTGAGCGCTGGGAATGCCCAGGGAGACGGACACACCCTCGCCTGTGGAGGCTGCAGGCTAGGGGAGGACGGACATTGGTTACACACGCCCATGTCACGTGGGAAGAGCAGCAAGGGCTCTGAGGGTGGGCACACACACGGGGCATGAGGGCTTGTACAAGGAGCTTTGTCCAGGAGGTCAGGACCTGTTGGGGAGGTTAGGGATGGCATCCTTGAGGAAATGACACTGGAGATGAGGTCTGGCCCAGAAATGTTTTCTGAGCTGAGGGAATAAGTCAGTGCAAAGGGACTGTGGCAGAAGGAGCAAGATGAGTACATCTGGAATCCACTGGGGGTTGGTTTCAGGACAACCCTTTCCCCCCACTCCGGGGGTACCAAAATCCTCAGATGCTCAAATCCCTGATATAAAATGGCTTCGTATTTGCATATAACCTACACAATGCCTCTCATATACTTTAAATCATCTCTAGATTAATTATAATACCTAATACAAATGCTTTGTAAATAACTGTTATACTGTATTGTTCAGGGATCAACTTTCTGCAGTTTTTTCCTCCAATATTTTTAATCTGAGGTTGGTTGAATCTGAGGATGTGGAACCCCAGGATGCTGAGGGCTGGCTGTATACGGGTGGAACCAAGGCCTGTGTAACTGCACGGTGGCAGGAGGCACTGTTCTGGGGCTGTGGGGCTGTGGGCTGTGGGCTGGTGGCAGGTGCTGGGCCCTCACTGTAGGATGCGTATCTGGCCCACAGGGGGAGCTCTCGGCAGCTCTTCCTTCCCTGGCCTTTTCTTTACCCTGCCCAGGCTTTTCACTTTTCAAATACGTTGATTTGTTTTTAAAGAGCTTTACTGAGATATAATTCACTTATCATAAGAGTCACCTGTTTATGGGTGTACAGCTCAGTGGTCTTAAGTATGTGAAGATGGTGACACTACCACCACCCCTATCTAATTTCAGAACATTTTCATCACCCCGAAAAGGTCTATTAAGTCACTCCCCTTCTCCCCAGCTCCTGGCAACCGCGGATCTGCTTTCTTGTTTTATGGATTGGCCTTTTTGGGAACATTTCATGGAAATGAAATCATAATAATACGTGGCTTTTTGTGACTTTAAACAAGTTTTTTTTAAGAAAAGCTTTTTTCCCCTCAATTAGCAAAATCTACAAGTTTTAAAAAAAACATTTTTTCCCCTTATTTGGCAAAATCTCCTTACTTCTCGGAGGGGAAGTTGAAGGTGAAGCATCATAGCCCTCTGGTGTCTTTCGGCCCCAGCTCTGCAAACAGCCCGCTCCTGCTCCCCGCCTCCCCTCCCACTCCCCTGGCGGACTGGAGGGTTCTGAATGGTGCCTGGCCTCTGCTCACTGTGGTTCATCTCAGACATTCTGACTGCCAGCTCCTTCCTGGAGTGTCTCAGCGGATGCACCTGAGCTCCAGCCTCTGAGCCACTCTTTGTGGGGTCCTACCCTGTGGAGCTGCGGCCAACCATGTGGGCCTGGACGGGTTCAGATGCTGACCTTGGCCCTACTCATTAGCTGTGTGACCTTGGGCTAGTTAACCATCACTCTGCACCTCAGTTTCCTCATCTGTACAACAGACATAATACCAGGACCTGATGACATGGGCCAGGGTTACTGGTGATGCCACCATCTTGACTGGGAAGAGTTTTGGAATTGGAATTGGGGCAGGATTCTGGTCCTGACTTTGACACTCACTGGCTGTTCAGCGACAGGGAGTCGCTGCCTGTCCGAGCCTGCATTGCCCAGTCTCTAGACGAGCTGCTAAGTGTTGCTTCGTGGTTATTGGGCAGATCAGCTGTGAGCCTGGACAGTAGGTGGTGAGCCTCGTGAGGGGCTCTCCTGCTCCAGCATCCTGCCGGCCTCACTGCGTTTTCACACACATGGACCCTCCTGGTCTTCTAAACGTTGGGCCCTTAAAGAAAGCCCCCGTGGGCTACTCTCCACTGTACTCTCGGTGCCTTGTTCCCAGCCTTGTCCAGCCTCGTCTTCTGAACATGGCTGCGTTCCCGTGTTGCTCTAACTGAAAGGCAGTGTGGGTGGTTACGAGAGGGCTCTGAGGGCGCGGCCTAGGGACCCGAGTTAGTGGTCCACCGCTAGGTGGTCAGGTGACCCTGGGCAAGTTGATCTTGTGAAGCATCCCCTGCCCCGCCGGTGAAGCCAGCTCGTTCAGTGGGTCTGCCGTACTGTTGTTGGAGCCTGGGCTTGTGAGGGCTGCGGGAGGCTTTTCAGGCCTCCCACTGATGAATGTCAAATGGAGACTTTTGTATTTACGGGGAGCCCACCATGCTTTTTGTGGGAGCATTCAGGCCAAAGATCACCTTCTCAGCCCTTGAGCCCCCAGCTGGCCCAGGCCACAAAGGACACTGGTCTTGGTTTGGCCACCAAGGGACATTGTGGCTAGTTGGGATGACCCTCCCTGGACATTGGCAACAACAGCCCCAGGTGACTTCCTGGTGGCTTCAAGCTGTTCCCTCTTGTAGATGCCCCAGCCGTGGCCCCACTATGCAGAGGAGGAAACCAAGTGGCATGGCGAAGCTGAGACTTGTCCAAGGTTATCCGGAGGGTGGGGTGATGTCTGTGTTAGAACCTGGGCACTCTGGCCTGGGAGTCCGTGTTTCCACTGCCCCTCAGTGGCAGAAGGTCTCGAAGGCAGAACCTTGGCAGTGGAGGCAAGGGCCGGATGGACCAGGCCAGGCCTGGTCAGTGGTCAGGTAGCCAGGAGTCAGGTCTCTGGGGAGAGGGATTATGTTGGAGCTGACCCTCTGGCCTCAGGGCTGGTTCCTTGAGGCCCAATGGTATCCCAAGCCCTCTCGCCTCCCCAGTTTAGTGATGCCTCAGCCTTAGCCCCTGGGAGAGTCCTCTTTCCTTGGGAGACAGCTGGGGATGGTGGGCCAGCGTGGTGGGAGGTTAACGCCCATTGTCTGCGTTGATAGCAGGGAGCCCCACCCTCCGTGGAGCCACCTCTGTCGAGGGGTGTAAATGTCAGGCCCCAGCTCCCTGCAGCTACAAGGTTCCTCTGCACCAGGCTCCTGACTCCGGTTCTCTGGCTGACACCTGGAGAGAGGTGTCCAAGCCCAGCCTGGTCCCTTCCTCAAGCCTGGGGTTGACACTTAGCTGTCCTGGAGGCCACCACAGCAGCCTGTGGCTCTCTGCACTCCCAGGGTGCATGCTGCCCTTGTACTGGTCCTTGAAGTGGTTATGGAGTAACTGCTGTGTGCTGGTCACTGCCGGGGCTGGGGCTCGTGATGAGCAGTAGGGGAGGTGCCTCCCCTTTTCATGTACCAATTCAGGCACCGTCCTGTCGCAGAGCTGTGAGGGTGCACGAAGGGGGTGCCTCAGGGGCTCCCTCCTAGGGAAGTCCCTCCTCTCGGGTGAGGTTCACCCTCAGCCCCCCACTCTCTGCCCCTCACTGCTGAACCTATCTGCTGTCTCCCATCTGAGGTCCTCTGGGTGCCTCTGTTTGTCTCTCTTTTGCTCCTTGTTTTCCTGACTCAGGGACTCCTGGCGCCTTCCCCCAAGCCCTCTGGAAGCAGACGCTTCTGGGTAGAGGGGAAGGGTCCCACTCATAGGCAGCACAGGTTCTAATTTCCCAGCTCCAAGAGGAGCTTGCCTGAGGAGTGGTTTGCACCTGGCCAGCCACCCTGCAGTGTTGAACTGTGTCCCCCTGCTGCCCTAGACAAGCCAGGAGGTGACTGAGTGTCTGGCATCTCTGACAAAGGAGTCTTTTACGGCCCCTCCCCCACACCTTCTGCCCTCTTTGTAGGCACCTCCTTTTGGGCAGGCACCCCTCAGAGTTCTAGGCAGAGCCCAGGAGACCAGGGTTCCAATTGTGATGCAAGAAGGAAACAGAAGCCTGGGCTGCTGGCAGGTGGCAGGCGGCCGACCTGACCCCCCAGTAAACACTGGAAGACCCTGCTTTCATTGCATGGAGGTCTGCGTGCCAGGCAGCGCGCTGGGGACAAGTAAGGTCAGAGCACACCCAGCCGTGCTGAGGACACAGCCCGTCTGGAGCGCGAGTTCTGTGCAAATGGACCATCTTGGGGTGATTTCTGGGGTAGGGCAATGGGCTGGGGAGCCCAGTCTTTCAAAAGGAAATAGACCCACCTATTTCAGGGTGAAGAGAGAGTGCAAGATGAATACATATTTTTTGAGACTTAAAAATTACTGAAAAGCATAAAAAATTGGTCAAATGTACTTCTACAATCCAGAGACCTCCACTTTTTGGAACTGCTCGCACAAGTTGTTTTGAGGGTTTTCTTTGACGTACTATGTTGAGGAACCTTACCTGTGTCATTCAAAACTCCCGGTAAACACACCGAATGACTACACCATGGTCTGTGTGTGCAGCTGCACAACAGACCTGCCCTGCCCGGGGGTGGGTGTTCAGGTGAGTGCCAATTTCATGGCTAAGGAATGAAACGCTGCCTTGCGCAAATTGTCCCTCACTCCCCTCTGGGGCCAAGGGACTGAGCACCCTTCCCATCAGGCTCCTAACGGAAGGGGACATTGGGAGTGTGCAGAGAGGGGGCACACACGTTGCCACCAGCGTGGTCCGTGGCCCAGTACATTGCCAGGAGGGCTGCTAGGAACATAGCCTTCTGGGACCACCCTGGTCCAGAGCTCACCCAACTATGCCCTTAGGTTACCTGCTTATCTACCAGGAGGACTTGGGTCTCCCCGCTCGTCTCTGGGTCTGGGTCTTGGAATCCTCGTCCACAGCCATGAGTGACAGCGCTGGTGTCATGACCTTTGCCTCAGGGGGTGGAGCCGATGGCCGGCTTCCTCCTCCAACCTCCTCAGAGAGGCAGAGGCCTGACTTGTGGCTCAGGCACCTTCTCCAGGCCGTGCCGCCCACAGACTGTTGATGGCATCTCAGCCATTAAAGTCGGGGGATTTCACACACACCCGCAGGAAACCCCAATGTCTGGCCTCTCTTGAAAGGTCAGAAGTCTGGTGACACGGAGCCTGTTTCCCCCTGGCCCCAGTCTGCAGGGAGTGCATGGTGGGTGTCCAGTCCCACACTGCCCCTCACCTGCCTGGCCTGGCGGCCCCTGGAGGCGGTGGGCTTTGTCCCCTGTTGTTCAGAAACAAGGACGCAGTGTTCCGGGGCCTGCTGTGCAAGCCACCCTCTCCCCGCGGCGAGTCGAAGGCGTGGGCTGGGCTTGGGTGCGCGCGAGAACTGCGAACGTGCTCCAGCTGGCGCCAGAGGCTGTGTCGTTCCGGGTTATCTTCCCTGGAGAGGGTCCTGCTGTGGGACCAGGGCCTGCAGCCTGCGGAGGGCCGACTGCAGGCCAGCTCCAGGACGGGTTGCCACGCGGGGATCTGCTCTCTGGGAGCTGGTGTCCCTGCCCAGGACTCTGGCTGAGCCAGGTCACCCCTGCCTCCGG
This sequence comes from Molossus molossus, assembly GCF_014108415.1. Taxonomy (NCBI): domain Eukaryota; kingdom Metazoa; phylum Chordata; class Mammalia; order Chiroptera; family Molossidae; genus Molossus; species Molossus molossus. Next base: position 42,170,154 of record NW_023425357.1, read on the forward strand.
ATGGGGTGCCCGTACCCTTCTCTTGTCTACAGCCTCACCCGCCACAACTCTCCTGCGAGGCAGACTGGGAGCTGGGGTGGACACAGGTCCCAGATGTGCTCTGGTCACAGGCAGACCTGTTTCTGTGGGCAGACTCACCAGGAACCACTCAAAGTGGAAAATTCTAGGGGCAGGGCAAGGATGGGTCCAGGTTTTATAGTACCTACAGTTGATACAATTTGAGGCCCCTTTTAGGAAAAAAGAATATAAAGTTACAAATACAAACGTAGGCACAAGTCTTGTGGGGTCCTGTGCAAGGCAGGCGGCCTCCTCGTCTGGCAGTAAGTCGCCCCTGGCGTGAGCTGGGTGGTGGAGGGGTCGCCCCTGCGGCCTTTGCCCGACTCCCTGAGAGCCCAGGCTGGGTCCTGCGGTGGGAGGGGTGCCGAAGGCTGTCTGGAGCCCCAGGTGTGGCCTGATGCTCGCACACGGAGGGCTGGAGCTGAGGCCTGGATGTGGCTGGAGTGAGGAGCAAGGCTCCCTGTGACCCGGGTTTGTGCTGGCAGGTGGGAAGCCTGAAGGGGAAGCTCATCAGCCAGGCCCAGGAAGTGAGCCGCCTCCGACCAGAGCTGGTGAGGCCAACACTGCATCCCTCGCGGGTCAGAGGGGGGCTGGTGTGCAGTCTGGCCCCTCCAGACTAGGGGGTGACCCCGTGCAGCCCAAGTGGGGTTGCATCCTGTTTCGGAAATGCTCCTGGGGTACCGATCACCAGTCACTGGGTCCTCAGAGGCCATGTGACCCCCAGGAGGAGGGAGGTGAGTCCTCCTTTGCTGATGTAAAATGGGAGTGTGAACTCTGTGTAAATCTCTTCTCTTGTTACTTTCACACTCGGGAAAATAGAAGGGAAGGGGTGGGACGCCGCCAGTGCAGTTCCTGTCTCGCCGCCCTTCGCAGCCTGTCTCCATCTTCCCCTCTCCCTTGCTCACCCTCCCTTCTCTTTCCTCCTTCTCCATGTCTTTCTCCCCCCTCTCCCCCTCTCTCCCCTACCCTTGCCCTCTCTCTGACCCCCCTCCTCGCTCCCCCCTGATCTGCTCTGGCCACTTGCCCCCTGGGTTGACTCTGCAGGGAGGCACGGACTTGGAGAAGCACCGGGACCTGCTGATGGTGGAGAATGAGCGACTGAGGCAGGAGATGCGGCGCTGTGAGGCCGAGCTCCAGGAGCTGCGTGCGAAGCCGGTGGCCGCCCCCTGCACGGGCTGCGAGCACAGCCAGGTGAGCACAGGACCGGGCGGTCCCAGCGGCCCCTTTCCTAACGGACCCCAGCTCCTCCCAGTGACCCCTACCTGCTTGTCTGGCTGTCAGTCTGTCTGCTTCACACTTGTCTTGGCCTTGTCTCCTATCTGCAGGAAAGCGCCCAGCTCCGGGACAGGCTGTCACAGCTGCAGCTGGAAGTGGCGGAGAACAAAAGCATGCTGTCCGAGCTGAACCTGGAGGTGCAGCAGAAGACTGACCGGCTGGCCGAGGTGGAGCTGCGGCTCAAGGACTGCCTGGCCGAGAAGGCGCAGGAGGAGGAGCGGCTCAGCCGGCGCCTGCGTGACAGCCACGAGACCATCGCCAGCCTGCGGGCCCAGTCGCCGCCCATCAAGGTGGGAGCCCGGACTGTGCCTCAGCACTCGACCGCTGGTGCCCAGGGCGAGGCCGGCCTGTGGGAGTGGGTGTGAGAGGTTGATCGCAGTGTTCCAGGTCTGCACTCAGTTTGTTTTTGGCCCCTTACCCCTCTTGCTGTCCAGGGACAGGCACGTGGTAGGGCATCTGGCAACTGATGCTGGCGGTGCCCGCTGCAGGCCAGGCATGGACATAGGTCATCACTGAATCTGTCCTCATCTTTGCCCTTGTCTGTTCTGTGCCAGGCTGGGGCCACAGCCAGGCTCATAGTGGGCTCCTTCAGATGAGAAGATTCCGCATTCTGGAAAGCTGGGACCTTGCAGCATCTCTAGTTATTTCAGGGACTCTTGGTGGGATGTCCCTGAGGGCCCCCTCCCCAGGCCAGCCAGGTCGCAAGGCCGCAGTGTGAGGTCAATGTGCCCTCACACCTCCATGGACCTGTCTGTCTCTCTCGTCTTGCAGTATGTCATCAAAACGGTGGAGGTGGAGTCGTCCAAGACAAAGCAGGCCCTCAGTGAGTCTCAGACCCAGAACCAGCACCTGCAGGAGCAGGTGGCCATGCAGAGACAGGTGCTGAAGGAGATGGAGCAGCAGCTGCAGAGCTCGCACCAGCTGACCTCTCAGCTCCGGGCACAGGTGCGCAGGCTGCGGGGTGTGCGTGGCTGCCAAGGAGCAGGTGCGCGGAGCAGAGGCCAGCCTTTGGTACAGTGCAGAGGACCAAGGTTCTGGTCCCTCCTCTTCCCACTGATCATGTGACTAAGGGCCAGTTTCGTCTGAGTCTCTGTTTCCTCATCTATAAGATGATTTGATCATGGAACCCTCCTCACAGTGGGACTCAGGGACAGACTTGGAAGAGGCTCTTCTCACAGGGCTCAGCACACATGCTCTTAGTAGGGGCTCTAGTCAATATCTTAACGCTCTTCCTGCTTTCTCGGGGCTTGGGCACCTGTTATGTGCCAGGACCCAGGTTGGTGCTGGGGCAACACAGGGAGTAGCTGCGCGGAGCTCAGCCCTGTAGGGGAGAGTGATGGCCGTCCTGTCGTGTGTGTGTGTGTTCAGGTGTGTGCGTGGGGTAAGAAGAGGCAGGGCTACTTTCTGGCACCCACCCCATTCCCTCCCAAACCCCATGTATTGAGCTTCCGGCCTTGGCCGCCAGATCGCCATGTACGAGTCGGAGCTGGAGCGGGCACATGGGCAGATGCTGGAGGAGATGCAGTCCCTGGAGGAGGACAAGAACCGGGCCATCGAGGAGGCCTTTGCCAGAGCCCAGGTGGAGATGAAGGCTGTGCACGAGAACCTGGCAGGTGAGCTGGCCACCTGGGCCTTGGCCCGCCCCAAGCTGCAGCCCTCACCCTGTCTACCTCACACCCCTCCTGTCCCCACAGGCGTACGGACCAACCTGCTGACGTTGCAGCCAGCACTGCGGACCCTCACTAATGACTACAATGGGCTCAAGCGGCAGGTTCGAGGCTTCCCCCTGCTACTGCAGGAAGCCCTCAAGAGCGTCAAGGCTGAGGTGAGTGCAGGCTGTGGCGGGTGGGGCTAGGAGAGGCCCTGGAGCCCCTGGGCAGGGGCAGCATCCACCCAGGTCTCTCTTCCAAAATGCAGATGGAGCTCTGCCACGCAACTGCCCCTCGGCCTCCCAACGCACTATTTTAAAAAGCCTGGTCAGGGGCAGGCATTTGGGCATTTGTTTTATTATGACTCTTGAACCCAAACATGTTACAGATACTTTTATCTCAAACATGCTATCTATATTCCCACATCTGTTAGATTTAATTTAATTTTTTCAAGCTCTGCTTGTTCAATATGAGAATAGCCAGTGTCTCTTAAGTGCCTCCTGCATGCTGAACCTTTTATAGCCATTGGCTCCTTGAGTCTGGTGACGGCTCTACAGGGTAGAGAGACTGATGTATTTTAGGAGTAAAAAATAGCTCTTTTTAAATATATATATATATGTGTATATATATATATATATATTTGAATATATTTTTACTGTTAGAGAGGAAGGGAGAGGGAGAAAGAGATGGAAGCATTGATGAGAGAGAAAAATGGATTGGCTGCCTCCTGCACATCCCCTACTGGGATCGAGCCCACAACCCAGGCATGCGCCCCAATTGGGAATTGAACTGGGACCTCTCAGCCCATGGGATGATGCTCAGTCCCTTGAGCCACACCAGCTGGGCTTTTGGAGGATATTTTTCCATTGATTTTTTTTTTTTTTTTTTAGATTGGGAGGGGGGACGGGGAGGGGAGAAAGAGAAACATCGATTGGTCGCCTCCCACATGACCCCAACCAGGGCCAATGCAACTGAGGTACATGCTCTTGACCGGGAATCAAACCCGTGATCCTTTGGTCCACAGGCCGACTCTCTAACCACTGAGCAAACCAGCCAGGGCAAAAATTGTTCTTTAAAATACTATGTGAGTAATACCTGGACATAGTAGAAAGAAGGGCATCCGATGAAAAGGAAAGGACGCTCTCTGCCACCCGCTCCCCACAGGCAGCCTCTGCCAGCATCTCCCAGGGCGTTCAGAGCGTGAGAGATGTACTGTCTGTACCTTCTTACTCACAAGGGCAACATATGGACATGTGGTCTGCATCTTGCTTCTTTCCCCTGTGAAATGCAACTTGGAGATCTTTACCTACCAGCTCCTACAGATCCACAAGTTAGACGGTGTTGTCCCCATTTTACAGATGAGAACATTGAGGCTTGAAGACATTGAGCCTGTTGCCTCAGGGCCCCCAGCTACTCAGGGTAGAGCTGGGATTGGGTCCAGCCAAACCTGTAGCCAAGTGTGAGTGCTGTGGAGTGAAGTTGAGTCCCAGCTCTTTGCTTCTTTAGCAGGGCAACCTTGAAGTATTGGCTTAGGTTTGCTGGGGCTCAGTTCTTTATAAAATGGGACAGGTAGCGGTATATACCCAGAGAGGAATTACTAGGAAATTTTGTCATGTGATGCCACATGTCAAGGACTCAGCCCAGGGCAGGAGACAGTGCTGAGCCTGCCTGGGGGCAGTCAGTTATTAGAGCTGGCCCCTGACGGTGCTGTGTGTCCCCCACCAGATTGGCCAGGCCATCGAGGAGGTCAACAACAACAACCAGGAGCTGCTGCGCAAGTACCGCCGGGAGCTGCAGCTGCGCAAGAAATGCCACAATGAGCTTGTGCGGCTGAAAGGTGACTGCTGGGTGGGCTGGGGTGGTGATGCGCCACATAGGAGTCCTTGACCTGGCTCAGAGGTGAGCCTGCCCTTGCCCATGGCCCCAGCACCCCTCCTTGGAGCTGTGCCCTGTCACTGAGGAGTCTGTCATTCCTTCTTTGAGAAGAAGGCAACAGAGAAGTCAGGGACTTGGAGCTGTCCAACTCAGAAGCCCTTGCCCCGTGTCCATAGCAGGCTACCCCCACCCCCGTGGCCATGGGGTCAGGCACTAAAACTGGGTGGTGAGTGGCTGCAATGCCACTTGTTCAGACCTAGGACAAGGTCAAGCTTGAGATTTCATCTGTTCACTGCACAAAGGTCTAGGGAGCACCTGTCCTGTGCCAGGTGCTGGTCCGGACGGAGATATGGCTGTGGGGCCCCACAGACACCATTCCTGCCCTCACGTGCTCACTTCAGCTGGGAGAGCACCCGGTGATGGTTAATCAGCCAGAGAGCCCCAGGGGTTTGATAACCCAGGCTGGGAGGAGCCCCTGGGTATCTGACAGTCGGCGATGTTGGGGGGCTTCCTGGAGGAGCAAAGTTAGACCTGAGACCTGGACTGTGAGTTGGGGGGACAGGTGAAGTGGGGGTAGGTCCATACTGGCTGTGGTGGGGAGTTTCCTCTTCGTTCAGGAGCACTGGGCTTGAAGCAGGGGGCGGTGCGATCTGATCCATGCCTCCAAGCCCCCTGGGGCTGCCCCGTGCCCGTGCTCATTAGCGTGCTGCCAGCCATCCACCTGCTGTCCAGTCCCATCCGCCCTTCTGATTCCCAAGTGCCATCCTGGCGTTCACAGTGCCCTTTCTGAATGATAGGACCAGCCCCTTAGCTTGCGGAGACCCAAGCTCCTTACTGTGTAGATGAGAAAATTGAAGTACAGACATATAAGGAGGGGGTCCTTTATGGTATCCCAACCAGACTGGCATCCCCCTCCTCCCATCACCTGACCCCGACAATTGACCTTTTCTCCCAGTCCCCAAGGTGAAGTTCCCACCCTCAACTGGTTTGCTCAGGAAGAAAATGTACCAATAAGTGAATTCATACTATAGTGTGAGTAACTGATAACAGCTTTGTGGCCCTGGGAGGCCTTGCTTAGAAGGCAGGAGGCCCCTGACCACCGGCCTGCTTAGGATACCAGTGGACACCAGCATGGAAGCAGTCTGGTCTTGACCTGGCCTGTACACTTCTCTCCTCCCCCACCCAATCCAGGGAACATCCGGGTGATTGCGCGCGTTCGGCCAGTCACCAAAGAGGATGGGGAAGGACCTGAGGCCATCAATGCAGTGACCTTCGACCCCGACGATGACTCCATCATCCACCTGGTGCACAAAGGAAAGCCTGTGTCCTTCGAGCTGGACAAGGTCTTCTCCCCGAGGGCCTCGCAGCAGGACGTGAGTGTGGCTCCTAGGTGGGGAGGGGGAAGGGACAGAGCAGTGGAGAGAGGGACTCAGACTCACCAGGAAAGGGAGAGGTGGGGGGCGGACAGGAAGACGTTTGAGAGTGCGGGAGACGGGTAGAGAAGCCTGGGTACCAGGTCCCTCTCTCCTTCCTCTCCGGTCAGAAGAGTGTGGAGAGCTAATACTGAGGACCTTAGGAGCCTCTACTGGGAAGGGAAGATGGGGTGCACAGCCCTTCCCATCCATGTGGCCCCTCCCACCCACACGGCCCTTCCTACTCAAGCTCCGCCTACCCACGTGGCCCCTCAGATCCACATGACCCAGGCCGGCAGCCTGGTCCCTGCAGCCTGTGAGAGGCATATGGTCCCAGCCCCTGCTCAGTCTCATCTCTGCCAGGGCCATCCTGCTAGGCCTGTTTTGCCTGTACTCTGCTGTCTATATGTCTGCTTTACCTTTGCCCCGTCCTCAGCCCACTGGCAGGCAAGCAGGCAGAGGAGGTGGCACGCATGTGACTGGTCTCTGCCTTCATTTTGCTGCGCCCTTTGGATGTAGGGGAGGGGCTCCTGGGCTCCTGGGCTCCTGGGCTCCAGGGCTCCAGGGCTCAGGGCTCCAGGGCTCAGGGCTCCAGGGCTCAGGGCTCAGGGCTTCAGGGCTCAGGGCTCAGGGCTCCAGGGCTCAGGGCTCAGGGCTTCAGGGCTCAGGGCTCAGGGCTCCAGGGCTCCAGGGCTCCAGGGCTCAGGGCTCAGGGCTCAGGGCTCAGGGCTCAGGGCTCCAGGGCTCAGGGCTCAGGGCTCCAGGGCTCAGGGCTCCAGGGCTCAGGGCTCCAGGGCTCAGGGCTCAGGGCTCAGGGCTCCAGGGCTCAGGGCTCCAGGGCTCAGGGCTCAGGGCTGGGCGGTAAGACTGCCCTGTCTTCCCTCCGTCTTCCGCAGCCAGGTTACCACGGATAGCTAGTGCAAGTGCCTTATTTGTCCCGAGTTGCTCCACAGTGAGCTGGTTGTTCACAATAAGGTGCTATGTTATTGCTGAAGGAGAGAGCGGTCAGGGGGACGTGGCTGGACTTGGAGCTAGTGGGGGACCTTGGTCCCAGCAGCCCTGGCAACCCCTCCCTCCATCCCACATCCCCTCCCCAGGTGTTCCAGGAGGTGCAGGCCCTGATCACCTCCTGCATAGACGGCTTCAATGTCTGCATCTTCGCCTACGGCCAGACGGGTGCCGGCAAGACGTACACGATGGAGGTGGGTGCCCGCTGGGTAGGGCAGGCGCCCGGACAGTGAGGACCACCCTGCTGTCACTGGTGGGGGCTCCCCTCACTGTTCTTGGAGTTCTGCATGGTGTGTGTTTTGCCTCAGTCTTCACAACCCCCCACCCCCGTCATCAGGGCCTGAAGGGGGCACCCTGCCCAAATGCGCCTGTGGTGGTCCCAGTGGGTAGGAGAGGCAGGTGTGACGACAACCAACCAGCAGCAGAAGGGTCTCGGCCTGAAGTTGAGTCGGTCTCTCAGGACCGGCTTTCATGGTGCACTTCCTGGGCTTCTCCGTATGGCTGCCCCGTGCTGGCCTGGGCCACCAGCATCAATGAGGGCAGGCCTCCACCCTAGAGGAGATCCCGGGCAGTGGGAGAGACTGGCCACAAAGACTGGTGCAGACTGTCGGGGGTGCCCGGCTCCTACCTGCCACCGGCAGGGCAGGGCTGTCTCCTCTCCTCGGGGAGCCAGGGTATTTAGAAGAGGAAGCATCTTGACTGTAGATAAAAATGGAAGGCTGGCCTTTGGTTTGTTAGCATTTCCCTGCTCTTGGGGGATGCTGTGGGCTTCCCCGGGTAGAAGAGGAGAGCAAGTGTCCTGCTGTCTGGACGAGGAGCGGAGAGGGCCCTTGGTGGGAGGGGCCATCAAAGGGGAAGCGAGATCCCAGGTGAGATTTTCTTTCAGAAAGACCAGGTGCTCCTCGGGCCCCAGGGCACGCAGGCTCCTCCCCTCCACCACCCACAGAGCCTGGGCTCAGGGTCTCCTTGAGTTGGGCCCCCATGGAGGCGGGGAAATCCTGGGTCCCAGGTGCTCCCTCCAGCAGCTCACCAGAGCAGGTGCAGCTCCGGGGCTCAGCAGCCCGTGTGCAGCCCCTGCCAGGCACTTCACCTGGGTGCTCTGCTTTTAAGTCTCAGGGCTCCGGTACCATTTTAAATGTGGGAAACTGAGGCCCAAGGAGGTGAATGAAGTTCTTGCAGCTGGTGGAGGGGCTTGGGCGGCATACCAGTGTGCAGACAGCAGCTTCAGGCAGGGGCTGGCCTGCGAGGGGTAGCTGGAAGGGTGCGGGGCCACAGACACCCTGTGAGCATCTGCATGGGCCACCCCTTGTGGTGGGAGGGGCTTAGCTCACTGGGGCCTTGCTTCTGCCCCAGGGGACCCCTGAGAACCCGGGCATCAACCAGCGGGCCCTGCAGCTGCTCTTCTCTGAGGTGCAGGAGAAGGCATCCGACTGGGAGTACACCATCTCTGTCAGCGCCGCTGAGATCTACAACGAGGCCCTCAGGTGGGTGGCCCTCAGGTGGGCGGCCCTCAGGTGGGCGGCCCTCAGGTGGGCGGCCCTCAGGTGGGCGGCCCTCAGGTGGGCGGCCCTCAGGTGGGCGGCCCTCAGGTGGGCGGCCCTCAGGTGGGCACTCGGGACCATGTAGAGCCATGTGGGGTGGTAAGTGGGATCTATCTGAACAGGGCAGTTGGGGGCTGTATCTCAGGCCTCAGCCCAGGGTGTCTGCTGGTCCCAGGCCACTCTGCCAGCCAGCAGGCAGGGGAAGAGGGCTCTCTCTGCACTCCCTGGGACACCCAGGTCAAGGTCCTCCTTTTCCTCTGGAAGTGTCCTCACCGTACCTGCAGGCGGCCCCAGGTGGTGATAAGTGAGGGGGCGGTTTGGGGGCCCTGCCCACAGGGGCAGTGCACCATGGGGGCAGTAGCAGTACCACAAGCCTTTCGGAAAATGGTTGGTCTTAGCCCTTCTGTAGACTGCGTGCAGGGGAGGAGCTGGAGGAGGAGGGGCTTCGCCCAGTGGTCCAGGAAGGCTTCCTGGGGTGATGGGTGGGTGGGGGACATTCCAGGCTTGGGGCGGTGCAAGCAGAGGCAGACCTGGGAGGAGAGACAACCCCCTCCCTTCCGCAGGGACCTGCTGGGGCAGGAGCCCCAGGAGAAACTGGAGATCCGGCTGTGCCCAGACGGCAGCGGGCAGCTGTACGTGCCAGGGCTGACTGAGTTCCAGGTGCAGAGTGTGGAGGACATCAACAAGGTGTGGGGCTGGGGAGTCGGGGCGGGGAGGTGCGGGGAGACCCCGCCCAGAGCGGAGCTGCTCTTGCTGGCCAAGTCCCCACACCTCTCTGAGCTGTTTCCTCCTCCATGCAGTGCAGAGGGTGACACCCGTCACAGGGGTACTCGGGGATGGGGTGGTTCCGAGGCCCCACTGCGAACCCTGTGCCTCTGCCATGCCCTGCCCCTGCCCCCAGGTGTTTGAGTTCGGCCACACCAACCGCACCACGGAGTTCACCAACCTGAATGAGCACAGCTCCCGCTCGCACGCCCTGCTCATCGTCACGGTGCGTGGCGTGGACTGCAGCACCGGCCTCCGCACCACCGGTGAGTGAGGGCAAAGGGCAGTCTGGCCTGTGCGCCCCAGGCACCTGCCCTGGGCGCCCTTGACTTGCCTGGTGCCCTCCCCACAGGGAAGCTGAACCTGGTGGACTTGGCTGGCTCTGAGCGTGTGGGCAAGTCTGGGGCTGAGGGCAGCCGCCTGCGGGAGGCGCAGCACATCAACAAGTCCCTGTCGGCCCTGGGGGACGTCATCGCTGCCCTGCGCTCCCGGCAGGGCCACGTGCCCTTCCGCAACTCCAAGCTCACCTACCTCCTGCAGGACTCGCTCAGTGGGGACAGCAAGACCCTCATGGTGGTGCAGGTGAGGGCCCCGGGTGGGCTTGGCCAGCACCAGGACAGGACCCTACCGGGTACCCAGGCTGTGCAGGGAAGGGGCCCTTGTCCTCAGCAGGTCCAGTGTCAGTGATGTGTGCCCCTCCAGCCTCCCCCAGTCAACCTGGCCACACCCCCTGTGCCTCACAAGTTCCTTCACTTAGGCTAGGGTCCCCTGGCCGTGCCCTCTGGTGAGCGTGCTGCCCCCTCCGGTTCTGAGGGGGCAGCTGGCTTGGGTGGGGAGTGAGCCCTCATGTCCCCTAGGTGTCCCCTGTGGAGAAGAACACCAGCGAGACCCTCTACTCCCTCAAGTTTGCTGAGAGGGTCCGCTCTGTGGAGCTGGGCCCCGGGTCCCGCAGGGCAGAGCTGGGGTCCTGGTCCAGCCAGGAGCATCTGGAGGTAGGGGATGGCACAGGCCTGTCTCGGGGGCACTGGGTCAGACTTCCAAGTCGGGCAGGAGGGAGGGTCTAGATGGGGTGGGGTGGGGATGCCAGAGGGGCTAGAACCAGAACTTGAACCCAAACCTAGTCGCCTCTTTAGTCCAGGGAGTATTTCTTGGCCGTAGAGGTATTTGTGGGATCATCAGCTGGTTTGGGGGTGGGCAGGTCACAGGTTGGCACACAGGTGCCCAGTAGTAGCTAGTTCACTACTTTACATATATTACCTCATTGAACTCTTGCAGTAACTGAGCAGGCATCATCATTGTGCCCATTTTGCAGATGAGGAGACAGTTTCAGGAGGCTGGGAGGGGAGTGGAGGGATGCATAGGGGGCCAGGGCAGCATGGCCCCCACCTACCTGCTCACCCCTGCCCACAGTGGGAGCCAGCCTGCCAGATGCCACAGCCCTCGGCACGAGCCCACTCAGCCCCAGGCTCTGGGACCTCTAGCCGCCCAGGCTCCATCCGGAGGAGGCTGCAGCCCTCGGGTGAGCCTGTAGGGAGTGGGTGGGTGGGTGAGTAGGTGAGCCTCCCCCACGGTCAGTCACGGCCCTGGGCTGTCCTTACCTGGGTTTCTTTTCTTTTAAAAACAAGTTTCTAAAACCTCCAGAGCCTGTTTCACAGCCTCCCGGGCCCTGGGAACTAGGGCAGGTAGTGCTGCCTCCATTTGCCAGAGAGGAAGTCGAAGACCCCTCTCCAAAGGCTCCTGGCTGGACTGGTGACTTGAGGCCTAGGACATGAGTGACCCAGGCTGGGCTCATGCATTATGCCCTTCAAAGTAGGTCTGGCGTCACCAGCCCTGGGCCTCAGCTCCAGGGGAGGAAAGGGCAGAGCTCACCCCAGGTCCCAGAGGAGGAGTGAACCTGGTCATAGGACTGGAATCCAGGCCTCCAGCCCCCGACATGGCCCCACTCACAGAAAGGCCCAGCAAGTTCTTGAGTATCAAGGCATAGGGGCAGCAGGGTCCTGAGGGGTCCTGGTCCAAGGCAAGCCCACCAGTGAGACGCCTGTTGCTTTGATTTCAGCCTGAGGCTGAGGCTGCGGTCTCCAGGTGAGTGTGGGGCCACTGGCCCAGGGCTACCTGCCACCTGACCTCCGCCTTGGGTTGCAGGGCTGTGCTGGGGAGCTGCTGCTCAGGGCTGGGTCTGTCCTGCTGCTGCCTGCTGTCTTGTGTGCTTCTGCCTGCTCTGCCTGCTCTTCACCGAGGCTAATGAGTGCCCTTCCCCTGCAGGGAAGTCGAGGCCGTTGCCTGTGTGATGGACCGTGTGCCAGAGGCGGGCCTGAGCCTCACTGGCCTGCTCCCACTGCAGCGCTGGGAGCCCGGGAGGCGGAGGCCAGAGAGGCGGCTCCTGTACTGTCTCCCCTGAGATGAGAAACACGTGCAGAAGGAAATGGCGTCTCTCTGCTGTGGCTCTTGGTGCAAATGACGAGGGCTGGAAGGGCGGGGCTGGCCTGCTCCACCTGGCAGGCTGACCCTCAGGGGAGGGCAGCAGTGTTTGGAGGGTGGCCCCGGCCCGAGCTGGCCCCATTCTCCCAGCCTGCGGGGTGCCCCTGTGGTGGGTGGCCGAGAAGCCCCTGGGAGGCACAGGAACCATGGGAGCGGGCTGGTTGGTGGGCACCCAGGGGCTGTATATAGTGTCCATTGGTGTACATAAGAGCACGGCCCAGCCTGCCACGGCCGGACTGTATTTATGGCTGGCAGGAGGCGGGGGCGGGGATCCTGCTGTTCCTCTCATCCGCCTGACACCAGGCTCTCCTTGCTCACTGGCCTCTTGACGTTTTCCTTCCTCTGAAATCCTATTTAAGAACTTTTGGAAGCTTAGCCATTTTTACTTATTAAAATAAAAGCCTTTTTACACAAGCATGGTCTGAAAGAACGGGTTTGTTTGCCCCCGGTCATCAGGAGCAAGGCGCCGGTGTGCTGCTGGTCACCTGCAGCCCTAGACCTGCCCTCGGAAAGGACCACAGGTCCTAACTGGCCCCTAAACAGTGCTGTCAGCTCCCTGTCACAGAAGGGAGAGGAAGGCCCCTCCGAGGCTCGGCAAGACCATGCTGGGGCCCTGGCTTCTCCCCATGAGTGAACCGGCCACAGGACAGCACGTGCTCCTCCCAGGGCTTCCAGGATCCCCACTCCAGTGCAGGGCAACCCCCCAGTCATGGGGTTGTGTTGGCCTAAATTTGGTCCTAGACTTGGGGGAGCCTGTGCTCGGTGGACTCCTCCCTCCAACTGGGCTGAACTGCCAGCTGCCTCAGGAGCAGAAGGGATACCCACCGCGTGACGGCTGCAGGGAGTGGAATCTGTTCAGAGCCCTCAGGATGGGGAACTACCCTTCCAGCCTGGCTCTGAAGGCTTCCTGTGGGTCAGGGGAGGATTCTGGGGTGGCCGTGCCTGTGAGGCCGGGGTCCTGGCATCCTGCAGTATACAGCTGTTGGCCTTGGAGGCGTCCACATGACATCTGGGAGTGCGACAGAGGGGACGGTGGGGCCCACTCTTCACCTGTCTACCAGCCGTGGAGGAAGTGTTGGTGCCTCCTCCTCATCTCCCCCAGCCCACAATAAGTCTGAATTGGCCCTTTCCTGTTGGCCTGGCACTCTGCTGCCCCCTTCTGGCCACACAGCCTGGTGCAGGCCCCTGCCAAGGCCAGGCCGGCAATCCTGCACCTGGGAGAGTCCTGGGGCAGATGCCCTTCCCAACAAGAAAACCAGGGAATAGTTACAAATTTAATAAAATTTGCCTTATAAATTACAGCAGCAGCCCAGGGCGTGGTTGGCTGCCCCAGGAAGCAAGAGTTGGGCAAAGCTGGGCAGCTGTTGCTGGACAGAAGTCTGAGAGTTCAGGATTGTGGAGGTGGCCAGTGGGCCAGCGCTGCCACCTCCAGGATGGCCACAGGGCAGCAGTGGGGGCAGGGCAGAGACTCATGGACCCGTGGGTGCATAGGGAACAGGAGTGGGGGCTGAAGCCAGGCCCCAAGGGCTGCCCGGTTCTCCCACGACTGGATTCCTCAGTCCAAACTGGCCATGAGTAGGTGCAGCTCCCGGAAGGCACTGCCGTGGCGGCCACTCAAGCCTGACTTGCTCTTGACGAGGCCGCTGATGCTCTTGAGCTGCTTGTAGCAGAGCCGGCACTTGTGCAGCCTGTGGGCAGAGGGGCAGCACTTGAGGTAGCTGGCTGCACAGACACCATGACCCCCACCTGCCTGGGGCCTGTCCTGTCCTAACCACTCCCGCCCCTGCCCCAGACCATGCCAGGCCATGGAGGAACTCGTGCTCCGGCTACCCCCACCCTACACCTGAGCCAGGTCTCTGTCCCAGGCACAGTGACCTCTGGAAGCTGCGTCAGCAGGGCCCCCAGACCTGTGTGTCCATGCCTGGCATGGAACCCTGCCCCCAACAAAGGCCCGCTGCCTGGCCCCTCACCTCTCCTCCCTGCTGATGTCAACACCCACAGAGGGCGGGGCTGCCAGGATGTCAGTGATCAGGGGCAGAAATCGCTGCAGGATCAGCTTCAGGGAGGTGCAGCCTGTCTGGACATAGCTGTAGAGGCAGATGGAGGGATGGAGCCACAGACAGATGTATACACAGCAAGTACACAAAGACAGGCAGAGAAAGGATCAGAAACAGCACAGGCTCGTTTCCACTGTGGCCTCTGGAACTTGGAGGGTAGAGCAAGGCTGCACAGCCACCTCGCGTCCACCCCAGTCTTTCCCATGGTCCCTGCCCTCCCCTCTGCTATAAGGCAAGTAGGGTTTCTCCACACGTACCTCTCATACTTGCTCTGCAGAAGCTTCTCAATCTGTGGCAGAATGGTGGTGCACAGGTCCAGTTTCCACAGGGAGCTGGGGAGAGGCCCAGGGACAGGTGCCCTCAGCACCCAGCCCTGCCCACTGTGCCCGCTCCCCCCGCTGCGGCACTTACGCTTTCTGGTTGACGATGTTAAGGAGGTCCACTACCACTGACAGGTCATTGATGGCCACGGCCGAATCCACTGACGTCTGCGCAAACAGAGCACCTGTCACATAGAGGACTGGGGACAGAGTGGCCCTGCCTGGGTGTGATGATGGGGTTTATTGTGGGATGTCAGTAAGACCACTTAAAACGATCAGTGCGAGGCCAGGCCCATAACCAGGAACTCAGTAAATGGCAGCTTGCGATGATGAGGATGGAAGAAATCAAGTCAACCATAGTGTGGTGATAGGGGCCACCACCACCCCCTGCAAGTTCCTGTGGCCCTCTTCTCGGCTGGGCCCTAAGCCTGGGGCAGGAGAAGGCACTTGCCTTGATGTCGCCTGTGGTCCACATGGCCCTCACGGTGTCCAGGTTCTTGTGGCGGCTGGTGAGCACCACGCACATGGTATCGTGGCCTTTGCGGATTTGCGACATGGCATCCTCGTCCACCAGCTCTGTCTGCTGGGGGATCTTCACAGCCTGGTGGGAAGGGGCCCACATGCTGGCAGCAAAGCTCTGCCCTTGCCCCATGGGCCTCCACCCCACCCTTGGGCTGGGCCCCCACTTACAGGCAGGAAGTCAGAGGCCTTGAGCCCAATGGGCTCATTCCGGGCGGCAGGGATGATGGCAGGCTCAGCCTTGGGTACCGGGGTGGAAGTGATGACCTGGGGCCAGGACAGGACCTCAAGCTGGAGGGGTATGAAGCTCAGTGGGCAGCCAGCGTGAGGGCTCCCTCTCTCCCCCCAGATAGGAGGCCCCTAACCCTGGTGCAGGGCTCCAGCCCCTCTGAGGCTCACACCACGCCCTTCTACCCGGACATACGTTTGGCACCGGGAACTGTGTGTCCATGGCTGGGCTGGGCTTTGCTGCCTCTTTGGCTGTGGCCGTGTCTAGAGGCAAAAGGAAAAGACCTCTGGGTCAGAAAGAAGGCAGGGCATGGGACGGGACTCTGGACAACATCTGTAATTGAAGGGACCGAGCAGGAGCCAGTGGGCAGCCAGGGAGGGAGACATCAGCCATGGGGGTCACGGGGAGGACTAAGGGCTGGGGTTGTCCCCCACTTTCTACGTACTCAATCCCAGGCCTGGCAGAAAGCGGGCATGGAGCACCGTGTGTGGAGGGGACCCGGGAGCGGCAATCTATTACCTCGCCGGGAGTGTGCGCCAGGGGCACCGGTGGGGAGTGGGTGGCGGACAGCCTCAAGCCCCCACCCAGTGGGCCCAGCTTGTTCCTCCACAGCACTGTCATGTTTCTGACCCCTCTGTGTGGCCGTCTATTGTTTGCCTTCCTCTTTAGGGTGTGGGCTCCCGAGGGGAGCACCTGCCTGCCTTGTTCACCTGGGACTAGCCTGGGGCTTGGCACATAGTAGGTGTTCTTGTGCGAGTTGGAGAGGACTGAGGAACTGGGAGGCCAGGCTCTGCCCCATCCCCCAACTCACCATCTTCTGGGGGTGCTGGGAAGGGCTCACTTCTTCGAGGTGGTGTCCGACCTGTAGAGATGAAAGGGGTTGGGGACCCATGGTGGCTGCCCAAGGCTCCTTCCTGTCTGAGCCTCTAGGGCTTAGGTGGCCTGGGACCCAAGGCCCTGTCAGGATGTGGGGGATGGGAGGTGGTTCCCAGGCATGTAGCTGCAGACCTGCAACCCTGTCTCGGCCTACAAACCCTCAGGCCTGCCCTTTCCCACCCACATGCCCCTTTGGGCTTTCCTTTGCTTAGGGTGGACAGGGCACTGGGTGGCTGCCAAGGTTCTGCTGGGGCCTGGAGGACCTGGGAGCAGAGCCTGGCTGGATGTGGGTTAGGAATTAAGGGAGCTGCGTGGATGCCATCCCCAGAAAGGATCGTCTGTGTCCATTTCACAGATGGGGCTGCAGGGTCACAGGGCGGGTGCCAGGCCTCACTGATACTGTTCTTGGGCTGGAAGATCTCGTTGTAGTCCTCGGCATTCTGGATCTCTGCCCGAGACTCCCGCTCATCCCGGTCATCCTCGCTGCTGGGGCTGCGGCGCTCACTCTCTGAGTTCTGCTTCACCCTGCAGGGTGATGAAGAGAGGCCGGGGCCAGTGAGGCCAGGCGGGGCCCCCAGAAGCCTTCCTCCAGACAGCCCTGCTTCTTGTGCCCTCCAGTGCTCCGAGCCCACCTCTGAGGCTTGCTGCAGGTTGTGCTGGGCCGCTCATAGATGCGCCGAAGGGGGGCGGTGGGGAGGGGCGGCTGCTGCGCCAGGGGTAGGCTGTCCTGCACGGGGTCCTGGGCCACCATGCCTGTCCTGGTGACCCGTGTCAGGTCCACCACATAAGAGGAGACGTTGCTCTGGGAGAAGGCCACGCCTATCTGCAGGAAGCGGTAGAGCTGGGGTGAGACCCTTCCCAGCAATGGCCAGGGTATAAGTGGGCAAAATCCCCGCAGGCCCAGGTAGGAGTGGGGGCCTGAAAAGCTCACGGAGGCAGCGGGGCGGCTGGGTGGGAGGCGACTCTCACCAACTGGTTGTTGCAGATGGCCAGGTCGGCCACCTTGCCCCAGTTGACTAGGACCACGTCAAAGCAGCGCTCGGGCTCCCAGCCGTAGACACGCAATGAGTCCTGGCAGCCACTGTATAGGCAGCAGCCGTCGGGGTTGAAGAGGATGCTCCTGGGCCAGGAGAGTGGGCCGTGGGTCCCAAGAAACTCGGAGAGGTTTCAGGGAGCCCAGGACAGGAGGGAGTAGAAGCAAGAAGAGAAAAGCCCACCCACATGCACATCCCACTTCCCCAGGAGAAGGGCTGGTCCTACCACTCAGCAGCCTGCATACCTGACAGGCCCTGGCTCCCCTTCGATGCAGCTCACCACCTGGAATTTCTCCAGATCCCAGAAACGGATAGTCCTGCAAAGGCAGCCAGGCTGTGCTGGGAAGCGGGCACAGCCAGATTCTGCCCACCCCGCACCCCTCAGGGCCATTAAGAGCAATGCCTTGGGCCAGGGCAGGAAAGGAGAGGGAACTCAGCAGGTAGGAGGTGAATATGGGCCTTGGATCTGGACACGCCCTGGAAGGCATGTCCAGGACCAGGGTCCCATCTTGGCTTGGCTGGCAGTATTCAGTCTACATAGGCTCATCAGGCAGATGACACCCTGGGACAGAGAGACAGACTGGAGACAGGTATACATGCCCTCAAAGGCAGAGATGTGAGGAACAGCAGCCACAAGCGAGGGCCTACTCCTCCTCACCTGTCAGAGCTGCCCGAAGCCAGGAGGTACTCGTTGGGATGAAATTCCACCACATTGACAGGTCCCGCGTGGCCAGGGAACTCGGACATCATCTTGCCCGCAGTCAGATCCCAGAGCTGGGGCAGGGCAGGGTGGAGGTCAGGCCCAGGCAGGGCCCCGCAGCTGCCCGCTCTCTAGCCTGAGCTCTTTATTCACACACCACCTTCCAACCTGGACAGGCTTGGGACATGCACCCCAGGAAAGGGAGGTGAGGACCCAGCTGAGTGTGATCAGCAGATGCCGGTCCCCAAGCCCTGGGCCGAGGTCAGGCCGGGAGCTACCTTCACCGTGTGGTCATCTGCAGCCGATGCCAACCACTTCCCGTCGGGGCTGAACCGGAGACACCGCACAGCCTGGCTGTGCCCCTGAGGAGAAGGCAGAGCACCAGGCTCACCCCAGGGGCCTCCCTGCCCACTGCCCCACTCCACCCCTGCTTGACAAGCAGCACTTCCTGAGGAGCAGGCAATAAGGGGAAGACGTGAGGGAGATGCCGCACAGGGACACTTCCCCATATGTGGTCATGGGCTCCCAGTCCTGCAGATGCTCCAAGAAATCAAGACTGCGTGGTTGAGTCTTAGGCTGCTTTTTGGAGAGTTAAATGCCCTCTCTTAATGTCAAAGGGTCTAAAAGCCTCTAAAAACAACTCTGTTAAAATCAGTGCTTCTGAACTCATATGAATAGGCACCCCCTCACCTGACGATCCCTGTTGCCTGTCTATAAACCAGAGCATGGAGCAGTTAGGTAAATACGGCTCTGAGGGGGTTCACGGAAAGCTGGGGTCCAGGTGCACCACCCACAGCACTCCTGCTCTGCTCCAGATTCATGTTTTTCGTTGGGACTCTGGTTTCTCACGTTCTCACCCATGTTGGACAGCAGTGCCCTCCGGCCCCTGCCAGTCTGGGCACCACCCATGCTCCACGCCTGCACGGTGCTTATGGGATGACCAACAGAGGGCGCCTTCCTTACCCTGTACCTGAAGACACAGCCTTTCCTCCGGATGTCCCAGAGCTGCGGGGAGAGGGGCAGAGGGGCAGAGTCAGGGCAGGTCACAGCCAAGGGTGGGCTTGGGCAGAGGAGGCCGAAAGCCTGGGCCACAGGGCACAGTGTGGCTGTGCAGAGAAGGGCTCTGCACACCTCCGAGTCATTACACCCCAAAATGACAGGGCTCTAGAAACTGCTCTCTGCAGCCGAGAATTCCAAGCAGGAGTGCCTGCCAGACGCTGCCACAGACGTGAGACGCCTCCACTGAGCGGAAAACCCACCCCTCAGGTGGGACGCGTGGCCGGTCCCACTGCCAGCCCAGCGGGAGGCACAGGGCTCAGAGTGGCATCTCACCTTGATGTTTGTGTCCTGGGAACCCGAGGCCACAAACTCCCCGTATGGGTGGAAATCCAGGCTGCAGATGTTGGCTTTGTGTCCCATGAGCGTTCGAAGAACTAACGAGACAGAGCAGAGACGGCAGCTTCAGAGGCAGACAGACGGCTGGCAGAGCAAGGCTGGTGTGCTGGTGTGGGGGCTTCAATACTAACTGAAGAGTAACGCAGATTTTTTAAATGGGGGAAAAATCAACCAGGGTCCTAGTGCCCTAACAACTAATTTTCCTATTTTTCTCCTGAGATGACAGCCATTTCTGTTTGTACCTGAGCCTCCAGAAAAGTGTGACACAGCCCCCCCCCAGCGTGCGCCTCGGGGCTTGTCCCAGTGTGTTCTTGTGAGAGCAAAGGGTGAGGGAGGATGTCAGGCAGAGGGAAGTGGTGGGCAAAGGCCCCAAGGAGGGCAGTGGAGGGCATGCCTGGTGGTCCCGGTGCTCACACTGGTCGTCTGTCCCAGGGATCCTGAATGGAGGGTGGCTGTGAGGACAAGCTGTGGGAACTGAGAGAACACAGGGAGGACATGCTGGCGCCTTAGAAACTCAGGGGTGAGGGGCAAATCGCCTCCTGCTGCCCCAGGAAACCATGTCTTCCATCCTTCACGGTTCTGCAGGCAGCTCTGTGGCCCAGCCCAGCTCTGCCTGCGGGCAAACTGTGTCTCTGGTACCAATCAAATTTACCTCCTCTTTCTGGCCTCAATTGTCTTGCTTTTTAAAAGATTTATCATTCTGTCTGAATGAAACTGATCACCCCATGAGTGTTGGGCCAAGTGGTACAGGAGTCCAGCCGTCCTTAGGTTTGAGCCAAGGCGAAAAAGGGTGCTTGTGAGAGGCAGTGAGCTCTCTACTGAAGGAAGTGTTCAAGCAGACTCCAGATGTAATGCTTTAGAAACAAGAGTACAGTTCCAAGCACTGGGTGAATTAAACTGGTGTATGATTGTCTGCATCTTTCCAGGTTCGCCCAGGTCCAGGGCTGGAGCCAGACAGAACTAGGGGTAATGTTGGCTCTGCTCTTGGCTTGCTGTGTGACCCTGGGCAATCCCTTACCCTCTCTGAGTCTCATATGAGGTCATGGTCAGAAATATGTAACAAAATGGACATAAAGCTCTCAGTATGGGTCTGACAAATGGTAAGTGCTGAATAAATGCCAGTTATAATAATTCCCATTGTAGCCCTGGCCGGCTTTGCTCAGTGGTTAGAGCGTCGGCCCATAGTCCAGAGAGATCCAGGTTCGGTTCCTGCTAAGGGCACGTACCTCGGTTGCGGTGTGTCCCTGGCCCCAGTTGGGGTCATGTGGGTGGCAGCCAGTCGATGTGTCTCTCTCACAGCGATGATGTTTCTCGCTCTCCCTTCCTCCCTCTCTCCCTCTGGCTCTATCTGAAGATGAATGCAAAAATGTCCTCGGGTGAGAATTTAAAAAAAAAATCCCATTGTAATGTCTTCCTGCTCAAGGACTGCCTCCATCCTTTCCTCCCTGTCTCCCAGGCTGGGCCTTCTCATCTCCTCAAGGCTCAGAACGCTTGCCCTGGTTCTCCATCTTGTGGCCCAGTGACAACCCACTACTCAGTGCCATGGCCTTTTGGGCACCTCCCTGGTCCCAGGACATCTGCTGAGCACTTCCAGTGTTCTCAGAATAGGTTGAGTGATTTCTTTTTTAAAAATATGTTTTTACTGATTTTTAGAGAGTGAGAAAGGGAGAGATAGAAACATTGATGTGAGGGAGAAACATTGATTGGCTGCTTCCTGCACGCCCCCCACTGGGGATTAAGCCTAAAACCTGGGCATGTGCACTGACCAGGAATGGAACCGGGACCTCTCAGTCCATAGGACAACACTCAATCCACTGAGCAACATTGGCCAGGCCAGGTGGGCGAGGATCAGAGGCTCAGAGGGGGTAAAAGTGCACTTAAAGCCAATCAGCAGGGTGCAGAGCCAGAATTTAAACCAGGCACTTACTCTTGAGTAGCTTGCTTTACTGTATGGCCCTCTACCTGGGTCACGTTTGTCTAAAGCTCCCAGGACAGGACAGGCACAGCTGAGAGCAGGATAAAAGCGAGCTGGTCTCTCTGTTATCTGCCTTGAGGACCAAGTCCATCCCACTGCCCACCACATCCAACCATCCTCCTAGGTGTCCCTTGGCATAGGCCCTGTCAGGCTCTGAGCTGGGGCTGAGCTGCCTTTATATCTTTCACAGAGTGTGACAAGGCACCTGCCACATCTATCCACTGAGTATCTACCCCAATCACACCCAAACCTGACAGGCTGCCCCTCCTCGCTATCTGTAGCTGTCACATGCCACCAGGGGCTCAGCAATGCGTTTCTAGTCAAGGAGGCCTCAGATACATGCTGCCCAGTCCAGGGCCTGGAGGGGCAGACTCATGATGGCTCTGCTTCAGCCAGCTGGCTCTGTGTCCCACAGCAAGGTGTCCAAAATGCTGCCCTGCCCTGAGAGGATGTGGCAAGTCCCGCCCTGTGTGGGCCCTTCCTGTGGGATCCGGGTGACCCACCCTCGCCCTCTGGCTGTGCCATGGAGAGCAGGCAGGACCACATTCTTTTGGTGTGACTTCTGCCGGTGCTCTTCTGTCCCAGGAGGGAAGGCCTGTCACAGGAGCTGGGAGCTGCAGAGTGGAGGGCCCCTGGCTGTGTCCCCCATGAGGAACCTCCCAGCCCTCCCAGCACAGTGGCTGCTCATCCTCCGCCTGGACCCCCCAGCGATGGGCTGCCTTTCAACGCAACCGCTGTGACAGTCAGGCAGCTCTTCCAGAACCCCTTCTGTACCTGGTGGGCCAATTGGCCTGTCACTTTCACTCACGCCGTGGGGGGGGGGGGGGGGGAGGTGAGCCTGAGGGCTTGGCTCTTCCTGCTGAGGGCAAGTTTCTCTCCCAGCAGAGAAATCCCCCCACTCGAGCAGCACGTGCCAGAGCGGACAGCACTGGGATGGGAATTCGGATCCCAGGATTCGAGTCCTGGCTTCTGCCACTCCCAGCCCCAGGGTCCCCACCAAGCACAGTGCCCTCCCTCAGCCCCAGCATGCCATCTGACAAAGAGGGGGGCCTTGCCAGCCTGGCTCTGCATTGGAATCACCCGGAAGCTTACCAAAAAGCCAGATTCTGGGCCCACCCCACTTGAGTCATGTTCACTGCGCGTGGCGTCCTGGAGAGCAGCCGGCTCTGGGAGTCCGCTGCCCAGGAATTCCAGACAGAGATCTTCAGTGTCCGTTCTCTGCCCCTGAGGAATCTCACGTTCCCCTTACACATGAAACAGTCGTGGCTGAGAACGCAGAGCGCCCTTGTCTTCTCTTCTGTCCCTGCTCCTCAGTGCATGGTGACTGGCTGGTGCCGTGCCCTGGGGTCGGGGTCCAGGGAGAGGCTTCCAGATGGAGAACTGCCTTATGCCTGAGCCTTTCTGGTTTCTCAGCTGCAGCCCAGCCAGAGGGGCTTGTTCTGTCCTGGCCCCTCGAGTCCAGCAAAGCCCCAGCACAGATGCCGTGGGTTGTGTGTGTGGCCAGGCAGCGGCACCGCGTGCCGAGATACTAAACGTGCAGCCTGTTTGATGTCTAAGAGATCCTGGGGTCTGTCTTTCTTAAGCAGCCCACCACTAGGGGGCAAGCATCACCCATGAGGCCCAGGGGCGCCACTTTCCTTTAGGGCCACCTACACCAAGAAGACCACTGCTCTGGGACAGAACGGCCTGGCCACTGGCTGTGTGTGGCTGACGGCCACAGCAGGAGCAGAGCACCACCGCAGCAGAGGCCCAAAGACCTGGAAGTCTCGGCGAGACCCACGGGGCCGTTTCCTCTCCCGCCCTTCAGGGAGCGGTGGCCGCCCGCGGCTGCGCCGGAAGGGCCAGGCAGGCTGGCAGCGAACAGTGAGCAGGCGGCTTTCACCTGGTCCGCTCAGTGTTAGCCTGCGCAGTGTTCTGTGCTAACGTAGAAAATGATTTTATAAAGAAATTGCAGTGTGACCATGTTTTTCAGAAAGATGGGGAGAATGAGAAAAACACCAGGTACAAGGACAGAAGGTTGAGGCCTCTGAGAACAGGAAGGAGTGGGAAAAAGGCCTCCTCTTTTCATTGTGAATTTTATAGAACTACCAGTATCTGACTTCTTAAATGCCGTAAACCCGTATAAAGGTGAAAACTAAATTAAAACAAACAAAGCAAAAGAAACTAAAAGGTCTGGCCACCCCAGCCCCATTCCTGCAGATAACAGTTATCCAAAGCTGAGTGGGGGCCACCCCCGAGTCAGGCCACCCAATCCCCAGTATGCCACACACAGCCACTTCAGTCCTTCATGTGTCCTGTGTGGTCCCTGGTGGCACTTGATGTCCTACCAGGTTCTGAATCCACACAGACACCCACCTGCCCATCCACACAACTGTCCATTCGGACATTTACTAGGTGATTCCTTGGTGCCAGCACTCAGAGACAGGAGCGCACGTCGCAGCTGCCAGCCTACTGGGGGTGCGGTAGAAGGGTCACCACACTGTCTGGTCACTGCTCTAGGAGGGAAGCACCCAACCTAGTCAGGATGAGCTTCCTGGAGGAAGCAACCAGACAGGATGTTGAGGCTGCAGGGTCGCAGAAAGCATTTGGGGAAGGCAAGCACGGACACCTACTTTTGGCAGCTTCCAGGTCCCAGACGCGGATGGATCCAGACTGGGAGCCGGCCACAATGAGCTCCTCGGGGGTGTTGAGGCGGACACTCTCCACTGGGGATGTGTGACCTGTCAGGCTCTGTGGAGAGGGGGTCAGCTTCAGTGCACTTCGTCGGCAGACCCCAGCTGCTGCCCCAAATGATGGGTCCCCAGGAAGTGCGTCAGGGAGAAGTGGCCCAAGCCACAGAGCCACACCCAGGCTCTCCCATAGACAGCTGAGCAGCCGCCTCTCTCGGCCTCAAGGCTAGAAGGGGGCCAGACCCCAATCATGCTCCAGCCCCTCCCACTGCTCACTGTGCTCCAGATACACATGCCACCTGCAGAAAGGGCCCTGGGCCCCTTGGAGGGAGCAGCTGACCCTTAGTCTGAGTCCAAACTGCCGCCCACCTGGGCTCTGCTCCCTCTCGCTCTGCCTGGCCCAAGCCCCTCAGGGAGGGAAGCCATGGCAGAAGTGAGGCCGGAAGTGCTGGCATTTCCAGCTTTTTGGAGACAGGCTGGAACCTGAAATCTATGGTGTCTGTCACTCCCCACCCAGCACTGGCCACCTCAAGGCATAGTAGTGACTCCATCATCAGTGTTTGTTAAGACTGTTCCCCATGAGGGTTGGGGACAGTAGGGAAAACTGCTCCTCGGTGGAACTACCCCAAGTTACAAGCAGTTGGTCCAACTACCATACATCGCTGGCAGGAGGATACCTGGGTCCGAACTCCGTGGTGGGCAACTGGGCATATCCACCGCATTTAGAAATGCACCTTTCTGCACATGTGCAGACACACGTGGACAACATAATGGTCACTCACTGCAGTGACTCTTTCAGACAAAAGACTGGAAACAATACAAAAGTCTGTCACAGGACACTGGGTAGATAAACTGTGTCATCATGGTCACCCATGCAATGGACTGCTATTCACTCATCATGAAATGAATGAGGCAAAACTCTGCATATGATCAAGACTGACCTCCATGATACTTTCAGGTGAAAAAAGATAGAGACAGTGCGTATAATATACCGTCAGCAGTATAAAAGGAGGAGGGGAGGGAACTAGACGTACACATTCGCTCTCGAATGTATGAGTAATTCTGGAAGGATGGAAGGACAGAGGAATCAGGAGCCTGACTGTCTCCAGGGAGGGAGGCACGGGGGTCAGGGGAGGAAGATGTTTCACCGCTGGCCAAGAATCATCTGGATGTTGAACTATATGGGCCCACAAATACTCAGAAATGCACAGAAACAGGTCAAAGTGGACTGCCTGCAGAGGGAGCAGCTACTGCATAAACCTGAAGTGAGAAAGAACTTGGCAAGCTTGAGGCCCTGGAAGACCTGGTCTGTGGGGAGTCAGGGGAGAGAGGCTCAGGCTGAGGCCTGTGGGGCCCTGTGGGCTGCACCTGGTGTGAGAAGATAAGTCTAGAGGCCAGACCCCAAACTGTCCACTGTGCGTCTCTGGGAACAAGAGCCTCGGGTCACTTCATGTCCATTTTATGTCAGACTTTGTTGAGTTTTTTCAAACTGTGTATGTAACTTAGGCATTTCAGGGGGAAAAACACATTTAAACCTTAAAAACAAAGGGGAACAAAACAAAACAATTTCAATTCTGTTCTGAGCTCAACTTCAGTTGCCTGGAACCCTGGCTATGGTTTGGACCAGCTCTCGGTTCTCCCCTGAATTTCTCCAAATCAATGAGTTGATTAAGTCTCTACTAATAAATTTCACCTCCCATCCTGTTTTATCTTTATCCTGACTTGGTCAAGATCCAAAGCACCCTGTGCTACAAGGCTGCGTTGGAGGAGAGAGAGGTCCCAGTGCCCCCAGTGGGAAAGTAAATTGATTTCTAGAGGGCAATTTGGCAACATGTTTTGAAAGCTTTATGAAAAAGTACACACCTAGATTTAATGCAAAGATTACAGATCTGCCCAAAGATGTAGTGGATGAGGATGTTTACTGCATGGCTGAGCACAGCCAAAAGGCTGCAAGTGACCTCCATGCTGGGAACAGGGCGGGGCTAAGCCAATTCTGGTTCATCTCTACAACGGCATACCACGAAGCCATTAAAAATCCTGTCGTTAAAGGATATTTTTTGCGCCCTGGCCGGTTTGGCTCAGCGGTTAGAGCGTCGGCCTGAGGTCCCGAGAGACCCGGGTTCGGTTCCCGCTAAGGGCACGTACCTCGGTTGCAGTTTGTCCCAGGCCCTGGTTGGTCGTGCGGGTGGCGGCCACTCGATGTGTCCCTTCACATCGATGTTTCTCTCTCTCTCTGTTCCTCTCTCTCCTTCCCGCTCCATCTGAACAAAAAATGGAAAAATGTCCTCGGGTGAGGAAAAAAAAAAAGGATATTTTTTGTCACATATTGTTATTTTAAAAAGCAGGCCACAGAACAGTAAGAGAGCGTTCTGGAAATAAATTGTTATATATGTTCATGTGTGCACATGTACGTACATGTACATAAAACGCACAACAAGTCTGCATATGTGTGCGTGTGCATGTCTGTGTATCTATATCAGCACCTACAAGGGTACAGACCAAAATATCAACTGCAGGGTCTTTGGATAATGGAACTATGTATCATTGATTCCTGTGTTTTTTCCTCCTTTATGATTTCTTGTTTCGGAAAGCAGCTATCGGCATTGAATGTAGTCATGTGACCAAGGAAAGTGCTATTAAAGAACCAGCTCTCTACCCAGCCCCAGCCAGGCGCCCTGAAATCCTTTTAGTGGAATGAAGTAGGGAACATATCAGTCACCCCCACACATAGCTTACGGGTGGGCGGCTGGGCCCTGGGCAGGGCAGGACAAGCTCAAACTCATTTGAGCCTTCTCATGCAAGCTCCCTGGAGTGCTGTCTTACAGCCAGGTGACATCCCCATTCCTGAGGACTGGCCACTGTCCCTGCCATCTGGAGTTGTCCTGGGCCTTGCTGAGCAGACAGCTGGGGGAGGCATGGATGTTATGCTCCCCCCCCCCCAGGATGGGAGCCCAGAGGATAGGGTGCCTCCTCCTACCCCCAACCTGGCTGTGCCCACAGGCCCCTCCCAGCCCTTGCCCCAGCCCCCACTGGCTGGCTGAGGCTCACCATGATGCAGTTGGGCTTGTTGATGGACCACAGGTTGACGCGGCAGTCGTCCCCGCCTGTCGCCAGCAGCCGCCCCGAGCCTTTGCCCAGCACCAGCGAGGACACATTGCTGGCATGGGCGACGATCTCCTCTGCACAGGAAAGGGCAGTGGGGGAAGGCAGTCAGGGGGCTTGATGGGCCACATGGAGGAGGGGAGGGCCTTACCCCTTCAGCTCCCCTTTGGTGCCCAGACACCCCTCCTGGCACCAGCTGACCAGGCAAGGCCTGGGCCTCAGACAGAAATGACTTTCTCAGTCTCAGTCATTCCTGTCTCACCCTTAGACCTCATGATTTTCTTCCTTTTCCTGTACATCGGCTGATAATATTATATACTTACTAAGCTCAATTTTTAAATTAACTTGCTATGTTTATTTAGCTCTGTCTTTTAAACAATAACATCCATGAAATTACAAATGTGATGTGTTCATTATATTTTTTCTATGATACAAAAAGAAAATAGAAAACAATTACTAGGATAAAAAATATTGACCTATGTACCACCTAAGCACCTTGCAAATGGCCACTCACTGTGCACACAAACCCCTCTTTGGAGAAGGCACTTTAAGAACCATTCATGGCAACTCTAGACAAGCTGTCCCCAGGGGAGCTCACCTAGGGCTTTGGCCCACGGCTTCAGAATCACAGACCGGGTTCTCATCTGAGCTCTGCCACTGCAGGCTGTGTGGCCTTAGACAAGTCACTCACCCTCTCTGAGGACTGGGTTCCTCGTCTGGTAAGTGGGTTAACAATAACACTGCCTGACTCACTGAGCTGCTGAGGACTCGGTGAGAAGGTACCCCTGAGCGGCTGGGTAGGGAGTGAGTGCTCCGTGGTTGTTAGGCAGGCTAAGGACGAGTCATCATGAAGACAGTGGGCACTGGGGCCCACATGGGCACAGGAGGGTGGGCTGCATGAAGGGGGGCAGGAGGCAGCCGACTGAGAGGTCTGGGTGTGAGGGCTGACCAGACAGAGTGGGAGGTGAGATCACTGTGAGCAGCCACAAGGGTCCCTGGCCTGGACTGCTGGAGCAGCAGTGGGGGCAGTCGACTTAAGCCCCAGGGGCATCAATGCTCCAAGGGGAACAAAACACAAGCAAGGAACCAAGAGGCAGTCCAGGTCTCCAGACTCATCCCTGAGCAAGTTCCTCCTGGGAGGGAGTGGTAGACAAGACAGGTCTCTCCACTCAGATGGAAGGAAAACCCCACGCCAATGCCCTGAGGCAACTAGAAGGCCTCAGACAGCTAAAACCCTGTGTGCATTAAATTGTCATGTGCCTGAGCACGTCACTTCCCACCTGAACACTTTCATGGCTTGGCCTTGCCTTTCAGATAAAGCAAAGCGTGTCAGAAGGGCTGGCTGGGGTCCTCACCAGCCTCTGTGGCACCATATTCTCCCCAAGACTGTGTCCATGACCTCCTTTGAGTTCTGCACTGAACTTTCTGCCTCGGGGCCTTTGGAGATACAGCTCAGGAAGCCTACAATATTCCCCTTCCCCATTCTCCATCACTGAGTTAACTCATTCAAAGCCCGTCCCAGCTTAGAATTCAAAGAGAGACTGAGGGGTGTGGCAATCTGATTCCTGCCTGTCACTCTTCCCAGGCTCCACACCCTATTTCACAGGGACCTTGTCTATTTTGCTCCCTACTGCCTTCCTAGTGCCTGGTTCTATGCTCAGGAAAGACCAGCTGCTGAAGGGATATAACCCCAGTAAATACAGAGCTGCTCTGTTCAAAGTATACCCTCCTTGGAGACCTTTTAACAGGATTCTCCTTGAACCCTTGGGCTTAGAGGAACAATTTGAAAATGGTCCAAACCTCTCATTTTACAAATGAGGACACTGAGGCCCAGCAAAGAGCTTTGCCCAAGTTCCCAGCTAAAAAGTGAAGGAGCCTTGCCCTGGCTGGTTTGGCTCAGCGGTTAGAGCATCAGCCTGTAAACCAGAGAGTCCCAGGTTCGGTTCCTGCTAAGGGCACAAACCTCGGTTGCAGTATGTCCTCACCCCGGCTGGGATCATGTGGGTGGCAACCAGTCGATGTGTCTCTCTCACATCAATGTTTCTCTCTCTCTTCCTCCTTCTCTCCCTCCCACTCTAACTGAAAATAAATGCAAAAATGTAAATGTCCTTGAGTGAGGATAAAAAAAAAAGTGAAGGAGCCTTGCCTGGCCGGCGTGGCTCAGCAGTTAGAGTGTCGGCCCACGGACCAATGGGTCAGGGGTTCGATTCCAATCAAGGGCACGTACCTTGGTTGTGATTTGTCCCCAGCTCTGGATGGGGTCGTGCGGGAGGTAGCCACTCAATGTGTTCGCACAGATGTTTCTTTCTCTCTCTCTCTTACGCTCTCTTCCTCTCTCTCCCTCCCACTCTATCTGAACCAAAAGTGGAAAAATGTCCTCAGGTGAAGGAGCCTTGCTCCAGCTTCTGAAAACAGCTCAAGGACAACTCATAGCACAGGGTGACCAATTTGGGCACCAAATGTATGCCAATCAGTTACTACAGGTGGGGTATGGCCCATAGACACACCCACAAGTAGGGCAGCAGTCCTCAAAATATGATCTGAGGAACCTTGGGATTCTTGAGATCCTTTCAGGGGGTTCAAGAGAACGAAACTATTTTTATAATAATACTAAGATGGTATTTGACTTTTATGCTCTTGTTTGCTCCTATGATAGTTTTCCCAAAGATACATGACCTGATGATATCATCATTAATGGCATGTTTGTGAATTCTTGTTTGAAAATGTCTCAGTATTGCCCTGGCCGGTTTGGCTCAGCGGTTAGAGCGTCAGCCTGCGGTCCACAGAGACCTGGGTTCGGTTCCCGCTAAGGGCATGTACCTTGGCTTCAGTTTGTCCCCGGCCCCGGTTGGGTCGTGTGGGTGGCGGCCACTCGATGTGTTCCTTTCACATCGATGTTTCTCTCTCTTCCTCTCTCTCCTTCCCGCTCTATCTGAGTGAAAAATGGAAAAAATGTCCTCGGGTGAGGATAAAAAAAAAAAAAAAAGAAAATGTCTCAGTATTGCTAACATGGTAAATAATGATAGATATAACTCCCATAAACAAAAACTCATCAGGGTCCTCAGTAATTTTTAAGAGTATAAGGAGGGTGGGGGGAATCAGTGGGGGAAAAAGGAGAAACATCTGTAACAAAAATAAATTAATTAATTAAAAAAAATAAAAATAAAAGTCATAAAAAAAAAGAGTATAAGGAGGTCCTCGGATCAAAGAGTTCAGAGCTGCTATGTAGAGTAAGGACGGGTGTGGGTTGTGCTCACGATCAGTTACATTCCAGGGCCCTGTCAACCTTCCTCTGCCTACCCTCTCACCCTGGCCCCTGCCCTAAGGTGCCTCACAAGTTTGATGTGAGATGTCTGAAAATATCAAGAATATCTTTCAGGATTTTTCACCCCATTCTGCCTGCCAGCCTAACTGGAAATCCTGCACTAAGTGCTTTCTTATGTTCATTTTCTCACTTGAATCTCACAGCAACTCTAGAACATAGATGTGATTATCTCAT
Source organism: Molossus molossus (assembly GCF_014108415.1). Lineage (NCBI taxonomy): Eukaryota > Metazoa > Chordata > Mammalia > Chiroptera > Molossidae > Molossus > Molossus molossus. Next base: position 42,200,589 of record NW_023425357.1, read on the forward strand.
TGTACACACAGGAAACTAAGCCCCTGAGAGGTTAAGTCACTTGGCCAATGTTACCCAGCTAAGTGGCGAAGTCATGATTTGCATCATGGTCTATCTTACTCCAAGGCCTGAGAGTCTCCCCTTTGTGCCAAAAATAGAAGACATAGCTAGGGGTTCAGGCCACCCCAGCAACAAATAGCTAACAGGATAAATAGGGTGCGAAAGAAAAAAAAGAAAACCACTCACGCAACTTCCAGGCTGTCTTGGTGACCACAGGGGTGGCCATCCTTCAGTTGTCTGGCACCTGAAGCTCCACCCACAAAACAGACTGTGCTTTCCTCAAGGGGTGGGGGTGGATCCCCCCCAGATCCGCCAATCAAGTTGGCAGGGAGTTCCCACACATCCAGATAGAGGGAATGCCTTTCTCCCAGCTCTGGACCAACTCTTAGTTTTAAATCATCCACAGCAGTCACAGCAGCAGCCTGTGCACGCCTGTTGGGATCGTGGATCATGGAATGTCAGGCTTGAGCCATCTCAGCTCAACACTGGGCTGGAACACAAACAGAAGTGATGGCTTGTTAGGAAACACTCAGGGGGAGCTCAGGGGGACCCTGATTTGCAGACTGCAGCTGCAGTTCCCTGGATCGCTCAGGCTTGATCAAGACAGACACCCATCAAAGAGCCAGAAGCTGCACTGCAAACTGGGTTTGAGAATCAGGAGAGGAGACACCTCAGGCAGGGTGACTTGGAATCTAGGGAAAAAGTAGGCCCTCCCCAAGGCCAGGATGATGGGAGGAGGTCCTGCTCCAGGAGGCAGGCTGCCTGAGGTGCAGCAGCCGCAGTGGGGCGGGAGAGCACGTGTCTGTGGTTCAGAAAGATTTCTGAGAGTCACTGTTTTACCTGACATGTGGGAAAGGGGTGGAGTCAAGGCACCTGGGGGCCCAGTAGAGGCAATCCAGAGACAGGTTCTGAAACCTCTGGGGAGAATGTCAAACAGGGCCCTGAGGATCCCAACCCCCCCTCCCCCGAGTATGTGGCAAACGAACCACTCCAGTCCCTGAAATTCCCAAGGACAGTACTGGGAACTAGGTCTCCAGCCTGAGCATAAGCCGATATGACTCAATCTAAAAGGCCACCTTATGGAGCCTCTTACCTACTTCCTCTAAGCCTTTTCCCCATGAAACCTCTCCTTTCCATCCCCTTTCCCCTGGGTTCCCCAGCCCTGCCTCTCTAGTCCTCCACTCCTCCCTGCCTCCTGTGCCCCCCATTCATATACACCTTGTTTCCTGGGCTCCCTAACTTGGCCCTGCCTCGCCAGAACTTTACTCCCTTTTCCCCTCTGCTACCAGTATCCCCATTCATTCACTCTCCTGCTTCTAGTGTCCCCATTCTTTATCCATCCTCTAGCAGACCCCCAGTTCGGCTTCCGGCCTCCCAGGTTTTGCCCTCAGGCCTCCACGCCGGTCCCGCCCCTCCGGAGGCTAAGGCTGGTCCCTTGGCCTCCACAGATCCTCCCACTCCTCTCAGCTGGCGGGGACGGGCTCCAACCACCCTGCGCCCGGAGCCCTCTCCGCCGCAGCCCGGCCCAACCCCGCCCCGCATGGCTCGGCCCGGTCCAGGGCCCACCGTACGTACCTTCGCCTCCTCGCCCCCTTGCCCACTCCACCTGCAGCTGCGGCTCCGGAGGCCTAGGCTTTGCTCCAGTGGCGACCCCCACTTGCCTCCATCCCCTGCCCTGATTGGTCGCTGCTTGACAACCGACCCTCACAACAAATCCTCCAGCTTATAGCCCCGCCCCCTGACCTCTTGCACCAATCAGCCGCCCCGAGCGCTCCTCCTCCCGCCAGGTTTGACCAATCGAAGCAGGCATTTCTGCCGCTTTTCCCAAGTACCCGCCCTCTTTTCCTGAGTTGGACTAATCACGAGGAAGGAGCGTTCAAGAGCCGCCCCTCGGCCTCTAACGAACCAATGCGGGCTGCCGTTTCCTTGGTCCCGCCTCCGCCTCAACTTTCCCTTTCCTTCACCTTGCCTTCTCTTCCTCGAACCTAGTTTGCGTTTGAAAAATTTGCGAGACGCCCTCCAATGGCGGTTGCACCAATTGCTTTAGCAACTGTCTCAGCTCGACCAATCAGCCTCCGCATTATTGGAAAACCAATTTCCAGATAGCCAATGGGAAGGAGACGTCGAGAGCAGAGTGAAGCCGCGGACGTTCCATCTTGGAGTGGGGCGAAGCGGGAGGAGCACTTAGTCAGCGTTTTGCTGTGGTTCCTGCTTGTTCCCTTTACCTGCGGGCGGCTCCGCTGTGGCCTGAGGACCTTTCCCTCTTCTTTTGCTCGAACACGGGCTTGAATCCCCCAGAAGAGATCCAGAGGGAAAGAGAGTCGGATTCTGGGTCCGAGTTAGGCGCGAAGCCCGGGAGTGCTGCCCCCACAGCCGGCGTCTCGGGGGAGGGATGAGTGGGCCGCCGCCTTAAAGGCATCACCGCCTAGGCATCGGAGAAACGCCGACTTCATCTGTGATTCGGGGGGGTGGGGGGGTGGGGGGGCTTATTCTCCACTGCGCTGCACCCTCTCTGCCAGAAAGAGGCAGAGGGTCCACCCTCACGCTGTATTTTTGGAAGCAGACTGGAGAGCCACATGGGCACTATAAAAAGAGGACTAGATTAGCAGAGTAAAATCCGATCAAAACTGCCCAGCCTGTATTTCTCAACTTTTTATATGAAAACTTAATAGAGAAAACTTGAGAGAATACTACAATGATGTATAATGCTTCACTAATATAATCATGACAGTGTGAATATCAACACTTGCTAACATTTTGCTGTATTTCCTTTATCCGTCTGTGTTCTTCAAACCATTGGGAAGTTGTAGACATCAAGACATTTCACCCTGACACTAACTACTATTGAGCATGTTAATTCTTAAAAAGCAAGCCCTCATCCTACATAACCATTGTATCACCACACCTAAAAAAACTAACAATTCTTTTCCAGTCCTAATTTTCATAATCATCCCACAAATATTTTTAATAACTTTTTTCCCTAACTAGGAAACAATCAAGATTCCACACACTTGGCTCTTTTAAGCTCATTCTATTTGGTTTTCCCAATTTATTTTTTATGACATTGATCTTTTTTTTTATTTTTTATCCTCACCCGAGGACATTTTTCCATTTTTTGCACAGATAGAGTAGGAGGGAGAGAGAAACATCAACGTGAAAGGGACACATCGAGTGTCTGCCACCTGCACGACCAACCAGGGCCAGGGACAAACTGCAATCAAGGTACATGCCCTTAGCGGGAACCGAACCCGGGTCTCTCCGGACCGCAGGCCAATGCTCTAACCGCTGAGCCAAACCGGCCAGGGCTGACATTGATCTTTTGAAGAGATTGGGCCATTTACTTTGTAGACTGTTCCATATTATAATTTTGTCTGACTTTTCCCTTCTAGTGTCATTTACCTTATTCCTTTTCCCCTGAATTTCTTTTTATTTTTTATTTTTATTTTTTTTTTTTTTTTATCCTCACCCGAGGACATTTTTCCATTTCTTTGTACAGATAGAGTGGGAGGGAGAGAGAGAGAGAAACATCGACGTGAAGGGACACATCGAGTGGCTGCCACCCGCACAACCGACCAGGGCCGGGGACAAACTGCAACCGAAGCACGTGCCCTTAGCGGGAACCGAACCCGGGTCTCTCCGGACCACAGGCCGACGCTCTAACCACTGAGCCAAACCGGCCAGGGCCTGAATTTCTTTTTAAATGGAAGTTAAAGTTTGATTAAGAGTCATGATCACCATTTTGAAACAGTCAGTACTGAAGTATAATACACATAGCCCATGTATACTGAAAGTGTACAAGGTTGATGAGTTTTTACCATCTGAACATACTCAGATCAAGAAGAATATTACCAGTGCCCCAGAAGTTCCCCTGGTGCTCCCTACCATTCACTAACCCTCACCTCGAAGAGTAACCACTACCTTGACTTCTAAGACCATAGGTTAATTTTGCCTTTTTTTTGTTCTTCATAGAAATTGAATCATGCAGTACATACTTTTTTGTATCTGGAATCTTTGATATTATTTTTAAGAAATGCAAACATGTTATTCATGTGGTTGTTGTTCGTTTCCACTGAGACCAAGCAGGGTTGCTCAGCCTCCATATTATTGCCATTTTAGGCTAGATAATTCTTGAGACCATCTGCACAGGTGCTGCAAAGGCTCAACATTCCAATGGAAAGGACAGAAAGTCAGTGTCCTAGGTGGCAAGGTGGGTGCAGGGGGTGGTCCCAGGCTATAGATAAGCAAGGGAAGGATGAAAGGCTGGTGCTGGAGCTTGTGAAACATGAGGTATAAATTGCAAATTAAAAGTGTGTTTATTTACAGGAAAATAAACGCATGAGAAGCAGGAACAGGCAGGGCTGCAGGGAGGTGGAGTGGCAGCGAGGCCAGGTACCTGAGTCCGCGGTCATTAGCTGGGTGTAGGGAATACAGAGGCTGAGCTGTGGGGAGGTTTCTTTCTCTGGCAGTTTAGGCTGAAGCCCCAGGAGAGGCATCAAGCAAAGACTTTCAGGAGCTCTGCCAGGCGTGGGTCCTTGTAGAGCTTTTCCTCCAGAGCCAAGTACTTCAGCGGGGCCAGCTCCTTGTGTCTGAAATCAGAGGGAGTAGGGAGAGGTGGTGGTAGGGTTATAAAGCTGGTGCTCCAGCTTCCTAGTAGGTCCCTTCGGGCTCTTCTGTCCCCTCACCGATTAAGCCGCTGTTCCAGGATGCGGATGCGGAACATGGCCTGAGAACAATAACTCAGGTACAAGTCTTCGTCCTCGGTCGTCAAGGTCACCTGGTTCTCTTGGTACCACTGCTGCTTCTTCTGCAGCTCCTGGGTCTCCTGTGGGCATGGGGAGGAGAGAGCAGGAGGGTTGATGAGAGCTGACCCTCACCCAGGCTGTGGGCTGAGACCCCCTGATCACCACACAGCCCGAGGGTTGACTCTGCTACCCCCACCCACAGAAGCCAGAGGAACAGAGGCAGGGCCAAAAAATAGCTTGAGTGGGAGCCACCAAAGTTGTGTTTAGAGGGATATTTTGTCCATGATGTCAGAGCAGGATCCAAGACTGAGACAACCATGTGGCTCTGGACAAATTACATTTTCAGAGTTTCCAATTTTTTGTCTGCCAAATGAGGATCATTGTATATACCCACCATCATCACCACCACCACAGAGAGTTCTTTGTGAAGATTTAATGAGATGATGTATGGGAACTGCATGGTGCATTTATCCATCCATCCATCCCTCCACCCATTCATCCAACCACCCATCCATCCATTCATTTGCTTAACTTGGTCATTTGGAAACTCCAAGCAATTAGTCCCTCACAAGTCTGTGACATGGTAGGCAAACAGCCCTGAGCCCATTTTCAAGATGCGGATGCCGAGGTCTTCTCCTCTGCCCGAGCCCTGGCTATACCTTTTCGAAACGGGCCTGGATAAGGTTGGCCTTATCAATGAGCCGCTGCTTGAAGTCACTGAGGCACTCATCCTTGAGGTGCATGGCCTGCCAGCGTGTCAGCTTCTCTCCTGGGGGTAGCTGTGCCAGGAACGGGGCCAGGTAGTCCAGCTGGGCCTCCACCTGCCGCAAGTGCTCCTCGTGCATCACTCGCTCCTGTGAGGGTGGGGGAGGGGTCAGCTGGACCAGCAGGGGCTGCAGAGACCTCCCGGCCAGCTCTGCACTGACATGTGACCACACAGAACCAGGCCTCAAATCCAGAACCCAGTCCTTGGTGCCTCTGGGACTGAGGTTTCAGAGGGGCCTGTGTGCTATCTCCTGTACCTGTGGTTATTGGTAACAGTCAACTCTGTCTTACATGAATTCACGTGTCTCTACCTGAGCCTCAGCACACACCTAATGCTCAGTAGATGCTTGCTCAGTAAATGGTAATGAATGGTTGTTATTAATGACGTTAAATAAAAACTGCTAGTAACTCTCTCCCTTTTTCCCTTTCACCCTGGAGCCTTATGTCTGTGTTGGCAAACAAGGGCCAAGGAAGTTGGAGATGTGGGGACTGATACCCATCCCTAGGAGTCTGAGAACCAGTCATATGATGCCCTGTCTTGCTTCTCCAACCTCAAACTATTTTTAGAAATCTGTACTTGGTTGGTGAAGGAGATTTAGAAGCTGGCTTCGAAACCAAGCTGGGCCTTGCGACCTGAGGGTGTAACCTGAACACTCTGTGCTGCAGGGGATGGAGAACTCATGCCTATGGCTAGAGTTGGCGTGCTGAGGCTAACAGCCAGGTCTCAGCCTCAATGGGAGCCCCATGTGGAGGTGGGCTCACAATTTTCATTCTTTCTGTGTGCAGTAGAGGCCTTGGGTTGGCCTCAGCCCCTGAAAGTGGGGGAGACCTGGCTTGGATCCTGGGTGCTCTTTGGGGTGAAACATAGAAATGGTCAGCTTAGCAGCAAGGATGACCATAATGGTGTCAATAACTTCATCCCCTATAAAGAGATTCCTGGCAGAATCCCGAATCATCCTCATCACTCTGGAGGCCCAGGGAGTCCAGAAAAAGTCAGGGCCGGGGTCAAGGAGCGAGGCTCACCATGGTCTCCCGGTACTCCTTGCTCTTCTCATTGCGCTTTGTGTCATAGATGGAGATTTTCAGCGTGTGTGCCTCCTCCTCTTCCTCTAGAAGCTTCAGGATCTCCAGCACCTGAATTGGAAAGTGGGGGAGGGTATGGTTAAGTCACACACCGCCCCTCACCCCTGCTACCTCCCACCTTCCCACTCTCTCATGGAACCCTACCTCCAGCTCCGATTCCCAGACCTGATGTCTGGACAACTTCTCCTCATTCTTCAGCTGTATCATGGTCTCATACTGGTAGAGAAGTTTCTTGGTGTGCTCCATGGGCTCCACCTGGAATAGCAACCACAGTGGCACAGAGAGGCAGCAACAGCTGGAGTCAGGAACAGACTCTGGAGCCAGATCTCTTGGGTTCAAATCTTCCCCTGCCATTTCATAGCTGTGTGACCTCAAGCAAGTTGCTTAACCTCTCTGAGCTCAGTTTCCTCATCTATGGAATAATAGGTAATAATAGAAGAGAAGCTAGAGAATCAGAAGAATGTGCCAGGAAAGCAAGAATTTGAGCTAGGAAAGCCTGCCCCATGGATTGGAGAGGATAGTCTCCTACAGTGTCGGTCTCAGGGTGCGGGGGCTGCTCTGCCCAGGGCTGGGAAGTAGACAGTGCAGAGTGGTCTTGCTGGCTGGGTAGTCTTTCTTGGTAGAAAGGGGAAGATTTTCAGAAGAGCTGCAAAAAGAAGGGTCCTAGAATGGGAGCTCTTGATTCTCCCAAGGGGCAGAGATGAACTTTGGCCTGGGAACCTAGAGTTTCCATCCCAGCTCTCCCAAGCTGCTGGGATGAGACACAGGCCCTATTTCCTTCTCCTCACCCACCAGCCCGCCCCTGCCTGCCACGACCCCCAGGCCCACCTCAAAGCTAATACACATTTCGGGAGTCATGATGATCTTGTTGCCCTTGCTGTCCACCTCCATGCGGCGCAGGAACTCGCGCTTGGAGGCCGTGATGTGATCTTCGCGGCAGTGGTAGCGCAGCTGGATCCGCTCCTCCAAAATCAGAAACACTCTCTCCTCCACGTCCTCATCCGCAGGCTTTGCGGGGTTGCGGAAGAACCGCTCTGTGATTTTCTGGGAGGCCAGAACATGCATAGGATGGACGGTGGGAAAGGAGATTTCTGTGTCCACGAGAGCAGAAGTAAAGGACACTCAAGGACACTGGAGTCTGGGGTCATTTAGGGGTTCGTGTAGAGCAGCTCCTTCTAACCAGGCAATGGTTCTGTGGCCCTGTGAGTTTCAGTGCCAAGCTACTCCAGCCATGTGTGGTGCTGGATTTTTTTCTCTAGCTCCCTCCACAAGCTTCTGCTTACTCACCCCCAGAGATGGGGAGCTCACTACATCGCCAGGTAGCCTTCTCTATCACTAGACCTCCCTTACTACTAGAAAGAGGTTTTTTGTTTGTTTTCCGGTATGCAGCCATTAAACTCAGTTGCCAAATAATTTGTAATGATATGAAGAAAAAAATGCACAATTTAATGTTGAGTGGGTGGTACAGGGATTCTACCTTCACACACATACACATCTCAAAACCAAACCTATATTATATAGTAATATTTGAGAGATGCAATTCTGAAATATTTTTTACTTTTTTCTCTTTACATTTTATATTTTTTCATATATTCTACACTTGATCTTAGCCAAAAAGCTGAGAAGCGACATATATTTTTTCATATATTCTAAATGTTTAGTCTAAGTGTACACTTTTTATAACAGTAAGGAAATAATACCTCCTGGCCTAGTGGCTGAGGGCACAAATGGGAAAGGGCTCTGGGAAAGATGCTGCTCCAGTCAGGGCTGTCCCCATCCTGGGGCCACCCTGGCCGGTCACCGCAGCAGGCACCCTGCCCCCAGACCCAGTAAGCCCTTACCACCATGGGCCGGGGGTTTGACTCTGCACTGTTCACAGTGAACTTCTTGACCCTGGGCCCAAAAATGACATGGCGGTGGGAGAGGAAGTCGGGCCGGCCTTGATAGTATTCCGTCATCGTCGTGGTCGTCTCCTCCCGCTTTATGAGGCCGTCCCCCCGAGCCGTTCCGTAGAACTCCATGCTGCGCTCCCTCTCCGGTTGCATGGACATGTATGAGTGCACTGCAGTGGGAGGCAGGGCCGGGAGGCGGCTGGGTCAGTACCAGGTGCCCTGGCCACTGGCTGGACAACCCAACGGTGACCCCGGACTCCAGGAAGAAGGCACAGCTCATGGATGAGCCTTAGGTCTGCAACCCATCCCCCACTGCTGGGTATTTAGGCTGTTTCCAGTCTTTTTCTTATTATAAATAACACCATGATGAACATCTGCATCATGCATTTAAAAAAAATTCTTGCCCATTATCTGCTCAGGACAAATTCTCAGCCATTGAACTGCTGGTCACAAAGCATAAATATTTTAAGGCTGGTATTGCTTATTTTGCCCAAATGCCCTCCAGAAACGTCGTGCCAACTTGCTGCCCTGCCAGTAGTGACAGAGGCGACTGTCTGCTGTTTTGCACACTTGCTCACCTCCTGTAGGACCACTTTTTTCATCTTTGATGACATGAGGGTTGTAAGATGGCCCCTAGTGAACTAGTTTTATTTATTTATTTCAATCATCAAGTGAGGCTGCCCATTTTTTAGTACACTATGTTTCCTTTTGTGACTTCTTGTTGATTCTCTCCTAAGGCGTGTCCTTCCTTCCCTTCCCAGGGCTCATGATCATGTCCACAACTTCCACACCCTCTGCCCTCTACATCACCCTTGTTGGGGCATTTGTTGGTTTCATTGCTCAGCATCCTGACCCCCTCTATAAATGTGGTCTCCTACGGTGGGCCTGATCCCAACCACGGAATCGGCATGTGGGCCTGGCTCCCACTTTCCTGGAAAAACATTTGTCATGTCTCCTTGGATTTCCTGCGCTTCCCCTGACCTCTCACATCTGGTTTGCTTGGGGAGGCGGGGTGGTTTCTGTTGCTTGCCACCCAAAGAACCCTGTGATGCACAGACACTGCTTTTCCCACCACACACCAGTGGCACAGAGGCTGCCCTAAGGAGTAGACGAGGCCCCACCAGGGCTCCTGGCTGGCCCGGCAAGGGGGTCCACTCACCACGCAGAGCCTGGGGGTGACCCGGCTTGAAGTAGTCAGTGTTCAGGCCTGTGACCTTGTTTATCTGCTTCAGCTCTAGCATGTCCTCCCGGTTCTTGTACCACTCCTTTATCTCCAAAATCTTGGTACCTGTGGGGCCAATTGGTGCTGGCTGCAGCCAGGCCAGCTGCCCCAGCCTCTGTCCCACCATTCCCAACACACAGATGCCAGCAGGGCCCACACTCACACCAAGAGAGTCAGTGACCTGTCTAATGTCACACAATATGTCGGGGGACCTGTTCCCCATGCCCAGCTGCCCCCCTTACACTCCAAGTCCTCGTAGGTGCTGAGGCGGCACATGAGGCCGTTGCTGTTGAGGTACGGAGCCCACTTCTCCAGCTTGGCCCTCTTGTACTGTATCACCTTCTTCCCATTTGGGCAGCGGGTCTCAAACGCTGTAGACAGAGTGGGCTGGGGTAAGGGACCTCCCCAGATCAGGGGAAGGGAGGACCAACCCCACTCAGCTACTTATTCAGCCATTGTCCACTGACCCAGGTGCTAAGCTCCTCCAGGCCCCAAGCCCGCTCCAGGGGACCAAGGAGAATGGACGCAAGGGGTGGCTCTTGCCCCGGAGGAGTTCTCAGATCTGAGCCAACCAGAGGACCCATGCCCTGCCACACCACACACTGCCAGGCCTTTGCCTCTGCAGGTCTCTCTGCCAGGAACACCATCCCCTCCTGCCCTAACCTGACTTCTTGTGATGTTTTACAGCTTAGCTCAGATGACCCCTCCTCCTGGAAGCCCTTTCTCCCCCCACCCGCAGGCCCCAACCCTGAGCCCCCCAGCCGGGGGCTCCTCCCCTGGGTTCTCATGCACCTTCTCTGGCCCTTCCCACCCTGTTTGAATAGCCAATGGCCTATGCCGACCTTGTGGTCTAGGGACTCCCAGAAGGGAGACTCAGCAGCCAGTAGATGCTGACGTGAGGCACAAGTGTCCCTGTCCTTTTGCTTTCTCTGCCTGCCCCCCCCTCCCCGGTCCTGACACCTTCCGTCCCCTGTGCCATCTGGGCACTGTGCAAAGCCTCTTCCTGGTAGGTGGGGTGAGGGAGGGGAACGACTGTGTCCTGGTGCTCCGTCCTCCACCTCCCACATGCCATCACCCAGCAGAGTTAACTGAGCCCCCTCCTGTACGCCAGGCCCTCGATGGCAGCGCTGAGCATGTGTGGCAGGAAGGAAGGATGAGGAGGGGGCAGCCGAAAGCAGGAGGGGTAGGAATGAGGGGATGAGGGGTCAGGGCAGCCTCTGCTGGCATCCCCGTCTCACTGTTGCCACAGACCATCCCAGGAACCCAGGTCCTAGGGAGGGGAGTAAACACACACACACACCCTCTGGGGAGATCTCGATCTGCTCCACCCACGAGTGCGGCATGTCAAAGCTTTTATCCTCTTCTTCTTTGCCCTGTTGGAAGAGGCGGGGGCAGGGTGGGCTGGTCTGGTCAGACTGTACAGGCAAAGCCACCCCCCCACCTCCCGACCAAGGCCAAGCCAGGGTGCCTTGTCAGCTCCCTAGGGAGCCAGAAGTCAGGGCAGTTCTGACCTGGCCTGGTGTGACCCCGGAGAGGGAGGAAGAGGAGGAGTCTCCTCCCAGTGGGCTGGGACCTCCCCTGCACCCTCCTGGCTAGGACAGCAGCACCCTTGCCTGCACGCCCACCTGCCTTCGGTTGTCGGAGGCACCAGGCACAGCCACGGGCCCTTCGTTAAGAAAGGGGCTTCCAGCCCTGGCGGGTTTGGCTCAGCGGTTAGAGCTTCGGCCTGCGGTCCGGAGAGACCCGGGTTCGGTTCCCGCTAAGGGCATGTACCTCGGTTGCGGTTTGTCCCCGGCCCTGGCTGGTCGTGCGGGTGGCAGCCACTTGATATGTCCCTTTCACATCGATGTTTCTCTTTCTCTTTCTCTCCCTCCCCCTCTATCTGAACAAAATATGGAAAAGTGTCCTCAGGTGAGGATAAAAAAAAGAAAAAAAGAAAGAAAGTGGCTTCCAGAGTCAAGTGGCCCCAAGCGCCACTCTCCATCTAACACCGTTCAAGGGGTCCTGGGAAAGTCCCTTAACTGCTCTGAGCCTCAGTTTCCCAACTGAGCCCTCGGTGGGGAGGTTAACTGATAGAAGGTATGTAAAAGGCTGGGAACACTGCCTGGCTGTCATTATTGGTTTGTTTTATCTCTCTGAGTCTTAGTTTCCCAACTGTAAAATCAGGCCTGGCCTAGACAAATGGTCCTCAAACTAGGTGACCACAGAAACTTGAAAAGGATTTCTCAATTTAAAACTTTTTTTTCATCCTCACCGAGGACATTTTTCCATTTTTTGTTCAGAGTGGAAAGGGGAGAGAGAGAGAGAGAGAAACATCGATGTGAAAGGGACACATCGAGCGGCTGCCTCCCACAGGGCCCAAGCAGGGCCGGGGACAAACTGCAACCGAGGTACATGCCCTTAGCGGAAACCAAACCGGAGTCTCTCTGGACCACAGGCTGACACTCTAACCGCTGAGTCAAACTGGCCAGGGCTCAATTTAAAACCTTTTGCCCACAAACATTACTCAGACTCTGCCACTGACTGGCTCATCTACTCAGCCCACCCTTTGAGGCCAGCAGGGGGCGCCTGTGCACCCAGATTTGCTGTCTAGTCTCCAGAGCTGAGGACACTGAATATGCTCAATACAATTTTCAGGCATGTCTACAGTGCTGCGCCTGGCACATCACACCAGTGGTCCCATTTTGTCCTCAAGCAGTCCCAGCAGGTAGAAGAGAGTCGCCCATTGAGAACCCAGATGACAGAACCAGACTCAAATCCCAGGTTCAAACCCAGCTCTGTCACCTACTGGCTATGTAACTTTGGGTAAATTACTTCAGTCCCCTGTGTGTAAGTCTTCCCATCTGTAAAGTGGATGATAATAATCATAGATGATAATACTAGTACCCGCGTCGCCCAATGGTTGTGAAGATTTAGACAAATTATTTCAGGTTAAGCACCAATGGGCACTTAGTAAGGGCCATATGAGAGTTACCTATTGTTATGGGCTGAATTGTGTCCCCCAGAATTCATATTTTCTAACCCCTAGTACCTCAGAACGAGACTATCTTTGGAGATAGAATCTTTAAAGGGGTAATTAAGTTAAAAGGAGGTCATTAGGGTGAGCCATAATCCAGTAGGACTAGTGCCTTCTAAGAGGAAATTAGGACACAGACGAAGGGAAGCCCAGGTGAGGACATGGGGAAGACAGCCCTCTACAAGCCAAGGACAGCGGTCTCAGAAGACACCTTGGTCTTGGACTTCCAGCTTCTAGAACTGTGAGAAAGTAAAGGTCTGATGCTTAAGCCCCCCAGCCTGTGGTACTTTGTTATGGCAACTCTAGCAAATGAATACACCTATTATTAGTTCTATGACCAAACTTGACCCCCTTCCTCCACTTGGCATACGGTTGATGAAACTGAAGCTTTTGGTGACCAGGAAGCTGGCCCAAGGTGTCAGAGCCGATCCCTAAGGCCTCTGGGCCCTGACCTGCTCACACAGGCTTCCTGCCGACCTGCCTGAAGACCAGGAAATCAGAGAAGGGATGCTGGCGACTTGGGGAATGTCCCAGGCCAATGGCCCTCAGGAAAGCTAATAGGAGGGACAAGAAAGGCCTAGAAGTAGCCCTGCTAGTTTTGCTCAGTGAGTAGAGGGTAGGCCCACAAACCAAAGGGTCATGAGTTCAATTCCTGGTCAAGGGCACGTACCTGGGTTGCAGGTTTGATCCCCGGCAATGAATCTATGTCTCTCTCTCTCACATCAATGTTTCTCTCTCTCTCTCTTTCTCTCTCTCTCTCCCTCCCTTCCTCCCACTCTTTCTAAAAATCAATGGAAAAAATATCCTCTGGTGAAGATTAACAAAAAAAGAAAGAAAGAAAGGAAGGAAGGAAGGAAGGAAGGAAGGAAGGAAGGAAGGAAGGAAGAAAGAAAGAAAGAAAGAAAGAAAGAAAGAAAGAAAGAAAGAAAGAAAGAAAGAAAGAAAGAAAGAAAGAAAGAAAGGCTTTAAAGTGCAGGAAGGGCCAGAAGTGAGGAAGGACCAGCCTGGGGCTCCCTCGGCCTGCTCCGAGGGGCACTCTCTGAATAGGACAGACCATGTGGAGGGCAGATCTGAATGCAAGTCCCAGCCCTCCCCTGCTTCATGGGGGGGGGGGGGGAAGTGTCCTGGGCAGGTCATTGACTCTGTCTGAACCTCAGTTTGCCCATCTATAAAAATGAGCCATAGTCCAGGCCCTTCTGGTTAGAGGAATCTATAATTGGTCTAGCTGGACTGTCCTCTCCCACACACATGCATGCCGGCTAGACATTTGTTAAGCCCGCCTGAAGCAAGACAGGATGTGAAGCCCTCCCCCCCACCCCCCGCCCCACAGGCGGATGAGACTCACCAGATTGTCCACATCATCGTCATCGTTCAGGACATCATCGTCATCATTCAAGCCATCCTCGTCTTCCTCAGTCATGGACAGGTGAGGCTTATCGGTCCCCAAAAGCATGTACTCCCACCTCACAGGGTCTCCTAGGTCAAAGACCAAGTCCTAATGGGGGAGGGGATCAGCTGAGTGCACCCACAGCCATCACTCCCCCTCCTGTCCATAGGGTGGTGGGAAACAGCTGTTCTCAGAGTGGAGAAGGGACCTGGGGCCCGGTCAGGGGTGGAATGCCAGCTTGGCAGCCCCGTGAGTCCACGCCCACCTCCTCATTTCAACAAGGAAACCAAGGCTCCAAGCGGGGCTGGAACACCCTTTCTGTTGCTCAGTCTCCCCGTGAAGAAATCTCATTGTTGGTCTCTGTGAAAGACTTAGAAACGCCAGCCTGGGCTAGTCTGGCTGTGGAGTCATTCTGCATTGTCGGGGGGCGTCCCCAGCAGCATGCAGAGCGAACCCAAGCAGTGCGAGTTTATGGGAGGGGTGATGGAAGGCTTGGAAAGGGGCCTCCTCCCGGTGTCTACTCACACGGGGGAGGGAAGTAGCCAGGCACATGGGACATCGTACAGAGGAGGCAGGTGGAGTTTCTCTTCCATGGCATGCGTCCCCCACCTCTTTTCATCCCAGCCCAGCTGAACCGAGGCTCCCCACCGTATCCCAGCCTCCTTGTCCTAGGAGCAGTCATGCCCCAGGAGGAGGGAAAAGGCTTAAGAGCAGCTGCCCATGAGGGCTTCAGTATGAAGCCAGCCTAATCCTCACCCTCACTGTTGTGTCTGAGCCCTGGAGGGCTCCTGAGTATTTCTCTACTCCAGCTGGGGGGCGGGTGGAGAGAGGACATGGAGGAGAGGGAGAGAGACT
Organism: Molossus molossus; assembly: GCF_014108415.1. Taxonomy (NCBI): domain Eukaryota; kingdom Metazoa; phylum Chordata; class Mammalia; order Chiroptera; family Molossidae; genus Molossus; species Molossus molossus. The sequence continues at coordinate 42,215,590 of NW_023425357.1, forward strand.
GCTCATGGATGCAACGGTGATTGCGTCTGGTCAAGGCTTCGTGGAGAAGCACCAAATTGTACCGATGTTGGTATTTCTCTCAATCACGTCCTCCATTCTGTCACTTTGGTGGGTAGTAAGCAGTAGTTAGGCATTTTGCTACTCAAATGTCTATTTTTATAGGAAAAGCATGACAAAGGACAGCTCCTGTGAGCCTGGGGTGTCTTGCTGTCCTGTGTCGCCTCACTGCTGCCCCCAATGCCACTTCAGCTTTCTTTGAAGGAACAAAGCAGCTGAGTCCCTGCTCATTTGGCAGGAAAGGGGACAGCCAGAGTCATGATCTCTTTCTCATGCCCTCACTTGGTGATGCAGTGCTGCCCCTCTGGCCTCATTTTCCCACCAGGCCACCCTTCCATGTCTATTATCCCTGCCATACATTTCATTCGCCTGGCATTAGTCCGAGAGGTGCTTTGAGAAGAGGATGAAGACAGGAAAGGGGCAAAGAAGGACTGTCACAGCCACCAAGGGCCATCATCCTGCTGAGGGCACTGATCACTATGGTGGCTGGGAGCCTGGGCTCTGCGAGAGGGCAGGCTGGGCTCTGCCCCATCTGTGTGCTATGGAAATGTTTTCCCATAAAATAAGAGTAATAGTAGCTAACATTATTGACTGTCCAGGGACTGACTATTCTAAGCACCTACTGGGTGGTATTTCCCACAACCCTGTGAGTTCGGTGAGGGCTGAGCAACCCTGGGCTCAGAGGCTAAGGGAGGGGTGTTCCTCCTGCACTAAAGACAGACGTTTCTCCACCTCAGGACATCTGACTTGCAGGCAAAGTGACTGCCCTGGACCGTACCTCATCAACTCTGCCCGCCCCCCACGGGGGCAACAGCAGTCCCGCGGACAGGGTCCCTTTGGAGTAGGGGGCAAAGGGCCCAGAATCTGCCTTTGGGAAACTGGCCTGGTTGGAAATATGGGAAGTTGGAAAAAACCAAGGCCCACAGGACTTGAGCCTAGAGCCTGTCTCTCTTTTTATTTGTGTCCAGCTCAATGAATTTCTATAACTTGGACACACCTTGGTTTCCTGCACCCAGATCCAGAAATAGAACATTGCTTCCACCCCCGAAAGTCACCTTGTGTCCAGTTATGACCTTCCCCCCAAATGTGTGCATATATATATATATAAAATATATATATATTTCGTACATGCCCCTAGCGGGAACCGAACCTGGGACTCTCTGGTCTGCAGGCCAACACTCCAACCGCTGAGCCAAACCAGCCCGGGCTGTGCATATATATACACATTATTTTTTATCCTCACCCGAGGACATTTTTCCATTTTTTGTTCAGATAGAGTGGGAGGGAGAGAGAGGAAGAGACAAAGAGAGAGAGAAACATCGATGTGAAAGGGACACATCGAGTGGCTGCCACCCACATGACCCAACCAGGGCCGGGTACAAACTGCAACTGAGGTACGTGCCCTTAGTGGGAACCAAACCTGGGACTCTCTGGTCCGCAGGCCAACGCTCTAACCGCTGAGCCAAACTGGCCAGGGCTGTGCATATATTTTTAATGTATGTAAGTGACTCTGAGTTTTTATATGTGTACATTTATGGAAATGCATTGAGCTGTACATTTAGGATGCGTGCACTTTTCTGCCACATATGTTGCATTTCAACACGTTTTTAAGTCATTCATACAAACTAACAATCCACATTTAATAGGGTACACAAATCAAAAGAGAGACAATAATCCCATCAGAATGGAGCTGGCTGTGGAGACTCAGCTATGGAGGAAGTCTGAGGCCCTCACGGCCCGGTGGCCAGCTCTCCCCACAGGTCATTTGCCCCCACCCCCACTATAACTGCCACACCAACAGAGGCCCCTGCCTGGCACCTTGCAGCAGTTCCAACAGTCCTGCATGTTGACCCAGTAGTTCTTGTGGTTCCAGAGACTCTCGATGCCCAGGAAGTGGTTGTCCTGGGTGCTATAGCTACGAGCCGTGAACGGGTCAATGAAAAAGCTCTCAGGAACCTCGCGCTTTCCCGACAACACCAGCACCCAAGAGTGCACCCGCAGGCCGTGCAGGGGGTCGATGTTCGCATTCTCCGCCTCCTGCACAGGAAAGGTGGGTGACCATGGGCCACGTGGGTGGGAAGGGGGGAGTCATCTCCCCAGGGTTGGGGAGCAGGAGAGCTGAATTCTGATCCGGACTCTACCATTGGCTGGCTGCATGACCTTAACATCACCCCACCTCTGAGCCCATTTTCTTATCAATAAAATGGCAGGAACTGATTTAATCTGGGGTTTTTAACTGGGCCCTTTGGAGCTCTAGGGAAGCTGGGATTTACTGGCTTTCTCTGCTGTGATTCTTCTGGGTGAGATTTCATCCAAAGAAAAGTAGTGGGACACCATATGGTTTCCTAGTCTCCTTCCTCTGGGAGAAGGGTGACTGTGTCATGCTCAGTATTGTAGCCATAGTGCCTGAACCAAAAGAGATGCTCAGTAAATACCATAGAAAGGAAAGGAAAGAAAGGAGGGAGGAAAAGAGGGTGGAAGGGAGGATGGGAATGTGGATGGGGAAGAGAGATGGATGGACAGATGGAGAGATGGAGAGCTGGGAGGATGGATGATGGATGGAGAGGTGGGAGGATGGATGGATGGATGGATGGATGGATGGATGGATGGATAGGTGGGAGGATGGATGGATGGATGGATGGATGGATGGATGGATGGAGAGGTGGGAGGATGGATGGATGGATGGATGGATGGATGGAGAGGTGGGAGGATGGATGGATGGATGGATGGATGGATGGATGGATGGATAGGTGGGAGGATGGATGGATGGATGGATGGATGATGGATGGATGGATGGAGAGGTGGGAGGATGGATGGATGGATGGATGGATGGATGGATGGATGGATGGATGGATAGATGGATAGGTGGGAGGATGGATGGATGGATGGATGGATGGATGGATGGATGGATGGATGGATAGATGGATAGGTGGGAGGATGGATGGATGGATGGATGGATGGAGAGCTGGGAGGATGGATGGATGGAGAGGTGGGAGGATGGTTGGGAGGACGAATGGGAGAGAGTATGTAGGTAGGTCTTTAGTAAAAGAGTCTTGAATGAGGAGGACACCAGAAGTGCCCAGCACGAAACAAGCTACCTGAGGCAGCAGAGCTCCGACCTGAGAAGTCAGTCACCAGAAGCTGGCTGACCACCAGTGGAAGGGTCCCTCATGGCCAGGCAGAGGCGGGATGGTTGACAGGTAGAAGAGGGGATTTGGAACTAGGGGTCCATAAACACATTTTCTTATGACCTGTGTCTCTTTCCCATTCCTAGAGACCTTTCCTCGAGAGCTGAGCTCAGGAGTTGAGGGCTGAGGGCGGTGGACCCACCTGGAGGCGCTCCACTTCCTCCCTCAGCTGCTTCTCCTCCTCAGCTTTGATCTCTTTCTGCTTCTTCATCTCCTGCTCCTGCTCAAACCTGCTGGTCAGGTCCCTGGGGGGTTTGACGGCATACTTCTTAGGTGGTGCCACTTCCTTCTCCTGGACTGTCTGTCACCCAACAAGAGAAGAAGATCAGCAGCGATGAATTGCCACCCCTCAGACCAGGAGATCACAGCTGCTCTGTGACCTTGGGCAAGTCCTTCTACTTCCCACACTTCAGGCTCATCTGTAAATTGGAATGAGAATAATAAGAACCTTCGTCCAGGCTTGTTCTGAGAAGCAAAGACAGGACAATGCCCATAGGAGGTGCCTATCAGGGCTGGTGCTCATATGTGGTTTTCTCTTCTTCTCTCCCCACTGCCCACAGGAGGTGTGATCTGGATCTGACCTGGGGAGTGGGGCAAATTGTCGGCAGTCAGATTGTCCAGATTTTGCCATTGGAGGCTTTCATGTTGATGTAAAGTAGGAGTTTGCTGGGAAAGGAAGGAGAAGAAAGCGTGTGTGTGTGTGAGAGAGAGAGAGAGAGAGAGAGAGAGAGAGAGAGAGAGACTCCACAGAAGCTGCAGAGTGGCTTGTGGCAGTTAGGAGGGGAAATAGCGAGTCTCCTTGGTTTAGAGTCAGACAGTCTGGGCCTCAGTCCCTAAGTCTCCATTCACCAGCAACGATTCTGGCAACATGTCAGATCGAGTGTGTGGGGGCTGGATTTTTGTTCCTGAGTGCCCTCGTGAGGGACAGCCAAGTCAGTGGACAGGAAAGTGGCTTATACACTGGAAAGTTCTCTGCCTTTGTTAGCATTGGTATCATTTTAATAATTAAAATTTTGGCTGAGGCCCATGTGAGAGCTCACAGGCCTTGGATGATACTCCATCTTCCTTGAGGAGGTGGGCCTGAGAGAGTGAGGCTCCCACCTGGTGCCTCCCTCCACCAGAGCACCCCGGGACCCCCAGGTGCTCACCAGGTGCACACGTCATGCTGGATCCCATCCCTGAGCTGCAGACACCCACAGGGTTTGACCCTGATCACAGTTTTGAAATCGACCCAGTTCATGAAGAGCATTTTCTGCCTGTAGTGTGGCTACTTTCCAAAGGCAAAGAGATACTTTAATGGCTCCTAAAATGGAATTCACCTAAGAGTGGTTCTTGTGTTCACAGCAGCCTGTGGTCATTCTGGCCTCTCAGTCAACAGATATAAAAACAACTGCCACCTGCTGAAGGGTGGGTTGGTTTTTTTTTTGTTTTTTTTTCTGTTGCAAAGGGGCCCTTTAATGGCTAGATGGACTTTTATCAAATGTGCAGGGTACATTTGGAAGAGTTTGACTTAAGGTATAAGCCATGTGGCATTCACAACATTTACCTCGTGGGGAACATAGAAGCTGCCACTGAGTCCCGACGAGGGGAAGGGACAGCCAGCGGGGACCTGGGCTCTGTGTTGAGAAGCTGAGGTCAGAGGAGTCGCCGGGGCTCTGAAGTGCGAACTGTGGTGATGGAGCTGGTTGCTGCGGGCGGGGCAGGGAGGGGCAGGGCAGCCTACCTTCTTGGGCTTCACGGTGAGCGGGCACAGCTCCCGCGTCAGGTCCATGAGGCACAGGTCCTGCGAGCCGTAGCCGTTGATGCAGTAGGCGTCGTAGCCAGCGCCGATGAGCATGGAGCAGAGCAGCGTGCTGAAGTCGAAGCAGTTGCCCCTCTGGTACTTGAGCACCGTGGTCGGGGAGTACAGGTGCGAGGGCTGGCCATGGCAGGGGGTCAGCGCCGCCGCCCACTGCCCCGCCCGTCCTCCCCACGCGGCAGGGCTGGGCGCTAGTGCCCATGCAGGCTGGACCCCAACAGGGCTCCTCACCTTTTTTTTGGTTTGGGGAGCCTGCTAAAAATGGGGTGAAAACCACAGGCTTCATGTCCCGAGAGAGCCATCCACATTTGCCTACAGTTTTCAGGGGCTGTGGACTTCCTTATGGGGAGGACCCTGTGGACTGGAGAAGCCTGCGGTCTGATGCTCTCTAATGGGCAATTTTATGGTTTTATTCCAAAGTTCCCTTCACCTTCTTCCGCCATCCTTTCCTTCTCTCCTTCTTCAGTTCCCACTGTGGACCCATCTCTTCCTCCCTCCCACCCTCCTTTCTCAGCGAGGAGTCCACGATCTGGCCAGAAGCTCCGAGGTGAGGCCGCGGCCGTGAGTAGCAGGGACCTCCCTCCCTTCCCTCTCCCCACCTCCCGGAGTCATGAAAGGGAGACTCTGAAGGCGAAAGAGGCAAAGGAGGCAAAGCAGTGGGAGCCGGAGACCAGGCTGTGTGACCTCAGGTGAGTAGCTGGCCCTCTCAGCCTGTGCCCCAGCCTCCCCAAACAGACTCACGGGGTGAGCTTATTTCTCCAGTCTTGCCTGGCTTCCCGTCCTAGGCCCACGAGGATGCAGCCCAGCGTGGCACTTACCGGCTTGAGAGGTTCAGACAGGGCTTCCATGGCCAGAAAGTCTGCAACGAACTGGGCACAGCTGTCCCAGTTGTAGAGCTCAGGGTAGGGCATCAGTGTGGGCCGGATGGTTGTGCTCACAAACTTCTGCAAGGGGAGAGACCAAAGGCCCCGGCAGGGCATTCCACTTGGGTGGAGAGCATGGCGTTCCCAGGAAGCCAGACACCTCAGTTCGGGGGGGAGCGGGCGATCTCTCGGCCTCTCTGGGCTTCAGGCTCCTCCCCGGTGCCCAGGGAACTGGAGAAAGGGATTCCTCAAAGCCCTTCCAGCCCAGACCCAGAATAAGCCTGTGCCGTCCCCAGGTGCTGGTGATGAATCAGGGCCTCACTGTCACCATTGCCCTGCCTAGTGCCACCAGACCTGGCATCACCTCCCGGGTCCCCAGCGACCCTGTGGGGCAGGTGCCATTGACAGAGGGGGAAACTGAGGCTCCAAGAGGAAACTGGCTCCAGTTCACAGTCAGCAGCAGAGCTGGGTCTGTCTGGCTCTCGGCCACCGCCCAGTGTGAGGGACCTAGCGCTACGGGGCCCTTCAAGAGCTGCTCTGCCACCTGGGGCCCGCGGGCCAGCCTCCAGGGTCTCCCTGTGGATTTGAGGGAGGCCCCACCAGCACCGGATCTCACATAGCTCCGCCGAAGGGGTATGAGGGTCCCTGGGCCTCCAGTGCTGGCAGCTAACACACAGGTTAAAAATCACACTCAGACCAAAGAGAACAGTCTGCGAGCCTGCCAGCCTGCAGGCTGCCATTTTACAGCCTTTGGATTCCTCCTCCGCCATGCCATCTACAGTTGGGGAAGCTGAGGCCCAGAGAGACTCAGGGGCGTGCCCTGGGTCACAGGGCTGGAAGAAAGGGGTCCAGTGCTTGGGTCCTACAGCCTATCCTGCTCTTTTCGTCTTATTTCTCTGCCCTTTCCTTTCTATAAGCTCTTGTCCAGGACAGCGTGTGGGTGGGCCCCCCTCCTTCCGCCCTCTGTTATCGAGCCCGCCTGTCCCTGCCCCCATGACCTGGCCTTACAGGCACTTCACACTCGTTCAGTGGGTACAGGAAGAGGGGCACGCGGTCCGGGCACAGGTGGCTATACTGGCGGGAGAAGTTGTCTGCCACCTGCAGCAGGTGTTCCTCTTTGGGTGTGTTGCTTCTGTAGGACCAGGGCAGCTTGAAGATGTCAATAGTGTCCTTGGTAACGATCCTGTGCCCGTAGGAGGGATGGCATTAATTAGTCCACGAGTCCAGGCCTGGACACAGGGAACCCTGATCTACCTTAGCTGCCATGGGCTCTATCCCCTCCTTGTTTAATCCTCACAACTTCCTAGGAGGGAAGTAGCATTATTAGCATCTACCCTTTGAGCAGACAAAGGAGCTGAGGAACAGAGCGGTTGAACGACTGGCTCGGTTGCAGTCAGTGAGAGGCAGCGTGGGGACTTGGCCCAGGCAGTGTGAAAGCAGAGCCCTCGCTCTTAGCAGCCTCGCTCTATGCCCTGGGCTTGCCCTCCAGCCCCGGTGCCATTGTTTGCCTGGCTCCTTTGTGCCGAGCCCTGCTCTGACCCTCTCCAGGGCTCCTGGGCCTGAAGCCCTCACCCGACACTCACGCGGGCTTCTCTGGGACGGCAATCTCAATGTCTGACAGCTGCTTCTCCAGATCTCGGAGCATCTCCGGCGTCATGGTGGGCTCCTCCTTCCGCACCTCCGACGGCCTCGTCACCTTCTCGCCCTTCTCTGCCCGCTCAGCCTCTGCCTCCCGCTCGGCTGCCTCCTCCTCCTCCACTTTTTCCTTCAGGACCTCCATTCTGGCGTGTCTCTGGTTGTCGCGAGATGGATTCTCTGCAGGAGGGATAAATAAACTCAGAATGGCCAACTTCAGACCAGGAGGGGACCACCAAGACCACTGATGTCCCTGGGTGATGGTTTTCGGTGGTTTAGATCAGAGTAAGCGAGTCTCCTTTAAACTTCCTTTCCATCGAGGAGAAAGTCTCTTCTTGGTGCTAACATGCTGTAACACCTTCCTGGCACTCACAAATCTCCCTTAACACAAACACAGCAGGCCACAGGTTGGGAACCATTGTCGGGCCGGAGGGGACGGCCCAGACTTACTAACGTCGCTTGCCTTCTCACATCTTTATTCTGACCGCATCTTCCCTTACAGCCAGTGATGCTAATGCTGAAGGGATCACTGTAGGATTATAACATTTTCTATTTAAATATATTTATTAAGCCCAATAAGTGAATTGGCTTAAAGAAAATTATTCATAATAGTAAGGTGGTGGTATGGAATATAACAACAACAAAAAAGGTTACATCACCAAAACTGGAACTGAGGCACAGAGAAGGCAAAAGCAGGGCTTCGCCAAGGCACCTAGCAAGGGACAGGTGTGTGGGAGACGTGATACAGCTTGCACTCCTCTGGCCAAGCCCTGTGTCATCCCAGGACGAGGTCATTTGGGAGCCACACTGAGATGCCATATGTGCTCGTGTGCCCTAGGGAAGGCCTTACTGTGGTCACAGAGCCAAGTTTCACTGAGGTGGACTGCTAATTGCCTACCCAAAAATCCAGCCCCCACATCCATAAACAGAACCCCAATTTTATTGGGGGCAGCAATGTGCCTGGTTTGAAATATTCAGCTTCCCAGCCTCCCTTGCAGCTAAGTCAGCCCTGTGATTTGAATCCAGTTTTGGCCACGGAGATGTGAGTGGAAGTTGCTACATGTTAAAGGGATGAGCCCATCTGGCACAGACCCTTTGTCCTCTTCCTGCCGGGGATAGGGACATAAAGCAGGAGGTACAACCAATGCATGACCATGAGATAACCACTCATGGGGACCACAGCTGCCTGCTGAGGACGGCAGTGAAAAGACAGGTGGAGCCATAATCCCAGGAGGTGCCATGGAGGCCTTGCGTACCACCTTCAGACTTCCCATCATATGAGGAAACAGCCTCTGCTTGTTTAAGCAGGTTCCTGTTACATCATCTCAGCCGACCCACCAGCCTCCTGCCTCCCAGCTCATGTCTTTCCATTACCCCACCTCAAATATCTGTTGTTTTTAACAACAAACAGGGCAAAGGTCCAAAGAGGAGGAAAACCGATCCAATGCACAGGATGTGGTGGGGGAAGGTGATGAGGACTGCGGAGAAAAGAGCAGGGTCTCCCCATTTTTCAGATGAAAAGCTTGAGGCTTAGAGAGGTGAAGAGCACTGACTAAGGTCACAGACCTTGGTAGTAGCAGATCTGGGGTTTGAACCCATATATTTCTGAAACCCATGCACTTTGGGGCCTAACGAGATGGGAAAGTCCCTGAAGGATAGTGGGGGTGGGGCGTGGGCAGTAAAGAAAGAAGTAGGACACGGAGAGAGCCGAGATGTCAGTGGCCAGCGGGTCTTACCACTGGGGCAGGCACCGTGATGGGCCCTGAGCCCAAGAACAACATCATCAACGGCGGAGCTGGACCAGAAACATTATACTTCCTTCCCCACATCAGGCTGCCTTGTCAGCTGTAGCACTTTGGGGAGGGCAGTCTGGCCTCAAAGTTCCCTGGACCCTACTCTGTCCAGAGTCCCAGAGGCATTCCCCACTCCACAGATCATTTTGCACCCCCTCCCCAGAAGCAACCTCTTCCTCCCCAACACACACACACACACACACACACACACACACACACACAGAGCGAAAACTTCCCCAGAGAACTCAAAGCCCCCAGGCAAAAGAAGCCCCCTTACCACCAGTACCCTCACCCCCTCTCTTTCCCTGCCAGGCAGGGTCCAGCATCCCCAGTCCTCTACACCCCGCTCACCCTCTGAGGACAGCTTGTACTATCTGTTAGTCTGTCTCCATAGTAACAGCTTTCAGAAGCTGAGGGTCATCCTGGGAGAGGAGGCTTCTGGGAAATGTAGTTTTTTGTCACTACCCAGATCAGCCCTGAAAACCTGGGCTGCAGGTCCCTTGGCCAATGGTGGACTGGAGCCAGCTTCTGCCAGCTTAGAAGAGCTGATTGTTAAGATTTCAGGAATGCTGGTGAGCCAGTTGACAGGCACAGCCATTGGTGATAATTAAATTATAAAAACATATAAGTAAATAGATTATATTAAAAATAAAGGTAATAAAATCCCAAATGCATTTTTCTTCCTAATTGTTTTACTACAGTATACTATTATCGTGAGGTTATTTATGCCTATTCTATCTGTATACTAAAAATATTATACAGTCCTGGCCGGTTTGGCTCAGCGGGTGGAGTGTCCGCCTGCGGTCCGGAGAGACCCGGGTTCGGTTCCCGCTAAGGGCATGTACCTCGGTTGCAGTTTGTCCCCGGCCCTGGTTGGTCGTGCGGGTGGCAGCCACTCGATGTGTCCCTTTCACATCGATGTTTCCCTCTCTCTCTCTTTCTCTCTCTCCCTCCCACTCTATCTGTACAAAAAATGGAAGAATGTCCTCGGGTGAGGATGAAAAAAAAAAATATATATATATATATATAATACAGTGGTGAGCTACTCTGCATCTTTCCCCAACTTCTGTTCAGTGATGTCACATTGGTAAAAACTGGCTTAAAATTGGCCATGGCATTATTTACACCATGGGAACAGGCAAATGCTGCAGAACAGATCTTTTCCTCACAGAGCTAGCTGTTAAAAATTTATCAGGACACCACTGCCCTTGCCCAATGCATGGTCAAAGTGGCCTCATCAGGACAGATGGAAATCAGTGTGGGTCCTGGAGTGGTTGCCTGTCATGGTGGACAGTGCCAGGCTGCCTGTGTCTTGGGTTCTAATCCAGGACGAGCCTCTGATTTAGGACAGAGAAAACTTACCATTAGGTTAGCAGCCCATGAAAATGTTTTATTTTAAATTCAGAAGAAATATAAATAGACTAACAATGAATCTATAATTATGAGTCCATGCTGGATTATACTCTTCTTTGTACCAGGGCAGTGATAAAATATAATATTTTCTATTTTGTTTCTGGAGGAAGGGACCTGAAAAAGTCACAATGCAGCCTTGTGGAGATTCAGGGGGTGAAATACTGGAGAAATACTGCAGGTGTCCTAACAAGGTTATATCGTTGCTGTTACTGGTTGAAAGGTAGGCATCATCTCAATTCTCAGTAATAAAGAATAATTCTTTTCTTCTGGTTGGAATAGTATGCTGTTGTGACAAATAACATGTGAAGGATAAATTAGACTGAGGGAAAGCTCATGAGACAGCGTGTGGACATCACTCCTGGTGTACACTCCGTGATTAGCTCTGTGGGGAATTCACCAGGGTGGAGGCAGGAAGGATGAGGAAACAGGAAGGCAGTGACATACTGGGCTGGTGGAATGGAACATAGGCTTCTTTCTCTTTCTCCCCCCATGTACCATCTCATTTCTTATGTATATTTAGTTTCTTTTATCCCTACGCCCACTCCCATTTCCTGCCCCATGTAAGCAACCTTTCTGATAGGTATTTTTCCCCCAAAATAGCATGCTATTATTTTTAATTTGTGTAAATGATGTGGTGTTCAGATCTCCTGTTTTGCTTGTTTGTAGTTTGTTTTCACTGTTTTTAAGCTCCATCCGTATTGCTGTGTGTCCTCAGCGTGGGTTCACACTAATAACCTCTCTGTGTTCCCAGGGATGCCATCAACTCCCTTCCATGATGAACAATGCCACACATGTCATCAGTTCTGTCCCTTTTAGACCTTAAGAGTGTTCCTTTGAGGTAAATAACCAGGAGCAGAATTGCTGAGTCAGCAGCAGAACCCTGTTTTTCTCCGGGCAGTAAAACCTACCCTCTCCCCACCTTCTGCAATGTTCAAGGAAGCCTAGAACGTTGATACCATCTGGCTTCCTAACGTTTGCCAGTTTCATGTATCCCTATTAAATGTGCCTTTCTCTGATCACTCATGCTTTTAAATGTGTCTTCATGTACTAATGTGTTAATTTTAGATGTTTCCTTCTCTTGAATTAGCTTTTAAAACCTCAGCCCATTTCTCTGTACTGGGAATGTGTCCTTGTTTTGATTGGCAGGACTTCCAGATGTTACTCTGGTTTTCGAGTTGCCAGCATCCTCCAGTATTCTGTCACATGTCTGCTAATATATCCCCGGGTGTCCTTCATTAAACAGAAATCTGAATTTTGATGTAATTAAATTTGCCTGGTTTGAGTCTGATTTTTTGTGCTTATGAATTTTTGCTTGAGAAGTTCTGCTTTGCTCTTATGTTGCAAAATGTTTTCCTATATGAACTTCATAGTTTTGGCATACCATTTAGATCTTTAATCTGCCTGGGGCCCATCTCTGTATGAGGGGTGAAGTAGGGATCCTGTTCTATTTTTCTCCATACAATGAGCCAATTTTCCAACACCATCATCAGACCATTCATCCTTCTTGGTGATGCCACTCTTATGTATCAAGTCTCCTAGGTGTACATGAGCCCTCTGTTCTGTTCCACTGGTCTTCATGCCTATCCTTGCACAGACCTCATGTTGGATTTATCATTATGACGTTGCAATAACTTCTTAAAGAATCTATAGTTCAAGTCTTCCTTCTATGCCCTCTTTCATTAAGGTTGACGTAGCTATTTGATGCCTATATGCCACCATATAAATTTTAGAATAATTTTTAGAAAGTCCTAAAATATCATTTGGCATCTTTATTGAAATTGCATTGTATTCATAGATGAATTTGTGAAGAATTTTTATCTTTTTATATTGTTAGCTGTCTGAGAGCACAGAGAAAATAAGTCTTATTTTCTGTATATTTATTATATTATAATTTAAAAATACCAGGGATGAAGAAATTGAAGTAGAACGGAGAGAATCAGGGAGCCATGGTGGTGATGAGGGGACTCTTCCTGCAGCACACCAGTGACCACTGCAGCCCAGGTCCTGCTAAGGTGATGGCCAAGGCAAAGCTCTGGCCCAGTCACATTGCTGCCCAGCCAGGTGGGCCAGGCACTGGGCAGCCCTCTCGGCCAGTATTTCATTTAATCCTTCATCAGCCCTGTGAGGCAGCTACTGCCATCCCTGCTTTACAGGTTCAGTAGGTGAGGAACTGATCCAAGGCACGTTGTAGGGGCAGAATTTGGACCAGGCAGGTTGACCCCAGAGTTCTTGTTCTTTTATTATTATTATTATTATTATTATCATTGTTGTTGTTGTTGTTATTTTAAATATATTTCTTTAGCCCGGCCAGTGTGGCTCAGCAGTTGAGCATCAACCCATGCATCAAGAGGTTGCCGGTTCAATTCCTGGTCAGGGCACATGCCCAGGTTGTGGGCCCGATCCCCAGGGGGGGCATGCAGGAAGAGGCTAATCGATGATGTCTCTTATTGATGTTTCTATCTCTCTCTCTCCCCCTTCCTTTCTCTCTAAAATCAATAAAGAAAATAAATAAACTTTTTTTAAATTTATTTTTTAAGAGAGAGGATGAAACATCGATGTGAGAGAGAAACATCGACTGGCTGCCTCCTGCATGCCCCACATTGGGTTTCAAGTTCGCAACCCGGGCATGTGCCCTGACCAGAAATCAAACCAGGACCTCCCAGTCCATGGGGTGATGCTCAGTCCACTGAGCCACACAGTCTGGGCCAGAGTTTGTGTTCTTAACCATGGTGTTGCCACTTCCTAGGTTGCTATTGTGATAGTTCGGTGACAGGGGAACCCTGTTCATTCACACTGCGCCTTGGGGTACATGTTTGCCATGGTTTCACCTGGTCTTAACACATGTTCAGCTTTGGCAGTAACCCCCAGCACTGAGGGACCCCAGCCCCTCTGCCCCTACCTAGCACCTGGCCCTGGGGTGAAGACCAGCAGAAAAAGAGCACCTCCCACGTGCCCTCTCCATCTGCACCAGGAAATTCAGCTCATTTGAAGTTTGTGATTCCCGTTGCGCGTGTCTGGGAAAACCACAGCCCAGGGTTTAGGGGGCCAGGGATGAGGTGATAATTCCTGAACCCGAGGAATGCTCTGGGATGACATGTCAGCAGCCCAGGAAGGCCCAAGCCCTAGTGCCAGCCCGGGTCACAGAGTGACCTGTGTAGGTGGCAGGGCCTCTCGGGGCCTCCGTGCCTGGCCCCACACTGGGCTAGTGTGCTTGGCAGACTGTGGAAGGAATCTGGAGAGAGCCTAACGTCGCACCCCTCCAAGTTCACATCCAGGCTGCACAGGGTCATGCTTACCACAAGGGCTCCACCTGGATTTTCCTTAAGCCAAGGAAGGGGACCTCGGGGAGCCAACTAACTCCTGCCGAGTTGTGCCGGGCACTCGACTTCTATCACCTCACTTAATGCTTTCAGGAAGAGGCGAGGACTTATCTCAACTTTACAGACGGGGGAAACTGAGGCTCAGAGAGATGTGGTGACATGGGCAGGGTCACATAGCCCCTTAGTGGCAGAGCCAGGATTTGAACCCAGGCCTGTCAGACACTGGTGTCTGAAAGGTTAAAGTCGGTGGTCTGAGGTGTGCGGGCAGGCTAAATAGCAGTCTCAGACAGTGAATGAAGAAAAATTGGGTTTATTTAAAGAAAACGGGATGGGGGTGGGGGAACATCCAGAGGGAAGGGCTACGCGTCCGAGCCACGGAGTGCTGGGTGGATGATGCAGCCCCCAGGAGCGGGAGTTTCGTCCTTATGTGCATCCACTGGTGGGAAGGTTTTGTCAGTCAGTGGGTCTTGGGGTCTTGGTTGGTGGGTTGGGCAGGGGTTGGGTCTGCAGGGATGCGGATGTGCGATCGGGTGCTGCTGTGGTTCCTGGTGTCCGCAGATTTCTTGTCCGGCCAGTCCTGCGGCGGTTCGGTCTGGTCTTCGCTGCCCTGTGGTGGGGAGGCTTGCACAAGGGCCGCCGTCAGGAACCATGCTGCCTCGGGAAGTCCTAACAGTGTTTGTGTCTGCGCTTCCTGAGCACAAGCTCATAACCCTGAGACTTTGGGGTAAGGAAGCTGAGACCTTTGGTGTGAGAAACAGGTCTGTGAAGATAAATCTCCAAATCTACCGAGTGTGTGCACAAAAACTAACGGTGTGGCTCAGCTGACGTAATACCCACACCCTAGCAGTTCCCTTCCAGGAACACAGCGACTTGCCTAAAACCAGGGCCCCCTTCCTGTCTTTCGTCTGGTCGAGTCCATGTCAGGACTTGGCACCTGGGGGGGGGCAGGCTGGCAGCCCAGGGGCTGTGGGGAGGGTCTAATCGTAATAACTCCTCAACTGTAGAATGTGCTTGACGGTCTCCAGAGCCCACTGGACAGGGTGGGGAGTGGGTAGGGGGTGAGATTCCCGGGGGCTGGTAAGTAAAGGCCATAGCGGGAAGGTGCATGGGGGGGGGGCTCTGGGAGGGGAGGGGTCCCACAGCTCTGCCCTCCTGGTGGGGCAGGCTGGCGTGGTGGAGGCTGCTGTCTTTCTGCATCTGTCCCTCTTTCTCTCTGTCTTCTTTCTTTACATCAGCTTATCTGTTAATTCTCTCTCTCTATTTATATCTCTGTCTCTGTGTCTCTTCCTCCATCTCTACTATCTCTGCCTCTTTTTGTTTCCTACTGAGGAAACCAGTATGTGGTGCGACACAGAGGTCCAGCCACTGGGATGCGGTCTGGGGTGAGACACACCCTTGGCTCAGGGCCTGTCAGGTCGCTTCCCAGCTCCCACATCCACCTGTTAGACCAGCAAGTATCTGTTCAGGGCTCCAAACATCCCAGGGCTGGACTGGCCCGGGGAGTAAAGCCCTCAAAGTGCCTGCTCAGCTTCCTGGGTGGGAGGGTGTCCTCCTTCTGCCCAGCCCGGCCCCCTCCCCTGCCCTGGCCCCTCCTCGGTCCTCAAGTGGGCAGAGCCCTGGACCTCCAGCCCACACAACAGCAGGTCAGAGGTCAAACCACCCACATTGCAGTCAGAATGGGAACAGGGGTTTTGCTTGAGGTACCACCCCACTAAGTGGCATTCTCTGAAATTCAGTGTCCTGGACACCTGGAGGACTGGTGCCCCCTAAGTGACGGAGGCTCTTCTGTGAAGATAGGCCAAGGTGGGACTGGCTGAGACCAGGGGTAGGCGGGCTGGGAGGACCAACCCCCGAAACAAAGCCGCAGTTCACACCTACCTCAGTGCCTGAGAGGTGGCATCTCCTGAGGGCTCCTCACTACAGGCAGCCAGAGGCTGGAGAGGCAGTGACAGGGAGGAGACGGGAGAGGCTAGGCTCCTTGGAGGGACTGTGCCAACAGACTCCCCTGTTTGGGCTTAGGCCCTTACTGAGAACAGAAGGTGGGTGGTGGCAGAGGCAGGCTGCTTTGCTATAAGGGCAGGGGGTGGGCATCGTGGCAGGGGTGAGGGTGTCGCTCTGTGCTGGCGGGCTCTCAGGGTTATAGGAACTTTTGACTCCTGCAGTCCTGGATTGGGGGACTCTCAGGCCATAGACGAATCTGCGTGGGACCTTTGAGGTCATGTGGTTTGACCTGGTCCCCACTCCCTTCCTCTCCCCCACCCCCGCCCCGGCCACATTGTACAGACATGGAAACTGAGGCCCAGAGGGAGGCAGGGAGCTGTCCAAGTTCATACAGAGGGTCGGGGATGAGTTCAGAGTGCAGGGCGGCCCCTATTCGTGTGACACGGTGTGACTCTGCCCAGCTTGGGCAGTGCCAGAAGAGGACGCGGCGCTCGGGCCTGGGAAGTAGAGCACGAGGAACCAGCAGAAGATGAAGACACCTGCAGGAGGAGAGGGCTCGGGTGAGGCGCCCCGCCGAGAAACCCACTGTAAAAGTTCAAGAACTTATGGGAAAACCAGGCAAAAATGAAACTTCCTCCTGAAAAAGAATCAAATAGGCATCTGGAGTCCCTGAGAAAACGTTTACAGTAGCCCCCTCATTCGAGGTTTCGCTCTGAGGTTCCAGTGACCTGCGGTCAGGCCCCAGGGCTCCAGGGCCCGAGATCACCCGGAGCAGACGACCGTCCTTCGGACCCTCCGTCAGAAGGGCAGCAGGAGCCTAGCGCGCCCCAGTGCCTTTGCACTGAGCTCACCTCGCCCACCGTGTGGCTGCTGCCTCGTCTCCCATCAGCCCAGGAAGGGTGAGGGCAGTACAACAGGCATTTTGAGAGAGAGAACACATTGGTATAACTTTTATTACTGTACATTGTTATAATTATTATATCATCCAGTTATTGTTGCTAATCTCTTACCGTGCCTAATTTATAAATTAAACTTTAGAATAGATATCTATGTATAGAAAAAAGCATAGTATAAATAGGTTCATACTATCCGCTGTTTCAGGCATCCACTGAGGGTCTTGGAATGTATCCCCCACAGACAAGGGGGAACTGCTGTACACAAACATCTATCACAACAAAATAAAGGACTTTTCGGACACACCAACAAGCCCCACCACGGGGGTTCCCCACTGCCCCTCTGTGAGGGCTTTTACCGGCTGCGCTTCAGTAAGAAGAGGGAAAGTGTAAGGTAGAAAAATTCAAGTAAGTACAAAAATTGATAGAAAAACAAAAGCTTTGTGTGTGTTTAAGAGTAATTTATGCCCTGGCCAGTTTGGCTCAGCAGTAGAGCATCGGCCTGTGGACCAATGAGTCTCGGATTTGATTCCAGCCAAGGACATGTACCTCGGTTGTGGTTCGTCCCGGCCCTGGTCAGGGTCATGCAGGAGGCAGCCAGTCCATGTGTCTCTCTCACATCTATGTTTCTCTCTCTCTCTCCCTGTATTTCCCTCTCTCTCTACCTGAAGATAAATAGAAAAATATCATCTGGTCGGTGTGGCTCAGTGATTGAGCATCGACCCATGCACCAAGAGGTCGCCAGTTTGATTCCTTGCTCAGGTTGTGGGCCTGATCCCCAGTTGGGGGAGTGCAGGAGGTGGCCAATCGGTGTTCTCTCTCATTGATGCTTCTATCTCTCTCTCCCTCTCACTTTCTCTCTCTCTAAAATCAATAAAGGAAAAAAAATTTAAAAAGAAAAATATCCTCGGGTAAAGATAAAAAAATTTTTTTGAAAAGAGTAATTTACAACTAAACCTCTAAACAATAGTAAAAATATTGAGAAGAGCTCTGGACTGTTTGATTAGAGTGTTGGCCTGCGGTCCACAGAGACCCAGGTTCGGTTCCTGCTAAGGGCACTTACCTCAGTTGCAGTTTGTCCCCGGCCCTGGTTGGGTCATGTGGGTGGCAACCACTCAATGTGTCCCTTTCACATCAATGCTTCTCTCTCTCTCTTCCTCCTACTCTATCTGAACAAAAAATGGAAAAATGTCCTCGGCTGAGGATAAAACAAACAAACAAACAAAAATATTGAGAAGAGTTCAAGGGTACTGAGTACTGTTGAGTTTGGGAGGAAGGTAGAAACACTAACACACTCAGCGGAAACAAGTCGGAAGAGTGAAGTGTTCAGCTTTGAACCTGAAGGGTGACCTCTGAAAGAATAATGATATAACCGCCAGCTGCAAGGCGCCTCTCTCTCCAACCTTGAACCTCGGGATTTTCCAGAGGCTCTCATGTCTTCATCTGGGGATCAGCACAGACAGCCTAATAACAATGACTTCTGCTGTTAAGACTCTTTCCTCTGAAGGCCTCCTGTGTTCCCTGGGCATTATCTGTCATTCATCATGAAATCTGATGAGGTAAGGGTGGGATTATCCCAACTGTACAGATGGCTAGATACGAGGAGCTGAGTGACTTGCTAGCGTTGTGAGTGCAGCCAGGATTTGAATCCAGGTCTGCCTGTCCCCAGTGCTCACAAGAGTGATGCTGCACAGTTTCATGAGGCAATGGGAGCCAGCCCTGTTTCTGTGGGCTTGCACCTGCTGGATCCAGGACATGTGGGTTCTCAGGGACTCCCCTGGACAGGATGAGACTGTGAACCAAATCGTGGGTAAGGGTGTTTCTCTCACAGACAGGCTGCGAGGCTTCTGTGTGCATGAAACGGAGAGGTAGGCACCAAGGAGGACAGGTGCACACAGGGAAACCTTGACCCCCGCCCTGGGTGCCTGCCCCTTTGCTGGGATATCAGAGGAAGGACCCCATGGGGGTAGGGAGCAAATGTGTCAATCATTTCCTCCACTAATCACTTCTTTCCTGCCTCCACAGCTCCTTAGAGACTCTGTCCATGCCATGTGGCCCTCACACCATACGACCCTGCCTTCCGGTCCTGGTTGGACCGGAGATGGACAGCTGACTAAGATGGCTAAATCAGATCCTTGACTCTCCTAAGAACTGAAAAAGACTGAATCAGACTGTAGTCTCTAGACTTGGAAGGTCATCTAGGGATGCGCTGACCATACTGGGCAGCATTTGGGGGGCATGGGTAGGAATGGACTAGCGGAGAGAAGAAGGGAGGAGAGAAGGTGAGAGCTACATGCAGCTCCAGAGAAAAGGATGGAGAAAGTATCGGCTTTGCTTTGGGCAGCTTTCCTGAGGCGGCAGCAGCTCCCGGAGGTCAGCCAGCCTTCCTGCCTTGGGCTCTTGGGAGAGCCCTGGATATTTACAAGTAGTACCCTTGATTTGAGCAGGTCCCTGAAGAAGCCTGTTTCTCGCAAACCACTCCCTCCCCAACCCCCAACACCCCCTGGTGCAGACGAGGCAGCCCACCACCTCCCTCGCCAGGAGCCTCACCTTGGAAGGAGTTGAGCACTGCAAAGATATAGATGGTGGACAAGCCCAGGGGCGTGAGGATGGCCAGCCCCCACGTCATGCCCACCAGGCTCGAGAGACCCAGCAAGGTGAGGACCTTCTTCCAGTTCTGCCGCCGTTCCTTGCCTGCCATGGCACTGGGCAGAGTGAAGATCTTCCAGGCCACCAGACCCAGGACCACAGCGCTGAAGAGGAAGGTGACGAGGAAGTAGCCATGGACGGTGACGTAGAGGGCAGAGACGGCAGTTTTCTCATGGAACCAGCACCTGTGGAGGTGGATGGCCATTGGGACTGGGCAGGTACCCCTTGACCAGCAAGCGTTGGGCAGTCTTTCCCTGACTGACCTTCCGTGGCCAAGAAGATGCCTTTCCCTGCCTCCATCCATCAATCCCCTGCTCTCTGGTCTGCTGTCTCTTTAGACCAGTGGGTGCAAAAGCGTCAATTTGGCCCCAAAGACCTGTTTTGTTCACCCCACATTATGTTGTTAAAAAAAAAATCAAATTAATGACCATCCTTCAAAAAGTAGAAGGCTTAGCCCTGGCTAGTTTGGCTCAGCGGTTGGAGCATCAGCCCACGAACCAGAGAGACCTGGGTTCGGTTCCCGCTAAGGGCACGTACCTCAGTTGCAGTTTGTCCCCGGCCCCGGTTGGGGTCGTGTGGGTGGCAGCCAGTCAATGTGTCTCTCTCACATCGATGATTCTCTCTCTCTCTTCCTCCCTCTTTCCCGCTCTATCTGAAGATAAATGCAAAAAAAGTCCTAGGGTAAAGATAAAAAAAAAAAAAAGTAGGAGGTTTAGCATAAACATGCAGATTTCTGCTGCAGCTGCCCATTACATGGGTGTGTGACTACCAGTCTACTGCAGCCCCACCCAGGCCACCACATGCACTTACGTTACCACCTACTGGAACCCTGTGGCCCCTGCTTTTGAAGCCAGGGGACATGAGCAGCCCCTCTTAGCACAGAGCCCAAGACCGACGTCCTGGGAGGGGCTCAGCTCTGCCCCACGACTCCC
The DNA here is from genome assembly GCF_014108415.1 of Molossus molossus. NCBI lineage: Eukaryota > Metazoa > Chordata > Mammalia > Chiroptera > Molossidae > Molossus > Molossus molossus. Next base: position 42,236,072 of record NW_023425357.1, read on the forward strand.
AGCACTGCAGGGGTGAAAGACCCAAAAGAACATGTCTATTAGCCCCTCCCCATTGTACAGGTGAGGAGACTGAGGCCCAGGGAGAAGACAGGCTTTGCCCAAAGTCACACAGCAACTCAGAGGCAAAGCCTAGATAGGACCAGGGCTGCTGGGGATGCTTGGGCCAGTCATACCCTGGACAAGGGTACTTGATTGAGGGGCAGGTGGGGGCTGCGAATCCAGCTGAGTGCTTGGCATGGCAGGTTGGAGTGGGGGCACTTTTTAAAATGTGTCCTAAAGTGCCATATGGGCTGGTGGTAAGCCAGGCTAGAGCAAGGCATCCTGCCTTCTGGGCGAGTTCACTCTCCTACTCAGGACCCCTCACTCATTGCAATTCCTCTCTCTGGGCCTCAGTTTACCACTGTGTATCTGAGGATCCTTTGCTTTGACTTACTCGGTCTCTCCTCCCAGGGTTCCCTCCTCTCCCCACCTCCCTCTGGCTTCCTTATGTGCTGCCAGGGACCTGATGCCACTCCTGCTCCCACAGTCCCCACTCACAGCTCCAGTGTGGTCCTGTTCTCCTCGTCTCGGATGGTATAGAGGCCATAGCTGTTGGCACTGCCGGTGCCGATGACTATTAGGGCTGGCAAGCCTGGGTGGGGGAAAGAGGCATGGCACTGCTGGGACTCCTGTGCCATATCCTCCTCTGAACCCCACCCCAGCTGCCCGTCCCTCAAACCTGAGCGTGTCTGAGAGAGGCCGCTCCCCTCCCTGCCCTTCACGGCCAGCCATCCCCTCCGCCCAGCCAGGTGACACCTACCCCAGCCCACGAGGCTCAGCTTCAGGAAGTAGTGCCCGAAGTAGATGTTGAAGACCCTGATGACAAGCAGGTAGAGGTGGAAGGCTTCCAGGACCATCCAGGTGAAGACACAGAGCAGGAAGTAGTGAAAGACGGCCCCCCGGACCCAGCAGGCAACATCAGACTCCTGTGGGCCATGCCCCACGTTGATGAAGAAGGTTAGATTCAGGAGAAACAAGCTAATGCTCAGGGCCACGTGGATCTTGGGAGAATCTTCTGACTGGAACTTCTTCCAGGAGAACCTAGGGAGAGAAGGGCCAGTGAGAGGCTGCAAGAGGCCGCAGCATCATGGGCCCCCACCTCCTCTGCCCTCCCCTGCCACAGCCAGAGTGAGCCCCTTCAGGTTCCGGACCAGGGGCCTTCTCACGGCCCCCCAGATCCTGCTGGTCTCGTCCCTCCACACGATGCTTTAGTCAAACTGAAAACTTGCAATTCCCTGAATGCATTCTGCTTTTCCATACCTCCCAGACTTTGCCCATGCTCTTCCCTTCACTCTCAATCTCTTTCCCTACTCTGTCTTCAAAACTCTCCTTGGGTGCTTCCTACTGGGAGACTTTCTCTGAACACCCCTATCCCAGGCTGTTTACCTTCCCCTTGTCACTGTCTCTCCCAGCGCTGTGACCTTGGGCCTAGCACCGGAGACAAGCGCAGGCTCTGGATGCTCTGGCTGGGTGAGTGGACAGCTGGCACGGATGCATGAGGCCTAGGGTGCAGCAGGCAGGGTGAAGCTCCGAGAGGGACAGGGACTCTCCAGTCACAGAGCAGAGCAAGGGCTCCAGGCTCCTGGTCCAGTGCTTTTTCCCAAGGTCACCTCCCTCTCTGTGGAGCCTCCACTCTGAATTCTTATCAAACTAGATCCTAGAGCGCTCTCATGCTAGAGATGGGTGCCCGGAGCTGCTTGTAGGGGGCAAGAGGGGTAATGTCTGCCCTACCTAAGGTGCCAGGTATCACCCTTGGGAGCTGAGCAATTCCTTGGTGCTCCAAGCTGGCTCACAGAGTCCAACAGTGCAGACAGCTGGCAAGTCACACTCAGCTTGTTGGGGGTGGGGTGCTGTCCCAGGGGCTTGGGGGATGGCTGCAGGGGTGGCACCACTCACACTCATGGTTGGGTCTGAGATGGAGTGGGTGGAGCCAGTGGGGGCTGCAGCCCAGGGCCAAATGGTGACAGAGGCCAAGAGGCACATGGAGAGGACAGTGGGAGGGCCCCAGTCTGTCATGGGTCCAGGACAGTCATGGGTCAGGTGGCCAGGGGATGGGACAGGCTGGGGCTTGGGGCTGCTACCCCAGGCTCCTTCAAGCCGGCAGGTCCTGTGGGCCCATCAGCCATGGCCTGGGCCCAGGAGGGCCTGGGCACAGGCTGCAGCAGTCTCTGTTGTTTCTGCCCGCCCTGTCCCCCTCCTTTTTCCAGAAGCAGCCCCAGGTTTCCCCGAGGAGCACCCTTTCCCACTCTCTGCCACGAGGTTGGGTGGAGCTGGCGCTTTGTTAGCTCAAACCCAAGAGCAGGCACAACCAGTGTAGTCTGTACCTTGGCCACAGTGACTTGTGCAGTCATGGGCACTGGCCCGGTTAGATCAGAAAAACTCGACTCTGTATACACGGGATCAAACTGCACAGAACACACACACTCGGAAAAAATGGTGAAAACTCATTGAGGTCTGTATGTTAGTGACACTGTGCCAATGTCAATCTTCTGGTTTTGAAATTGTACTAGAGTTACAGAAAATACCTTGAAGGAAGGCTGGATGAAGAACGCATGGGACTCGATGTACTATTTTTGCCACTTCCTATTAGTTTAGTTATTTTAAAAATATTTTAGAGACTTCAATTCTGGGACTCAGTTTAGGATATAAGTTGTCTAGGCAGCTAAGAAACCGATGCAAGCCTGGGGCTCCCAGGGGCCCGTGCGTGGAGAAGCTCCTGGCACGACTGAAAGAGGAGAGAGCAAAGCTATGAGAAGCAGAGGGAGACCAACTCCCGGGGACAGGGACGGGTCCTGGATCCAACAGCACCTGAAGTGAGCGCACCTTGGGCTTTTCAGTTATATGACCCACACATTCTTTATTATGTTTAAGTCCATTTGAGCTGACTGCCTACCACTTGTAGCTGAAATGGCCCCAACACATTTCAACCTCCAACCCCTATAGATGAGAAAACTAAGGTTTAGAGAGGATATGAGTATAATTTTGCAAAACCAGGGTGCCTTTGACCCTGCACCACCACTGCCTTTGAAGACGGGAGGGAGTGGGGAGGGGGACCCACCTCAGGGCAGCATAGAAGACAATGGTGAAGGCCAGAAACGTCATGGAGGCTCCGCAGCCAACCTGGGAAATTCGTGTGAGGGCCTGCACGGTGACCTTGTCCAAGATCGGCCTCTGTGGGCAACACCCCCAACCAGAACCCCATCAGCTGGAGGGCAGGCCCACCTGCCTGCAAAGGCCCTGGCCCCTGTCAGGAAGCCCCTCCCCGGGCAGGAGTCTGGGCACCTCCAGAACCGCTGGGATCAGGGCGGGTGGGCTGTTACCAGCAGCAAGGCAAAGAAGGTCAGGTGGTCACAGCGGCAGACAGTGCCCTTGACTCCGAGCTCTGTTGAGCAGCCCTTGGAAGACCAGTCTCCTGCTGACCCTGGGGAGGAGAGGAGGGGAGGGAGTGGAGGGAAAAAAGAAGAAGAGGGACCGCAGAGGAGAAGAGGTGAATGAAGAGTGAGGAGGAGGGGGAGGGGCCCGGCGGGTGGAGCCCTGCACCCCTAAGGAGCCCATCCCCTCCCTACCTGTCTTTCAGAGAAGGTCCTCCAGGCCCTACCTTTAGTCTCATCCCAGAATACGCAGGTGAGGGTCATGTTCTGAAACCAGAGAATGGCAGTCAGAGGAGAGGCAGGGGAGGTTGGAAGTGGGGAGAAAAGAGGGTGGGCGGGGAAAGGGAGAAGACAGCATGCTCCCTTGTCTAGGTGTGTGTGTGCATCAGGTAGGAAGAAAGGCTCACCCCGTGGTTACACGGGAACATCAATAGTACCATTTGATGGCTCCTGGATTGGGGTGTGAGGGGCGTGGGTATAGTGATGGGCTGTGGGTAAAAGGGTTTCATGTCTGTCAGTGGGTGTGTAATGTCAAGTGCATGCAAGTAGGTGTGCCAGGTCCTGTGTGCACCTCTGTGAGCATGCAGGAGGGTTCCGGAGGGCATGTGGGCATATGTGCACAGAGTGGGCATGAGTCCCTGGGCAAAATTGTGTCTACGGCCCTAATAGCTTCTCCTGGGTGGATGTGGAGGGTAGACAGTGCAGAGCCCTGAGCCTGTTTGCCCATGTGCCAGGGCTGCCCACCCACCTGTCTGCCCCTGAGTAACCGCCAGCCTGGGTGGGTAACTCACAGGAGGCTGACGCTGGTGGGAGAAAGTGATCTCCAAAGGCTCTGCCAGCCCTGTGACACGCATACGGCCCAAACTCACGCCCACCAGGCGATTGTTCAACACACTGCTGTCGTCCTCCAGGCTGAGCTGGGGGCCCTATGGAGGGAGATGGGGGAGGCCAGGCTGCAGAAAGGGCTGTCCCAGCTCAACCGTGGCAGGGGCTGCTGGGAGCCTCCAGGACCTGTGGTCCTTGCCTGGAGGGTAAAGTCTGAGACCAGAGGGCCAGAGGACCAAGGGTCATGGGTGACATCTTCCCTGCTGTCTCCTGCTCGGGCTGGGCCAGGGTGGACCCTACACTCCAGGCAAACTGGTCACAAAGCCAGGCACCCAACAGCTCTCCATCGCTGGCCTCCAGAGCTCCCCTATTCTCTTAACTGGAGAGCAACAGGGCCAGAAGAAAAATCAGCCCAGAATGGAGGGCAGTGGGTGCCTATGGGGGTGAGCACTTGGCCACACCAGCACTCAGGCATACACGTGTCTGCATGTGAACAGATACATGCCTGTGGGGAGACACATGGACCACATCTGCAAGGGCATGGGTACACTTGCTCATGTGGACTGTATGCACCAGGAACAGAAAAGGATATGCATATTTGCGCATGCACAGGGACTCACAAGGCACACTTGGGATATACATACAAGTCCAAGGGCACTGGTGTGTGGGGTCCGAACATCTGACAGTGTGTGACCAGTGTAAGTCTGAAGTCCACAGATTCTAGAGACTGGGGCCTGGGATGACCGGGGGCTGCTAGAGAAACTCCAGAGGCTCATCTCCTCCTCCATCGCCACTGGGTTCCTCGGGAAAGACTCTACAGAGCGCAAGCATTGCCTACTGAACCTCAGAGCTGCCCTGAGCCAACATCCAGCTTCTTCTCACCTTGAAGATGTCCCCTGTGCTGATGTTCAGGACAGATATGGCCAAGCGGACCGCCGACCTGCTGCCCTGCAGGGATGCAAACAGGCTCCTGGGCAGCCGGACTCTGTCTGGAAACCTGGGCTTGTCCTCTGTCACCTGCCCTGGAATCTGTAACCACAGACCCAAGGATTCCAGTCCCCAACACAGGTACTGCCACTCCCCTGTGGAGAAGGGAAACTGAGGCACACTGGGTGGAGGGGCAGCACCTGAGGACCTTAGCTCTGAGAGGCAGGACATCTGAGGGCACAGCCCAAGCTCTGCTCTGTCCAGGCTGTGAGCCCCTGGACAAGTCACAGCACTCACGGAGCCTGTTTTCCCGTGGAGAATGGAGGTGACAAGGTGCCTGCTTGGCCACCTGTGAGGCTGAAAGTGGGCTATGACAAGATGACCCCTGGATGAGCTCAGCTTGCAAGTGTGAAGGGTCAGCTGTGGTGCACTTGTGGCCAGGGTCTCGACAACCCTTGTGGCTCCACAGGGCGTTGTGGTGATAGTGTCTGGCTTCTGACTTGGGAATCAGTGGCAAGAGCCCTGGGCAGGACTTCTCAGTGGTTAGAGCATTGGCCCACACACCAAAAGGTCATGGATTGATTTCCATTCAAGGGTATGTACTTGGGTTGCAGGTTAGATCCCTGGCCCTGGTCAGGGCATGTGCAGGAGGCAACCAATCCATGTGTCTCTCTCATATAGATGCTTCTGCTTCTCTCTCTCTCTCTTTCTCCCTCCTTCCCTTCCAGTCTCTCTAAAAATCAATGGAAAAATATTCTCAGGTGAGAGTTAAAAAACAAATTAATTAATATTCACTAGTTTTAAAAAAGTAAGTGGAAAGAATTAGGCCACCAGGAAGGGAGGTAATGAGGGCAGAGGTAGAGGCTACAAGAGGTCACACTGAATGTGATTTCCACCCCTGCTCCCAGAAAACGAATTGTGTAAAAGCTAAGAATGCTGATAATATTGAAATAACTGTCACTGGGAGCTGCCAAGTATGTCTTGTTCATTCTCTGACCTCGCTGTTCCCCTGGAGCTGCAGCCTCATCCCGCCTGGTCCTGCCTCCCAAGCATCCCCTGGGCAGAGGGACAGGGGAGCTAAGGTTTGAAGCTGAGGTTCTGGCTTTCTCCTTCCTGGTCTGGACCATTGTCAAAAGGACATGGAGGCGATTCCTGGGCTCAGCCAATTGTATGACATAATAAAGGGTTGAGCAAAGCCATATCCATCCTTCATCTCCCCTTCTCCAGACATACCTGAAAGTTCCTCTTGCCTGCAGCCTGACCTTCCTGTGACTTCATCCCTTTAAGGAGGCTGCACCCTCACCGTGCCAAGCATTCCTTATGAATTATCTCATTTGCTCCCCCTTGAAATTGGGCAATACTACCATCACTTTACAGGTGGGAAAACTGAGGCTAAGATAAGTTAAAGGATTTGCCCAAGGTCACAATAGCTAGTAAAGGGCAGAGCTGGGATTTGAATCCAGAATAATGTAAATTCAGAGACTGCCCCGTTAAGCCTTTGGCACGAGCACTAAGTGTGGCTTTACTGGTGTCAAATGTGCCCCTGGGCAGAGGAGCTCATGGGAATGTCATACTCTGGAGGAGCCATAGAGCTCATTTTACAGATGAGGATGCCAGGGATTTCCGCTCTCGTGAGGGTGGGACATCAAGCATTGAACTCAGTCTCCTCGCGCTCAGTTCAGTGACCTTCCAAACATCTAAGCCTAGAAACCTGGATTATCTGTTACCAGGATCTTGCCTGAGGAAAACAGGCTAGAGCCAGCCAACAGGGACAGGGGACTCTTCACCTGAGAGGGACTCAGAGAGAAGTGCAGGTCTTCTGAGATGTTGGTGCTGACGTTCTTGACAAAAGTCTTCAAAAAAGACAAATTCACTGTGTTCATCAGACTCTTCTCCACCATATAGGTCTCGTAGTCCAGCCAGTATCTGCAAGGGGCCAGGAGTCAGGGGCAATGTAGGAACTTGCATCTGAGTTACCCACTCACCTGGTCCCCAACCTGGATGAAAGGAGGAGAGAGACCATGGGCAATGCTCACCAGGTTCTTGGGGTAGGAGGGGTGACCCAGAATAGCAATGGAAAGACTTTGGGAGCACCAAGGAGAAGTGGGGTGGAGTGGGAACAATCTAAGCTTGTCCCAAGGGATTCTAGCCAGCAGTCCCTCTGAGTATTTCATGTGTTTGTCTTTTTGTGATAAAATCCATACAATATAAAATTTATCATTTTAACCACTTTAAAATGTACACTTTATTACCCCAAAAGGAAACCCTGAACCCATTAAGCAGTCACTCCCTACCCTCCTCCCCTAGCGACTGGCAATAACTAATCTGTCTTCTGTCTCTTTAAATGTGCCTATTCTGGATATTTTATATAAATGGAATTAATTATATGGCATCTGATCTTCTGTGCCTGGCTTGTTTTACGCAGCATAATGTTTTCAAGGTTCAATCTATGTTGTAGCATGTATAAGTATTTCATTCTTTTTTGTGGATGAATAATATTCCATTGTATGGTTCTATCACATTTTGTTTTTCTATTCATCTGTTGATGAACATTTGAGTTGTTTCCATGTTTGGGCTATTGCAAATAGGGCTGCTATGAACATTCACATACAAGCTTTTATTTGAAGACTTGTTTTGAACTCTTTGGGTACATACCTAGAAGTAAAATTGCTGGGTCATATGGTAATACTATGTTTAACTTCTTGAGGAATTTTCAAGCTGTTTTCCACAGCAGCTGCACAGTTTTAAATTCCCACCAACAATGTATTCCAATTTCTTCATATAGTGACCAATACTTATTTTTTTGTTTTGTTTTTAATTGTAGCCATCCTAGTGGGTATAAAGTGGTATTCATTGTAGTTTTAATTTCATTTCCCTAATGTGTAATGATGTTGAGCATCTTTTTATATGCTTGTTGGTCTTTGTATATCTTCTTTGGAGAAATTCCTCTGAGTATTTTAAACTGTGGGATGATAATTGCCTGGCATGAGTGAGCACCTCATCACATTTATTGACTACTAACTGCATTCTGGGACTTCAGTCTTTGGAGACTGGGCTGCATGGAAACTGACTTATGGGAACTGAGCTGTTGTCCCAGCACACAGAACACAGGAGTTAATTGGCATTTATTTTACCACGGCCCCCTTGCCTCAGCTGAAATAGCAGAGGGAAGCAATCCTGCAGCGCTCTCCGTGGTACTGAAACATCACTGACCGCCAGGGTCTGTTTTCCTAAACCTGGGGTCCTAAAATCTGCTGCCCAGGTTAGGCTTGAGATAGCAATGGGAAGGAATGGGGGTGGGAAAAGCAGATACAGCCAGATCAAGGCTGTTGGAAAGGAGTAGCTATGGAGGACTTGGCTGGGAGACAAAAGGAGGCTTTTATTTTGACATCATTTTTGAACACTCACAGTTACCAAGAAAAAACCCTCAACGAAACCACAGAAAAAATACTGTGTAATATAAAAAGTAAGCCATGCAAATATGTGCAAATGTGCTTGGGTGGAGCAGACAATTAGAATACCATCAAGCCAGAAACAGTGGGGCGAGTTTGCTCAAAACCATTGATTGAACTACATTGGTTGAGTGTGTGTGTGTGTGTGTGTGTGTGTGTGTGTGTATTTCACCTTATGCATTTAAAAAATCATTTGACCTCATAAAACAGCTCAATTTACTTTCTCAATAAAAGATTTTTCTCATCTAATTCTCAGAGCATTTTTTTAAAATTATTTTAGTTGTGAAATATAACATTTTCAAAAAGTCTAAAGCATAGATATACCAATATAAGCATCATTTTCTTTGTCTGATGTTAATATACCTACTCAGATTTCTTTTGTCTCATGTTGCCTAATACATATCTTTCCACATTGTGCTTGTTTTTGTTTTGTCTTTTTTTTTTTTTCTTCATGGTAAGTGGTGTGACTTTCAACAACTTGTCTTTTACCTTGGAGGGGATATCTTGTCATTCTCCAGACATCTGAATGCTCAGTAAATTTAGTGAGGTGATGGGCCCCTGATTTCTTGTGAGGTTTATCTCCCATCCTCTAGTTCACATGTGTCTTCCTAAGGCATCTTAGGTACTTGCCACTTTCTGCTCATCAAATCTAATCAGCATAATGCTGTCAATATAGTGGACAAGTGATGTTTTGTATAATGTCAAGATTAATAATTTCTCTGTGAATTATATGATGACAGCCACAAGGAGAATTGACACAGCCCCAGAGAAACACTGTGGCAGAATACTGTTGGCTCTGCCACATAAAAATAAATTGCTCTGGCAGTCCTTGAAAACTGGTATGGAGAAAAAAGTCTTAGCCATGTAATAGCTGCATACCAGTTACCAGGGACTGTGCTGCTTTATTCATGTAAACATATTCATCTGGACAACAGCTGCAACTGGACTCATCATGTGATTAAGTTCGTGATGGTCCACAGTCATTCTCTAAGACCCACCTGACTTCTGGTGAGTTAGACGGAGTTGGGATAGGTACCACCACCCCTGCTTCTTTCAAATCTTTCATAGTGGCATAATCTCTGCAGGGATGTAGTTCAGTTGCTGGTTTACTATCTTGGGAGAAGACATTCCAGGAGCTTCCACTTAGCTCTTTAATGGAATGCCTCCCAAAGGCAGACAATGGAGCAAGCATAGTCTTTTCAATACATAGTGCAAAAACAATTAGATATCCAGATGTGAAAGTAGTAGTAGTAATAACAATAGAAAGTTAGACATTTATCTCACATTGTGCACAAAAATTGATTCCAAATGCATAACCTAATTGTAAGAGCCAAAACCATATACTTGTAGAAGAAATCTTAGGAGAAAATCTTTGTAACCTTGGGCTAGATAAAATGTCCTTGATATGATAGCAAATAAACACATAAATTTAAATTTGACTTTATCAAAATTAAATGTTTTGATCTTCAAAAGATACTATTAGGAAAATAAAAAGACATACATACATTGGGAGAATATATTTGCAAATCATACATCTGATAAAAATAACTTGTACCCTGAATATATATGGAATTCTTAAAACTCAATAACAAGAAAACAACCCATTTTTTTTAAAGGAGGAAAAGATTTGAATAGTTATTGCACCAAAAAATATATATATATACAAATGGCCCTGGCCATTTTGGCTCAGCAGTTAGGGCACTGGCCTGCAGCACGAAGGGTCACCAGTTCAATTCCCAGTCAAGGGCATGTTCCTGGGTTGCAGGTTTTATCCCTGACCCTGAGGCAGGCAGCCAATCAATGTGTCTCTCTCACATCAATGTTTCTCTCTCTCTCTCTCTCTCTCTCTCTCTCTCCCCCCCCCCTTCCACTCTAAAATATCAATGGAAAAAATATCCTTGGGTGAGGAGGATTAACAACATATATAATAATTAACAACATATATATATATATATATATATATATATGAAAAGATGCTCAACATCATTAGCCATTTGTGAAAAGCAAATTAAAGCCACAGCGAGAACGCACTGCACACCCACTGGGTATAAGCGAAAAGCCTGCTAGTGCCGCGAGGCTGCGTTGCAGCCACAGCTCTTACACCGCCAGTGAGACGACAAATGCTACAGCCGCTTTGAGAAGCAGCGGGGCAGTTGTTCATAAAGCTAAACACATCTTCGCCATGTATCCCAGCAATGCCATTCCCAGGTATCTACCCCAAAGAAATGAAAGACTTGGCCTGGCTGGTGGGGCTCAGGGGTGGAGCGTGGACCCAGGTACCAAGAGGTCACATGCCCAGGTCATGGGCCTAAGCCCCTGCAAGGGGCTTATAGGAGGTGGCCCATCAAGGTTCTCTCTCATCAGTGTTTCTATCTCTCTCCCTCTCCCTTCCTCTCTCTAAAATAAATAAAGAAAAAATGTTTAAAAGAACAGAAATGAAAGACTTGAATTCAAATGTTCATGGCAGACTTATTCATAATATCCCCAAACTGGAAACCACCCAAATGTCCACCAATTGGTAAATGAATAAACAAAATGTAGTATATATTCATCTGGTGGAATATTTCTCAATAATGAAAAGAAAGAAACTATTGACACAAGCTAAAATATGAATAAAAATTTTTAAAAAACCATTATGACAAATTAAGGAAGACAAACTCAAAAGACAACTTATTATATGGTTCTTTTAGATGAAATGCCCAGAAAAGGCAAATCTATAGAGTAGAAAGCAGGCCAGTGGTTGATTGTGGCTGGGTACAGGAGGAGGGATGAATTGCAAATGGGCACAGGGCACTTTATAAACTATGCAGGGTATTTGGTGGTCTTAGTGGTGGTGGTCCTGGGAAAGGCGTCAAATGTACAGCTGAGTTCTCCTCCAGATAGCTTTCCGAATACTAAATTGCGTAGTCTGAGAGGCACTGGCTAGGTTGAACACTCTGGAAAGCAGAGCAGAGTTGTTCACCATCTTTTACTTTCTCTTAGTGGATGGTAGATCAAGGTGAATGCAAAAGCAATAAAGCTTTGAGAAGAAAACAGAGACGACTATATTCATTATCTTGGGGTAGGCTAATATTTCATTACAAGCCCCCAAAGCATTAACCATAAAGTAAAATTATGATATTTTGCACTGTATTCAGAATGTCTGTCCTTAGTCAAAAGCTAGCACAAAAAGCCCTGGCCAGTTTTGTTCAGTGGTTAGAGCGTCGGACCGGGGAGTCCCAGGTTCAGTTCCCGCTAAGGGCATGTACCTTGGTTGCAGTTTGTCCCCGGCCCCAGCTGGGGTCATGTGGGTGGCAACCACTCAATGTGTCTCTCTCACATCAATGTTTCTCTCTCTCTCTCTTCCCCTTTCTCTCCTTCCCACTCTATCTGAAGATAAATGCAAAAAATGTCCTCGAGTGAGGATTAAAAAAAAACACCTAGCACTAAGAGAATGAAAAGGCACCTCTCAGGAGAATATATTCACGCTTATATATTTGCTAAGACATGTATCCAGAACATATAAAGAACCCATAAAACTCACTAAAGAACCGTTCAGACAACCCCATAGAACAACAATCAAAAGACTTAAAAGGGCACTTCACAAAGAGGTCATCAAAATGTCTAATAAATGTACAAAAGGTGTTAAACCTCAACAGTCATCAGGGAAATGTAATGAAACTCACTCTATGTTATAGCACAAACCTGCCAGAATTGCTAAAATGAAAAGTAGACAATACCAAGTGTTGCAAGAATATGAAGCAACTAGAACTAACTATATATGGATAGTCGGGGTGAAATTGGAAAACTGTCGGTTTCTACTGAAGCTAATCACATGTGTACCCTGTGACTCACCAATTCCACTCCTAGAAATACACCTTACAGCAAGTCATGTTCACCGAAATACATTCATAAGAACATGCACAGCCCTACTATTTTAATGCCCAAAGTTTAATGCCACTTTTGAGCACTGGCAGAAACTGGAGACCACCCAAATATCCATCAACATCAAATGGATTAATGAGTTGTGGTTTACATGTTATATATATTATAAAATAATAAAATGAAATACACCAAAATGAAAATAATTGTTACCTCTGAAGAGTAAGAAGGGAAATTTTTCATTCTCCTTTCTATAGCTGTTTTCCAAATATTTTCTAATGAATATGTATTACTTTTATAATCAGAAAAAGTTATTAAAATAAAGAACACTCAAATTTATTGAGATCTTACTATTTGTTAATAAGACCTACATGTATTATCTCATTTAATCTCAACAACACCATGAGATAAGTATAGAAACGAGATCAAGAACAAAGGCTTTGACTCTGGCTGGTTTTGCCCAGTGGTTAGAGCATCAGCTGGAGGACTGAAGAGTCTTGGGTTCAATTCCCACTCATGGGCACATACCACGGTCACAGGTTCAATTCCTGACCCCTGTTGGGGTCATGCAGGAGGCAACCAATTTCTGTGTCTCTCTCACATCCATGTTTCTCTCTCTCTCTCTCCCTTCCTCTCTCTCACTCTATCTAAAAATCAATGAAAAAATATCCTTGGGTGAGGATTAAAAAAAGAAAGCAAAGGTTTTGGAATAGTAGTAAAATGACAGCACTGATAATGAGATAATGATAATAGCTAACATGTCTGAATTATGTATTTAGTGCTTGCAATAATTCTACAAGTTAGGTGTTATTTTAGCCCCAGTGGACAGATGAGGAAAGTGAAAGGTAACTGCCCAAAGTTTAATGCCACTTTTGAGCACTGGCAGTCTGAGCCCAGTCTGTGCCACTACACCTTCCCCACGGATGCCTTCCAGACCTAGGCTCATGTTCGACTTTGCCACTTGCCTGCTAAGTAACTATGGCCAAGCTATTTGACCTTTTGGAGCCTTACTTTTCTTATCTGAAAAATGGGCTGATAACAGAACCTAACTTAATAGGATTGTGATGATAAAAGAGGTAACTCTGTGAAGTGATAAAGCTAGAAACAATCCACATCCTCTGATCCCAGAGACCCTGCTTTTTTCAAAGTGCTGATCCCACTATAAGGTAGCACAGAGAATAGCTTCTTGGAGCTAAGAAGCTACAGGTGAGGATGGGATCATTTTCAGGCCACTGCAATGATGTAGCTCAATCAGATTACTGTCCTAACACCCAACCTAAGAATACAGGCTTTTCGTGCACTTTTTCAACAACTATGTGTTGAGTAACAACTATGACTCTATCCTGAGTATCCCAGAAGATTTATGGGCAACTTTGGGTGGAAGGAAGTGGAGGGAACAGAGGCAAAGATGTTTTTGGAGATGACTTTTGGAGATATTTTATTCTAAGCCCTTTCCTCTCCCTCAGTCCAATATCTCTTGGTCTTATTGATTCTACATCATACAGTTTCTCTAGTCCATCCCTCCTCTCTAGCTGCTCAATGCCAATTGATGGTGGTGGTGCTGCTGGTGGTCCATCCCTCACTCTTACCCAGACTAGCACACTCCCATCCTACCTGGTCATATCTCATCCTGCATTACCACCCTTATGTTCTTCTCCGGAGCCTGAGCGATCTTTCTAAAATGCAAATTGACTATGCTCTTCTTCTATTTAAAATATAGCATTGCCCCACTCCCTGCTGCATTGGTGTAGGTTACACAACCCTTCATACTTTGGTCCCTACTTATATTTTCAGTTCTGTCCACCACCGATCCCACCTCCGCATTGTTGCTTCCATCCCCAGCACTTTACTCTCTCACAGTTCATGCACTACATTTCTTTCTCAATACTCTCTGAAGTTCTGTTGCCTGTATCTCCTAACATTGTTTGGGTCCAACTGGAAAACTCCTATGCAACCTTCAAAGTCCTTTCATGAGTTCCCTCCTCTGTGAAGACTTGGCAGACTTTTTTTCCTTTGAGCTAACTTGGTACCTTGTCCCCCATTCTGTATAACCACACTCTAGAGTCACTATCATTTGGTCCTGTGTTGGCCCTTCCACAATTCCCAGTGGCCAGGACAGGGGCTGATTTATCTTTGTATTCACTGAATCAGAGTCCCGGGATCAGGGAGAATGTACGTGTCAAACAACCAGGTGGAGGGGCAAGATGAGAGCAGCATCTGGGGTCATGGGGGCTGATAGCTCCATTCCTTCCCTCCTCCCCACCCCTGCAGGAACCCCAAAGTCCTGCTCCAGCTCAGAGCGCCTTGTTACCTCCTCAAGTTTCCCAGATCACAGGATTCACTGCTCAACTGCCCGCACTTTGTGAAGCACTGAGCAGTGTTCTCAAGTTCAAAGGGTTTGTAAATGTCCTTATTGATGAGCCCCAGGCAGACTTTCCTCGGCTCCTCAGGGTTTGTTGCCTGCTCAGATTTGTTCATGGAATCTTTTGCACCTAAGGGAGAGATGCAGAGTGTGAAGGTGCTCAGACCTTCAGGGTGGGCTCCTCGGAGGATAGGCTCCAGATGCCCCCACTCCTTACTTGTCCTTGTCCCTGTCATTGGGTCTCCCGGGCAGGAGGGAATGAGGAACCAGGTGCTCACCTGAGACCAGGAGCAGGAGGAACAGGAGAAGCAGGACCCCCAGGGCCCTGGGCATCACCATCCTTGGCCAGCCTTGTCCACACTGGCGGGAGCCTTGTGACTGTGTGTCCTCTGGTCCCAGGCTCTGCAGGGCCCTTCTGCCCTCACCCTCCGCTGCAGCGTCAGAGCTTCCTGTGGCCTCTTTGTAACCCTTCCTGCTCCATGGCGCCATCGGTTGGGTTGTGAAAGGTGTGGGGAACTGGGCAGCGCTCCTGGTCTCATCCCATTCTGTGACCACCCGCAGAGGGAGCCAAACTCCAAAGGAGCTGCTGAACCCACCCAGGGATGCCCCTCCAAACCCTGCCTGGGAGGGTGCGGTGGGGCTGGGGGCTGGTGACCACAGAGGCCTCTCACAGGAGTGGACCGCTGGGGAGTGGTGGTGAGCACAGGCTTTGGAGTAAGGCACACCCAGCTCAGACTTTCCTCTCACAAGCTGGGGGCCTCTCGGAGCCACTGTTTCCTCCTCTGTAAAGCATACAGCAATGGGCTGCCTCCCAGGAGCAGGTCAGAGTTTGAGGAAACCTATAAATGCTGGGCAGATAGCCTGGCTATAGGGATGAGGATGGAGATGTGGATGGTATTTATGCCCTCTTGCTCACACCTATGATTTGAGCAAGTCCAGGCTCCAATCCATGCCTGCTGGGGGCCAGGGAGAAGAAGAGCAGGAGCCAGCCCAGGGGTCCTGGTCCTTTCCCACCAGGCTAGATAGCAGGAGAGGCAGGAGAGGAGGGGGCGGGGACAACAGCATGGGCTCTGGGGATTGGTCAGGCCTGGGCTGACATCTGTCCTGCCCACTTCCTGGCCTGATAAGCTTTCCCTAGCTGTCTGTTACCCTGAGCCTCTCATAAGATCCCATGAAATGATGTCTGTGGGACTCACAGTCTGTTTGTGTGGCCATTATCAACACTATGGTTTTATGATTGTGAAATCATTGTCTTCATGGCCCAGCAGGTCACAGTGGCCCAGGCAGGAAGTCGGGGCAGCAAACACACATGGGGTGCAGCATGAAGGAAGGGAGGGGCTGGCCACTTAGTCCCCGACTCTGGTGGCCCCAAGGAAGCCTGTGGATGAGGCCGGGGACCTTGGCATGGTTCCACCGCCACTATGAGGTCAGAAGGTAAAGGGAACCCCACCGAGAAGGTGCGAGTCACCATATCCCGCTCCAGCTCACAGGGCCAAAGCCAGACCTGCTGTGCTTGGGGTCTAACAGGGACCTGCTCAGCCCCGACTGGCCTGTATTTCCACTTCCTCCCACACAGTGTCTGCACAGGACTCAGTCCCCTGCTGGGTCCTCTGGGCCTGAGGAGGGTCGGGGTCACTCGTGGAGTGTGGGTGGCAGGCAGGAATCTGGCATGAGCCCCAGGCACATCCCCTGCAGGGAAGGCTGGGAGGACAGACGGGAACCGCTGGGCCTGCCCCACCCTGCAGCCCGCTGGCCTCCCCACCCCAGATCTCCAACAGGAGACAAGGGCTCTGTGAATTGTCACTTGCTAAGCCCACCACTGGAGACCCATCCTGCCACCTGGGCCCTCAGAGTGTCCCACAGTGTTGCACACACCTGGGAAGACAGGAAAAGTGGCAAGGGAGGGTCAGATAGGGCCAGAGTGAGGGCCCCCTTTCCAAGGCTTCATGGACTAGCCTGGAGCCACTTACAGAGCCCTGGGAACCTCAAATCGCAGGACAAACAGGATTATAGCTTCCACTTCTGCCACCTCCCACCCTGGCTTGTCTGAATGGCACCGGGGGGACTCCCATGTCCAGGGGCAAGGCCTCCAATCCTCTGAACAGTCCCAGGCTGAAGCTCCCCTCCGGCTGCCCAGTCCAGCTCCCACACCAAAGGGGTAGTTCCAGACACACATCTAGTCCTGTCCTGCTGGCAACAGTGGTCCTGTTGTCTGAAGTCCCACAGTCCAGTGAAGTGCACGATAAGGGCCATCGAGGTCAAGGAGAGCCACAGAGCTGTCTGGTGGTACGTCCAGGACCTGTCACGAGAAGATGCTACCCGGGACCCTCCTCCCCATCACCTGAGCTGGCCTCAAAAAGAGAAACTATATGGTCAAGAGAGTCCTTGAAATTCTTCGAGAGAACTTGTTTGAGAGGAATACTATCTCCCACAGTGGGGGCTGGGTCATCTTCTTCTCTCTGAGGGTGGGGGAGGTGACCCTCAGTTCTCGCCAAGTGGTGGGGCTCTGGGGGTCCCTCTGGCAGGGACCAAGGGTTCCAGGAGAGCCTACTAGCTGCCTCTGTCCTCAGGAGCTGGAGGAAGGGGGAGGCAGAAACTGATGCGAGAGGCAAGAGTGGAGGAGGGGTCGGGAGAAAGGCAGGGTGCGGGGGCTTTCACATGCAGAGTCCCTGCAGGTCCCCAAAGATCCATCAAGGAGCATGGCCAGTCTACCCCTGGCTGCCAAGGTGGCTTTGCCCCCATCTCCTCCAATTCCAGAGACCCCTGCCTCGTTCCCGGACTGCGCTCCCCAGGGCAGCCAGGAGCAGAGGGAGGAGACCGTGGGGACAGAGCTCAGATGTGGACCTTGGTGGCCTGGAGGCCTTCAAGGCCTGGACACTAATAGCAATGATAAAACTCAACTGCTTTCGTAACTCGGGAAGGAGAGTATTTTTTCTGCCTCGTGAGGGTTCGTCATTTCCAGTGCGCCACAGACCCACCGCTTCCCAGAGCCTCCCGACACTGCTCCGACTTGCCATTCACCCCCCTCGTCCTGATAGTCTCCTGCAGTAGATTGTTTTTCACATATGGACCTCTTCTCTCTTTCATGTTTTGCAATCAGTGACTCTTAACACAAGCAGAGAAGAAAACTCAGAAGGCAAAGCTCCAAAATGTTTACATCGGTTTGTTAGGTGATGACAACAGCTGATTTTTATTTTCTTCTTTACACTCTTCTACAGTTTCCAAACTCTCTACAGTGAACGTGTACTTCTTTTTAACATCAAAGACAAATGAATTAGTAATCAAAAAGAAAATCCTCCCCATGGTTAAGGCTGAGATTCAGATCAAATGCTGCCTCCTGCAGGAAGTCTTCCAGGAGTCCCAGCCTGGAGAATGGCTCCCCTGACCCTATGTCTGTAGCTCCAGGAGCTCATCTCATACACGCCTCACACACTAGACTGAGCTCACAGGGGGAGCGGCCAGGTTTGACCATCTGTGTCCAGCAGGATGAACTGATAGGCTCTAAGCCAGTGTCACAGGGGAGATATGTCCCAGGCTTCAGAGTGCTGGGGTGGAAACAAATGTAGTCTGCTATGCTCCACAGTTCTTGCCACCAGAAGGCTTTGGGGAGGCTGAGGTCCCCTGAGAGATATGGGCTTGGCAGTGGCGATGCAGCTTAAAGAGAGGCCCAGATGGACAAATGGACCTGGTCGGGAACATATACACTAAGCCTGAGTCAGGGCCAGCAAAGGCCCATGCAGTAGATAAAGGTTTACAGCAGGCACCGGGCACCATTAGACTGGGGACTCTGAGCTGAGTGGAGGACAGGGGACGGAGGGTGGGCTGGGGAGGCTGGTAGAGGACGAAGCCCTGAGCGCAGAGGCGGGACAGCTGCTGTGTGCTGGGGCGGGGGTCCTCCTTCAGAGGTCTGAAGCTTGGTCCAACCCCTTTTGCCCTGGATGCCACCCTTGCGATAAAATGGCAGGGGCTGCAAAGTAGCCTCCTGGTGAGCACCAAAAACAGAGTAGCCATGGTGCATTTCTGTCCTGGGTAGGGGCACAGGGTCAAAGACGCTGCCAGGCCTCCAAGGCCCACAGCCTGACTCTGGGGCCTGCGGGCTCCCAGCCCCCAGCCACGAGGGCTGAGCCCAGTGCAGGTGAGTTAGGGCTGGCCTTCAGCCCCAGGTTAGGATGGCCAGAAGGATGGTCCCACCCCTGGGGCCCTTGGGAGCTGAACCTGAGAGCCCCATGGTCTGCAGGCCAGTTCAGAAGGCCCGCCTGGGAGTCAGGCCGCCATGGCGACAGTTCCAACTCTGAGGTTCTCGGGTCTACTCAAGTTTCCGGCTGACATGCCAACAGCCAGGTCCGGCTGCAGGGGCCGCAGGCAATGGTGAGGAGAGGCGGCATCTCCACTTCCTCACACGGGATGGCGGGCTGACGATCTAGATGCAGCTGGACGACGTGCTGCCCGGGTTAATGGGGAGCCTGGTGCTGTCTGAGCTGCTCTTCAGAGGGGAGGGCCCGCCCTGGGCCTGCAGCCGCATGGACCAGTACCAGAGGAAGATGAGGAAGCCTGTGGGCAGCGAGGGACATGGGGCTCAGCAGGCTGGAGGCAGCACCCCCTCAACATCTCCCTCCCAGAGTCACCTTGACTCAGATGCCCCTGTCCTCCCCTTGACAGGCTACTGGCACTGATGCAACCGCGGGGTCATCTACAACGTGCCAGGCCCTGTGCAATTCACTGGGTGCCATCTCACTTCGTTCTCCTGATGTTCCTATGAGGTCAGGCCCATTCAATACTATTCTGTGTTACAAATGAGGAAACCGAGGCCCAGGATGGTCAGGGGACTTGGCGGAGCCAGGAGTCAAACCGCAGTGGCTGGGCTCCAGAGCCCATCTGCTTAATCATTGCTCCTCTCCAAATAGTTATACCATGATTTATTAATAGCCCGTAGATGTTTGTGTGGATTTATGGGCAGCATTTATAATCCTGACAGAGTCCCCTTCATGTCACAGGTGAGACAGGCTGGTCTCCCTCACCCTCACCCCATGCTTGTCCCCTGGGGACCCTGTGGGGATGGCCCACCTCACAGCCTCTCCCTGTCTTCCTGCCCATCTGCCTCCCTACTCCCTCCTTCTGAGGACAGAGGTGTGCGTGTGCGTGTGCGCGCGTGTGCGCGTGTGCGCGTGTGTGTTTGATGTGGGGGCAGTGGAGGGCTGCAGGTAGAGTGGGAAGGGACTCTTCTGTCATCAAGCCAGGCGCTCTGCTCCTGCCCCCTCACCTTTTCCTCCCCTGCTGCCCCCGCTCACTACCCTTTAGCCCAGCTCATCTTCACTGTTCTTCTAACACACAAATGGTTCTTGCCTCAGGACATTTGCTCTTGCTTTTCCGGCTGCTTGGAGTGCTCCTCTCCTAAACCAGGTCTCCCCAGCCTGTAGTGTGCCTGTGAGTCTGAGTCGCCTGGGTACCTGTCACCATGTGGTTCTGACTCAGCAGATCTGGGGTCTGCATTTCTAACAGGCTCCTGTGCTGGTGCTGCTGCTTCACACTTGAGCAAGGAAGGCCTTGGTCTCTCCCTGGCTGGATCCCTTTGTTGTCTTCAAATGTCTCCTATAAGAGTGGCTCGCCCCAGCCCAGACTGTCCATTACATTACCCACTATTACTCCCTACCCTCCGAGATCCCCTCTGATGGCTGCCTGCTTGCTCGTCCCACTCAGTCTCCCCGACTAGAGGTGAGCTCCACAGAAGCAAGGCCCTCACCCAACCAGTTCACAACTGTAGCCCCAGAGCTTAGCATCGAGCCTGCCCATAGCAGGTGCTCAATAAAACCTTGTTGACTGTACCCAGCCTGTGTGGCTCAGTGGACTGAGTGTTGCCTCATGGACTGAGAGGTCCTGGTTTGATTCCTGGTCAGGGCACATGCCCGGGTTGCAGGCTTGATCCCCAGTACAGGGCGTGTGGGAGGCAGCCAATTGATGTTTCTCTCTCACATCAATGTTTCTATGTCTCTCACCCTTCCTCTCTCCCTCTAAACAAAACAAATCAATAAAAAGACTTATTACCGTGGCCTGGATGCCCCATTTTATCAATGGGAAAACAGGCCAGAGAAGGGTGCCTTCAGGTCGCCTGGGCCATCTCTTCCCTACCCTGTGCTCAAGGGTAGGGTCTTCCCATGCCTACCTTGGAAGGAGGTGATGATGCTGAAGAAGTAGAGGACAACAAGCTGGAAGGTGCCGGAAGCAAAGGAGAAGAAGACCAAGGCCCAGGGCAGGCCGAGGACCAGGCTGAGGCCCAGCAGTGTCAGCACGTGGGGCCACTTCTGGGTGTGTGGACGCAGCCGCAGGATCTGCACCACCATTGTGCCCAGCATGGCCGTGTTGAACAGAAACACCAGGCTAAAGAGGCCCAGGTTGGTGATGTGGCTGACCAGGGAGTCCCGGATCCAGCACCTGTGGATGAGGCATTGAGGGCACAGAGGATGGCGACTCAGTGCATGGCTGGGCTGGCACAGGGAGCTACAGGGCACCTGCTTTCAACACCGGCGACTCATGGGGGCACAGGTCGCTCTCTTCTCAACCCTCCTTCATTCTTTCTCTCTAGTCGAGGGAAAGGCTCGGTTTGGTGCTAATGTGTTCTTAGTGCTTCTAATACTTGCTAGTCCCCTTTCTCAATAAAGAGCCGTCCGTGGGGTCGCCACCTTGGCTAGCATTCAGGGCTACTCACTGTCTCTGACAGTGACGCTTGTTTCCTCTTTGTAGTTGATAGTTTGTAAAAATATATTTAAATTAACACATTAGACAATTAACAGAAAAATAATAAGCAAGTAACAACATAGATGGTACAAAGGGGAAGCAGCCCGAGGCCCAGATTCCTGCCCCCGCCACACACAGCCACTTACATGGAAGGATAGATGACACTCCCTGGAGTCCTGTGCACAGACAGGGTGATAGAGCCATAGTTGTTAATGTCCACCAGTGCCACCAGTGTCACCAGGAAGATGGGGAAGCCTGTGGACAGCAGAGCGCAGACTTCCATCTCCCACCCTGTGGGGCTCACCTCCCTTGCCCTCTGGCACGAACTTCCTGGGCCTGTACTCCCAGAGCCGCCCAGTCCGATCTGGGGCAGGTCCTCCAAGCTTGGCCCCTCCCCTCCCCCACTCCAGTTTGGGTTTCCATCGAGAAAGCCCATCTTTCCTGACTTTATCCTACCCCTCACCATCCTGGGGGCCCTGAGGAGAAAGGGGCTAGATATCTCCAGGAAAATGGGAGGAGCAAACAGGACATGGTGGAGTGGGGGAGGTTCAAAGGGGACATCCAGACTTCTGCCCCCAGGGGAGGTCTGCACCAGGTCTTGACCTTGTCCATGAGGTGGACCTTGTCCCTGGAGGGGGTCTCCTGCCACCAAGCACCTGAGTCTTGACATAGAGTCACCTCTGAAAGAATTCTATTTAAATCAATGTAGTGAACCAAGAAGGGCTGAAGGGAGAAGGGATGTGTGGAGGTTGGTGGGACTGGTGGTGTGTGCCCCGGCCCTCCAAATCTGACGTAAGAGAGGTCGGGGCCGTAGGTGAATGGGTTGTCATTGGCCAAGAACAAATGCCAGAGACACGAATGTTACCTGCGGTTCAGGGCCACTGCCAGCCTGGGTGAACTGGGTGAGTGGAAGACTAGATTACAGCCCCTCATCCCGCAGCTGGGCGCCTTGAGCAGGGCACAACCTGGACATCGTGCCTGTAGCTCTGTCTGCAACCCTCCCTTTGGAAGGACTGAGATGTGGGGAATGTGTGTTTCTCGGGGACAGGGCTCATCGCCTCATCTTCCTGAAGGGGACCTGGGCCCAGCCACAGTAAAGCGCTCCTGAGGGTGGGGTAGGGTAAAGGAGGCAGTGAGGCTCCATCAGGGGGCGCTGGAGAAGCACAGGTGCCCGTGTTTGGCCAGAAGCCGAAGCAGGTCTAGGGCCCCAGGAACACCCTCCGCCAACTTACCCCAGCCCACTGTGCTCAGCTTGAGCAGGTAGCCAGGGACATAGGCGCCGAAGACCTCGACCACAAGTCGGTAGAGGTTGTAGCCCTCAAGGCCCATCCAGGAGAGGCAGGCGAGCAGGGAGAAGTGCAGGAAGATGGCGCTGGCCCGGCAGCCAGCCTCAGAGCCGGTCAGGGCCACCGGCTCGCTGAGCAGGAAGCTCACATCCAGCAGGAAGACGGCCAGCAGCAGGTTCATGTGCACCTTGATGGTATAATCCCGAGTCTTCCTCCTGCATGGAGGGGGCACAAGGGGAAGGGGACCCTGTGACCAGCGGGGCAAGGTGGGGGATACCCGCTCCTCCTCCTTCAGGCAGCCTTCCCAGGCTACACACAGACACACTCTTATGGCTGCAGCTAGACCGCTCCCCACTTGTCCCCGGGCACCTACTATGTGCCCAGCACCATGGGCTCAGCACTGTATGCGCATTTAACAGCAGCCCTAGCCAGACAGCAAAACGGAGAAATCAGCCACTACAACCAACCAGATGCTCCCAAAGTCGGAGGGAAAGACTGGATTTGTTGTTGGCTTGGAGAATCCACCCCCCCGCCATGTTGTGTCCTCCTGTCTACACAACTGTGTCTGTGAGCCTGTGAGCAGAGGCTGCAGGAGTCTGTCTGTCTTCAGGTTTGCAACTCTGAGTGTGCATACCCCAGCCCCACCCCCACCCAGAATTCTCCATGGCCCCCGTCTCAGCAGGCCTTTCCTCCCCTCTCCCCACCCCCACTGCCTGTCCCAGAGGCACAGCAGAATCCCCAGGCCCCAGGGTCACTTCCCGGAACCCCATGCCCGCCCTGCCCCTCCCTCAGTTTACTCATCTGTGGAGTGGGAGGGTGGCCTCCGACAGGGCTGGGGAGAGGGTTACACCGACGCAAAGGGTCTGGCACAGGTGAGCGGCTCGGTCCCTAAGGGGTCCTGTCCCTGTGTCCTTAGGCACTTTTGTGATCAATGGGTAGGTGCTGGGGAGGCCCTGACCCCAGCCCTCCACTGAGCCTTCTAGCTGTCCCTCCCCATCAACTACTCCAGCCCACCAGGTGCACAGCTGTGAGCACACAACACAACCGCTTATGCACACGCATGCACACGGCTCCACCCTCCCTCCTCCCAGCCAAGGACAGTGAGCACACCCCTGTGTTCCACAGAACTGAGGGTGTACTCCTCCAGCCAAAGGGGTGCAGGCCCTGACTACAGGTGGACTCAATATAGGCCAAGCCCAGCGCTGACCATCCAGACCCTGCACGGCCGGTCTGAGGGTGCGTGAAGGCGCTCCTCACCCCACCAAAGGCTTTCCGTGGGGCTCCTTCTTCCTGACACCCAAATGACTGGGGTGACAGAGCCCCCAGGGGGAGGGGCATCAAACATAGATGGCTGCAAGGGAACAGGCCTCAAAACAGACACCAGAGACTGGGGGGCTGCAGAAACTCCCGAGGGTCTGCCGTCTCCAGCGACCACAGCCACTCAGGGACCTGTGGGCCTGGAGCCCACCTGCCTGGCCCTCGCCGTGTGACCTCAGGAGGGTCAGTGAGTCTTTCACTGGGCCCTTGAGAGGATGAGCCAAGTGGATGCACAGAGGCCTGAGAGCAAGTGTGTGGCCTGTGGGAAGCTTCATGTGTTAACTAGTGTCATCATTATCATCACACTAAATAATGGCCCTAGAGGTCTCACATCTGATCAGAGGCAGAAATCTGGGTTCCTATGTTGTTCTCCGGTTTTCGACGCTGGCAGTTAGTAAAACGGGTCAGTGCTGCCCTCCAGACGCCGCAGATCCGAGGAGGACGTGCAGCGCCCAGGGCCCGGGCTGGGACCTCCCGGCTCCACAGCCTCGCACAGCTCCAGGGCAGGTCTCCTGGAACGGAGGGTGTCCCTCCCCCTGCCCACCCGTCTCCAGTCCTACCTGGAGCAGAGGTAGGCGGCGATGGTGAGCACGCAGGCCAGGGCAGAGACGACACAGCCCACGTAGGAGAGGAGGGTCAGGTAGTGCTTGTGCACGGCGTCTACCTCCACGGAGGCCACCTGGGTCCAAGGGCCGGGTCAGGGCTGGCCTCCGTGTCCCCCCTCGACAAACTAGTGGTCCCTGGGTGACCTCGGGAGTCTATGAACCACCTCCCCAAGCTGAGCACACTGCGGCCCCTGACGCCTTTTTCTGGAGGGACCTATAGCTTTCGCCACCTTCTCCGATGGGTCCAGCCCACAGAGGGCAGGGAGCCTCACCCGGTAACCCCCCTCTGCCCTGGCACCGATCATTTTTCCACAGCATTGAACACAGGATTAAGGTTTCCGTCAGGGAGAAAGTACCCACCCCCGGGAGAGCTGAGGGCCACTCTGGTCCCTCAGTTGCTGGGTCCTAAAATTCTGGGAACGGGGACACAAAGCTTCTGAGATCTCAGGGGCACTGGTGCCCACTCAAGGGTCTCCACACTGGGCCTCAGTACCCCCTCAATGGACCATTAGAAACATACTCCTGGCCCCAGCCCAGCTCTTTGGAACCAGAATTCCAGGATAGGGCCAGGAATCTGCATTTTTATCATGGGCCAAAATTTGGCAATAAACAACAAGGGCTCTGGAGACCAGATCTTTTACTTATTAGCTGTGTGACCCTTGGAAAATTGCTTAACCTCTCTGAGCCTCAGTTTCATTATCTGTAAAATGGGACAACAGGAGCCATCTCGGGCATTGTTGTGAGGAATGGATCATGTACTCTCTGCAAGTGGCTGGCACAGCAAGAACTTGGCCTGTGGTATGGCTGTGGTATGGCTGCAGGGCAGGAGGGGGTCCACTCACCATCAGAACTGCAAAGTAGGTCAGATGGTCACAGAAGCAGGACGTCTGTGTCTCCTTCCTGATGGTCTCGCACCCCGCGCTGCTCCAGCTCCCTGGGCTACTCACTGAGGAGCGAACAGCATGGGGCCTGATCAGGCCCAGTCCTCCAAGTCCCCAGTGTGCTCCCAAATACATGACTCATCACTCTTCTGGGTCTGCTTCACTCCTTCTTCAAAGCCCACCTTTCTCCAGGAACCCCCCTGACTAACCCCATGACCCTCACCCCCCAGGACTCCATTCTTTTCCAAACACCTGCCCGATGCAGAGACCCCTCCACACTCACATGCCGAGTCTTCAACCCAGAATACACATTGTAGAGTCATGTTCTTCTGTAGGGACAAGAAGGGAGAGTGGATCCCATTACAGTCCACCCCTTCACGCGCCAGACTGAGGGAGTCACTGTCTGGCCAGCACCCATCTGGATCCGACTGCCTGGTGCCCTCAGCTGGTCAACCATCTTGTTAAAATCCAGTGATTCAGAAGAGAGGGGGAGGAAAGAAAAACGGCCAAAAGGGGAGTCTTGTCTCCACGGCTGGTTTGCTCACACTCACCGGCTGTGGCTGGTGCTGGAAGGTGATCACCAGAGGCTCTGAGAGGTTGGCTACTTTGGTGTGAGGCACAACAATACCCAAGACCTTCTCACCCAAGACTTGGCTAGAATTCTTATCCTAGACATGGGGTGGGGGAAGAGAGAAGGGAGGGGGCTCAGGGCTGGGAAGAAAGGCCCAGAAGTCGCCTAGACTCTCTGGACTCCTGTCTCTAACATTCTGGGTCTCCTTCTGGAAACAGTTATTGCACATGCAGTCATTTACACTGTAGTAAGAGCAATCTCATTTAGCCCTTCCCTGGGGAGATTTGCATGTTGCAGTCCAATTCCTGACTTTACAAGAAAAGGCTCTGACTCCTGAAGGCAGAGGCTGGGCCCCAAGCCTTCCTTCCATCTTTCCATCAGACAGACACTGCGCTTCCCAGGGCAGGGCACCAGACGAGGGTCCCACACCTGGAACAGGGCTTGGCTGCTGAAGTCCACCAGGAGGAGTCTCTTTGCAGCCTCCCCGCTCCGGCCTCTGTTCTGGAAGAGCACGCGGGGCAGCATCACTGAGTACTCCAGGATCTCACTCCGCTCCTCCTGCAGACCAAAGTGTCCTTAGGGCTCAGCCAGAGATGGACCCCCAGACACTCTCCATCCCCCTCCCACATCCACACTTCCCTGGACACAGCCACCTCTCAGCACCTCCTTCAGGAAGCCTGACTCACAACGGCCCTCCTCACTCCCTCCCTGGTTTGGCAGCAGCATTAGCTGGGAGAGCTGTGGTTAGAGCCCAGGGCCCAGGGGCTAACAGGCCTGGGAAAATCACATGGATCCTGTCGCCTGGGCCTCAGACATCAACTCTGCCTATAGCATCTTGGTGTGGTGCGATATGGTGCCTCCCAGCTAATCAAGAGGCCATCTCAAGACTGGGTGCATTTGGGGGTTGATCTTCTGTCCACATAGGTATGCCACAGGAGCCCCTAGTGCAGAAAGCAGGACCCCCGCTCTGTCCCCGTCACTGTGCCAGGAAGGATCCCCAGTGCCACAGGGTAGCCACTGAGTGAGGGTGTTCCTGGGGCCCGGCTCCTTCGTCAGCACACAGCTGGCCTGGGAGGCCAGGGAGGGGCGTGCTCGAGCCTGCACACCTGCTTCCCGCCCTGACCTGCCGGGTCCCGCGCCCTGACCTCCTGCCCGGAGTGAATGTGCAGGCCCTGCAGGCCGGCTGTGGGCTGCAGCTTCCACACTGTGGCGTTGACCCGATCTTCCTCGAAGGACACTGTGTCCCCTGTGAACCTCAGGGAGGTCAGCTTCGACTCCAGGCTCTGCAGCTCCCTGACAGGGGAGAGAAGGGTGGTGACCACTCGGGAGGGAAGCCGGCTGGCAAGCAGGGAGCCAAAGGGGGATACACAGGAAAGAGGCCGACGAGAAGAGGAAAGAGGGTCAGGGGAGAGAAGACAGGGGCAGGAGAGAAAAACAGCCCAACGAGCGTGGGAGGGACAGAGGAAGTGGGAACACCTGAGCAAACAGGAAAAGAGAGGGGTGAGGTGGGGGCTATCCTGGCCCAGTTCTGCCTGGACTGACCCACTGTGTGGCCACGGAGCAGCCCTCCCATCTGTGGGCTGCAGTCTGCTGAGCTGTAAAATGGGCCCATCACCTCTCCGTCACCGCTGGGGAGAGGGCTTGGAAGCACTGTTCAGGGACAGCGGGCCGTTTGTCTGTGCTGCTCAGGCAGGCCTGGGGCTTGGCTCCAGGAGGAGATGGAAAGACGAGAACGTTCCAGCCCCAGGGGAGGAAGTGTCCACGCCGGCCTCCCACTCCAGGTTCCTGGCCTGCCCAGGTCCAGATCTGGAGGGCGCCCACCCTGACCCCCTCGCTGAGAGCCACACTCACCGGCTGGAGGAGGTGGGGGTGGCTGAGGGCCTCCTCGAGTTCTGGGGGGGCTTCAGAAGCTGGCTGAGCAGCTGGAGGTCCCGTTTCAGCTCACACATGTCCGCCGAGGCATTGTGGGAGGCCTTCTGGGGAGGATCTAGGGGGACAGGCAGACCCACCTAAGGCTATTGGTTGAGGTCCATGTCACACTCATGGTCCTCTCAATCCTTCCATGACTCTGACAGATTCATTCCCACCCGAGGCTCCATGAGGTGGGTGGGCTCACCAACGTCACTCAGAGATGCAGCCAGATAGACAGGAACCTGCAGCAGCTGCAGCTCCAGCAGGGTGACAAGGGACACACCTACCCAGGTGCCTACATACAGGAGCTGGGAGGGCCCATTCCACGGCCCTGGCCCAGCTAAGCTCTCTTCAAGAGGGATCGAGGGGCTCATGTGGTGGCTCTGGGGACTCCATATACCCAGCCTCCCGGACCCCAGGTTCCAGGCCCTCCACCTGAGTACCCTGCATCCCCAGGCTGCAGGCGTGGGTGTCTCTAGTGGTCGGACAGGACTCGGATGAAGTAGGCAGACAGGGACGAGACACTGTTAGGGGCTGGGGGGCCTGCCTGTGCCATCAAGGAAGGCAGGTCCTAGGTAGCCACATATGACTTTATAAGGAGAAAGCCTGATTTTTAGGTGATTTGAAACATTTGGCTCAATTAAAAAAACTGAAAAACAAAACAAAGAACAAAAACCACCTCTCTACAGGCCAAGTAAGACCAGGCCAGATCTGTTCTGATTTGCAGCTGGGCCTGACTTTGCCTTAAACTCTCCCAGGCTGGAAGACAATCCCAACCTGGGGGTGAGGTACCCCAGGGACTACCTGGCCCCGTCTGCTCCACAAGACAGCACCTGGGCCAGAAGCTGGCCCGCCCCAGCTGTTCCCAGCATTTTCATGGGCCTGGAGCTGCTAACATATTCAAAGTGCTGAGTCCCCCCACCCCAAACCAGAGCTGCCTGGAAGGAACAGAATCAGGGAAATCCTGGACTTCCCCAATAAAGCCTCCAGCTCCTTCTGGCCACCCTCCCCTCCCTGGCCTCCATCCAGCACCTGTGGGAGGCAGGGGCCACATCACACTGTCACCCCCTAGGCGGTACATGCAGTCTTCACCCTCAGAGTCAGCCTGGCTGCTTTCATGAACTTGGACTTCTCTCGTTCTCCCCCACCCCACCCCATGCCACTCAGCTCCTGGGTTCACATCCTGGCTCCCTCACTTACTAGCTGTGCAACTTTGTGTCTCTCTGTGCCTCAGTCTCCCCTTCTGTCAAATAGGGACAAACACCTTATAATGATGCTGATGAAACAGAATTTTTCCTCTGTCTTCTGATAGCCAGTCTTTTCTTTCCATTTTCTCTGTTTCCACCGTCTCCCTTCACCTGGACCTTTCCTGCAGACTCTAGATGGAACTTGGCCCCCCTCCAACCTCACCCCTACCCTCCCACAAACCTCCTGACGCACACCTTGAATCACACGCTCCCCTCTTCATCCACCTTAAGGGGCTCCCCACTGCCTGTGAACAAGCCCGAGTTTCATGAGTGAACCTTCAGACCCTGTCCACTCTCAAGCCTGATGTGCATTCTTCTGCCTTCCCTGCCTCAGGGCCTTTGCCCAAGCTGTTCCTTCCTGGCTTACCGTGGAAGGAGAAGGTGACGCCAGCAGCACTGGGCAGGCTGGTGTTCCGGGGGCTCCACCAGGAGCTGACAGAGGTGGCGAGCATTAGGGGACCCTGGGCCAGGCTCTTCTTCTGATTCCAGAAGCACAGGAGCTTAGAGGCTTGGTTACTCAGCAAGAAGTCGTTCTTGCCATAGAGAAGGTGCAATTTCCCCATGTGGCGGTTCCAGGAGAGGCAGAAATGGTAGAGGCCCCTGGGGTCAGGGAAGGACTGGGAAGCCGAGGAGTGTGCAGGGAAGGGGGCGTGCACTGTGAGGGCCTCCTCGGAGTTCTGGATGGAGATGTGCAGCTCTGTCGACTGCGTGTAGCGGAGGCTGCTCTTCTGCGTCTGGTTCCGCTGGCCGCAGAAGCGGAAGTCTTCCCGGAAGCCTCCCGCACGGGCACCTGAGGAGGCAGAGACTGCAGATGGCACTCAGGATTGCAGCCATGGGAGGGGCAGGCCCCAGGCCCCCGGGAGCCCAGTGCCTGGGACCCACACACATTTCAAAGGCCTATACCTCAAAGGGTCTACAAAAATGTGAGTCTACCCAGCTAAAAATGATTGGTTTCAAAATGTGAAAAGAATAAACTCAAAATTCATAATAATTTCAATAGCAAAGCATTTTAAAATAGCAGTAGGGTATCTGGTGAGGCCATGCCTGCTCAGGCAGCTGTGCAGGCTGGGCACGCACAGGGGTGCTCGGCTCCAGAGGCGAGTAGGACCGAAACCCATCTGTGTTCCCCACCCCAAGCTGTGCACTGGGCAACTGCATCTGCAAGAAGAAAAGTGGTACCTTGCCCGAGCCAGTGCAGTTCAGTTGGTTGGGTGTCACCCATGCACTGAAAGGTCGCTGGTTTGATTCCCAGTCAGGGCACGTGCCCGGGCTGCGGACTCAATCCCTGGTAGGGGAGTGCAGGAGGCAGCCGATCAATGTTACATTCTCACATTGATCAGTGTTTCTCTCTTCTCCCTTCCTCTCTCTCTCTCAAAATCACTAAACTATTCTTTAAAAAAAGAAAAGAAAAAGTTTACTTTAAGAAACAAAGCAAAAAAAGAGGTGCCTCTCTCTTTCCTCCAAGGTGCCAACCATCTGCTAAGCTGTGTCTGCAGGCCTGTGCCCACCCAAAGGGCTTAGTGGATGTACTGGCAGCTGTCTTAGCCATGGGGAATTTTAATGTAAGTCACAACAGTCCCAGGAAAGCCTACCTTGAACCAGGAGGAGCAGACCCAGCAGGAGCGGCACTGTCTGCACCTGTCCCCGGGAAGCCATCTTCTTCCTTAGAAGTCACCCTGAGAAGTCACCGCCTGAAAGATACCAGGGGTGTTAGGCAGGGGCCTGCCCCGCAGGGTGTCTGGGCCAGCCCTGCAGAGGGGGAGGCCAGTGCAGCTGTGAAAAGTGTGTGTGTGGGGGGCAAGTATGGAAACAGTCTGTGGACCGCCCAGACCTGCCAGGGGCTGAGCATCAAGAGGCTGTGGCTGTCCAGAGTCCGGCCAAGTTCAAGTCCTGAGTCCATCTCTTGCTTGCCATACGACTGTAAGTCAGGGAAAATGGGGCCAATAACAGTACCTCCCTCTGGACCCAGCAGTGATAGGGTAATAATCTTGGCTAGAATCTGGTGGGGAAGGCTACACAGCACCATTTGGGACTACCGTGCCCCCTCCAGGCCTGGAGGAGACACAGGAAAAGGGGGCTGTCAGAGTTCTCTCCCAGGAACCTCACCATCACAATCCCTGAGACACAGCTCAGAGGACACCTCCCTCAGGAAGCCTTCCTCAGCGCCCTCTGCTGGTGGTCCTGGACTCCTTTGGTTCCCACCACTGGTCAGGGCCCCCTCTGTTAGCCTCTCAGGGAGGTGCGGGATGGTGCGTTCCCTCCTCAGCCAGCCAGGGAAGTTCCTTCCTGATCCAGGGAGGTGGCTGGAGCAAGGCTGGGTGGGTGAACTTGTGAAGAAGAGGGAAAAATCAGCACGCCCATGGCGCCCTCTACAGGGGCTGCAGTGAAAGGGCGCTTCCCATAATAACCACCAGAGGGAGTCAATTTCCAGGGCTCTGGGCAGTCGGAACTGCAGCTGAATGTCCCGATCTGAAGAGACGGGACACTCAAATTTACCGCCCAAATCGCGGGTGGCCCGGCTACCCTCACCTCCACCTCTACCCCAGCATAAAGGGGGCACTTCTGACCAACCGTGGGCTCTGATAGCTGAGTGCCTACCATCTGTCAGCCTGTGCTGACCCATCCCACTCTCACACCTATGTTAATCCTCACTCCAACCCTGTGACAGGAGCTGTACTGAGTCCAGGGGGTTAAATGACTTGCCCAAGATTATCCAGAAGCCAGGAGCTTTTCATGCCTGGTCAGCACTGTAGTGCCTGGCAGAGAACCTGTGAGCCTGGCACACATAGAGAGATGCCAGGTGGCTTGGTCTTCCCCAATGCCATCTGGCCCTGTGACCAAGTTGGGTGGTGCCAGACATGAACAGGCATCGTCATCCTGTGGGGAACTGCATATGGTCATGGTGACAGATGCAATCATCTGCCACAAGCTAGACAAAGGGAAGCCTGGCAACCTAGGGACATAAGAAAAGTCTGAATTTGGGAGAAACCAAGGAAGGCTTCCAGGAAGAGGTGGCTTTTGGATTGACTATTTGAGGGTAGTGTCAAAGGGAGGGGTGGCCTGGGCAGTAATTTATTGTCTCCTGCTTGGACCTGGCCTTCCTCTAACTAACCTGGGCCCCTCAAGTTAGAGCTAGTCTTCCATGTGTAATAGAACCCTAATCTCTTGGGCCTCATCAGGCCAATCACTGGTCAATCAGGCTCATTATCCTGCTCTAGTGACATCGCAGGACCCCTTAAAAGAAGGATGTGAAAGCGTTTTAGGGAACGGCCACTGTTTCCTAGGTTGTGATGTTTAAGGTTTCATTCTGTGGCCTTTCTGGGCATTTTGGCTCCTTTTGAAATGGCCTTCTGCCACCTCAGACCAGCGGAAGGAAACCAGCATCCAAGACAGAAACGTGTCCATTCTGGACACCCATCTTTCCTTCTCCTTTCTGCCAGTTTCTGTCGCTGTCTACCTCTGACTCCCAATGAAATGTCACCTCTTCCAGGCAGTCTCCCTTGCCATGACCACTGCTCTATACTTGTGAACTCGTAGTTCACAAATCACTTGAGAATTTGGCCCAAATTCTCCATTTTATAGCTTTTAGATTTGAGGTCTAGAGAGGGCCAATGACTTCCTGACATCACATAGCAAACAAGGACGGAGCTGGCCAGAATGTATGTATCTTTCTGTCACACTGACCTTCAAAGTGAGTTACCAGTGTCTGTAGACAAGATCCCAGGTAAGAGTAGAATTTATCCACTTTAGATCAACCCATTGGATTGGCCTTTAAGAGCAAAAAGGCAGACAGAGTGTGAGCTCCCCATCACTGGAGGGGAACAAGAGGCTACACCACCATGGTGTGCCATGAAAGGGATTTGAACACATGAGGAAGAGACCAACTGCATGACCCTGACACTTCCTGGCTCATCCCCACTCTACCCTGACTGAACAGCCACTCCAAGGTGGACAACTCTGTCTCCATTGACATTCTTGGGATTTGAGGCTGCCTGGCTTCCTTTAATCCACTGTTAGTGGAGTAGACTCGAGTCAGACCACCTGGGTTCAAATTCCAATTCTCCCAGTAACTAGCTGTGCATCCTTGGGCTAGCTCCTTACCCTCTCTGGGTCTCAGTTTCCTCGCCTGTAAATAGGACTAAAAGTCAAGCCCACCTCAACAGTTCCTGTGAGAATTAAATGAACTGATACCCATAAAGGACTTAGAACAGGGCCACGCATGTGGTAGGTGCCATCGGTGTCAGCTAAATATCCGTGTACTTTCTGACCAGCTCATAGGCCCTTACTGCACCCCTCACCCCCATGCCCTGCCCTCGTGGCCTTCACAGCCAGCTCAACCTCCACAGAACCTTGCCAGGAAATTCTTAGAGCGTGAAACTTCCTTTCCGGGAGTGCAATGGGAAGCCTGAAACCCACCCAGAAAAGTTCCCTCCCCGCAGCCCGGACCTGGGGCCGTCAGTCCACAGAACCCTCAGAGGGACAGGAGAGTGGACTGGGGACCAGGAGAAGATCCCAACCCAGATCGGGCAGGGGGAGGGCACTGTCCTGCTTGTGCTTCCCCACCCCCACGCCACACTACACCCCTCCCCCACCCATCTCACATGCCACCTCGTACAGCCCACTCAGAGGGTGCAGTCAGTGTCCATGAGGACGGTCACACACTCCCAGCACCTCCAGCAGGGCTGCAGAATGCCCTGGTCCCCACTCCAGTGCCCCTGCCTGGCTCAGCTAGGAATGAGGGGCCTGTGTTCTAAAGACTGAACCTGGTTTGTGGACCTCCACATGGACCACGTGGCCAGAACCTTATCCCTGGTCTCACCATCTCTGGAGCTGGGGACCCACAGGGCTGGACGGCCCCCGGCCATCAAATACTCTTAGAGCCAACCACTGTCCCCTGGCTGGACCCTCGTCCCCCCTCACGCAGCACTGCCAGACAGGGCGTGGCTGAGAGGGAGATCCTCACAGCAGCACCTCTACACTGCCACTTGACCAAGCCACCCTGCAGGCTGCTCCTACTGCTCTGCCATTTTGCAGATGAGGAAACTGAGGCTAGGGAAGGGCTACCGGCTCCATGGTCACCGTGGGTGGAGTCAAGACACGGGCTTGGCTCTCGCTCTAGAGAACTCCTTGCAGACCCGGCGCTGGCAAAGCTCCCAGGGGTGCATGCTCCCCTGGCTTGGGAGACCCCCAAAGAAAAGGAGAGAAAACAGACAGTGCAGACAATTCCAGCTTGGGAGAGAGGGTTGGGGGACCGGGCTGCCAGGGGAGCCCAACCCCCCAGCTCTCCTTCCAGAGCAGCTGCCCTTGACCTCAGGCTTTCCGTCAACAGACAGAGAACAGAACAGCCTGACCCAGCTTGACGCAATGGGGGCCACCGTCACAGGGTCCCCAAGAATCCAGGAGCCGAGGGTGCCAGGGCTTGTCTGGGCCCAGGAGAAGGGGTCTGGCTCTAGTTCAGGCCCGGCCCGGCCCATTCCTGGCAGGGGAGGGGCAATGGACAGGGGATGCACAGCTCACTTTCTCCCCTGGGGGTCTGAGTCACTCCCTCTGTCAACCGTGTCCAGCCAGGAGTCACCGCCAGCCCACCCAGGCTCCTGGAAAACCCATTTCCTCAGAGGATGGAGGTGGAAGTTGAGTGGACAGGACCTGGCCGCCCTGGGGTTAACCCTTCCCTGGCAGGCACCTCTCCAGGAAGACGCCGGCCCGGCCCCCCCTCCTTGCCTCTCCCGCCCTTTAGTAGGAACATTGTGAACCACACCCACTTCCAGTGTCCCTTTGCTGGAACACCTTTCCTATCCCTGTGACAACTCGACTCGTCTTTCGAGTCACTTAAGACAACCCTGTCCGTGAAGCTCTCCCTTCCACCCCTAAGAATTAACTTCTGAATTCTTGGGCGGGGGGTACCATGGCCCACACTCAACGTCTATGCCCCCCCTTTGTCGTAAGAGCTCACACCAGAGGTGCCCAAACCTGCCTGTGGTGTGGGTCAGACCCCCCCAGGGAACTGACCAAATTTCATTTCATAGGCCCCGCCCACTGAGGTTAGGACCCAGCAGATCTGGGTTGGGACTGGGGAGTTGGCTTTAACGAGCGTCCCATTGATTGACACTCTGCAGGCTTGGGAAGCACTGGGTGACAAGCCTGGGATGAAACCAGTAGCCCTGTTTGAGAGCCACTCAGAGAGGGGTGGGGCCTGGCCCCAGGTCACTCAGCTAGTGAATGGCGGCGCCTGGACTGGGGGCCCAGCGGCCTGTGTCCAAGTGGAACCTCTTCTCAACCGGGTGGCAATGACATGTCAGCTTTCTGGAACCTAGAAGAGGTCTCCCAAAAGAAGAGGCTGGCAGAAAGAGGGTGTGGGTGGTGAGAAGAAAGCCAAGGAGGGAGGGACCTCTCGTGGATCTTTGGGAGAGCCTGGTCTTGCCCCTCCGGGGGAGGCACTGAGGGAGAGGACCCCGCTTAGCTTTCCTGCTCCAGCCCTGGTCCTCAGCTGCTCTCTGGGGGGTGGGCGGGTCAATATCAAGCAGCTGGCGATCCTCCTTGAGCCCTGGGCAGAGGGCCTTAGGCAGGAAGGGTTTGGCCCAGGACGGGGTGGGTGAGGGCGAGGATGAAGCCTGGAGAGTGTAAGTATGCACACGTGTGCTTGCCACGCCTATGCGAGTGTGCAGGGGAGCGGTGGGGGGCGGGCTGGAAGGGGGCAGGTTGGCCAGAGGCTCTCAGGCAGGCCCCAAGGCCAGCTGGGGTGGCAGTTGGATCAGAACAGGGGGGACAAACCTGCCGGTGTTTCCTCCCTAGGGCTGGGGAGGGGAGCTGGGAGGACCCTCCACCAGCGGTTCCAAACTATTTTATAAAAGTCAATCTTGCTTAGAAACACCTGTACCAGCACGTCAAAGGAGGTGCCCCCATCACCCTGAGGGACCCAGGGCCGTAACCCACCCCCAGCCCAGGGCTCTGGGAGCACAGCTCACACTCGGCCCCTCCCTCCTCTCTCTGTTGCTGCTGCAAGTGGAGTACCTGAGGCCCAAGCTAGGGGCCCACAAAGGCACCCCCAGGGAAGGGTGATCTGGCATTGCTGGGGAAACAGAATGACTTCAGATTTCAGGAATTTTTCTACAATAAAGGAGAATAAAAATTAAGTGAGCAGCAGCCTTCCCCAGAGACCGGCAGAGGCCAAAGCCTGGCGTACTCACTGCCCAGGATGAGTCTCACATTCTTCGAACCGGACCTGCTCGAGGGCGGTCCCTGCCGTACCTCCCCGGCTTCTGGTCCAGCCAGGTCCTAGGGCCCTGACTCCCTCTGTGCGCCCTGGCCCTGCAGGAAACTAGGAAGGGGAGACTCAGTTCTCCCAGGACCCAGTTATCCAGGGCCACCCACCCCGAAGCCTGCACTACCTGGAACCGGAGCATTTGCTTAGGAGACACGGAGAGGCCAACATATAGTCACCCAACTAGAGAAGAGTTGGGCTTGAGTGTTCCCACCTCCGAGCCTTTGCACAGGCCGGGATACCAGCCTCGTGACATGTCTGTGCAGGTCCTAACCCTAACCCTGAGCCTCCAGCCTCCACATGCCCCTCCGACAACCTCCAGCCACACAGGGTGATGGGAGTGAACAGGGGTCTCTCTGGCACGATGACAAGGACCCCGGAATCCCAGAAGAGGAGGGCCGGACAGCTTCCTCCGGGTGAGTGCTCACATTGTGCCCAGTGCCATGCGGAGCACTGAGTGTCATCCAACCCCCACCATGACTGTGAAGCAAACGCTATTCTATTCCTACTTCAAAGATGAGGAAACCGAAATCCAAAGAGGTTGGGTGATGCCCGAGTCTCACAGTAAGTAAGCAGTCAGACCAGGACGCAAGCCCAAGCCCATCCAACCTTAAAACCTGTGCTTTTCGTCACTGTGGTCTCGAGTCCCTTCCCTGCTCTGGAACTGGGGCTGCCTCCCTCGGTTTCCGTGAGGTCACTGGCCAAAGCACTTTCTAAGAAGGACTACTTCCCAGGCTAGAGAAGTACTGCAGGCCTACTTGGTCTTGTATATTAGAACATGAAATGTTCCGTTAAGTCCTGTAGGAGGAAAATCCACAGAGCTTGGTGGGCTCTAGCTCCCAGCCCAGTGTGGTGGTGCGTTCTGTTCTCTGCATGGACAACCATTATCCGCATGAAAATAAGCTCTCAGAAACCTTGTCCCCACACAGACATGAAGCCTGCCGGCGTGCCCCCTCCCAGCCCCCAGCCCCTCCTCTCCCCTCTGAGTTGTCCCCGAGGCCATTAGCTGGCACAAGATGGACAACTCATCATCAACCTCGACACTTCCAGGCAGGAGGCCCCCGGGGATCCTGGGGTACACTCAGCTCCATCCCAGCTCCCTTCGGCCAGCATCACCAGCTCTTAGGGCCAGGGCAGTGCCAGCCCCGTTCCCAGGTTGGCTCTTCCATTAAAGTCAACCGCAGCCAGCTGGGCCCTTGGCCTCACCTCAGGCTGAGACACTTAAAATGTTGGAACTGAGAGAGAGGGAGGGAGAGAAGGAAAGAAAGAGAGAAAGAGAATATGGAGATGCAAGAGCTTTTAGGAACTGAGAATCAAAGCCTCCTAGAATTTTATCGTGCATTGAGGCAATGTAGACCCTAAGGGAGGAGAAAGAATTTGGCCCAGCCTGGTGGGGGGGCACCAGGGCTTTTCATGAACAGTCCAGGGACTGGGTGCCATCCCTGGTCAGCTCCACGCTCTAGGCCAGTCTGCAGTCCACGGCCAAGCCTCCCCCAGCCCTCCCCCGAGGAGCAGCTGAGGCTGGACTCCAGGACCCCGGGGCACACCCAGTCAGCACCCGCCGGGGATGCCCACTCCCAGACCGGGGGTGGCAGGAGTGAGACGCATGGGGTCAGAACTAGCTCTGCCGCTAACTGTCCCAGGACCTCCGGGCCAGTCTGTC
This sequence comes from Molossus molossus, assembly GCF_014108415.1. Lineage (NCBI taxonomy): Eukaryota > Metazoa > Chordata > Mammalia > Chiroptera > Molossidae > Molossus > Molossus molossus. Next base: position 42,274,383 of record NW_023425357.1, read on the forward strand.
TCCTGTCTGGACCTCCGTTCTCCCTGCTGAGTTGGTAACTATGACCCTGATCCCCACCTGTCTTCTCAGTAGCCCAGGGCCTCTGGAGGCTACAGGGCAGGGCTCACCTCCCAGCTGCAGCATGGCCGAGGTGCGGGGCTGTCTCCTCCTCCTCCTGGCCAGACTCCCTTCTCTGTGGAACCACAGTCGGACCTCAGCTGTCTGACTGAAGTTCCCCTTCCCTGTCTGTGCTCCCACACTGCCCAAGGCCGAGCCCAAGGCCCAGCCCAGTTACCTCCCTCTCGCTTTCTGGAGGCTGCAGTTCGGCTGCCCTGGGCCCGGCAGAACATCTGTCTTTGGAGCACAGGACCCTTAGTGTTCCCAAGGTCAGCCGCCAGCCCTCCCTTTCTTTTCTCCTCCTCCAGGTCCCTGGTCCCTGGCTGAGGGGCAGACAGGAGACATAGCCAACATCCTCCCCACAAGGCCGGGGTCCTGGGCCAGGCTGCAGCTCAAGGCCCAAGTCCCGGGACACTGTACCCGGAGCCCCCTCCAAGGAAGGGCAGGCCAAGCTCTCATCCCAGCTCACTGCACACAGCACAGTTTCACTAGGTCTGCCACTGTTTGCACACCCCGGGGGCAGGGTGCTCACTACCTCCAGCAACACAGCTAACATTAAGCCCTTTGACAATGCAACACTCGGTTCTAAGCGCTTTACACAAGTTAACACATTTGATCCTCCCCAAACTTTATGAGAAAAGTACCATTATACCCACTTAATAAGTAAGAAATCTGAGGCCCCAGCAGGGCCCAGAAGGTCGGGTGACCTGCTGGAGATCACGCAGCTAGCAAGAGGTGGGGTGAGCTCGGCCCGGCCCCGAACTCGCGCCCTTGGCCTCACTGCCAGGCTGCCCCTGACCCGCCGACCGTAAAGAGCTCATCCTCAGAACCAGCGGCAAAGGATGCTGGGAACTTCACAGTAAAAATCGCAAACGAACTTGTTTCCTCGGGTTAGCTGAGGGCCCCAGGGCCCGGTGCTAGGGGCCGTCAGAACCCCCAGTTACCCCAGCCCAGCTCTATTCCTTCGCTCTGTCGTCACAGGCCCGGACCCTTGGAGGCTGGTCTTTGACCAGGGTAGCTACCCAGAGACAGAAAATAGTTTTAGCTGGAGTGTGACTGAGGGGAGGGGTGGCCGGGTGTGAGGACCTCACCCCGAACCACTTCCTTGCTGTGCTTAAGGCTGTTTAATAGGCCAAGTAACCCTGGAGCAGCTTCCATGACTCCCTCAGGGTCCTTATGCCATCCCCGCCCCTCACCCATCAGCTCTGCTATCAGTGTGGGGGAGAAGGGAAGAGGAAAGGGATGGAGGGGGTGGAGGAAAGAGGAGGAAGAAAGCCTGGTGATGGGGGGAATGGAGGGATGTAGGGAGAGAAGGGAGGGGAGGAAGACAGAGAGGAGAGGGGAGGGTGAGGAAGGAAAAGGGAAGGGAGTGGAAGTGGTCTGAGGGAGGAGAGCGGAGCAGGACCAGAGCGGAGCAGGACCGCGAGTGAGAGGGATGGGGGGGGAGGCTGCAGGGAAGAATCGTACCTGGACTCCTTCTCCGCTGAACTGAGTGAACTGTAAATACAGAAAGAGCGCGAATGGGGGAGCCAAGGGTTCACCTTGTTTGCAGGCTGCAGCTGGGGTGCTGGGTCAGCTTCTCCCCAGGTCAAGAGGCCAGAGGGGGACTTGGAAGCCCAGCCCCCTCAGCCTCTGTCCCCTCACCCTCACAGAGCTTCAAACAAAGGGGGTAGCCAGGGAAGATGGGCGGTGAGCTGCCAGCCCGCCAGCGCCAGCGCGGGAGAAGGGGCGCAGGTGACAGCAGCCCCTGGCAACCGTTTCCCTGGCAACCTTTGGCAGCTTCAGGAACTACGTCACTGCCCAGCTCCAACCCAACACAGCACACCCCCCCTAACTTGTCTCCTACCCAAGTCCGATGCCCCAGATGCTGGCCAGGCCAGGCTGGGAGCTGGCAGGAGAGGGGCAGGGTTTAGGACAGCAGGTTATTCGGAGCACTTGCCTAGGTTTGTCAGCATCCACTTTAAACCCAAATTGTTTTAGAACCCAGTGGAGGACTAACCCTGTGACCCAAAATGCCTATTGTCAGCTGCATCTGCCTCTAGAGGCTGCCAGCCTGTGGCTTTGACCTCATCCCAGGCTGGGCACGTCTCCAGCCCCACCGCTGGCTGCCCTGAGTGCAGAACATGCACCATACTTCCATGGAAGCTTCTCGCTCTCGCTCTCTCTCTCTTTTTTTTTTTTTTTGGTTAATCCTCACTGGAGGATATTTTTCCATTGATTTTTTTAGGTAGAGTGGAAGAGAGGGAGGGAGGGAGGGGAAGAGAAGAGAGCGGAAGAGAGAAACATAGATGTGAGAGAGATACATCGATTGGTTGCCTCCTGCATAACTCCAACATGGGCTAGGGATTAAACCTGCAACCCAGGTATGTGCCCTTGACTAGAATCAAACCTGAAACCCTTCGGTCCCTGGGCCAAAGCTCTAACTGCTGAGCAAACCAGCCAGGGCTGGAAGCTTCTTAAGGAGCCACTTCCTCCTGAAAGCCTTCCAGATTGCCAGAGCCCACCAGGAATCTTCCTTCTAAGTGAGCCCTGGGGCTGAGGACTTCCCCTGTTTTTTCCAGAGCTCCCTGGGGGCCACGAGTGGGTCAAACTCTCCTCTCTGAGTCCCAGAATAAGTACCAGTCCTGGGGGGCAGGAGAACAGAGGCCAAAATTCTGAAACCCCATCTGTGTGCCAGGCCCTACACCGAGCATTTTAGAGGTTCATTTCCACCACTCTGCAAAAGTTAGCCCTGTTGAACCCATCTTACAGATGGAGAAACAGGTGCTCAGGAAGGAGATGTGACTTGCTCAAGGCCACCTGGCTGGTAAGAGAGGGGTCTGGAACTCAAACAGAGATCTCCTCTGAGACATGAAGACATCAAGACTAAATGTCCATCTGATGCTTGACTAATTCTGGTCCCCATCTGGGCACATCCAAACTTTATTTGATCACCTTTGTAACAGGGAGCTCACTTCCTCCCCAGAGGGCACATCCCTTTGACCTCTAAAAAGTCCCACTGAGTCAAAAGGAAAAGAACATCAGAGCCATGGGATGGCCTCCATGTGCCAGACAGGACACTGAAGAGAGCCAGGGGTGGGCACCTCCACCAAGGCCTTTGGCTACAGACCAGCAGCAGATCGGGAGACAGGGTGGGTTGCTCGGGGGCTAAGGGCCCAGGATCTCCGAGTGGCTGCAAGCACCTACCCAGAACAAGAGGGAAAACCCCGCGGCCATCACAGTCCAAAGGCACGGAGGGGATTCGGGATGATTTCTGGCAGAGGTCATGGGAAAGAGAGCAGGGGCTTGGAGCCATGGGACTCGAGTGCCCAAGCTCCCCCACACCTTGCCCTTGCCCCGTGGACCAGAGCCAGGAGGTCTGCTTGGGCTGGGAGGCAGCTATTGTCTTGCTGCTGGCCCAGAGCGAGTCCCATTCACGCACTATTTTTGGCCCCCGGAGGAAGCGGAAGAGAAAGCAAAGAAAGGAGTTGCTGTTCTCGGTAAAACCTTGTCCTGGAAAAGATTCCAGGGCCTGCTGGGCTAGAAAAGGCAGCCACTGTGGCATCCAAAGATCCCGTGCTTAAACGGAGCTGGCAGGGGGCTGCAGCTCAGGGGAGCCAGGGGAGGGCACAGATGGAAGACCCCTGGCCTTTTACACACACTTGGTTCTCGCAAACCGCAGCAACGCACAGAAACACAGACACAGCATCACGGGTCCCATCCACAGACACGAAGCTCCTGTGATAACAAAAATACCAACTCTAGCTCGGAGCTCATTGCTGCCCAGAGCCAAGGCTCTGCCAAAGAGATTGACAATCTCCACTTAACACCCGCGACACCGCTGACCAGGTGGCAGACAACATGATGAGGCTCATTTTATAGGTCAGATAACAGGCTCAGGGGCAGATGATTGTCAAAATAACAAGCTAGTGAGCCCACCCCACTCCCTCCACCTTCTGCCACCCCACCCTTCTGCGCAGGCACCAACTCCAGCACACTCGCTTTCCTGCCTCAGGGAGGTGGAGGTGCCGGTCCAAGAGGCCCAGGAAGAGGGGGCAGGTCCCCTCCCCCCAGTGCCCCATTCCACCTGGACAGCAGTTACTGCAGCATCCCAGTCTAGTTCCTTAGGCCCAGGTTGGGGAACGGAGGTGGGATTCTGGGCATGCGGGAATGCTGCAGGGTCTCCACAGGGAGGTACTGCTGTCCCCACCACCACAGCTGGCAGTGGGTGCTGCCCCTGGCCCAGCTCCCTCTGCCCAGTGCAGGCACCAGGACCTGGGCATGCTGCGCTCCCAGCCAGGAGCTGGAAGGCAGACACTGCCATCTGGTTTGGGGTGTGCACATAGGTGGCAGAGCCCAGGGGCTGCGCAGGCACAGCCTCGGACATAGGTAAGTGCAGCGTTGAGAAAACACAGCAGGGTTCCTGCCGGCCTGCCCACTGCCGTGGCTCTCCAAAGGCAATGTCACGTGCGGGTGGCGGGTGCCTCAAGGTTACAGATGCCCCTACCCAGGCTCAGCCCGTCCTGTCAGGGGCAGCAAGGGGCATCATCAGCTCCCTAATGATTTAGGAGGTGGGTGTCTCCCCTTCCCCACTCCTCCCTCAGACCCTGCAGCCTCACTCTGGTCCCCTTCCCCTGAGGCCCTCTCTCCCTCTGGGCTTCCCATCCAGCAATCTGAGCTACGAGCAGCTGGTAGGAGCCCCTGGAGATGCAGTCAGGTGGTACTAATGGTGGAAGTCCGGGCATGGTGACAGGCGAGGCTACGGAGAGGGTTTCTAGATGCAGGCACCACCTGCCCACAGACAGTGCCTCGTGCTGCTAGGATGACCAGTGTGCTGTCAGGGTCTGCATCCTTGGGAAGGGTGTGAGAGCAGGGTGCCTCTCTCCCTCGGTTAGAGAAGCTCAGGGTTGGAGGGGACTGTGAAAAACCCCACATGATGTCCAACTTCTCTCTACAACTTCCCTGCCAAATTTAAACACCTGCAGAGACGGTGAACTCACTACCTCAACTGAAAATACCATTTGTGGTGTCATGGGAAAAAGGTCTTGGCTGGAAGGCAGGAGACCTGGATTCAGGGCCCCAGTACTTCTGACTGGCCAGGGGCCCTGGGACCTGCTGCCTCATCTGTGAAATGAGGATGAAAATGTAACTCTCAGGACTGCCAGCCCCTGGGACGGAGTGAGGGTCTTTGTTGGCACTGAAGCGGTATGCACCAGGGGAAGGGGCTGGGTTATGAGTTGCCCCAAGGCTTTGACACATGCTCAGATGGTGATACAGCCAGAGAAGCAGTGGACAGAGGGCACCAGGCCAAGCATGACTCAGCTGCCCCTGGGGCTCACCCCTCGCATTTGTCACCAGCAAGGCAGGTGGGTCTAGGCAGTTGTCCCCCTGCCACAAGATCAGAGATCCAGTGTGCCAGTCACAGAGCCACACCCTGAGGGCCAGACTTGGCCAGCGACCCAGAAGGGGTCGGCCACCCCATGCAGCCCCCAGGGACCAAGGGAACTCAGCCCAGCAGAGAAGTGACCACAAAGTGCTGCCCTAGGGAACAGCCCGCCTTGAACTCAGGCCTCCCCGGCAGGCCCCGGACAGTGGCCACGCTGGCCGGGCCTTGGGTCTCAGCAGGGAGTCCCAGACTTGGACAACTCAGACCAGCGGGTCAAGCCCCATTCAATGAGTGTTCACGGCAGCATGTTCTCTGGTGACTTTCCCAGTGACATCATGGGAGACAGGCTGTCTCTCCGGGACAGACTCTGCGCTGCTCTCTAACAGAGGACTTGGGGCTGGCCCCGAACAGTGGCAATGACAACATCACCTCTGGTGTGCCAGGCAGACTCAGCACGTCAGATTTTGTGGCTCACTCAACCGTCTCAAGGTGCCATTACCATCCTCACTTTAAAGATGAGGAAAACGAGCCCTGGCCAGTTTGGCTCAGCGGTTAGAGCGTCGGCCTGGGGTCCGGAGAGACCCGGGTTCGGTTCCCGCTAAGGGCACGTACTTCGGTTGCAGTTTGTCCCTGGCCCTGGTTGGCCGTGTGGGTGGCGGCCACTCGATGTGTCCCTTCACGTCGATGTTTCTCACTCTCTCTCCCTTCCTCTCTCTCCCTCCCACTCTATCTGTACAAAAAATGGAAAAATGTCCTCGGGTGAGGATTAAAAAAAAAAAAAAAGATGAGGAAAACGAGCCCTGGCCAGTTTGGCTCAGCAGTTAGAGCGCCGGCTCACAGACCAAAGAGTCGCGGGTTCGATTCCGGTCAAGGGCATGTACCTCAGTTGCAGTTCGGTCCCCGGCCCTGGTCGGGGTTGTGCAGGAGGCAACCAATCGATGTGTCTCTCTCACACTGATGTTTCTCTCTCTCTTTCCCTCCCACTCTGTCTGAAAATAAATGGAAAAATATCCTCGGGTGAGGACTTAAAAAATAAATTAAAGATGAGGAGAACACAGCACAGAGAGGCTAGTACACCTGTCCACCTTCACACAGCTGATGGAACTGGGACAGAACCAAGCAGCCCAGAGCTGCCCACCTTGCGCTGCCTCTCCCAGGGAAACAGCTGAGCTGGGCAATGGAGGAGGGGAGGTCTGGAACCGCCGGAGGCTCTCCTGCCCGTGGCCCCTACAGCACGTGGCTGTCACAGTTAAGCCCACAAGGTCTTGTTTACATATTGGACATGCAGGTCTCTTCACCCCCATTTTACAGCCTAAGCAGTTAGGCTTAGAGATTTTAAGGCACTTGGTATGATCACTTTTCAAGAATTTGAACTTAGTTCTAATTCAACCACCCCATGGCCCTGAAGACAAAACCTTCAGCTAAGTAAGTTCACTCTTTGCAGCGATTTATTGCCCCAAATGCCAGCAACAACCCTGCCAGGGGTGACACTGCCATCCCTGTGTGTAGGTGAGGATGCTGAGGTCCGGGAGGCTGGGACCACGGGCAGCAGTGTCCAGGAGCCCCCGCTCCCCCGCTGGGCCAGCACCTCTGGGAGGGGGAGGGACTGAGAGACCGCAGCGTGGTTCTAGCTTCTCACTGTGGCTCGTCTGGACTTAAGTGGCCCTGAGCCTGGGGGGCCACACTGGAGCCATTAGCTGCAGACCTCCAGCCTTTTAGGGGACTGGAGCTGGGCTGGCTTCCGGACAGCGAACCCACGCCCCGAGGCCATCCCCCCCCCAGTGCAGGAGAGGCGTCTGCTCCCCAGCTCCTCCAGGCTCAGCTTTGATCTGTCTCCGGGGGCTGCCATGCACACCACCAGCCGCCTGAGCCCATCAGCCCAGGAGCACATGCCCACCCCACAGGCCTCCCCACCAAAGCAAAGTAAGGCTGCTGGGGCTCTTCCCAGAGCCCAGGTGGCCCCAGCTTTCCTAGGGGAGGCAGGAGTAAGTCCCCCGAGCTATTACGAGATAATCCCAGGCCTCAGTGATGCCATCTGCCAGATGGGGCGATCATGGTAAGGCTAACATCTACATGGGCCAAGGTCTGTGTTAACACTTCCCCACAATCACCCCTTTATCCTCACCACAGACCCCCACATTTATACCACCCTTATCTACTTTTCCAGACGAGAAAACTGAGGCAAATACCCAAGTTCACACAACCAGAGAGGAATAAACCAGGGTTCTCCCCAGGCAAGTGGCCTTGCTCTCTCTGTGGGGCCTAGAGGATTTGGGCAGCAGCAGCGGTGGGGTTCGAGACACAAGGGCAGCCAGCACACAGCCTGGCCTGGCCGAGGAGCCCCTCCCCACCGAGGGGGCAGGAGAGCTCTGTGGATACGAGCACAGACGCTAGAGCTACGAGCACGAGAGGACGCTCGCAGCTAAGCCTCCCGCCCTGTGTCCTCATCTCCAAGTGGGCTCGGCACGCACACCTGCCGCGGGAGGATAGCTGCCCGCGAAGCACTGAGCCGGGCCTGACAGGCTCTGAGGACGGGAAGTACCCTTCTAGCCCAGACGAGCCACCAGGGATCCAGCGAGTTTGGGGCTTGAGGTGCCTGGGAGGTGCCGCAGCCCATCTGTGCCCGGGGAAGGCTGGAATTGAGCAGGGGTCAGATATTGTGTGTCCCAAGCTCCTCCCCTACCTGTGGCCCTTCTGCCCAGCAGCCCGGGCCTGACCTCAGAATTTGCAGGGCTCCCCAGGTACCTCGGAACTCACCACGGGGCATGAGGACCAGCGAGCAGAGAGCAAGCCTGAAGAGGCTGAGCCCAGCCAGGGACCCGCCTACCCTGTTTGAGAGGGTTCTTTATGCCAACCCTACTCCCCCCACCCACCCTCTGCCTCTTCCCTGAGGTCCTGCTCCCCCAGCTGCCAGGTTTGCTCACGTGATGTCCCCATCTGCGGTGAGTCAGAAGGAAGGGGTTCACAGAGCCACCCCAGTTGGGGTCAGGGGTGCAGGTCCTGCTCAAGCTCTGGGAGTGAGGTGATACCAAGGTTTGGGGCTATGTGGCCACATCCCCTCACTCCCCCACCAGCTCTGCCCCTGACTCTTCACCCTTGCCATGTAGGAGCCCACCCACATCCTTGAAATGGGCACAGCCCTCATCACCCACACACTGTCTCCCAAGCACGAGCCTTGAGCCCCACACCACAAACCCTGCCCCCCATCCTGCTGGGCCACAGCCCGGCCCTGTCTACAGTGCTGCCCAAGTGGTCCTACCACCCCTTCCCCACAGAGCAGATTAGAACTGCCCAGTGGCACTCCAGTCCCCATGAAATGACCTGTGCCAGGTCTCCAGTACCAGCTCCTGCCCCATTCCCCCCGGGCTCTCACCATTCCCAAACCTGTGCCCACGCAGCTCCCTCTGCCAGGAACTCCCCCACCACCCCTCCCCCGCACTTGAACCTCTGTCCCTCCTCACCGGTTCCCAGCAGCCTGGCGCCCTCTGCCCAGCCCCCCAGGCTTCCTCGGGTCAGAAAGTTCTCCCCAGCCACCACCACCAGCAAGTGCATCTCGCTCCTCAGCCTCAGATCCTCACTGTCTTGTGGTTTGTCCCTGACAGGAGCTGGGTGTCCCAGCCAGGCGACGGCCACCGCCCGGTGGCCCGGGGCAGCAGCAGTGCAGGCTGCCTCACGAGGGCTCTCCTCACAGACCACGCCTCTCCCTTCATGACCTGACTCTGTGGGACCACAGGACACGGAGCAGCTATTATCACCTTACACACCCAGTTAGCAGCCAGGCAACTGAGACTCAGAGAGAGAGGCAAGGCAAGGTGACCAAGGAGGGTCCGTATCTCAGAGTCCCTGCAGCAAAGGGGTCAGGCCTGGCCCCGAGAGCGAGTGCCACCTCTGGAGTGCCGGGCCCTCTCCATAGGCCCTGCCCTGGACTCTGGGAACCTGCTCAGCAGCCAGTGGCTCTCACAGACTTCTTCCCACTCAGTCTCCTCTTCAGGGATCCAACCCTCTGCTCAGGGTACCCACAGGGCTCATTCAGTGCCCTCCCCCCTCTGCCCCGGGACAGTACCTGACGCACAGTAGGTATTCAATACTGCTTACATGTATAACATCATTGGCCCTGTAGAGCCACAGAGGCTATTTTTACCGCCCCCCCCCACCTTCCCCAGGCCAGAGCTGCTCAGAGCTGCTCCAGGCAGGGTGGGAGTGGGGTGAGTGGGGGGGGGCAAGAGGGGCCCTGCCTGGAGTATATCCCCCACCCTCCTCAGTAAATTGAGCACCAGCCCCTTCCCCTGGGGCCCTGGGAGACCCCAGCTCAGCACCACAGGAAGGAGGCTGGCGGGGGAGGTGGGAGGAGCGGAACCAGCCGTTTCTCCAGGGTGCAACAGGGCAGCCCCCCGGGTGGGAAGGCCCTATCGGTGCCCAGCAGGTGGGAGCCCTGGGGTCTGGTGGTTAGTGGGCGGTGCACTCTGCAGCCTAAGCCTCTGCTTCTCCATCTATCTGCCCCTGGTTCCCAGGGCATTCTGTCACCCCAGGTCCCCTGCATTCAAACCCTACAGTCAAGACCACCTCCTCCCCAAGGACACCTGTGTGATGAAGAGCCAGACTGCCCTGGCTCGCGTGGGGACCCGGACCCAGCCCCAGGGTAGCTGCAGCTGAAGCTGCCCCCAAGAGCCCGGTGCCCAGCCGCCTGCAGCAGCCCCCCCCCCCCCCAACTCCCCACCCCCCGAAGGCTGGACCCTGGCTCTCTACCCCAGACCTGTCATATGACTGCAGGTGAGCCACCTGCCCTCTCTGAACCTGGGTTCTTCCTTCTGTGCAGCGGGAGCAGGAGTGAAGCGTAATCTTACTGCCCAGGGAGCAGACCCCGCTTACTGTGCCTAGTGAACAGACTACTCAGAGCCTCCGTTTCCGCAGCTAACCACTGACTAGAGGTTCTGAGAGGTTTCGTCCTCTCGGGCCCTGTCCTCTTCCAGCCATCTCCCTGCCCATCTGCCCCCGATTCTAGAGACCACCCCCCTCTAGCAATGCTCCTCTGGGCTAGCTCCCACCAAGATACCGAGACCTCCCAATTCCCCATTCTACCACCACCCCACTCTCTGCCACACCCACCCCCATCCCTCCTGCTTCTTTGATCTGGTACCTGGAGCCAGGTGGAGGGTCCTTCATTGGGTCAGGCAGCTGAACCAACTTCCAAGATCCACCTCCAAGGCTTAACCTGCCAGCAGTTCCTGCCGCGGAGGGAGCTGCGTGAGCGGTAGACTCCCAGCCCCTCTCCTGCGCGGGGCAGGGCTGCCGGCAGCCAGTGTGCAGGAGGAGGAGCCCGGGGAAGTTCTGGGATGTGTTTGGGGGGGGTGCCTCCTCCTGCCCCAGATGGACTCCTCCCTCCTCCCTAGTTCAGCTGGGGATGACGGACTGTGAGTCATGGATTTCTCAGAGGGAGGCTGAGAGGGGGCAGGGCTGAGAGCCGAGGCAGCGAAGCGACCCTGCACGATGCCTATGATTCAGCACTGGGCAAGGGGGCACCTCAGCCTCACCTCTCGTTTGGGCAGACAGGTGCCAGGCTTCAGGGACAGATGCAGGCCAGGGATAACGCTGCCTCCTCGCCCTCCATCTGTCGCTTCTCCAGGGCTGTTCTTCCCAAAGTTCCCGCGGAGGCCAGGGTTGCTAGGGCAACAGGCGCTTTGATGCTCCCCCACCCCCAGGCCCAGACAACAACTGCCCCTTCCTGAAGGAGAGTCCGGCCTCCTTGGCAGCCCACAGGAGCCTGCACTGCCTGGCAGAGCAGCGGAGCGGAAGGCTCTGGGGGGGGCGGGTGTCGAGCACCTGGCATGCAGCCAGCCAGTCCGTGCACAACTGGCCACCTGACCGGGAGCCCTCCCTGAGCCTCGGTCCTCCCAGCAAAGGGACTCATCTCAGTGTTCCCCAAGCGCACAGTTTCAACATCTCAAGACAGCTCTGGGTTCTGAGACACCAGGGGCTTCTGGAAATGGCATCCATGAGTTCATCTGCTAGGCCAAAGAGGAAACTGAGGCCCAGGTGAAGAACCATTCCTGGTGGCTCCGAAAGCTCACAGAGAAATTTGGAAATGGGCCGATGCCCCAGGGCCTTTCTGGTCACTGGCCTCTGTCCGCAGCTCACTCCCACTACTGAGCATCTGGGTGTCAGGAGGCTCCAATGGCTGTGCTGACCCTGCGGGTGTGGCGGCCTGCCTTCCCTCACCCCTGCGACGTGGGTAAGCGACCGCCAAGTCACAGGTGCTGCAAGGATTTCACAACACTCGGAGGGTAAGTGATGCCGACAACAGTAATGACAAGAATGATCACAGTCTGACCGTTCACTGCGCTCCAGACTTTCCCCTCATGCCACTGCATCGCGCCACAGCATGCCGCTCAGACCCGTCCTGGGACTTGAGGGGGCTCAAGAATATTTGCTGTGAAGGTGGCGATGAGGAAGGGAGAGCACAGGACAGGGAATGAAGCTCAGAGAAGGGAATTAACTTGCCTGAGGTCACACAGGTAGAAGTGGTGAAGTTGGGACAGGAGCCGGCGGTCTGGCTCCACACTGGCTCTCCTGAGCACTCAGGAATCCAGCCTCTCCACCCTCCGGAGTGGGGCCTGGACACGGGGGGGTGCTCAGGGCACGTAGGTCCCTTCTCTAAAAGAGGAGAAAAGTCACGTGATGCAGCATGAATGGAACTCTCTAGGCAGCCTCCGGGGGCGGGGTTGCTGCGGGTGAAGGATACCCCTCACCTGCCTGCATAAATCAAGCTGCAGGGTGGCTCAGTTGGTTGAATGTTGTCCTGTGCACCAAAAGGTCACCGGTTCAATTCCCGGTCAAGGCACATACCCAGGTTGCAGGTTCAGTCCCTGGGGTCAGGATCCGCACAGGAGGCAAACCGATCGATGTTTGTCTTTCTCTCTCCCTTCCTCTTCTGATCCATGTCTCTCTCTCTCTCTCATATATATATGAGATAAATATAGACATAAGAATCACAACAAAGCTGTGTGGAGGCCCCCAGTCCAGAGCTTCCAGAAAGCTGTTCTGTGCTCTCAAAGTGGTCAGCCTCACGTCTACATTGCGCTGATGCCCAGGACAGGCAGGCACTGTGGGCTCTGGGCCTGCTCTTCCTCCCAGGGCTGAAGTGGGCACTCGGTCATTATTAGGGCAGGAGGGATTGGGAAACAAGGGAGCAAAAGAGAGTTATCCAGGAAAGAATGGGGAGCCCCTTACATGCCATGTCTCCAGGCACAGTCACCACCCCTAAGCCTCAGTTACCCCAAGGTCTGTCCTTCAGGGCTGGGCCACCTGCTGTGGAGCAGCCTCAGCTGTTCCCTGGGATCCAGGCCCGCAGGGCAGCACTCCCTCCAACCACACACAGCCCAGAGGGTGCTGGCCAGCAGAGCACCGGTGGAGAGTTGCAGGTGCTACGCTCTGCACATGGCAGGGTCCTGCCAAGCTGGACGCCCAAACAAGGGACACCGAGACCTGGAGCCAGCTGCTGCTCTGGCCACATAGGACAGGCCTGTGAGGCAGCCTGGCCAGCGCAGGAGTTGGCTTGCCAAGCTCTGGCTGCCCTTTTACCATCATGCTTCTCAAAAACCTACTATGTGCTGGCTACTGTGCCAGGCTCCAGGGCACAGGTGAGGAGCAGGCCCCAGCCCCCAGTCTGACTCACATCGGGCTGATACCAGGGACTTAGTTATTGGCATGTAGTTCCCAGAAGGCTCTGGGAGTCAAAGGAGAGAATCCATAAATTATTATTAATCACAATACTGCCCCTCATTAGTCTTACTGACAGGACAGAGAATAGCTGCTGTGTCCACAGGGTTCACCGTGTAAGACACTGCTTTGCATGGGTCATTCTAATTTCATCCTCCCAACCCTGCGGCCAGGGTCCCACTGTTATGTGAGAAACAAAGTAACGTAGCCAAGGTCGCACAGTTGGTATGTGGCTGGATCCCCCGATGTGTGGGCTCTAACCGGCACCTATAGGTGCCAGGTCCTTCTAGGTTCTTCATATTTATCGCCTCCTCTGGGTCTCACAACAATCACAACCCCACTTCACAGAAGAGGGACAAAGACACAGAGAGGGGGAGGGGCTTGCCCGTGTCTTTGAGGGATAGAGCCAGGGTTTGAAACGAGTTTGAACCAAGAGTGTTGGCCCCAGAGCCCCAGCTGGGTCTTTTTTAAAAAAAATATGTTTTAATTGACTTTAGAGAGAGAAGGGAGAGTGAGAGGGGGAGGGAGAGAGATCGATTGGCTGCCTCCTGCACTCCCCGTACTGGGGATCAAGCCCAAAACTGAAAACCTTTTGGTGCTTGGAGCAGCACTCAGCCACTGAGCCACCAGCCAGGGCCCGGCTCGTCTTGCAGGAGGAACTGCTGTAAACAGAGACCAGCTGGAAGGGCTTTCCAGGTGGAGGGAACAACATCAGCAGAAGTAGAGAGGAAGGATGGGACATGGGAGCCGTTCTTGGAAGGAAGTGGGATCTATTTAGGGGAGTAGGTGCAGATTTTGGAATATTTTGAAAGCATGGAGTTTGCTTTTAATGGAGTTTTATCCAAGGCACTGGGAAACCAGGGATGGTGTTTGGTAGGGAGGGTGTGATTAGTACACAAAATGTGGTCTACAGACCTACAGCCTGGCCCGAGAACTTGGAAATCCAGCATCTCAGGTGTGCCCCAGACCTGCTGAATGAGAATATGCATTTGAACAACATGCCCAGGGGACTCTGGCATTGGGCAAAGCAGATGCTCTGATCTAGACTCCAGGGCCATGTACCAGCAATGGTGGGGTGGGATGGGTGGAGGGTCCAGCCAGGCCACTGGGGAGTATGGGAGCAGAGGGAGGTGTTGGGGGAAAGCTTTGGGTCCAAAAAACCAGAGCAGGGCTAGGACCCCCATCCCACATGTGCAGGTGGGAGGAAAAGAGGTCATAAAGTGCCCTGAAGAATGGGGGGGCACAGGATGGGGTGCAGATCTGAAAGGCAGGGAAGAGGCTGCCCTTGGGCTCAGCGGAGGGGTGGTACTTTGTGACATGTGGTATAGCCTTCCAACAGGCAGCTCCAAACACATTGCAGGGGCTGGGGTGAAGGGCTGGTGTCACCCAGGACCAGAGAAGGACATGAGAATTACTGGAAGTGACAGTGGCCAGAGGCAGGGCGGGGGGTGCAGAAAGGCCTTCAGTTAAAGGACGGAGGGGAGGGGCCGTGCTGCCACTCAGAGGTGGGAAGCCCCGACTCTGGACTCTGGCCAAGTGGCTTCTGCTCCCGTCTCTGCCAGCTCAGTGACTCAACTGGGGACAATAGCAGCACCACCAGTAATAATAAAGCTCACAGCCCAGGCACGAACGAGCATGAATGATGTATCTTCAAGGGATTTATTATTCAGAGCAGCCTGCAAAGGAGGCAGAAATGGGGCCACCAACGAGGTGGGACATCTGGGAGCACGTGTGAAGCCAGGACAGGGCTAAGAGAACAGGAGACCCATGTGCCCACTGTGACAGAGGCCGGACAAGTGGAGGACATGGCTTTGTTCCTGAAGGCCTCTCCCTTCTCCGTCTCTGAGCCCCCACTCAGGGTGTGAGCCAGCCATGCAAACAGTGCAGAGAGGTGCCACCTGTGGGAAGGGTCACGAGCAACCACTGCCTGCTTGGAGATGACTTCTTATGGACAAGAGCAGCTCAAGTTCAAGTTCTCTCCTTGCAAGCTGAGTAGCCTTCTAAATCATTGAGCACCACACTTGGCAAACAGTAGAGGCTTACAAATGTTGAGCCAATGTCATTATGATTATCAAAAAGTCAACACAAATGCCCAAAAGCCCAGCACTCGTTTACAAAGCCCTTTCATATCCAGTAGCTCATCTACAAAACAGTGATGACAGTTCTTATTTCACAGAGATGGAAACTGAGGCTGAGAGAGAACTTTCCTGAGGCTTCACAGTACGTCATCAGCAGAGTCAGCACTAGAACCCAGATCCTGGGATCCAGACTACTTGCTCTTCAACCAATGCGCCCAGCCACCTCCTTCATTCCCATGGGAAAGCTTCCTGGCCACAGGCATGGGGGCAGCCACAGCCCCACAATAACGCCATCTCCCATCATACCCGCCCCAGGGCCCAGGGAGATGGCATTGCCCATGTGACTCAGCCACAGTCACAAAGGAAGCTGTGTGCCCTGTGCCCTAGGCCTGCCTCCCCCACACTCCGTTGCCCCCCCCCCCCACCCCAAGCTGGAGGAGAAGCAGGGCCTGACAAATCCAAGATGTGGAGAGAGCAGGAGGAATTGTCAGCCCTTAAAACAGGACAAGTCTAATGGAGATTCAAGCTCAAGCCTGAGGTACAAGAAGTTGGAGCAGCTCCAATGATGGAACAAAGGCCCAGGTTCAAGCCTGTTTTCTGAGACCTTATTTGGAGCCCCAAGGATGGGTTCGACCTCATTGGCTCCCTCTGGGGTGGAGCCCAGGCAGGGGCCCCGCCCACATTTACCTGGATCAGGTTTCAAAAGCACTAGGGCTTGTGGGAGAAAAAGTCACTCCCTGGTGCCAGCCAGGCTCCTGTCTCCACAACTGTCCCCAGCACTGACCCCTCTCTACCCCTTCCCCTGAAGGTTTCAGACCCTGTCCCCTAATGAGCACCAATTAGGGTGACTTTGTGGAAAGGCAAATGACTTGGTATTTTATCCTACACCCTGTCAAGGAAGCCTTCCCCATTTGCTAGAGGAAGAGACTGAGGTTCAGAGAGGGAGGGGGCCAGCCCAAGGTCACACAGGATTTGAGCCAGGATCTGACTTTAAAGGCTGGTTTCCTCCCCCTTCCTGGTTCCAGTGGCATCCTGACCACTTGCCAACAAAGAGTGACCTTGGGCCAGCCCAGACAGGCAGGCAGACAGACGTCACCCCCACTATAGTCACCAGATTCCTACCCTGGGGAAGGGGGCACTACAGAATACAAGTCCTTAGATAGAGTTCAGGCTGGTTGGCCTCCCAGGGCCACCCCTGCTGACCTTCCCAGGAGGTGGGCACTCCTGGGTGTCCAGCTGCCTGAGATAGAAGGTAGACAGGGCAGCCGCCCCCTCTTCCGAGGCATGATGGAATGTCTGACCTCAGCCCAGCCCCCTACACACGCACTTGGCAGGAGGGTTGGATCCAGACAGAACATGCCTGGAAGGTCATTGTAGCCACACTCCTGCCTCCCAGGCTTCCAAAGTCCTGAGACCAAGGCAAGGGTGGGCCCACCAAAGATGGACCGCAAGCCCTCTCCCCGCTCCCACGCAGTCAGCCTGGGCCACTCCTGCGTGAGAAGCAGGCGCGGAGCCGCACACCCAGAGGCTGGCTTTCTCCGGTGAGGCCCTAGCTGTCTGTAAGGGTCAGACTGGGGCTGGGTGCTCGGCCTCTGCAGCCAGAGTGCAGCCCCTCCTCCAGAGGAGATGGGGCAGGGCTGGTCTTCCCAAGGGGACTCCTGGCACCCTGCTCAGGCCTAAGGGAGACTTGGTGATTGGGAGGCTCCAAACTGCCCCCCATCCCACCTAGATTTCTCCTTGCATTTCCCCAAAGCCCTTAAAATATCACTGCATGTGAACTGGCATCAAACTGTCCAGATAGAGCTGTCCGGCCTCAGCACCGCAGGTGTGGATGGAGAACGGGGCCTGTCTGGTGTGGAGGTGCTTGGCGCCACCGTCCTGGGATCTCTCTCAAATGCAAACTCCCCATAGGGAAGTGGACAAGGCTTCTCACTCTCCATGGGAGCCTCCCTTCCTGGCCAGGAGGTCCCAGACAGGCCACCCAGCAGCTGCTGGGGTCACCACAGTTGTGCCTGTCAGCGGCTTGCTGGGCCTGGGCCCGTGAGGTTTGGGGGCAGCTGCTCAGACGCCCAAGACTGGTCCAGGTGTCTTTGGCAGGGCAGTGCGGCACTGTCCCTCCCATGCCAAGGGAGGCAGGTGAGGCCCGGTCAGGTTTTCAGACGCCCTCTGTGTGTGCGGAGGTGGCAGCCTGCCTTTGTCTGGGGGGCAACAGTGTGCCATCTCACTGGGCTGCTGCAGGGTCCGCAGGGCCCAGGATCTTGACTTTGACCTCCCCATGTGCCCCAACCTTCTTCCTACACACACACCAACTGGTGCCCAGCAAAGATCTGTGCAAAGGTGTGGGCTGCAGGTGGTCAGGTGGGGAGTCACAAAGAGGGTGCCTCAGTTTCCTCACGTGAAAACTGGGGCTGCCACCACTCCTCTTTTGGTGAATAAAGAGTTGGAGTTGATATACTTTGCGGGATCCCACGGGGCGCCCCGCCTGGCCCTGGGAGACACCCACAGTGCCAGCCAGGAGAGCCGCCAGGGCGCCCGGGTCTCCCACTAAGTGCTAGGGCGCAGATGGCTCAGGAGGCATAATGGAGAAAGGATGACAGCTACTCATCAGCAGGGGTGGCCTAATTAACAGAGGGAATGTGGGGGGCCCATTTCGCTGCCCATACACCCCAGGGAGCCACACTGTGGGGGCAGAGCTGGTCAGGCGCCAGGGCCCCGCCGACTCCAGCAACCTCGCTCTGTCTGGCTGACGTGTGGGGCCAGGAGAGGGTTTGCAGAGTGGGGGTGGCAGGGAAAGGCTGGGGCTGGGGGTGGAGGACTGATCCTCCAGTCTCTGTTTTCAGAACACTTCCCTGCCCACCTCACTCGTGGTAGATGCGGAAGCGGCCCAGAGAAGCAAGGTCTGGCCCAGGAGCCCACGGAAGGCGCTGGCAGGGCGGGCTTTTCCTTCATGAAGGCTCCATCCTGGTGTGTCCTTGCTCACGGTTTAGGAGTCTCTGCAGCGACCTGGCCAGAGGGGCGAGTGGCCAGTTGGGAAGCAACTTGACTTCCACCTCCTGCTTCTCGAAGCAAGGGCAGGAGAGGCCGAAGGCCCAGGCTGGCCAGAGGGGCAGACAACCCCAGGCCTGGCCCCTGCCCTTCCACGCAGCTCGCCACAGGAGGCTGCCTTCCTCCTCCTTGTCAAAAGTCAAACAACCCTGGCCAACCTGCTCCCAAACCGGTTTGCCATAGGCGGGGTCCCAGCAGGCACAGGGCACCGGGGTGAAGGCAGGCACAGGCTCTGCCTCCCTATCCAAGTATCAGGGTGCACAGCCTCACCCTGGCCCTCAACTGCCTGCAGTCCCCCTATCTGGGCACTAAGAACACACCCCACACCCTGCCAGCTTCCCTGGGCCAGGATGACCACCACTTGTGCGCAGCCAGCTCACACTCAGAGCAGCAAGGGGCAACCCTAGGACAGCCAGGGCTCCCAAATCAGCCCAGAACCCTAAGCAGGCTCAGGGCTAGGCCTCATACATACCTTCAGGTCATTGAACTAGACCTAGGGACAGCCAAGGTCAAGTGGGCCAGGTGGGGCAGTCACACCCTGCTGACCTTTCATTCCCCACACTGAACAGCAGCTTCTTACCTTTGTGTCTAAGCAGAAACTGCTCCTCCCCTTCCACCTCCTCCCAGGGCTCACCGCTCCCAGTCTGAGCTTGTGGGGGCAGGTGGCTGCAGGTGAGGCTCCGCCTTGCACCATTTCCGGGTGGCCCCACAGCGTGGCTGCCGCCTCCCTCTCTCCCTCCTGGGTTTCCATGGAGCGGCTGCCCCGGCCCCTTGGAGGCTGCACGCTCCCACCCCCCATCTCAGCCCCCCGTGGGCTTTAGGCACCTCCACCCAGGGACTCAAGGGCTATGGGCCCCTCAATGGCCCCTGGATGAGCCTGGGGGTGGAACCATTGAATGTCTCTGAGCCGCAATAGCACCCCCAGGGCAGTTGGGGGGTGCTGCTCCCATATGTAATTACCAACTCTGCCAGTTCCCTCCTGCCTCTTCCCTGAGCTCAGCCACCCACCCCCATCTGAAGTCTGAGCCCAGACTCAACTGCCTGCAATAAAAACAAGGCAACAGCCCACAGATTGCTGGAGGCAGGAGGTGTGGGGTTCAGCATGGGGAACGGGAAGTGGGGCATAGTGCCTCCTCTCAGAACGTCCAGCCTCCTGCAGGACACAAAGCAAGAACAGAGACAAAGGATGGGGGCAGAGAAGGGGTGGGGCCAGCTGCTCCAGGTAACCCAGGGGGTACAAAGGGGAGTGGTCCAGGCAAGCTCTGCCCCCCCAAGAGGTCCCCATGGAGACAGTGGCCACACCCCTCCCAGCTCCTGCTGGACCACTGGATCCCAGCTCTGCCGGTTAGCCCAGCGCCACCCTTCAGGCCTTGACAGCCAGCACCTCTCCTGAGGGAGCTTCTCAGTTCTCACAGCCAGGCTCCCACTCCCCCAGGCGGCTTCTGATTTTCACCCTCACCCCCTGTGTCCCCATCATTGACAACTGAGTCACTGCATCTTCCAAGAAGCTGTTGATTCATTCAACAAAATCTGTATCAGGCAGGTGCCAGCCCCAAAGAGGCACTGAGTGTCTGTGTGCTCTGGGAAATTTCCCCCAACCCCATGTGTCTCTGGTAGCTGCCTGGGTTCATCACTTGGGGCTCATCCCCCAATGTCAGCATTATCTCTTTCTTATCTGTGTGCCCTGCCAGATCACCAAACCCACACCTCAGCACAGGACCTGGTGCCAAGAAATTCTGGGTGACTGGCGGAAATAAAAGAAGAAGGAATGGATAATGGATGTATGGAAGGAGGGAAGGAAGGAGGGAAGGAAGGAAGGGAGGAAGGCAGGAAGGGAGGGAGGGAGGGAGGGAGGGAGGGAGGGAGGGAGGGAGGGAGGAAGGGAGGAAGGGAGGAAGGGAGGAAGGAAGAATAGTAGTGGATGAATTCAGCCATGCATTTAGCAAGACCCTCTACTGAGGGTCTGCTCTGTGCCAGGCATTTGGGACACAGCAGTGAATGAAACACAAACATCTCTGCCCTTTTAGAGCTGGGAGGAGACAGATAATAAATTAATAAAAAAAAATATGAAATATATCCACTGGTAAGAACTGGGGAGCAAAATAAAGCAAGGGGAGGGAAAGAATGATGGAGGATGAAGGTTAGTTTAGATTCTCTCTGAAAGGTGACACTTGAGCATAGACTGAATGTGGCAAGGGGTGTAGACTTGCAATGTCTGGAGTAAGAGCATTCAGGTAGCAGGAACAGCATGTGCAAAAGCCCTGTGGTGGGCAGGTGCTTGGTGTGTTTAAGAAACAAGAAGGAGGCAGGCATAGGTGAATGAAGAAACTGAGGTAGAGGTGATCCAAGGAAGTGAAGGAAGGGTAGATGCACAGATGGGAGCAAAGGTGGACCCAGGTCGAAGCATCGGAGAGCTCCAACCCTGAGGGCAGGGTCTATCTGTTGGCCACAGCTCAGACCCGTAAAATGGAGGCTAGCCCAGACCCACTGGGGTTTCCAATCCCCTCATCACCCCTTCACCTGTCTTCCTCCTGGCAAATTTCTAACTGCTGATACTACCTCTGCTCTGCTTGGTAGGAACCTATGTCCCCCCACTCCCACAGGTTGGGCACAGATTAGGGGGCACCAGGAGAGACAGTATCTGAGAGCAAAAGGGGCCAACAGAAAGATAGCCTGCCTCCTAAACCCCAGAGTTTCTCCAGAGCCTTGAGAGCTGCACTCAGGGCACCAGAGATGCCATCGACCCTGATAAGGACACCAGGGGAGTCTCAGTGACCCATTGGTGATTACTGCACCCCTGACACTCACACTCCATCCCCCATCCCACCCTATTTCACCCTCAGGGCCCCTGGCATGGGATGCAATCTCCAAGCCCTGCCAAGTGAGCAGCAGGGGCTGTGGCTAGAACCCTGGGCTCAATCCTCACTTGCTGGGTGTACTTGGGAAGGTTGCTTAACCTTTCTGTACCTCAGGTCATCTATTAAATTAAGAAACACATGCTTTGCCCTGCTTGCCTTTCAGAGGCAAAGAGAGGGATGGGGTGGGGTCAGGAAGGTGCCCTGCCTGAGCAGGTACCTTAGGAGCATTTGTGGGGCTGGGAGCTTGGTCTCTAGGTCCCCTCATCCAGGACCTCGACTCCTCACTACACCATATGAGGCAGGAGCCACTTTTTAATGCAGGTTTTACTGATAAAAGTGGGGATGGGGATTGGGAGGCACGGGGAATGTTAAGTAACACACCTGAGGTCATACCCAGGCAATCTGACCCAGGCCTCCATCTGCTCACCCCCACTCCCACTAAGCGA
Organism: Molossus molossus; assembly: GCF_014108415.1. Taxonomy (NCBI): domain Eukaryota; kingdom Metazoa; phylum Chordata; class Mammalia; order Chiroptera; family Molossidae; genus Molossus; species Molossus molossus. Next base: position 42,295,987 of record NW_023425357.1, read on the forward strand.
GGAGCATCAGGAAATGCAGACCCCTTCCTTATCTGGGTATGAGGGAAGTGTGGAGGGGGCATGAAGGGCCCCTGTCTCTGACATCTCACGAGGTGGGAATGTCTGGCCCGCGTGCCATATGAGGCCCATGAAATCAATACCACTAATATCACACGACTCACCAAATTAGCCTGACGAAATATAGCAGGCCAATTTTTAAGTTGGTAATTTTGTATGGCCCTCGAATGATGTTATACATATCCAAATGGCCCTTGGCAGAAAAAAGGTTCCCCACCCTTGCATAATCTAGCAGGACCTCAGGCCCAGTCTCCAAGTTCCCTTTGAGAGCTAGTCTGCCCACAAAATCAGGGAGTGAGCTCCCTGTTTCTAGGGAAAACCAAGGAGGCGCTCAGGCAGAGTATTACAGAGAAGACACCTGCCACATTCATGAGGAGGACTGAATGGGCTCTAAAATCACTTTCTGTTCATGTGGGCCATTTTTTACTAATTCATGCATTGGTTCATTGGTATTTGCAGAACACCTACAAGCTGCCAGGACCTTGTGTTTAAAAAAAAAACAAAACTGCCCACAGGGCAGGCAGCAGAGCTGTGACTGGGCATGGGGATCCCAGCTCCATTTGCCAGAAAGTTTGTCTTCCTTAGCCTGGGTTTGCTTACCTGCAAAATGGGGGTGGATAGAGTATCTCTCCATGACGTTGTGAGGGTAAGTGAGAAAATGCTGAGTGTGTCCAGTGGTGGCTGGCACAGGGCGAGGACTCCACAGGTGTTTGCCATACCCGAATGCAGAGAGGAACTTAAATCACTGATCTTTCCAAGGTCCTCTGGTCTTCGGTGTTCCTCTCTGTCAAATGGAATTGGTCACTGCTCCTTCCAATAGAACAATAGGGAAACTTTCCTTTATATGGGCCACATCTGGAAGAAGGTGATCTCCATGGCCAGATGTCATACAAACCCACACCCTGGAGCCAGCCCTTAGATCAGCCCCCCGTCCTCACTGTGCTGGGATGGGCTTCCCCTCTTCAGAAAAGAGCAGGAGGGGGAGCCAGGGGCATTACCCTGCTTCCCACGATGAGTTCTCCCTCCATCATCGGCCTACTGGTCACACTCACCTTCTAGGTTCTGTCTTTACCTGACCATCTGGACCCCGTCTGGGTCAGGAGACCTGGCTCCAGCCCTGGGTCTGCCGCACCCTGGCTGAGCCTCAGAGCTCCTCAGCTGTGAGACGGGGATAAGAAGAGAACACATCCTGCTATGTTTTCTTTTTCCTTTTTTTTTTTTATCCTCACCAGAGGACATTTATGCATTTATCCTCAGACAGAGTGGGAGGGAGAGAGGGGGGAAGAGAGAGAGAGAGAAACCGGGTCCGGGGACAAACCATAACCAGGGTACGTGCCCTTAGTGGTAACCGAACCCAGGACTCTCCAGTCCACGGGCCGACGCTCTAACCGCTGAGTCAAACCAGCCAGGGCTTGCTCCGTTTTCAAGTGAACCACACGAGGAGATGAGGGGCAGGGACTCTCTCTGAAGTGCACTGTGCCAACCACAGGACTCATTTCACCCGCTCAACAACCCGAAGGTGTGTCTTTCCCCATTTTGCAGATGAGGAGGACACCCCAGAGAGCCAGAGTGACTCGCCCACATTAGTCAGTGGCATCAGGCCACATCCTTGGCATTTCGTGACACGGAGGGAGCTGGCCTTGTGTAGCCCAGGGGGCCCTCCCAGGTTTGCCTAGTGTCGAGTCAACTAAGTTCTACCAGGGTTCTATCAGAGCAACTGGGTGACTGCCCCCGGGGCATTCTCGGCCGATTTGATTCTCCCCGTGCCTCCCGCGCCAGGGCTGCCCATGTAGCAACCAAACACAGGAACAGAAAATGGCTGCAAACCCGGACCGGAGGCTGCAGGCCGGAAACAGAGAGAGCACCGTGTCACAGCCGCGCACGCCTGACCGGCCCCAGGTCTCTTCCTGGGACAGGTTGTGACCCCTCTCTCCTGATCTCCCATCCCATCTCTGCCATGTGTAGCCCAGTTCAAATGCCCCATCTTCCAAGAAGACCTCCTGGAGTTACCCCATCCTCCCCAAAGGGCAGTCAGCCTCTGAACCTCAGAAGTCCTACAGCTCCCTACCTACAAGAATACACTTGGTCCCTCATTGTGTAACAGGCCCTTTCCTTAAATTCTGCATGGATTGATTCAGTTAATCTGCACTGCAGTCCCATGAAGAGGTGCTATTATTGCAGACCAGGAGATTTAGGCCCAAAGAGATGTAGTAACCTGCCCCGGAGCGCGTGGCCAGCACACGCCAGATGCAGGACTGAGCCCACAGCTCTGCCGGAGTATGACATGTCTCTTTGTTATGCAGCTTCTCAGTAAACATATTTCATTGGTTGATTCAACAAACATTTCCAAAGTGCTCACAAGTGCCAGTCCTCACATTGGGCTCTGTGACGAGGTAGCACCCCTGCCTTTATGAAGCTTATAGCTAGATAGGGTGAGGGATAAAAAGAAAAATCACTGAAGTAATTAATTAATCAAGTAATTCAATTAGTATGAAGACAAATAGTTACATATCATGTAAGGGCAATGAAGAAAACAACCCAAAAAACAAAAGGGAGAAGACGGCACACACTAGAGAACCTGCCTCACTCAGCCAGTTATCAGGGAAGCCTTCTTGGAGGAGACAACAGTTGTAACGAGGTCCTGATGGATGAGAAGGAGCCAGACTTGGACAAGCTTGCTCAGGACGCAGCACACCAGGCAGAAGGAACAGCATGTACAAAGGCTCAGGGAGGGAAATGAGCTCAGAGTGCTGGTAAGTGTGGCCAGTGGCCAAGGCTGGGTCGAGCCGCCTCTCCTGTATCACAGGCCAGGCCTGGTCAGGAAATCAGCTGTTAACACCACAGGGTCCCATAGACAGAGGTAACGGGGCCCCAAGCAGGAGCCCTGTAAAAACCCCCAGGCAGAGAGCGACTGGCCTCTCACCCCCTCCGGTACGGAGACACAGCAGTCCACCCACAGTAGCTGGTTCCCACAGAGCTGGAAGGCGGGCACCCATCCATCCATCAGGCAGCCTGTCTGTCCATCCACCAGTCAACCTTCTGCAGCCTTGAGCCCCTCCTTCCAGTGCAGGCCAGAGCAGAGCTCCCTGCCCCTCACCATTGTCAAGCTGTTAAATGGTAACAATGGGCTGTCAACTTGGTGTCTCTGGGTCCAGCCTAAAGGTGGCAGGGGTGTGGGAACAGGAGAGGCCATCCTGAGGACACTGGAGTTGGTTCAAGTCCTAGCTCTACCACAAAGCAGCTGTGTGACCTTGAGGAGGTGACCTGACGGCACTGTGCCTCAGTTACCCCATCTGTAACCTATTCCTACCTCGTTGGGGGGTTGTGCGATCAACCCCAGAAAGCACAGCACCTGGCTCTGTGTAACAAGCACTTAAGTAATGCTCTTAGCAAGCAAAGCCAGCCCTGGCTGGCTTGGCTCTGTGGTTAGAGCATTGGCCCTCGGACTGAAGGGTTATGGGTTCAATTCTCGGTCAAGGGTGCGTACCTGGGTTGCAGATCTGATCCCCAGGGTCATGTGGGAGGCAACTAATTGAGGTGTCTCTTTCGCATCGATGTTTCTCTCTCTTCCTTCCTCCCTCCTCTCCACTCTTTCTAAAAATTAATGGGAAATATCCTCAAGTTAGGATTAACCAAAAAAAGAAAGCAAAGCCAGCAGGTAGGATGTGGTCGTTTCTTTCCATTTTAGAATTATTTCCATTATGACTGTTCTAATGTCATTTGTTCAGTAAAAACAAAACAAAACCAAACCCATAAGTATTGTGATGTACGTAAATAGGGCCTCAAAGCCCGTGGAGGGCTGTGGGGTCGAGGTGGGCTGCCCGCAGACGCGTGGCTAGCCTCGAAGCAGGCCGTGCTTGGAGCTGTGTCTTTAGAAAAGCTGACAGGAGGCTGAGCGGACGCCTCTGAGGTTATGCCCACTCATATCAGAATTAAAACCTGAGCCAGAACTCCAGCTAAGGAAACAGAAGGTGGGATAGCTCCTGAGTCAGAGAGGGTGTCTGTCTGCACAGAGCCCAGCACAGGCAGACTCAGGCCCCCTGGAGGCTGACAGCTCATTTCCCTCAGTACTCACCCTGCCCTGCCACAGCCCCACGGGAGGCAAGTCACCCCGAAGGGGCAGCCATACCCTCCCAGTCTGCTTTTCCATTTGTCTCTGAGCTCCTGTCCCAGTGAATATGTCTTGGGCAGGGTGGAACAAAGGAGGCACCTAGGGTCCAAAATTTAAGGAGGCACTTGCTGCTGAGTGCCCAGGACTCTGGGTGCCACATGAATCTTCCCGTGACTCCATGAGGAAGGCTCTGTCATTATCCCATCTCACAGTCAGAACAAAACAGAACACAAGACTCAGAGCAGATACTACTTGCCCTGGAAAGTGGCAGAGACATGATCTGAACCCAGGCCCATCAGGCTCCAGTGCCTACTATCTCCAGCACTGGGCCACCCATATCCCCTGGGCACACGGGCACCTGGATGACCCACCAGGGATCCAGGGAGAGTCTGGGGCTTGAGGGGCCCGGGAGGTGCCTCAGCCCACCTGTGCCAGGGCAGGCTGAGACTGAGCAGGGGTCAGAAAGTGTGTGTCCCAAGCTCCTCCCCAACCTGTGGCCCCTCTGGGCTTGACCCCGGAAGCTGCAGGGCTCCCCAGGAACTCCCAATGGACATGAGGACAGACAGACAGAGGGCAAGCCTGGGGAGGCTGAGCCCAGCCAGGACCCTACCCCAGCCCACTTGAGAGCCCCCTTGTGCCAGCCCTGACCCTCCCCACATCTGCCTGTTCTCTGGGGTCCTGCTCCCCCAGGTTTGCTCATGGGATGCCCCCATTTGCTGTGAGTCAGAAAGACATGCCCTCCACGCCTTCCCTCAGAGCCCTGCCTCAGACACTTCACCCTGCCACATAAAAGGTCACCCACATCCTTGAAAGGGTGCAACCCCCCCAAACCATGGGGCTCTTGCTGAGGATTAAGTGACCTGGGGCAGGGCTCAGCGGGAACACTCTCCGGGACCCCGACATGGCTGTCCCCGCCCACTGCCCCTGTCTTTGTGGTGCTAGGTCCTGCTAGGAAGCCCATCCCCAAAGCCCACAGACAGGGCCACCGCTCTGCCACCTCCTTCAGGTGCCATTCCCTCCCCCTGTGCCCACAGCCACAAAGCCTGCCCAGCCCTGCATTTCCTCATGGGCCCCTCTCGGGGGCTCACTCCATGCTCAGCAGGCCTTCAGGCCCAGGCTCCCAGGTCCTCCTCCCAGGGTTACTGTGTGGCTGCCAGCAAACCGCTGTCTTCTCTGGGCTCCTCTCCGCTGGATTCATGGCCTCCCCCACAGTTTCTAATGTAACTTAGGGTTTGCAATGATGCCCAGCTTTGGTCATTTGTTTCAAGCTTCTCCCACCAGGTGACTCTAGGGTCAGGAAACACAGACGGTGGGGCTTTCTTCCCAAGGGTCTTGGGGGTCAGGCATCCAACACTCCATCGGCCTCTGTCAGTGGCTCAGCCTTTCCCCGGAGTAGGGCACATGGAGATGGTGGTCGGAAGGCAGAGGCCCCAGAGCAGCCAAGTCTGGGCCTGTCTGCCTCCAAGCGGCAAGAAGCCTTAGGCCAGCCCCCTGCACATGCAGCCAGGGCCACCCCACCAGGGCCACGCTGAGCCTGTGCCAGAGTGAGAGATGGGTCACAGGCTGTCACAGAAACAGCTGGTCCCTGGAGACACGCAGACCAAGGACCCGGTCCCCCTTCCATCCAACTCAGTGACTTTGGGCAAGTCTCTTCGCGCCTGAGCCTCAGTGGGCCTGGTCCCAGCAACAACAGTCAAGTGCCCAGCCCAGGGTCCAGCCTCGAGTCAGAGTGGCAAACAGCACAACAGGAAAAGGAAAGAACAAAAACAAAAAAGCCTAAGCTGGTTTCTCTTTTTCTCAGAGCTTGCAGAAGTCGACAGAGATGTCCAAGGTTAATAAATCAGGAAAAAGTAGTAGAAGCTGGTATTTATTGCTCTGAACAGAATCACACATGAACTAAAACTGTTCGAGTGGCTGTCTCGGAGGAGGGGTTTGCAGGAAACTGGACCTTTCGATGAGTCCTTTTTACCACTCAGGTTGATCAGTATCTTTTTATTAAAAGTATTTATGAAAAAGTGACTTTGGTCTCTCTGGTGTTTTGAGAGGCCACCACTGTTGACAGAAATATTTCTGGCCTATGAAGCCAAAACAAGGGCAAGTGTTCCCATTGTGGAGTCAGTGTGCGGGGGTGCAAGTCTCTGCTCTGCAACTGATGAGCTGTGCCACCTAGGGCAAGTTACTTAGCCACTCTGGGCCTCAGTTTCTTCATCTATAGAACAGGAATAATAATAACCCTATGGTGCTGGCATGTGGAGTTGTGAGACATTATTATTATATATACCTGTAACTCATACACGCAATTATTTTCCAAAGATAAGGTTACCCAGCTATACATAGTTTGTGCTGCGTCCCTTCTTTCTTCTTGCCAAAATAGCATGGCTGTTGTTCCAGACCAGTGCATGGAGATCTGTTTCATTCTAACTGAAGCAGGAATTCCACAGTGCAAAGTGTAAACTTTATTTATCCAGACCTCTCACGGAAGGAAATGCAGGCAATTTCCCTCTCTCTCTCTCTGTCTAAAATAAATGTGAAATAGCCCTGGCCAGCCCGGCCAGTGTGGCTCAGCGGATGAGCGTCATCCCACGGACTGAGAGGTCCTGGTTCGATTCTGGATCAGGCCACGTGCCCGGATTGTGGGCTCGATCCCCAGGAGGGGGCGTGCAGGAGGCAACCGATCAATGTTTCTCTCTCACATGGATGTTTCTATCTTTCTCTCTATATAAAAAAAATAAAAATAAAATAAATAAATAAAATTTAAAAATAAAATAGCCCTGGCCCATTTGGCTCAGGGTTTAGAGAGTCAGCCTGTGGCCCAAAGGGTCTCGGGTTTGATTTTGGATCAAGGGCACATACCTGGCTTGCAGTTTCCATCCCTAGCCCCAGTCAGGGTCATGCGGGAGGCAACCAATTGATGTGTCTCTTTCACATTGATGTTCCTCTCTCTATCTTTCTCTTTCTCCCTCACACTCTATCTGAAGATAAATGGGAAAAAAAATATCCTCAGGTGAGGATTAAAAAATTAAAAAAATAAAATAAAGTATTATTTTTTCCCTTTATATTGAGGTGAGTTTGGGGGTGATGTTAATTTCCCTACTGTTCTCGGAACCTCTGTAGATCTTGGGCCTCCAGGAGGAGGATTTAGAGTATTTAAAAGACTTATTTCATCACATTTTTCTTTTAATCTCTGGAAGGGGGTGAGACCTTTTCTCCATCTTTGAACTATCAATTTAGATCATTCTGAGTGGAATTCTTATGATGTAGCAACATGAAAGCTTTTACATACGAGATCTTATCCTATTTACCAGAACTTTGGCAAAGAACTCCAATTGCAAAATAGTAATAACAATTAGACAAACAGGAAGCAAGCAACTATATAACAGTATGATTCCTATGAAAATTTCTCTAAGCAACAACATTCCAAATTAAAAACATATCTATTAAGACAACCCACAGATACAAGCAACAAGAAAAGCAAACAATACCCCAAAATCCAACTACCAAAACCAAAAGAACATTTCAACCAAATCCCGCACCAGGGAACTGGGATTTTTCTTAGTCACTGAGCTATGCCTACAGCCCTGTGGCACCTGTTGTTTCCTACAGAATCCCAAATGGTTCAAAGAACCCCAAATGGCAGGGCAGGGCCTCCCTGCTGTGTACAGCAGAGACTACCTAGTTTGGGAGTCCATTGACTCCCCAAAGATCTGTTTCCTTTCTCCAGCTAAGCATTGCAGGTGACCATCACCGAGAGAGAGAGGACAGTCCCCAAATCACTTGGTGGCTGCTGGAACTCCCAAGTTTTCTCGTGGGATCAGTCAGCCACAGTCAGCCTGGGGAACCCTCTCCCATGTCCAGGGTCTTACCAAGGAGCAGGGGACTTCCACAACCTCCTGGCTGGCTCTCCAAAACTGTTAACTGGAACCCAACGTCTGCTCAGCCTACTGCCACAAAAACCAAACTAGTTAGACAGATGCTGGTAAAAAGTAAAGAGGTTGTATTCAAGTGCTGGTCACCTGAGGAGATGGGGACTCTTATCCCAAAGCCCATCTCAACATCTCAGTGCAGGCTGAGGTCTCTATAAAGAGGGAGAGACAAAGCAGAACAAAATCAAGGGGAGTTGGTTAAAAAGTTCTCTGCATGCAGATCAGCAAGGATCTCAAAGCTGGTCGAATGATGGTCTGGTGCTCATCATCCTGGTCTTCGTCATCCCAGTTCTTCATCATCCTCATTCTACATCTGAAAGTCAGAAAATCTCCTGAAACTGGGTTGACTGAAGGTTGGAGTCTGTACCTTCTGAAGTTAGTTCCTAGGATTTTTATACAAATGTGATGTTCATCTATAAGCCACATATTAGTCAGAGTCAGCATTTACTGAAACAATGTCAAAAGAATGGTAGGGTGGGTTACAATTCCCACTGTTACAATGCCACTGATTTTTCACTCTTGCTCATCTACAGAGGAGTGATGTCATTGTCTTAATGTGCCCATTTATAATTGTGAAGGAGACCAAATACCTTTTCATAACTTCCTTATCCATTTTTGTTTTTTCTTGTGTGAAACAAATGTTTAGATCTTAGACCCATTTTTAATTTGGCTTTTGGTCACTTATTTACTCATTTTCTTACTGATTTATAGGACCTTGTTTCATATTAAAATCCTTCTTTTTTTTTTTTTTTAATCCTCACCCAAGGATACTTTTCCATTGATTTTCCGTCAGAGTGGGAGGGGCGAGGGAGAGAAAGAGAGAGAAACATCAGTGCGAGAGAGACACATCAATTGGTTGCCTTCTGCACGACCCCAACCAGGGCCAGGGATCGAATCACAACCAAGGTTCGTGCCCTTGACCAGAATTGAACCTGTGACTCCTTGGTCCACTGAGCCAAACAGACCAGGGCTAAAATCATCCATTCTTTAACACATCTGAGGGAGTATTTTCCAGCGGTCTATTGCATGCCTTTTAGCCAATTTCTTGGTGTCTTTGGTCATAGAAAGTTTTTCATTATTATGTAGTCAAATGTCACATTCCTTAATGAGTTTTGGTTCTCATGGCTTAGCTTTCTCTGGTTGGTATATATTTTTAAAATCCCTTATATATATTTTTAATACTTCTATAGTTTTGTTTAACATTTAATCCACCCCTCTTCAATCCATCTGGAATGTTCATGTGTATGTATAGGATGTGAGGTAGGAATCTAATTGTACTTCCTACTAAGTGGAGAGCCATTGTCCCAACAACATTCATTGATTAATCCATCATTTTCCTTGATGACTTGTGATGTCCCTTTGCCACATATAAGTCAGACATTTTAAGCAGCCTCATTGTGACTGGCACATGGCAGAACTGTAAATGTTGACTTTGGGAGCAGCTGAAGTGACATCTAAATGGGAACTAGCATATACTACAGGGCAGCAAAGCACAGGTCTCAGGACTCAGAACTGACAGCGGATCTGAGTGGCTCCTGACGTAAATAAGTATTTGTGGTGTTGGCTTTAACTTTGTTTTCAAACAAGCTTTTTATACCTATAGTAGAATATCTACATTTTAAGTGTACAGGTCGATGACTTGACAGATGTGTGCACTTGTGTAACAAAGACCCCAATCAAGATATACAGCATTCTTATCTTTCCAGAAAGTTCCTTTGTGCCCCTTAGCTGTCAACTTCCCACCCACTCCCGCCCCAGGCAACCATAATTCTTTTGTGAACTGTGTGCATGCAGAACATTGATAACGTTTCTCAGAGGAGTAAACAAATGGGCTGCCACGAGTCCGTTGGCTGAAAGGGAAGGCCAGCTTCCCCTCCAGAAGAGGACTTCTCTCTTGGGACTGACTGAAAAACACCTCCCTGGACCTGTTTGGTTAGAAGAAAGTGGGCAACCCAGGCCAGGTCTCCCCAACTTCAGGCAGGCAAGATTGTTCTCACATTTTTTTCCCAAGTCTACAAATCATATCTGCCAAATTTTTAATTAATATGTTCTTTTAGCTCTCTGGATCTTTTTAAATAAAATGCAAAATGATTGCTTTTTAAAGAAAACAATATCTTTGTGTTAAAATAACCAGGGTCACATGCCATGATTAATGAAAGGCTACTAATGAGACTAAAATGAAAAATTAATCTACATGTATGACCTAATATCACACTGCTATTGCCTCATGGCAGAACCACAGATACGGAAGAGGTAAGCGAGCAGCGAGGAAGGGCCCAGAAGGTAAGGATGGTGGAGCATCTGGAGGGGACAAGCCAGCCTCAGCATGTCCAAGGGCCTGGGGCTTCCTTCGCCACTAAAGCAGTGGCATCCCTTTGGGAACAGACCTAAGTCCACACACTCACCCATTCTTCCTGCAACAGCCCCTTAGCTCACAGGTTCTGGGGCCTTCCATCCATTAAAGAAAGAAATATCTGAGGGGCCACTCGAGGTGAAAATACCGTTGGAGTTGGACAGACTGGGATCCATTTGTATTTAGCTCTGGGTCCTTGGGGAAGAAAAAAAAAACCTTTCTGAGCCTCAGTTTTCTCGCCTGTGAAATGGGCAGAATAATAATACCTTATTGTAAGGACTGAGTGAGATGGGACTTGTAAACCACTGCACTTGGCACAGTCTTGGCTCTCTGTAAATGACAGCCAGTTACCTTTTATTTCCCCTAGGGTCTTGGAGGATGCAAAGGACAGATACCAGCTTTCGTCCGAGTGACAGAGTAGTTAATAAAAGTATGGGCTGAAAGAAGTGGTTCCATAGTCACCAGTTTTATTAATTAATCATTCATTAAAGTCTTCCTATTTTGCTAATAAGAGCAATTAACTGCCTGCAGGCTGGTGGTCCTGATTAAATGGGAACTGCTTTGGGGGTGGCTTGGAGGCAGGCAGGGTTTGGGTGTGTGGAAGCCCCGGCCACAGAGGAGGGGCTGTGGCGCCTGTTCTGGAACCATCACAGCCAGGCTCCCTCTGGAGGTGGAGACCCAGGACCAGGAAGGGCCTGGGAGCTGACTCCAGCCCCTGAGGCCTGGCAGGGGCAGGGCAGAGGCTTTAGTGGGTGGGGATTACTCTTTGCATTGCTGAGCACTTCCACTGTGCCAGGCCCTGGGTGGGTTATCTTCTGTAACTACCAGTCCCGAGTCCTGCATGTGGGCACGGCCGCGCTCTCCACGCACAGGGAAGAAGCACCGAGGCTCAGAGAGGACAAAGAGTAGGTGGTTGGGGCCCGGGCCCTCCACGCTAACACTCAGCACTGCCTTTCCCCAGAGGTGGGGGAGGTGGAGATCCGGGCCCCCGCGTCCCCCACACACACACGAAGAGGGATGATCACACACTTGCCTGATGGGCAGGGCAGGTGGGACCTTGAGACCTATCTACACTGTTCCCCACTTCACTAATGGGGGACTGAGGCCTAGAATGGGACAGGGACTGGCTTAAAGACAGAGTTGGAGGCCAGAACCTGCCTCAGCTCAGAGAAGGCAAGAGACGGGGCTCAGAGGCTAAGAGACCAAGGCCTGCCTGCCTGAGGCCACCCAGCCAGATGGCTGCAGCTAATTCTGCCCCGGCTGTTACTCACGCCTTTTCCATGAGAAACTGCTCACCCAAGCCAGCTGTTGGGTAACACCTTTTCAAGAGCTATAGGTGTGACAACAGTTGGTTTTGGGTTCGTAGTCCTCCAGTTTGTGGGTTCTGCAAGCAGCTTCAACTCATCATTTCATTGCATGTTCCTTGGCCCTTTTGGGGGAACCTGAGCAACCACAACCCTAAACCTCCCAGTACAGAATTTGGCACTTGGCCATAACACCCCCATCCGCAAAAGTCAAGCAGAGCTGCAGGCAGACAGAATGACTGCCTCTTCCTTTTGGTTCACCAATGGGGAAACTGAGGCCCAGAGAGGAAACAGACCAGGCCACAGTCACACAGCCAATCAGTGGTGGCAGAGCTGGGACTAGAACCCTGGAACGCCGCTCTCTAGGTCAGGGAATCAGTGGCCTGCTGGGCGGCTTTGGCTGAGTCCCTGCCCCCTGAGTCTGTTTCTCATCTATAAAATGAAAGGGTTTCCCGGCAGGTGTGGCTCAGTGGTTGAGCATCAGCCCATGCACTAAGAGGTCACCAGTTCGATTCCTGGTCAGGGCACATGCCCAGGTTGTGGGCCTCATCCCCATTGAGAGCATGCAGGAGGCGGCCAATCGATGTTTTTATCTCTCTCTCCCTCTCCTTCCCTCTCTCTCTCTATATCAAGAAAAAAAGAAAAAAATTTTTCAGATAAAAAAAAGAAAGGGCTGCATTAAATGACAAGAGCAAGCACAACAGTGATATTGTGTCCATTATTTCAGTTGACTTGAAGAGGAGCGTGAGATAATTATATAATCCCATTTTTTTTTTTTTTTTTTTTTATCCTCACCTGAGGATATTTTTCCATTTTTTGTACAGATAGAGTGGGAGGGAGAGAGAGAGAGAGAAACATCGACGTGAAGGGACACATCGAGTGGCTGCCACCCGCACAACCAACCAGGGCCGGGGACAAACTGCAACCGAAGTACGTGCCCCCAGCGGGAACCGAACCCGGGTCTCTCCAGACCGCAGGCCGACGCTCTAACCGCTGAGCCAAACTGGCCAGGGCTATAATCCCATTTTTAAAAACAGGTTTTATTTACGCACCAGGCGCTCTCTTAAGGGTGTTATAATTATTAACTCTATTCTCCTATCAACTCTATGAGCTAGATCTGGAAACCGAGACCTAGAGATGTTAGGCAACTTCCCTGGGGTCGCATAACTCCTAAACGAGGAAGCTGGGAGTTCCACCCAGCCAGCCTGCCTTCAGATCCATGCTCTTAACCAGCTCACCCCACTGTCCCCAGTTAAACCATCCATGGAGAAGGAGAAAGGAGGTTCTTAGGGCAACTGTTTGGAGACAAATGGACATAGGAAAGGTCCCTGAGAGATGTGCCAGTAGTTGGAGGGTTGAACTCCACTTGCCTCCCCAAGGAGAGGAGGAACTCAGACTTTCCCTGAGTTCTGCCTGCTGTATCTCGTTCATTTCTGTTCACAGTATCTCAGAGAACACAGATTCCTAGAAATTCCTATTCCTGGGCTTTGATAAATTAAGTTGTAGGTTGGACATGTGTAGAAACTAGCATTATAAGAAGAATATTTTCTTTTATGCAACTCAACATGATATGGCCATTTGACTAATCTGTCCCCTTAGACCCTCAAACTCAGTGAGTCTAAAATGGATCTTGAGATTTTCATTGCCAGTGATGGCAGACTTGCTTTTCCCATGGAACACAGTTTAAAATGCTGAGTAAAATATTTTAAAGTGTTGAAAAGTTAAAAAGATCATGGAGAAACAGCAGACTAATTCAAGGAGAAAATCTAAACCCAGAGATGTAAGCAAAATAATAGAACCACCAAAGCTATTCTATATTAAGAGTATTTGCAGATGCCACATGCTTGGGCTTAGGTCTGGGGGTTTTCAGTGTAAACATAATGGAAGTGAAGGCCAAGGGCCAATCAAGGGAGGAGAGTCTTAAAGTAAAGCCTCTCCATTTGGATTGGGACCCCCACCTCAGGAAAAAGGTAAACCAGAACTAAACCATGCCCCTCCCTCGGACCCCACAGGGGCCGGGAAGAGCAGGAGCAAAGGGGAAGGGAAAGGACCTGTTCTGAGAATTGGTAGCTATACACTGACACTCATGCACATCGCCACCCCAAGTACAACACTCTGAGGCAGATGAAGAACCTCAAGCTGTGAACTTGGCCTGAAATGTTTCTACCTGTAAGTGACCGAACTGCCTATCAGAAACAATTACAAGGCTGAAGGGAACCACATCCATTTTAGACATTGGGGAAAAACCCACAGGAAAGTTTGCAAAGCCAATGACCACAACAAGGTCAAAGATGACAAAGTATACAAAGACAAGAGGAGATGTAAACCAGAACCAGCATAAGTAGACCCATGGTTATTGCAAATATTATAATGATCAAATAAACAGGATAAAATAACTATTCTTACTATGTTTTAAAAAGTGAACAACAAGCTGAAAATATCTGCAAGGAATAGTAAATTCTAAAATGTGGTATGGCATATTTCAAAAAAGAACCAAAGGAAACTTCCATAAATAAAAAAAAATTGTCAATGAAAATGGAAATGCAGTTGACACATTTAACAGCAAACGAGACATAGTAGAAGAGAGTCTCAAATGGCCCAGAAAATCCCAACCAGAATATATACAAAGATATTGTTTTTTAGCAGAAAGACAAAAACAATGAGAGAATATTAAAACCAGCCAGAGGGAAAAGACAACTTACTTTGAAAGGAATGGCAATTAGACTTACAGATCATTCTCAACAGCAAGGATGGAAACCAGAAAGCAGTAGAATAAAATCTTTACTCTTATGAAACAAAATAACTGCCAATCTGTTATCTATAGTCAGCTAAAATATCTTTAAAGAGTGAAGGCAAAATAAAGACATTTTTCTGGCAAAAATTAAAAAAACTGAGAGAGTTCATCACCAGCAAACATCACTAAAGAAAATTCTAGCCCTAGCTGGTTTGGCTCAGCGGTTAGAGGGAAGGCCCGCAGAAGGAAGAGTCGCAGATTCGATTCCAGTCAAGGGCACGTACCTTGGTTGCGGTTCGGTCCAGGGCCCTGATTGGGGTCGTGCAGGAGGCAACCAGTTGATGTGCCTCTCTCACATTGATGTTTCTCTGTCTCTCCCTCCCTCCCACTCTATCTGAAAATCAATGGAAAAATATCTTTGGGTGAGGATTAAAAAAATAAATAAAATAACATATTATTATTTTTTTTAATTCTAAAACATGAACTTAAGGCAGAAGAAAAATTATCTGGATGGAAGGTTAAAGGTATCAAAAAAAGAATAGAGTAAACTAAGTGATAAATGTGGGAAAATGTATAAAACATTGAATGTACAAAATAGTAATAAAAAAGTCTAGTAGAATTTAAAATTTAATGAAATACCAGACAACATAACATAAAATTGGGAGTGGGAAGTAAATAGAACCAAAATATTCTAAAATCAATACATTATCCAGGGGGAAAAAGGTTTTGATTAATTTTAGGCTTTAATAAATCAAGTGTGCATGTTATAATTTTTAAGATAAACACTAAAACAAGAATCAGGACATTATGACCCATGAACCAAATTCAGCTTGTAGTCTGTTTTTATATGGCCTACAAACTAAGAATGGTTTAAAAATTTATAAAAATTCAAACAAAGAACGTGTGACAGACTGTGGCCCAAAAAGCCAAAAATATTTATTATCTGGCCCTTTACAGAAAAAGCTTGTCAATCCCTGCAGTAAGTAAATAGAAACAAAGTATATCATTTCAAATTAGTTAAGGGAATAAAATGAAATGATAAAATACACAGAGACAATTTTTTTAAAGCTCAGAAAGAAGAGAAAAAAGTTAAAATAAGAGAAGTGACATAAATAAGATGGTAGATTTAATTCTAAATACATTGCATTTACCTGTACATATATATTTACATTTATTGTCAATGGACTAAATGCTCTACCCAGTTAAAAGGCAAAGAATTTCAGAGGTGTGTGTGGGAGGGATTATGCTGTTTGAAAGTGAACAGATCCATCTAAAATAAGAATAGAGAAAAGTTTACAGAAATAACAGTAAAGAGAAAGCTGATGTAGCTACATTCCTAAAAGACAAAGCAGACTTTAAGGCAAAAAAAATTATCATTATTAAAGATAATGAATGATAAGGTTAATTTGACTAGAAGGATGTAATATTAAATTTGCATATACTTAATAATATAAGCTCAAAATACACAAAGCAAAACTTCCTAAGACTACATGGAAAAATAGACAAATCAAAAGTCATAACAGGAGATTTTAAGACACCTCTTTCAATTTCATAGAGAAAGGAGGCAAGGACAGAGCAGACTTGAAGGACTCAGATAAACCAGACTTAATAAACATGAACAGAACCATGCACACAACAATTGTAAAATACACATTTCAACCACACCCAGACATTTATAAACGGCTTATATTCTGGGCTATAAAGTAAAGCTCAATACATTTCAAGGGATTTAATTTTTCTCTCACCACAATGTAATTAAGCAAAATATCAATAAAAAATAAATAACTAGGAAATCCCCATACATTTTGAAAAATGTAAAGACACTCTTTTTAATAACATATGGGTCACAGAAGAAATCATCATTTAAAAATAAAAATATTTCTAACAGAACAATAATGAAAATATCACCTATCAAAACCGGTAGTAAATTTTTCTAAAGTAATACTTATAAGACTATATATAAAATATATTAGAAAAGAATAAAGGTAAGCATCCATCTCAAGGAGAGAGAGAAAGAAGAATAAATTAAACCTTGAAATATAAGGCAAAAATTATAAATATAATAGCACAAATTAATAAAATAGAAAGTAAATATACAATTAAAAATCAGCAAAAATCAGCCCTGGCTGGTTTGGCTTAGCAGTTAGAGTGTGGGTCCACAGACCAAAGGCTTGTGGGTTTGATTCCTGGTCAAGGGCACATACCTGGGTTGTAGGTTTGATCCCCAGCCTGTGGGGCAGGCAACGAATCAATGTGTCTCTCTCTCATATCCATGCTTCTCTCTCTCTCTCTCTCTCCCGCCCCCCTCTCTCCCTCCCTTCCACTCTATCTAAAATAATCAATGGAAAAATATCCTTGGGTGAGGATTAATAAAAAAAGAAAATCAACAAAAATCAAAATTGACTTTTGCAAGGTAGATTTATTTAACATTATAAAAAATAATATAATTAGCAACATTAATAGATCAAAGGTGAATAGTCTAATGATCATTGAAATATATACAAAAGAGATGTTCAACAAAATTTAATATCCACTCATGATTTTTTTTTTTTTTTTTTTAAAACCCTATCAAACTAGAAATAGAAAGGCACTTTCTATTAAGGGTGTGTTTTCTTTAGTGGGTACAAGTCTGTTTATTTCACACATACATATTGTATTCGTTTTCTTCTTACAACTTAATGGCTCCAGCAACGCCCATCTATCAGCTCACAGTTCTGAAGTCCATTGGGCTCAGGATGGCTCAGCTGGCTCTCTGCCTAGGTTGAAATCATGGTACCTCTCAGCAGGACTCGTGGCTTTCCGGAGGCTCTGGAAACAAGTCTACATCGAAACTCTTGGATGAATTCAGTTCCATGTGTTTGTTGTAGGACTATGGTCCCATTTCCTTGCTGGCTCTCAGCCAAGGCTGGTCTTTGCTCCTAGAGGCTTTCTGAGTCCTTTCTCATGCTTTCCTTGCGGCCGGTCTAGCAACAGCAGGTCAAGTCCCTCACACACTCTGCATCTCTGAGTCCAGCTGGAGAAGATGCTGTGTTTAAGTGCTCACGTGATTAGACTGGGCACACACAGATAACCCCGAATCATATTGCTATGTAAAATCTGTAACTTTAATTACACCTGCAAAGTTCTTTTGGCCACGTCATGTAATGTCATCCTGTTTTTACCTTTCTTCATCATTTGGAGAAAAATTCAGGGATCCAATACTTTTTTGCAGGAGTAAAGAAAACAGATGAGATGAATTGTAATGCCTTGTTGAACTTCATAGTAAGGGAAGCAGCAGGTTATCAAGAGTCAGGGATGTTTATGGCAACTTGACTCATAATCTCCAAATAAACTTTAAGCAAATATACTTTAAGGTGAAACTATCAAAAATGTCCCTTTGAAATTGGTAGCTATATAAGAAAGACTAGTTTTACTACAGCTGTTTGATATTGTTCTGTAAGACCTAGCCTGTACAGTAAGGAAAGGAGAAGAAATAACACATACAAGAATTGGAAAGAATACACAAATTTCATCATTCATAAATGATATGAGTACATAAGTTTACAGATAAACTATTAGAATTAATTAGAGTTTACTAAGGTTGGATACAAAAATCAATGTTAAAACATCATTATACAATACTATGTAGTAGGCACAATTAGAAAATAACAAAAATTTTAATCATTGAAAAAGGTCCTATTCACTATAAACTTATCCCAAATGCCCCCCCCCCACACCCCTCCCGGTGGTCATGCCTTTATGTAGGCCCCTCCCTTGTGTTGGCTGTATTTAGTAATTCATTTCTAATGAATAGAATATGGCAGAAATCATAAGATGTCATTTCTGATATTAGGCTATTAAAAGACTGTGGCTTCCATCTTGGGTGCTCTGTTTCCCTGCCTCTGATCCCTTGTTCTGGAGGAAGCCAGCTGCCATGTCATGAGGCAGCCCTGTAAGTCCCTTCCACAAGTCAAGCCTTAAGGTGAGACACAGCCCCAGCCATCAACTTGACCGCAACCTGTGAAAAGACCTTAAGGCAGAGGCACCCAGTTAGGTGCATGACCCACAAAAACTGGAGGTGATAAATGTTTATTATTTTAACCACTAAGTTTTGGGGTAATTTGTTACATGTCAATAGATAATCATTACAACCATCATTGATAATACTTCAAAATATGCCAAATAAGAAATAAATCTAACCAGAAATATACTAGAGTGATCACCAACAGTCCCACACTTATGTAGTTGCCTGGTTCGTGACCAAGGTGGCATTTCTGAGCATTAGAGAAAGAGTTGAGTTTTCAGTAAATGGTGCTAGGACAGTTGGGTATCTATATGGGAAAATCAAAATTTGATCCTAGCATATACTAGTCACAAAAATCAATTGCAGATGAGTGATAGATGTGAAGGTAAAAAGCTATAAAACTTCTAGCCAAAGCCCTGGATGGTTTTGCCAGTGGACCAAAGAGTCAAGGGTTCAATTCCGGTCAATGGCATGTACCTCAGTTGCGATTCAATCCCTGGCCCTGGTTGGGGTCATGCGTGAGGCAACCAATCAATGTGTCTCTCTCACATCTATGTTTCTCTCTCTCTCTCCCTCTCCCTCTCCCCCCCCCCCCATCCCTCTATTTGAAAATCAATGGAAACATATCCTCAGGTTAGGATTAAGGAAAAAAACAAAAAACTTCTGGGCAACAAATAGAAAGATATCTCTCTGCCTTGAACCAGGGAAGGATTTCTTAAACACAAAAACACTGACTATAAAGAAGTTTAATCAATTAGACTATATTAAACTGAAGAATTTCTATTCATTGAAGGATGAAAAAAGTAAAAAACAAATCACCGAGGGGAGAATATATTTGCAATAATATAACCAACAAAGGAGTAGTATCCAGAATATGTAAATATCAATAAGAAAAAGGTGAGAAGCGAACCTGGGATAAGTACTTGGGTGCGGCAGTGTATCTAGAAGAAACTGCCAGAGGCCTCGGTGAGGGGTGGGGACAATTCGACAGGTAGGCAGACACCCCAGGAGAAGTGCACTATCAAGGTCACTGCTGAAGGCAGCCCCCATGACCTCTGAGGAGCTCCAGAGTAGTTGCTATGAAGGTCAGGAGGCAGGAGTACCTCTCCATCAGCCAGCACCCCCATTCCAGTCTTCTCACAATAATGGTGAAGACCCTGGGGTAGGATGTAGAAAGCCTGGCTCTCTGACAAGGGAAGGTTTGTCCAACACACAGAGGCTGACACCAGAGTGACACTGGAGCCAGAGGCATCTGTCGCAAGGATGAACCCTATAGTAAACAGGCAATAGATTTGAATAGACACTTTCAAAAACAAGAGGCAATCCAATGGCCCAATAAATAAACTAAGAGGTGCTCTTTCTCGTTAATTACCTTGGAAATGCAATTTACAATAGCAGTGGGATACCACTACACAATCAGCAGATTACCATGGAACAGTCACACAGGCTGGGAGGGACTCTAACTTTGTTTTACCACTTCAGAAAACTGGGATCATCCAGTGAAGTTAAAGACACCTACAACCTGTAGCGCAGGAGTTCTGCTCATAGATAGATAGATAGATAGATAGATAGATAGATAGATAGATAGATGATAGCTTGGAGAAAGCTGCATATGTCTATATGTGTACCATGACTTTTGTAGGAGAATGCTCATGGGGCATTGCTACCAATAATGGCCCAACCTGCAAACGTCCCAGACATCCATCAGCAGGACGGGCTCACAACGTGTAGTGTGGTCCTTACTGGAATAGCATAGAGCAAAGAACACGGATACACGATGTCCGCACACGACAACCCAGATGACTCCGACAAATAGAATGGTGAGTTGAAGGAAGGTGGGTTCTGTTTGCACAATCTTCCAAAACAGGCAACACCAGAACCCTATTGTTTAGCGATGAAGATTCAGGTGGTAAAACCATCAAAAGTGAGGAAGTGGTTCCTCTAAATGTCAGGATGTTTCCCTCTCTGGAGCAAGGGCTGCAGAATAGAGGTTGAGGCTGAGGGCTTCTGGGGTGGTGATGACATGAGGATTTGCTTTGTCATTTTTGTTCAATTGTGTATATATCCTGTGTGTGCTCTATAGTGCACAATCTTTTTAATGTTTAAAAGTAAATAATTACATCAATAAAACTGCCACATACAGGCCACTTGTCCTTCCTTCTTGGGCTCCATACTCAAGTTAGAGACAGGCCATCCCAACTACCCAGGACCCGAAGTACCAACTTTGATGACTCCCCTACTCCAACCTGATGTCCAGTCAGGCATTCCGTCCTGTGGGTTCCACCTCCCCACACCTCTCGGAGCCTCACCCTCCTTCCGTCCCTTCTTACCCTCTGGTTTCTCACTTGCCCTTCCCACTGCCACCCTACCCACAAATCCCACTTGCTTGTTCTTTCTCTCTCTCTCTCCTCTTCACACCCCAACCCCAAGCCTTTGCCCAAACACTTCTCACCCTCCCTCTCCTCCTGTCCCATCCTATTCAACACTGAGGTCCCAGCTAGAAGTCTTCTCTTATAAGAAACCTTCCTGCCAGGCTGCGTTACACCCCTCCCCCTGCCCTAACACCCTTGCCTAAGGAAACAGCAGCCCACAGGCTCCAGGCTCCGGCTCTGGGGAGGTTTGTGTTCCTACAGCCTGGGTGCCTGGGGTGAGGGAACGAAGATAGGACCCTCGTGAGACCAGAGGCTTCCACTGTTGGGGACAGCTGAAAGGAAAGTCTGGGGTGTCCCTGAGAAGCAGCTCCTCAGCCTCAGCAAAACGTCCGCTGGACCAGGCAGCCAGGGATGGGGCAGCAGGAGCCAGCATAAGCGACCCCATGGACTTGAATATGAGGACATCAGCAGTGACCTTGAAGCGCTGCAATTGAACTGCAGGCCCTTTGCCCAGATTCCTTCCAAGAGAAACAGAAGTTTCCCAGCTTGGCATTTAACTCAGGGCCTTGTCCACGGACGACACACTGAATGTCCTGCTCATGCAGGGGATGGGGGTTATTAGAGTCTAATGTGATGTAAACATGAATAATGAACTGTGACATTTTTGCACCCACATTTGTGTTCACACACATCACACTGTGTTTTCCTGACACACTGGAAAGCAGCGATTCCGGTGCACATTTTCCCCGGCGCATTACCAATGTCACCTGCTCCGCGGACCGAAGAGTCCCCCTGCCCGTCGGTCTGCAAGCTACCACTGACCACCATGCCTGTCTATTTGACTCTCTTTTCTGTTCCTCTGGTCAATCTGTTTATCCCTGTAACAAATTTCTAAATATACAGGGTGTTTTTTAAAATTATTGTTTGTTATTATTGTCTAACTTCATTGTATTGAGGTCAAAGAATGAGCCCTGTATAATGTCTATTCTATGAAATTTTCTGGAGCTTGCTTTCGAAGCTACTATGCAATCAGTTTTTTAAAATGGTCCATAAGTGCTTGAGAACAATCTGATTGTGGGACACAGAATTCAATTAATGTCCATTAGATCGAGCTTTGTACTCACGTTGTTCAAATCTTCTATAACTGGTCCCATTTTTTTTTTAGTTTTACTATTAATAATTAAGAAAAAAACATTTGGAATATCCCATGTTGATGATAGATTTGTCAGTTTTTCTTTATTCTATCATTTTTTTAAAATGTTGAAAAGTTTTGTTGAAGTAAAGTTGCACATAATACGATTCATTCATCCCTGCCCCTACATCTGGGGGGGGGGCATTTCCAGGAAGTGGCCCCATCCCAGAGCCTGGACCCCAGTGGGACTCAGGACCACATGCCTGGGGCTGTTTCCTGGAACCACCAGGCTCATTTCGTATCACCGTGGCCATATCCCCTCTTGGGTAGCCCTGGGCTTAGACCCTTGGCAGGGTCTAAGAGGCCAGGCCCAGGTTGGAGGTAAAAAGAGAGGTCCCAGTCAAAGCCTTGCTTCACTTGGTTGCCAACCCAACCTCAGTCACAGCCCCCCAAAGCTGCCCAAGGGGGGGGCAGGGAGTTTTCATGATCCCTTGATGCCCTAATTGGGGAGCACCCCAAGGCCTAGGGGTCTTGTATAAGTCAAGGCTGGGCTAAACCAGGGGGACTCAAATGGAGGCTCACCTCACCCTATAGAGGTGGGGATACACTCTCGGAGTCAGAGCAGAAAAGATACTTTCTGCGGGGCAGTAGGGGAGATTCCTTGGAAGAAGTAATAAATGAGCCACCAGATATCTAACTAGAGCAAAGGATTAGAGAAAGGAAGAGTGGGGGACATGTGGAAACAACATGGAGGCTGCATTGTGTGGGGAGTATCCCTAAAATAGCAAAAGGCCAGCAAGGCGATAGCCGAGGCCATTCTGGCGAAAGGGGGAGGAGTGGCCAAGCCCAGGGGCCCCAGAATGTGCCCGGTGAGGACCTGGGCCTGGGATTTAGACAGGTTGGCCTCTGAGATTCAACTGACACTGTTAATAATACTACAAAAATACTAATGATAACCATAATAACCACTTACTGAGCACTTACCCTGTGCTAAGCCTCTTTATGGATTATTTCATTTAACCTTCAAAATAAGTCCTACTGTTTTCCCTACTTACAGGTGGGAAAACTAAGGCACAAAGCAGAGCTGGCATTTGAGCCCAGGCAGCCTGGTGCCAGAGCCTGCGCCACTTACCACCTACTGAAGGGCTATTTGCATCAAGAAATGAAAAGGGGAAAATAAAAGGGATCCAGCTCCAATTCCTTCCCTGTGCCATTCAGTCCTTAAAATCTGTGTGAGGGCCTGGAGCAGGGCCCTGAGAGCCTGTCCCAGCCCACTGCTCTAGGGTCAGGCATTCCCAGAGCACAAGACCCCAAGAGCCAAGCGAGCCGCGGTGCTGGGTAAAGAGAAATGGCTATGTGAATAGTGCTGACATTCCCCCTGGTCACTGAGCAGATGCAGTCCTGAAGGCAGGACCTCTCCTTGGTGTGTCATGTTCACAGACAGGTGACTGCATTTCCAGACGTGGTTTTGGTGCCTGGGAGCACAGGCTAACAGCGTCCCCTGGTGTGCAATCTGGGAAAGGCTCTGGCTTCACGAGTTTCTCATTTGGTCTGACAGGTCAAGAGCAAGGGTGATTCTCTGCATCTGTGGCCTGAGCTTGGATTTGGAACATACACCCTCATGCCTACCAACAGAAATTCAGATCTACCCAGTCACTAAAGAGCCCAGTCACTGAGACCCAGCTGGCTCAGATGGAGGGGAAACAGGCATTCCCCTCCTACCCCCAGGAAGCCCTTTGGTCCCAGCCACTGGTCTAAATGGCCCAGGGAGACTTGGGAGCACTGGAAAGAGGAGGAGCCTCTGGGGAGGACTAGACTTTCTGATCTTTGAAAACCGTGGGCATGAAGTTGTGGTCATCATAGTTTTGGGGAAATTAAAGGATAAGCGGCCTTGGGCACAGGCTGGTGAGGTCTCAGACAGTGGGTCTCTAAGCCCTGGGCCCTGGGCCAGGCTGTGCCCAGGAGGAAGGTGGCAGAGCCCAACAGGCAGATGGAGTTAATGGGGCCCACTATGACCCTCTTCCTCCCCAGCCTTATTCAGGCTTCTCAAAGTTCTTAGGCTAGGCAGGACCAGAGCCGTCAGCCTCATGCCAGATGTGGAAACCAAGGGTCAGTGAGAAAAGACTTAGAGTAAGTCTTAGTCTTACCATAGAGTAAGACTTAGAGCCAGGCCTTGAAACATGGCCTCCTGGCTCCCTGGCCAGAGTTCTGTCCTTAGGCCTGGCCAGCTGGGCCCAAGCACCGGGGCAAAGTTTGCTGACCCCAGTAAGGTTGGACCTGACACAGTAGAACGCCAAGGGCATTCTGGGCATTTCCCTCTGGGTCCGGGGAAGCCATGGAGGTAGAAAGCCTCCCTTGAGGGCACTGGGCCTCCAGTGTCCAGCAGCTGGTCTGCCACTTGCTCTGGTGAAAGCCAGGGCCTCAGGATGCAAGCAGCCAGAAAGGTTAGGTGTTCAGGCCAGGAGGTCCAAACTACTGCACCATCTGAGAGGAGCTGAATGTCTCCATCATTGCCTCCGCCTCTGCCTCTGAATGACACCTCTGGGAGCAGAACCACAGGAAGAGGAAGAAACCTGCAAGCAAAGGATGATCAGTGAGAGCATCGTGGGAGCATCGTGGGAGCATCGTGAGCCTCTCCCAGAATCCAGGGACCGCCTTGGTTGGGGTGAACTGAGCCTCCCTGAGACCCAGGAGTAATTATCAGAATTTCTTACTGCTGGAGGCCTGAAGGGGTGGAGCATGAGCGTGAGGACCCGGCCACCGCTGGTCCAGAGGGTGCCTTTGTACAGATTACAAGGAAAGGCCCTTTCCTCTGAATGTGGCCCCTAACCAGCTTGTCCTGGGGCTGGATTTCAACCCCTGACTTGCCCCCTGACCTGAACCTTCCAGCAGTAACACCTACCAGATGTGCACAACCCCCAAAGCTTCCTTCAGTTTGCCCACAGGACCCACCGTAGAGAGAGTTAAAGATGGTGAAGAGGAAGAGCTGGGGCAGCAGGACGATGCCAAAGGAGAAGAAGGCCAAGGCCCAGGTGGTGCCCAGCAGCACGGTGAGGCCCAGCACAGTGACGGTGTCTCTGCAGGCCCGGGTGCCTGGCGCCTTCTCCCGAGCCTTCAGTCTGCGCAGGGCCCGCAATGCCCAGGCCAGTACCACTAGGTTGAAAAGGGACGTGAGGCCACCATAGCCCATGACCAGGGCTCTGTGCACCCCAGGGCTCCGCACCCAGCATCTGCAGGGGAGAGGCGAGGTGTCAGGCTCGGTGTGGCTCTCAATAGGCTCTTGGGCTTCTTGAACCCAGTCCGGTCTCCCAACTTAGACCTCTTGTTCTTTGTCTGACTGCACATAAAGTGATGTCCTGGGCCCATCTTTCCAGCAGGTCACCATGGTAGGACCCACCTGTCACCTCAGCCCCCTGCCTGCAACCTTCACGTGCCCCCTTTCCAGCCCCTTGCCTCCCCACGACACTTTCATAACGGGTGTTGCCTTTACCCCAGTCAGACACAGTGTCACATATTTTCAGTAGATTAGCCCATTCAAAGCTCCTAATGACCCTATGAGGCAGGTACGTAATCATCCCCATTCTACAGATGAGGAAACTGAGGCTCTGGCTTAGGAACACACACTAGTAAGAGGCAAAAGTGGGACTTGAAGCCCCATGGTCTGAGCCCAGAGCCTGTGCCCCTGACTGTCACAATCACCTGCTCGGGCTCCTGCCACTGCAGTCATAGGGGTCCTTGAACATTATTTTTGGGCTTCATCCAAGTCCATGAGCGTGGCATGGACCGCTCCTTTCCACTGCCAGATAATACCACATTTATTCATCTAGTGTCGGGTCAGTGGGCATAGGGGTTATTTTCAAGAGTTTTTTAAGTTGTTGTTTGTGTCTAGGAATACATATATATGTCACTTCACACCTGTCAGAATGCCTATTATCAGAAAGACAAGAAATAACAAGAGTTAGCAAGAATGTGGAGAAAAGGGAACCCTCATGCACTGTTCATGGGGGTGTAAATTGGTGCAGTCACTATGGGTAACAGTATGGAGACTCCTCAAAAAATTAAAAATGGAACTATCATGTGATCCAGCAATTCCACTTCTGAGTTGTTGTGTTTTTTTTTAAAGCTCAGCAGGTGTTGCTCAGTGAATTGAGCATCATCACATGGACTGAGAGGTCCCAGTTCAATTCCTGGTCAGGGCACATGCCTGGGTTGCAGGCTTGATTCCCAGTAGAGGGTGTGCTGGAGGCAGCCAATTGATGTTTCTCTCCACATCAATGCTTCTCTCTCTCTCTCTCTCTCTCTCTCAAAGTCAATAAAAACATATTTTAGAAAGAAAGAAAGAACGAACGAACTTGAAAAGATCTATGCACCTCCATGTTCACTGCAGTGTTATTTAAAGTAGACAAGATATGGAAACAACTAAAGTGTCCATTGACAGATCAATGGATAAGAGAATATGTGGTATGCAGTTGATCCTTGAACAACATGGGGGTTGGGGCGCCAACCCTCTGTGCAGTTGAAAATCCACTTATAACTTTTGACTCCCCCAAAACTAAACTATTAATAGCCCACGTATCACCAAAAGCCTTACCGATAGCTGTTGATGAACATGTTTTGTATATGTATTACATACTGTATTCCTACAGTAACTATAAGAAAGAAAGAATACATTTACAATACTTATTTTAAAAATCTGTGTATAAGTTGGCCTATGCAATTCAAACCCATGTTGTTCAAGGGTCGACTGTACACGTATACAATGAAATATTACATAGTCATAAAAAAGAACTAAGTCTTGCCACTTGTGACAACATGGATGGACCTGGAGGGCATTATGGAGCATTGTGTCCCACAGCAAGGCCTGAGAGCTGGAGGTGGCTGGGCCAGCAGCTGCGTGTTGCCAAGAGACAAAGGTCTTGGAGGCCCTTGAGTGGACATTGGAGTCCAGGCCACAGCATCCTAGAATTAGCTGGCATAGAACTCAAGCCTGCCGAAAGGACCCAGCAGAAGGGGTGTGACAAAGCACCCTGGAAACCACCCTTTGTCTAAGTAGTGGTCCTTCCTTGCCCTACACCAGTGCCCTGCCTGCAGGACACCCTGTTCATGGCCATATGGTCCTTCTGCCAGGGCCAGGGAGCATGCTATAGCCCGGCGTGTACTCACATGGACAAGTTCTGGAAGCCCGTGCTGTTTCCCTGGCTGTCAGAGAGTGGGATTGTGTGACGTCCATAAGCTGAACTCTTGATGGCGAGGAGGAGCAGCACTAGGAAGGCTGGGACCCCTGAGGAGGGGGACAGAGGCTCAGCATCTCTCAGGAGTCCCCAGGGATGGGCTGGCTGTGGGTCCCTGGGGCTGCTGAAACAGAATTCCACTGGGCAAGGGATAGGTAGGGAAAGAGCCTATTCTGAGCCCCAGCCTCTGTCATATAGCCCAGCTTAGAGAAGGCTGTTCTCCAAGATGATGTGAGTGAGGGCTCTAAGGTGGGATGGTAGTGGCAGCAGTCGTGGTCACACTGGGGAGGTGGTGGCTGGGAGCTAAAGGGAGAGAAGGCTGAGGAACAGTTGAGAAACAGACAATAAAGAGGGGCTAGGATGGTGCTGGAGATAACAATGACAGTGATGCCAGAGATAGTGGTGAAGACGAGGATGAGGATGGTAGCCATGATGAAAGTAGTGGTGGGATGTAGTTAAAGTAGTGGTAGAAGTAATCATGGTGTTATAGGTAGAGGTTGTGGAGGCAGAGGTGGTGGTGGTGTTGGAAGCAAAGGTGTTGGAGGTAGAGGTGGTGGAGGTAGAGGTGATGACGGAGGTGAAGGTGGTGGAGGTGATGGTGGTGTTGGAGGTGGAGGTGGTGGTGGTGATGGTGGTGTTGGAAGTAGAGGTGGTGGAGGCAGAGGTGGTGGAGGTGAAGGTGGTGGATATGATGGCAGTGTTGGAGGTAGAGGTGGTGGAGGTGATAATGGTGTTGGAAATAGAAGTGATGGAGGTGGTGGAGGTGTTGAAGGTAGAGGTGGTGATAAAGGTGAAGGTGGTGGAGGTGGTGATGGTGATGGAGGTGATGGTGGTGTTGCAGGTAGAGGGGGTGGAGGCAGAGTGGTGTTGGAGGTGGCAGTGACTATAAGAATAGTAATGTAGGAAGTGGTGATGAGTGTTGGCAGGGATGATTGACCAGTGGTCACTATGAGAAGGAGGAGTGAAAAAGAAAGGGCAGTCAGGAGCAGATTCTCAGACCAGCAGGAAGTCTCAGGAAGCAAGAAGTGAGGGAGGCTGGGCTTACCCCAGCCCACTGCACAGAGTTTGAGCACGTATCTTCGGATGTAGACGTTGTAGACATGCCCCAGGAGAAGGTAGAGGTTGAAGCCTTCAATGGCCATCCAGGTGAGGCAACTGAGCAGCATGTAGTGCAGGATGGCGGCCAGTGCCACGCACGCTGACCCAGGCATGGCCGGCATGGCCAGTGCGGGGCTCAGCAGGAAGGTGACGTTTAGGAGCAGCACGGAGGCATTCAGGTTCATGTGGATGCGTGTTGTGAAGTTACTCTGCTTCCTGTGGGTGGGAACACGGCCCTTGGTGGCCTGGGGACATCACCGAGGCAGCAACCCCCCTCAGGCTTATAGACACACAATGACGGGGACACAGGTCGAGGGGGAAAGGGAGCCAACAGCAGCCACGCAGTGAGGCTGGTCCCCTGTCTTGCGGCCTCCGCCCTCTGGAGAAACCCGTCCCACCCTGGGGACCACGTGGAAAAGAAGAAGTGCTGAGTAGCCGTGGGCAGACAGGCCTGGCACTGGGGCAGGGGATACCTGGCGTGGAAGTGCAGCAGGATAGTGAGCAGGGAAGCCACGATGGAGATGCTACAGCCCACAAGGGAGATGTACGTGAGAGGTGCCAGCAGCTCTGCAGGGAGCGGGGCTGGGGAGAGTTGCTGTGGGAGGGAAGGGGACTGGAGGTCAGCCATATGGAAATGCTTCCCCCAGGCTCAATCAGAGAAATCTGCCAAGACCCCAGTTCCAAACCCCTCTGCCCTACGATCCTCATCATGGTCCTGGCTCAAAAAAAAAGCTATGACAGACATAGTGGCTTTTCCCCACTACTAACTCCCATCTCCTCTTCCTCTGTGTGACCTCCCCTGCCTCTGCGAGAGCCTCCCTTCCCTCGCTGTCTGTACACATGGGTGGGTCCACCACTTCTCCCACTGTGTGTGCACAGGTGCACCACTCCTGGCCTGTCAGAGCCTGTCCTCCTCCTGCACAGTGATTGGTTAAGGGATAGGTATGTGACACACTCTAGGCTGGTGGGACTCAATTGCAAGATTTTGGCTAGTGGAACTGGGTGAGAGAAGCTCTCATTCCACTGGCCTAAACATTAGTAAGACATGAAGCCTGTCTTGGTGATATGGAGCCCCTGGATCAAGCTGTACCTGAAGCCTAACCCAGCCTTTTCAAGAACATAAACCCATAAATTTCCCTCCCCTCCCCCTCCCAAGCTCACTTGAACTGGCTTTTCTATTCCTTACACCAGCCTTTGCCCTGCTTCTCCGTCTTGAGCATGGAGTCTTCTGCAGCTCTGACTACCTTCCCCCAAGCTGGATGCACACATACCATGAGAACAGCAAAGTAGCTGAGGTGGTTGCAGCGGCAGAGCACCTGGGAAGGGGAGAGCTGCTCTGTGTGGCAGCCCTCAGGGCTCCAGAGCCCCCAGTGGCGTTTGCTGGCTCCTTCCTTCCAGAAGACACAGGTAATCATGTAGCCTTCCTAAGGGGAGATGCTAGAGTTGGATGCATCCAAGGGGTGCAGGGGAGGGATCAGGGTCTGGAAATTGTGGGGGCCAAAGGTGACTCAACTGCACCCTTGTCAACATTTTACCAGGCATTGACTGGGCTTTGCCATCAGGCAGACCCAGATTCTAGCCCCACCTACACCATGGACTCTGAGAGTGACTTGGGCAAGTTACATAGAATCTCTGAGCCTCAGTTTATTCATCTATAAAATGGGATCATTTATACCAAGTCATGAGGATAGTGGAAAAATAAATGCAAATGAGGAAACTTGAGTGCCCAGCTCTGGCCTATACAGTAGGTGCTCTATAATCCACCGCCTTCCAGCTCCTCCCTGTGGGGTCCAGAGACTTCCCAGTGGTGGAGAGAGATTCATCCACAGACAACCTTGACACCAAGCCATGTGGGTGGAGGGGTGGGGGATAGGACACAGGCAGTGCCGTGGAAAACCTTAGGAGAAGGGCAGAGGAGTCCTGCGGAAGGAAGGGACAGCTGGGGCACTGAGGCCTTGGAAGACACGTTGGATTGCAACGAAAGTGGAGCAAGAACATTCCAGGTAAAGGGAACTACAGGGGCAAAGGCCCAGAGGAATGAAAGGAAGGATGATGGTGAAATTGAGAGTGCAGAGAAGAGGCTGATGGGAAGATAGGACCAGAGCACAAAGGCTCTGGGCTTTTCAGGAATGCCAGACAGAGAACAGAGGTATCAGAGCTTGCCCACCCTGCAGGCCTACTCTCTGCTTCCCATATCAGTATCTGCACTTCTCCTGAGAACCCACCCCTTCCACAGGGGCAGGTCAGATTAATTCAGCCCGGTCCCTGGGTCATGTGATCCAGGCCTAGTCAATCCACACATTCCATGCTCCTGGGCACAGTGATGGTTCAGGGATGGACCATTACCCAGCTGGACCTGTAGGACTCCATTCTGGGACCCTGGTTTGCACTGGCAAGAAAAACCCTCTGAGCAGAGGGGAAGAAAGTCCAAGACTTCAGCTGCCATCTTGCCACAGAGTGGAGAGCCAAGGGAGGAAATCATTGCTGAGAGATGGAGAGAGGCTAAGCCATTATGGCATCATATCAGCCCCTGGATCCAGCCATGCCTGAAGCTAGACCAGCCCTAGACATTTCATTTACATGAGCCAATAAATTCTCTTTTGTGTTTAATTTGGCTGGAGGTGGTTTTCTATCACATAAAGAATCCTGACTAATATCATGAGTACAAGCTTCTCTCTCTTATTTCTTTGGCAGGGATTTTCAAGGTGTGATGGATTTATTTATTTTTTAATCCTCACCCAAGGATATTTTTCCATTTATCTTCTGATAGAGAGGGAGGGAGGGAGGAAAGGAGGGAGGGAGGGAGGGACATTGATGTGAGAGAGACACATCGATTGGTTGTCTCCCGCATCACCCTGACCAAGGCCAGGGACAAACTGCAACCAAGGCACGTGCCCTTGGCCAGAATCAAACCCACGACCCTTTGGTCCACGGTCCAACACTCTAACCGCTGAGCCAAACTGGCCAGGGCTCAGGTGTGATGAATTTAAAACAGTTTGTTTCCAAGCTGGTTCCACAGGTTTGAGTTAGGTCAAACCAATGTCCAACAGGACAGTCCTAAAGGGGCAGAATGGGGTGGAAACGGGGGTGTCCCCACAGTACCAGGCTTTGGTTGTGCCAGAAGCTGATGTTGATCGGCTCCTTGAGGTTGTTCACGTGTTCGTGGCCCAGCTGGGCCCCCAGGACATAGTTATTGAGCAGAGATGAGTGGTTGTCATTCTGGAAGGGCAACAGAAGGGTTGACTGGGGGGACATGAGGAGACCTGCACAAGGTCCCAGAGCCCCCTTACCAGGCCCTCCTCCCTGGACAAGAAGACCAGCATGCTTTCACATGTACAACATGGGCCAACCTCCCGGCCTTTGCACATGCTGTCCCCTCCACCTGGAAAGCTGTCCTCTGACCACCCTCCTGCTCTACCTCCCCTCTGTTTAATGCAGCCCAGCCTTGTACCCTCCACTTTGCCACTGTCCTAACTTTTAATGCCAAGGTTAAAAGTCACCTTCTCCAGAAGCCCTCCTGGACTGCCCATTGGGAACAACCCCAACCTCTCCCTGATTCACTCATCACTTTGTATCTCCATGGTTATACTCAACTTTGAGCTAAGTCTCTAAGGTCCTAGTCTAATAGTTCTCTGAGAACAGGGACCTTGTGACCTTGTCTGTCTCCTGCCTGGGGACATGCACATTCATAAGTAGGTTCCCAGGGCTCATCTGCACATTATAATTGTGCCTCCCACCGTCTGCTAAAACTGAGGCCCCGGGAGGGGCAATGGCAAATCAGGTTGCAGTGGGCTGACCCACTGATGCTGGTCCCCACCCAGAACCCAGGTGGTGGCATGAAGGCCTGCGGCGCCCATCCTCCTGGGCCCACCATGCACTGACCGGGAAGAAGCGGGCTCTGAAGAAGTATATGCAGATGAGCCGCAGCTCCCTGGGGCTCGTCCTGCAGGCCTTCTGTGTCAGCTCAGCTGGGAACTGCATGGCGTGCCGGGCCCGGGTCTGTAGAGAGCCAAGACCTGCTGAGCCTGGTGTCTGAGGCCTCCGGATCAGCCCCAGCACCTTCCCTGGCCCCACTCCCTGTGAGGCCCTCCTGACCTCACCCCGCGTTTCTTTCCTTGAAGCCTCCACCTGCAGAACCCTCCTCCCTAGCTGCACCTCCTGCCAAACTTCCCAGGATCTGGGTCTTCCCTCCAGGCTTCCCTGGCCTTGAATTTGGGTTACTTGCCTCACCCAACTGGGTCCCCAGAGGACGGAGCTTCTCCCCCTCACCTAGGCAGTCAGCAGGAATCAAAGGAGCTCAGAGTCCCTGGCCTCTCCTGCTGCTGCCACTGTCCCCTCCCCCACCCCACCTGCAAAAGCAAGAAGCAGACACAGACTTAGAGGGGCCACAAAACATCCCCATTTCTGTCATGAGGAACACCAGCCCTGTTTTACAGAAAAGACAACTCATAATTATTAGGACAGAGCCCCAATGGGTGGGTCTGGGGCTGGATGGATCCTGGAGAAAGATCAGACCTTAAACCCCTGGAGGATTTCCGTGGCGAAGGAACTGCCCCCCGCCCCGCCCCATCTCCTGGCCATCTCTGACCTGGGGGGCCCACTCCAGGTCATTGCTGTTCAGCGAGAGGCCAGCAAAGTCGCAGCCCAGCTTGAAGGCCAGGCTCTGAATGGTGCGTGTCTGCAAGGTGACGTTGTAGCCCTTGAAGGTGACATTCAGCAAGCTGCTCTCCAGAGCATGGATGAGCCTGAGGGCCAGAAAGGTAACCAGATCCTGGAATGGGGGTAGGGTGAGAGGGGCTCCTGACAGCCTGGGAGGGTAGGGCTTCCCCCACCCCACACTCCTGTCACCACCACCCCCACCACCCCCAGTGGACCTTTGAACACAGTGTCCCTGGCATACTCTTACCTCCCCACCCCACTCATCCCCTTCTCCTAATTAACTCTTGTTCAGGTCCCAGTTTGTTGACACCTCCTTCAAGAAGGCTTCCTTGGCTGCTCCCTGTTGACTGATTAAAGTGCCCCATAGTCCCCAGGCTTCCCTGGCCAGTCATCAGCATTGGCCTCTCGCCCAGAGCTGCTTGGCCTTTGGGTCGCAGACTCTGGAGAACCCAGCCAGAGTTTTGGAGCCCCTTCCAATAAATATGCACAGACCCAGGATTCTGCATAGTTTCAAGACATCCATGGTTAAGGGCCCCCAACCAGACACTAAACATGATGAGGGCAGAGAGACATGTCTATCCTGCATCTCCAGAGCCTAGTGTTAGGCACACAGTAGGTCTTTAGTAAACGCACAATGAATAAATGAATTAAGAGTCTACACTAGACCAACTTTGGACCACTGATTCAAGGTGCAAGCTGGAAGTAGGGGGCACGGTTGCCTCTAGGTATGCGAGGGGGGATACTCAACTCACTCAGCAAAATTAGTCCCGGTCCGTTTCCGGTGCGCCACCTCCATTTCCTCCATCCAGCGCAGGGGTTCTCGGGCTGCCTCTGTGGGGAGCGAGTCAGACCCTCACCTCGGCCTCTGTCCACAGCTGCCCCCGGCCCACAGCCTGTGGGTGTGAGGCTGCTAGTGCACCAGCCTGAGATTGCTAGTTCACCTTGCTACTGCCCCAGGAGACCTGAGTGCCCCCTGCCAATCTCCCTTGATTTGAGGCCTCCCCTTGCCCATCACAGCCAGGGGTCTGGCTAGAATTGCCCCGGCAGCCCAGCAGAGCCCTCTTACCTGCTGCCCCACTCTGAGAAGTCACAAAACACAGGCACAGGAAAAGGGCTGCGTGGCAATCCATGTCCTGAGTCAGGTCTCCAGAGCCAGTTCCTGGCCTGGAAAAGGGTCATGTTGTCACCATCAAGGTCAAAGAGTGACCTCTAACTTCTCGGTGTCTGGTATGTCCCAAGGGTAGGAATACAGCATCTTATTTGATCCTCATTAGTACTGCATTTCACAGATAAGGAGGCCGAGGCTCAGACAGCTTTGCTTGAGGCAGCCAGTCTCTGCGGAGCCAGAACCCTTGAGCAGCTGGTGATGCCTGCTGTTAGCAGTTCTGCCTGCGGCACTCCATTCTCCCCAAAATATGGTCTTTCTGGGGTCTTTTCCCATGGCCCTGACCTCACACAGGACGTTGCTTAGGAACAAGCAACATGTAACCCTGTCCAACCCTGTCATTGACCCACCATGTGACTTTGGGCAAGGATCAGGCCCTTTCTGCCCTCATTTTCCTCAGTTTGAAAATAAACTAGTAGCCCGGCTGGTGAGACTCAGTGGATTGAGTGTCGTTCCATGGACTGAGAGGTCCCAGTTCAATTCCCAGTCAGGACGTATGCCCAAGTTGCAGGCTCGATCCTCAGTAGGGGGCGTGCAGGACGCAGCTGATCCATGTTTCTCTCATCGATGTTCCTACCTCTCTCTCTCCCTTCCTCTCTCTCTAAAACAATCAATAAAACATATTTAAAAATAATAAAATGAAATGAACTAATAAACTTCTCCTTAAAGGCAGCTATTTGCTGAAGCTCCACTCAAAGGAGAGTAAGTGAATAAAATAGACGCCAAGCCACGTAGACACAACAGTGGGAAAGCAGACAAGAGCAGACGAGTGATACCAGCAAAACCTAGGGGCTACAAAGCAGCTGATACATTTAGCTGATCATAAAATGTTGAACCCAAGTGCCTGCCGGGGGGGGGGGGAGGGATAGTGAGGAGCCAGCTAGCTCAAGCCTCACAACCTTGGAAACACTTGAGAAGCAGAGGCAGCGGGAACCTCTGAAGGCAGGTCCTCCTCTGAAGGAGGGTGAAGCTCAAAACGGGATTATTGGTTGCGAGTCTTGAAAACGACCACCTTGGTCCCCAGATCTTCTCTGGCACCTGAGTTGTCCAGGTGCCTTCCTCACCATACTGCCATCCTCATCCCCACCCCAGCACAAGTTCACTCCCTGGAGATGGCTCACTGAGAGAATCAGAGGGCAAGGGGGTGCCACTCTGGCACAGGAAAATGAAGCCCTATCCCCACTCAGCTTCCAGAAGACTGCAGCAGCCATGCCGATTATGTCCAAGGCAGGAGAAAACTGTTGTCCGAAGAACTGACCGTTCCAAGAACAGTACCCTGTAGTGACTGAATTTTGGTGTTCCTCCATAAAATGGCCAGAACGAAGCTTACACGGAAGCTTCAGCTGTCACCAGGCCCTGCCAAGCAGTGAAGTCTTCAGTGCTCCAGAATGGTCAGTCAACGACCAGTAAGTCTTTTCATCCTCACCCGAGGATATTTTTCTATTTATCTCCAGATAGAGTGGGAGGGAGAGAGAGAGAAACATTGATGTGAGAAGGACACATCGACTGGTTGCCTCCTGCACAACCCCGACCAGGGCCAAGCACCAACCGCAACCAGAGGTACTGCCTTTGACTGGAATCGAACCCGAGACTCTTTGGTCCGCAGGCTGACACTCTCCCACTGAGGCAAACTGGCCAGGGCAGAACCAGCAGGTCTTTTAAAACATACACTCACTCTCTCGGGAAGCTGCTAGAGGATGTGCTCCGACAAAATGAGGGCGTGAATCATGAAAGAAGACACGGTACAGGAAAGCCCACCAGAGGAGCGAAGAGGCTACGCCTCAGACATTGGGTGAAAAGAAGGCACAGGCTGCCCTGGCCGGTTTGGCTCAGCGGTTAGAGCGTCAGTCCGCGGTCCAGAGAGACCCGGGTTCGGTTCCCGCTAAGGGCGCGTGCCTCGGTTGCAGTTTGTCCCTGGCATTGGTTGGTCGTGCGGGTGGCAGCCACTCGAGGTGTCCCTTGCACGTTGATGTTTCTCTCTTTCTCTCTCTCTTCCTACCACTCTATCTAAACAAAAAATGTCCTCCGGTGAGGATAAAAAAAAAAAAGAAGGCACAGTTTGATGGCTGGGCAGCAGGACGCGCGCACATCCTGTTCAGGGGGCAGCAGACCCGAGAAAGTTCCGGGCCGGGGCAGGGGAGGGGAGTCCCGAAGAATAATAGAAGGGAAAGAGAATATACAGACTATCTGGCAGGTTTGAACATCTAAAACATTATTTTGAGACATGCCCTATAAAAAGCTTGCAAATGAAAAATAAAAGCGAGCCATTAATTTCTGAAAAACCAAGTTGTACAAGAAATAAAATGTAATCTTGCTACACAAATTGACTTAATCGGGAATAAAGTTTATACAGTCAAAATGAAAACATGGACTGGAAGATTTACTTTTTTAATTGTGTAAAACCATCTTAAAATGATTTTGACTTCCATTTACAGTGTAGAGAGCCATGGGAGAGCATTGCTCCTATCACAAGAGAGAAAGCCAAATAATGTACAGAATTAATTTTTGAGAGCTGCAGTCACAAGGTAACCAAGTAAACTGATCTCCAGTGCCCAATAAGCCCTTCAAGGATGAGCTGCTTCACCCTCTACAGAACACAGAAGGGAGAGGAAGTTGCCACAAAAGCAAAAGAAAACAACTGATATCTTAATGAATTATCAAAGTCTGTGAACAAGAGTGGCAGTTTAGAACCCCTGGGAACCTCAGATACAAGGGGCGTCCATTTCTTCCCGCAGTTTTCTTCTGTGTGCTCATGAGAATGACTGGAGGAGGGCAGAGGCTGAGGGAGCCCCGAGTGCCACAGGCAGGCAGGACCTGCCAAGGCTTGAGGGTGGAACAGGAGCACCTAGAGAAGCCGTCTGAGCTCTGGGCCACGCACAAGGTGGCGACTGGCTGCTGCTAGAGACAGACATCTGCACCCTGGCCTTCCTCTGACGTGAGACCCTCATCCCACGGGTCTCTGACCTGCTACCAGGCAAAGGGGGGTAAAAACTACCCCAGACCCTGCAATGACATTAGGCAAAAGCCACGTGCTGCTGGCAAGGAGCAGGAAACCTACTAGTGCCCAGTATTTTGCGCTGATAGAAAGCAGAGGGCTACTGCTGGGTAAAAGGCAGAAACCTCACTCACACCCAGACCCCTCCAACAATGTAAGACAGAGTTTGGTTCCCATGGGGATGAAGGACAGGAAGTCTGCCTGCATCTATGAATTAGAGGCAGAGGTTGTCAGTCACTGGAGGAGAATCAGAAAAGCTAAGAAACCCCCAGTCCTGGGGCTCAGGTACAAGGCTACTTAAGACCGAGGCTAGAGCAAGTGAACCATGAATCCACGGCCTCTACCAGGTAACAGTAACAGTGGTCTACCAGTGCCAGAGGGGCTAGAACACAAAGCAGGATTTCCTCTGTGGTGCATACTTGCAAAGCTGACAGTGGGCAGAAATACTGAGAAAAAGCCCTGTAGAACTCAAGGCCTCACACTAAGCACAAAGTAGTGGCAGTCCACTACTACAGAAACTTGAAGTCTGTAACTATAGCAACAACAAAACCTAAACCCAAATCAACTAGAGACTAGATTGACTCAATGGCCTGTACTAAAGCTATAACATAAGAAATATGCTCATTTCTAGGTATTAATATTATTTACCTCACTCACTACTGTTCTTTTACACACAAATGCCTGGTATTCAATCAAAGATGATCACACATACATAAAATCAAGAAAAAGAAATGACCCATTGTAAAGAGATAAAAGAGACAACAGAACTAGACCCAGAAATGGCTAAAATGTTGGAATTACCAAGTTAATAAATCTCTAGCCAGAATGATCAAGAAAAAAAGAAAGAAGGCACAATTACCAACATCAACAATAAAAGAAAGGCTTTCACTACAGAACCTACTGACATTTATAAAGATAAGGGAATCATATTAATAAATTATGCTAATAAATTATATAACTTAGATGAAATGGGAAAATTCCTTGGAAGATCAAACTACTATAGTTTACTTGAGAAAAAATAGATAATATTAATAGTCAATTATTTATTAAAGGAATTGAATTTATAGTTTAAATGCCTTCCCACACAGGAATATAAAGTACAGCATAGGAAACATAGGCAATAATATTATAACAACTATATATGGTGCCATGTGGGTATTAGACTTATTGGGGGGAACACTTCATGAATTATATAAGTGTCTAACCACTATGCGGTACACGGGAAACTAATATAATACTGAATGTCAACTGTAATTGAAAGATAAAAATAAACTTTCCCACAAAGAAAATATTTGGCCTACATGGCTTCATTGGTTAATACTTCCAAACAATAAAAATAAAAATAAAAAGATGATGCCAATTCTACAAAAACTCTTCCAAAAAATAAAAAAACAAGAAAGAAGTAACAAGATCTTAAACTTATGCCTTCAGAAAATAAAGGAGGCAGGAATGCTTCCAAACTCATTTTATGCCAATATTTTTGTAGTGCCCAGAAAAGAAAACTACAGATCAATATCCCCTCATGAATATAAATCAAATCAAAATCCCTGCTGGAGGAGACTTCTGATCAAGATGGCACGGTAAGTAAACACGGTCTCACCTCCTCCCACAACCACATCAAAATTACTAAACTACCCATACAACCATCATTTAGAACTGCCTGACCTCAAGCTGAATGGAAGTCCTACAACTACGGAATTAAAGAAGCAGCCACACTGAGACTGGTAGGAGGGGTGGCAGTGCGGATAGGCTGGTCCCATACCCACGTGTGGCAGATAAAAATCAGGAGGGACATCTCCACTGGGAAGGTCCTCTCTGAGGAGTGAGGGGTCCCCGTCCCACACCAGGCTCTCAGCTCAGGGTTCCAGTGCCAGGAAGAGAAGTCCCCAAAACTTCTGGCTGTAAAACCAGTGGGAACTGAGGCTCAGGGAGGCTGAGGCAGCTGGAGCCCCAGGCAGCTCCTCTTAAAGGGCCCGCGCACAGACTTACTCAGACTTGCTCCCTCTAAACTTGGAGGGGAGGCAGCTTGAGGGGCACCAGAGACATATAGGGAAGAACTGAGCTGTTTGGCCTGAGGACAAGGGCTGGAGAGGCGATTTTCTCCTGGACAGACCTGCTGGCAGAGGATAATGTTCCTTTGGTGAGCCCTTCCCTGGGGCAGCAGACAGGTGCCTTATCTGGAACTCCAGCAACCTGGCTCACACTGTTGGCCCCGCCCTGGTGATTCCCTGAGGCCCTGCCCCACCCAACTTTCAGGCCCACCCAAGCTGTTTCCAAAGGCTTTACAATAGGATTGGCCTGTCTTGGATCCTGCTTCAGAGTTTCCTAAAATTTCTCAAACAAGTTCATCTGGTCGCAGGGAGCCCCATACCTCTCCTTAAATGGCCCCAGGCCTGGCACTAAAAACAGCCAGCCTTGATTCACATGGCTTTTCCTGGACACCTCCAAACCCAGCACAAGAGGCAGCCATCGAAAGATCACTCTGTAGCTCATGCCGGGTGGCCCTGGAGAGAACACAGGCTGTGGCTGACCTTGTCCCAGAGCCAGCACACCCAGTGGACAGCTTCAGACCACATCAAAGCACCACCACCCAACCACCTCCACAAGTGACACACTCAATGAGTGGACTCAGTGGGTACCAGAGCCCTGCTGAAGTAAGTCTGCTCTGTGTGGTGAGCCCTGCACAGCTGAACCTCCAAGGTAGTCAGAGGCCAGTGGTCAATGGGCACAGCCAGTCCTTGTAGTTGATCAGCCTGAGTTAATCCGTCCCATTGCCAAAAGCAATCAAGACTCAATTACAACAGAAGGGTATACAGTCCACACTAGGGGTGCACCTCGAGGGCCCAGTTGGTATGATCAGGGAGGCTGTGCCACTGGATCCTACAGGAAACCTACAACAATAGGCCACCCTACGAAGCCTAGGAGACATAGCAACTCTACCTAATACATAGAAACAATCACAGGGAAGCAACCAAAATGAAGAGACAAAGAAAGATGTCCCAAATGAAAGAAAAGAACAAAACTCCAGGAAAAGAATTAAACAAAATGGAGATAAGCAATGAGTCAGATGCAAAGTTCAAAACACAGGTTAGTTAAAAAAAACTTGGTGAGACATTCAAGAAACTTAGTGAGAACATCAACAACATAAAAAAGGACCAGTCAGAAATGGAGGAGGCACTAATTGAAATAAAGAATAATTTACAGGAATTCAATAGTAGAGTAGGTAAAGCCAAGAAGCAAACCATCACTTTGGAATATAAGGAAGCAAAAAATATCCAATCAGAACAGCAAAAAGACAAAAAAAAAAAAAAAAATCTAAAACCATGAGGATAGTGTAAGGAGCCTCTGGGACAAGGTCAAGCATGCCAACATTCACATCATAGGGGTGCCAGAAAGAGAAGAGAGAGAACAAGAAATTGAAAACCTATTTGAAACAATAATGACAGAAAACTTCCCTAAAATGGTGAAGAAAGCAGACATACAAGTCCAGGAAGCACAGAGAGTCCCAAACAAGATGAACCCAAAGAGGACCACACCAAGACACATCATCATTAAAATGCCAAAGGTTAAAGACAAAGAGAGAATCTTAGAGCAGCAAGAGAAAAGCAGTTTGTTATCTACAAAAAAAACTCCCATAAGACTGTCAGCTGATTTCGCAAAAGAAACTTTGCAGGCCAGAAAGGAGAGATAAGAGATTTTCAAGGTGATGAAAAGCAATGACCTACAACCAAGATTACTCTATCCTGCAAAGCTATTATTTGGAATTGATGGACATATCAATAGTTTTCCAGACAAAAAAAAAACTAAAGGAGTTCATCACCCCCAAACCAGTATTATAAGAAATTTTGAAGGGTCTTCTTGAAAAAGAAGAACAAAAATATGAACAATAAAATGGCAATTAATACATATCTATCAACAATTGAATCTACAAACAAAATGAGCAAGCAGAACAGAAACAGACTCTTAGATACTGAGAACTTTTTGTTGCTTGCCAGATGGGCGGGAGTTGGGCGGATGGGTGAAAAAGCTGAAGGAATTAAGAAGTACAAATAGGTTGTTAGACTGATGAACCTCAAAGGGAAGCAGGAAGGGTGGGTGGGATGAGATAAACCAAAAAACTATGTATATATGCATAACCAATGGACACCAATAATAGTGTGGGGAAGGCTGGAGGGGGCCAGGATTAGGGAGGAGGGTGTCAATGGGGAAAAAAGGGGGGACATCTGTAATACATTCAACAATAAAGATGAGTTGTTTTTCTTTTTAAATCCTTGCAGGATATTTTGTAGAAATTGAGAAGCTGATTCTAAATTTACATTAAAAGGCAAAAGACTAGAATAGCCAGAACAACTTTGAAAAAGAAGAACAAAGTTGGAGAACTCACACTACTGATTTCAAGGCTTACTATAAAGCTATAGTAATCAAGATAGTGTGTTATTGGCATAAGAATAGACGTACAGATGCATGAAACAGAATGGAGAGTCCAAAAGTATACCCAGATAAATATGATAAATTGATTTTTGACAAAGATACAAAGCTAATTTGATAGAGAGAGTATAATCTTTCCAATAAATAGTTCTGGAATAATTGGCTATTCCATGCCAAAAATTAAAAGAACTTGCAGCCATACCATGTGGCATAGATAAAATTCAACTCAAGCCCTGCCCGTGTGGCTCCATGAACTGAGCGTAGTCCCATGGACTGAGAGATCCTGGTTGGAGTCCTGGTCAGGGCACATGCCCAGGTTGCAGGCTCAACCCCTAGTAGGGGACGTGCAGGAGGCAGCTGATTGGTGTTTCTCTCTCACATCGATGTTTCTACCTCTCTCTCTCAAAAAAAAATTTTTTTTCACTTAGAATGGATCATAGATTGAAGTATCAAAACAAACTATGAAACTTCTTTTCTAAAAAGGAGAAAGTCTTTCTGACTTTGGGTTAGACAAAGATTCTTAGAAATCTAACACCAAAATCACAACCCATAAAAGAAAAAATTGGTAAACTGGCTTTGATCAAATTTTAAACTTCTGATTTTTGAAGGTCATTGTGAATACAAGTCCTAGACTGGAAAAGAATACCTACAAACACATATCTGATTTTTCTTAAACAAACATGTATCTGGACTATATTAAGAACTCTTACAACTAAATAAGAAGACAAACAAACTTTTTTTTTTTAAATGGAAAAAGACTTGAACAATCACTACAGCAAAAAGTATATAAATAACAAATAAGTACATAAAAAGATGCTCAACATCATTAGTCATTAGGGAAATGCAAATAAATACCACAATGAAAAACCAGTGCACACCTTTTTTTTTCCCTTTATTGATTTTTAGAGAGAGAGGAAAGGAGTGGGAGAGAGAGAAACATCGATGAGAGAGAACATTGATTGGCCACCTCCTGCATGCCCCTCACTGGGGATTTGGCCCAAAACCTGGGCATGTGCTCTGACTGGGAATCGAACCGATGACCTCTTGATGTATGGGTCGATGCTCAACCACTGAGCCACATCGGCCAGGCCCAGTGCACAGCATTTAAATGGCTAAATTAAAACTGACTGGTGCCCTGACTGCTGTGGCTCGGTTGGTTAGAGCGGCGGCCTGTGGTCTGGAGAGACCTGGGTTCAGTTCCCGCTAAGGGCATGTACCT
The DNA here is from genome assembly GCF_014108415.1 of Molossus molossus. Lineage (NCBI taxonomy): Eukaryota > Metazoa > Chordata > Mammalia > Chiroptera > Molossidae > Molossus > Molossus molossus. Next base: position 42,338,771 of record NW_023425357.1, read on the forward strand.
CGGTTGCAGTTTGTCTCCGGCCCTGATTGGGTCGTGTGGGAGGCAGCCACTTGATGTGTCCCTTTCATGTGGATGTTTCTCTCTCTCTTTCTTCCTCTCTCTCTTTTCCACTCTATCTGAACAAAAAATGGAAAAATGTCCTCTGGTGAGGATAAAATAAGTAAATAAATAAAACTGGCTGGTAACGCCAACTGTTGTTGAGGCTATAGAACAGCTGGGACTCTCACACTTGCTGGAGGGATGCAAAATGGGACAACCACTTTACAACTGGTAGGAAGGGTTTTTTTTGTTTTTGATTTTTTATGAAGTTAAAGATACACCCATAGAACCAGCAGTTCTATTTCTAGATATTTTCCCAAGAAAAATGAAAACATCTGTCCACACAAAAACCTATAAGCAAATGTTCATAGTAGCTTTATTCACAATAGCCAAAATTGGAAACAATACAAATATCCAACAAATGGTGAAAGATAAACTGTGGTTTAATCCATTCAGTGGAATACCATTCAGCAATTTTTAAAAGAATGGGGAGCTGATATAGGCAACACCTGGATGAATCTTAAAATCATTGTGCTAAGTGAAAGAACCCAGACACAAAGCATGTGATTCCACTTACGTGATCTTCCAGAAAAGTCAAAACTATAGTGTTAGAGCACATATCAGTAGTTGCCAAGAGAAGGTATTGACCGCAAAGGACACAAGGTAACTTTTCAGAGTGGTAAGAAACGTTTTATATCTTGATTATGATACATAACTATGTATATATACATGACTGTATCCATTTGTCAAACTACTCTCCAAAAGGATGCTTTCCATAGCATGTAAATTTATAGCTCTATAAAATGAACTTACAAAATCAACCCAAAAACATACTAGAGCAGTGGTTCTCAACCTTCCTATTGCTGCGACCCTTTAATACAGCTCTTCATGTTGTGGTGACCCCCAACCATAAAATTATTTTCGTTGCTACTTCATAACTGTAATTTTGCTACTGTTATGTCTTAAGTGACCCCTGTGAAAGGGTCATTCGACCCCCAAAGGGGTCGCGACCCACAGGTTGAGAACCTCTGTCCTAGAGGACGGGGAAGAGGAAAAAGAAAGGGGGCAGGGTGAAGACAGGAGAGCTAATCTCCCTACACACACACACACACACACACACACACACACACACCCCTCCCGGGGCTTCAAGGAGGGAGAACCACAAAACTCAAAACCTATTTTAGGTGGGGGAGAGGCAAGTAATTAAAAGCATTGGCTTTAATTTTTCCACCATTGGATTTGCAAAGATCTGAAATATGATAGCACCTGGTAAGAGGCACTCCACTCCCCAAGAGAAGTCCTTAGGGAAGTGAAAATACAGAGTCTAACATCTCAAGGGAATGGATTGGTGACACGTACAAACTTTTCATTCTGATTATCCTCTGACCTAGGAAACCTATTTTATCCTATGGAAATAATAGGGCAAGCCGGGAATCTATACATAGAGAGATATTTATAATACCATTGTTAATCATAAAGAAAAGTGGAAACTACATAAATGTCTATCCATAGATAAATAGTTAAATAAATTACAGTTCATTGCTGCTTTGGAAAACAGTTTGGCAGTTTCTTATAAAACTAAACATACACTTACCATATGACCCAGCTGTTGCATGTCTGGGCATTTATCACAGATAAATAAAATGTTCACACAATATGAACATAGCCACTTTGTTCACAATAACCCCAAATGGGGGAATGGTTAAACACACTGAAGTCCATCCATGCTGTGAAATACAACTCAGCAATCGGGGGTGGGGGGTGATTGATACACACAATTTGGATGGGTCTCCATTGAGTTATGCTGACCCCCACCCAAAAAATCCAATCTCAAAATGTTGCCTACTGTTCAATTTCAGTTAGATAACTTTCTTGAAATAACAAAAGTATAGAGAAGAAGAACAGATTAGTGATCACCAAGGGTTAGGGAGGTTTGAAGGGTGTGTGTCTGCAAAGGAAACCTTGTAGTGATGGAACATTTTTGTATCTTGATTGCGGTTTTGATTACAAGAATTACACACATCATAAAATTGCATAGAACTACACACACACACACACTCACACACACACACACACACACACACACATGCATATGAAACTAATGAAATTTTAATAAAGTGTGTAGCCCTGGCTAGTTAGGCTCAGCAGTTGGAGCGTCGGCCTGCGGTCTGGAGGGACCCGGGTTTGGTTCCCGGTGGGGGCACGTACCTTGGTTGCAGTTTGTCCCCAGCCCTGGTTGGGTCGTGGGGGTGGCGGCCTCTTGATGTGTCCCTTTTGCGTAGATGTCTCTCTCTCTCTCTCTTCCTCTCTCTCCCTCCCACTCTATCTAAACGGAAAGTGGAGGGGGTGTCCTCGGGTGAGGATAAAAATAAGTAAATAAATACATAAAGTGTGTAAATTGTGCTGAAGTCAATTTCCTGGTTTTGATATTGTACTATAGGTAGTCAAGATATTACCACTCGAGAAAACTGGGTGAAGCATACACGAAACCTTTCTATACTACTTTTTTTTGCAACCTTCTGTGAATTCATCATTTTTCAACATTTAAAAATTTTAAAAATACAGTGCAATGGACTTTCATTTCACTATTAAAATTATAATGTGAAGAACCATGTAGAAGAGAAGCACAGCAGCTCCCTGGCCCACGTGGCCCAGTTGGCAGAGCATCATCCTATGCACCCAGAGGTCACCAGTTCGATTTCCAGTCAGGGCACATGCTCAGGTTGTGGGTTCAGTCCCTGGTCAAGGTCAGGGTGCATACAGAGACAAAAGGTAGTGGGCCTGATCCCCAGTGGGGCATGCAGGAGGCAGCCAATCAATGTTCTCTCTCATCCATGTTTCTCTCTCTCTCTCTCTCTCTCTCTCTCTCTCTCCCCCTTTGTCTCTCTCTAAAATCAATTAAAAAAATTTTTTTTAAATACAGCTTGGAGAGATTTTCATAACAGTACCTAGCCAAGCACTGTAGGGACAGCAAGGATTTATTTAACCAGTCCCTTGGTAAGAGCCCGTTGGGTTGGCTCCAGTCTCTTGCTCTAACAGACAGTGTAGCTGTACTTGAATAATTTCCTGTATGTCTAAGTTCATCATCTTTCCTTTTTTTTTTTACTACTCACCCAAGGATATGTTTTTATTTGATGTTAGAGAGACAGGAAGGGAGAGAGAGAGAAACATCAACGTGAGGGAGAAACATACGCTCCCCAACCAGGGATCAAACCTGCAACCTGGGTGTGTACTCTGACCAAGAATCGAACTCACAGCCTTTTGGTATATAGGACAACACTCCAACCAACTGAGTCACCGGGCCGGAGCTGCCCACTTTTATATCAATCTAAACTTTTCCTCATCAACCCCTAGAAAATCTTTACCTAATAGGAAAATTAGCTCTTTGTTTACTATTTGAGTTGCAAATATTTATCCTAGTTTGTCCTTTTTGTCTTTTGACATTACAAATGGTCTTTTTGCCATGTGAAAGTATATATCATGTTCTTTGGCCATGTCTGAGCTTTTTCTTTATCTTTTCCTCTTTTTTGCTCTATCCCCCATTCCTCCCCCCACCCCACCCCCCACCCTCTCAACAGCTGTAATAAAAATTATCATTATGTTCTGTTTTGGCTTCTGGATTTTGAATCACAGCTATAAAGGCCTTCCCCACTCTAACATTGTGGAGGGATTGTCTAGTACTTTCAAGGTTTTGTTATTTACATCAGAATCTCCAGGCCATTTACCTTGAACCTGGAGTTCAGTGTAAGATACAGATTCTGTGTTTTTTTCTGGTGGTCATTCATTTGTCTTCACGTTATTTATTAACATATATGTATATTTCAAAAGAGAATCGAGACTTTGAGTCATGGCGTGCTGGACTCTTATTTATTTGGCTGTGTTATCTTGGGCAATTCACTAACTCTCAGAACCTCAGAGAAGAGATGAGGGAAAGGGGTGAAAGGAAGCCACTCAATGAAGCCACTGAAAGGTTAGAAATGTTTCAGGTGAGCCCAGCCGGTGTGGCTCAGTGGTTGAGCGTCGACCCAGGCACCAGGAGGTCGCCGGTTCAATTCCCGGTCAGGGCACATGCCCAGGTTATGGGCCTGATCCCCAATGGGGGGCATGCAGGAGGCGGCCAATCACTGTTCTCTCTCATCGCTGTTTCTATCTCTCTCTCCCTCTCCCTTCCTCTCTCTCTAAAATTAATAAAGAAAAAAAAGAAAAGAAGAAAAGAAACGTTTCAGATGAGAAAGCTGACCTACAGCAAAGACCTTGGGCCAGCTTGTCCACCCTCTCACAGTATGAATGGGGAAACAACCTTCAGGGTCTCTGGACTGTAAGGCTGGGCCCCGGCACACACAGAGGGAAGGGGAGACTGGCCTCACCACCCAGCGGGGATCAGGCCGAAGCAGAAGTGGCACCTCCCCAGCACTCCACGAAGAAGCTGTGGCTTCCACCGCTCCCAGGAGCAAACCACCATTTCCACTTCTGCTTGCAGCCTCCAACATCCCTGTCTCCATCCCTCCAGAGGCCACCCACCCGTTACCCTCCCCCCCTTGGCCACCTCCATCAACTCATCACCCTGCAATTCATAATACAGGGTCCCTGGGAAACAGGCATCCCTGACCTGGCCTGCAGGACAGTTCCCATGGACTGTGGGGAAACGAAATGCCTCCCAGGAGGGCGTGTGCCTGGGCTCTACAGCAGTCCAGCGGCCAAGCTGGACTCAGCCCAGGGCTCCAGGCTCCAAGCTGAAGTCTGTCCCTGCCACTTGGCAGCCTCTCGATGGTGGCCTAGTGGCTGAGCTGCTGTGTGGATGAGTAAGACCCTATTTAGCCAACAGAGAGATAAGGAGACCTTCAGAATACAGAACAGAGCCTGTGGAGGATGCAAATTTGATCAGCAGTTCCGGTGTTTAGCGCCTGGACTATGACACTGGGCAAGTAACTTGACCTCTCTGTGCTTTTCTCATCTGCAAAATGAGGCCAACGAGACGTATTTCCCAGAGAGAGAGACTCGAACAACCATTTCCATGAGCTACACGCCCAGGAATAGGGTCTGATCCGAAGTCCCTGGCCAGGAATACGTCTGAGCTCCAGACTTGGGAACCCTTGCCTTCCTCCTGGAGCTGACCAGGTACCCCCAAAGCGCACCCTCTCCCCAACAGCAGCAGGGCCTGCTGAGCCAGCCATGCTCCTGTAGTGGCCCCACCTGTCCCTTCCAAACAGCTGCTCCTGCCAACCACAGGCTGGAGCCTCACCTCCGGCCTCACCCTGACCCGGGTGAACATTGACCCCAAGGTCTCAGGAGAAAAGCCCTGACAGATGCTATTATTAGCCCATTTCATAGGTAGGGACAGCAAGGGCATGCCAAAGCCCCACAGGGAGTCTGAGACCAAGCCAGCACCAGAGCCGTTTCCCTGACACACTCTGTCCCCCAGGCTCCAGTCCAGGTCACTCTGAGAACGGCCCCTGCCCCAATTTGCCCAGCACAAACTCTGTGCCAGGCACTTGCTCTTGTCACCTGAGGTGCAGGTAACTGAACTAGCCCCATTTTACAGATGTGGAAACTGAGGTCCAGAAAAAAAAGGTCCAATAACTTGCCCCAGGCCACATGAGGGCAGTTAAGATTTGAACCCAGCACCTAATGACTCCTTAATTTAAATTGCCTTTTTTCAAGAGCATAGATCTCTACATTCTTCACAATTTGAAGTTGCCACTAGGAGCCCAGAAACTGGTGAACGGAATAAGGTGGGTACCAGCCTGCTGCTCCTGGGAAGTCCCCAGCCTGGTGCCGCCTGGGTAGGGACATGCCCAGTGCCTGCTGGGGAACCCGAAGAGGAGGACAGAGGGCTGGGGGAATGGGGAGTAGAGAGGCTCAGGGGAGGGGCTGACCTGTGAAGCTGCTGCTGTCTGCCTGCTGCGCTGCTGCCTTCTGCAAGAGGAAGGAGAAGTCAGGAGCCTCTGCGTCGGAACAGCCTCTCTGCTCTGTTCACCCCACATCCGCAAACCCCTTTACTTCTCTCTGCCCTCTTCACCCCACGCCCGCACACCATGCTTTCATTTCACTTCTTCTTTCACCGAAAGGAGCCTTTTGCTTCCTGTGCGCTGACAGCCATGCCCAGCTCAGCCTTGCGCTCAAGGCCCAGGGCCTGCAGCAGTGGAGTGCTTGGAGCCAGATGGAGCCAGAGGAAGGCTGCAGGGCTCAAGACCCACCTTAGCACTGCACCTGGGCCAAGGGATGCCACCTCTCTGGGCCTCGGTTTTCCCATCTGTATGAAAGGGAGGAGGAGCCCTGCCTGACCTGACAGTCAAAGAGATTGATGATGACAAGGACCTCAGGCAAGGGCTGGGTCGGACTGCCAGGTTCAAAGGCCAGGCCCACAGGCTGGATGACTACGGGCACCTGACGCTGCAGCCTCAGTTTCCCCTGTAAAATGGACACAGTGACAGCAGCACCTCATGGGGTAGTGTGTTTATAAGAGTCAATGCTGCAACATCACAGAAAGTGCTTCCTAAAGCACTCAGTGTTCCCAGATGGGAAGCCTGGGGCGGACAAGGGCCGGGCCCAGATACCCGGTGGAGAGCCCTCTGGGGAAGGGACTCACTGAGAGCAGAGCTCAGAACACGTGGCTAGAACAGTGGGGCTGGAAGGCTGATCATCTTCTCCTTGAGCCAGGGGTCTGGACAAGCCTGTCCTACACCAGCCATTTCCTCCAGAGGCCCCTAAGGAACAGGGGCAGGGGTCTGTGTGTGCAGGTGGGGAGACAGTGCTCTCTCTTGTCTGGGCCCCAACCAGACTCCCTGGGAAAATTCTGACGAGGAATGTACTCCCTTTCCCCTGAGGGTGGGGTGGGTGGGAGTGGGGGGTGTAGCAACAAGGAGAAAGAAGGCAGGTCCCAACACGGTCTCTTCTCTGCCCCCTGCCCGAGGACCTAGCATCAGCCCAAGCACAGCCCACAGGTAGCTCAGGTGGCCTCTGTGGGAAGGGAGAGGGGAGCTGCTCCTTGGAGAGCAGGAAGGTTCTGGGAGAGAACAGGCCCCCCAATCCCAGCTGCAGTGCAAAGGCTTTGCAGGGCCCCCTATGCACCTGTATCCTGAGCCCTCAACCACATCCTCGCTGGGTCTACACCAGCAGTTCTCAATCTGTGGGTCGTGACCCCTTTGGGGGTCGAACAACCCTTTCACAGGGGTTGCCTAAGACATAACAGTAGCAAAATTACAGTTATAAAGTAGCAACGAGAATAATTTTATGGTTGGGGGTCACCACAACATGAGGAACTGTATTAAAGGGTCACGGTTGAGAACTGCTGGTCTACACTTTTCCGCACCCACCACCCTGGCTTTGACCTCCTTTCTGAGGTTCCCGGCTACCTCAGGTTCCGGCACCAGCAGCCTTCCTCCCCAGCTGTGTGTGCACCCAGGTGGCTGTTCTCAGGGCCACGGAGGACGTCCTGCTTGCCCGAAGCCCTTCTATTTTTCAATCCAGGATCTGTGCCAGCTTCACTGGGCCTCACCTCAGTTGGGGATGCTGCTTTCCTCGCCTGCACTCCAGTACCTGAAATTCTCTGCCAAGAAACTCCCCAGCTCAAAAGCCAACAGTGGCTTCTGTGGATGAAAGGGAGTCACATACTAAACCTGACAAGCTCAGGGGAGGCCTGTGTGGTGGCCTTACAAACTCAGGGACCTAAAGTAACTACAAAGGATGGTAACTTTTTATCTAAAAGCAGTTTATGGCAGGTAGTCATGTACTAGGCTGGAATCTTCCCTGATAAAAGTCAATCTTTATCTTAACTGAGCCTGTCTATTGTCATTTTGCATCTACAATAACATACATCCGGGATGTCTAAGTAATTTCCTTTTCCCAGGTCCCACACTAGAACAGAGACCACAAATCCTTTCATCGTTATTGAGTTAACTATTGACTGTTAACTCTCCTGCATCCACCTATGGAAAAGATGTATATGTTTATCATTTTACTTTTTATCCAATCCCAGAAGTCCCCTCCCCCCACCCCAGCTTTGCTTTCTTCCACCTCCCTAGTCTACCACCAATGGATTTCATGTAACCCCCTTACATCTGTCTTCTCTTTTGACTGTGATGTATAAAATAAGATGCAAAAGTGCCATTCTTCAGCCCTGGTCGGTGTGGCTCAGTTGGTTGGGCATCATCCTGTGCACTGCAAGGCTGCCCGCTGGGTTCCCAGCCAGATCCCGCAGTGGGGGTGCAAGAGGCAGCCGATCAATGTTGCACTTTCACATCGATGTGCTTCCCTCTCCTTTCCCCTCTCTCTAAAAATCAATTTAAAAACAAACAAATTCTCCAGAACATTTTCTCAATCCATTGAGATTTTGCTTCTTGGCAATTGTCAATTTGGCTCAAATAAACTCACAAAAATTCTCCATGGGTTTGAATGTTTCTTACATTGACATTCCCTACTGCCTCATGGCCTAGCCCCGTCTAACTTTTACTGCCACCCGGTTCTGGATGTGCTTCAAGACCCACTTCCCCGCTATGTCCCAGCTGTGACATGCACAAGTACCTGTGCAGCAACTCAGCTCCTGTCCATTCCTTAGGGCGCCTGCCTCCTCTGGGAAGGCTTCCCTGCCTCCTTTCCTCCATAAAACATTCCAGATGCTTCAGCTGTAGGAGGCATGCCAGCCCCTTGTTCAGTGCCCAGGGCAAGGAAGAGGGCAAGCCACCTCCCACTCCCCACCCTGGGAGAGCCACACACCATTCCACGTGGGGGCTACTCACACTGGTGATCTGTGACAAGACACTATGTAGGATCCTCGACAGGACATTAGATAAACTGAGTCACATCTTGAAAAAGTCATATACTTTTCGTACATCGGGGAGAAGCCTCCATGGAGGCTTCACTTGTTTCTAACTGGTCTCTACCACTGCCTTATGCCTTCCCCCGCCCATTCTTCAACTTTTTATTGGACATAGAAACAATATCTTATTTATTTATTTATTTTTAATCCTCACCCGAGGACATTTTTCCATTTTTTTTGTTCAGGCGGAGTGGGAGGGAGAGAGAGGAAGAGAGAGAGAGAAACATCGAAGTGAAAGGGACACATCGAGTGGCTGCCACCCGCACGACCAACCAGGGCCAGGGACAAACTGCAACCGAGGTACGTGCCCTTAGCGGGAACCGAACCCAGGTCTCTCTGGACAGCGGGCCGACGCCCTAACCGCTGAGCCAAACAGGCCAGGGCACAATATCTTATTTTTAATGATCTTTTATTGTGGCAAAATATACTTAACATGAAGTTTACCATTTCAACCATTTCTAAGTACAGTTCGGTGGCATTAAGCACATTCACATTGCTGTGCAACCATCACACCATCCGTCTCCAGAATGTTCCATCTTCCCAAACTGAACTCTGTCCCTACTAAACGCTAACTCCCCATTCCCCTCCCCCAGTTCCCGGCAACCACCATTCTACTTCCTGTCACTATGGATATAACTGTTCTAGGTACCTCACATAAATCATACAGTATTTGTCTTCTTGTAACTGGATTATTTCATTGAGCACCATGTCTTTACGGTTAATCCATGCTGTAGCATGAGTCAGAATTTCCTTCCTTTTTAAGGTTGAATAATATTCATTTGAATGTATAGACCATATTTATTTCTCCATGTGTCCACCAACAGACATTTGGGTTGATTCTAGCTTTTGGCAATTGTGAATACAGTAATGCTGCTATGAACATTGGTGTACATATTATGTCCCTTTTAAAGAAGTTTCTAGCTGGATTAAAGATGTTTGTTTACATGACGTTTATTTTTATGATTTTCTTCTATTTATGTCAACTGATACAAATTTCCTATTCCTGAAATACATGTATGTTCTAAAAAGTAAAATGACTTCTAAAAAACCTGCTAAGCAAATAATGGCACAAGCACTAAGTGTTGATGGCAAAATGGTAGCAGAGATACAGGACAGAGAACTGCTGAAGTGTAAGAAATACTGACACAAGCCTCAATCAAAAACTCCACTGTGGCCCCGCCAGTGTGGCCCAGTGGAATGAGGGTCACCCCATGGACTGAGAGATCCCATTCCATTCCCCCTTAGGACACATGCCTGGGGTTGCGGGCTCAGTCTCCAGTAGGGGGCGTGCACAAGGCAGCCTATCAATGTATCTCTCACATCGATGTTTCTCTCTCTCTCTCCCTTCCTTTCTCTCTAAAAAAATCAATAAAAACCCCACTGTGGTCCAGCCGGTGTGGCTCAGTGGTTGAGCATTGACCCTTGCACCAAGAGGTCGCCGGTTTGATTCCCGGTCAGGACACATTTCCAGGTTGTGGGCCAGGTCCCCAGTGGGGGACATGCAGGAGGTGGCCAATTGATGTTCTCTATCATCAATGTTTCTATCTCTCATTCCCTCTCTCTAAAATCATAAAGGGGGGGGGAATAAACCCCACTGTGCTGATCCCTGGCCTGTTTGACAGGGTTGTGCAGGAGGCAACCAATCCATCTCTCTCTCCCTCCCTCCCTCCCTTCCACTCTATCTAAAAAAATCAATAGAAAAATATTCTCAGGTAAGGATTAACAAACAAAAAATAAAACCCACTGTGCCGAGACTGGGAGAGAAACCCCTGGGGGGTGGGCACTGGGGGCTGACACCAGATTAGCATGTCCTGAAGGCTGCATGGAGGTGTGGTTTTAGGAACAAGAGTGACAATGGTAAACTGAGTCAGATCTGGGTTCTGAGCCCTCCCAGCTATGTGACCCTGGGCCTACCTCTAGACTTCCAATCCCCACTTTTCTCACTATGAGATGGTATTAACAACACCCAGCTCACAGGGTAAGTGTAAAACATAATTCATGTGAACCAAGTCTACAGTCAGCACCCACCTTAATTCCAAGAGTGGGTATCTCTCCCCACCCCACACCCTGTAAGAGACACTGCTAGGACAAGTATTTTTCTTCCTGTCTTTAGAGGGAAGGCCCAACTGTGATGGTGTTATAATTGGAGCTTAGGTTCACCATCCACTCAGCCTCTTCCACCTCCTCCCTACCCCACCTCTGGAAACTATGGAAGGAACTCTGAGCTCTTGGTCCATGGCAGCCCTTGGTGGCTATGGTGCTTCGGGTATGTCTGAGCCAACAGCCTCCCTGAGCATTTCCCCAGCTTTAAAATGGGGACATCCCAGTGCTCTGAGTACTCTATATGTGAATCTCACAGGTCTGAGGTGCACCTTAAGCTGCTCTTGGAGCCTGGGCAGCAACATTTACAGATTAATTTGCTCACACACGTCACATATCCCCACAAAGATCTGTCTCTAGATGTCAGATTTTATCAATGTTTAACCATGCAAATGCTAAGCAACTGAAAAAGAGCGAAACTGCAAATCTTGCAAAAAAGTGTGGGATTTCATGAAGTTGATGGAAGTAATGCCATAGAAATGGAGCAGCCACTGACCACAGAGGAAGGGAACTTCTGTAAGAGAAATGACTGTGACCTTCCAGAGAGGATTGTTTGATCATTAAAGGATTCAGAGTGACCCTTGGGTTCGAAACCCTCAAATATTTTTGCAAACATGACCCTTTTATCGCCAAGAGCCGGTTCTTCCATCGTTCTAATGGGTGCATGATTGCAATCATAATCTAAACATTGTTAAGCATGGGTTAAAACTAATTTATCTTCAACATTTTTGGTTTATTTTTCGAGGTAAAGTCTCAATCTGGCCAGGTTTACCCCCAGTATTTCTGAATTGTTTGTCCTCTTTCTGGATGTATTCACCTCAGACTGCCCTCTAGGGCACAGTGTCTGGTGAGAGGCCCTCCCAGAGTCTGCCCCGTCCCCTCCCGCCAAAACCGCAGACCCCCGCCCCTCCCAAGGCAGGAAACCCCAAAGCGTCTGGGCGCTATCGGGGCACCGACTTGCTGCTCCAAGTCCACTCGGTAGCAGAGCTGGCACTAGGCAGAAGCAGTTAACAAAAGTGAGCTTCATCCTGAGGGCTCCACGTGCTGAGCCCGGGACAGGCGGTGCCCGCTTCTGCTGCGGGGCACCTAGCACTTGGTTGGCACTCGGGAAGCCTGAGGCGGGAAAGCCGAGCCCCGCGGGGTCTCCAGCCTCTGCCTCTCGCCGCCCAGCCCTCGGCCCCCATGCGGGGGTGGAGCTTCTGTCGGGGTCCCGCCCGCTCCGTCGCAGAGCCAGCCGCCCAGGCCTGCGCCCCTCGCCCCGAAGTTAGGCGGGTGCCCTCACCCCAGCACCTCAGCCGGCCGGGGTCACAGCCCAGCTGCAGCTTGCGGGCGCCCCCCGCCCCGCCGGCTCCTCTCCCCCCGCCCCCCGGCAGAGAGGAGGAGACTCCGTGGCCCTCCCTCGGCCCTCCCGGCGGCGGCCACAGCCAGCCCGGCGCCCGCTCCGCCCAGCCGCGGCGGGTCGGACGTCCGGAGCCCGCGGGTTCCTGGCCGAGGTGAGCGGGGGCGGCAGTACGAGGGACAGGAAGCCACCACGTCCCTGAAATCCCCTCCAGGCCGCGAATCTTCCGCGGGAGGGAAGGAGTTAAGTTGGGGGGAGGCGTGCTGGAGAGAGGGGAGCAGCGGGGGCTTCTGCGTCCGCAGCAACCCCCAAACTCAGAGTAGAACTTCCTAGCCTCCTCCCCGGGCTCCCTCACCTCCTGGGCCCCTGGGCCTCCGGTGTGGAGGGGCTGCGGGGTCGGGGGAGACAGGGCCCCCCACGGAATCCGCGGGCCGGGCCGGACGGGAGGGGGCATCGGGCGGGGGCGGATTTTGGAACTCTCCCGGGGGACCCAACGTAGTCACCATGGCGAGCGCGGGATGGACGGGCGGCACGGGCCAATCGGTGCATGGTTCACCTCCCGGGCCAGCTAGGCTGCCAATGGGGACCGCGCGGTGTGGTAGGCGGGACAGCGCCGCGCGGGCCCGGGAGCCCCCCGCCGCCCTCCGCCTGCCGCTAGGGGGTGCGGGGTGGCTCGCTGGACCAGGGCGGCCCTGGACGGGGCAAGGAAGTGCGGGCTAAGGCGACTCAGGTCGTGGAAGGACAGAAAGCGAATTTCTGGAAGGGATTGGGGTAGGTGGGGCGACGGCCAAGTGCAAAGGAATGTGCTCTAGTTGCCCACCATTCTGATGGTATCAACGGGTGATACCTGGCAATCTTGCCCCCCCCCCCCGCCGTGGCTTCAGTTTCTCTATCTTAAGTGGGGGTTGTTCAGGGTTGTGGCGTTGGATTGGTTCAGGTTGATACTAGGTCTGCCCACTTGTTGGACAGAGCTTTCAAGAATCTTGTTAGTCCCTCTCTCCATCAATAAAGATAAGGAAACAGGTCCAGAGAAGACAGGGACTTGCAGATGTCACACAATATAACAGTGGCAGAGCTGCGACTAGTGGGGTGTCTTCTTTGCGAGAATGAATAGATCAAGGAGTTACTGAGGACTCCTACCCTCTCCCATATCGGTTATGTTTGGCCACTTGGCCAGATGCCTGAGAACCCCATTGTAGAGGTGCCCCTGAAATAGACATGACCCAGAGGAGAAACATCCAGCACTCCAGCCTCCCCAACACGCCCCCTCCCACTTTGCTGCTGGTCCTCTATGTGGATGTGGGCAAGTGCTGCTCCCCTGGGCCTCAGATGGGCCATTTGTAAAGAAAGAAGTTATAATCAGTGATCAGGCTTTGTGGCTGCTTTGTCTGAGATGGGGGTATCTGGGACAGTCCAGGGATGCCTACCCCAGGGCTCAGGTCCAGCCTGCAGGCCCAGCTTGCCTCTCATCCTTCCTCCCTCTCAGTCCTCTCCTGGAGGTCCAGTGGCTGGAGCCCAGGCAGCAGGTCAGAGAGACAGGTGCCCACAGTTTGTGGGCTGACCAGCCTTGGACCCTGCACTTATCCAATCAGGCTGTCCTCTGCGGTTTCCTGCTGGGCTCTGCTCCCTGCCCACAGCCAGGCCTGTGGCCAAGGGCCAGCCCCATAGCCCCACCTGAAAGGTTCTGGGAGGACATCGGGGGTTTCTGAGCTGGAGGGAGGAGTTGGGCCACCAGGCACACCCCCAATCCCTTTAGCTGGCCCCCATCCAGGCCTCAGCATTGCTTACTCCTCTCATTGAATATTGAGAGTCATCTAAACATGCTTAAGACAAAACACAAAGTTGTCCCTCTATGGGCTCATTAGGATTCCTCAGATAAGAGGCCTGACCACTGACCTGGCCATGAGATGACCTCTGACCCTGACCTTGGCCACAGACAGGCTAAGACACCTACCTATCTCAGAGCCTGACCACAAAGTGACTCCTGATCCTTAGGATGGCTCAACCCTTCCTGCTTGCAAGGGGACCCCTACCTGTCCACCTGTCATCCATAGCCGGGAAGCATTTATGCAGCATCTGCTGTAGGCTAGGCCCTGTGCTGACAGCCAGCAAGACCAAGGTGCCCTTGTGGACTTCACAATGTGCTTTGGGAGCACTAACATAATCTGTGTATGAGGTCAGGAAAGGCATCCCAGAGGAGGGAAGACTGGAGACTCCACGTGGGTCTTGAGGGATGTGTTTTCTGATAGAGAAAGAAGGAATAGATATTCCAGACTGGTCCACAAGCAGCAGGACCCACTGGTCACTTCCTGTGGGCAAACCTGATGACGGCCTAGCCTGAGGCAAGTACCGTATGAAACACACTTGTTTCTGTTCTAGAGTGGGCCAGCAGCTGCCTGGAGCATGAGGATGGCTGTGCGGCTGGGGTTCAGAAGCTCTGTGTTCCATTCCGCTCTGCTCCCCAGCTAAGGTAGGTCACAGTTCAGCCTCTGCTCTCTACCCACCAGCCAAATTGAAGCAAATCCTCTATGCAGGGCCTGTCCTGGAAGTTCTGGGGGCACGAGAGTACCGCCTGGGTGGGCGGAAGCCTGTGCTGCAAGAAGGCAGCTGGCCAGAGCTGGCTGTGGAAGGTTCTAGGGCTGTGCTCCCTGTGTAGTGCAGTGGGGCTGGGGAGATGAAGGCATTTCCTTGAGGTGGTAAAACTGAGCTTGAAGGATGGGTGGGGAGTTTCAGAGTCTGGGGTAGGGGGCAGCTTAAGCAGAAACCCTGAGAGTTAGAGCAGGAATAGACCCATCTGGCTGGTGGGAGGCAGGAGAGGGCAAGGTGGGGTGAGGAAGTGTCCCTGAGGCACCTGTGATGGCTGGTCCCTCCTGGACCTGCTCTTTGGGGGGGCAGTGACACCCTGGAGGAGTCAGGAAGCCACCCTGCACACATAAAGGTACACCCGATGGGAAGAAGACACTGAGCCTGGTGGGTGAGGGCAGCAGGGCAGGGCAGCTGGAGCCTGTCTGTATAACCACGAGCTGGAGCTGTTACATCTGACTCTGTGAGTGTGAGGGCTATGCGTGAGCTTTTGTCCCCAAGGCTGTGTTATGTGAGAGAGGTGGGGTGGGGTGGAGGAGAGGTGTGCATTGCTTGGCAGGGTCTGGTTGAATCTATGTGGGTGTGCAGGGTTCCTGGTGTGCTAGGAGATGGGTTTCTCCAGAAAACCAGCCTTGGGACCTGCACCCCACTCATTCCCACACATGTGCTTACGCACCCTTCAAGGGACCCTGGGCCTGCTGGAGGGAAAGCAGGAGGGCCATTCAGAACCCCTCTGTCCCCTCTGCTGTCCTTCCTCCTCCTCCAGCCCCCAGGAAGGGCCAGGCCAGACTGCTGAGAAGGGGCACAGGAGCTGAGTCTGGAGCCCATTCGTGCCTTTAGCATGGGTGCCATTAGGGGCCTGGGTGGCGCCTGCCCTGCCCCATTGTGCGACAGGCTTGGGATTTTTGGATGGAGCAGGCCGCCTCCTGCCTGCTGAGCCCATGCCAGGCCCAGAAGCAGAGAGCATGTGCCCATGGCCCCCTCCCTGTTACTTTCTCAGTTTAGGGGCCCTGGGAAGGGCCCAGCAGACAGGGCCTGGGTCCCAGGACCTCCTCACCAACCCCATTCCGAGCACAGCTGGGGCTGCTAGGCTGGTACTTGGATTTCCGGCCTCTTTCCCTTCCCCCTCAGGCTCTCACATTGTTTTTCTTTTCCAAGAGCTTCTCCACGTGGAGCCCAGCCAGGAAAATGGGGAGAGGAGAGTGAGTGTCCATGTGCATGTTTGTGTGTATGAGTGTGTGTATATGCTTAGTGATGAGTATCTTAGCATGTTCCTGTGTGTATCCATCCATGTGTTGGCATGTGTATGTTTTCAGGTGTGTCTGGGACTCTGTATCTGCAGGTGAGCACCTTTCTGTGCATCTGTATAGTTGTGCATGCATTGGGTCTATCTCTGAGTGTACATATGCCTGCCTGTGTTTCTTTGTGTTTATGTGTATGGGATGGTTGGGGGGGGGGGGATGGCAGGGTCTGCAAATGTGCCTGGGTATGCACAGATGCCTGTGAGTGTACATGAGATCAAGGCCAGCTACCTCATTGCACAGGTGGAGATACTGAGTCACAGAGAGGGCACTCAGCCTTCCAAGGATCCTTTGGAGAGTCTGTGGTATTCTGGGAAATGGAACCTACATCTGTTTGGCTGTGTCTGGGTGCAAACCTTTGTGCAGATATTACTGGAGTTGAGCATATACATTTGTGTGTTTGGACATATAGGTGGTGACAAGGCATCACCAAATACCCAAATGTCTTAAACTTGGACTATGAAAATATAATTCCCAGCTTCATATCTACTGAACTCGACTCTCTGTGGGTGGGGCCCAGGAGACTGTATTTAAAGCAACTGTCCTCTTAGGGGCAGAGAAGAGAGGACCTCGGGGCTTGGGGCAGGACAGGGAGGGAGTGCCAATCTGATGGCTTACCTTTTCACTGCCAATGCTGACAATAGATCACCTGCCAAGAGTGGGAGGGTTAGAGACTGGAAGACAGTGAAGAGAGAACACAGGGTTGGCCAGGCAGTGTTGGGACCAGCCAACACTGAGACAGTGCTCTGGTTGGTTACTCAGAAAAAGAAAGAATAGAGACCAAGGCCTGGCCTCCGGGCTGGTAGGGAAGTAAGGTCATATGTCTCCAGGGGGTGCTGGAGGTGGTCAGAATGAAGCTGCATGGAGAGAGAATGTGGCAGGTTAGGGACAGAAGGACATGTGTCTCATTTAGTCTAAAGGGTGTACAGCCCATGAATAGCAGATCCTGACACCTCACTGCACCCCCACCATCTAACAGACACTGGTTTATTTCCATCATACTACCAGTGTTTGCATGTATTCACCAAACCCTCCCCACTGTTTGCATTTGGACTTCTAGATACCATATCTGGATTAGCTCCTGGTCTTAACCCTGCTGAGCCTCCCTCTCCTCTTCAGTAAATGTCAGTAATTTCCCTCGAGTCTGTTGAGGCAAATAAATGAAATAATTCACATAAGGCATGGTACCTGGCCTGTAGTTGGCCCTCCACACATATCATTGTCATTGTTATCATGTGCTAAAAGTAAAACTGGCCAGGAACCAGCTTCTGCCCTCAGCAAACTCACAGCCTGATGTGAAAATGGGGAGCAGACAGGGACTCATAAATGGTACAGCATACTTTCTCGGCCTTTTGGCTAAGACCAAGTGTAGTATCTGTTCTTAACAGTTTAATAGATGGTACAGCAAGGTTAGTTAGTGTAGTGATGGAGACAGTCAGGGTCTGACCACCTGACCTGAGATGGTCCAGGAGGACTTCCAGGAGGTGGTGATATCGCATAAATTTTAAGGATGAGAAGTTAGCCCAGTGTAAAAAAGAGACAGGAGGGTCAGCAGGAAGCATGCTGTGTTCAGAATGGAGATGGGGAAGTAGTACTCAGTGTGTGAGAGGGGACCTGAAAGTTGGGGACAGCAGATCAAGGTTGCAGATCAGCTGCCATTGCTGCAGATTGAAGGGACTGGAGTGGGGAGTCTGGAGGCCAGTGAGGAATGGTTGCAGGCCCTTGCCCATCATTCCAGCCTGCGGGGGGAGGAGGGGTTCTCCTGGAGCAGACCATTTTCTCTCCTGCCTTTGCCCATGCCTCCTGCCAATTATAACCTTCCCAAGGCTGATCTTACTGATACGGACAGATGGTGGCCACAGCCTAATAATGGTGTACTCTCCCACAGGTCCCAGGAGGCATCCCCCATCCAGCGGCCAGGAGAGCAGAGGGTGGCGGTAGTGGCCATCATGCACAGTGGTATCGCATCTGCCAAAAGTGCCCCGCGCTGCCCCTGAGTTCAGCCCAAGTTCAAGTCCAGCGCCCACAAGCCCACTTGCACCATGAGCCATGGGCCGAGCCCCCGGCTGACCGAGTCCCCGCAGCTGTCCAAAGGCAGCCTCCTGACCATCCTAGGCAGCCCATCACCGGAGCGTATGGGGCCAGCGGACTCACTGCCACCGACGCCGCCCAGCGGCACTCCGTCCCCGGGTCCGCCCCCCGGCCTGCCGCTGCCCCCGGCGCCGGTGCTGCTAGCCGATGGGGACTGGGAGAGTCGCGAGGAGCTGAGGCTGCGGGAGCTGGAGGAGGCGCGCGCGCGGGCGGCGCAGATGGAGAAGACCATGCGTTGGTGGTCGGACTGCACTGCCAACTGGCGTGAGAAGTGGAGCAAGGTGCGCGCAGAGCGCAACCGCGCACGTGAAGAAGTGCGCCAGCTGCGCCAGCGCCTGGACGCGCTCACCAAGGAGCTGGCTGGCGCCCGCCGCGAGCGCCAGGAGGCACAGGGCGAGTGCGAGGCGCGGGGCCGGGAGCTGGCGCGGCTGCGGGGTGCCCGGGGAACCGCTGACCCAACGCCCGATGGACCCGAGACAGAGCCTGAGCGGGAGCACGAGCCTGTGCGCGATGTCGGGGCAGAGAGACCGCAGAGCAGCCAGGTGTGTGGAGGAGGTGGGGCTGCTGGGCAGGGCCTTAGTTCTTGGGTCCGAAAGTGGAAGGGGCAGATTGATATGGGCAGAAGTGGAAGCTGCCCGGCTCAGAAAGGGGGTGCTAAGGGCCTGGTTCCCTAAGGGGTTTCACTCCTATGGGTGGACCTGGTAGGGCCCCAAATCACCTCCCTTCTGGAGACCGCTAGGACAGAGAGTCCTGGATTCTGGTGGTCCCCACTCCAACACCTGAGTAGTCAACAGAACCAGGGAATCATCCCTTTACAGCAGTGGTTCTCAACCTTCCTAATGCCGCGACCCTTTAATACAGTTCCTCATGTTGTGGTGACCCCCAACCATAAAATTATTTTCATTGCTACTTCATAACTGTAATTTTGCTACTGTTATGAATCGCCATTGGAAATATGTGTTTTCCGATGGTCTTAGGCGACTCCTGTGAAAGTAGGGTCTAAGTAAGTACTTGCCTGGAAGGGCATCATCAATAGCAGAGTTGAATCCATTCATTCATTCAACTTGAATTTGGGAGGAGAGGTAAACATATATAACAAGCATCAATTAAAGCTGAGTGGTGGGCCTTGGCTGGTTTGGCTCAGCAGTTAGAGCATCGCCCCCAAACCAATGAGTCTCGGGTTCAGTTCAGTGAGGGCATGTACCTCGGTTGCCGTTCATCAGAGGCAACTGGTCGATGTGTCTCTCTCACACCCATGTTTCTCTCTCTCTGTCTCTTCCTCCCTCCCACTCTATCTGATGATAAATAGAAAAATATCCTCTGGTAAGGATTTAAAGAAACAAACAAACAAAAAATGAAATAAAACAAAACAAAACTGAGGGGTGGGAGGCTGTGAGGGCACTAGGAACACGAAGGAGTCCCTGATCCAGGCTTTGGGGAGGGACTTCACAGAAGCTTTCCTGAAAGAGGTTCCTTTTAAGCTGAGACTAGGAAAATGCAGAGGAATTGGCTGTGCAAAGTGAGAGAGGCACTCCAGGCATGGGAATGGCCCACGCAAAACAGAGGCAGAGCGCGCCTGGTGAGCTTGGGCACTGGCAATAACAGCTCCCCTCATTCACTGGGCATCTGCACAGAGTGCTAAGCTCTGCGTGTGCGTTATCTCGTTCATTCTCACAACAGCCCCAGGGGGTATTTGCATTGTGGAGGATACTGAGGCACAGAGAGGTTAAGTCCCAATGTCTCCCAGCTGGTG
This sequence comes from Molossus molossus, assembly GCF_014108415.1. Classification (NCBI taxonomy): domain Eukaryota; kingdom Metazoa; phylum Chordata; class Mammalia; order Chiroptera; family Molossidae; genus Molossus; species Molossus molossus. Next base: position 42,358,795 of record NW_023425357.1, read on the forward strand.
ACAACTTACTGGTGATAACCAGTATGGCCAGAGTATTATTGGTGGGTGTGGAGGGCAGCCTCCCCCTGAACCAACAGGCCTGTCACCAGAAAGCCATCTAGGGGCAGAGTCCAGGCTCTGGTTGCTCCTAGCTCCATCCTCAAACTCTAGCTAAGATTCTTGGTTGCCCCTCCCCTGCCCAACTCCCTTCACTCCTGTAGCCTAGAGTAGGCACTGCCACCTCCTAGGAACTGAAGCTCCCTCTTTCCCAGGCCTGCCTGGTGTTTGGAGGTGGCATTCATTGCTCACAGTCTGTTCCTGTCCAGCCCAGGATGTAGCAGGTACAGCAGTGAGAGCCCGGGGGTTGCAGTCTGAGTTTGCTTTCCAGCCCAGCCACTTCTTCGTCTGTGACCCAGAACAAGTCCCTTGCCTCCCTGTTTCCCCATGTGTAAAACGGGGCTTTGGACCAGGTGGCACCTAAGGCCCCCACCCAGACTTGGAGACACAAGAGGAGTAGAATCTTATTCCTCGGGCAGCTCTCAGAGCCAGTGTCCCAGTCTAGCAGGGAAACCGAAAGCCAGTAAGGGAAGGGGCTAGCCACTCCTCTGGAAAGGTCATGGGGGCCCTGGCCGGTTTGGCTCAGCGGTTAGAGCGTCCACCTGCGGTCCGGAGAGACCCGGGTTCGGTTCCCACTAAGGGCCTGTACCTTGGTTGCAGTTTGACCCCGGCCCTGGTTGGTCGTGCGGGTGGCAGCCACTCGATGTGTCCCTTTCACATCGATGTTTCCCTCTCTCTTCCTCTCTCTCCCTCCCACTCTGTCTGCACGAAGGATGGAAAAGTGTCCTCGGGTGAGGATAAAAAAAAAGAAGAAAGGTCATGGGGAAGCCAAGCTGGAACAGAGGCCCCGGGTGTCTCGGGTTGTGGTCAAGGCAGCCTTGAGGGTGGACAGGGGCAGGTCAGAGGAGAAGAGGGAAGGGGAGGATCAAGAAGGGAAAGGGGGCTTGGCATTGGGTTAATAATCCCTCATAGCTTCCTGTCTGGGAGTTGGTTCTGCTCAAAGGGCTGCCTTACCATTCACCTTTACCATGTCCCTTATTTCCTGGTACCTTAGTGTTTGCACCTGAAAAGGGGATCTTACAGCCAGAATTCCTTTAGGAGGAATTTAGTTCTTACTCATTGTAGGAATCCTCTGCTTCTACATTGATTTACACCAATGTCCCACCATATGTTTGCATACTTACAGTGACAGGGAATTCACCATTTCTCCTGGGAAATCTTCCAGGATACAGGGGACCTTGGAGGCTGACTCTGTGTGCAGTTCCAGGAGGAGAAAGGGGAGGTCCAGAGGAGGCTTTGTCCCTCCCTTTCTAGGATGGAGGGGCAGACTACAAAACGGAGAACTGGGGCCCAGAGGGCTGTGTCGCTTGCCCAAGGTTACCTACCAAGCTGATTCCAGACTCAGGACCTGGCAAAGGCCAAGAGGGTTCAGCAGCCACTGGTCCAACTTGTGCCTTGATCCCTGCAGGAGCTGGAGCTGGTGGAGAGCCTGCTGAAGAGCAGACCAGAGGAGCCCGAAGGCTGCTGGGAGGCACGCAGTGTGGGGGCCGGGGGCCCACGGGGCAGCTCGGGCCGCCAGGAGCGCAGCCGGCTGCCCTGGGAAGACACAGCTGCCATCGAGGAGGATGCCTCCAAGTTGACTGCCCTACGGCTGCGGCTGGATGAGTCCCAGAAGGTGCTGCTCAAGGAACGAGAGTGAGTCCTGGGAGACAGGCAGGTGGCAAGGTGGCGATCCAGAGCACCCTCAGCATCACAGGATGAAAATCAGTGTCACAGAATGTGACTCGCTGAAGGGGAATGCTACTTCTTGGGCTCGAGTCTTGCAACATTAGAGTAGTAGTGCTCCTCCTGAGGATCCCGTGCACTTTTTAAAAAATTAATTCAAATAATATGTACTGGGCTTGTGCTCTGGGTCAAGCACTATGCTTGGCTATGAGGACACAGCCATAAATGAGACCAGAAATCCCCATCTTTGTGAAGCTTATGTTCTAGTGGCAAGAGAGTGCTGTGGACAAAAATATAAGCAGAGAAGGAGGGACAGAGAAGTTGAGGGGTTGCGGCTACGAATTTGATTTTGGATGCGTTGAGTCTGAGATGGCAGGGTGGCAGCTGGGTATGTGAATGAGTCTGCAGTTGGTGAGACAGGTCCGCGCTGGAGGTAAAAATTGCGAGTCATCAGCGAATAGATGATAGTGAAAGCTGTGAGCCAGGTGAGAGTGGTTAGCGGGAGGTCAGAGGATGGAGCCCTGGGCTGACCAAGTTTAGAGATCAGTTACTGGGGAACCTTTTTGTGCCAAGGGCCATATGGATATTTATATCATTCGCAGGCCATACACAATTATCAACTTAAAAATTAGCCTGCTGTATTTGGTCAGGCTAACTTGGTGAGATGTGTGATGTTAGTGGTATTGATTTCATATCGGTGGACGTTCCCCACCCCTGATAGAAGAGGGAGGCAGCAAAGGAGGTGGGAGAAGGGGCCAGGGAGAGGCACGGAGACCAGGAGAAGCCATTCACAGAAGGCGTGATCAGCTGCTCAGGAAAGTGGATTCAGAACATGGAGGTCACCTTCATCAGGGCACAAGCCTGATGATAATGAATATTGTAACTCCCCCTTTTCCATCCAGAAATTAAATACATAGTAAACTAACTACTTATAATTTTTTAAAAATCAACATGTTGCCGTATAACCATGAAGGCAAATATCAGGGTGATGCTTGCACAAGCCAAGGAACACCAAGATGGCCAGCAGACCCCAGAAGCCAGGGGAGAGCATGGGACAGGTTCTCACAGCCTTCAGGTGGAACCAACCCGCCACACCTTGATCTTGGACTTCTAGCCTCCAGAACTATAGGACAATAAACATTCACTTAAAAAATCAAAAATCAACCTAATGTACTAACAAATATAAAGCAGAAAGGAAAAGAATTTAAAATAAAATATATGTACAATTGACCCTTGAACAACACAGGAGTTAGGGGTGCCGAGCTCCTTGGAATAAAAACTCCATGTAGAACTTTGACTCCCCCAAAACATAACCATGGTCATCTCTTGTTATCTGTAGGGGATTGGTTCCAGGACACCCCTCCCCCAACAGACACCACAATCCACAGATGCTCATTTGGGTCCCTTATATAAAATGTCATATACAGTGCATATAGTTGGCCCTCTGCATCCAGATTCCAAACCGCAAATCAAAAATACTGCAGAGCCTGGCTGGTGTGGCTCAGTGGTTGAGCATTGACCTGTGCACCAAAAGGTTGCCAGTTTGATTCCCAGTCAGGGCACATGCCCAGTTTGTGAGTCAAATCCCCAGTGGGGGGCATGCAGGAGGTAGCCAACTGATGTTCTCTCTCATCGATGTTTCTATCTCTCTCTCCCTCTCCCTTCCTCTCTAAAAAAAAAATCAATAAAGAAAAGAAAAAAAGATCACAGAACCTGGGGATACGGAGGGCCAACCTTATATTTATTGAAAAAATGTTTGCATATAAGTGGACCTGCACAGTTAACATTCTAGTTGTTTAAAGGTCAACTGTATCATGACATGGAAATGCTTGGGCACAGCTCTACTAGAAGAAACAAGGTGGTGAGAATCTGGTGGCTTTATGTGGAATGACAGTGATGATGACCATGACAAGTACTAACAGAGCACGTACTCTGAGTCGGGCATATGCTGAAGCTTTATGAGCATTTGCCCATTTAAGTCACCTGCTGGGGCGTCTAGATAAGCAGCAGGTGCACGTGTGCGGGGTTGGCAACGCAAATGCCCCGGCGGTGTCACTGTGGTGATGAGATTTCCTGAGCGGTGAACTGCCTTTGGTAAAGTTCTGAACACAGCACAGTGCAGTCTTCCCTCAATGTGTCAGCAGTTCCATTCCTGGAGAACTGTTAGTACAAAGGCACTTCCTGTTGATGTGCAAATCGGGGTGAGGTTCTAGGCTCAACGCATGTTCACCCCCAGGGATGTCCAACAGGACATGTACACATTAACTGGGATGCAGGATAATTCCTGGATGGGCAGGATGTCCATCCTGGGCATTGCAGGGCACCGGGTACCCCTGGTCCTTGCCCACTAAATGACCCTGTCATGATAACCAAAAACGGCCTCACAGATTTCTAAAATGCATCCTAGAGGGTGGCATTGTCTCCTCTGAGGACCCTGTGTTAGAGGCCTGACATGGTAGACTGGCAGAAGGGAGATGGCGTGGTGTGGGGCAGCATGCTGGAATGGAATGCCAAATTCAGCCACTGGTGCTCTGCTTGGTACCTATGACACCTCATTCGTGTGCAGGGTGGGGTCATGGGAGAACATGGGAATCTCTTCCAGTGATGATGACAAGAGGGAACCCCTAGGTCCAAGGATCACTGGGCAGTATTTTCTAACTGCAGAACCATGTTTTCAAACCAAGCCTTACAGGGAACCACAGTACATGAAACAGGAGCAGGGGTCATATTTGGCAGATGGTCCTGGGGCCCAGAGAGAGGGAAGCACCTACCAAGAGTGGCCAGTGCCCTGGAGGCCTTGTCACCTCCCCACACCATGAGCTAGGCACCTGCAGTTGTGGGAGAGGTACAGTTCCAGGAGAAATGCAAAACCTGCCACAGTGTGGGGTGCTAGGGCCTTGAATGCCGAGGCAAGAACTTTGGCCATGCGTTCTACAGGTGCAGACTGCTTAGAAGGACTCTGAGCAGAAGGCTCATCCCCATGTCGGCTCTCTTTGTCCTCTCCCCAGAGATAAACTGGCACTGAGCAGGAACATTGAGAAGCTAGAGGGGGAACTCAGCCAGTGGAAGATCAAGTACGAGGAGCTGAGCAAGACAAAACAGGAGATGCTCAAGCAAGTGAGTCTTGGAGACCAGGGGGGGCTTCCTGGAGGAAGCGGCATTGTGCTGCTGAATTTTAGCAGTGGGAATGGAAGAAAGAAGGGAATCCATTCATTGTCAAGCATTGGCCATGTGCCTCACACTGTTCTGAGTACTGGGGTGAGCAATGTCCCTGCCTTCAGGAGTTCACCTGTGGGAGGGGATGCAGGGAAGACCGACAGGAACTAGGCAAATAAATTCATAAGCTATGAAGGAGTCACAGCATTATAAGACTGATAGGGTGATAGGTCAGGAAAGGCCTTTCTAAGAAGGTGACATTTGAGGCAAGACCTAAAGGGATTAGAAGAAGCCACCCTTGAGAAGATAATGGCAAAGTTCCTAGCAAAAGGCACTGCAAATGCAAAGGTCCTGAGGCCAGAACAAACCTAACGTGTACAGAAAACAAGCCAGTGTGGCTGGAGAGTAGTGAGTGAGAGCTGAGGTTGCAAGGAGAGCTTTGTAGACCAAGACGAAGGGAAGGAGTCTGGATGATGCTTCTTCATTGGTTGCCTAGTGTGTGCAAGATCTTTTGAAGCCTCATGGCAGTCAGGAGGCTTCCTCATTTTATTTTTATTTTTTAATTTTTTTATCCTCACCTGAGGACACTTTTTTTTCTTGCATTTATCTTCAGATAGAGCGGGAGGGAGAGACGGAGGAAGAGAGAGACACATCGAGTGGTTGCCACCCGCACGACCCCAACAGGGTTGGGGACAAACTGCAACCGAGGTACATGCCCGAGCCAAACCGGCCAGGGCGGAGGCTTCCTCATTTTATAAATGAGGAAACTGTGGCTCCAGCTGGCAGAGAAGGGATTCAGCTTCACCACCACAGTGCTGGGGACTCAGAGCAGGTGGGGGTCAGTCTAGGCAGCCCTTCTTGCCTCCTGTGCAGGCCTCCATGGCCACCAGGGGGCACAGCCACCCAAAGAAAGCTGGCTAGATTGGCTGCATTTCCAGAAGGCAGTGGGACCACAGATCTGGGAGCCTGAAACTGCCCTGAAAGGGACTGACACTTGTCTTAGGGAAGCTTCTAAAACATAGATTCCCAGACTCCACCCTCACCCTCCTGAATCATCATCTTTGGGGCTTGGGTTTAGTAATAGGCCTTTTTAATTTTTTCAAATTGTGAAGTGTAATCATTTGCAGAAAAGAGAATAAAACACAAATGTGCGGTTTCACAGAGAGTTATAAACATTCGCTTTTGCCCTGGCCGGTTTGGCTCAGCGGTTGGAGCGTCGGCCTGCGGTACAGAGAGACCTGGGTTCGGTTCCCGCTAAGGGCATGTACCTCGGTTGCAGTTTGTCCCCGGCCCTGGTTGGTCGTGTGGGTGGCAGCCACTCGATGTGTCCCTTCGCATCGATGTTTCTCTCTCTCTCTCTTCCTCTCTCTCCCTCCCGCTCTATCTGAACAAAAAATGGAAAAATGTCCTCGGGTGAGGATAAAAAATAAAATTAAAAAAAAATTCGCTTTTGTATCTGACTTCTTGACCTCAACATATGTATTTAACGCCCATCCCTGTCGTTGCACGGAGCAGTAGTTTGTTGATTTTCCCTGCTGTCAACAGCCACTCTGCACTATGTCGAAAGTCCCATGCGACTCTGACGTGGTCAGCCCTGCAACCACACGCAGACCATGTTCAGATCCACTGGATGCATTTAGCCAGTGTACATACAGGGGTACAGAGATGGGCAGACAGACAAGCTCTCTATCCTCCCAAGCTCCCATTCTAGTGGGGAGTCGGATGGCAAGTAGAGGAGGCACCCCCTCCAGGTGGGGAGGACAGGAGAGGCCTTCCTGAGAAGGGAGCATTTAGGCCAAGGCTTGAGAATGAGAAGAGGCTATGCTGCAAAATACCTCAGAAAAAGTGTATGAGGCAGAGGGAGCCACATGTGCAAAGGCCCTGGGGTGGACAGGGTGTATTTAAGGATTAGGAGGCCGCACAGTGATCAAGAGGAATGAGGTGGAAGGGCTTTGTGAGACCATAGGGAGGAGTCAGCCTTTACCCTAAGGAACCCAGGATGGGGACATGACTGCATTTCTCTTTTTTACAGCTCACTCTAGGCTACTGTTGTGGAAAATGGGTTGATGGGGGCTAAGAGTGGACACGAGGAGGCTAGATGGTAATGAGGTAGGGAATGAGAGATGGTGGAAGCGGCACAAGTGGTCAGATGCAAGGTCAGTTCTGGATACCCGGTGGCCCATTTGGATACCACCTCCTCGCTGAGCACTCCTCACCAGTGCCCACCCCCAGAGCTGGTTCTGGGTGGTGCTCACATAACCAGTCTGGCCTGTACCCTGCAGCTCAGCATCCTGAAGGAGGCTCACCAGGATGAGCTGGGCCGCATGTCTGAAGACCTGGAGGACGAGTTGGGCGCGAGGTCCAGCATGGACAGGAAGATGGCTGAGCTGAGGGGCGAGGTGGGGCTGTTGTTGGGACCTGGGAGGGCTGGGAAGCCAGGGTCCCTGTGCTCTGAGAGGGACCAGCCACACTCCGGGGGGTACCCCAATCTGCAGGCAGTCTCCCGCAGAGACCAGAAGCGCCCTCACATCCTGCACACGTGAAATAAGCCCAGGTTAATTATAGCCACTGCAGCTGGGCCTGCTTTCTGGAGCCAAAAAATGACTCCAGACGGGGTTGGGGTGGGGGGAGCATCCAGCTCAGGCCCTTCCGTGCCCTCCTTTCCCAGGGGCCCTCACCCTATCCTGCCCTGTTCCAGATGGAGCGACTGCAGGCAGAGAATGCAGCCGAGTGGGGTCGCCGAGAGCGGCTGGAGACTGAGAAGCTGGGCCTGGAGCGGGAGAACAAGAAGCTTCGGGCACAGGTCGGGGACCTGGAGGAGGCCCTGGCCCGGCGGCGGCGGCAAACAGCCAGCGTGCTGGACTGTGACCTACGGGCCAGCCAGGCTGCACTCTTCGAGAAGAACAAGGTGGGGCAGTAGGTGATGTGGCCAGGACTGGGGCAGCCCTGCCTCCCCAGCCAGCCAGGGCAGAGCAGCTGCCGTGTGTCCAGTATGAGCCCACAGGGACCCGGTGACCCCTGAAATAACAGCTAAGGACTAGGTGATGATTGTCTAGAAGCTGCTCCTCCTGGGCACCCAGTTTGGGTCAGGCTCAGTGATAACTACAGTACCTGCATTTATTAAGCACCTTCTGTGGGCCTTGTGCCAGTGTTTTGTCCATTATATCACTTAATTCTCCAATTGCTCTTTTATTTATGCAACAAATGTTTATTGAGACTGTGTGTAGGCCATGTTCAGAAGCTGTGGGCCACCTCTGAAGAGCAAGATGGGTGTAAATCAAGTTCTGAGCTCCCATTGGCTGCTGTGTGGAAGGTGGATGGGAAGGCAGACCTGTGGGGAGGCTGTTGCCTTTTCTGGGGCAGCAAGAGGTGATGAAGGCCTAGGCCAGGCCAAGGTTGGTGGAGATGGAACAAAGAGGATGGATTCCAGAGACCTTTAGGCAGCGCCTAGCCCCATCTTACAGATGTGAAAACTGAGGCTTGGAGAAATCCCAGAGCTCAGGGATGGGCATCTCCTTTCCTGGCTGTTCATCCTCTTCTCAGCCACTCTGGCTTCTGGTCTCTTTTCCTTTGACACCCACTCCCAGCTTAGTTCATTCTCTGACCCAGGCCTTTAAGTGCCATGTATACACCAAAGACTCCAGACCTCATCCCTCCCCAGAAAACCCGACTCAGCTCCAGTAGCTTGCTGGACATCCCATGTCATTTCTGGTAGGCACCTCAAAGTTACATGTTCAAAATGGAGCCACCAAGTCACCTACCCAGATCTCTCCCCTCATTGACCCCCAAGCCTTCTCACCTCACTAGATGGCGCCTCTGGCCTCCAGCTGCTCATCCAAACCTCTGTTGCTGGTATTTCCAACAACAGGTGGAGAGATTCTGGGAAGAAGGGACACCAGCATGGTGTGCTCTGAGGTTGAGCCCTCCCCTCGTCTCTGCTCCACTGTAGGAGCTGGCGGACCTGAAGCATGTACATGGCAAGCTGAAGAAACAGTTCCAGGAGAAGGTGGCAGAGTTGGCACATGCCAACCGGCGGGTGGAGCAGCACGAGGCAGAGGTGAAGAAGCTGCGGCTGCGAGTGGAGGAGCTCAAGAAGGAGCTGGCCCAGGCTGAGGATGAGGTGAGCACCTGCCGGGGCCCGAAGGGCGACCTCCAGACCTCAGCTGGGAAAGGAGTGTCGCTCCATGCTGAGTCCCCAGTCCCCGGCATGAGCCCGACTCTCAGGATGTGCACAGGGTAGGGTGGGTGGGTGGGTGGGTGATGGATGGAGGGTAGATAGGTGTGTGTGCAGGAGAGTGGGAAGAAAAATGGACAGATAAGGTGGATGAGAGGTAGAATAGATTAATGGGTAGATGAGTGGGTAGCTGTGCAGGTGGTTAAATGGAAACAGAAGGACAACTCCATGGATGGATGGACAGATGGATGAGGGAGGGAGGATGGATGGATGAGATATGACAACAGATGTCTGATAGGTGGATGGTTGGATGGGTGGATAGATGGATGAGTATATGGAAAGATGGATGACTGGGTGGACAGTGGAAAGAGGGATAGACAAGCTGACTGGATCAGTGGGTGGAAGAAGAAATGGCAGGGAAAAGACAGAAGGATGGATAGATGGAAACAAGTGTGTCTGGGAGAGTGGAAGGACACGCGGACAGATAGGGTAAACGGGTGGCCAAGTAGATTAATGAATAGTGAGTGGGTAAGTGGGTATCTCCGAGAGCAGATGGATATTTCCATGGATGAATGGTCACATGGACAGATTGATGGGGATAGATGGGTAGGTGGGTTGATGGATCATCAGTAGCTTGGAGCATTGGAGGATGGGAAGATTTAGAAGGGAGGGGCAACAGGGATGGAGAGGAGCAAAAGGAATGCTTCCCGGGGGCGGGGGGGGGGGGGGGGCTTGGTCTAGGCCTCAGAGGAGAGATAGGGCCTGGTCTCCAGGAAAGACATTCCCACTGAAGAATGGCAAATGGCAGGCCAGGCTGGCCCAGCCCAAGGTGACTCCCATACTGTTGGCCCTGCTCACCCCCCAGCTGGATGAGGCCCACAACCAGGCACGTAAGCTGCAGCGGTCGCTGGACGAGCAGACGGAGCAGAGCGAGAACCTGCAGGTGCAGCTAGAGCATGTGCAGTCCAGGTGGGCCCCCACGTGCACCCCTGGGGGGAAGGGTTCTAGCCGGGTGAGGACTCCTGGCCAGGGCACAGAAACAGAGCAGAGAGCCTTCCAGCCAAAGGAAACTTCCCTCCTTCCGGGTAGGATTGGAGCTCAGGCTAGAGAAGACAGAGAAGGAAGAGGGCTGGGCTCCCTGGAGCCAAAATCCTGTCCCCTCGGACAGGAAGGGCCAGGGCCAGGAAACCAGGGAAGGGAGTGCAGGAAGTGAGACCAGCGGGAACCTGGAATTGTCTCCTATAGCCAGAGATCAGGAAGGGTGGCCAAACAGGTCAGGGCCAATTTGGGGCAATAGGTAGGGCCCATGGGCCTGGGAAGCCATTGACTAAAACAAGCAGCCCTCAGGGTCCCCAGGCTGGGTTGACCCCAGGTCAGCTGGGATCAGAGGAATTGGAGGAGCCCCGGCCTGATGAGCCCGAGCCCTCAGACAGGACCACAGAATCTCTGGGGGACCCACCAGCACACTCTACGTCTCTCTTCTGCCCCCCTCTCCATTCCAACACCCTGTGACTCTGATATCCCTTACAGCCACGAGAAACCAGAAAACATCAGGTCCAAACCCCTCCCCACTTCACAAGCTCCCTACCTGACCGACTCTTCCTGGGCTGGGCCCTGGGCAGCCCTTATTCCCATCCTCTTATTTCATGGACTTGAGGGAGCCTGGGCTCTGCAGCCAGGCTGACGGGGTGGTGGGAATCCTGGCTCTGAGCTTGAAGCCGTGTGGTCTTGGGCCACTGAACTTCTCTGTGTTGGTTTCCTCATCTGTAAAATGGGGACAATAATAGTTCTTACCTCTTGGTGGTTGATAGAATTAAATGAGCTGGTATGTGTTTCTGAAAGTACCGGGTACATCATAAATGCTGAATAACTGTCAGCTGCTGCTGTTATTACTAACCCTGAGTGGGGGGACTTATATTGGGCCAGATGTTGTGCTACAAGAATTGTGCTCCTGTAAAAAGTGGAGGCAAAGATTTCTTGCTAGGGAGTTGGCAGATGAGGAAACTAAGGCACAGGAGGGTAAGTCCTTCCACGGCCACGCCCCTCACCCTTGGCCGCCTGCCATTGGAGCCCTACTTACGGAGCATGCGCTGTGTGCAGCTGTGTGTTTCTGTGAAGACTACCCACTCTGGAGCCAGACCTAACAGCCACGTGACGGCCAACAAGCCTTAGTTTCCCTGTCTGCCTGGGATGTACCCAGAAAGAGTTGGGCAGGGGTCCAGGCATGAGCCCACGTCAGGCCATGTCTGGCCAGCTCTGCCCACTCCCGCCCCCTGCCCCCCTGCCCCAGCACACACCCCATAAAAGGCGCCTAGCCCCAGGGCTTTCCCACCGCCTTGGCTACATTCTTCGGGAGCCATAAACTCCCAAAATGGACAGGCAGGCGCTCCCCAGCCTCTCAAGCGCTTCCATCAGGGAGGGCGCGGCTGCCCAGGACCGATGCCTCATTTTCTTTTCCAACTTTCTGTGCTTTAATGTTCCGGGGACAGCGCACTAAATCACAGCGCAGTAATGGAGGCCCCTGCCTGCGCCCCTCCCGCCGCGTTAATAATTCATGCCTTCCAGGAAGATGCCGCCAGGGCCGCTGTGGGGGAGGGGCCTCTCCTCCACGGCTCTCGGGTCCAAGTTTGCCCGAGACATTTTGACTTTAGGAACTTTAACGTGGGGAGGGACTAGGGCAGAACACTTTCTCACTGACACTAGGGATGTGGGGACTCAGACCCCTAACCCCCAAACTCTCTCTCTGTGGTCTTTAGAGCAGGGCTCGGGCTTGAATCCCAGCAGCATGATCTTGAGCAGCAGCTCAGCGCTCCAAGCCCGCGCCCACTCACCCACTCCGGAGCCAGCCCACTCCCTACTGTCCGGGACTTTGGGCAAATTACTCGCCTGCTTGGTGCCTCGGTTTCCTTGTCTGTAAAATGGGGGTGACAGTAGCACCTCTGTCATTTCAGGGACTTCTGGGAGGGTGATGTGATGAGGTAATGTTGGGAAAAGGCCCAACCTGGTGCCTGGCAGGGGGATTCTGCTGTCAGCCCAGCTGATGAGATCTGTGCCTTGTCCCCGCTGTCACCCACCTCGCAGGCTCCGCAGGCAGCAGCAGAATGCCCCCCTCTTCGGAAAGATCCGCAGTGCTCGCTTTGGCACTGAGGAAACCGGGGATGGAGCCAGCGACCTGGATGAGGATGAAGACCTGCAGATCCAGGTGGCCTAGAGCTCCCAGGGCTGGCAGGACTGGCCCAGGCCACAGGCCCCGGGGTGCCCAGACTGACTGGCCACTTGAACTGAGGTGGCTGCCTGTGCTCGCTCTAGGAGCGACCCCCTCCTTGCCGCAGACGACCCCTTCTCTCCCAGAGTGGGTGTCCATGTTTCACCCTGCAACTCCGCATGGAAGGGAAGCCATGGCCTATGTTTTACAGAGAGAGAGATTTTATGTATCTATATATGCCTGGTGTTATAAACACAATACTGCTCCAAGGCCTGGTCTAAGCTCCCCGCCCCGCCCAGGACTTTCATGTAGGGGGAGGGGGATGTCAAGAGAGGGCTGTTGAGTCCCCAACCCAGGCTGCCTCTCTGAGCCTTGAGGGTTGGGTGGAGCTGTTCATAGTGAATTGTGATAAATCCAGTCTTTTGTAATAAATAAGTTGAGGTTCTTGGGGTGGAGTCCTGAGAATGCAGCAGATCTGGGCAGGCGGTTTGGGGGATAGCATCAGCCTACACCTGGTACCGAACCTGAGTTCAATAACATCAAGTGATTTAGTAAATGAATGAATGTGAGAAAGAATGAGTGAACATCTGAGCTGCTGAATGGTCTGGAATTCAGCTCCTGTGAGGGGAAGAAGAAAGTATGGTACGTGTGTTATCTGGAGAAGAGGAGACTTAAGTCTGGCACCAGATTGATTCAGATCTCAGCTTTGCCCCTTATTGGCTGTGCAACTCTGGGGAAGTTACTTGCCCTCTCTGAGCCTCAGTTTCTCCACCTATAAATTAAGCGTCTCACAGAGCCATCCTGAGGATTAGATGAGTTCATCTGGAGCTCAGTAAAGATTAGTTATTATTGAAGTACTTGAAGGAATGCCCTGGAGAGGAGGGATTTGCCAAGTGGGTTCTGCCACAGGGATGAAGTTCGGGCAACTGGTAGTTTATCTAGAGGTAGGTCTAAACACAATAAATAAATTCTTTTATCTTTCTGCTAGCCCTGCTCTAGGAAGTGGAATTACAGGTAATTTTAATTTTATTTTTGATACTTAATCTCTAAGTGTTCTATAACCAACAGACTTATAGTAAATCTGGTGGAAAATGTTATTAAAAACAGTAGCATAGCCCTGGCCAGTTTTGCTCAGCGGTTAGAGCGTCAGCCCACAGACCAGAGAGTCCTGGGTTCGGTTCCCACTAAGGGCACGTACCTCGGTTGCAGTTTGTCCCCGGCCCTGGTTGAGGTCGTGTGGGTGGCAACCACTTGATGTGTCTCTCACATCGATGTCTCTCTCTCTCTCTTCCTCCATCTCTCCCTCCCGTTCTATCTGAATAAATATGCAGAAATGTCCTCAGGTGAGGATAAAAAAATGTTTTTAAAAACAGTAGCATACATTTTTTAATCTTTGCAAGTCAAGGTAGCATTCAAGACACCTGCCTGTTCAGGTGAAGCACCAGGGCCTGGTTTCTGTAAAAGGAGGCACTGTGAGAATTGTGCTAACATGTGGAAGGTGTGAGTTCCCTGTGTTCAGAGGTGTACAAGGAGAGGCTGGGGCTCCCTGCTAGAGGTGGGGAGCAGCACTCAAGGACTTTGTTATTGTGGCCCAGTCTGAGGGACCCCAGAGGCTACAGCCAGCCGATGCCATGAGCTGTGGGGGCTGAGAGGAGGGAGGAGGCAGGCCCAGGAGCCCAGCTGGGGGTGGTAAATGCAGGCACTGAACACTTGCCTGTGGCCTAAACTAACAGTGCTCGTGAGGTGGGGTTTTCTGTCATGGCAGGGAGGCCCCTGTCACCTCCTGGGCTCCCAGGGGAGAGGATGGAGTTGAGGACACCCAGCCATGGGGATTCCCCCAGTGGGTCTTTCCCCACAAGCCAGGGCTATTGGAAAAGGGGCTGCAGGGAGAAGACCATTACTTGCCAAGGGTCTTTGTTTTCTCTCCCAAACAGGAAGTTGCCCCCAGAAGAAGCTGAAAATGCTGCCCTTTGACCCTTGGGAGCCAAGAGCCAGGCCCTCACTGACAGCAGCCCTGAGAGCTGCCTCCCCAGGGCCCCGGGCAGACATGCCATTCCCAGACACAGAGCAGACCCATGGGCTGGTTCCCCCAGACTCCCTGGCACCTCCAGCAAGATAGTGTTGAGCAGGGGCCCCACTATAGCCCCTGTCTGTGGGCGGGACCACTCCTGAGAATGTCAGTGAGGAGAGGGTCTGGCCTCCCACCTCCTTTATCCAGGGAAAACCCAGGTCTCAGGAGGGGAGGCACAGCAGCAGACAAGGCTACCTCCCTGCTGCGTCCCTTCCGTCCCAATGGTCGTGGTGGTGGCAGCATCTGCCAACAGAAGTGTCAGCTTTGGCCCACGTGATGCTTTAAAAACTATTTAATACATTGCTAATATTAGTAATGGGATTTACTCATAAAAATGTAGGTTTCTTGAGAAGTCAGCACCTTAGGTGACACTGAGCTCACAACCCCACATGGGCACAGCTGCTGGGCGAAGAGGCCAGTGCTCCCTGCTGTGGGGCACAGAGGTGCCCCAGTGGGCTGCAGTCGCCCCCACTCCCTGCAGCCTCACCCTACACCCACCTCGTTTATGTCACGGCCTGGCCCCTGGAAGCATGTGAGTGGTTTTCCTCTGACCTAGTCCAGTCTCTCTGAACAGCTGAGGAAATAGAGTGAAGGGAGGCACTGGCCAAAGTCAGTGTGTAGTGTAGTCAGGACACACATGTCACTCGTGACCTTACTCCTGCAGGTTGCTCATCACCACCGGGGTCACAGCCAGCGTACTAAGCCATGCAATGTGCTTCCCTTGGGAGGCGGGTGCTACTGTCATCTCAGTTCACATGAGGGTGCGAGAGCTCAGAGGAGCAGCAACCATCCCCAGGCCACTGGTTAGTGGTGACACCCTCATTCCAGCTCTGGGCTTCAAGGCCAGACCCAGACTCCTGATTATGATGCCCCTCCAAGGCCAGGCCCCATGTGTGCGACCCCTGCCCCACTCTACAGACCTGGAGCTCCAGCTATGATGGATTCCCTGGCTGCCACCCAGAGTTGCCCCTCCCCCATGAGCGTCCCACAGCCCTTCAAAGCATTAGTGGGTTGTGTACTTGTCTGCTTCTCCTGCCCCACCAGATTCTCCTTCCTGGAGGGCAAAAAAGTCCTTCCAACAGCCAGCACAGTGCCCCGGACCTAGTGGGCATCCTTGAAGGAAGGAAAGATGGATGGATGGAAGGAAGGAAGGAAGGAAGGAAGGAAGGAAGGAAGGAAGGAAGGAAGGAAGGAAGGAAGGAAGGAAGGACCTAAAGCCGGAACCAGCCCACCTCACCCTGCTCCCCACTCCAGTCCCACTGCAGTACCTGCAGGACTGGTTCTGTATGGGCCTTTCTGTTGGTCAGCTAAATCTTCCAAGAAAGCCACAGCAGCCTGGGGGGGGGGGGGGCAGCAGGTACCGCCTCCTCACGGTGCCTGGACTGGCTGGAGAACCGGCTAAGCCAGATGCAGCCCCACCCAGCCCCTCCTCCTGCATCCAGAAGCTCAAGGCCCTGGAATCTGCCCTCCAAAGGCTTGGCCTCCCCTAGCTCCCCAGCTGAGGTTGTTTTTGCCCAGTCTGACTCTACCCGGCAGACCCTGGGGTTCCCTGCCCTGAAATCCATACCCTAGAGTGAGCTCCTTGCCAGCCTGGCTTGTAGACCCAGCTGCTCTCTGATTGGCTGTGTGTCTTCTGGCAAGCTCCTGGCCCTCTCTAGGCTTTTGTTTCCTGATCTGTAAAATGGGAGCCAAAGCAATTGGGTTGTCCAAACCTACATCCAATTATGACTTTACTGTTAGAAGTATTTTTCTGGCTTTCCTTGTGCTCTACATCCCTCCCAAGACCCCAGTGCCCTGTCTGCCTGGGGACCCACCAACCCCCCTGGGCCCTTAGGGGGCAGTGTGGGGAGGGGGGATTGGAGGCAGAGGCAGCACCAGCTGTAGCTGTCAGCTGCCCCCTCCCCCACCCAGACTGCCACCATCACCACCCAACTTCCTCTGCCTGCTAATTGCAGGGTTACAAGATGCCAGCTGCCTCCCAGGCCCCAGGCGGGCACCTCCCAATAGAGCAAAGTCTCCCTGGAAAGCCTCCCAGTCCTTCTCAAGCTCCACAGTCACATTCAGCTGGGGGTGCTCTCCAAGGTGCTCAGACTCCCCCACTGGCCCCAGGGAGGGGTCCTAAAAAGGTATAAACACATGGATTGAGTGTGGTCCCATGGACTGCTGGTCCAGGTTCAATTCCCGGTCAAGGCACATGCCCAGGTTGCAGGCTTGATCCCCAGTAGGGGGCGTGCAGGAGGCAGCCAATGGATGTATCTCTCTCTCTCTTCGATGTTTCTATTGCTCTCGCCCTCTCTGTAAAAAAAAAAAAAAAAAAAAAATCAATAAAAACATATTTAAAACAAAAAGGTGTAAACATAAAGCCTCCTTCTGGTTTTCCCATTTCCCAGGCTTCCCCCACGTCAGAGGAGCATCCTGGCCTCCCCTCCCCCACTCAGGAACTAGCTGAGGCTCCCACTGCTTAGCAAATAAAGTCTCACTCCACATCCGGTGCATGGAGTGCTCCAGACTCACTGTTAAGCACATTCTCCACGTGGCCTCGGTCTCAGGTCTCTTAATCAAGGCCACAGCGCAGACAGCCCCTTGCTATGGCCTCTCCTAGCCCCACTGGCTTTCCCAGCGCTGTCTTATGTCTGCCATCCGCAGAGCAGCAGGGGCCTGATCAGACTGGATGACAACTTCACAGTGACTGTGCTGTGCCTCATCCCTAGCACCTGGACCTGAAGCTCTGGGGGCCGGGGTCCAGGAGTTGATGTCCCCAGGAAAGGAGCAGATCCTCCAGAGCCCATGCTTCTCAGTAGTGCCACTGAATTGTAATCTTCATGATGGCCTGGGAGGTGGACAACAAGATGGGGAAATCAAGGCCCAGAGAGGAAAGGGGCTGGCTGGTAAATGCCAGGGCCAGGATAGAATCTGGCAACTCCAAAGGCTACGTGTTCTCCATGACAGTCCTCAACCCAGGTCTGAGCCAGCTCAGAGCAGGGGCTCTTAATGTTCAAGGGAAGGAGAGAAGAGTGGTTGATGGTGGAGAGAACGCTCTCATCAGCCTCTTCCTTGCAGGTCACTCAGCAAGATCCTGTCCTCCTGCAGGTTGGAGGTGGGGCCTCATTCCCTAGATGAGTACACTGAGGTCCAGTGAGCACCTGGCGACTGTGTCCTGGGAGCCCCAGCTCCTTTCAAGAGGGTCTTAATCCTTCACTCCTTTGACCTCTGTTACAACAGCTCAAGGGAGAGAGCAACCAAACACACGTAGATCTTCCTCACCCCTACCCAGGCAAGAAACTCTGCCTCCCTGAGCCTCAGTTTCCATGTGTGTAACACAGGGTGCTGTGGAGATTAGAAAGGACATTTGTCAAGCCCACAGCATGGGGGTCAACACCCAGCAGTATTGTCCACTTCGCCTGTCATGTCTGTGTGGAGACCAGTTGTCCAGGCAGGAAAAGTGCACTGTCCGCACTGGACAGCGGATCTTTGTCCAAGACCTAACTCTGCCTGTGTGGCCTCCATTCAGTCACACTCAGCTCCCTGCTCTCAGTCCAGTTTCAGAAGCCTCCACGGGAGAGGGATTATCTCATTCCCCCAGGTATCTTAATTGCAGGATGGACTGTGGTTTGGGGGTACCACTGGGAGATCAAAGGCACCTGTGTTCCTGGACCACCATCTCCTCCCCGCCAACCCACCCTATTGGCTGATAAATTGGAGTTAGGTAGGTAACAAAATCCCTTGGGAATTTGCTGGTGAGAATACTTTATCAGATAAAGTTTATCTGATCTCCCAGTTCCTGAGGGGTAAACTGAGGAAGCTGCCAAGCAATGGGGGGTAGATTCAGAAAGAAAAAAAGGGATGCCACGCCAGGTTGTCTGCTTGTTATTTCTTTTGATGATCATGACAGCCAGTGAGGTGGTTACAATTATGATCCCACCTTACAGGTGAGAAAACCAAGCTTGAGACCCTTAGCACACCCTGAGGTCCCACAGCAGCTGAGAAGCAGGTGTGAACTGGGCGCTGCTCTCCAGAGCGGATGCTGGTGACCACTGCCCCAGAGGCTCTGCACTTGGAGTGTAGCACACCCGTTAACCTCCGTCTCAGTCCCTCGACCTTGATTGTTCCAGGCGGCTTCTCCTTTTTACCAATGCACTCATCTGGCTGGTGCTGACTCCTCTCCCTTGCTAGTCTGTGAGTTCCCTGAAGGCTAGAATTTGGTCCTTTTTAGTCACCTTGGTGCCCCCAGTACCTATGCCTGACACAAACCAAAAGCTTACTAAGCATTCGATAAATTAATGGATGACTTGAGTGGATGAACAAATGAATGAATGACTTTTTGTGCTCCCTGTCAGGCCCCTGCTTTGGGCCCAAGGCCAGTCTAGAGGCTCAGGTCGGTCAAAGGCAGCAAGAGATGAAGTTATAAACCAGGGCAGGCAAATGGACTGTGCAAAGTTTTTTGAGAGGAAATTCAAAGATGCAGTGCTATTAAAAATTGATATTTCAATGAGATAATCCCTCTCCTAGGCTTTTAATTGATTGTCTAAAAAGCCTTCCTCTGTTGTTATGCTTCTTTATTCACAGGGACCATTAATTTTTTTATGGACAATCAAACCCAGATAGAGTGGAAGGGCTGCTTCAAAAACAGTAACCAAGGCGCCAGGGACAAACATCTGGGGGTCGACCAGGGGAGGTGACATGGCCCTGGAGCTGGCCTTGACTCTGAGTCTAGGAAGAGATGACCCTGCATGTCCCAGACACGCACGCACACACGCACGCACACACGCGCACACGCACACACACACCTGCCTGCTCCAGTGGACAGCCTTGGTGAAGTTTGGAGGAGGTGAGTGCCACGGGGGTGTGGGACAATTGCTTCGAGGTAGAGCCCTGCCCCGAGTCCCCCTTGCCACTAGAGGCCATTCCCCACTGCTCCACGCCTCTGTACCCATCTGTCCCT
Organism: Molossus molossus; assembly: GCF_014108415.1. NCBI lineage: Eukaryota > Metazoa > Chordata > Mammalia > Chiroptera > Molossidae > Molossus > Molossus molossus. The sequence goes on from NW_023425357.1 coordinate 42,378,104, forward strand.
ATCAGGGTGGGGCTAGAGGTAGACAAGGAAGTGCAGGTGAGTGGGAGTCAGGACCTCTAGGTTCTGCCACTTTCCTCTCTGGGTCTGTTTCCTCATCTGTCCAGTGGGGGTGACACTGGTATCTGTCTCCAGGGGTGGCTTTGAGTACAAATCCAAGAAGTCTAGGCTCCTTCTCCTGGCTCTGCGGCTTACCTCCCCACCCCAAGATAGCCTTGGCCACCTCCTTCCACCTCCCTCCGTGATGTCTCTGATTCAGCCTCCATGCTCTCCTGCAAAGCTTGTGGCCACAGAGGTGTTCTGTGTGCACCTGTCTGCCAGGTCTCTGGATGTATCTTTTTCTCTGCCACCCCATCCATCCACTTAATCAGCCTGACAGGCAGCCTCAACGAGGCCCCAGAGGGTCCTTGGCAGCAGCAAAAATGGGCCAGGGCTGGGCTGCCTGGCCCTTGGCCCTTTCATAACTGCCTTGCCCCTGAGCTGGCCTCCCCGTCTCTGCCTCCCTGTGCTCCTGACGCCTCTTTTCTGGAAGGGAGAGACTGGCCAAGCAAGGCGGGTTTCCTGGGCGTGGGCCGGGCAGTCACATGGGGCCTGCACTTCAAAGGGCTCTGCACTTGGTATAATGCTCTGTTGCATCTTGAAATTATCTAGTTTTTAAAGGGGGGCCCACATTTTCATTTTGCACCAGGTTTTGTGGTCAAGGGATGAATCTGATTCAGGAAATAGCCACAGAATGGGTCCCCAGGACAGCACCCCTGCCTTTAGTCATGGTCAGTTCTCCCAGAGGATTGGCCACTTCCCTACATCTTCCCTCACCACCTTACCCAGGACCCTCAGCTCAGAAGCCCTCCTGGGTCTCATCAGATGCAAGGGCCTTCCAGGGCATGAGCAGATTAGTGGGAGATGACTTCTCCAGCATCTCAGACCCTGGGGAGGGGTCTCAGAGAAAGGCAAGGGGGTGCTCCGATCCACATGTTTTCCCCAGACAGGTACCACTTGAATCAAGTGGCAGTGTGGAGACCGCAGAGCAAATGAGGTACAAATTCATTTCAATGATCTGTGGAATTCATAACGGCCTTCAGTCAATATGGTGTTTTTTTCAGGCAACGGATATTAAAGATGCACTGCTCTGACCTTATGGGCGCTGGGAAGGTTTTCTCTATCCCAGCCCCACCTCTGATGGCAGAGGGGCAGAAATTCCCTGCAGGGCACCCTGGCAAAGTGCAGCTGAAACAAAGACAGGTCACTCTTAGAAAGCCGTCACAAGGAAGTCTGCAAGCACATTTAATGTGTAAGTGTGGGCACAAATCTTTACCACGGTGGCACTGTTTACAAAGGCAAAAATAGAGACAGCTAAATGGCCAGCGGCCGGTAGGCTGGTTAAATAAATGACAGTGCATCTCCAAGGGAAGGCCAGACAGTCAGCAAAAGCGACCTTCTCACAGAAGAAGGGGAGTGAAAATCAAATTTGAATATAGCGTATGTGGTGGGCTTGGCTTTCTCTCCATACGTGGAGAAGAATCGAAGCTATAATGTTCATCTCAAGGTCATTGTCTCTTCTTTCTTCTTCCTGACTCTCCTGGTTCCCAGTGGTCGGTCACCCAGGAGCCAGGGACACTGTCTGAGAAGCTCCCAGGTCTGTCCCCTGCGCTCTCACTACTCAAGCTGCACCAGCTCTTTCCTGCGAAACTTGCCTTCCCGTCCTGTCTTGCTTCCCACAGTTTCACTGAGGCCCTCCTATTCTCTAAGGGCAGCCAGAGGATGTTTTAAAAATGCTAATTGGATTCTTTCCCATTTCCTGTTTAAAACCCTTGATTGGCTCCCCATTACTCTTAAGATGGAGACCAAACCCTTGAACTGGCCTTCCAGCCTCACTGAGCACTTTGCTTCTCTTTCCTCTGTATTCCAGTCGCTCTGGCCTCCTCCCACATTCATGCAGAGCAGGCTCTTCTGCCACAGGGCCTTGGCACATACAGTTCCCCCAACTCAGAAAACACTCTCTCCCCTCTTCATTTGGGCTGTGCACCCTTTTGCTTTCACTTTAAGAGTCACTCTCTGGCTCTGGCTGGTTTGGCTCAGCAGTTAGAGCGAGCAAGCTTAGGTCCAGCTCATGAACCAAAGGGTCACGGGCATAATTCCTGGTCAAGGGTAAGTACCTGGATTGCAGGTTGGATCCCCGGCCCCAGCTGGATCATGCAGGAGGCAGCCAATAGATGTGTCTCTCTCACATCGATATTTCTCTCTCTCCCTCCCTTCTATTCTACCTAAAAGTCAGTGGAGCCTGGCCAGGGTGGCTCAGTGAATTGAGCATCATCCCATGCACCGAGAGGTCCTGCTTCGATTCCCAGTCAGGGCACATGCCCAGGTTGCAGGCTCCATCCCCAGTATGGGGTGTGCAAGAGGCAGCCAACCAATGTTTCTCTTTCATTAATGTTTCTTTCTCTCTCCTCCCTCTTCCTTCCTATCTAAAAATAATAAATCAAAAATAAATAAATAAATAAAAATCAATGGAAAAATATCCTCAGGTGAGGATTAGCAACAACAAAAAAGAGTCACAGCCTCGGCAAGCCTTCCCAGACAGGTCAGCTTTCTCTTCTCTTCCAGCACCTAGGAGACCCTCACTGCTCTTCTCAGTCGCACCTGCAACTGCGGCGTTCTTAGATCAATGCCTGTCACTCCCACTGGACCATGAACTCCTCAGGGGCACAGGTTGCTCTTGCCAGTCACTGTGTCCAGAGTGCCCAGTGCCTGGCATAGAGTAGGGCTCAGATGTTTGCTGAATGACTCAATGCGTCAGGGAGGGAGGGAAGGCTGCCTGAGCTCCGGGCCTCCCTTCACTGCGGTTAGCACGCCTGCCCCGGGAGAACTCGCCAGGCTTGCTGTTAGCCTGTCACGCTTGTGCTCAGGACAGCAGCCCAGACAGAACCATGCTCTGGGAGGTGGGGCTGGAACACCCCCTCCTTCCTGAGAACGGCTCTCTGCATCCATCAGAATCTCCCCCTTCCCAGCCCCCTTTGGAGGAAACAGGGAGAAAGAGGGCCCCATCTCCTTCCTCTCCAGTCCCCTCCTGGTCAGTCCCTTTGATGTGGAGGTTCCTGGGGAGGCTGGTTTGTGTCATTGTCGAGCTGGGGAAGGGAGACAGCTCAGGGCCTCATCTTAACTGACAAACTGGCCCAGATCTCAGTGCTTCTGTGCAGCAGAGGGGCCCTGGGCTCACAAATGCCATCTTCCCACCAATAGCCATTGAAAAGAATTCACCGATCTGGTGGCTGTGGTGGGGTTGCCTGGGATTCCGGGGACTCTTCGGGCTCTGGTTCTGTCAAGCAGGCCCTTTTCCCAAGAGCAGCCAAGGGAGGTGGGGGGAGTAAGGACCTTGCAGGAGATCCCCTGGGGGACCGACCTTCTAGGTTATGTCAAGGACCCAAGAAACAGACTCATGGTCTCCTCTTCAAGTCCTGGCATGGCTCATCATCTTGGAAAGATTCTTCTACTTACAGGCCTCATTTTTTTCTACCTGGGAAATGGGGTCTGTGATATCTACTCTGGATTGCTACTGTGAGGTTCAATAGCTAGAACTACATTGTTCAACTCCTTTTCAACAAAAGCCTTAGAACTTTTCAGGCAAGCAGTATTTGCCAGCATACATGTAGTGCATTTATTTTATTTTCAAGGTATTTTCTTTATGTAGTTTGTTCTCAAGGCAAATAGAAAAATATCAGGTGATTTAAAGAAATATATTCAACAAATGATAGTACAGGAGATGCTTGAATCTGGCAAAAATCACAAAGTGACTGTAGTGGCTGGGTCTTGGGAAGTTACTGTTACAGCATGGGTGTCAGAGGAGGTCTAGTGAAGAGTTAGGACTTTACCATCGTTCAGTAGTGATGAGGCCACCCCCACTGTGGAGCAGTCTGCCCAATAGGAACGAGGCTGCTTCTACCAATGCGGCAACAGAAGCCAACTAGGAAACTTGGACTTCTTTCTCCACCTGCTGTAACCAGGTAGTGCTCCCCTTTCCCCTGCTGGAGCAGTATCAGAAAAATTCCAGCTCAAACAGAAGACTTAAGGAGTCTCACGACATACAAATGTCCAGATTTTTAAAGATTATTCATATCAAGAATGAGAAAGATCTCAAACTGAATCCAGCCAATGGATTCCCACACTGAGATAACAGATGTTAGAATTCTCTGACAAAGACTGTAAACCAGCCATGATAAAAATGCTTCAATGAACAATTACAAATATGCTTGAAGCAAATAAAAACATAGCCCCAGCAAACACACAAGAGAACCAAATGGAAATTTTGGAACTGAAAAATAAAGAAAAAGCTCAGTGGGTGGGCTCTACAGTAGGATAAGGGAGACAGGGAAGCAGTGAACTGGAAGATAAAACAGAAATTGCCCAATTTAAACAACACAGAGAAAATAGACTGGAAAAGAAAAGGAACAGAGCTTCGGGGACTTATGAGACTATAACAAAAGATATAATGTTGTGTCATGAGAGTCCTTGAAGGAGAGGAAAAGAGGGCAGGGCTGAAAAGGTACTTGACATAATGGCTGAACACGTCCCACATTTGATGAAGGACATAAACCTACAGATTCAAGAAGCTGAATACATTCCAAAGAAGACAACCCAAAGAGATCCACTCCAAAACACATTATAATTAAACTTCTGAGAATTAAAGACAAAGGAAAAAGTCTTGAAAGCAACCAAAGAAAAACAACACCCTACATATAGGGGGAAACGATTTGAATGACAATAGACTTCTTATCAGAAACCATGAAGGCCAGAACAAAGTGGCACAATATATATATATATATTTAAATATTTTTATTGATTTTTAGAGAGAGAGGAAGGGAGAGGAGAAAGAGATAGAAACATCGATGTGAGAGAGAACTATCAATTGGTTGCCTCCCACACACCCTCTACTGGGGATCGAGCCTGCAACCTGGGCATGTGCACTGACCAGGAATCGAACTGGTGCCTTCTTGGTTTATGGGACAACACTCACTCAACCACTGAGCCACACCGGCAGGGCAGCACACTATTATATAAGTGCTGACAGAAAAGAACTGTCAGCCCAGAATCCTATACTCAGTGAAAATGTTCTTCAGGAACAAAGGGCTAATCTAGAAGTTTTCAGATAAAAGAAAACTAAGAATTTATACCTACCCTTAAAAAAATGACTAAAAGAAATTCTACAAGGGAAGCTACAAAAGAAGGAACCTTGTAATATTTGAAGGGATAAAAGAACATGGTAAGCAAAAATATGCTTAAATACGATAGGCTCTCCTTCTCCCCTTGAATTTTCTAAATTATGTTTAATAGTTAAAGTAAAAATTATTACACTGTCTAATGTAGTTCTAAATGTATATAGAGCAAATCTTAAAGACAATTATATTATATGCTTGGGAAGGTAAAGAGACCTAAAGGAAGGTAAGATTTCTCTACTTCACACAAACTGGCAAAATTATCATGCCAGTAGACTTTAATAAATTATATAGACATATGTAATACCTAGAGCAACCACTAAAAAGCTATACAAAGAGATGCACTCAAAAACACAATAGGTAGCCCTGGCTGTTTGATTCAGTGGTTAGAGTGTTGGTCTGTAAACTGAAGGGTTGCAGGTTTGATTCCTGGTCAAGGGCACATACCTGGGTTGCAGGTTCAATCCCCAGCCCTGGTCAGGGTCAGTCTGGGTCATGTGGGAGGCAATCAATCAATCTCTTTCTCTCCCTGTCTCTTTCTCCCTCCCACTCTATCTAAAAACCAATGGAAAGATATCTTTGGGTGAGGATTAACAACAGCAAAAAAAATGCAATAGGTAAATCAAATGGAATTCCAAGAAATGTTTAGGTAGTTCACAGGAAGGCAGAAAAATGAAAACACAGAAATGAAAAACAGAGAACAACAGAAAAACATAAAACAAAACATGGATTGAAGCTATCAAGAAGACGTAGCAATCCTAAATGTGTATGTATTAAACAGCAGAACTATAATATATATAAAACAAAAACTGCTAGAACTACAGGAGAATTGGATAAATTTACAATAATGGTTGGAGACATCAACACTCCTCTCTTAATTATTGATAGAACAACTAGATAATCACCAAAAATATAGAACTCAATAACACAATCAGCCAACAGGATCTAATTGGTATTTATAGAACACGCCACTCAAGAAATTGAATGCTTTCTCCCTATGGTCAAGAAAAAGGCAAGTATGTCAGTTCTCACTATTCTTATTCAACATAGTGTTGAAAGCTCTAGCCAGTGCAATAAGGCAAGAAAAGCAAATAAAAGACATATAGATAGGGAAGGAAGAAACAACACTCTATGTGCAATGAATATTTATGTAGAAAATCTCAAGGAACCTATTCCCCAAACCCCAAACTCCTAGAATTAATATGAATTCAGCAAGGTTGCAAAGAACAAGATAAACATAAAAAAATATTTATTTCTATATGCTAGCAATGTACACCATGCATAGCAAAATTTAAAATATAATAGCATTTTAAATTGCCAAAATTAAATAAAATACTTAGGTGTAACTCTAACAAAATGTGTGTAGAACTTGAATAAAACTACATAATGCTGATGAAAGAAATCAAAGAAGTGGAGAGACATACTGTGTTTTTGGATGGAAAGACTCAACATAGTAAAAATATCAATTTTCTCCAAGCTGATAAACAAGTCTAATGTAATTTCTATCAGAATCCTACCAAGATTTTTTATAGCTATAGATAAGATTATTCTAAAATGTATATAGAAAGGCAAAGAAACTAAACTAGCTAAAATGATTTGGGGGGGGGCAGGATTGGGAGGAGGCTATCAAGGGGAGAAAAGGAGAAACATCTGTAACAAAAATAAATAAATAAATAAAATAAAATAAAATGATTTTGAAATAGAATAAGGTGAGAGGAATCACTTGGCCTGATTTCATGACTTATTATCAAGACCATGTGCTTTTAGCAGGGGGAGAGACACATAGATCAATGGAACAGAACAGAGAATCCACAATAGACACAAATGATTTTTTTTTCTTTATTGATTTTAGAGAGAGAGATAGAACCATCGATGAGAGAGAACATCGATTGGCTGCCTGCTGCATGCCCCCCACCGGGGGGATCAGGCCCACAACCTGGGCATGTGTCCTGACCAGGAATCGAACAGGTGACCTCTTGTTACATGGGTCGACGCTCAGCCACTGAGCCACGCCGGCCGGGCTGACCCAAATGATTTTTGACAGAGCTGCAAAATCATTGCAATGGAAGAAAGGGAGACTTTTTAACAAAATGGTGCTGGAACAATTTCACATCCATAGGCAAAACAAAACAAAACAAAAAACACATCAAACCCTGGCCAGTTTGGCTCAGCGATCAGAACGTTGGCCCACAGACCAAAAAGTCTCAGGTTCAATTCCAGCCAAGGACATGTACCTAGATTGCGGTCGATCCCTGGCCCTGGTCAGGGTGGTGCAGGAGGCAGCCAATAGATGCGTCTCTCTCACATTGATGTTTCTCTCTCTATTTCCCCCTCCCACTCTATCTGAAATATTTGAAAAAATATCCTTGAATGAGGATTAAAAAACAAAACAAAACCACATCAACCCAAGTCTCACACCTTACACTTCCTACAAAGTGTAACTCAGAGTGGATCACAGAATTTATATGTAAAACATAAACTATAGAACTTTTAGAATAAAATAAAGGAGAAAATCTTCAGGATCAAGTGCTAGAAAAATAATTCTTACACGTGGCATTGAAAACACAATCCGTAAAAGAAAAATTGATAATTTGGACCTCATTGAAATGAAAAACGTTTGCTTTGTGAAAGACCTTGTTAGGTGAATGAAAAGAAAAGTTATGGACGGGGAGAAAATATTTGTAAACCACATATCTGAAAAAGGACTAGCACCTAGAATGTATAAAGAACTCTTCTCTGGATGGTGTGTGTCAGCTGGTTGGGCATTGTCCCATGCAACAGAGGGTTGCTGGTTCAATTCCCAGTTAGGGCACATGCCCAGGTTGTGGTTGTGGGCTAGATCCCTGGTGGGGGGCATCAAAAGATTGTTTCGCTCTCACATTAATATTTCTCTCTCTCTTTTCCTCTCCTTTCCTCTCTCTCTAAAAATCAACAACAACAACAACAACAACAAAGAATTCTCAAAACTCAATAGTAAGAAAGCAAATACTGTAATTGAATTAGAACATGGACAAAAGACATGAAGAAATATTTTCCTGAAGAAGATACACAGATGGCAAATTAGCACTCAAAAAAAAAAAAGATGAAACAACATTAGCCATTATGGATATGCCAATTAAAACCACTAAGAAATATCACCACATATATAACAGAAGGGCTAAAAGAAAAGTGGTGACAATAACACATGCTGGTGAGGATGCAAAGAAACTGGATCACTCATACATTGCTTGTGGTTATAAAAATGGCACAGCCACTCTGGAAAACAATTCAGCAGTTTTTTAAGTGAACATGCAATTACCATATGACCGAGTAACTGTACTCCTAGGCATTTATTCCAGAGCAGTCAAGATGTATGTTCACATAAAAACCTGTACATTAATGTTTATAGCATCTTCACTCATAATAGCCCCAAACTGAAAACAACTTGTATGTCTTTTTTTTTTTAAATATGTTTTTATTGATTTTTTAGAGAGAGAGGGGAGAGATAGAAACATCCATGTGAGAGAAAACCATCGATCGGCTGCCTCCTGCACGCCCCCTACTGGAGATTGAGCCTGCAACCTGAGCATGTGCCCTGCCCCGGAATGGAACCGGGACCTCTCAGTCCATAGGACATAGCTCAATCCACTGAGCCACACCAGCCTGGCAACCCGTATATCTTTAGATGGGTACACGAATAAACACACTGCGGTTCATCCATACCATGGAATACTACTCAACAAGGAGAGGAACAAATTATTGATACATGTGAAAACTTGGATGAATCTCCAAAGAATTATGCTGAGTGCAAAAAAAACAAAAACAAAAAAAACGAATCCCCAAAGATTACACATTTATAATTCCAATTTTATACCATTCAGGAAAATGTTAACAATGACCAAATAAATGTTGTAAATGACCAAAGTATAGAAATGGTGAACAGCTAGCCGGTGTGGCTCAGTGGTTGAGCGTCGACCCACGCACCAAGAGGTCACCGGTTTGATTCCCGGTCAGGGCACATGCCCAGGTTGTGGACCAAATCCCCAGTAGGGAACATGCAGGAGGCGGCCAATCGATGTTTCTATCTTTCCCTCTCCCTTCCTCTCTCTCTAAAATCAATAAAGAAAGAAAAAAAGAAATGGAGAACAGATTAGTGGTTGAGATGTGAGAGTGGGAGGGAAGTGGTATGGATATAAAAGGGCAACAGGAGGCAGCTTTGTGGTGATGGGAATGTTCAATATCTTGACCGTTTCAATGTCAATATCTGGGCTGTGATATTGTGCTCTAGTTTTGCAAGATGTGACCATTGGAGATACTGGAAAGGGTTCACAGAATTTATCTGTATTATATCTTATAACTTCATGGGAATCTACAAATATCTCAAAAAGTTTAATTTAAAAATATATATAGGTGACTGTAGTACAGACCAAGAGGGAATAGAACAATAATATGAGGTTGAGAGGATGAAGAAGTTTGGGAAACCCCACTCTAGAGATTACTTTTTATTGAGAACACATTTTTTTTTTTAAGTTGGCCAAAACTCCTCCAGAGGTTTCTGGTGGCAAAAACATTTTTCTTTGATGGATCAAGTGCTGGGGGCTTTATGAGCTGTGGTTTGAAGCAAAACAGGTGGGGTCAAGTTCGGAAGAGGCATGGGGAGGTCAGGAGGTCGAGTGAGACCCAGGCCAGCTTGGCTGACAGGGACTGGGGCAGCCACCTCCTCCTCCCCTGGCAGTCTGGGGTTGGTTAGCCCAGGGCCAGGGCAGGAAGACCAGAGAGTCCCTGTGGCTCCCCTTGTGGTCACAGTCACCATCCAGGGACCATCCAGGGGAATTCTTAGGGGAAGAGGAGCAGCCACCCAAGAAGCAGCTCCCTGGGCAAGGTGGAGGCCATGTCTTGGAGGCAGGGGCTGGACTCCATGGGTGAGTGCTGATGTTCTTGGAGCCTTGCTCCATCAGGCCTGTCCCTCTGGGAAACCTGGACAATGGTTTTGTTCTAAATATTTGGTCTAAAGCAGTGGTGAGTGGGCATCAGAAACACCCGGGAGCTTTTTTTTTTTTTATATTATAACATAATCAGGTTTCAGTTTAGTTTTTTGGTGTGGGGGAATCTGGTAATAGAATTTTTTTTTTTTAATCCTCACCCAAGGACATTTTTGCATTTATCTTCAGATAGAGCAGGAGGAAGAGAGAGAAACATCAATGTGAAAGAGACACATCAACTGGCTGCCACCCACAGGACCCCAACCAGGGCGGTGGACAAACTGCAACCGAGGAACGTGCCCTTAGCCGGGACCAAACCTGAGGCTCTCTGGTCCGCAGGCCGCTGCTCTAACCGCTGAGCCAAACCGACCAGGGCAACACCTGGGGGCTTTTAAAAACAGATTTCTGGGTGCTACTCCCAGAGTCTGATTTCATAGGTCTGGGGTGGGGCAGGGAGTTTGCATTTCTAACAAATTTCAATGTGATGCTGATATCTCTGGCCCAGGGACCACACTCTGAGAACCACTGGTGTAAAAGGGTGGGAGCAGGAAAACCAGAGGGTGAGGCATTCCGCCGCTAGGGGAGGCCCTAGGTGACTTCACCATCCCTGCCTGGCCCAGCAGAGGAGGCCTGTAGTGTGTGAGCCCAGCTGGGCAGTGACCCAGCACCTGCGGGGGCCTGAGGGCCAGTGAGGCGGGTGTGTGTGCTGGGGGTGACCAAGGGCAATGGGGTTTGACCTGAGGGCAGAGTCTCAAGGGGACGTAAAATGGGAGTCTAGGTGTTATGAGGGTAGGGAGGCCAGGGAAGGGGAAGGGGAAGCTGGCAGACTTCCAGGGGGGATGACATCCAGGACGGAGGCAATGATGCGCTCCCACAGTGTGTGCGAGGTGGGGTGGGGCACTAAGGAGGTCACTGGGGTTCTGGGGGAAGCTGGGCCCTGAGGGCCCAGGGAGTCCTGCAGGGAATAAGGGCAGCAATAGGGGTGTGTGTGATTCCTGGAGAGGCTGGGAGTTGAGATTGAGGGGTTGGGAGCTGATGTGGGGTTCAGCTTCCAGGGGCTGCGAAGCGAAGTGAGATTGGGCTTTGGGGCCAGAGAGGGGCAATGGGGCTGAGCCCGGGTACCAGGGAGACGTGAGGGTCTCGGAGGCGCACTAGGGAGGGCCGGGCGGCAGCGCGTGTCCCGCGGCTCGGAGGAATACGGCGGGGGCCGGGCGCCCGGGCCGGGCGGGCGGGGCGGAGCAGGGAGCGCACCCTAGTCCCCGCCGGAGCCCAGCCCGGCGGCCGCGCCTCCCTCGCCGTCCCCGCCCGGAGCCCGGCGCCGCCGCCGCCTCGCCGCCACCGCCGGCCCCGCCGTGACGAGGGCATGAGTCTGGCCCGCCGCCCGCCCTGCAAGCTTCCCCGGCCCGGGCCGCGGCTCCCAGGTAACTAGGGGGCGCGAGGCAGGGACGGGGGTGCCCTAGGCCCAACCCGGGAGACCTAGGGCTACGCCAACCTGAGAACTCTCCAAGCCCATGGGCCCTTCCTACTTGGGGGGAGGTGGGGAAGAGCTCTGGGACATGCTCCCCAAAAGCCAGCCTAGGCCCTAGCAACTATCTCCTGAGCTCCCCCCTCTGCAGAGGGGCCGGGGTCGGGGGCCTGACTTCATCCCTACCCCACATATACCCCTTCGAGAAGCCCAGGCCTGTGCTCCCTGCCACTGGGCCTGCCATCCCCAAGGGGCATAAACCTGCCCATGCAGCCCCCACTTTCCTGCTCTCTCAGCTTCCCCAAATTCCAAGAGTCTTTTCTGCGCTCCGCCTGCCCCCACTGCCCACCCTACAACTTAAACCCATGGCCAGCTGCCTGCTGTCCCTGAACCTTCTCACCTGGCCCCGGGGTCCTGTCCACCTTCTCCCCCAGGACCCCCAAGGCCCTGCTTCCAGTTCAGTGCTTTCTGTCATGGCAGCGGGACGGACGTGGAGTCTGGGCAGTGATGTGAGCAGAGCAGGGTCTCTTGCAGCCTGCCTGTCCCAAGCCGCAGTTGCCAGGACACTTTGGTGGAGGATTTGGGGTGGAGGGGTCTGGCAGTCAAGGGCAGTGAGGGGCCTGGCAGGATCACTGCAGCCACTGGAGGCTGGGCTTGTCTAGCACAGATTCTTCTCTTTCGGAGGGATGGGTCCCAGGAACTGTGCCCCCTCCTGGCCAGTTGCTTGCCTCTCTGTGCCTGGGAGCTGACTACTTCCAGCTCTTCTCTCCTGGGCAGGGCAGCAGGGCTGGACAGGACCTCACCCAGCAACCCTGGTGAAGGGGTGGGGAGAGCTGCCCAGCCAGGCCTGGGCGCAGTGTCAGCAGTGTTTGCTCCCCCGAGGCAGCTCTGAACCGAACCGAGGTCTGGTGGCCTGCTGGTTCTTCAGGAACACGCTTGCTGGCCATGACCGTCAGCACCGGGAAGCCCCGGGGTCCAGGGAGGTGGGAGCCCGCCACTGCTCACACACCTCTGGAAGTTGAGCTGGGTCTGGCCAGGTGGTAGTGGGCAAAAGGATGAGGAGGACAAATCCTGGAGAGAATTATGCTTTCAGTCCCCAAATATCGAGCTCCCCCTCTGCACTAGGCACCATTCTGGGTGCTGGGATGGAGCTGTGAACTAGACAGAACAAGGCCTAGCATCAGAGAGCTGACATTCTAGGGTGTTCTAGAAGACTGAGCTGCCAAGTAGCCGATGAACTGATGAAGGAACAAGAAAATCCTATAGTGATGCCCGTGGAGAGGACAGCGAACCTGGATGTTGTAATAGAGGCTGATTGACGGGGCTCCTTTGGCCGAGGTGGTCAGGGAAGGCCTCTCTGAGGAGGTGACCTTTGAGTTGAAACCTGAATGAAGTGGTAGAATGAACCTGGGGACCATCCGAGAGAAGTGTTGTAGGCGGGAAATAGCAGTGGTCCTGCGTGGGAAGGAGGTAGGCGTGTTGAGAAAGAAGGGTCAGCATGGCTGTGGCCAGGTGTACTGAGCAGAGGAAGAAAAGACCGGGGTGGGTGGGACCAGGAGAGAACAGAGGGGCCAGCCATGGTGTCAGGCATGGCATCACTTTTCTGACTTAAGGGCTCAGGAAACAGGGACTGTTCAGATGTCTCTCGTTCTGTGGTTCCTTTCTGCCCAGTTGAGTATTTGATCTCTTTGCCACCCACCTTGGATGAGACCTGCAGTGTTTCAAGTGGTGGTTCCGTAGGGGGATTTGCATAGTGGGGAGGCGGAAGGGGGACCCCCTGGCTCTGATATCAACCACACGCTGGAGAGAGGCCCAGACCACAGGTGAGGGGAAATGTCCCTGGTGCAGATGAGAATCGTGTCCACAGGATCTTTGCTGTGCGGTGGAGACAGTGAGACAACAGGGAGCCAGGTGTCCAGGTAGGGATGTCCCAGAGCCCTGATAAGATCCGATCTCTCATGGGTGGGGAGGCCCAGCCAGGCAGGCAGCCGCTCCTGCCTCATTGGTTGCCAACAGCAGCAAGTAGTGTTTGTTCTGGAGCCAAAGCCTCCAGGCAGAATCCAGGTGCACCAAGGGAGCACTCAGGGCCGCTGCCCCATGGGGCAGGTAGGCAGGGCAGCCCCATCCCTCCCCTCTGCTGGGCAAAGGAAGGCCCCTTTCCCCCTCCCCACAGGACACCTGCCCTTTCCTGGGGGGAGAGGGGGTTCAGCTCTGCTCTCTGTGAAGCCCGTGGTGGCCTGGCCCGGGGCCAGTACTGTCTCTGAGTGACTCTCAGCTGTGAGGATACCAGGCTGGGAGGAGAAATGGGGGGCCCTTGTTTCCCCCTGCAGTGTTGAGGGGACTGCTGGTTGGTCACCCTGCTTAGTTTCTCTGGGTGCTCAGAGCTGAGCTCATAGGATCCAGACCTCAGGTCCTCTTGAGTTACTGGGGTCTTCTGCCCTGCTGCAGGCTGGTGAGAGGTGGAGCTGGTGGCTCAGGAGCCAAAGGGAAAGTGGCCCGGGGGTGGCAGGGCAGGGGCTGCCCCCAGTTCCTGACCTGCTGAGCCCTGCTGGGCCTGCACAGCTCAGTCTGGGCCATTTCTCTAGCTTAACAGAGTGCAGTCCCTCTGGGGGCTGGGCTGGTTCCCGATCCCCCCCACCCCCACCTGACTATCGCCTGTTGAATTGGTGGTCCATCTGTTGGCCCTTCCCCCTCCCTCCCTCCCTATTTCCCTCCCCGATCCTCTTTGCTGTACTATTTTGGCTCCCAGGTGGGGTCTTGTTCTTGCCCTTTGCCACCCAGGCTTCCCAAGGAAGGTTTTTTGTGTTTTTTTTTTTGGTATGTATCCCTAGCGGGAACCGAACTTGGGACTCTCTGGTCCACAGGCCGACGCTCCAACCACTGAACCAAACTGGCCAGGGCCCAAGGAAGGTTTTTATTCTGCTGGTTTATTTCTCTGGGTCTGATTCTAGGGTCTGGAATATGGGACAGGCTGTGGGCTTATGGACATATGTTGCAGGGGTGTTCCTGAGAGCTTGGTGGCCCAGTCACGGGGCAGCGCCACTGGGAAGGTAGCTGGTGGAGCCAGGAAGGAGAGGCCTGCACTGGGCAGGTGGATTATGGCTGAGTTATGGTGGTATCACAACCTTTGGCTGGGCAGCAATTCTTGAAATGAAAACAGATCTTGTTTTTGAGGCAGAAGCTCTGGTTCCAAAGTGGGCAGGCAGGTGCCTCATGGATTAATTTTCTCATTTAAAGTATATGGATTTATTCTTGTTTTTTTTTGTTGTTGTTTGTTTGTTTTTTTAATGGGAAAACTGAGGCACAGAGAGGGGCTTGCCCAAACTGCCTGGCTAGTTGGATTCACACTCCTAGCGGTGCCCCATCTTGGGCTGCCTTGAATGAACCCAGGGGCCTGGTGTTTTCTTGTGGGTGTGTTTCGAAAGGGGCCTTCCCTGCTGTGGCTCTACAGCCAGGGGCCAGCCTGCTGTCATCTTGGAGGGGAATTTTATGCAGCTGGTCCTTGCTATGGGGGCCAGGCAGCCCCAGGGGCAGGTGGTGGGGACAGAGCCCAGGTGGGGCAGTGCCAGGGAGGGACCCCAGAGCAGATTTTGCAGGAGGAAAACAGACCACGTGGGCGTCCCACTTGGGGGTGTGGTAGAGGGGTGAACAGCAGGGAGGCAGCTGAAGCTAAGCGGTGCTGGAGAGGCCGTCAGTGTGCAAGTAGGGTAGTGGGGCGTCACCCTCTCTGCCCTCCTTGTTTGCGTGTGCCCACGGGCAGTCCCATCTGTTCTCTTGACAGGGACTTAACAGACAGGCTTCCAGGAGATTAGTCAATGCCCAGCTGCTGGCAGATCCAGTAGCGTGCCTGCCCCGGGCTCTGTCTTGGCAGCACAGATGCCCAGCTGACCCCAGAAATGCTGCTCATTTCCACCCAGAGGTCCTGGAGACATGGGGGGCCATGTTGCTGGCACAGCCCTGCCCCTAAGCCTGGATGGCAGAAAGGGCTGAGATAGCAGCAAGCAGCCAGACATGGCCGCAGGACATTCACCCCCGCTCCCCCCGGCCTGCGCCCATTAACCACTCTGAAACTTTTCATTTGTCTCTGGCTGTGCCCTGGGCTTGCTGTGTGACCTTAGACCTGCCACTTAGCCTCTCTGAGCAAGTTTATTTTCCCATTTGTAAAATGGGTATTGAACTGGGTCATCACTGAGGACCTCCCCCCGGGGCTGAGTCTGAATCTGTCTTTGACTCACTATCTGCTTCTGAGTGGCCCCTGCTGGCACTCCGATTTCCTGCCCCATATTGACTCCCCTTTGGCACCCCTCATGGTCATCTGGCTGTGTCCTGTGCCCCAGGCCCAGGTCAGGACGTGGGGGCACTGCATAGCCTGGCCAGACCCAGAGCCTTCCCAGCACCAGGGCCAGGGTGAGGCATCTGCGTGCAGGGTGGCCGTCGCCAGCAGGCCCAGCACATTCCTCAGGCTTATCTGGGGGCCCGCCCGCTGGACTCTGCCCTCCCACCCAGGGAGCAACACCCAGAGGAACTGCTGAAGAGTTCAAGGGGCGGGGAGCAGGGCCTGAGTGGGCTGGGGGGGGAGGGGGGCGAGTCTCCATTCTCGGCTCCTTGCCTGGGGCTGGAGAGAACCAGGTATAGGAGTGGGGGGAGGTAGAAGGGTGAGGGGGTCTGCTGAGACTGACAAGGCAAATTATTCTTAACCTCAGTGAGTGTGGGGTTCACTCAGACACTAGACTCTTCCATCTTCTGGGGAACCCCTCCATCTCTGGGAAGGCTCCCGTGGGCCTCCTGCACATGGAGGGGGCAAGTTGCCCTAAGTCTGCCCCGAAGTTGTAACAGGAGACTGGGCTGGACACCAGCTTGGGGGCCACCTCTTCCTCTGCCCCCACCTCCGCGGCACAGCCAGAGCCCGTCCTCCCAGGAAGGGGTTAACTGCCAGCCCTGGCCCTGAGGGAGGGGACTGGGCTGGACCATTTTCCTTGCTGCTGCCTCCACCTCGGTTTTCCTGAATGGTTCTATCGTCCAGGGGTGGGGAGGGAAGGGAAGGAAGAAGGGCGGGTGGAGGGGGCGGGGGGAGAGAGGAGTGTGGGAAGAGGAAGGAAAAAAGAGCGAGACAGCGAGGGAAGAGAAAGATGTCACTGTCTAATCTCCCCGTCATTTTTATTTCCAGCAGGCGCCGGGCGAAGGAGCTGCTAGAACAATGCTGAGGCTGGCGAGGTGAGGAGCTGCGCTCTGCCTCCGACAGGAAGCCCCGAAGGAGTGTCTGGAACAGGTGACCGGAGGAGCCGGAAACTGAGGCCACCTGGGCATCCCTCCCCTCGCCTTGGCCAGGCCCTGTGCCCAAGAAAAGGAGGGGAAACCATGGCGACCAATTTCAACGACATTGTCAAGCAAGGCTACGTGAAGATGAAGAGCAGGAAGCTCGGGGTGAGCCATCTTCCAAGGGCCCTGCCGAGGGACAGGCTTGTAGGACTCAGTCTGGAACCTGGCAGGTCAGGGTACAAGCTCAGTATCATGCATCTGTGGTCTCCAGGCTTCGGGACAGCGGGCTGCCTGGCATGTGCCTGGGCCCGGCCCTGCCGCTGCAGCCCCCACCCCAGCAGGACTGTCTGGCATCCCAGCAGCTGGACCAGTGGTGGCAGCCGATGGTCTCCCTGGCTATTGTTGAAGTTGTCACCAGGGCAGGGCAGAGGCCAGGCTGTGTCTGAGCGGAGACCAGCTCTCACTTCCCCTCTCCTCTCCTTGCTGCCGCCTCCCCCTTTCTCCCCTCCCCTCCTCTGGCCTCTTTTCCTCTAAGTCCCTCCTCGCCCACTGCTTCCCATTGCTTTCTGTGTACAGGTATTTATTTATTTATTTATCTTTGGTTGTTGCTCTTACCGTTAAAGAAGTGTTTGAAAAGGAGAGTGGCTGGCTGTAGGGGCGTGTGGTGGTGTGAGGGGCCGAGCTGATGCTTATGTGGCTTATGAATGAGAACTTGGGGCTCCTGGGCCCGAGTTGCTCCCTCTGTGCTCAGTGTTCGGCCTGGAGCTGGGGCTTGGAGGGTTCATGGAGATGAAGCCTTAGACACACCTGGGTGTGCACCCTCTCCCATGCCTGGCTGGTGAAGACCCCCCAGAAGGCATGAGCAGGGACCCCAGGGACCAACTTAATGATCTAGGTGGAATTGTCCAGGAGCTGCCCATCTCCTTCTGCTGACCCTCCCCACCTCCAGTGGAGGGCCTGGCAGCCGCACCCTCCCAGTAGGATGGAAACCCTGGAGACTGAGGTGGCCCAAGTCTAGTGTTTACCTGGGTCTCTGGTGGCTCCCTTCTTCCCTCCCCAATGGCCTTGATGGGTGGGGGTGGGATCTGACTGCTCAAGGCTTCCGGGCTGTGTGTGAGTGGGGTGGGGGAGGAACAGGGCTCCATACCAGCTGCCCTGCCTGGGTACTGTATGGGTACAGGACAGAGCAGCGCTCACTTTGGAGAGGGATCCCCCTCCTGCCTGAGGGCCCCATGGGGGTATGTCTGTCTGTCCAGCACCGAGCTGGTGGGCATGTTTGCAGCTTTATTTGAATTTGGATTTGTGTCCATCCTGGGCCCCAGCCCAGGAAACTGGGCGCTGGTGGCTCTCAGCCACTCTGCTTTTATTCTGAAAGAGGGTTGGAGCTCATTTGGAGCACAGACCAAGGAGAGAGGCTGAGGCTGAGATGGGGGGAGGCCGAGTAGGTAGGGGCCCAGCTTCTAGTATGGCTCTCCATTCATATGGGCCCAGACCTAGAAGGTCCCCACGGGCTAGCTGGGCTGAGGTCCTGGCCAGGACAAAGCTTACCTGGAAGACAGGCTACTTGTGGTAGCCACTGGGCTCAGTATCAGACCTGTCCAGGTAGACTGGAACCTCCACAGTGGGCACAGCCAGGGGAAAGGGAATTGGGAGGTGGGGCATGGCTAGGCCCAATGTGGACCCTCCCCCAACTCAGGGAATTTAGCTTCCTCTTCCAGACCTGATATGAGGGACAGCAGTCATCTCCAGGACAGCCATTATGGTCTCATCCCATAGAGGTGAGCGGGGAGGGGCTGAAAGAGATCCGGAGCCCTCCCCCCACCTGCCAGGGCTTTCGAGGTAGAGCTGTGGCAGTGTTTCTGAAGTACTGATCAAAGACCTGTGAGAAGTGGGGGAGGAGGGCTCTTGAACGCAGCGGCTCCCTGGGGCTCTGTGTGTGTGTGTGTGTGTGTGTGTGTGTGTGTGTCCCTGTAACCAGGCAACCAGGGTGCTCAGCCCCCTCAGGCCTTTTGCCCCTGACACTGCAGGCTGCATGGAGCCCAACCTGGTAGGGCATATCTGGGTCACGCATCCACCCATCCATTCATTCATGGTCCCGTCACACAGCCATTCAGATCTCTGTTAACGAGGCTACCAGAATGTAAGTGAGGATTCTGAGAATAAAATACAGCGTTTGTCCTAAAGGAGCTCCTTGGCTGAGAGCTGAGGGCTGCATGGTGTAGGTAGACAGGCCAGGGGCTGAGCCACAATCATGGGATGGGGGCTGCCTAGGCCCCCTGTACCCTGGGACTCTGCCTGCCAAGGACCTGGAGCCTGCATGGCAAAACAGGGCTGGGGAGGGGGCAGGGGCTTGGGGCTAAGGCCCTGAGGCCCCCTCACTTCCTCTGCTCTGGGACACCCTTCAGACTCCCTACTGTTTGCCAATGAGAGGAGCACAAGAGATTTCTGGGGAACGGGGTCTGCAGGCTTCAGGAGCGCCCACTGAAAAAGTAGGGACATTCCAGCCAGACTAGGCTGGAAGGGAGCCTGAGGCTGGAGGGAGGGGCCATGGGAGGAAATCAGCAGCCCAAGCAGGTAGCTAGGGCCAGTCCTTGAGTTGTCTGATCAGCCAGTTTGCCCCCATTCCCCTAGAGGATGGTCTGCTCCCTCCTCGGCTCTTTGACCCTTGGGAGGAGTCCAAGAAGCTATAGAGAATTTGGGTGGTTTTAGGCACAGGGTCACTGGCAGTGGTTGGACAAGGAGGGAACTTTGCTGGAAGGCACTGTGCTCTGGGGTCACCCCAGGTTCTTGGCTCTGTCCCTTTACCTTGAGAGCCCCTGGTTTCCCAACTGGAACAGGCAACTAACCCTGGCCCCTATACCCCAGGGTTGGTTAGAGAATGAAGTGTATGAGTGAAAGCTCCTGAGGCCAAGAGGGGGTGTTGCCCACACCAAGCCTCTGAGCTCTGAGAATGAGGGTTGTGATGTGCAGGCTGGGAGTGGGAAAGGGTCTAATCCCTGTCCCTGGGACACTCCCACTGAGGTGGCTGGTGCTACCGGAGCCCTGGGCAGAACTGTGTATACAGTGGGCTCCAAGTTTTGGCACTGGACCTAGACAGCCTGTCTTAAAGACTAACTACCATTTATTAACTGTCACTTAACTTTTTGGTGCTTTTTCCTTATCTATAAAGTGGTGATAATAGAACCGACCTCAAGCGGGACCATGAGATTTATTGTGTAGAGTGCTAATCCCAAAAAGTACAAATAAGAGGCACTCAATAAATGGCTACTTATGTCACAGCTGAACAATAGGGAGATTAGGGGCATCGAGCTCCCTCCCCCTCATGGTAGAAAACTTTTGACTCCTCAGTCGTCCCTCCGTATCTGTAGGGAATTGGTGCCAGGGCCCCCACAGATACCAAAATCCACAGGTGCTCAAGTCCCTTATATAAAACAGCATGGAACAATGCATACAGTCGGCCCTCTGCATCCAGATTCCCAGTCACAGTTTAAAATCCTGTGAAACCCGGATACATAAGATCGACTGTGTATTTATTGAAAAAAATCCATGTATAAGTGGTCCCCTGTGGTTCAAACCTGTGTGGTTCAAGGGTCACTGTACACTCCGAGCTGAACTCACTGTAAATGGAGTGTACCGTTTGTGGAAAAGCCTTTCAGAGCCAGCCAAGAAATAACTGCCTTTTCCATTTGGGGAGGGGACTCTCCCCCAGGGGGTGTCATGCTGGTGCCAGCTGTGCCCAGGCTTTCCCCTGGGCTGGGGCCTCCAGGGACGGCTGTGTGACACTGCCCCCTGCGGCAGGCAGGTGAAACTGCAGGGCCATGTTGGATGGGAGCGGGAAGCCTGATCCCATCACCTTGCCCCACAGATCTACCGCAGGTGCTGGCTGGTGTTCCGGAAATCCTCCAGCAAGGGGCCCCAGCGGCTGGAGAAGTATCCGGATGAGAAGTCAGTGTGCCTCCGAGGCTGTCCCAAGGTTAGGGGGCCTGGGCCCTAGCTCCCCTAACCTGTAAGCAATGATGATTTAAGAGTCCTGACATCCAAGAGTACCCTCCCGGGGGTGGCAGAACTGTGGGGGATGCACAGGGAGGTGCTCTAACCTGGCTGAGTCCTTTGTGGATGCCATCCTAGGTGACCGAGATCAGTAATGTCAAATGTGTCACACGGCTCCCCAAGGAGACCAAGAGACAGGCGGTGGCCATCATATTCACTGATGACTCAGCCCGTACCTTCACTTGCGACTCAGGTGAGGAGCTGGGGCTGCAGATGGGGCTGCAGACCTCCATCCAGCCTCCCCTGGGCCAGCTGTGGTTCAGTGGTCCAGTTGGGAGAAGGCAGAGCAGGGTTAGCCCTGGCTGCTATAATGGTTGGGATGAGGGTTGGCGGTACCTTTGAGTGAGCAGGCCCCCAGGATGAGGTGGAGCAGAATTCACTGGCCTTACCCTCCCTGCCTTGCATGGTGGGCTAACTCAGGCTGAGTAGATGGGGTGGGCTGCTGGGGGGTCCCTGTGCCGGCAGCACAACGATGTACTATTTTCTCCAGAGCTGGAGGCGGAGGAGTGGTACAAGACACTGTCTGTGGAATGTCTGGGGTCGCGGCTCAACGACATCAGTCTGGGAGAGCCGGACCTCCTAGCCCCAGGGGTGCAGTGTGAACAGACAGGTGAGGGGTGCAGTGTGAACAGACAGGTGGTGGGAGAGGGAGAGGAGGAAGGGGGCAGGTGGCCTCCCCACGGGAAGCTCCAGACCTATTCATCCTTTCTCCCTCCAGATCGCTTTAATGTCTTCCTGTTGCCCTGCCCCAACCTGGACGTGTATGGTGAGTGCAAGCTGCAGATCACCCACGAGAACATCTACCTCTGGGACATACACAACCCCCGCGTGAAGCTCGTCTCGTGGCCCCTCTGCTCACTGCGCCGCTATGGCCGGGATGCCACACGCTTTACCTTCGAGGCTGGCCGGTAGGACTCTCTTGCCTCCCTACCCTGTCCCACTGTGGTCATGATGGTGGCTGCCATTCACTCTGTATCAGGCACTGTGCTAGAAGCTTAAGTTATTTATCGGCACAGCAACACAAAAGGGAACATGGTGTTCCCATTTTACAGATGAAGAAACTGAGGCTCACATCAGGCAGGCTGTGAGGCAGTTTACCAAAATCAAATTGCGTGGGCTCAAACCAAATGCTGGCACTGGCACTTACTAGCTCTGGATTGTGGACCTAAGTCTCAGTTTCCTCATCTGTTACATAGGCACAAGAAAAGTACCTAACCTCATGGCATTGTGGTGAGGACTGGGTAACCCATAGCATGAACTCAGGAGCCAGACTTCACAGCTGTGCAACCCTGTAGAACCTTGGTGAAGTTACTTACCTCCTGCCTGTGTTTCCTCACTGTGAAGTGGTTTGAGAAAACCTCTAAAACTGAGGAAACTAATAGTGCACAGACCAGACTGGGTGGTGGAGAAAACCGAATGGACTAATTCTTGTAAAGCATTTAGATCACCACCTGGCACATTGAAACTGCTCAGCACACCTGAGCTGTGGTCAGACCCCCAGGTGACAGCCCTGCCTGCTTCCCAGAGGGCCTGGAGCATAGGACAGCCCAACCATGTGGGTGTGTGCAAAGGGGCCCCCACCACCTTGCCTTCCATGCCACTTGTGTCCCCAGGATGTGTGACGCTGGGGAAGGGCTCTACACCTTCCAGACGCAGGAAGGGGAACAGATCTACCAGCGGGTCCACAGTGCCACCCTGGCCATCGCCGAGCAGCATAAGCGGGTCCTGCTGGAAATGGAGAAGAATGTGAGGGTGAGGCAGCAGGCATCTTGGCCCAGGGTTCAGGGGAGGCTGATGGGCAGGCAGGCTGAGTGCTGGGACTGTGCCCAGGAGAGGTAGGCAGGGTCTTGGGCTGGCTGCTTGGGGGTAAGCCACTGCCCCCAGGGCTAATGGGAGGGACTCTTTCTCTGGCCCACAGCTGCTGAACAAGGGCACAGAACATTACTCCTACCCCTGCACGCCCACTACCATGCTGCCCCGCAGTGCCTATTGGCACCACATCACAGGCTCCCAGAACATTGCCGAGGCCTCCAGCTATGCCGGTGAGTCCCTGCAGTGTCCCACAGCCACCTGCCACAAGGCTCTGTGGAAGACAAGGCCTTCTGGGCAGAGATCTCTCGACCTGGACCGGAGTCCTGAGCCTGCCTCTGTGTCCACAGGTGAGGGGTATGGGGCACCTCAGGCCAGCTCAGAAACGGACCTCCTCAACAGATTCATCCTACTAAAGCCAAAGCCCAGCCAGGGGGACAGCAGTGAGGCCAAGACCCCAGCCCAGTGACAGAAGGGCTGGTGTGCACTGATGACTACTGGGCTGCCCACTGTAGGGCTGACTGCAACATACTGTGGACAGCCTCAAGGGGCTATTGGCTAAGAGCCTGGAGAAAAGGAGCAAGCTGTCCCTTCCTTGCCCCCAAGGGTGAGGCTGGACCAGGGCAAAGGGCTGGCCATACCACCTGAGCATGTGTGAGGGGCTGGCGCTGACATGGGACTATATATTGTTAATGGTTTTAATATATATGGCTTATGACATATCCTATATTAATGAGACTCCCCATCCTTCCCTGCCATCACGTACACATTTTTTAAATTCCATGACCAGGCCAGTCAAGGCTGGTTCTGAATGTCCTCCGTGGTACAGCCCTCCTGCTGCCAGGACTCTCTTGAGCTGCCGGGACCAGAGGGAGACAGTCGAACTCAAGGCTGGCGCACTGACAGCTGGCTCTGCCCAGGCAGCCCAAGGGCTAAGACAGCAGGTGGCTAATCAGTTCCTCTGGGCCTAGTGGCACAGGAAGGACTTATACTGTGCCACTTTGGTGACATCTGGTTGCCACCTCAGGTGAAAATCTGATTTGAAAAAGAAAGTTTCTGCCCAGGCTCCTTCCTGCTTTGTAGGCTGAGAAGATACCCTGTGGGCAGAAGTGCTGGTAACCTCAGCCTGGGCAGGATGGCCAGTCCAGGGGGGAAGGCCGCGGCAGGACTGCTGTGGGGAGCTCCCCTGCCGCCCCCTCTCACTGACCCAGGACAGACAGTGCCCCTGCAGAGGGGCTCCAGTTTGGCCACCCTCTGGCCAGAAAGCACTCAGAAACCAGCCCTGCCGTTTCCTCCTCCCCACATGGTGCTGAGGCTCCCTGCTGAGATGCAATTAAAGCAATTGATTTTCTAGTGCTGGTATTATTGACTACTGGGCAGAAGGGCTATCTTTCTATCCACATCAAACCTTTAGTTGCTTGATTTTTTTTTTAATACTTTAGGGTTCTGATTTGTGGGAACAGAACTTGTTACCTTGATGTAAATAACCACTATTCAAGTTGTGGTGGGGGGATGATAAAGCAGGAGGCTCCTCCAGCAGAGCCCTGCAGCCAGGGAGGTGGCCACTGCCAGCTCAGCTCCAAAGCTGACGCAGGGAATGGCCACCAGAGGAAGAAGCTAGCCTGAAGAGAGCCAGGCCCAAGGCCTTGGAGGGGGAGGCAGAGCTGGCTGGCTCAGCTAGTGGCACGATGACGCATGAAGGAGATTATGTTGTGCTCTTTATTGCCAAAAATAAAAGCTCTACTGTTAATAAATATCCCTTCCTTCTGTGCTGTATCTCTGGTTTTCTCCAGACTCCTCCTGCCAGGCTGCCTAATTAACTGCTTTGGGTATGCTCCTACCTACAGGACTGATGGGTTAAGGCCAGACCTTCATTAAGACCCTTGGCCACCCACTCTCCTCCCCTTCCCATCCCAAACTAAATAAGCAGGTCATTGGCAGTGAAGTCATAAATGATGGAAAGAGAATAAAATACATGGTTTATTTGCAGGGGGTTGGGGAGGGGGCAGCCAGGGTCTAACACTATTCTCTAAGGGTTCTCAAATTAAGGACACTCGGGAATATCAGGGGAGTGTAGGCTGACCCTGGGCAGGGACTGGGTTTGTAGGCAGCCTGAATGAGTCCTAGCACTCAATCCTAACACCAGAAATCTAAGATACAACTATGAAAATACCAATTTTTGGACAGAAAGTAAAAAGCTGAAATGACCAAAAGAGGAGGGTCTAGGTACAGTGGTTTTCAATAGGAAAGTAGTTCGAGCAATACAGGAAAATCAGGAAATGGGGGAGGTCTGGATTCTGGGAAGACGACTGGCAATCAGCAGGCAGAGCCAGGGATGCTGAATGTCCAGTAAGACCGTCCTGCCTCAAATACCAGTGGCACCCCTGGTAATGCCCCTGTGACCAAGCAAGCTGGGATGGGCCTACTCTTCCCCTTTGCTACTCTCTAGTTCAGTGGTTCTCAACCTTCCTAATGCTGCGACCCTTTAATACCGTTCCTCATGTTGTGGTGACCCCCAACCATAAAATTATTTTCGTTGCTACTTCATAACTGTAATTTTGCTACTGTTATGAATCATCATCGGAAATATGTGTTTTCTGATGGTCTTAGGTGACCCCTGTGAAAGGGTCGTTCGACCCACAAAGGGGTGGCAACCCACAGGTTGAGAACCGCTGCCCTAGTTGGTATTGATGGCTTGCCAGAATGTTTAAGTGACAGTTGTCCAGACCCCAGAAGCTAGAAGCCTCAGGAGAGACCTGAAAACAGCTGCTGCTCGGATCCCTTTCTGCTGAAGCAGATGAGCTGCGGCTAGTTTATGGTGAGCACGTCACTCTGGATCTCATGGCTTAACTGGGTCTGTAAGTCACTCAGCTTCTTCTTCAATCCAGACAGGGCTGAAAGGACGATGGTCTCAGGGCGCAGAGAGCCACAGGACTCCACGTTGTAGTAAAACCTGAGGGGAGAGTCCAGTGAGAGCCCTCCCCAAGAGACCAGCTAGCTTGAGCTTCAGCCAGGGCCACCCGATTTTTTTTATCCTCACCCGAGGACATTTTTCCATTTTTTGTTCAGATAGAGAGGGAGGGAAACATCGACATGAAAGGGACACATCGAATGGCTGCCACCCACACAACCCAACCAGAGCCCAAACTGCAACCGAGGTATGTGCCCTTAGTGGGAACCAAACGCAGGTTTCTCTGGACCGCAGGCCGACACTCTAACCACTGAGCCAAACCGGCCAGGGCCACCCTGCCTCCTTTGCGTCTTGCTTGACCCCTTTCCTACCAGGAACTCAACCATGCCCCAGGGTTGACCTCCGTCCTCTTACAAACAGTACTCTTTACACAACCTCAAAGAGGCTATAGCCACCTCAAAAAGATATTGTGAAACCCCTAGAACACTTCCATACAGCTGTATCCCACACAGAGGAGAAAGCAGAACACAGTAAGTGGGTTGCATGGGCCAGCATCTCCATGTTTATCACTAGAAGACTTTAGTCAGTTTCTGGTCCTGGGTTGATCCCTTCTTTGGAGGTTGAAAATCAGAATAGGAACAGCTTGGATAACTGGAGGCCCCTCTTTTTCACAGTGACTAAAAGGGAATGTGTCCAGCTTGGGTTCAGCAGTCATCAGCCCCGGAATGTGAGGGAAACAGTCACCCTGACTCAGAGCCTGCACCCAAACTGTACATTCTTACACACTTTACCTTCTAGTGCTGGCCGGGGCTCTTACCTCTCTGGCTTGCCATTGGGGTCATAGGGAGCCTGTGACTCATCCTCATCCAGCTCTGAGTACTCACTCTTGGGCCTGCGATCAAACATAGGTCAGCCAGCACAGGGCTACTACCGCTGCTTCTGGGCACCTGTGCCAAAGTGAGCCTGCCCATCTCAGTCACAAGGAGCCATGTCCACCCATCCACTGTAACTGCCCGCCGTCATTCCCAGCTGGAACCTACCACTCCTCTGGCTTGGGGTACACTGTGTGCCTCAAGGCATTGTCGGGATCATATTCAAAAGCCACCCCTGCAGTCGGATTCCACTTGGCATGTTCCTTGCCAAAGCCCTTTTTGGCATAGGCTCGAAGTCTCAGCTCCTGGCCCTTTCGCAGCTTGACGATGAGGATGTCTGTGGGGAGAGGCACGGGTCAGCCAAGGGGCCAGGAGAGGCATAGTCCTCCTACATTCTGCCTGGAGTGTCACTGAAGACTACACACATCTAGAAAAACGGACCAAAGGCCAGCTGAGGAGACCAGGCAGCGTGACAGACTGTGTCTGGTCACTGCCTCCTTGCTGTTCCACAAAGCAGCAGGTCAGGTAGACATCTGCACTCACTCCATCCCCTTACCGTCCTGCTCCACGTAGTCATTGGGGTCATTATCTCGGTTCCGGGATGTCACCTGCATGGAGCCCGAACAGAGACATTTATTAGCAGCTCATCTCCCAGTCACTTCTGGCAAGCACTTCCAGATTGAAACCGGCCCAACCAGGGACAGGGTAGCTGGGGACGAGGGGGCAGGAGTGCTTACTAGGACCCAATCTGTGCTGGTGACTACTTCACGGCTCTGTGACAGCCCTCAGTCAAAACAGTACTGTGGTCTTTTAAAAGGGTCCTGGGGTGACGGGACACAGGGCAACAACAATCCTCCGCCCACCCTGGCAGGGGTCCAGAATGAGCACTTCTAGGCACCAAGGGTGAGAGGGAAGAATCCACCCCAGTCTGGCCCACTTGGAGGCAGAAGAAGAGCAAAGGTTCTGGGCAGGGAGGCTGTCCTTAGACACTGACTGGAATGACCCTGGGGCTGTTCGAGATGAGGTCTCGAGACGTGACATGACGAGTCTGGTCTTCATTGCACCGCACATCAAGAGTGAACTCCACTGAGCACTCTGGGCAGAACTCCTCACAAGTGCAGTCCTGAGGCAGGAAGAAAGCAGGAATGAGTCTACAGACAGATGGTGGATCCTGAACCCCCTGCTTCTGATCCCCAGTTCCTTACAGTTCTTCATTTGGAATGGGGCTGACCCATCTTCAGGCCCTTGGGAAC
The DNA here is from genome assembly GCF_014108415.1 of Molossus molossus. Classification (NCBI taxonomy): domain Eukaryota; kingdom Metazoa; phylum Chordata; class Mammalia; order Chiroptera; family Molossidae; genus Molossus; species Molossus molossus. The sequence continues at coordinate 42,405,891 of NW_023425357.1, forward strand.
TGTATCAATCTGGTAACCTTCTCAAATGCAGGCACTTCCCAGTTTAGAGACAACCCATAGGTGCTGACACCCATGCTTCCTTCCACACCCACCAGCTGTCAGGGCCACTGGGACATGCACTGCTCATATCTCAGCCTGGCCCTGGGAATGCTCTTCCCCAGAGAACCGCACCAATCCTCTAGTTCAGCTTCCCATGAACTAAGTGGACTAGCTCAGGAATGGAATCAGTTAAAATGAAATAAAGAAAACTATTCAAAACAGTACCTTTCAAATTCTAGGCTATTGACCATTATGAAAAATTTCATACATTCACAAAAGCCAAGAAGAGTATAATAGACTGTAACCATCCCTCAGCTTCAAGAATTATCAACAGCTTGCTATTCTTAAAAATCCCATTCCCTGTTAGGTACTATCTGCTACAGTTTAACTTCAGGCAAGAAGTTATTAGAACGTAATCAAGGTTACTGTTCTCCCCTCACACCAGCGAGGAAAATACACCCTGCTTTTGATGTTTTGGAGTCAATGAGGGAGAACCAGAGGCCACACGTGGACAGTCAGCAGTCACACACAGGTGAGGTGGAAAGGTGACCTAGACCTGCAAGACTGACTCATTCTTAGAAATCTAAATGGAAGAATCAAAATGTAATGAAAAATAAAAATAGGAAAAGGCACTCAAACTAAAAAAAAAAAAAAGTATGACAGGAGGAGTCTGGAGTCTAGTCGAGATATAAAGACTAAAGAGGTAGAACAACCAAATGCAATATATAAATCTTACTGAATCACATACCTACAAACAAAAAACAATGAAGGACATTTTGGGGGACAACTAGGAAAATTTGAATATGGACTGGACATAGTTATTACAAATTGGTGCTGATTTTCTTAGGCATGTTAACAATGTGGTTTTTTGGGAAAATATCACTATTCTTTGGACATGCACGCTGAAGTAGGCAGGGGAAGGGTCACGTACCTGAGACTTTCTTCCAAATAGTTCATATATATATATATGTACACACACACATACATACATATATACATATGTGCAAATGTAGCAAAATATTAACAATTGGTGACTAAAGGTCAAAAGTAAATGGGAATTTATTATTCTGTTTCTTCAACTTTTCTGTAGATGTTCAGAAAAGCAAAAAAAAAAAGACTATATCATCTTTCAGGAAATGTAACACTAGAAAAAGTTTAATGAAAAGAATTGCTAGGGGACTCAGTGAGGGAAAAAGGAGAAACATCTGTAACAAAAATAATTTTAAAAAAAAGTCAGAGTTTGCAAACAATGAATATAGAGGAAGGTATAAAGGGAACTATTAATATAACAGAGTGCAGATTATCTCGTGGTGTACTGACTTCATGAGTGATGAAGTACAGGATGAAAAGCATTTGTTATTGCAGCTAATCATGGAAAATAAACTCGAAGGAACACTTAGTCAAGTAGATTTTACTCCAGCCTCTTACACTGTCCTCTGACATCATGGATGAAGCCCCCTTTGCTATATTTTTTGAATGATTTATCTTCTCAGCAAAATTTGATGGTATGTTTATTCTGTATTTCTTTTTTAATGTTTTTATTGATGCTAGAGAGAGAGAGTGAGGGGGAGACAGAGAGAAACATGGATCATGAGAGAGAAATCATGCCGCCTGCATGCCCCCAATTGGGGATTGATCCCACAACCCAGGCATGTACCCTGACCTAGAGTAAAACCAGTGACATCTTTGTACAGGGGATGATGCTCAACCAACTGAGCCACACTGGCCAGGGCTATTTCTTATGCCAATTAGTTTTTGTTTCATGATCATTGATTTTATTTTATTTTACTTTCCATTGCCTATTCTTATTCCAATAGTCCCTGCTTACAATCCTATCTTTTATGTAAACGGTGTCCCCCAAAAATGTATACAGGAGGTCTGTAGATTCTATTACATTTTGAAATTAAAATGTATTTTAATAAACAACAACAACAACAAAAAAGAATTGCTAGGCCACAGGACATTCATTATCTTTAAGCAAGATATTGCCAAACTCCTCTTCAACTGGCTATACACCTGTCCCCACCAATATCTGTGATTTCTTAAAAACAAAAATTTGGCAATGTGAAGCAAATATGGAAAAATGTTAAAATGTGACAAGTTGTTTGGTGGGAGCATGAGTATGTGTTATATTAGCTCCAAACTTCACTTGAATAGTTCTTTGAAACTATGTATATTTGTAGGACATATCAAATTGGCCACCATAAAAATGGCATGCCCTTGGGAAGTAGAAGATGGGCTAATTCAGGACCATCCAAATCCATCAAGAGGGAACAGTCTCAAGCTATTACGTAATGCAGTCCTGATGAAGGGATGCAGGTAACCTATCCTGTCCTATTTTCTCCCTAGTCTGAGGCCTGCCAGCCTATCATGGAAGGGTAAACACAGCCCTGGAGGAAGGGGGCCAGGTTTAACAGCATCACCTATGGGATGAGTCACAAGTCTGGCAGACACTATGACAGTTCCTCCGGTACTGCTCTATGGGACAGTTCTCACTCCCTCTCCTGTCCTCCCCCCTCCCCAACCTTCTGTTGACTCCCTTTAGCCTCTTAGGTCCCTGTCACTAGGAAGAGATGCTCTGGAAAGCAGAATCTGAACAGATCAGACTCTGAAATGAATCAGCTTTCCTGTTTGGTATACACGGGCATTCTGGTGTATACCCCCTCTTGTGTGACTGGCTAAAGAGACTCCCTGATGCCCTGTGAGACTAATCAATCTGAGGCCCATCAAAACCAAGGACCAATGCCTGCCTTGGGCTCTAAACAACATCACCATATTGTCTTTCTAAAGGCTAGAAGCAAGATGTCAGGAAAATCCTTCTGAGAACTGAAGTCCCCCGCCTCCCCTGCCCCACGTTCCACCCAATCACCCAGCATACCCGGGAGTACTGCAACTTGTCCACAATGTCATCACTAGTAAGGGGGATTAATCCTGGAAGACACGGAAAAGCACTTTTAAGAAGGCCAAGCCAAAAGGAGAACCCAGAAGTCCCCTTGGAAGTGAGGCTTCCTCTCTGACACCAGGCACAGCCCCCTTCCTTTCACCTTCCCACACCCAGCACTTACCAAGCCTATGAGCAATGAACTCGTCGTGAAGGACTGAGGAATTGGCATCAATCTGAACCCAGTCAATGGCTAAAAAGTGAAGGAAGCAGACATGGAGCTTAGCCATCAAATTTACCTAAAAGGCTTAGAGCCATGGTTGGCAAGATTTAGTAATCATCTGATACTTCTAAATTATAGAGGCCTGGGCCAGGATGCCAGACTCTGATTCACACAGCTCTAGAATATGAACCAGGAACCTGCATTTTAACAAAAACCACATACACCACACTCTCCTTCCCTACTCAGGAGGGTTTAATGCAGAGGATTCCCTGTATGACAGAAAAAAACAATGACTTAAAGAATAGTACAGATAGTACATGCTCCTTAGAGCAGGAACATGCTTTTTTGAGCTGAGTATTTCTGTGGGAAGCAATTATATTTGCTAATCATGCCAACACCACATCCAAGAACATAAACTATTTGGGTATTTAAATCTTAGGGAAAACCTCAGAGGAAAGTAACACAGACTTCGAGTCCACATCTCATTTTATGGTATAATGACCAGATTATCCTTTATTAATACCTCATTATCACTCAATCAACCAATGTTTACAGAATTCCCTTAAATTTTTTTTCCTTTATTGATTTTTAGAGAGAGAGAGGAAGTGACAGGAAGACAGAGATAGAAACATCAATGAGAGAGAACATTGATTGGTCACCTCCTGCACGCCCCCCATTAGGAATCAGGCTCACAACTTGTGCATGTGCCCAGACCGGGAATTGAACTGGCGACCTCTTGCTGCATGGGTCGATGCTCAACCACTGAGCCACATCGGCCAGACTACAGAATTCCTTTAATTGGCAAGGTATATACTAAAAGTATAAAATTCAATCCCTACCAGCAATGAGCTAATTAGGAGGGGAAGGACTATGTGCTCACACACACTTGGCTTAGGTACACATTCATTCATTCGTTCGTTACCTTTGTGTAAACAAATTCATAAAGCAAATGGCATTGGAGCCCACCTGCCAAATAAGGGGTGTGGACACTAGAAATGGAGGTCAGGAGGACCAGACACAGCCAGGCCCCAGCCTGCATTGTTCTACGGTTCCTCTTGCTTCCCTCAACCAAAGTTAAATAAGGACCATAAGCCAGCCTTTTCTGACTCTGCCCCTTTATGATCCCTGCCCTTTCCTCTGGCATGCTATTACCCTCTCCAGTGCAGGTTAAAATCCTCTGAGCCTCCACAATATAGATGCAGTTACTCCCTCCCTGTAAGCTCTTCCCTCACAAAATTCTATCCAGACTTCTCTTAAGACTTTTGTCATATTGTGTCTTGTGTTACATTTATGCATGTCTTGTTTCTACCTCAAGCTTTGAAAATTCCTTGGGACGAGGTCTTGAGATGTCTTAACTTTTGTATTCCTCGCTGTAGCCTAGAACGCAGAAGGTTCTCAATTATTTGCAGAACTGAATTTTGTGGGAAATGTGATATTTACATTTGGAATGTTAAGGCTGCATCATAAAGTACAACTCCCTTGCCTAGCCAGTGTGGCTCAGTAGGTTGAGCGTTGTCCTGTACACCAAGAGGTCACTGGTTTGATTCCCATTGGGGCACATGCCTGGGTTGCAGGCTGGATCCCTAGTAGGGGGCGTGCAGGAGGCAGCTGATCGATGTTTCTCTCACCGATATTTCTCTCTCTCCCTCTCCCCTCCCCTCTCTCAAATCAATAAAAAATATATATATTTTTAAGAAGTACAACTCCTTCATTTCACTCATGATGAAACTGAGGCCCAGAGACATGGAGTGATTAGGCAGAGGGAGGACCAGCACACCAAGCTCTGAGTTGAAGTGACTCGAGGTGCAGGTGATGGATAAACTACAATGTCCTCCTGTTTACCAATTATTTGACCTGCTCATTTCCTTAGGAGTCGGCACACCTGCTGCAGCAGATGACTTATGTTTCTTATTTTTTTCCTAACCCAAACTCTCTAAGCTGACACTCAGAAAATATTTGTAGAACTGTATATTTGTAAATGCGCAAAATACCTGTAGCATCACGCTGGAACTACAGCAAAAACAGATCTTCCCTCCTCTAAGCTCCAACAACACTGGGGCTCTGCTTCTCCTGAACTACTGGAACATGGCTACCTTGCATTAGTGCTGTCTGTGGACTCTTCTTTCCCCTGCAAGTTCACTGTGGGCTCCATGAGTGCAAGACCCCTGCACTATGCAGCTCTGCATTCCCAGTGCCCAGCCACCGCCTGTACTTGTATGTTCCATAAACGCAGCTGAAGAAATATTCATAAAAAGACACCTACTGGCACTGAACACTCCCGGAACGCAAGGCACTTAATAGCGATGACCTCACTTAATCCTTGTTATCCCCCTCACACGTACTAGCTTCCCAAAGTTAGAGGAAACTACAGTCCACAGTTTAAAAACTTGCCCAAGTTTCACAGACACAAGAAGTGAAAACAGTACTCGAACCAAGTTCGCAGACTCCTGCACCCACGCTCTCTTACCAAGGTGGACTTAAGTGTGAGTGGCCCGAGGGAGCCAGGGAGGTGGCTGTTTCCTCAGACACCCCCCCCCCGCCCCTGCCCCGCCCCAACCGAGGACTGGAGGTAGAAGCCCCAGGTGTGTGTGGTGGTGGGAGTCCGGGGGCTTGGTTGAGTCTAGGGGGAATCCGTGGTCCTGCCTACCAGGAGGCGGGGGTCGCTTACCTATTATGGGTACTTCAGCGATGAAGACCCTTCGAATAGAATTGGCCACCCTGAGGGATGAAAACCAAGCTGAGTGAGGGCACCGCAGCCTCGACATGCCGATCCCGCGTCCCCAGGCTCCCAAAGTGAAAGCCATGGCACAGGGGCCTGCAGACACCACCTCGCCCCCCGCGTCCCTGGGCTTGAAGCCCGGCGCTCCAGAGCCGCCGCGCGCTCCCTTCAGCAGCCTTACGCTAGGTCCGTATTCTCGATGATGAACTTGACATTCTCGTCGGTAAGCTCCGTGATCCGCACGGTGGGCTGGTTGGCATACGGCATCGCGCCCCGCCGGCCGGACAGCCTCCGGCGTCAGCTCCGCGGCGCGCCGCGGCACCGGAAGTTGCCGGAAGTCGGTGAGTGCGGCCACCGCCGCCTCTTCGGAAGCGCTCCCACAGCGCCATCTGTTGCTCGGAGGCCGGGACTGCTCGGGGCCCGCTGTTTTCTAGCCACCATTTGTTTTATTTATTTTTGTTTGTTTTCCTTTGATTTTAGAGAGAGATAGGAAGTGAGAGGGAGAGAGAGGTAGAAACATCAATGACAGACAACATGGACTGGCCACCTCCTGCATGCCTCACACTGGGAATTGGGCCCACAACCTGGGCATGTGCCCTGACTGGGAATCGAACCAGCGACCTCTTGGTGCATGGGTCGACTCTCAACCACTGAGCCACATCGGCCAGACATCCACCACTTGTTTTAAATGCACCAGGTTTGACCACTTTGGATGGTGATTTAGTAAAACATGCATACATCCTTTTTTTTCTTTATTGATTTTTAAAGAGAGAGGAAGGGAGAGGGAGAGAGAGATACATCGATGAGAGAGAACATCAACTGGCCACCTCCTGCATGTCCCCCACTGGGGATCAGGCCCACAACCTGGGCATGTTCTCTGATCAGGAATCGAATCTTCAACCTCTTGGTGCATAGGTCAATGCTCAACCACTGAGCCACACGCGCTAGGCATACATACATCCTTGACTCAACAATAACACTTTCAAGAATTCACTCTGTAGAAATACTTAAAGTTGTAAGCAAAATGCATTTACAGGGACCATCACTGCAACATGGTTTGTAACACTGAAAAATAAACAAAAGTAATTATCCATTGAGAGACCTGGTGAAATATACAAACACAGGAATACTATGACGTCTTTAAAAAGAATGAAGTTTGGCCCGGCTGTTATGCTTCAGTGGATTGAGCGTGGTCCCATGGACTGAGAGGTCCAGGTTCAATTCCTGGTCAGGGCACATGCCTGAGTTGCAGCTTGATCCCCAGTGGGGAGTGTGCATCATGAGGCAGCTGATTTATGTTTCTCTTTCACATCGATGTTTCCCTCTCTCTCTTCCTTTCTAAAAAAAAAAATCAATAAAAATATATTTAAAAAAATAAAAAGAATGAAGTTTGTACATTTTGGAGAAACAAAAGTATACTTTAGGTAAAATATATTTGAATGGTAGGTATGTACCCTTTCCCTTTCAAGCCTAGATCATGTATTTCTCAACCTGCAGGAAGATACAATGCTCTTTAAAGCATCATCTGTAGTTCTGTGTAGCTGCACTGGGTGGGAGGGGAAGTTTTCATCTCTGCATTCTCAGTGCCAGCCAGTGTGTGTCTCATTGGGTGAATACTCAATAAAAAAATGACCAAAATTCCCTGAACAGCCTGGAGAGGTTTGAATGGGCCTCAAAAAGGTGGCAGCTGCTCCCACAGTAAAAAGAGGCCCTAAAATAGAACTTGGGAGGGGAGGCTCCATTTAGTGGGCAGAAGAGTAATTAGAAGAGATGAAGAGGAACTTGTGTTAGCAAGGAGTGACACATCTTCCTGAGATAGAGAAGGCAGCAATTGTCTGCTGAGCCAGAGAGATGCTATTAAGGATAAAGGAAAGAATGGAATAAAATTTGGAATAGCTACCACAGGGAACCTGACAAGGTGTTGAGATAAAAAGAATTAGACAGGTGCCAAAAGAGACCAGTGGAAGGCCTGCCAAAAGACATAAAAAATTCGTTAGCTTGTGACTTCCCCCAATATTCAATTGACTTAGGTAGAAGCAGAAGACACATGCTATGGACGGAATTATGTCTGCTTAAAATCTCGAAGTTCTAACTTTTATTGTGATATCTGAAGTTCTTTGGGAGGTCATGAGTGTAGAACCTTCATATCAGTGCCCTTACAAGAATAGGAAGAGTCAACAGTACTTTCTCTGCCCTGTGAGAACACAAATAGAAGAAGGCAGCCATCTGCAAGTCAGGAAGAAAGCCCTCATCAGGAGCCAAACTGCCTGGCACCTTGATCTTGGACTTCCCAGCCTCCAGAGCTGTGAGAAATAAATGTCTAATTTTTAAGCCACCCAATCTGTGGTATTTTGTTATAGCAGCCTGAGTTGGCCAATACAAGAGTTAACCAGACTTGCAAAGGGAGAGGCCAAGGAAATTATTAAAGCTAAGGATTGAAATGATTAGCAAAAGACAAGAGCAGCCAAAGGATGCTGAGGGGGATGGCCCCTATCACTCACTTTTTACTGATGGGAAGTCTGGGCCCAGAGATGAAGAGCTGTCATATTGCCCATTAGTATTAGGCAGCACCAGAACCAGAACTCCAGTCACTTGACTGCAAGCCTCAAGCTTTTCACAACACTGCTCTCTCTGGGGTCTTGGATACCTGCCATGGTCTGTATGAAAACTACACAACAGGAAACTGATTCAAACATATTTATTATTATTTTTATAGACTCTAAGTTCACTAATAATCCTGCCACACACACTGGTGTAATGCAACACCAGGCCTGACACCCCAGCTCTGGCTGGGCTGTGAACCACTGTCCAGTAGGCACCAGTCTCAGGTGGGCAGCTTTCTGAGGGGGTCCCAGGTACAGTATCTCAGGATGCTGGAGAGGAAATGGCTGCAAGGAATGCCTCTGGTTACAAGTGCCTGTGCTGTGGATCAGCTGCCACTTGGGGTAGCTTCAGATTCTCTGACTCTGACTTGGGAGTCCCAGAGAGCATTTCTAGGAGAATTAAGATATGATCAAGGTGCCCGTGAGACCATGACAGGGACGTGCTGGGTTTCTGTGGCTTGAATACTTGGATGAGAGCCATTTTTCAATCACACAGCTGCAATGCAGAAAGGCATCAGGAAGCCAGGCTTGGTACTAGGAACTGAAGAAGTGGCCCAGTCCCAAGCTACAACTGTATCATCAAGTGCCCTATGGTTCTCTGGTGGCTGTGGTAGTGACTTAGGAGTCCTTTAGTGTTTCCCCATTAAACCCTGTCCTGTGGATGGCACTTTGTACTTTTCAATGTCCTTTAAATATATTCGCAGGTTTTCTTCTGGGCACTCTAGCTCATACCTCTTCTTGTTCACCGGCGCTGGTTTAGACCTGTCAGATTCTTGAGCTGATAAAGGGACAGAAACAGAGAGAGTGCTGAGGCCTTGCCCTACCCCAGGACTCCAATGGGAAAGATAAGGATTTTCAAGGCAGCACACGTGGCTACGATACATAGATCAGCTAGTAAAAAATTAAAAGGTGAGATATTTGGAATCAAGAGACTGAGACTGAACCACTGTCAGTCTCATTACTAGCTTTCCAGTATAAGGCTACAAAACTACTTGGGGTGAGTGATACATTAAATAAGCAGCACAGGCCCTGGCCGGTTTGGCTCAGCAGTTAGAGCATTGGCCCGCGGACCAGAGAGTCCCAGGGTGGGTTCCCGCTAAGGGCACGGGCACATACCTCGGTTGCAGTTTGTCCTCAGCCCCGGCTGAGATTGTGTGGGTGGCAACCAGTTGATGTGTCTCTCTCACATCTATGTTTCTCTCTCTCTCTTCCTCCCTCCCGCTCTATCTGAAGATAAATGCAAAAATGTCCTTGGATGAGGATAAAAAAAAAAAACACTTAAAAAAATAAATAAATAAGGAGCACAGGACCAGAATGGGATGGGGGAGGGCAGGGATGAGCTAGGAAGTACTCACCGTGACTGCTGCACCCATGAGTCCTTGCACCAGTGCCTCTCCAGTGGACTTCACCTAGAAGGAGTCAAGAGTCAGGTTTTCTTAAGCACCCCCACAACAAGCTCAAAGGAAAGACAGGACAAACCAGCAGGTCTATTAGTTCCAACAGGTAGAGCCAAGAGGGCCTGTGTATTGGAGGAAGAGCCTATAGATAACACAACACAAATGGGCAAAGTGTGGCTCTTGGGGAAGGGCTGGTATAAAAAGAACTAGCCAGGCCCCCTGAGAGGGCCCTCAGGACTGTCAGCTAAGGCCAAAGGGCAGCAAGAGAACAAACAGTGCCCAACTATGACCTGAGGAGGATGGTGTGCCTAGCAAGGAGGCTTCCTAAATGGCTAGCCCCCACTACCTGCTTGGCAGTGTGGCCCATGTTCATTGCATCGTTAATCCGGTTTTCCAAGAAGCGCCAAGTGTCCTCGAAGTCTGGGGAGGAGTCCTGCATCATCACCAGCTCTGTTGTGTTGTAGATGGCAGCCAGCACAGCTCGGCGGGTGTACCAGTTGAACTGCAAAGAAACCCACCCAGGCAGGTGGGTCACCACTATTGCTGTGGAGGGCTGGGGGCAACTGGGGGTGATTTCTACCCAAAGCCATTGGCACTCATGGACTTCCTCCTGATTTCTTTTTCCTCACAGATACATATGGCCCTCTGGACAACACTACTGTTTCCAAACGTGGCTGTGCATTAGAATGACCTGGGAGATTAAAACTGCAGGCTCCCACCCTGGCTGGATGGCTCAGCTGGTTGGGGGTTGGTTCAATTCCTGATCAGAGCACATACCAAGGTTTCGGGTTCTATTCCCATTCAGGGAACATATGGAAGGCAAGAGCAATGTTTCTCTCTCACATCGATGTCTCTCTCTCTCTTAAGAATCAATAAACACATATCCTTGGTGAGGATTTAAAAAAAAAAAAAAAAGCAAGCTCCTAGGCCTAACCTCTTAAGAGTTTGGAGTCAGGGGGTTTGAAGTAAGTGCCAGGAGTCTTGATGTTTACTAAGCATCTCAGGTGACTTTGCTACATCTGGTCCTTTTTGGAACTGCTGGTGAAAAGAATAAGTTTTAGGACATCTGAGTCCCAGGGAGGCTCTGCAATCAGCCAGTTGTGACCAAACCTTGGTGTGTTCACTAGAAAAGTGATGGCTGAGACAGAACCATGGACAGATTAGAACATCTAGGAAAAGCTGAGAGAGCAAGTCCTTTAGCGACTCCAACTGTCCTGGCAAACTGTCCTTCAGAACACTAGCTCAGCTGCTTTGTGTTTTATTCTTTTAATTTCTTTGCCTTCTAATTTCATTTTGCTACCATCTCTGTTGCTGCTATATTCCCACAGGGTATGTTTATTAAAGCACTATGTTAGAACTGTGGTAGGAGTATCTCCTTGCCTCCCTAGTCTGGATATTAATTTCTTTTTATGAAGGTATACTTTTAAAAAATTTTCCTAAACAGAAATAAATATCATTAACAAGTTACATTCTTTCCTGTGCCTGTTTAAAGGCTTATTGATCTCTTAGCAAAGCAGGCCAAGATTGGCTTGGTGTGGGAGTTTCTTTTTAAAGCAATGGTATCTCCATGGCATTAAAAAAAATCAGTCTCATGGAAGTAATACACTGAGAAATTCTGCTGCAGAATCTACATTTTAGGAGACTGCCAGGAAATGGATTATAAAATGGTAACCCAATTATAAGGCCCTCTGACGTCTTGTGTCACCACTATACAGGTCGGAAGGAATGACCACTGGTTTGTGGCTGGAGCACTGGTTCCTTAATGAAGACGACCTAGATTCCACTGTGGCTTGTTGAGGGCCCTCCCTCATACCTCAGCCTCTCCTTACCAGGATGGGAATGATGCTACAGGCCCCATGAAGGGCTTTACAATCAAAGAAATTTCACCAGCTTCTTGAAGAAATGCTTAACCCAGGCTTTTCCCCATATCCTGTGGGCCTGCAGAAAGCACTCACATCAGTGGACTGGTCCCCAGCGTAATGCCACATGTCGTCCACCATGCTGGTGAGCAGGCTCAGGCTAGATGGGATATTGTGAGGGAGCATGAGGATGCTGAGGGCCTGCGGAGAGAATGAGAGAGAGAGATAGGTATAGCACACAGGTGAAAACAGTGCATAGGTGGCTGGTGCTTCACCTCTCCACTGAGGTATGTAAGGGGGCCTGCCCAGCTCTCATTCTGAGACCCACCTCTCCACCCCCACCTGGCAGCCAATAACCCTGACCACAGCTGATAGGAGCCAGGGGCTGATCCTACCCTCCTGGCCTGGTCTGAGTACTGAGAGCAAGAATGGAGGAGGTCACATGGAGGAAGCAGCAGAAATAGGAGGGGAATAAAGAGGTAGTTTCTGGGTCCAAATTTTAGGCCACTTCCAGGGCCCAGTAACATTCCTGCTCTTGGTGTCCCATTGCAACCTCAATGAATTCCTCCCCACATTCTTTTTTTGTTGCTTAACTCAAGTGATTATTACCTGAAACCCTGAAACCAAATCCTTCAACTAATACAAGCAATGGCACAACCCAGAGACTCCTCCATTAGCCAACATCAACTCCTGACAGTACAAGGTTTTGTCACTTTACCACTGTAAAATCCTCGGCTGGGGTCTATGGGATTTGGACAGAAAGGTCCTGGATTAGCTAGAAAGTTTTCTCCTAGTGAAGGAGCCCAGAAGGAAATGTGCTGAATCAGCAGACAGCCAGGGCCTAATGCACTGTTTTATCACTTGAACTGTGAGATGGAATGAGTCAAGGCCACAGGTCTGAATATCAAGTGTGGCAAGTACAGGCAGGGGGCAGACTCGACTCTCGGCTATACTCCCTTCACACCCAGCCTGCGGTGTTCAAGTGTCTGTCAACTGACTGACTGAAATTATGTGATCAATAGTGTCCCGGCTAGGTGGAGGACACCAGATGATCTCTGTGTTCCTCTCATTTCTGATGTGCTTTGACTTTACTTTCCTAACTGAGAGAATGGCCCACACTGTGACATGCTTTGAAACACAAAAAAAGAAGCTTCAGAAAAGGGAAGAAAAGCTCTTGGAATGAATACTCCAATTCTTTTTTTTTTTTTTTTTTTATCCTCACCTGAGGATATTTTTCCATTTTTTGTACAGATAGAATGGGAGGGAGAGAGAGGAAGGGAGAGAGAGTGAGAAACATCGATGTGAAGGGACACATCGAGTGGCTGCCACCCGCACGACCAACCAGGGCCGGGAACAAACTGCAACCGAAGTACGTGCCCTTAGCGGGAACCGAACCCGGGTCTCTCCGGACCACAGGCCGACGCTCTAACCGCTGAGCCAAACTGGCCAGGGCTGAATACTCCAATTCTTAAGCATCACACTGACAATTTGAAAAGAAGTCCAGTCCTCTGAGATATAGAAAACAATAGGCATGTTAATGACAATGGCCAATACACTCTGCTGACTTTTCTAACCTCCTTTATGGATTCCTCCTCACTGAAGACCTGCAGGCACACTTGGACCACTCAGACCCCACCCAGGATGTGATCCAGTACCCAGGCCACTTACATCACCAGGAACTGAGACACAGAGGGCTCCAAGTCACTCTCTTTGGCACCCCCCAAATCTGAAACCTAGCTCTGCCAAGTGCACGGAACATCCCTGGGTCTGTGGAGACAGTGAGCTAACATCTGAAAGGTGCTGACAGTTATCAATCTGAATACATGTTGCCCTGGGGCCTGGATATGGACTCTGTACCCGGGGCCAGTGCTGAATGTACGGGATCAGCATTCTCAGTCTGGTTTCTACTGCATCCCTCAGGAACTGGTCTGTCTTCCTCTTCCTGGAAAGGGAAAAGAAAACAGTGTGTCTCTGGGTCAAAGGCATGGGCTCAGTGCTAGCCTAGGGAGGAGGGTCTGGCTAGCTCCAGACGCTGGCCTGACTACAGCTGTCAGAGCCAGGTGTCTGCCTGTCAGTCCCATCGAAGTAGCAGGACTGCTCAATACTGCTCTCTTCTGGCGCTGCTTGGATTGGCCTCCTGGGGACAGCCAGTGGGGCCTGAGTCACCAGAGCCTTAGCTGCCACCCTGAGTTATAGTGCCATAGGACTTACTCTGCCTGGCTCAGCTGTACCAGCTTCTGCTCCTCTTCCAGCACCTGGGTGAGCCGAGCGTTGCACTGGGTCACAAAATGCAGAATCAGTTCACTGCCATCATTCCCAAACATGCTGGCTGCCGCACTGGAGAGACCTAGAGACTACAGAGGGGAGAGGGAAAACAGAACGGTGGCTGTAAGTGGACATGTGTTGCCTGTTCATCACTGAAGCCCCTTCTAGTAACAGCAGCTTCATTTCCAGAGGGCTACCCCATTCTTCATTCTTGATCTATGAGACTTGGGTGAAGCTAACCACACTCCACCAAGCTCCCTGGTGTGTTGCAAAGCATGGGACACAGACTTGGATGATGGGAGTTCACAGCGCCATCTCAGAGATGTGCACATGACCAAATCCAGGCCTTGAGAGACCACCTTGGGACTTTTGCTAGTCTGATGGGAAAGAGGGGCTCTCTTTCCATTGGGTCTGCCGAGCCATTCTTAGTCCTGCATGGGATGCCCCTGCTGAGAATGGAGGTCAGAGAGGAAATCAAAGCAGATATGCTGGAAAGAGAGTTCCCAGCTTCACAATCTAAGAACACTGCCCAAGCTACTTCCAGGCTTTTCTATTACTAAACGAGCCAAAACATTCCCTTTCTTGCTTGAGTCAGTTGGAGTTGAGCTATGACACTTGTAACCTGGAGTCCTAATACAAAAAGGGGCTCAGGAAGAGCACTCACAACTCTCTCCCTCACCAATTCACTTAACTTAAATCGCTTGGAAACTAGGTCTCCCAGTTGTTTAAAAAAAAAAAAAAAACAACAAAGCTTTTCTTAATGAGTTGTCGAGAAGTTATTAATGATGTCACAAAAATCACTTGCTACTCCCGATACACAGCAATCCCCGAGCATCTACTGGAGGCAGAACCCTGACAGAAGTAGACAGAAAAGAAATGAAAAAGAAAAACATTAACTTGAAATTCCCACCACTGGGAGTGGGGAAAGTGCCTCTCTTCTGGTGGAAGTGACTGCCCTTTTGGAGGGCAATCTAGCAATATTCACATCAACATCAGAGCTGAGCAGCATCCACACGACAGTGATTGTGCCCTTACTATGTGCACCTAGTAGGTGGATATCATCATCACCCACATTGTACAGATGAGGAAACTCAGGCCCAAAGCTCTTAAACAGTAGGCTATACCGCCTCTAATGTGTGTGTAACAGGAACATCCAAAATACACAAATGCTCTGGCCGGTTACTGAGTTATTATCTCAGCTCCAAAGCTGCCCTTCATTATCTGCTTTGTGATGCAGGGGCTGGGGCTCTGCAAACCACATTTCTGGCTCTCTATTAGGGTCTCTAGAGGATGGAGGGAGACCATGAGGCTGCAGGAGGAAGAAGGGGCTTTCTTCTTCCTGCTGATTTGTCTCCTAGTGGTTGTGTGATGCAATGTTTACAGTTTTCCCAACACTTGCAGAACTAGTTCATTAAGTAACCATCCTCTCCCTGCCCACCCACCTGCTCCACTCCATCCTCCCCCAAGAGGTGGGGTGCTAGCCCCAGGGGACCCTTCCTCCCTACTTAGAGACCTCAGTACCAGCTGCTCCTGAGAGGTCTGAGTGTCACCTCCACAGTGACTCTCCTGCAAACTTCTAGTTTTAATAATTCCAACTCCTCCCTTTGTTCCCTAGCCCTTGGGATGGGAGCTACTTCCTGCAGTCACTACCTCCATAGCATCTTGGTGTTCTTTCTATCCTCTCAGTTCCCGGCTTACCCACTCTATACCGAGTTGACAATTCTTTATTGTTATTATTATTGTGAACTTATTAAATTCTCTCTATTGGAATAACTGGTGTAGTTTCTGTCTCCTTGGATACACTCTCTGAAACAGCAACTCTACTCCGAATTTGTCCTAAAGAAACCAACCAGAAATGTACTTTAAAATGTCATGCAAATAGGTTGATAATACTAAAAAATTGGAAACCCAAATGTCTACCAATTTATTTCAAATGAATAAAATAGGTATTGTGCAGCCACTGTAAGTGGAAATATGCAGAGTGAAAAAAGCTGGTTAACCACAGAATATTCAGCATAATCAGATTTTTCTTAACAATCCTGGTACATTCTGTCCTCTACTGGTTTCACAACTTTCTGTAATAATTCTTTCAAACTTTCTCTGCTTCTTCCCAACCTGTGTCTCTTTCCACTTTCTCCTAACTTCAGGTTCATACATCACAGAGAACACAGAAGCCATCTCCTAGACACTTCCTTACTGTTCTTCTAGAAACAAAACCTGCAGCTTTTCTCCAGCCCTAACGCATCTAGCTCCAGTCCTTCCACCTGTTTTTCAGATCTCGTAATTCTTTCCTTCAAGGAACCTCATACTTATTTTTTTGTTTTATCCTCACTGGAGGACATTTTTGCATTTATCTTCAGATAGAGCGGGAGGGAGAAAGGAAGGAAGAGAGAGAGAGAAACATTGATGTGAGAGAGACACATCAAGTTGTTGCCACCCACATGACCCCAACTGGGGCCGGGGACAACTTGCAACCAAGGTACGTGCCCTTAGCGGGAACTGAACCCAGGACTTTCCAGTCTGCGAGCTGACTGACGCTCTAACCGATGAGCCAAACAGGCCAGGGCAAGGAACTTCATACTTTTTATTTTGCCACTTTCTCTTATTTCTTCACCTCACCCTTTTTTGTGCACTCTCCCATCAGTGTCCAGACATGCTTGAACTCCATCCATTTCCCCTGCTTGGTGTACACTCGCTTTCTTCCACCCTTCACAGCCAAACGCCTCTCCACTTCCTGACCTTCTACTCATTCCTCAAACCCCCTTCAATTATTTCTGTCCAGGTACTTCCCCAGTTGGCTGCTGCTACAGTAACCAATGTCCAGTTACTTAATCCACATTCTCCTGCTTTGTCTCAGACATCAGGCTACTCTATCTCAGCCTTCTTTGCCAGCTCATCCTGTTCTACCCCACCCTTAAATGTCAGAGTTCCTTGAGGGCCTACATTTCTCTCTCTTTTCACATTATTATATGCTGGCACATTCACATTACCTAGGCAATCTCATCCCTTCTATGGTTTAATTACTATACACACACACACATATACACACTTACATATACATGTATGTATGTGTGTGTATATATATGTATATATACACATCCCAAACATACTCTAGTCCAGATAGTTCATTTTTGCATGCTTAAGTCTTCCATTGGTTGACCCAAAGACCCCTCATACTCAACAAAGCTCAAAACTGTACCCATGCTTCCCCAAACCTTGTCCTCTTCCAGTGACCCTAATCTGAGAAAACAGTGCCAACACGTACTCACACAGGCATACTGGCAACTCTGGTGCCTTCTTGTCACTCCCTCCTATGCCATTTTATCACCGAATCTACCTACTTGTCCCCACGTTCACTGCCATTGTTCTAGGCCAGAAAACCCTCATTTATCCTGGATTACTGGCAGCAGCCCCCAATGACTCTCTCTGCCTCCAATCCATTTTTCATCCAGCACCCAAAATGAGGATTTTCAAATGTCAAATTTAATCCTAGATCTTCAATTTTTAATCCTCACCCGAGCATATTTTCCCATTTATCTCAGATAGACAGGGAGGAAGAAAGAGAGAGAGAGAGAGAAAAACATCGATATGAAAGATACACATAGGCTGGCTGCCTTCCACACAACCCCGACCAGGGCCATGGTACATGTCCTTGACGGAAATCGAACTCGAGACTCATTGGTCTGCGGGCCGACACTCTAACTGCTAAGCCAAACCTGCCAGGGCGATCTTCCTGGGAGTTTCCAAACACTGTATTTCATCATCTAAGATGCACATATTTTTCATTTTAAACAATCAGTGTGAATCGTACAACTGATGATGCGTCAGAGTTTAAAGGCAGTGTTTTTCTTTTTTAGTGATGCATAAAACAATGTTGCTTCTTACAACCAGTGGCATCTTAGAGTCAAAGAAATATGGTAGTTTTTATCATAGACAATTCTTTAATGGGCTACCTTTACAATCTAACTCCCAAGAACCAACTCCATCTTATATTCTTTTTATATTAAAAAAAAATAGTTTAGCCCTGGCTGGTTTAGCTTAGCGGTTAGAGCGTCAGCCTGCAGACCAATGAGTCGATTCTGGTCAAGGGCATGTACCTCGGTTGCGGTTCATCCCCAGCCCTAGTTGGGTCATGTGGGAGGCAACCAGTCAATGTGTCTCTCTCACATCGATGTTTCTCTTTCTCCCTCTCTCTCTTCCTCCCACTCTATCTGATGATATATGGTAAAATATCTTCAGGTGAGGATTAAAAAAAAAAGTTTAAAAATGAATCTATTTCCACCTTATTGGGAAAGAAACTCCCGCCAAAACAGAAAATCTTAGAGGGTGAGGGGTTCCAAGCTGGGTTGGAAGATGCATGAGGCCTCTGCTTTGGCTGATGTTAACTCCCTCCTGGCTGATCTTAGTCAGGCTGCCCTAGTCGCACCTATACACACCTGGGCTCCTTCTGCGATTGCCTCTGCTGTCCATCCATGGGCAGGCACGAACTCCAGGGCTGCTGTTAGGATGCGGTGCTGCAGCTGCTCCTCACTCTCATGGTCCTCCTCCTCCTCACCACCCTGGTCTGTGTACCTGAGACCCAAATCCAAGAGAGATATGGGGACAGAGCCCAGAACACCTCATCTCACTGCCTGCCCCCTCACATGCAAAATAAGTTTGACCAGAAACCATAACTCTGTGACTCCTCTAAGCACACACTGATAGGACATTTACTTTTGTGTCAGTATCGGTATTGCAATGCCAACACAGTAGAAATTATATCATCCTTCCCCTCCCATATGGTCACTAAGAGAAGGGTAGCAGTGAGAGAGGAGGTCATACAATAAGAAGATACCTGCTCCTACAGCTCCCCATATTTCCCTGTTTACAGCCTTTAGCAGTTTCTTTATCTGTATCTGCACCAGATGGCAATTCCATGAGTTCCAAAACAATGGTTATATTATTTACAGAGCCTCACACAAAGCAGATCCTCAAAAAATATTTGTTGAACTGAAATGAAAAGTACTGTAATCAGGAGACCAGAAAAATGACTGGGAATACTCTAATTTCAGAGCTAAAGGAACTTCTCAGTGGTGGAGGATTGAGAAGAAAAAATAACCAATGAAAATTTAAATTATTATTACATTTCTGGAGGGCACTATGGCCCCACATAGGTAATGAAATGCTACACGTGCATATCCTTTGAATCAGTGCTCCCATTGTTGAATCACACACTTCATCAAAATTATTTTTCATATCAGTGAAGGAAATCTAAATATTCATCAATAAAAGATAGGTTAAATAAACTCTGGTACCCCCTTTTGCTGAAATATTATGTAATTATTAAAATAATACAGACTGTGAAAAGACATTAAAATGTACTACTGAGTGCAAAAACAGGTTCTGGAACAGCAAATATAGTGTAATTAATCTTTATTATTATTATTTTTAATCTTTAACCAAGGATATGTTTTTATTGATTTGAGAGAGAGAGAGAGATCAATGTGAGAGAGAAACATCGATTGGTTGCCTCCCATATGCACCCTGACCAGGGATCAAACCTGCAACCTGGGTATGTGCCCTGGCTGGGAATTGAACCCATGACTCTTTGGTGCATGGGACAATTCTCCAACCAACAGAGCCACAGCACTAATGTAATTAATCATTATTATATACATAGGTTTATATATGAAATATGCTTAGAGAAACGTCTAAAGGATGTTAACAAGAATATTAGCAGTTATTTCTGGGTTTGTGATTTATGGTAATTTTTGCTTTATTTTTGTGAACTTCTTTGTATCCTTTAGATGTTTTACAATGTACAGGCACCATTTTCATTAAAAAACAATAGGTTCCACCCAGCTGGTGTGGCTCAATGGTCTGAGTGTCATCCCATGGACTAAGAAGTCCCAGTTCCATTCCTGGTCAGGGCACATGCTCAGATTGCAGGTTTGATCCCCAGTGGTGGGGCGTGCAGGAGGCAGCCAATCAGTGTTTCTCTCTCATACTGACATTTCTATCTTTCCCTTCTACTCTCTCTAAAAAAATCAATAAAAACTTATTTAAAACAAAACAAAAAAACCCCCAATAGGTTCCTTCCAAAGATAGTCTTGAAAACGATGCAAGGTGGGAAGAATAGAGAAGAGAAGAAGGCGAACAGATACACCCAAGCATGCAAAGTGGCCAGAAATGAGTGGTGTGGGTTCCAGTGCCTACCTGGGGGGTGGACGAGAAAACTCTGGATTGGGTTCTTCTGCCTCCTGTGTCTCAGAATGTTGCTGAGAAAAAGAGGGAGGAGGTTGCTGCTTCTGCTCATTTGAAGACCTCAGCTGCAGGGCTGAAGCATAGAAGGCACGGTGCACCAGGGCTGGTCGGCAGTGGGCCACTGGAATAGAAACTGGACTGATAAGTCAGGGACACTTACCAGAGAAGACCCTTTGAGACCTAGAGTCATATAAGGAATGGGGAAGAGGAAAAGAGGGCAGAGTTCCCTCCAGAATCACTTATCCAACTGATGGGTCTCAGGCAAAAATCATGGGTATGATTTTTGGCAACCTTGAGACATGATGTGGAGACAAAAATTTGAGCCAGAAAACAGAAGACCGGGCTGCTAGGCCTATTTCTATCATTTGTTAGCTGTGTGGTAATGGGCAAACCATTTCATCCCAGTGAGCATGACTTTAAAATATGCAAATTATTTTAAAAAATAAAGCAAAATATGCAAATTAAGAAGTCTCTATTACTCAATGGAATTGAGGCTGAAACAAAAAGTGAAAGTGACTTGAAAATGTTTCATATTTATATATCATGGCAAGAGAATTGGACTAGAAATTAGGTCTGAATACTGACTCCCTAGTGTTTATATTGTGACAATCTGCTCTTTCATCTGCAATATTGCAACATCTCATTTAGTTTGGAGTTTTGTATAAGAATAAAAAAAGGACACTCACTTAAAAAAAAAAAAATCTATAGATCAACTCAGGGAACAATAATTTAAAAAAACAACAATACAGCACAATATGTGTAAAAATAACAGCTCTATAGAAAAAATGGGGTGAATATTCATAAAACTTTAAAAAGGACAGGAGGATCCAAAGAAACACTGAGGAACCACTGTGATTTACGAGATTTTAGGTGAAATGCAGAATGTTTATTATTTTATTAGCTACATATTTTTGTTAATGTGTCAATGCATACATTCTATTTACAGAAAGTAACACCGGTTTTCCATTTATGGTAGTGATACAAAGTTTCCTTTTTTAAGTAAACGTCTATATTTTTAGGCACTCAGACGTACAAACAAAAATAATGCCGATATAGTGGCAAAGGTGGTACAAGGGTATCACAGAATTATTGACGTGTCGAGGAAATGACTAACAAAAAACAGTATACTAGGTGCTCTCTGCGGCTGTCTCTAACTCTGTCCCTCAGTGTTCCTGGCCCAGGGGCTTCGCAAGGGAGTGATGAGACTGGGTCAGAGCTCTGCAACCCACGAGCTGTGTGACCTTGGGCACCCACAGACCTCTCTGGGGCTCCGTTAAGCCTATTAAATGGGAGTGACAGGCCTTGCTCTGCCGCTCTGGGCCTTCACATCTGTTGACCGAGGGCAGAAGCCAGCCAGATGGCCCGTTCAATCCCGGGACGCCGGCGGCTCCGCGCCCGTGTCCTTCACCTCACCTTGCTCCCGAGCCGCCACCACGGCCTCTTCCGCCCCGCACCCGGCCCAGGTCTGCCTCGCGCCCTCTCCCCGCTCCACCCTGCTCCCCGGCTCGGCTGCCCCCTCACCGGGCAGGCACCGCAGCTGCAGGACCCTCCAGCCCGCCCGGCCGAGAGCACCAGACACTGCCACCGCCGCCGCCATCTTGGAAGCGGGCACGCCTCCGACGGCGACGTGACGGACAGCTCTGCGAACGCGGCGCGGCCACTTCCGCCCTCTTGCGCCGCGGATCCTCCTCCTTCTCTCGCGAGAGGCGCGTGGCGGAGAGCCAGTAGCTGTGGAGAAGCGGAGAGCGAGACCTGGGTACCAGGTAGGTGCTGTTGGGGTGACCGAAGAACCCGACCTCCCCCAATGGTCTCCTCCCGACTCATGCTCGTCCCCAGATCTTCCCATTTCCGAGTCACAGCCCCGTCCCATGGTGGGAACCTAGCCTTGGCCACAAGGTCCACGGCGGGCTTTTGCCCAGAGAAGCCGGTGTGAGGGGCCGGGCTGGTTTTGTCTGCGCCGGGCTCCTGGAGCTGTGGCCCCTTGTCCTTCCTGGGCTGCCTCGTCTGCTGCGCTGGCGGCCCCGGTCTGAGGCCCCGGGAACCGCGGGGTCAGGAGGAAGAGCCCTGAGCTGGGCCCCGGGAGACCTGGGTCTGAGAGCCACTTCTGCCAGTAGCCAGCTGTTGTGACCTTGGGCCTCAGCCCCCCAAACTGAAGACGTTTCGGTCGTTGGAGAAACCTCCAGGTTGTAATTTTAAGCCAGTGATTTCCCTAAACCTACAAAGGGGTGTAGTCGGTATAATAATATATTTCCCAAACTTGCCAGATCGGAAGAACCACATAGGATGCTTGTTAAGTTGGGTACTTCCCTGGCCGGTTTGGCTCAGCGATTAGAGCGTCGGCCTGCGGTTTGGAGAGACCCGGGTTCGGTTCCCGCTAAGGGCATGTACCTCGGTTGCAGTTTGTCCCGGTCCTGGTTGGGTCGTGTGGCTGGCGACCACTCGATGTGTCCCTTTCACGTCGATGTTTCTCTCTCTCTCTCTCCCTCCCTCCCACTCTATCTGAACAAAATGTCCTCGGAAAGTCCGGTACCCAGGTCTTTCTCTGGAGAGTTGATTCAGTACATTTGGGTGTAGTCCAGGAATCTTATTTTAACAAATGCTCCTAAGTGATTTGTAGGAAATGCAAATTTGTAAAGGCTGATAGCAATCATTCAGACATTGAGTGCCAAGCTCTGGGTGACTCGAAGGTCATGGACTGGTCTCATGTCAATGCAGAGCACCTCTCTGGGACACCTATCATCAGAGAAGGCTTCATACTAGTAGGAAGATGTAAATGGTTTGGGAAAAGGGATTAAGGGTGACAGGAGCTAGGCATGTCTTTCTGTAAATTTTGTGTTCGCAGTCAGACCCTTCTCTTTGTTTTGAACACCCCTTACCAACCCTAGATTTTTCAAATCATTTTGCTCTTCCCTGCATGAGTGTGGGGGATATCCTCCTAAGCAAAAGTCCCCAAATATTAAAATTTCATTTCCATATCTCTGGATTTTGATAAAGCACTGCTCCATCAGTGTTTTGTTGTGTTTCTGAGTTCTATCCACTTACCTTCAAATGAGCCTTTTCTGTGGAAATTCTAGCACTTGGATATCCGTTCTGAAACCCTTAACTCTTGACACACACCTAACTGCCTGATGGTAGTCTTCCATTTCTTTTCCTTGCTAATTATTACTTTTTGTGTATGCGTGCACAGTGGGGGGTGCATATATGCGTGCATGAACCCAGTCAGTTCATTTTAATTAAAATTTTATTTTTTAATGACTGTCAGGATTCTCAGATTTCTTTTATGCACCTGACTTAAAAGGATTTGATTTTGGGTTTGAATTGATACCTAAACTTCAATCTTAGTTTTTTCTTTTGGCCCTGTTTATTCTTTAAGAGGAGACGAATGCCTCAAGATTTTATGTTTACTGGGTACCTTAAAAATAAACAAGTGCATCTTCAGAAGTTACGCTGAGACCTCTGCTGTCACTGCCTGCCAGTAACGTTTTAGAAGATTCATAGGCATGTGTGTGCAGCAATGAGTTGGAGAGGAGTATGACAAACAAGTCCAGTGATATGACAGTGACTTCTGCTCCACCTCTCTTTAGTTATGAAATTGGGCTCTGAGTCACACTTCTAAGTGTGTTGACTTAAGTGCCACAGTTTTTCCTTATTTTATTTGTAGTTTTTAGAAAGACAGATTGACAGCAGCACAAAACTCTGATGATGAAAAACATCACACTTTGGCTTTTAGATATTTAAAAGAACATTCTCTCCCATTGTATTAGGAAAATACTGACCAAAACCTGTGGCTGAGTCAGTTTTTTGAGGGTTAATGTTTGATAAATATATTTTATGAACTCTCTCTTACCATAGAAGATTAGTTTGGGGGGAATATGGAATATGAAGCATTTTACCTTCTTGTACTTTACTGACACAGTCCCACTGGAGTACTGTATAAGAAAGATGTCATAAAATGCAGCTCTTACACTGGATAATTCCAACAATGAAAAAGAAGCTTCACATTTCTCCCAGCCATCGAGAAGTGGAGCCTCAGAGTTGTTTCAGAATATTATTTTATTGAGCTTTGTGTGCCAGACTCTGCTGAGTGCTTTGCGTGTTTTCATCTTCTCATTTATTTCTTACAGCAGCCTTGCAAATACGAAATTATCATTCTTCCTTTATTGATGAGAAAAGAGAGGGGCTAATAACTGACCCATGTCATGTAGCTATTAATGAGAAGATCTAGTGATAGATAGAACTCCAGTTAATCTGTATTTCAAAACCTTTGCTCTATAAAACTCTGCCTCTGTACAGGTTGCTGTAAAGGTCCAGACACCTGAGTCTTTGTTTTTCTGTAGCTAATAAGTAACTTCTGGCCCTTCGGTTCTTTCCTGAGGATTTTTCTTTGAGTACAGTGCAAGATTTAGTAGTCACTGTTGAACAGGGAGTATTGTTTCTCTTTAGTGTCCCAAGGGAGATCCTGTTCCAACATCATTCTAGAAACGTCATTTGTTTCTTATAACTTAATACCCAGCAGTCCATATTCCTATATTCCCTGGCTATTTCTTAAATGTGATATTGATCCCAAATTGCTCACCTTTAGGATTTGCAAAGCTTCTTCCTCAATATCATAAGACAGTAAAGCTTAAAAGTTTTTATTTCATGATTGTGCATTTTTAAGGGACTCAAAAACCATAACTCGGTGACCAAGGAATCCTGATTGTTTGATAACACTTGGCACCCTTTTACTGTGACTTGAAGTCAGGTCGGGATAATAAAGAGTGTGCATTGTACATGGAAGGAACTAGATAAAAGGCATGATAGAGTGTAAATGCAAAGGTTTTTCATAGAATGAAGAGGGATTCACTTTGGAGAGGTGGGAGATACACATGGAGCCAGATTATGGAGGACCTGAATCCAGAAGACGAAGGAGTTTTGATTTTGCTCTAGAAAAGAAAACCTTTAGTAACTCCTTTAGGAAATTAGCAACAAAATCAAAGTACTGTAGCAGTGAAGGATGACTGGCTAACCTGGGCATGTTTTGTAGGCAGAAGAGCAAGTCACTTGAAGTCAACATTTTTAAAGAAGGAAGAATGTAGTGGACATGGCTTACATTCAGTCCTAGAGTGTCCATGGTGGCATAATTGTCACTTAGCCACTTCTGCAGAAGACGAAGTGTTCATCATAAGACTGATTAATCCTTGATGTCTCCACCACAGCTTCTGTCTTTATGTCATTTATTAGAGCTATTTTAAGTTGGAAACTTTGTGGTATTAATATTTAAGAAAGAAAGGAGGAACTGAGTAGTGCTATCTCCTGACCTGAATTCATTGTGAGCACATTCTATACTCATCTGAGTATCAAATGGAAGAAGAAAGTTGACCCATGCCAGGAAATTTCCATAAGTTAAAAGCATGGGCTTTACGGTCATATGGACTTGGATTCAAACTCCAGCTCTTACTTTATCCATATAACACTTACTAATTGTGTGACCTGGGCAAAATCAATAACCTCAGTTTCCTGGCTATAAAATGGGAATAATAGCTAATTTAAGGTTGTTCAGAGGTTCAGTTGAGATAGTGGATGTAAAGTGTTTTGAACACTTTGGCTAATACTAAGTGTTAAAGAAAGACATGGTAGATACTATTGATTATTGAAAAATTGATCTTTTTTTTTTTCCATCTTCACCCAAGGACACTTTTGCACTTATCTTCAGATAGAGCAGGAGGGAGAGAGGAAGGAAGAGAGAGAGAGAGAGAGAGAGAGAGAGAGAGAGAGAGAAATAGCGACGTGAGAGAGAGACATCAACTGGTTGGCACCCTCACAACCCTAATCGGGCCAGAGACGAACCGCAACCTAGGTACATGCCCTTAGCGGGAACCGAACCTGGGACTCTCTGGTCCGTGGGCTGACACTCCAATCGCTGAGCCAAACTGGCCAGGGCAAATTGATCATGTTTTGATGAAAGAGTTCAATTTGTGAAATTTAATAACTTGTGTCTTTAAAAGAAAAACATTAAGCTTGTGGTTGGGTTATGTCTGCCAATTTATTTGCTTTGCTTGCTGAGTCATACTTCTGCCTAATGTCCTGTGTGTTTTATATTCTGGTCAAGCCAAGTTGTCTCATATCAAAGAGGAAATAATCTTTCTACCTTCAAGCTCCTTGCGTGACAGGATTCTTACTGAGGAAGCCACCTGCTTTGTTTGTGTATGTTGGGGTTATGAAACCTTGGGATAATGGGTTTATTTATTCAGGCTCTCGTATTGGCAGGAAGATTTTCTAATGTGGTCAGCATTCCCCGTCAGAATTAGGTTGTGATTCTAATCATATTCAATGGTGCCTCATGGATGAAATTGCATTTGTATCTCTGCTTTGTCTTAACTCTTTGGCCCGTGGTTTTTAGGTCTGCAGCACTGCAGGAATGGCAGACTTCGGAATCTCAGCTGGCCAGTTTGTGGCGGTGGTCTGGGATAAGTCGTCCCAGGCAGAGGCTCTGAAAGATCTGGTGGATAAACTTCAGGCGTTAACTGGCAGTGAAGGCCGAGTGTCTGTGGAAAACATCAACCAGCTGTTGCAGTGTAAGCACCTACCCAGGATGGGGGTGGGAGGAGATGGGTCGGTTTCAGTGGGAGGGCTGTATTTCTGTCGTTCCATGATAACTGAGTTTTTGTTTTGGGTGGCACGTGATAGTAGTGGCTGGTTACCCTGTTGTTTTTCAGTTGAGATATGGTGAGCTCAGTAGTGTAATTGATGATTTGTAAAAGTATGTTCTTGTTTCTTATTAGATACTCCACATTTTTTTTTTTAGTCCTCACCCGAGGACACTTTTGCATTTATCTTCAGATAGAGCAGGAGGGAGAGAGGGAGAATGAGAGAGAGAGAGAAACATCCATGTGACAGAGACACATCGGCTGGTTGCCACCCACACGACCCCAACCAGGGCCAGGGACAAACTGCAATTGAGGTACCTGCCCTTAGCAGGAACCGAACCCTGGTCTCTCTGGTCTGTGGGCTGACGCTCTAACTGCTGAGCCAAACCGGCCAGGGCACTCCACATTTTTTTTAAAAAGCTTACTCTTCATCTAGCTTCCTTTTTGACTTCTTTCCCTGAGCGTACCAAAGGATATGAAATTAGTAAGACTGAAGGAGAGCAGGGCAGCCATGTCCTTGCCCCTCTTGATAGTAATGATATTCTAATAGCATTTGCTGAACAGGTAGGTGTGCATTCTACAAGGCCAGGCTGTAGCCTTCATGGGGGCTTGGGAGGGCTTGGGAGATTGCTTCTGGGGTCCAGGTGATTGCTGATAGAGTCTTCCTTCTTTTCAGCTGCCCACAAAGAGTCTAGCTTTGACGTTATTTTATCGGGTATAATTCCTGGAAGTACCACGCTGCACACTGCTGAGATTCTGGCTGAGATGGCCCGGATCCTTCGGCCTGGTGGATGTCTTTTTCTGAAAGAGCCAATAGAGACAGCTGTAGGTAAGGAAATCTTCACTTAGAAGACTAGACTTTAATAGGGTTGAATCTTTAGGTATATTTGTTGCATCTCTCTGAGCAGGAGATACCATTTGGAGATCAATATTTCTACAGCAAACCTTCTCCTTAGAGATAAATTATTGTAAAATCTTAAGCAACACATCTGAAGAAATTTGAGGTCTTTGACCCATTAGGTAATAAAATATAAGGAAACTGCTTATCTAAAAATGACTGGGTCCTTTAACAAGTGAACTGTTAACCTTTGTTATTTCTATACCATGGAAAACTATGCAACAGTAAAAAGGAACAAACTCCATATGCCCAACAACTTGGATCAATCTCAAGGGAATCGTGCTGAGTGAAAAAGCCAGTCTCAAAAGGTCATATGCCATCTGATTTCATTCATGCAACATTTCTGAAATAACAAAGTTATAGATGGTGGAGAACAAGTTGGTGCTTGCCAGAGGATGTGGTATGAGGCTGTAAAGGATTAATACGAGGTTCCTTGTGGTCATGGAACATTCTGTGTCTTAATTGTGGTTACTCTAACCTACACATGTGCTGAGATTTCATAGAAACATAGACACACACGAGTGCGTGTAAAACTGGTAAAATATGGATAAACTCGGTGGACTATCAATGTCAGTTTCCTGGTCTTCATACTATACTAGAATTATATAAGATGTTACCATGGGAAAGCGAGGTAAAGGGTCCTCAAGACCTCCCTGAACTTTTAAAATTTCTTGTGCATCCATAGGTATAGTTGAAAAATAGTGACTGGAAGTCTGGGAGTGATGAGGTAATTATTGATTCGTGGGAAATTAATGATAGAATACGAAAAATAAAAACCTATCCTTTTTGTTCAAGTGGTAAAGTGTCAAAGTTATTCAGTTCTGAATTTTAACAATTTTTTAAAAAATATTTTTTCTTTATTGATTTTAGATAGAGAGGAAGGGAGAGGGAGAGAGAGATGGAAACACTGATGAGAGAGAATATGGATTGGCTGCCTCCTGCATGCCCCCCACGGGGGTCGGGCCCACAACCAGGGCATGTGCCCTGACTGGGAATCGAACTTGCGACCTCTTGGTACATGGATCGATGCCCAACCATTGAGCCACACCAGCTGGGCTGAATTTTAACAGTTTTTAAGTAGACTTTCCATCAAAATGTGATGACTCGCCCTGGCCAGTGGCTCAGTGGTTAGAACGTCGGCCCGTGGACCAAAGAGTCTCGGGTTTGATTCCAGTCAAGGGCATGTATCTCGGTTGTGGTTTGGTCCCCAGCCCTGGTTGGAGTTGAGCAGGAGGCAACCAGTCGATGTGAGATGTCTCTGTCTCTTTCTCTCTCCCCGACTCTGTCTCCTCCCCCCTCTCCCTTTCTTCTTCTCTCTCTCTCCTCCTCCCTCCCTTCCCTCCCTCCCCCTGTATGTGAAGATAAATGGAAAAATATCCTTGAGTGAGGATTTAAAAAAAAAATGTGATGACTTCATAGAAATGAAATGAAATGAAAGTATTTTGAAATGTATGAAGGTGTTTATGTGGAGATGTAAACTTGTGATGTGTATAGCAGGTATCTGTTTTTTGCTGGGAATGTAAACTTTAGTGACTAAACACAATGTCTTTTGTCAGAACTATAACAAGAACACAGTACCTGTTACTTTAGAGTTTCTAAGCCTCTTTCTCAATCTAACAACCCCTGTAAGGTTAAGTATTTCTAAGAAGCAGAGGGCGACAAGAAACAATAATGGAATTATTATATAAAACTTAAGAGCTTTGGTAAGAGAATTTTGAATAACCAAGTCAAATTAAAATATCATCACTAAAATATATATACATTAAACAGAAAAGGTTATTGTGTTAGTGCCTATTAACCCAAATAGGATAGAGCCTTTATTATTTTTCCTGCTTTGACCTATAAAGCTATTGATTGAGGTTTTTCTCTTGGCAGTTAACAATAGCAAAGTGAAGACAGCATCTAAGTTGTGTTCGGCCCTGACTCTTTCTGGTCTTGTGGAAGTAAAAGAGGTATGTTGGTGGACAACCTTCTTTGCTGGGAACTTAAACCTTGGGTCACTAAACCCAGTATCTCTTTGTCAGACGATACAAAGAGAATTGGGGCGATAACAGTCTTGAAGGTGAGGTTCTCGGTTCCCTTAGACTAGGAAATAAGTTGAGAAGTACTTTGCATGGTGCCTCAAAGGACAAAACCTCTGGGATAAATCTCCTTTGAAGAGGTTTAGCTGGGGCCCTTGTGGGTTCGGGGCACATTCTGGTCTCAATACTGGGTTAGTGACGGTGACCCCCGAGGCAGGCAAAGAAGAACACAGATCCCCTAATGGATGTAAATCCTAGGCCCAAGTGAAGCACAGTTCCCTAGATCATCTTCAGATATTGATGGGAGGCTGGAGTAGGCTGGAGGAGAAATCCCATTTTTGACAGTTCAGTGGAAATATTTTAATTAAATAGAGGTGTTTATATTTCTACATTCTTCTCTGAATGAATTTTCATTCACGAGAGGTAAATGTAATATGAGAGCCATTATACCACTGATTTGCCACATAACCGAAGACCTTAATTTATTCATGCCTACCCTTTATTTTTCTTTTTAGTTAAAAGATTTTCTGTTTTTTTGTTCTAAAATAAGGGATGCTCATAAAAATTCAATTAATACTGAAGAATATTGAATATAAAGTGACGTTCCAGTCCTTGCTCACACCTCCCTCCCCAGAGGAAGCCACCAATACATTTTTTTGTATGGCTATTCAGACTTTTAAAAAATGTTTTTGCAAGTATACACACACGTACACACACATCTACATATACATATGTACATATACACATCTTTTTCTAATGTCAGTAACGTCATACGTATACATTGTTTGGTCACTAGCTCTTTGGACATTTACCCATCTCTGTGTTACCCCTTGTTCATATTAATGATGTAACAATACTCAGTGCTACAGGTGGGCTATGATTTATTTAAACATTCTGTAATTGTGAGACGCAGAAGTTGTTATTGTTTTAATGACACAGCACCCCCACCTACTTTTCTACTTTTACTCTCTGCTGCTACTTCCCAAGGAGCATAGAAAGCATTTCCCTCCTCCTGTTGTTCTTTTCCTTGTAAGATATAAATTTTAGTGTGTTTATGGTGGGCATGCTTCCCTATAGATTTGAATCCTATTCAATGGACCATATCTGATTCATCTTTATATTAATCACCACAACCTCCACAGTGACTCTAGCAGTACCTTATACATAATAGGCAGATATTTAATAAATGTTTTAAAACTTTTCAAATGATAGGCTCAATGTAAAAATGTAGATAAAAGCTACACTCTAGGGTTCTGATCAGTAAGAAACTAATGTGAGGCATGAGATGATGTCTGTTATCTCCTGCTATTATCCTGCATATAATATCCTGCCATTCTGTGTAGTACTTAAAACATAGAAATGAGTACTTGATGCCTGTTTCGGTGGACATAGAACATCATTTTGTAGAAATGTGACCTAATCCTTTTGATGTCTTGAATTCCAGCTGCAGCGGGAGTCCTT
Organism: Molossus molossus; assembly: GCF_014108415.1. NCBI lineage: Eukaryota > Metazoa > Chordata > Mammalia > Chiroptera > Molossidae > Molossus > Molossus molossus. The sequence goes on from NW_023425357.1 coordinate 42,437,129, forward strand.
GAGCCCCAAGGAGATACAGTCTGTCCAAGAACATCTGGATTACCATAGTGACAGCTTGCTCTCTGTGCAAATTACAGGCAAAAAACCCAACTTTGAAGTGGGTTCTTCTAGTCAACTTAAGCTTTCTACTGCCAAGAAGTTTTCTCCTTCAGGTAAGTCTGGATGTTCTGTCTGAATAGGCCTGGAAGGACACATTAGAAATTGAGCGAGAGATCTGAATGAGGTGGTGAGATTTTTTAGAGGATTAGCCCTTTCTTAATTTCTGTCAGTTCCAAATGGAAGAATGCTTAATGTACTATTGTCCTAGGCATTTTTAGATCCCAAACTGAAATAACACATAGATATTATCTAGTTCAGCCCTTCTGCACCGGAGGACACTGAGGCCTCCAGATCTTAGAGGCCTGAGTCACAGAGTTGAGTTAATGAAGTCTTTCTAGACCCCAGAATGTTTTTTTAATCCTCACCCAGGGATATTCCTATTGATTTCAGAAAGGGAGGAAGGGAGAGGGGGAGAGAGAGAGAGACAGAGAGCAAGAGAAACATCAATGTGAGAGAGAAACATCGATCGGTTGCCTCCCAGGGATCAAACCCACAACCCAGGTTTATGCTCTGACTGGGAATAAAATCCACAACCTTTTAGTGTACAGGATGACGCTCCAAATAACTGACCTACCTGGCCAGGGCATCCAGGCATTAGAATTTTGACATTTATCCTCAGAAGACCTCGTGGTGGTGGGCATGGTCGATAAGAGTGCCCTGTTCCTCTTCCCTTGTGTCCTTTACCTTTGTGCCAATAGTCAGCTTTTCTTACTTTGAGGATCCTAAGACACTTATGAAAACATTTCTTCTGCTCAGAAAGTTACACTCCCCCACTCCACTTTGCGTGTCCCATCACTTCTTTTTAATGCCTGAATTGAGAAAGTCATCCCGGCTGTGAGGTAAAAAATTTATAGTACATTTGCACCACTCTGTGTTTTTTTTAGAGTTCAGCTTTTTACTGAATGTGTTACAAAAGAACTTTAGTCAAAAAAACCGAAGTCCACGTCGTCATCAGACTCCTCAGCTTCTTTCTTTGCTGCCACTTTCTTCTCCTCAGCTGGGGCAGCAGTCTGGAGGGGGCAGGCCCCCTGCTGGGGCAGCACCCGCTGCGGGCCGGTTCACCAGCCCCTGCATTGCAGATGAGGCTCCCAGTGCTGACATTGGCCAGAGCCTTTGCAAATAAGCCTGGCCAGAAAGGTTCAACATTTACACCAGCTGCTTTAATGAGGGCATTGATCTTATCCTCCATCACTGTCACCTCATCTTCGTGCAGGATAAGCCGAGTAGGCGCAGGCGAGCTCTGAAACAGGCAGGGTGGCCCAGAGCTGGGCGAGCGCTGCCGGGACTGGTCTGGACGCCCATGAGGTGGGGGAGGGCCTCCCCCAGCGTGGCCTTAGCTTCCTCGGAAGGACTGAGCATCTTACTGGCAGTTGGGGAAAGGGGCTCACCGCTCTGTTTTGACTGGCTAGCCTACATCTGCAAGAAATCCTTTGGAATCCTAACCTTTGGGTTCATAATACAAATGGGTGGGAGCAGCTTAGATGAGCAGTTTGCCCAGTGGAAGGTCCGAGCATGTAGTTGTGACAGTGATCACTAGGGGGTGCTCTTACACTCACACACCACCCCCAACCCATTTGAGGACACGCCCACATTGAATCAGGATCTCAGCCCTTTCCGGCCATTCCTTGTGATCTCCTGGCCCATAGAGAAACTCAGGAGGTTTGTATCTGCCATCAGTTTGTTACACTGCCACCATCAGCTCCAGAGCTTATTTTCTTGTATGTAACAGGTTTATGAGAGGCTAAAGCCGTGCTATTCATGATGCTTTTTGGCACACACTCATTTAATCTTCAGTCACTTGCAGTAGGTTCAGGGAATACCATTGGCTCCCATGTTCTGAGGATGGAAACTAAGATGAAGAGAAAGCAGTATGGAGGGGAAGTAAAAGCATTAGACAGTATCACATATGTGTCTTTGTGCAACTGGCCTAAGTATCTAAACCTGTTTCCTCATCTGTAAAATCAGGATGACAGATACTTGCTTCATAGGGTTGTCAGCAGGATTAAATTAGATGATGTGTGTAAAATGCTTCACATAATGTCTGGCACAAAGCAAGTGCTTAACAGATGATGGCTTCTGTCACTATCATAGCAACTGGCCTAAAGTTCATGCCTTTGTAAGTGGTAGAGCTGGGCCTCGAACCCGAGTCTTTGACTTTCAGTTCAGTATGTTCTCTACATAGTGTCAGTAGAAAGCACTTATGTTTGTTTGTTTGTTTTTTTAATCTTCACCCAAGGATACTTTTCCATTTTTATCTTTAGATGGAGTGGGAAGGAGCAAGAGAGAGAAAAACATCAGTGTGAGAGAGACACATCGACTGGTTGCCTCCCACACAACCCTGACCAGGGCCGGGGACTGAACTGTAACCAAGGTACACGCCTTTGACCAGAATCAAACCCGTGACTCTTCGGTTTGTGGGTCAGCGCTCTAACGGCTGAGCCAAACCAGCCAGGGCGAAAGCACTTATGTTTGCTTACAGTTCGTTTAAGGCTTCTTTGTAGAGCTCTGTTTCTTTTGTTGGTTGGACTCAGTGAAGCCTGCTATGGACCCTGCAGCTGCCAAACTCTGGACCCTCTCAGCTAATGACATGGAGGATGAGAGCATGGTGAGTCAGCACTGTGGCCACTTGATTGCTTTCTTTTATGCCCCACCTTGGGTGTGAATGTGTCTGGTTTGGAGTAGCCTCTCTGGACTGGTAGGTGGGAAAGTGTTTAAAGCGCAGCATTGTGGCTGTGCCTGTCACCCGCATCGCTTTTCCACACAGGTGTTCTCATTCTTACTTCACGTGACATATTAAAGACTCTTGTGGGCATGTGCAAACCTGAAAAGAGTTTGTCAGCTGAACTATCATATTGGCTCCTTTGGGCAAGTCACTGAACACTCACTGTCTTAAAAGCAATGCTTCTCCATCTTTGATCAGTCCTTCTGTAATAAAGTTCTTCATTTCTACAACCATCGAAGTTATAGTGGCAAGCAAAATAGGCTATGGTTTGTGCCCTCATAGAACTTACAGATTAATCGCCCACATGATTATCAAAAAATTACACAATGAATGTATCATTATTGCCCCTTTTTTCTGGAATTATAGAGAAACTATTTTATTCAAACCCTTTTCACCTGACAGCCCTTCATATATGTAAAACGCTTCTTTCTCTGTTCTTCCTGCCTCCCTTCCCCAACGTACACATAATATGTTCGTTGTAAGTCAGTTCCCAGTCCCCCCACAACCTAGTGCATCTTCTGTGCACCTTGGTTCACTGTGGTGGTCAGCTCAAACGTGAGGGTCTCCCGAAGGAGGATGGTGGGCCTTTTTACACAGTCGGTGCAACCCTGCTCTCTCCTCCTGTGACCACCTTAGCCTCATTAGCAGAGGCCATAACTGTCACTAACTGCTTTGAACACTCTGCAGGATCTCATCGATTCAGATGAGCTGCTGGATCCAGAAGATTTGAAGAAGCCAGACCCAGCTTCCCTGCGGGCCCCTGCGTGTGGAGAGGGGAAGAAGAGGAAGGCCTGTAAGAACTGGTAAGTGCTGGCGTTAGCACCGTCGGCCATGCTGCCTCCAGAGGCTTCGAAGTCTCCAGGAATCGCAGTAGTGCCCTACTATAAACAGACACGTGTTTCACTGTGAAATGCATAATATATACAAGAGAATATGGTAGGCAGGTACATTTTAAAGAGAAGTAAAATGAACCCCAAGTACGGATCACCAGATTGAGAATCAGAAACATGGCACCTTAGCGGTCACCTCTGCTTGCTTCCTCGACTGCATCGTGCTTCCTCTTCCCCACAAGGGGTTACCATTCCAAGTTTGTATTAATTATTCTTGGCCCTTTTTTGATAGTTTAACCACCTGTATGTGAATCCTCAAACAATATATTACTTAGTTGTGAAGAACTGAGTAGTGAGCCCCAACCTGACTCAGCAAGGAAAGGTGGGCATTCCGTGTCTATGAAGTCTCCCAGGGAAGGGTGAAATCAACAGGGTCTTCTGGCCTGGCTTCTGAGAAGCTCCCAAAGCAGCTTCCGGGCAGTCAGTAGGAAGAGCTGTGAATGAGTTCTAGGAAACCCAGTTAGAGACCTGGCAGGGTTGTAGTGTGATGCAGGGACTGGATGAGCAGCAGAAATATGGCCGGGGCAGTGGCCAGCCTGCTCTAAGCTCACCACACCCTAAGTTGTCCCCTTAGAGCAGATCAAAGCGGACGCTCGCTGCTAGTCAAGTAATGTCCTGAGCTGATTGTCAGGGCGTGGGGGGGAAGACGACTGCTGAGCAGTGGCTGCCCTTTGTAGATAGAACATCTCCCTGCTGGGTCTCCTCCTCCCCACCACTCTTACCGTCCCCCTAAACAGCCGCATGTGTTTATCTTACCTACCTGGCTCGTAGGCAGTTGAGTTAAGATCCTGGTATAGCCCTGGCCAGTTGCTCAGTGGTTAGAGCATCCATCCTTGGACTGAAGGGTCTTGGGTTTGACTCCCAGTCAAGGGCATGTACCTGCGGGAGGCAACTAGTCGATGTGTTTCACATCGATCTCTCTCTCTCTCTCTCTCTCTCTCTTCCTCTCTCTCCCTCTCTCTCCCTCCCTCTCTTCTACTCTATCTAAAAATCAATGGAAAAATATCCTCAGGTGAGGATTAACAACAACAACAAAAAAGACATCCTGGTGTAAAGAGAAAAGTCTTAGACACGTTTGGCACTGCCCAGGATTTGGAGTGGCTGGGTGGTGGCCAGTCTCACTCATCAGCTACTGGTTCCCTGCAGCACATGTGGCCTTGCTGAAGAACTGGAAAAGGAGAAGTCCAGGGAACAGATGAGCTCCCAACCGAAGTCGGCTTGTGGAAACGTAAATATCATTACTCAGTATTCCCCAAATCCTTAGTGGGGTCGAGCATCATCCTGAACTACACACAGACTAGCTCCAGTTAAGGAACTTAATGCCCCAGTATTTTAATAACAGGTGAATATGAGAACATGTATGTAGGTTGTAACGGAAGCAAGGTTATCTCTTAAGAGAGGGTTAGCATACTCGTTTCTTATTTTTGTCCCTTCCTACTTCCTGGTGGACCTGTTCAGCTGAGCTCAGCTGTGATCTGAACTGCTGAGGATATAGAAATGTGGCCTCCTGAGGAGCTTCTATAGACCATTGTTCTCATGGAACCAGAGATCTTAACTCTTAGTGTTTGGGTCCCCATGGGACCTGTCGATGCACCCAGCCGTTTTCTTCCGGCCACTGTCACCATATCATGAAACTAGGGATCTTGTTCTTCTGGCTCTGTCTCTGGGAAAAGCTTGCCAGTGTGATCGTCTCTTCTCTCAACAGTGCTACCTGGGCGATGCTTTCCGCTGTGCCAGCTGTCCCTACCTCGGGATGCCAGCCTTCAAACCTGGGGAGCAAGTGCTCCTGAGCAACAGCAATCTCAACGATGCCTAGGAGGGACCCCGCCCGGGACACAGCTGCTCCTCCAGCCGACTCCTGTCCCTCAGCTCTCGTCTCTGCATCTGTTCACTCTGTTGGAAACCCATTTGCAGGGAGGGTGCACAGTGGGCAGTGTAGCTGGCTGTGGGGCACAGGGGTGTGTAGTGCTGCTGTGGATCAAAAGACCAAGGTGTCATGGTTGCCTGGTTCCCCTGCGCGGGGCTGGTTTCTTCACCTCGTGTTAGGGAAACAGAATGTGTTTCCCTCTCCCAGTGTCGACATGCTGACGTAACACTCCAAACCCAGACTCCTGGAGTATTAATACTCTGTGACAGAGAGGCCCTGCCCCTACTGTGTGCTCAGCAAGTGCCACTACTTGTCTTGCAGGGTTGGTTCACTCAACATGCACTTCCTGGTGACATGAGTCAAGTGTCTCGTGACCTGGGGGCACCAAAAGTCACTCATGGGTTGCTGTGATCATAGAGTCCCTCCACCCTTCCTGCCCCCACCCTCATCTTAGTGTGTTGCACCCCCGTGTTCTATTCATCTGGTATTAAACTTGCATACTTCCACACACCAGTTGGGAAGAAAGGATGTGTGTGTGATGTCTGGCAGTCATCCAAGTTCACTCAGACCACAGGACTTTGTTTTGGAGACTGTGTCACACACAGATGGTGCCAGTCCTACACTTGGGGACTGGGGCCTCCCCATCTCCTTGAGAAGAGTCCAGGTTGATGGGATTTAGAGGAAGCAGGACAGAAATCTGAACCCACACTCCCATCTCTCCAAGCAAGACACCCTTCGTTCTTGTTACCCACCCTCGCAGACTCGGAGTGGATCTTGCCAAATCGTTGGGGAGGTTGTGTGGGTTTAAGAGACCTGGATTTTTATATCTTATCAATAAATAAAAGTGTTCTTTGGTATTAGTCCTTAGAACTTGTCTCTATATTTGCTTTTGCTTCTCCTGGTCCCTGCAGGTGGATTTCAGTTAGGGGTGCGGCTAGATTCTAGTTTTTCAGAAGTCCCTGTGGTTGGCAGAGTTTGAAGAAGACCCGCAGGGCGCCCTGCCCTTGAGTATGAGCAGGACCTTTGAGCACGATGGGACCTCACTCTGTGGTTGGGTTACACTAGGCTAGAGCGAGGGGTTCTGCGGAGGCGGAGTTCCTAACGGCTGTCGGTGAGAAGAGGCTTTCCTGAGTGGGCCTGACCCAGTCGTTACTCCTTTGGAAAAACTGGAGAACAGGGTTTCTCCTGGCCGGCTTCTAGTTGCTGTTCCGTGAGAGGTCCCGGGAGCCCAGAGCAGACCTCTGGCTGCCGAGGGGGAAGGGGCCCCAGCCCTACACCCTCGGGAGCAGGGATCCACCGAACCAGCTCCAGGCCCCGAGTTCCAGGTGAGACCCCGCCCGGGACGTCCTCCCTGGCAGGACTCCTGGCGCTCAGAGCCTGAGAGGATAAATGTCTGGTTTTAAGCCTCTGGGTGGTGATCACTGGTTAGGCAGCCACAGGAAACTTACAGCCCAGACGGGTTAGTGGAGCTGCTGGGCCTCCGAGTCGCTTCTGCTTCCGTTGCCAACGTGAAGGGCAAAAACCTCGGCCTGCGGGTTGAGGGCAGGCACTCCTGAGCCAGAGATTCCTGGGATGGGCTTGCCAGAGCCCAGGGCAAGTGCCACATGCCCTCGCTGACCTAATGCTCATTCTGGATCCCGCCTCCCTGGCAGAAAGGGCAACACGACCTCTGTCTGCCGTGCTGGCATGGGGGGTGCTGCCAGTCCTCACACCTTGTGACTTTGGAAGACAGCAATTCTGAGGGGAGGTTTCAGAGCCAGAAACAGTCCCAGATACCACTCTGGTATTACATTTGAGGATACTGGGTGAGACAGGGTGACTCGCTGCCATCAGTCCCCTGAGGACTGCTAAAGGTAAGGTGTCCGATGTTCTTGGACAGTCTGAGTCGGTAGGTCTGAGATGGAGCTGGGGCATCGTATTTTTTGTAAACTCATGTTGCTTTCTTAGCAACTGGCAGCATACAGTCAGGGCTTCCCCTTCTCCCTGAAATACTTCCGAAGCAATAAGTGGGGTGAGCAGCAGAGCAGACCACACCTTCCTGGAGGTCAGGAGTCAGCCAGAACAGAACCACGAAGAGCTGGAAGGGGCCGGAAGCGGCGGCTTTGGAGCTGGGGTGTGGGAGGGCGAGAAGAGGGGACAAGTGAGGCCGTACCTGCTCCAGGCTGAGAACTCTCCTTGAGTTGCAAAATCAAAACCCCAGCCCGTCGTATTGGGTCCCAGTGCGCAGGCGGATAGCAGGCAGACAGCGGGGCTAGAGGAAGGGTCGCAGAGAGGAGTCTCATGCGCAAGAAGCATGCTGGTTGTTGGGCAGAAAGGCTTTGCTTTGTGACTATGCTCCAGACAGCTGCCAGTTGTACGGGGGGAGGAGAAAGCTACAGGGAAACGTTACCAGGTATCCATGAAGGTATGGCCAGGTGGGAACTCTTCCACACTGTTGAGGGATGGGTTTGGACAGCTACACCCTATAGTGTTAGCTTGAACGCTGGCTGTCTATTAGTCACCTGAGTAGCTTCTGAATAAGTCACAAACTGCCTGTGCCTGGGACCCCCACCCCTCTAAAGACCAGTGAAGTCGATCTTTTGCAATTGAGCCTAGGGTGTGAGCATTTTGCAAAGCTTTCCCAGGTAATTCTAGAGTGCATCCAAGGTTGAGAACTGCCCTAGAGAAATCCTTTTACACATGCACCAGAAGGCAAAGCAGAAAACTGCTCAGACCTGGGCAACCCATGTGGCTTCTGTAAGAGGGCAGATGAGGGAGCCGAGTCAGCACGTGGTGACCAGTCACAGAAGAGTGTGTGTATGAAATCTGTCAACTTTCATATAAAGTTCAAAAGTTTGAAAACACGTAAGAAGCATCAACATACTGCTAGGGACCACTTGTACATATACATTCATACCTATGTATATACACACATGTGACACACTAAAGGAAATCAAGGAGCGTGATAAACAGGGACAGATGACGATGCGGACTTCAGAGCAGCATGGAGTTTCTGTCTGGAAAGGTCTGTGGGGGTGTGTGTGCACTTATGTGTGTATACAGGTGTTTGCCTTGTTGGCATTTCTTATACATACATTATGTATTTTGTATTTATGAGACATTTCATTTAAAAAACTAGGAAAACCCACACATAAAAGCCTGGGTCTTAAAGAAATGCCCACTAGCCCTGAACAAAGCCCTGCGCCCCCCTGACGGGACCCACAGGAGAGCTTGGTGGCTGGTCCCATCTCCTGCATTCCTGCCCACACCCCAACCCCCTCTCACACACACGCAGCCCTCACAGCAGCTCTGCTTATCTGAGTTTACAGTATGAGCCTCCGAGGGAGATTTCCCTGGGATGGAAAAGTTTTGCTTCTTGTAAGACAATTTTGCAATGCACAGGAATGCATTCCTGAGTCCAGATCTGGCCAGCAGGATGAAGAATCCTCCCTCTCCTTTGCTGGCTCCTTCTCTCCTCACCCCACCCCCAAATTTATGAGAGCATCCTACTTCCACCTCCCCCCAACCTCCCAGGGCCTCCATGGATCCCCACGACATTTTCCCACAAAGAACTCGAACTGATGTGCTCCCAAGATTCCGGGTCTGAGGCAGTTGTTTCAGAAACGCTCCTCAAGCTCAGGGCAGGGGGAGAGCCCGCTGGTGGCCCAGGAGACCCTGGGGTCACAGAGTAAGTCATTTCATCACCATTATCAGCCTCTTTACTATCACTGTTGTTTTATTCCTGCCCCTGCTGGAAACTGAGCTGGTTCGGCCTGCAGTAAGGCGACTGACCACAAGGGGACAGCAAGAGGCAAAAACCTTGCCTGAAAAAAACCTCAAACAATGCAGATCACAAAATCCTAGGAAGAGAAGGACCAAATGAATACTGCTCCCCCGAGACTGCCTTCTAGAGAGAGAAGCCACAAGTCCACGGCCAGTCGGGACGGTGAGACAGGACTAGCATCTGAACGCTGACTCCGCCCTGCCCATGAGGGCTCCAGCCCGGAGCTGGGCCTGGACAGAGGGGACCAAAGGTGGTGGTTATAGCCTCCTGCACCCTCCTTCTGAGCTGATGGGCTGTGGGGTCCCCTGGGCAGCACACGGAGCCCCCCAACCTAATGGAGGAGTCAGGACTGACAGACTCACACCGGAGTCAAGGGGAGAACGGGCTGTCGCAGGTGGGCTGCCCTACAGTCCGGAGGAGCTGGCGGAATCAGGAGAAAGAATCCGGTGGGCGCTGTTCTCAGTGGCTTCCCAAGAGGCTGGCTCAGGCTGAGGCTGGGCGGAGGGAGGCAGCCTGGGCGCCATGGGACATCGTGCTAGGGCAGGGGCGAGGCTCAGACGGCAGATGGCCGGACACAGGCTGAGGACCCTGGAAACTGGCCTGGGTTTGAGCTGGGAGAGGGACCTGGGTCTTGCGATTCTATAGTGAGAGGTGGGCGAGATGGGGAGGGGGCTGCAGGAACCCCCGGGCCAGCGAGCTCCCCAGTACTCAGCAGAACCCTGCAAGGAAGGGTTCTGGAAACATCTGTGGAATTGGATTAAACGCTTTAGGGGCAGTGTGTGCTCAGCTCCTCACCAGGCCAGGGCTCACAGGTGAGCACAGGGGCGGGTCCGGGGGAGAGTGCGGTCTTCCGGGCAGACGAGAGGCCTGAGAACCCAGATGACACTTCCCAGACGGAACTCCTGCCTGCTGCACACGACAGAGAGGAGGGTCTGCTGAGCTCTCCTTCACCCCTACGCTTCCCACGGAACCCCTCAACTCCACCCCTGCCTAGGCCTCCCTCACTTGAGCATGGCCTGCAGCAGCCTTGTCCCCCTCTCAGCCTCAGTTTCCTTTCCGACCTGGACAGGCAGGACCGGGTGTTCTCTGGGGACCCTTGCAGTGCAGCCGCCTGGGGTGGACAGAACACACTGACCCAGACTGAGGAAAAAATGTTTTAATCCGGACCATTTCATGCCATGGTTCCAGGTCGGAGTCCTCTTTGTCAGAAAAGGCGGCCGGGGTCATCTTTGCCCTTGTAGGGCCTTCACTGGACCCAGGCCGCTGGGGTTGGGGTAGCAAACACTGAGGCCCCTGGAAGCTTTCACAGGGTCCGGGGAGAAAGCAGGACTACTGGCTGCGGGGGCCACGTGACTTCATGACATTTTTCAAGTATTTGATTGCCGCCTTCACCTTGGTTTCGTCGGGGTTCATACAGATGAACTTGCCCTGGACAGTTACAAACCTACAGAGAGAGAGAGAACTGTCAGGGGCATCTGGCGGAGCCCCTGCAGAGCCCCGGGCAGCCTCACCCTGCACAGACCAGGACTTGCCGGAGTCACACAGCGTCAGTAGGACATCTGGGACATCTGGCTCTGTCCTCAGTGACTCTTGACCCTCCCAGAGAGCCAGGGCCATAAGAAATTCTGTCTGCCACCTCATTCTGCCCAGCCCACCAGGAGCCTGGGAACTAGGAGTGTGCAGGCCCAGGCCAGGGGAAATGACTCCTGGGACTGCCCATGTGACATGGGGCTGTCCCATCTCTCTCACGGCCTCAGTGTTCCCATAAGTCAACCAAGAGGCTGGACCTCACAGCCTGGGCCTTTGGGCATTGCAGTGTGGGGGCATAGGACAGGGCAGGATGATGGAGGGGACGAGGAAGACCACGCTCTCCTCTTTCCAGGGACCCCTCCGGGAGCTCCCCGTCCTCCCGCTCCCACACTCAGCGCCCGGTGAGGGGCAGACTTACACAATGGCCCTCTTGGAGCAGTCCTCCGAGGTCCTGTACCAGGCCACCAGCCTTCGGGTAGGGATGGCCCCTTGGAAGTACTCCAGGCAGCACTCCCGGCCCACGTTGGTGCCCCGAGCTGCGGAGGGGGAGGCAAGGCGGGTGTGGCTGAGTGTCTGTGGCTGCGGGGAGTGTCTGTGCTGTGTCTGCGTATGTGTGTCTGTCAGTCTGTGGAGGGGAGTCTGTGTGTGTGTCTGTGTGGTGTTGGGGTGGGTCTGTGTTAGAGATGAGGTGGTGTGTGTCTGTGTGTTTTGGGGAGATCTGTGAATGTGTTTCTGTGTGGGGAGTATGTGAAGGGCCTTCACATGTGTCTCTGTGTGTGTGTCTGTGTGGTATTGGGGTGGGTCTGTGTTAGGGATGAGGTGGTGTGTGTGTGTGTTTTGGGGGGATCTGTGAGTGTGTTTCTGTGTGGGGAGTGTGTGAAGGGCCTTCACATGTGTCTGTGTGTGTCACATGTGCACATTAGTGTGCATAAAGTTTCTGTGTGGGCTTTGGGAGGCCCTGTGTGTGTGTGTGTGTATGAATGTGTGTCTTCATATGTCTCTGTGTGTGTTTTGGGAGTCGTGCATGCTTCCTTGCATGTGTGTCTCTGTGTGTGCATCTGTGTGTGTGTGCACACTCAGCACCAGCCCTGAATCATCAGGTGTTTACTCTGGGCCAGGCTCTGAGCTGAACCTTCCCCAGCAGCAGCCCTCAGTCCTCACAGCGCACCGGGAGACAGTGCTGTCACCACCCCATTGTACAGATGACAAAACAGAGGCCCAAGGTGCCAAGACACTTCTCCGGGGCTCATTTCCTCACCTCTGCGTGACAAATATCCAACCCTTGTGATTTTAGTTAATACCACACTGGCATGTTTCTAAGAAGGCCCAAGTGCCCTCTGACCATCCCGGGCTTACCCTGGTCAGACTCGCGCTCAGAGCTGAGCCAGCCCAGTGGTTCACAGAAGCGGGACCACGCAGCCACTGCAGGTGGCCCGCTGACAAGATAACCTCAGAGACTGCCCTCAGGCTGCTGGCGGGCACTCGCGGGCACTTGCCAGCTTTGGGCATGATTTCAGCCTTCCTTTCCCAACTGAATGTAAAAATGTCTTTGTTCACATCCTCTGGGAACAAATTCTCCTGCTTTTGTCTGATTCCCTCATGGTATGGAAGCCCCATTCATTAAACACATGCTGACAAATACTTTTTTTGTTAATCCTCACCTGAGCATATTTTTCCATTGATTTTTAATAGAGTGAAAGGGAGGGAGAAAGGGAGAGGGAGAAAGAGAGAAACATCGATGTGAGGCAGACACGTTGGTTGCCTCCTGCACGACCCCAGCTGGGGCCTGGGATCAAACCTGCAACCCAGGAATCAAACCTATGACCCTTTGGTCTGTGAGCCGACGCTCTAACTGCTGAGCCAAACCGGCCAGGGCCTGACAATACTTCTGAGAACTGTTTACTTTTCGCTGTTGAAACACAAACACAGTCACAGTCTCGCAACCATTGGAGTGTGAGATGTGGGAGCATGTTGTTCCTCACCAAGCCAGTCCCAAGTGCTGGGGCCTCCTCCCCAGCCCTCCTCACCACCATCCTATTATTTTTGTCATCATCACTGTGTTCTCCTGAATGCCTCCCTCCCGGTCCCGTGGCAGCTGCCTCACGGCCGCGCAGGAATGAGGGCGGTGCGGGCGGTACGCAGTGCGTGTGCCGCGGCTCGGTGCCCCCCTCTCCTCCGCTCTCACCTGCGTGGGTGGCCTGCAGAGAAGCCCCCAGAAGGAGGGTGACCAGGAGCAGCATCTTCACTGGGGTCATGGTGCCAGGAGCCCAGGAGAAGGTCTCTGCGTGTGGGTCCCTCTGCTTGGAGGAGACAGGATGACAGCCAAGGGTGGAGGTGACCTATTTAACCTCTTTGGAAATTTTGCTCCACCTCCCATCCTTCCCTGGACCAGTGGAGTTAGAATTTGAGATGATTCAGTAGAAGTCCAGGTTTGGAATGTTTGTGGCTTTCCAGAGAATGGGCACTCAACTGCGGACAGAAGTGGGGTATGCATTCGGGGGGCCACGGCGACACACTTCTCCTTTTACAGAGATATTTCTTGGTTCCTCTATTAGAACAGAACAAGCTTCACCCTAAACTGGGCCGTCCTGCTCCAAGCCTCTTTTGTGCCCGGTGCTCTGGGAATGCGGACAGCCAGGCAGGGGCCAAGAGAGGCCTTAACCTGGGCCCTAAGGAGCTCAGGGTGCGGAAAGGCCTCCCCTCCTCGGGGGACTGGCCAGCTGCATGGGCACACGGGCAGCTCCCTGCAGGGAAGGCCACAGTTCCATCTCATTCCGAGAAAGGCCTGAGGCCCAGACAACTTTGTGGGTCCTTCCCCAAGTTCAAGCTCAGAGTCCTTCCCTGAGCCACAGAAGGCCAGAGTCTGACAGTTTTGAATTATCATTTAGTCCAGATTTGCATGTGTGCAGATGGGGCAGCCACATTCCCCCAACGCAGTGTCTCACTCTAGGTTGAAAAACAAAATGAAAGGAGCCATGAGCGGTGATGCCTCTGCCTCCCAGCAAAGCCAAGTCTGCATCCGACACGTGGTCAGGGTGCAGGCTGAGCCAGGCCCTGAGCAGATTTCCCATGAACCCATGTGCCACAGAATCACTGCATCGGGTCAGTCCCCTGGTCACAAGAGAAAATGACCAATTTGCTTAGGGCTCCCTGGGCCAGATCAGAGTCCCTTTAACTAGGTCAGAGTCCCTGCCCACCTGCAGGTGGGCAGCATCTCAGCAGGGCAGCTCTGGACTTTGATTCTGACACACAGGACGTAGGCCTGGCTCCACCCTGTCCCAGGTGACTGGGCAGCTTGGAATGACACCGCCCTGCACCGTGGGGTCAGGTGCCTTCGTCCCCTCACAGCCAGCTCCGTTCATCACTGAGCCATCAATAAACTGTCACCAGCGATAACCAGAGCAGGCTGTTTGCCGAAACCCGGCTCTACCAGGAGCAGGTGCTCATCCTGAACCTGTGAGGAAACCAGGGCGCCAGACTAGACCAGAGAAGGAAAAGCCAGACTCTCCTCCGCCCCCAGGGCCACCTCGGGAGGCTGGGACTGCGTTAGTTCCTGGGGATAAGGTGTCACCTTGTCCATGGCAGAACGTCTCCCTGTGAGCAGGATCCTCTACCTAGGGTCTCACTGTGTGACCTCGGGCAGCTCACAGACCCTCTCTGGTCCTCAGTTTTATCACCTGTAGAGGGATATTTAGACTGTCTCAGGGGGCCCCACCAAAATGGTAGCATTTCTCTGCTTCTCTAGGGCCACGTACCTGCCAGAACCCCCTAGCCCCACCCACTCCTCAAGCCACAGCCTGGGCCGGTTCTGTGCTCCCAGCCTGTCTGGCTGGGCCATGCCTTCTGCCCCCAAGGCTGCCTTCCATTTGCACCTGCGGTGGAGGGGAGCGGAGTGGGGTCCTCCTGCTTGTGGTCATGTTTGAGGGTGGGAACCACCCCCGCCTCCTACAGAGGGGCACCCAGCAGTCCCCGAGCTGCTGAGGCAGAGGAGACGAGGCTGGTGGCGGTAAGGGGTGCTGGTGCCCTGGAGACCCTGGCTGGGGAGAGGGAAGCTCTGGCCTAGAGGCAGGGCCTTGGGTCCAGAGGAAACACAAAAACCCAGAGGTGCGCGCGGAGGGCCTGGGTCCTAAGAGGAGACAGAGGGAATGTGTCTGCTGATGCCAGCCTCCGGGTGGAGTGTCTCCCGACCTCTCTGTGCCCCATGGCTGCTCCCCACCACCTGAGCCTTCTCCACCTGCCTCAGGGCCCCCGAAAGCTCTGTGCTGGACAAGCGGGGACTATTATGATGATGAGTAGCAGTTTGTTCCTGGTGATGCCCCACACCCCACTGCTGGGAAAATTCCTGAGTAGGGTTTGAGTCACCCCTGTTCTGCCACAGACTCAGAACTTTTCTCTGGAAGGACCCAAATTCCCCTGTCCCTTCTAAGGAACGGGTGACAACAGCAGGGACAAAAGGTCTGCACTAGCTCTGGGCGGTGCAGGCTGCCTGGCCAGGGGGGGAACAGAGCAGCATGCCAGAGGATGCCTGCTGTGTGCCTGCTGTGTGCCTGCTGTGCAGGGCTGCGGGGCGGGCAGAGGTCGGATGCGGGCCCTGCCCTTGGGGTTTGAAGCTGGTGGGGCTGAAGGATCAAGGCCTGGCTCCATATATGACCGTGCAGGTGAGATAAAGGGCCACGGGGCCCAGAGTGGGGAGAGGATGCTACTGGCTAACTTGGAAGGCTGCCTGGAGGCGGAGGCCAATGAGCTGGGCCTTGTGCATGGGAGGATTCACACCAAGAGAAGGAGGGATAGACATTCCACACAAGGGAAGCGCTTAGCAAAGGTGCAGAGGAGGGAATGTGCAGAGATTAATAAGGGAAAGAGCTCGAAACTCTGGTGGACGAGAGTCTGGATATGATGGCGAGAGAGCGAGCTTCGTGAGGACAGCCGGGTCTGCTTGACCCACCACCGTGGTTCCCAGCTCCCAGCAGTGCCTCGACTCAGTAGGGTCTCCGGGAGGACTGGCTGAGTGAATACAGGGCCAGAGGACGAGGAGGTGAGGCTGAGCAGGGGCCTGAGAGCTGAGCACCCTTCTTGGCCTTCCGTGGGAAGGCCGCAGAGACCAGGGGCATTTCAGGTGGTTTCCTCACCAGGGATTAACCCATGTATTCCTCCTGGCCATGAGACGGATTCTAAGGGACCTTCCAGATGAAATGTCCTGCCACCTGGGCCTGTGATAAGGGCCTCAAGACCTGTATGGTGCTGTGTGGACTCTGCGACGCGGAGTTCTGTCAGGGGAATCAGGGCTGCTTCCTGGAGGAGGCAGCAGTGAGGTAGAGCTCTATGGAGGCCGCAGGGGCAAGGAGCTCCTGGTGGAGGAAGGACGAGGGCACAGCCAGGGGACAAGCCGGACGCGGGCCTTTTAGGAGAACAGTCCAAAGGCAATTGGATCTGAGCGGGAGGAAGCAGCCTCAACTTCTGCAGCCTCAACTTCTCCAGTCTCAACTTTTGCCCCCAGCCCCACCACCCACCATGTTATTTTGCTGTCGCCATGGCAACTTTCTCTCAGTTCCTGGAAAATGCCAGGCTCTCACTGACACCCAAGCCCTTGCACAGGCTGTCCCTCCTGTCTAGACCACTCTTTCCTGCTCTCCTACACCCCACTTCCTTTCGTTCCTACCCTCCTTCAGATTTCAGCTTAAACCCTCCCTTCCTCCCGTCAACCCCCACTTTCCCCTCTGTCCTCACAGGTCACATACTGGTCATGCTCTCCTCACATTGCGCTGTGATGGTCGGTTTATTTCTGTGAACGCCTTGTATCTCTTTTGTGTTCCAACTTGTACCTACAGGGCTTAGCACCCAGTAGGTGCTCAATAAAATATGTTTACTTGAAGGATGAAGAGCTAGGTGGTTGAATGGATGGATGGATGGACGGAAGGAAGAATGGATTGATGGATGATGGACTGGTGCATGGACACTTACAAATTTCAAACTGCGAAGTGGGCCCATCTCGCATTCTGTCCCAGGAGCTCCTTCACCCCAGGACAGTTATTTTTGACCCGGTGTGTCCCGCCAGGTTGTGAGGCACACCTGAGCCCTCCTGTCATGGATGAGGCAGAGGAACCCGACCAAGGCTCTCTGGTTCCATTTCCATCTGGTTCACAACTTCCTTGTGGGTTGTGGCCATTTCTACCTCCTGCCAAACCGACATTGTTCCCACTGGGACTTTTCACTCCCATCCTTCAGATTGCAGCTCAAACCCTCACTGCCTTCTTCAGCTCCCACTTGCCTCTCTCCTCGTTCCTTCTTAATCCCCAAAGGGCCTCCTCCCCTCATTCACACTCCCACCTGCTGGCTCTTCCCACCCTCCCATTCTGTGGTCCCCTTCCCCTCTGCTGATGTCATAATCCAGTCTCTCTGCTCCCATAACACCTCTTTAACCCCAGCACCCCTTCCTCTTAACACCCAACATGCTGCCCTTCTATTTCCCCTTTCACTCATGACCAAACTTCTCCACCCCCCACTGCTGTTTCCTCTCTGCCCACGTGTGATTAATTCTTAGTAATGCGGTTTTGGGCTATGAAACTCTAGGGACATCACTCTCTGGGCGTCTCAGATCCCGACGGCCACTCCCTGAACTTGCCATCCCCCCCCAAAGGGCACTGTGGGGCCGTGGCTACCAGCAGATGTTCTGGAAGCGTTATCTACAGCTGTGTCCCAGTCTCTCTTCTACCTGTTCCAGGTGGTGTCACCAAGGACAAGTCTATGAACCTCATTCTCCTCATCTGTAAAATGGCCACGTTGATAGATGCCCCTCATGGTAGTGCTGGGAGAGTTAACCGAGATGATGCCTGTAAAGTTCTGGGGCTCCAGCTGGTTTGGTGCCTCTGTCATCACTGGGACCATTTCCCTCTTGACATGCCCCCTGCGGGATTCCTCCCTGGCTCCTGCCCAGGTGAGCTCTCTGTGTGTCTTTCTTCTCGGTAACGTACTTGAACTCACCACAGCCTGGTGGGGTTCTCGGCAGTTACATCTAAGAGTTTACATGGTCCTCGCAACAGCCATAGGCAGTAAGAACTATTACCCACATTGTACAAGTGAGGAAACTGAGGACCGATCACAGTGGTTAAGACATTGGTCCAAGGACACACAGAGCTAGCAAGTGGCAGAAGCATGCCCGGAGCTCTGTCCTTGGGTTTGTTTTCTCCTCAAACAACCCTCTCTCCCTCCCTGATGTCATCCACTCAGGCCTTTGACCTTGGGATGAACACTTCCTAAGTCTGTCCCCAGCCCTGGCCAGTGACTGATCACACACACACCCCGGGGCCCCACCCCATCCTCTTGCCTCTACTGGCAGATTCCTTAGCACTTTCTACCTTGCCACCGAGCCAGCTCTGTGCAGACCATCGCCCACACTGGGCTGTGGGCTAGCAAGAAGTAGAAATCTGTTTCCTCATGGTTCACTCAACCTCAAGAACAAGAAAGGCAAGACCAAGTTCTGTCTCAACCAACTTCCCCTGTTTCTGTTCAGGTCAGCATCATTCCTCACCTCATCTGCCCCACTGGTCTGGAACTTTCCCCTTCACTCATTCCTCACCCCCAGCCGGCACTGTGCATAGGCCCGGACTGTGCTCACTGATGTTGTGGGGCGACGCTCAGCCTTCTCACTTCCTCCTCACTCTCACTGGCTCAGCCCAAATCCCCCACACCCAGGTCGTACCAACGACTTTCTTCTTCTCCGGTCCCTCCTGACCCCATCTAAGCTACCGGCCTATGTCTGATGGGTCTTTCGCAAGGGCTGCTCTCACGACACACAGCCCTCCTTGAGAACCTCAATGGCTCCTTCCTTCTTCCCCAGCACGAGACTCATCAGGCCAATCTTTAAGCCCTACCATCGGTCTGGTCCATGCCTCCCTATTCAGTCTCATCTTGCGGCTCCCCAAGTTCAACTTCCGCGAGGGTCAGAATTCATCCGGGGCCCATTATCTCTCTCCTGGGTTCTCTGCTGCCTCCTGACAGTCTCCTTCCCTCCATCCTTGCCCCTACGATCTCTTCTCAGTACGGTGACCGCAGGGAATGGCAGTGTCTTCTGTTCAGAACATCCTGGGGCACCCCACGGCACTCAGAGGAAAGCCAAAGACCCTACAGCAGCCATGAGACCCTATGTGCCCTGCCCCTCCCCCCTGGCCCACTCTGCCCAGACCACACTGCCCTCCTCACTGTGCCTCAACCATCCAGACACACGTTCACCTTAGGATGCTTGCAGACTGTCCTTTCAGCCTAGAACATTCTTACTCATATGATTCACTTTTGCATCTCCTTCAAATCTTTGCTTAAATGTCACCTTTCAATAAAACCCACTCTATTTAAAATTACATCTTCACCTCTTTCTCCACTCTAGTTTTTTTTTTTTTTGCTTGCTGTAATATATGCCATCCTTTACTTATTATGTCTGCTGTTCATTGCCTGTAACTTCCCTGCCTACCCCTCCTTCATCCCCACAGGGATAGAACTCCATGAGACAGAAACCTTTGTCCCTTTTGTCCAATGAAGTATATTTCCTGGCACGTGGTAGACTTTTCATGCATACATGTTGGATTCAGTGAGTGGATGAATCAATGGTATTGTTCCTGAAGCCGAGTCCATAAACACTTCTCATTGAGTCCCACTCTTACCCATGGACTTGTCTCCATTCCTCTCATGCCTGAGCTTCAGGACTTCCTCTGGGCTCCCATTCCAGCCCTGTGAATCAGTTCCTTTTATTCACTGCTGGAGTCCAACTCTCTCCTCCAGGGACCGTTTGCTCCAAGTTATTTCATAAGCAGGTCTTTGGCCTCCTCATGGCACTGGAACAATTCAGGCTGCACTGCCAAGTGACCAGTTCAAGTCTCACCCCTGAGGGTGCAACAGCAGACCTTTCCTTTAGAAGTCAGAAGTCTGCTGCAGCCTGGAGGGGGAGGGGGAAACCTTCCTGCCAGAGCGAACCCTCTGTGCTCCCAGGAAGGTGTTTTCAGCACCAGGGTCAGCGCTAAGAGCCCAGCTCCCAGAGACTATGGCACCCTTTCTAAGGAGCCTTGGATATGGTCCCTTTAAGAGGCTTGGGGATCCTCCCCCCCACATTCCTGTCCACTGCAAAAAAACCCCAAACAAACAAAAAACTGGCAGGAAAAGGGCATTTGGCGACTTGATGTGTGACACAGTCATACCAAGTTCATGGCTCCCCCAGGGGGCACTGAGGGTGCAGGGCTGCTTCTGAGCAGGGTGTAGACTAGGGAAGCATGGACCCCCCAGGAGACTCGAGCTCCCCTCCCCATTTTCTCTCCAGAGAGAAGCGGGGGTCTCAGTAAGCAGTCCCCGGGCCCAAAGGCAGTCAGGCTGTGGTTTGTCCTTCCACACACCGGGCTTCCCCTCAGCCCCGCTCGGCTTACCACAGGGTCCTCTCCTTCCTGCCTTGCTGGCTCCTTTCACTTCTCCCGACTCACTGCTTTTTAAAAATTCTAAGTGGAATTAAAACGATCTAATCTAGCTTCCAAAATGATGTGGTGTTTTTATTGAGATAACTTTGAATGTATAGATTTACTTAGGGAGTAAATCTTTCCCCTCCATTTCCCATATGCTCCCCGAAATCTTTCTCACCCATCCTATCCTTTCCCCCAGCCAGCGCCTCCTCATTCCTGTCCTCCCCATGGGCTGTAGGCCCGGGGTCGGGGTAATCTGCTCTCTCCGTTGTCTTAGGTTGGGTTCATAAAGGATGTGCTCCCACGGGAGTTGGGTATGGAGTGGAAGGGTGAGGGAGGGAAGAGATGGAAGCCCAGCCAAGTCTCAGGAGGGTAGCTTCCACTTGACCACACGGGGGCGCCAGAGCTCGAGTTATAAGTGAAAGCTGATGAAGGGGTGGGGCTCTGGGTGCGACGTCAGCATTGTTAACCACACCTTGTACCCACCACCAGGTAAAGAGATAAATATTACCACCACTGAGGCCCCATGCGCCTCTCTTAATCCATCCCTTTGTGGACTAATGGAAACTGAACTGAGCATCCGTTAGTCCCATGCAGTTCTTCATAGTTTGCTAACAAATGCGTGTATGTCCTTAAATGATATATAGCAAAGTTTATGCGTGTTTTTAACGCCTTGCATTAATGTTATTATATTGTGTCTGTGCTTCCACATCTAGCCGTGTTGAACTTGGGAGTCATGTGTGTTGGTAGGTGTCTATGTATTTCTTTCTTTTCACCGTGGTTAGTCCATACAATAACTATTTATTATAGTTATAATAATATACTTATATAATATATAACTCTACATAATGTAGTTATATATTTACTCCCCCCCCCCCCCCCCGCGAAAAAAAGAATGGGGTCTCTGGAGTTGGACTGCCTGCTGGCTTAGTCACTTACTAGCTAAGTGACTTTGAGTAAAATCTTTAATATCTCTGTGCCTCGGGACTTCCAACTGGAAAACAGGGCTGGTGTTAGTATGGCTTATTTTAGAGCTGGGACTAAAATTAAATGAGAAAATTCATTCAAAGTCTCACAGTGGTGTGTGACGGGGACAGTGACCTTCACAAGGGAAAAGCACGGCCCCCAGGGCTGCTAGGTCTCTCCGCTGTCTGCTCACTCCTCTGGGGACTGGGGGACAATCAGAACCTTGAGCCCCTTCCTGGAGGTCCTGGCTGGGCCAGGGGAGCAATGTCTTGACCAGGATCTGATGGTGGAGGGTCAGAGGGGTTCAGGGGTGACTGCGACACATCTTTTCAGAGGGTCACATTTAGTCTCTGACATCCTTTGAGTTCAGTAAAATTTTTTCATCTTGAAATGCAGGTCCTCATGTGGGCGGATGGGCTTTCCATAAATCAGAAAGAAAGCATGTGGGACAGACACCAGGTCCGACCGTGCCAATGGACGTAGTGGCCTTTCCCCTCGTTGACCCCTTCCAGGACATGTGGTGGTCACGGGGGCACAAAGGGAAACAAGAAACACACGTGCCTGCCTTCACAGTGAAACCAACGGGTACAGCTGAGTCGCCTGAGGGTTGTGATAGGCACCAGCGGGGTGAGTCCCCATAGCAGGGAACCTTCATCGGGCTGAGTCAGGGAAGGCCTACTGGAGGAAGTGACATCTAAGCTGATGAGTAGGAGCTAGCCAGGAAAACAGTAAAAAAAGAAGTTATTCCAACAGGGGAACAGCTAGTACAATGGCTCAGAGGTACGAGAGAGAAGATTGACTTGAAGATATAAGAAACTGTGAGGCCAAAGGTGTTGGGGAGGAAGGGAGTGAGAATGGGGGAACCAGCATCCCAAGAAACAAGACTAGAGCCAGCGGACCAACTGAAATCCTCCAGGAAAACAAGACAGAAAGTGCACATGTCAGCTCCTAGAACTGTGCAAAAATGCCAGATCCCTGTGCCAACAGCCTAGGTTACCCTGGGCTGAGGAGGTGAATGAAAGACAGGTTGAGCCCTGGCTAGTTTGGCTCAGCGGTTAGAGCATTGGCCTGCGGTCCGGAGAGACCCGGGTTCGGTTCCCACTAAGGGCATATACCTCGGTTGCAGTTTGTCCCCGGCCCTGGTTGGTCGTGCGGGTGGCAGCCACTCGATGTGTCCCTTTCACATCGATGTTTCTCTCTCTCTCTCTTCCTCTCTCTCCCTCCCACTCTATCTGTACAAAAAATAGAAAAATGTCCTCCGGTGAGGATAAAAAAAAAAAAAAAAAAAAAAGAAAGACAGGTTGAACCAGATCATCTGGCAAACGGTTAGTGCTCAGTTTTGTTCATATTTTTCTCCCTATTTACTTCCTTGTCTGCTAAAGTGAACAGCTGCACATCTGAGCCATTAAAGTGTCTGAACACCAATGTACTGTATTTCAGAGAAACTACAAAATATTTATTCTTTCCAACTCCATTCATTGAGAATTCCAACTAAACCCATAGACGGCTATTCTAGCTAAGGTTGACTTTTATTCTGTCTGCAAAGAGAGCAAATGAAGAGAGATTTATCTCAGTTAAGGAATGTTTCCAGGCCTTTTAACAGCATCATGCAGGTTCTGACAAGTCATTCCCACCGAGTGCGAGAAACAGCATACTTTTTCTTCCCGATTGCTCTATCAGTCAAGACAGGTGAGGTCATGCTGCAGTAACAGCTAACCTCAGGCTCTCAGTGGCTAAACTACAATGGTGGCTGCCATAGAGATTAGGGGGGGCTCTTTTCACGGTTGGAAGCCCTGAGTCATATTTACTCTGGGACTCAAGGTAACGGTGCCATCATTTTCTGGTATGTGGCCATGGGCTGGCCAGAGAGACTAAAAGTTTTCTCATCAGCAATTAAATGTTTGAATCTTGCGATACATGTCACTTCCATTCCCAGCCCACTGGCCAGAACTGGTCACTAGGTCCCCAACTATCCCAAGGGAGCAGGAACACCCTTCCTATGTGCCCAGAGGACAGCAAGCCAGAAATTCCCAGGGAGCCTGACCACTGCAGTCTCCAAGGACTTGAAAACGAATAAACTTCCCTTTCTCTCCAAGTCGAAGACTCAGACATCTTGCTAGTCTGGTTTCAATTAATTGGGATTGATGAGTTTTGACCTTGCCAAGTTCAAAAGCAATTTAGAAGAGAAAAGTTAACATCAACTTGAACAGCATCTACTACCTTAGGGGGGGAAATATACAAATTATTCTTACCTGATTAAATACACTATTATTTTTTTCATCTGACTTTACTGTAAACTAAGATACCTGCATTTCTTTATAGAAATCTTATAATTTTATAGTTTTGTTTGGGTATCCAATAACAAAAGCCAATGAAAAAAGGATGTTTCAAACCCTCTGGAAACTTCTATTGCATAATCATAGGCCCTATTTACCCAGAGCTCACTATGGATGCCATTTTTCTAAGTGTTCAGCAAGGATTATCTCATGAAATCCTCACCCACGAGGTCAGTGGTTATTATTACCACTTCACAGAGGAGAATACTGAGGCCCAGAGAGGTTAAGCGACTTGCCCAGAGTCACAGGGCCAGAGAGCCCATGTTATATTCTGCTCCTGTTTGCTAAAAAGCAAGATGCTTGGGGACAGGGCAGGGAGGGAGGAGAAGGGGGGAATTAGTGGGGGGGGGGGAGGAGAAACATCTGTAACAAAAATAAATTAATTAATTTTTTAAAAACTTAAAAAATAAAATAAAAAGCAAGATGCTTGCTACAAATAATTCTAGTCTGTCCTCTGGGGAGAACAGATTCCTTGAAGGTAGGAGAGGGGCCTCTCTTCCCAAACATGCACTGCTCCGGAGTTCTCCTGGGAGAGGCATCGCCACGCCCAGAACGGTCAGAGCAAGACGATCCCACATGGGTCTGGCTGCTGAAGTTCGTGGTCAGCTCAGGAAAGCCAACCTGGCACCAGATCTTTTCTTAAATCCCAGCAGCTGAAACATTATCCAAGAAAGCACGTGACTGAGCAGAAGCAAACTGGACACTTGTTTTTGCACACCCAGGAACAACAGGGCATGTGTGCGCGCGCACACACATGCACACATTGTGGCTCCTGGCGCCTATTATTCAGCCTCCTGCTGGGAATTCCCAGTCATTCATTTTTTTGTTTGTCTTCCTGGCCTCACCCTTTCTGGGGAATGTACAGAGAACACAGGGGGACTGATGGCAAAGGGCAGAGGGAGAAGGCTGCAGATAGCTACTGCTCAAAGGACCCTGCAAGCCTCGGGCAGGTGGGAGCGGGGTGACCTGGTGCAGGGGGCACTAAAACTTTGGCTAGGCACCAAATCCCCTAATTCAAAAGGCAGTGCAGGGTGGAGGCAGGGAGAGAGGAGAGGGAAGGGGGGGAGGGGGGCAATGACTTGAAAGTGCAGATTCCCAGCCCTCCCAGTGCTGGAGTCTGAATTCAGTAGGTCTGAAATGAGACTCGGGGATCTGTGCTTTTAAGAATCTGTGGCTCACACTTTCAGAAACAGTAGTTAAGATTGCAGTTCTGGAGAAAGACTTTGGATCATATTGGTTTTGGAGAAAAACGTGCCTCATTTCCCCCCTTTGCTAGTGGGAGTGGGGTCCCTGGAATACCTCTGGAATGAACATTCCTACAGGTCCCCATGGGGGATGAGATATGGTAGAAAATTTTATTTCTGTGGAATTACACCCCTGGGTTTCCAAGGTCCCATTTCCTCGGTGCAGTCGTAAAAGAAGTGTAGCTGGGGTTTCAGGAAAGCTAGAAGCAAAGCCAGTGTTCGGAGTTTCCTTTCCATGCTGCAGTGGGGTCCAGTCCAGCGTCAGGCTAGTCCATGGTGTGTGCAGTCCGCATGGCTGTGGGCCATGTGGGTGAATGCAGGGAAGCAGGAGCCAAGGAGCCCCCAAGCCCAGAGTCACACGAGTCCCAAGAACACCAAGAGTGCAAGAGAGTGGACTTCTTTGTTTAAGGAACTAAGTATCCCAAGTCTTCCAGTGCTTGCAGTGGCCACGCCCACACTGGCCAATGACCTCTGTTCCCGGGTGTGACTGTCAGCAAGCACCTTCCCTATGTCATCTCAACTTTACTGGGCACCTACCTTCCCCTAGTCCAGTCTCCTTCCCCCAGTGTTTTCAGGGAACATGCCTATGATGTCTGGCCTTCCCTTTGCTCCTTTCCTATTACTAATAACTAGCTAATTGCAATGATATCAATATCCCAGCTTGACTGCTGACAGGCTGTGTGACCTTTGGGCAAGTCTCATAACCTTTGAGAGCTTTACTGTAATCTTCGGTAAGATGGGGACCCTTGTACATAAAGAACTTAGCACATTGCCTGGCACATGGTAAACAGAAAACAAACAATGGCTATCATCATCATCATCATCATCATCATCATCATCTCAGAGCCCCGATAGTCCTAGCAAAGATTTCAGAGGTCCCCAAGTCTCCATCAATCTCTGCATCAATTGTGGAAATCACGTCAGCTGAAGTTTAGCTCTGCAACTGAAAGAGCAAATAAAACACACGCACCCCAGGCTCCCTGGCGAACTACCTTGGACTGAGCCAGAAGGCGGCTCCCCCTCCATCCGCTTCCTGAGCAGGAGAATTTTTAACCTTAAGAATGTATTAAGGGTCAAATCTTTTCATTGTAAAGCCTGTCTGTGTTTTATGTTGCTGGAAGGGTGGTGTTGGGGAGGTGGCAGGGGCTGGAACCCTGCCCGGGCAGACCTCCTTCCTGGAGGCAGGAGTATGCAAGAGCAGGTGGGAATGTCTTGGGGTGGGGGGGATGGTAGAGACCTGGGGTCTCATACTGGCTGGCCCCATCTCTGGGGGCAGCTGCTCTTCAGGCTCTGCCCACTGTAGAAAAGTAGGTTTATGTATGTAATTTCTTGATTTTTACATGTTGCCTCTAATTTAAAAAACAAACAAAACATCATGTAGACAAGGGATCTAAGATACCATTAATTGTAAGACATTCTGATATTGAATGAACTAATAAAGAAAGAGAGAGCTGTTCATTAAACTACTACAAGCCGTTGGTTGTAAGACGAACGTATTCGCAGAGGCCACGCGGTGCAGAACCGCGCTCCTAGAACCCAGGAAGGGCTGTAGCAACAGGCTGTCGACGCGGCGCCGGGCGCGGTTCCCACCCGCTCAGCAGCTCCCAGCAGCTCTTATGCCAGGACACCGAAGGGCTTGGGGGCCATCAGGATGTTGTACTTGGGTCATGTCTATGAATAGCCAAGACCCTTGAGAAGCAATCTCTCTTCAATCTTATCTGGACCAGAAATGAGTCAAGACAACAAAGAGGAAAATGTGGACTTGTTTGCTCCCATGAGTCACCAGGTCATCAAGCTGATGGATCAGTAGACATGTGGCAGGGTGGCAGGGGGTTGCTTCCGAAGGAATTCTGATACCTACCAGGGATGGAATCCACCAGAAGAGGCCTCACAGGTGCAGGCAGGTGAAGGCACTGCCCAACATCACAGGGCTGGGCAGAGCAGAGCCAGGCCAGGGGCTCAACCCTCCTCACCCATCCCCAGGGCCCCTGCCCCTGCTGACTGTAAAAGGACCTGCCACTCTGTCCCCTGGGGACTGGAGACAGGGGCTTCCAGGGCCGACTCGGGGAGTCTTGTTGCCTCCCCCCTGAGGCTCGAAGTCCTCCACCCCTTAGAAAAGTCACCTTTATTTGTTTCACAAGACTTTTTAATTTTATTAGTAAAATACAAAATGGCACAGACATTGGTGATAGGGTTGGAAAAGCAAAAGGATCAACCTTCTTCTAAAGTCCTCCCCGAACTGTTTTGTCCAAGTCCCTGGAGAGGGGACCAGCTGCCCCAGCTGCTTTCTGACAGAGGAGGGGAGCCCCATCACGGGTGCCCCACGCCTTGAAGGCTCCCAGCCGGGAAGAGCCAAAAAAAGTGTATTCAGACCTGTTTGTCCCCCTCAAAATGCCCCCCAACTCAAGCCAGGCCCAAGCAGGGGGTATCATGCCCAGCAGGGGGTATAGGAGGGCCCAGTCCTCTTTCTGTAGACCTCCAGCATCCATCTGTAAAGGAGTATGTCACCTGTACCTGGAGAGAGCCCAGCCCATGGAGGTTTCCCAGGTGGAGGGCAAAGGTCACCTTTGGGGACAATCAGAGGGAGGTGGGGAACTGCCACCAGGGACCCTGAGGGGTGAGGCCTACAGGCCCAGCTCTGACTGGGGGGTGCTGGCCCACCAGTCAGCCTTCAGCCTCACCTAAGCCTGCCTGAGTCTTCAGCAGCCAAAAGGAATCCCTTGACTTATGCCCACAACTTCCCTTCCCCCACAGGTCCCTCCCCACAGGGCAGAGCTCCTTCCAGAAGTAAGCACGGAACCTTGGATGTCAGCAGTGGTTCTGAGCTCAAGGGCACTCCTGGCCCTGCCTGCCATGGGGGCAAAGGTGAGGGGAGAAGATAGTGTGCAGAGAACAGTGTTTCCTGGGAGCCAGAGGTGGGTGGAGAACCCAGGCTGCAGGTAGGAAGAACAGTTGCTGGACCCAAGTCCCTAACACGGAGTGTGACTGCCCCCCACAGCTTCTCCCTGGATCCTTCCCCAAGCCGGAAGGCCTCCCCCCCTCCTTCAGCCTGTCACATGTCACCCGGGCTGTCTCAGTGTCTAGTGGATACAGAGAATTCTTAAATTGGTCTCTGCTCCAAAAGTATCCCAGACCAGCCTCTATCCTGGGGGCCCACGGTGCTGACCCTCCAACAGGGCAGGACTGGGCTATCAGGGCCTCCTGGCCACAGGGCCCACAGATGTGCCAGCCTCGTTGGTTGGTAGAATCTGGCTAAGGTGCTCTCTGTACCCAGGGTCTGGGGAAAATGGTACAGGCTATTGCCACGTATTTGCTGTCCTTCTTTCTTTTCACAGATGGGAAGCCAGAGGGATGGATGCCTTGTCAGGGTGACGGTGGAGCTGGGACTAGCGCCCCAGGCTTCACAACTCAGAGTCAATGTTCCTTCACTGCACAGCACAGGGGAGGAGGGAACACATCAAACCCACTGGGTGACTCCACCACCCGTTCCCAAGGCGCCCGAGGGCAGAGCCTTCGCTGAGAGCAGTACCAGCAAACACCACATCTGCCTCATGCAAGAAAAGACAGGTCCTGGCTAGGGCGTGCGATCTGTACAGGGGACAGGGACTGGGCGTAGGGGTGGTGGTAGCACCGCAGGTGGCCAGGGTGACAGGCAACTGCAGAGGGACCAAGACACAATGAGGTTGGAGGGAGTGGGCAGAAGGGCCTGGCCTGAGGCTCATTTGTGAGGTGGGTGGACAGTGGTACCTACATGGAGTCATGGCCAGGGGGACTGAGCAGTCAATAAATAATTGTTCACTGGGGCCGGGATGGTGTTAAAGGGAACCTCTTACCAGCCAGCAGCAGAGGAGAGTTTCTGACTTGGGGGCATTGGCATAGATTGCAGAGGCTACCCACTCTGTCTCAGTTGGTCAAAGATGGTAAGGGGGTCTCCCGAGATCTGCCCAGGAACTGGGGACAGTCGTACCTGGAGGATCCTGCCTCCCTGCTTTGATCATCCCAGCTCGGGTCAAGCCCTTGGGTGAGAGTAGGAGTGAGGATGGGGGACCCTGGGCAGTTGTTTGAGTGGGACCTCTGGACACAGGCAGGAGGGCAGCTCACACTGGCACGAGGACATACGAGTTACTGCCACAGCTTCGGGGCACATAGCGAAGCCCTTCCACCATTTCCCCCGCCATGTTTCGGGGACAGCCCTGTAGGCTCTGATAGGCGAACATGGCCACCCCCAGGCAGAAGAGGAGGCCCAGAAAGGCCAACAGCCCCACCGCCTGCCTCCGGGTGGCCACCTGGGAGTCGGGGATAGGAGTGATGAGGGTGTCCAGCCTCTGGGGGTCTTCGGCCTTGGGGGCCCAACTGCCTGAGGCCACTGGCTCCCTGCTGGGGGCCCCTTCAGAGGAAACAGGGACCACGGAGACTTGAGGCATGCTGCCAGGCCCCATGAAAGCATCCGTGTGAGCCGAAATGGGACCCTGCTCCCTGAACCCTAGAGGGTTGTCCAGCATGGGATCCTGTCTGTGGGTCCACACAGGTTGCCCTTCAGGCCCAATGCTGCCTTCTGGGGCTGTGTGTAAAGAGATGGGGGCCTGAGTGGAGGGGGCCTGGGTGGGGAGGATCTGGTGGGTGGAGGGGGTCTGGGTGGAGGGGGCCTGGGTGGAGGGGGCCTGGGTGGAGGTGGTCTGGGTGGAGGGGGTCTGGGTGGAGGGGGCCTGGGTGGAGGGGGGTGGGGTGGAGGGGGCCTGGGTGGAGAGGTTCTGGGTGGGGAGGGTCTGGGTGGAGGGGGCCTGGGTGGAGGTGGTCTGGGTGGAGGGGGGTGGGGTGGAGGGGGCTTCAGAAGCCTTTCCCTCAGCCGGGAGGTCCAACCCAAGCTGGTGAGCAGAACTCTGCCAGGATGTGGCCGTGGTGGCAGCAGCAGTACTGAAAAGCTCAGTTTCCTCGGGCCCAGCGGAAGGCCCTCCATTTGGAGTCTTTGAAGCAGTGGGGGACCTGGTCCCCCAGGAACCAGTCACTTCTGTAGGCAGCTCCAGGGAAGTCCCCAAGGCCCCCGGTGCCTCCCAGCTACTGCTCTCCCCTGCAGCGCTGAGCTCTGGGACCGCAGCGCTGTCCGTGCCCCAGGTCGTCCGGGCAGTAGTGGCGCCGATCTGCTTCTCAAATGTGCTACCCCTGGGCATGGCCTTGCGGTCCAGGTACTCCATGGCTTCCTGGACCCACTTCGCCTCTGGGTCAGCACAGAAGGTTCTGTTCTTGATGGTCTTCAAGCTACAAGGAAGGAAGATAGGGACCCAGTGATGCCCAGATGACACGGAGTAGGGTTACCATGCCGATGCTCAGCAGGTGAACAGATGCAGGTGGAAATCCTGGCCTCCCCACTTACTAGCTGTGAGGTTAGCTAGGGTAACTCAGCCTCTGGGACTTCTGTCCTTGCCTGAGAAGTGGAGATAAGACACCTACTTTCGCCCTGGTCGGTTGCTAAGTGGTTAGAACGTCGGTCCACGGACCAATGAGTCGCAGGTTCGATTCCAGTCAAGGGCATGTGCCTCGGTTTTGGTTCATCCCAGTCGATGTGGCTCTATCACATCGATGTTTCTCTCTGCCTCTCTCTCTCCCTCCCTCCCACTTTATCTGATAATAAGTAGAAAAATATCCTCAGGTGAGGAATAAAAAAATTTTTTTAAAAAGGTACCTAGGGTGTCTTACTGTAGGGTGACTGACCGACCCAGAACTACTGGGGATTCTTGAGATGCAGGCCTTTTTGTAAAAGTCTGGGCAAACCGAGACAAGTTGGTCACTCTGCTTCTGTGTTATTGTAAAACATGAAAATTATGTAAAGCACCTGGCTCAGAACAGGAGAGCAGAAATAGCTGAAAATAATAACAATTTTCCTAATATTGTTGTTGCCATTAAGGCAGAGGCTCTGGGCTCTGAGTCTTTTCTTATCCCCTATTTATTTATTTATTCATTCATTCATTTATTTATTTGTTTTCTCAGCTTTATTGAGCTGTAACTGAATATAAAACATTATGTAAGTTTAAGTTGTACAATGTTGGGCTGTGAGTCTTGATTGGGAGGGGAGGTCACAGGTGTTCTCTGCTGCCAGGGGTGTGACTGGCAAGCTCCCTGGGGGGACCTCCTCACTCTGGAAAAGACTCATGTCACAGTGTTGTCTCCCCTCTCTGTTATGGGCTGCCCTCTGGACCTCTACCTTCTCTCGTAGTGTGTGTCCTTGGGTTGAAAGGACACCTCGTGAGCTACAGTCATGCACATGGTGGCCTCATTGGGACCCCGAGTGCCACCCAAATCTTGAGCTTCCTCTGAAGCTGTGTGTGGTTGGCCCGCAGCCAAAACCACAGCTCAGAGCTGACCGGGGCCCTTGCTCCATGCCATGGCCTGTGCCAGGCATTTTGCCTATTTCGTGCTCTCACGCCTCCTGCAAGGTGTTACTGTGCTCATCCCCATTTTGCAGATGAGGAAATCAAGGCTTACAGAGGTAACATGAATGCTCCCGGCTCCAGGATGCTGGAAGCCACAGCAGTCCAGGGAGCACACGCGATCCTGTAGGCCCCACAGGTGCCAATGCGGCCCCTGGCTCAGATCCCCTCCCTGGCGGGCAGAAACACACTTGCTCCTCTTGCAGCTACTGTAGTTGATGGGGAGTTGACAGGAAGTGCATGATTTCCTTTGGCTAAGCCTGCACCTCAAAGGCCCACTGGCACTTCTTGCTGCCAGGACTCTGGCTGGCTGAGCAGCTTTAGGGTCCAAAGGTCAGTTCTGGAAAAAGGCCTCCAGGCTGGGTGATTGGGCAGTACACAAGAGGGACCCCAGAGGAGCAAGTAGCCAAGATGACCAGGGGCCGCCACAGCCATGGGGGAGCTGGCTTGGCTGGGCCCCTGCTCAGTCTCATAGAGATCCTGTTTCCTTGTCTGTCAAATGAAGATGCCAGTCTCGACCTTGCTTATCATCTCGGCACCCTGCCAAGCATTCTAGTTAAATTGTCTCCTTTCATCCTCTTAACTACCCATTTTAGAGACAGGCAATGTGACCAGGGCCACACGTCTAAGTGGCAACGCCAGGATTTGCACCACATCTGTTGCATTTTGGAGCCTGCACTTTGAGACCACCATGCTTTACCGCCCCCCCCCCCCCCCCATGAAATCCAGCAGCTCCAGAGGTGCAGGGAACACTCTTTGGCCCAGAAGGAATGACTCTCCTCTGTGGCTGCTCCTGGCCACAGGCCATGCAAGAAGCTGCTCCCCAACTTACATTCCACGTATATATTAAGGTCAACAAGGGGCCAGCAGGCCAGAAGCAGGAGAGCGTTTGCTGAGGCTCTGGGCCAGGAGTCTGGGTGGGGGTGGGGGGGATGTGGACATGCACTGGCAGAGGTCTAGGACTATCCCAAGGGCCTGACAGGGATGCAGAGGTGGAGAGGGCAGTACCTACATGATGGCGGGTTTGCGGCAAGATGCTTGATTTCGTTGATAGCTCATTAGAACTTTCACGGAGATCTCCGAGGTCATTTGGTTGCATATGATGCTGCATTTGTTCACACCATGGTGCTGTCCTGAGCCCACAGAGGCCCCCGGTCAGCAGGACTGGACAGGAGCATCTGGCCTCCCAGCCCCATGACAGTTTGTCCCAGCCATACCACCCAAGAACCAATGCCCCGCACACCTGGCTTTCAAGGCGCTAGACCCCACCCATCCCATCCCAGGCCAAAAAAAACCACACCCAGTTTCCCCACCTGTAAAATAGGAACAATGATAGTATTTACCTCACAGGGTTGTGAGGTAAATACTTATAAAGCTCTTATTGCTTGGCACGTAGGACGTGTTTAATTTTAAGTATTAAGTTGCTATAGTTGGTCTGTTGTAAATAGAAGAAACAAATCTGAGAGCGTCAGGGATCTGCCTGCGTTCACACAGCCAACAAGGCTCTCCTACCAGGCCTAGCTCCCATCATGCTTCTGATCCTGTGTGCTGCCCATCCCCCGCTCCTGCTGCCTTTACTCCAGTAAGTCACCTGCTCAGCTATCACCCCTCCACACACACACCCCATCCCTCCGTCTCAAGCTGTCCATATTCATGGGTTTCCACAACTTCGGAGGCACACCCTCATCTTTTGCCATCCACATCTCGTGTGCCACCTATGACAGGTACATACATGCACACACCACACACATGGCATAAACACACACATGCACACACAAATACACAAAGGCATACATACAACCAGGCACATGTAGCAGATAATAGAACAAATAATGTTTAATTGTGTAAGTAAATGGAACAGTATGTGGGGGGTCTGCTGAGTAGACCATTCTTGTTCTGTCATTAAGAGCCAGGCTGAGTTTGGGCAAAGTTGCTAAGAGAAACTCTTTGGATCAGCTGTTTGAAGATCCCAGGACAAGCTGGGGAGCCAGAGGAAGGAGGTCCATGGGGTGGGAACAGAGTGGAGGACAGGGGTCTGCAGATGGCTGGCTACCATATGGAGTCAGAGAGAAACCCATGGCAAAATGAGGGTGACTGAACAGGCACTTGAACAAATCTTTTTATCTAAAACATTTGAAGTGGTTTGCACTGTATTCCCTCCTACCCTTCCCCTCAAATCCTCAGTAAAATTTCCTCTGCTTGGTGTAAGCTGGGCAGGGGTATGTAAAAAATGAGGAAGAGACGGAGTTTCAGTTCTGGGTCAAGATTATATGCAGCAGAAGCAAGACTCTGGAAGGTTTTGCAAAAATCCAGAGGCCAGGACTTCCACAAAAGTGGAGTGAAGAGAGCACACTGACCTTATCTAGCTCTGCAGGGCCTTAGAGGCCCAGCCGGTTCCTGGGCTCCACCAAAACACACATGTCATGCACAGATTTCTTGCATGTGGACATGCGAACATTCACTGGGGTGGGGGCGGAGGGAAGCTCCCAGCAGCTGCTCCCTGAGTCACGGGCTGCCTTTCTCTCTTAGGAAAGTCCCCTTGTGCCTTGTCTGCCTCCTTCTCCCTAAGTAGGACCTTGGAATCATTCAGCTGCAGCCTCCCCAATTTCTGTTGAGTAGAGCCAGGAGACAGCTCCCTGGACTGGTCTGGCAGGTGTCTTCCTGGAAAAAGCCCCAGAGAAAAGGTGCCCCTGGTGACCTGGAGACAGCGGGCAGCTGTGGGCGGGAAGGATAAGCCAGGTAAGGTCAGTTTGCCCTCTGGACTCAACTTTCCAGGATGAGGAAGGCCACTGCCTGCCTCTGGGGCTTTAAGGAGCCACAAAGTCAGCCTGTCCCCAAAGGCCCCACCCTCTACCACAGTGCTTGAATGCCCGTGGCCAGGCCCAGTACTGCCCAGGGAAGGTTGTATAACTAACCTGGGGATATTTTCTTCTTGCAACTGAAATTTTCTTTCCTGTAGATGGAAATAGTGCCCCCATCCAGCCAGTCACTTATTATTTCTCACGTGAGTTTCAGGAGGGCCAGGACTTGTCTGTCTTGGTGTCATAATGTTTTCCAGCACAAAGTGGATACTCAATAAATGTTCACTAAATGAAATAATGTCTGTCTACTTATCCCTCCACCCACCTATCCATCCGTTCATCCATCCATCCATCCATCCATCCGTTTATCTTCCCCCCTCCTGTCAATCCTCCACCCATTCCACATCCACCCACATGTCTACCTCCCACCCATTCCTACTCATTCCCATCCATCCATTTACTCATCCCCCACTCGCCCACCTACCACCTGTCCCTCTGCAACTCATCCTCCAACTATTCTCATTTATCCACCTATCCATCCCTCACCAGCCTGCTCACCTATCCTTCATCCGTCTGTCCATCCATCCATCCATCCAATTATCCATCCATCCAACCATCCATCCATCTAATTATCCATCCATCCATCCATCCATCCATCCATCCATCCATCCATCCATCCATGTCCTGATTCAGCCAACACTTGTTGGAATTACTTTTGAATATCTACAAAGATCCAGGTCCTCTTGTCCTTAACCCTGAACTCTTTCTCCCACAGGTGCTGGTGCTGAGCTTGGAGAGATAACCTCAATCCCAATAAATGCTATGAGGTCAATGTGTTTACTCAGTCAAACAACAAATGCTAACTTTCCATCTTGCAGGGAATAGCACAAAGAACAAGGCCTGTCTCTGCCTTCAGAAGGCTACCAGCCTGAAGGACAGCTAAAACACACCCACAAAGTATCAGAGCATTCCTTATTTGAACACCTACTATGTGTTAGAGTCTGTGCTCAGCACACATACATCTGCTGTCATTAATTCTCAATATCCCTGCAAAGGGAGTATTGTTATCCCCATTTTACAGATGCAGAAGCTGAGAATCAGAGAGGTTAAATGACATGTCCAAGGCTACACAACTGCTTAGGCAGATCTAGTTGTCCTCCCAGGCCCTAGGCACCCCACTTTTTCAGGCTACTTTAAACGCCAGGTAGAAACACCATGTTCCAAAATATATTGCAACTATACTGGGATTTACATGAGAGAGAGACCACTTCCTGCTGCAAGTGATCAAGGAGGCTTCCTGGAGGGTGTGTCTCTAAGGCTGGTCCGTAAGGACTACTAAGAGGCTTACAGACAGGAAGAGACAGGAATGTTCTGGGTCTCTGAGTGAAGTGATAGAGAGAGGGCTTGAGCCAATGCGTGTCCTGGATGAGTCACTCAGGCTTACAGAGCCTTGAATCCTTACCTGTGAAATGGGCACCATCATACCTGCTTCACAGGGTGGTTGTGAGAACAAAGCTTTTCCAATATCTGAACCCTTAGAGCAGGTTTCCTCAAAGCAAACACCCCTGATATTTGGGGCCAGCTAGTTCTTTGTCGGGGGGCTATCCTGTGCACTGTAGGACGTTTGGCAGCATCCCTGGCTTCTACCCTCTAGATGCTGAGCACCCCCCATCCAAAAATGGTGGGACATTTGTAACAAACAAAAATATCTCCAGAAATTGCCAAATACTCCCTGGAGGGCAAAGCCTCCATTGAGAACCACTGTCCTGTAGATATCCACATGGCCCCTCCCTGGCCTCCTCCGTGGCCCCTCTCTGGGAGGTTTCCCTGACCCCTTACTTAAAATTTCAACACCTCCCCACTCCCCCTTTTAAAATCAGACCGTTTTTCTTTTAACAGATCAAATTGTTTACTGATTTATTTTGTGTGTTGTTTGTCTTCACCAATCTATGTTCACACCTGGAGGGCTGGGATCTTGGGCAGTTTTATTATTCATTGATCCGGTCTCAGCACCAGGAACAGTGCCTGGCACACAGTCAGTGTCCAACAAGTATTTGTTGAATGAATCAACAAAACGCACACAGAAGCATTTTGTGACGTAGAAAACCTTACCAAGAGAGAAATAGAGGCATTTTTATTTAAATTCTGTGGGGGCCTGGATCTGACACCCTGAATGTATCCTTCCCTGCCTTCCCCATCCACCCCCATACTAAGCAGGGGCAGACTACAGCAGCTTAAAGCAGATTTTTTTTTCTTTCTTGCTGGGGCTGGAGTGGGAGTGAATGCGTCAGTGCCTGGGGAGAAAATCTCTCTCTGACTTGTATCTGCAGGTTTGTTATATAAAACGGAGAAGCCTCCTGCCTGACACAGCCCCACGAAACCCACATCTGGAACTGATGCAGCTGCCTTGCACCAGCAGAGCAGCAGCCAGGAAGCCCCCAGCCTCCCTTGGGGCCTCTCTGGCCTGTGGACCACCCCCTAGACCTGCAGGGGCTCCCAGGGGGCCGCTCAGAGCCACAAATGTCATCCTGGGTAAGGATTTCTAAGGTGGGCCTGCCTAAATGCCCATTTTCACAGGAGGAGAAACAGAGGCTCAGAAAGGTTGAAATAATGCAAGTATCTCCCATCAAAGTCAGTGACCAAGATTAGGACAAGAATCTGATGGTCCTGAAGCCTTAGGCTGCTAGACAGAACATCCAAGGTCTCCCCAGAATCCACTCTCCAACCTAGCCTAGGATCCCCCCCTGCCACCCCTGGCTCAGTATAAATAATTTCCTCCTCCTCCCACTTCCAAAATGCCCTCCTAGGCATTGGAGGCTCACGACACAGAAGGCAAGACCTCTATCTAAATGCGCAGTAGCTGAGACCAAAGAAGGCAAGACCCCATTCCGGGTCCTCACAAAGCACCTCCATGTGACCCTCCTCTCCCAGTGCTCATCTCCCCACACTTCAGGCCTCAGGTTTCAAGCCCAGGAAGCAGGAAGCAGAAAGCCAGCAGCACTTGGCCTCACCCACCTCCTCCCTGCCCAGTGGTGGGTTTTCCCCACACAGAAGGACTCGGGCGGGGGAGCTTGCTCCATGGAGGTATCTGGAAGCTGAAGACTGTTTCTCATTCTCCCAGACCCACTGTATTTCAACCTGCGGGAGGGATGGCCTGGACCCTCCCTGAGAACAGGGGTTCTCAGAGGCCGTGCTCCGTCTTGCATCCGCCCACCTTCTGCCCTACCTGCAGTCTCTGCGTCCTCAGGCCAGTTTCTGAAAGCCTTGGGTGTCCATCTAACTCATGGCAGGTGGGATGGATATATCATGCCCTACCCGGTCCCAGGCTCCAGAAAGCAAGTGACTGGTACAAACATTTTCTAAGCTCTGCTTGGAGAAGGAAGACAGTACCATGGGGGAGACGGGTAGGGAGGTTGGGGCCACAGACCAGAGCAACAGTGATGAACCCACTCTGTGAGCGGCAATGACCTTGACCTCCATTGGTCCTGGGGTCCCTACTCCTGGGATGGCTTTGAAATCACGGCAGGAGAAAGCCCCAACCAACTGTGGCCTAGTTTGGCCCCAGGCTGACTCAGGAGTCAGGACTTTGGGTTACATATTAACCCTGAGTCCCACCAATGCTCCTACCCAGCAGAAACGACATCCAGCTGCTCTCAGCCCCCCCATCGCCTCCTGACACCCCACCTGGCACCCTCGTGTCTCCCAAACCACCTTCCTGCACTCCATGCAGTAGCCACCTTGCTCACTGAGCCAAATCTTTCCCTTGGGAGGGGCAGCCTCCGAATCCCGGTGGCATATGGCTCAGGAGGGGGCTGCCACGGACCTTAGCCTTACCCAGGAAGGGTCTGCCTGCGGGGCAGAAGTGGGCTTGGGGGCTTCCCCACCCTGCTCAGGCCATGTCCGCCCCACTCACCGGCCAGCAGCGCGGTTAGATGGCAGAGGGCGGCGACGCGGAGCAGCCAGGAGAGCGGGTGAGCAGCCATGCTGACGGCGGGTTCCAGGCAAGGTGACGCCAGGCGGCCAGGCTGCGGAGCCGCTCGCAGCCCACTGAGCTGATGTTTATAATGAGGCTCCCCCAGCCTCCGCCTCCCGGCCCCCCTGCAGGCAGGCGGTGGGAGGGCAAAGGCAAGGAGCCAGATTCCTCAGGATGTTGCCAAGGAACGAAGGCTCAGCCAGCTCCTCGAAGTGAGGTCCCCGCTCAGGATACAATGGCTCTCAAACCGGAACCTGCCGGGCGGCTGGACCAGGACTGCTAGGGTTCAAAGGGCCTCCTCTCTGCCCTTCGGCTTGGTCAGCTCCCTCCTGGCACATGCCCTTCGCTGTGGTCTGGGGCCCTAGCTCCTCTGTGGGCAATAAACAAAGGACAGAGGGGCCGAGGAATAGAGAATGCTGGCTTCGTGGGGGGACCCAGGGCCCTGTCTGGGTCTGACAAGCTCTCATCTGGTCTTGGTGGGTATTTCTCCTACATCAACCTTTACCCCTTAAAGCCCCATCTCCTGGGGGACCTTGTTCATTAATACATCTCCAGAGCCTAGCCTGGAGCCTGGTAAACAGGGGCTTGGTACAGTAAATGTTTGCGAAAAAAATGATCCAGCCCAATGTCATAGGGACAGATGGGGAAACTGAGGCCCAGAAAGGGAACAGCATCACCTCAGGTCAAGGAGAGCATCCGGGTGGAAAGGGCCATAAGGAAGAGGACTAGGCATGTGCGGGGGCGTGGGCAGCCCAGGACACAGAAAGGAGCCCCGGGCCTCCCTGCCCTCAGCAGCTTCCCCAAGGCAGTGGCCCGGCACGGGGCCAGGTGGTAACCAGGAACCTGCTCCACCCAGTCATCTCTGGGCAGCCAGCCACAGGGAAACCAGTTTGTCTATGAGCCACTGTCCCCACCACAGAGCCAGCTGGTCTAGGCGGGCTGAGCAGAAGGCTCACAGCCCCCAAGGCCAGAGGACCTCTCTCACCCAGGCACAGTGAAGCTGCCTGGGGTGTGGATCTCAGAGGCTGGATGTTGGTTGGCAGGGAGGAGCACCCCAGCATGGGTCAATGTCCACTGTTTTAAGTGCTTTGCATGATTAAATCACATAGTCATGACGACACACCAGGGTGGAAGCCAAATACCACTGTCGTGGTCCATTTTATGGATGGAAAAACTGAGGCAGGCAGAAGTTAAGGAATTTTCTGAGGGTCACTAGCCAAGAAACAAGGGAGCCTGGATTTTCCCCAGTCAGTTGACTCTGGGGTCTGAGCTCATGACCACCAGGCTATCCTACCTTCCTCCACGCCCACTAAGAGGGCTGCTGTGAGGATTAAGTGAGTTTATGCCCCTAAGGTGCTAGTTCAGAGCCTGGCACAACACAGGTATCAAAACGCAGAGAATGGCCTGGATAAGAAAGAAGGCTTCTCCTCATGGCCCTGGCCCGCGTGGCTCAGCAGTTAAGAGTGTCAGCCCATGGGCCAAAGGGTTGTGGGTTCGATTCCCAGTCAAGGGCACATATCTGGGTTGCAGTTCAAACTGTGGCCCTGATCTGGGTTGTGCAGGAGTCAACCAATCGATGTGTCTCTCTCACCATGATATTTCTCTCTCTCTCCCTCTTTCCCTTCCACTCTGCCTAAAATCAATGGGAAAATATCCTCAGGTGAGGATTAACAACGACAGCAACAACAAAAACACAGAGAATGGCATGCTTTTCTTTACTCAGCCCTTGAGCATGTCCCCTGCCCTCTTCTGACCCAGTTTTTCTTCTCATAAAATCTGAGTGGTCACTTCACCTACCTCATCAGGGTGTGAGAGACTAACTGTTTAGATTCAGTTCAGACACAACCAGGCTTTCGGGTCAGCCAGACCTGGAGCCAAACATAACTCCACCACCTATGAGCGGTATCTCCTTGGGCAAGTGACTAAACCTGTTTGAGCCTCAGCTTCCCCATCTGCAAAATGGGATGCTAATAGCCACCTCATCAAATCAGTCACTGGGGGAGTTAAGACTACTGAGGACTTTCACTGCCTGGCATGTTTGCTGTTGAGCCTTGGTGTGTGCCTGGCACTGTGGTGGGACGGGGAACCAAAGAGAAACCCATAAGCCAGCGTCTTTGCCCCAAAGAGCCCAGCTCCGCAGGAGAAAGAAAGTGCAAGTCCCGGGGGAGGAAGAGAAGCCTTCTTTCTTATCCAGACGTCAAAGAAGGCAGAGAGAGGTAATGTTTCAATCAGAAGATAGGCAGAGTTTTGCTTTGTTTCTTCACATCGTCATTTTGAAAAGTTTTAAACAATACTGAAGAAATGGGACAAAGGATGTTCTTATCTCTACCACCTAAATTCAATAATTGGCCTTTTTCTTTTCTTTTTTCCTTTCTTTCTCTCTCTCTCTTTTTTTTTTTTTTTTTTTTTTTGTGAATCCTCAGGTGAGGATCTTTTTCTATTGATTTTATTTTTAGAAAGAGTGGAAGGGAGAGAAAGAGAGAAACATGGATATGAGAGAAACACATCGACTGGTTGCCTCCTGCACGGCCTTGGTTGGGGTCGGGGATCGAACCTGCAACCTAGGTATGTGCCTTTGATCGGGAATTGAACCCACACACAGACCTTTGGTCCACAGGCTGTTGCTCTAACCTGCTGAGCCAAATCGGTCAGGCGAAGATTGGCCTTTTTCCATATTTGCTTCATCTTTTTTCCATTTCAAAGTAAGTTTTGTATTCCTAACACTTTACCCTGAAATATATCAGCATGCATCTCCATAGTGTAAAGATACTGTCTTTTAGAAATAATACTATTATCTTACCTAAAAAATTAATAATAATTCCTATATGTCACATAATTTTCAGTTAACATTAAATTTCTTCAGTTGTCCCCAAAATGTATTTTATAGTTTCTTCTCCCTTCCTCTTTCCTCATTTTCCTCCTCCCTCTCTCCCTTCCTCCCTTTTCTCTTTAACTTTTTGGACCAGGACCTAACCTAGGTTCTATGATAGACCTCCCAACACATTGTTCATCACTTAGTTTCTGAAGCGTCAAGACCATTGTCTTACACACTATTCTCATTCTTAATTTACCTGATTATGTCCTTGTGACATCATCTAAGCTCTTCCCCTATCCTGTGTATTTCCTGTAAACTGGGAGTTAGGTCTACAGGCTCAATTCGATCCCAGTCACATTTTTGGCAAGAATTCCTTATGAGTGATACTGGGTACTTCACATGACCCGTCATATCCACCACAACAAACAGGTTATTCCACTAATAGATCTCTCCCTGGAAAAGTGTTCCCCTCTTGGTTCACAAGTAACCTGCAGTACACAGACGGGTGGGACTTTCACAGATATTCCGGGCAGAGGGAAAAACCTGACCAAGGTGGGAAGTACTGGACCTATGCAGGGGACAGGGCATGGTCTGATGCCATCGGCTCCAAGGAAGGGGCGGGCAGAGAGGCTGCAGTCAGACACTTCGAAGCTGGATCGAGGGATGAGGGTGCTGTTCAGGGGTAAAGAGGAGCTGGTAAGGTTCTGAAATGAGGAATAAGTGCAGCTGTGCAGGCGCCTGAAACGTGGAGCGGCAGCCGGGCTGTAAGAAACAGGGTTTCCTCGGCGGGCAGTGGAGTGGGGGCCATCGGGGATCCCTGCCCACACCTTCCTGGGTGCCCCAGAGGGCAGGCAGCCTGCACCAGTCTTGTGGGACATGAGGGACTCTCCCCTGGCCCTGGAAGCAGAACAGAAACAGCTGTGGGGAGCCTGGCAGGGAGCTCAGGGTGCTCCTACAGGGTCCCAAGACAGTAGGCTCATTTGAGGGTCCAGGGGAGCTCAGCACCAGAAAAACTAGGTAGATGCTCTCCAAACTTTTCCCTTTACCTCCTGGACACACAGCCTGCTGTACTTCCTAGCATCCCTTGTGGTCAGGGTGGCCATGTGACTGAGTTCCGCCAATGGCACGTGGGCAGGAGTGATGAGCCCCTCTTCCTGGCCTGGTTCAAAAGCCCTCCCACAAGTTTCTGTTCTCTTTCCCCATCTGCTGGATGATGGAGAGAAGTCCAGGCCCAGGGGAGGGCAGGGGCCATAAGAAGGAAGGAGACTGGGTCCCTGAAGGGCAGTGTGGAAAGTCACCCACATACCTGATCAGACTTCATGTGAGAAGAAGAAACGTTTTATGGAATTGAGCCACTGAGATTTTGAAGTTTGTTGCATAAAGTAGCCTTTCCTGATTAAAACACACTTCTCTTCCTTCATGTCTTCCCTTGAAGGGGGAAGGTTGAGGTTGGATTATTGAATGGATAACTGAATGAATGGATATGCTGCTTAGAGCTCTAGACTTGGTCCCAGGGTGGGCCAGGCCTGACGGGCGAATGTTTGGTCTTCCCTCTTGGCACCTGCGCAGTTATTTCCCAGGTCCTCATGTCTAGTCCCGGCCCCCCACCCCTCACCGGGTGGTTTACCAGTTCACATGTCAATGTCAGGGGCTTTCCCACTGGCAGAGAGGTGCCATGGTGCACCCTGCCCACCTCACAGGAACAGCAAATGGCAAGGAACAAAGCAGACACTGTTGTAGAGGATTTATTTTCTAGACGGCCTGAGGGGCAGGGGCAGGGGCAGAACAGGAAGGGAGGCTGACTCCCAGGACATTTGAGGGTTCTATGCATGTGCAGCAGGCAGGTTAACACTCCCGGTGTCCATGGAGGCAGATGACCCTGGGCCCCAGGGGGGACACCGGCCCTGGAAGACACTGAATTTAATGGCCAGCAAAGTCATTCCTCGTCCCTTGGACCTGAGCCCCATGGCCACCCTGCAGAGAATGAAATTCTCATTCTCAGGTGAGGCTCAGAGAGAGGTCAGGTGGTCTCCTAAGGGTCACACAGCAGCAGCCACCCCACTGAACTGCACTAGGCTCCCTTGAAAAGGAACAAGCACATGTAAGGCTTATTTTCTTTATCTGGGGAATCCATGGTCCCCAAGGAGGGGCAATTAAGTCTCAGACCCAGTCGTTAGCCTGGCCCCAGCCACCTGAGAACAACTCCACCTAAAGCTCTCACTTAACTGCCACAGGCACTGCCAGGGCCAGGAACGCTCTCTGCATTGTCCCCTCCCACACGGCTTCTGAAAGTCTTCCCATCTCCGTCTGGCCTCTCAAGCACTTGCCTTCTTTTTATATAGAAATATAACTGGCGTTTGTGATACCAAGCCAAGGGGAGTCATCACACCACGGCGTGAAGTCAGTTATCAGCTATTTGGGGAAACAGGAAGGGAAAGTCAGAGACTCCGAAAAGGTCAGGCCTGAATTTTGGAGCCTGGAGGAGCGGTAAAAGCTGAGGGAAGACAGAAGAGTAAAGAGACCCAGCACGAGGTAGGCTGGAGAAGAAAGGTGACTGGGCAAACGGAGAGACTCCACAGTGGGCCCAGCCGGCTCCTCCCTGGATGAAGTCTCTGTACTGATGTGTGAGGGCCTTTAGGGTTAGGGGACATTACTTTTATGGATTCAGTCTGCGGCCCTGATTCTGAGCCAGGCCCTGTGCTCTGTCCTGGAGGCCAGGAGACAAAGCGTGGACCTTGGTCCAGCTAGTGTGGCTGGAGGACAAGCTCCTCAGTTGCAATAATTCTGGGCAGACTGTAATCAGGGCTGTTAAGGGCAAAGGGCCAGTGGAAATCTAACAAATGAAACCTAATTCCTTAGAAATAGCATGTCACTTAGGATTCTAGTAGAAAGGGACAGACATGGACTCTGCTAACCTAAGCATGGAAGGAAAAAAATAATTCAATTAAAAGTGAAACTTTTACTGGCTGCTTAGGCTGAGCAATGCCTTGGAGGGCTGGGGGTTGGGCACGTGCAGATGGTGGGGAGACACCCTGGGTGTCAAGGGTCGCAAGGGCAAAGGCCCAGAGGAGAAATGTATGGCATGGGTTTGGAGAACAGGGAGTTGGAATCCAACATGCATGAAGGGAAATGAGTTGGGCTGGAGACAGAGGGGGGACCCAGAGGGCAGGGGTGCCAGGCTCAGGAGCTCTGACCTCAGCCTAGGGCAGTGGGGAGCTATGGAAGGATTTTGAGCAGGGGACTGACTGATCAGAATTGTGGACCCTCTGGCAATAGAGGGGCAGAGGGTGTGTTGGAGACGTAAACAGGGAGATGAGAGAGACAGTGTGGAGGGTGACAGCTGCAGGGACGCAGATCAGGGATTGCAGAGAGTCACTGGCTGGGGAGCAGCTGTAATGGCAGAAAGGTAGGGCTCCGTGAGCCTTCCTGGAGGAGCCAAGGCCACGGTCACCAGGGCAGGATCCTTCTTCAATGGTCCAGCTTCTGGAGAATCTTCTTCACCCATTGTAATCTGGGATCAGCGCAGATCTCCCAGTTTTTGAGGGTTATCAAGCTGAAGGAGAAGATGCCAGACAGACGATGAGACAGCATTAGCATGCAGGGAGTATGCCACATCCCACCCAGAAAGCTTGGCATTTATGAGTCACCTACTGCATGTAGAGGTGCCTTCTATATAGAGTAGCTTAGCATTTATGAGCCACCTGCTGTATGCAAACACATTCCTTAAGGAGGAGAGGGGGAATGAGCAGCAGAACTTCCCAGACCCTCATCCCTCAGCCTCAGCCTTGAGTGCAAGGTCAGGCCAGGGAACAGAGTGCCCTAGAGTCTCATGATCATTGCCGACGTTGCCTTGGGAGAGAGAATACTG
The DNA here is from genome assembly GCF_014108415.1 of Molossus molossus. Taxonomy (NCBI): domain Eukaryota; kingdom Metazoa; phylum Chordata; class Mammalia; order Chiroptera; family Molossidae; genus Molossus; species Molossus molossus. The sequence continues at coordinate 42,481,865 of NW_023425357.1, forward strand.
AGTAGTGGCTGAGAGCATGAACTTTGGAGCCAGCTTATCTGTGTTAAAATCCTAGTTTGGCCACTTGTTAACAAGTCCTTTAACTCTCTGAGCCTCAGTTTCCACATCTGTAAAGTGGGGATGATAATCGTGATCCAACCTCACAGGATTTCGATGAGATTTAATGAGTTAATATAAATTGAAGTGCATAGCAGATGGTAGGTCTATATAATTGTGCAAGGAGCTGACCTGAACTCTTAACGTTAATTTTCGTAATAAATCCTTAAACAATCTTATGAGATCTGATTATTCTACCCATTTCCTAGCTGAGGGAAATGAGTCAAAGCAACTTGCCTGAGTGCCAGAGCTGGTGAGGTCAGGCTCACAGTGCTGGCTGTGAGTGGGACTCTCAGGGGGCAGTCCCCACAGACCCCTGTGAGAGGCCCGAGGCACAGAGAGGTGAACACTGGCCCACCATCACACAACAGTTGTGGGCAAAGGCTCCCACCCTTGCCCAATTTGTGGCAAACACCAAGCTGGGCCCTTGGGGTGCTCTGTCCCCACCATTATTGGTAGGACATCCCCCAGCCCAGGACTCCCTTCCTGCCTTTCAAGAAAGAACCTGTCCTTGGGGCCTAGGAGCTCCTAGCTCCCCTTAGTTCCCTCACCTGCCCCACCCCACAGACCACCAATGAACAGAAAGAACAAAGAAGGCTGCAGTGTTGGCCATGTGGGCAGCCTGCCCTGTTTCTTGTGTGACTTTGGGCAAGGTTCAGCCCCCAATCTCTTCATTTGTCAAGCCACATTCTTTCTAGACTCCCTTCCAGCTCAAAGTCCAATAATCACACATGTGCTATCTTTTACTGAGCATCTAGTATATGCCAGGCATTACACTTTCCACTTAGTATTATTGTGCCCTGTGATGCCCTATAACTTCTATGTGCCCATTTCTCCATCTGTAAAAAGGGGATCATCATCAGCCAGTTTGGCTCAGCAGTTAATGTCAGCCCATGGACTGAAGAGCCTCAGGTTCAATTCCTGGTCAAGGACATGTACCTGGGTTGCAGGTTCAAACCCTGGCCCTAGTTGGGGCATGTCCGGGAGGCAACCAATCAATATATCTCTCTCACATCAATGTTCCTCTCTCACATCGGTTTCTCTCTCTCTCTCCCCCTTCCTCCCACTCTCTCTAAATATATATATATTCACAAAAGGGATCATCACAGTACCTACTACATAAGGTTGTCTTAAGGGTTAAACAAGCTACTATTTATACCAGTGCCTAGCACTTGGCAAGCACTCACTACAAATTTGATAAATAAAAATAAATAAAGGTGATCATTTTGGGATCATGATGGGGAAACCGAGGCTCAGAGTTGAAGTGACAAGAGCCCTAGGAGGGCTCCCTGCTTCAACTTTCTTTGTTATTCACCTCCAGACCCCTCTGAAGGATGAAGATGAATGAGGAGGAGGAAGATGACAGAGCCCCAACGATGTCATGAGACGATACCAGGAGTTCCCAAGCCCAACTCCCCCTCAGTGTGTGGTTTGGCCACAGGCTCTGAGAAGCTGGAGCAGCGGCTGGGCTGCACCGGAAAGGACAAGCCAGGTCCCCCAGCCAGGGCCAGGCACAAGCATGAGCTCCATGCCAGGAGGAAGGAAGTAAAGAAAGAGAAAGGAGCAAAGAAGGAGAAAACCCTGAACAAGCACCCAAGAGTCCTGGTTCCAGTTGGGCCACCTTGAGCAAGTCACTTTCCCTCCCTGAACTTGTTTCTCCACCTGTAAAATGGGCATAATTGCACCTCCTCATAGGGTTGTTGTGAGGGGCAAATGACTCAATGCAGTAATGCTCAGAACGGTGTCTGGCCCGGATCTGTAAGTGTGAGCTCTTAATACTTTTTTCCTGGGAAGAGTGGCTGCCCTGAATAACACCCAGGGCCTTGGGGAGGGTCCAAGATGCTTCTGGCTCCACAGCATCAGGCAACTACCTATGCCCTGTACCTCCCTCCCTATAGTCTACACTGTCTACACCACCATGCACGTGTCGGGGACACATGTTCGTTCAGCTCTGCATCCTCAGAGCCTGGCATGCTGTCTGGCACATAGTAGGGACCCCATATTTCTTGAGTGGTCATATGACTTTGTTTCTGGGTACATCCCAGCCTGGCTGAGCCATCGGTTCCAGCCAAGGACTCCCGCTGGCATCTGGGAGCCCAGCTGCACGCCCCCACCCACCTGCACCGAGGCCCTCCTGGGCCACACCCGGCTGGCCTGCCCCCGCCCTGCCTCCCCAGCGTTCCACTCACACCACGCCAGGCCTCCGGCAGGAGTGCGAAGTCCAGTAGAAATGCCGCACCACGCGCGAGTGCAGAGGGTTTTGGACGTAGCTCCGGCAGCAGATGCTGTCCTCCATGTTGGCTCCGTAAGGGCCTGGGGGAGAGGGGTGCTCGGAAGAGTCACGGGCTGGGCATCGGGGAGTCTCCCTCCGCCCCAGCCTCTGACACAGCTTATCTGTTCTCACGTGGAAGGCTGGTGTCTAGAGGATTCTGGGCCCTCAATGTCCCTGATCCTAGGTCTCTGAGAAGCCACTAAGGGCCCAGTGTCCTTACTCCGGTCTGTCAGGTCAAGGGCGAGGGATTCAGAGCCAATGAGCATCCACGGTGCCCTAAGCTTCTGGATAGAACCCAGAGACTCTGAACAGGGAGGAGCCTTCAAACCTTGCTCTTCAAGGTGAGATGCTCGGACCCGCACCATCAGCATCGCCTGGGAGCTGGTCAGAAATGTTCGGCTCCCGGCCCCAAAGCTGCTGAATTGGAAGGCATTTGACAGATACCAGGTGATTCAGAAATCTGCTTCAGTTCACATCCACTTTAACCCCTTCATGGAGCCAGTGGAGAGGCTGTGTCCAGAGTCACACAGCACGACTCTGGGGAGTCAGGACAAGGACTTGGGCAGAGTCCAATCGCAAAGACTGGGGCTAGAGTCCCACTTGCCCTGAGTCACCCGGCCACTGAGGGAAACCATTTAAATCTGAGGCCCAACTTCCTCCTCTGACCACGGAGGTAATAATAGCACTGACTCTGAGGGCCTTTAAGGAAAGGAAAGCACACAGGAATCCCATTACTGTTCCTACTGCCCGAATCCCAGTCCAGGCCCCTCCCCTCCCCACCTCAGGGCAGGGCGTTTACAATGGTGTGAAGAAGTCAGGGTCCCAGGGTTGCGGGCAGTTCTGCAGCAAAAAGTGGGGTGGTGGGAGGGCAAGGCCAGCTTTCCCAGGGAATATCCTCGGCCCAGCTCCTGTCCCCTGCCCCAGCCGCCCCTCTTTGGCGGCTCCTTCTCCACACCCGACGGGCCCCCTGCTCCAGTTCTCTGGGGTCGAGGATCCTGGACCATGCCTACCACAACCCTAAGCCGGCTGAGACAGATTCTAGACTCAAGCCTTCAAACTACCCATGTAACAGACGTGCAAGCAGAGGCCCAGGGAAGCAATAGCTCCAGGGCCAGCGGCTGACCAGGGTGCCTGCTCTCCGCCCAGTGTCTTTCCACCACACTGGAAAGATGCCCAGGGTGCGACCCTGGCTTCTGCAGGGTCCACATTCTTGCTTAATTTACTGACAAACACCGAGGTGAGCAGGAGACATAGCTGAGCTGGCGGGAGCAGGGGGTGGAGAGGAGAGGACAAGTCTGAGAGAGGGTCAGGAAGAGGGACGCACAGAGACTGCGTCTCCAGCCTCACCTGCCTCTGCTGCTTGAAGTGCCGTAGCGAGAAGGACGAGGGCGGCCAGCAGCGGGGCCTGGAGGCTGGCCATGCTCCTGTCCTTCGTGTCAGCCCAGGTGTCTACGATCGCCGGAAGACAACACAGCCTGATATTTAAGCGCTGGCTACACCCACAAGCCTCAGACACTCTTAGTCAGCGGTGAGCAAGGAATTCTACAATCACATTACGAAAGAAGAACTCCCGCTTCCTTTGTATTGGAGGAAATTTTCTGTGGCCGAAAACCATCAGGGGGGACCCCCACCCACCTCCGCTCTGGGTCTCAAGAGACTTGCAAAATCTCCCTTGAACTGGGCCTCTTGGAGGCCTGAGCTCCGAGGGCCTGCACGAGTGTGTCCTGGTGTGTCTCCGGAAATGGGGGAGGGGGTTCCACGGCCCTCCCTGTTTACCTCAGTGTGTGTTAGTAAACCAAGCAAGAATGAGGACAGGTGCTAAACAGCCCCAAACGCTCAACTGTACCATTGGCGGTCACAGTTGATCTCTCTTCCAGGGGACAGGCCTATGCACTCACCAGGTTGGCTTCTCACAAAGTGCCACTTGGGCTAGTTCACGGCCACTCAGCAGTTGCAAGGAGCTTCCATGGTGCCTGTCTCCCCTCCCAGCTGTCTCTGAGCTCTTCGCCCACCCCTCTCAGTCTCTCTCTGTGTCCCACTTCCTAAACCTCTCTCAGACCGTCCTCTCCTCTCCATCCCACTGTCCCTGCCCAGTCCAGGCCACCTCCATCTCAGGCTCGGACACTAGCCCCTCAACCCCCTCTGCACGGCCGTGGCCAGAGCGAGCAGCCCAGACTCAGAGCTGCACACGTGTCTCATGCTTCAGAACCCTGCTGTGGTCCTGTTACCTGAGGGTGAAGCCAAAGCTCCTGACCGTGACCTTCGAGGCCTCCTGCCCAGACGTGTTTCCGCCCCCACTGGCTTCAGCCACACTCCTCACAGTTCCTGAAAGAAGTCTGTGGCCGGTCCCAGGCTGTGAATGCCCTTTCCACTTCTCTACCACATAAACTCCTACTCGTGCATCAAGAGCCATTTGAAAGGTCACCTTCTAGGTAGGCCCGCCACTCAGGACTTTCGAGTTCTCAGGGGTGACCTAGAATGTGGACCTGAGACTGCCAGGTTTTCTCACTCTCAGACCCCTCGCCAGAAGCCAACTTTTAAGCTCTCCGAAGGCAAGGGTCTCTTTTTCTTTGTCTTGTTTACCAGTGTTTCGAAGAGGGGTACACAGTGGGCGCTCAGAAGACATCTAATGAAGGACAGAACTGAAGCTCAGAGAAGGGGCTTGCTCCCACAGCCGGGGCGGCTAAGCCATGCCTCGGATTCAGAACTCAGCATTCCGTTTGGGAAGGGACACACCCACTCATTTACCCTCCATTCAACAGATATCTACGGAGTCCTTTAGTGAACAGAATAGTAGCCCCCCAAAACTGTCCACCTCTAAGTCCCAAAACCTGTGCCCTTACGAATCACAAGGGCTTTGCAGATGTGTTTAAGGTGAGTCAGAGAGTGCCTGGGCGATCCAGATGGGCCCCATGCAGCCACAGGCCCACGGAGGGCCGTGGGGCAGACGCAGACGGGAGATGGGATGGCAGAAACAGAAGTCCCGGTGACCTGAGACTGTGGGTCCAAGAGCACAGGGACCTCTAGAAGTTGCAAAAGGCAAGGAAACAGATTCTCCCCCCGGAGCTTCCAGAAGGAACACAGCCCTGTCCAGAGACTGATTTAGGATTTCTGACCTCCTGAGCCATAAGCTAATACGCTTGTGTTGTTTGTGAACCACTGTGTTTGAGGACACCTGTTAGAGCAGCAGAGGAAACTAGGTCAAGCCGCTGTCATGTGCTAGGAGTGCTGCCAGGACCTGGGGTCACCGCAGCAAACAGGTTCCTGATGTCACGGAGTTGACCTGGGAGACAGACGGTGAACAGGCAAACAGATACCAAACATGGTCATGTCAGGTTGTCCTGAGTGTGCCGTGAAGAAAGTGAAAGAGGAAAGCACTGTGGGAAAGTGGTGTGGGCGCCCAGGAAAGCATCTACGAGGGGGACGCTGATGCTGAAATCCAGAAGATGCTGAGGGGTCTGCCAGGGCGGAAAGGGCAGCTGGGTGGGAGAGGCGGGCAGGCAGGATGCAGCCTCCTGCGAACCTCCTGATGGGGGCATCAGAAGTGCACAGCAACACCTGGGAAAACCTCTCGTCAAAGATGTCACCCAAAGCCAGTCAGAGCAGGACAAACACCTAGGAGCCCACTTCCGCGAGGTTCCTAGAGCCATCAAATTCACTGAGACAGAAAGCAGGGCAGTGGTTGCCAGGGGCCAGAGGGAGGAGGGGATGGGGAGTTAGCATTTGATGGATACAGACTTTCAGTTTGGGAAGATGAACGCGTTTTGGAGATTGATAATTGTGATGGTTGCACAAGAACATGAGGGTATTTAATGCTACAAAACTGTACACTTAAAAATGGTAAAAATTGTAAATGTTATGTTATGTATATTTTACTAATAAAAAAAAAAAGCATAAGAAAAGATGCTCCACATATGTGTTCAGGGACAAGCAAATTAAAGTAACAATGAGATGCCACCACACACCAAATATAATGGCCAAAATGTGGACCACGGACAGCACCAGTGCTGGGGAGCGAGAGACTGAGCCAGTGCTGGAGGGAATGCAAATGCTGCAGCCACTTTGGAAGACAGTTTGGCGATTTCTCACAAAACTAAACATAGTCTTACCATACAATTCAGAGACCATGTTCCTTGGTACTTACCCAAAGGAGTTGAAAATTTTTGTCCGCACAAAAACCTACATGATAGCAGTTTTATTCATAATTGTCAAAACTTAGACGCAACCAAGATGTCCTTCAGTAGGTGAATGGATAAATAAACTGGTACACTGAGATAATGGAATTATTATTTAATGCTAAAAAGAAATGAGCTCCAAAACTGGACCAGGAAGAGATAGAAAACTTGAACAGCCCTGGCTGGTTTTGCTCAGTGGTTAGAGCATCGGCCTGCAGTCCGGAGAGACCCGGGTTCAGTTCCCGCTGAGGGCATGTACCTCAGTTGCAGTTTGTCCCCGGCTCTGGTTGGTCGTGCGGGTGGCAGCCACTCGATGTGTCCCTTTCACGTCGATGTTTCTCTCTCTCTCTCTCTTCCTCTCTCTCCCTCCCACTCTATCTGTGCAAAAAATGGAAAAATGTCCTCGGGTGAGGAAAAAAACAAAAACAAAACTTGAACAGACCAATAACTAAGGAAATTGAAGATGTAATCAAGACTCTCCCAGCAAACAAAAGCCCAGGCCCGAACGGCTTCACGGGGGAGTTTTACCGAACATTCAAAAAAGAACTAACACCCATTCTCCTCAAACTATTTCAAAAAATTCCAGAAGAAGGAAGACTTCCAAATTCGTTTTATGAGGCTAGCATAATTCTAATTCCAAAACCAGAAAACGATGTTACAAAGAAAGAAAACTACAGGCCAATATCCCTGATGAACATAGAAGCCAAAATCCTGCACAAAATACTAGCAAATCAAATCCAGCAACACATCAAAATAATTATTCACCATGACCAAGTGGGATTCATGCCAGGGATGCAAGGCTGGTACAATATTCGCAAATCAATAAATGTGATACACTACATAAATAAAATGAAGAATAAAAACCACATGATCATATCAATAGATGCTGGAAAAGCCTTCAACAAAATCCAGCATCCATTTCTGATAAAAATGCTCAGCAATGTGGGAATAGAGGGATCATATCTCGACATAATAAAGCCCACATATAAAAAACCTACAGCCAACATCATACTCAATGGGAAGAAACTAAAACATTTCCCTTAAGAACAGGAACAAGACAGGGATGTCCACTTTTTCCACTCTCATGTAACATGGTACTGGAAGTCTTAGCCACAGCGATCAGACAGGAAAAAAAAATAAAAGACATCCAAATTGGAAAAGAGGAAGTGAAACTGTCATTATTCGCAGATGACATGATACCATACACAGAAAACCCCAAAGACTCCATCAAAAATTTACTAGACTTAATAAATGAATTTGGAAAAGTAGTAAAATACAAAATTAACGTCAAGAAATTGACAGCATTCTTATGCATTATACATTCTTTCTGTGAGTTATGATAAACTCACAGAAAGAAAAACTAAAAAAATCTCATTTACCATTGCGGCAAAAAAATTAAGATACCTAGGAATAAACTTAACCAAAAAAAACAAAGAACCTATTCACAGAGACCTACAGGTCATTGAAAAAAGAAATAGAGGAAGATATAAAAAAGTGAAAGCAAATACCTTGTTCATGGATTGGAAGAATTAACATCATTAAGATGTCCATACTACCCAAAGCAATCTATAGATTCAATTCAATCCCCAACAAAATACCAACGGCATACTTCTCAGAATTAGAACAAATACTTCAAAAGTTCATATGGAACCAAAAAAGACCTCGAATAGCCACAGCAATCTTGAAAAAGAAGAACAAAGTAGGAGAGATCACATTTCCAGATTTCAGGATATACTACAAAGCCAGTGTAATCAAAACAGCCTGGTACTGGCACAAGAACAGGCATATAGACCAGTGGAACAGAACAGAGAACCCAGAAATGGACCCAAGGCAATATGCTCAATTAATATTTGACAAAGGTAGCAAGAGCATACAGTGGAGTAAAAATGGCCTCTTCAATAAATGGTGCTGGGATAATTGGACAGCTACATCCAAAAAAATGAAACTAGATCATCAACTTACACCCTACACAAGAATAAACTCAAAATGGATAAAAGACTTAAATGTGACTCATGAATCCATAAAAATCCTAGAAGAAACTGTAGGCAACAAAATTTCAGACATCATACACAGCAGAATTTTCACTGATATATCACCCAAGGCAATAGAAACAAAGGAGAAAATGAACACATGGGACTACATCAAACTCAAAAGCTTCTGCACAGCAAAAGATACAATCATCAAAATGGAAAGGCTACCCACTGTATGGGAGAGCATAATTGCCAATGATATATCAGATAAGGGGTTAATTTCCAATATATGTAGAGTGCTCATACAACTCAACAAAAGGAAGACAAAGAACCCAATTAAAAAATGGGCAGAGGAACTAAATAGACACCTCTCCAAAAAGGACATACAAATGGCTAAGAGACACATGAAGAAATGCTCAACATCACTAATCATCAGAGAGATGCAAATTAAAACAACAATGAGGCATCACCTCATACCTGTCAGAATGGCAGCCATCAACAAATCATCAAACAACAAGTGTTGGCAAGAGTGTGGAGAAAAGGGGACTCTAGTACACTGCTGGTGGGAATGCAGACTGGTGCAGACACTATGGAAAACAATATGGTGTTACCTCAAAAAGTTAAAAATTGAACTTCCATTTGACCCAGTGATCCCACTTCTAGGAATATACCCTAAGACGCCTGAAACACCAATCAGAAAGAATATATGTACCCCATGTTTGTAGCAGCACTATTTACAATAGCTAAGATCTGGAAACAGCCCAAGTGTCCATCAGTAGATGAATGAATAAAAAAGCAGTGGTACATATACACAATGGAGTACTATGCAGCTGTAAGAAAGAAAGATCTCTTATCCTTTGAGACGACATGGCGGGACCTGGAAAGTATTATCTTAAGCGAAACAAGCCAAACAGAGAAAGACAAGTATCATATGATCTCACTTATTTGTGGAATATAATGAACATAACAGTCTGAGGAATGGGATAGTCCAGAGATGTGGAAGTGGGGTACAGACTGAAAATCCCCAGAAGAGGGGGTGGTGAGGGAGAGATAAACCACAGAACTTACATGCATGTATGCATGAACAGTGGACATGGACAACAACAAAGCTGGGGACAGGGTGGGGTGGGAGGGGAAGGGGAATCAGGGAGGGGAAAAGGAGAAACAGCTGTAACAAAAATAAATTAATTTATTTAAAAAGAAAAAGAAAGAAATGAGCTATCAAGCCATGAAAAGACATGGAGGAACCTTAAATACTTATTACTAAGTGAAAGAAGCCAATCTTAAAAGGATCCATACTGTGTGGTTCCAACTATATGATGTTCTGGAAAAGATGACACTATGGAGACAGTAAAACGATCAGTGGTTGGGGGTGAAGAGGCATGAATAGGCAGAGCAGTGAGGATTTTTAAGGCAGTGAAACTCCTCTGTATAATATCACAGCGATGAATACATGTCACTATAGTTTTGTCCAAACCCACAGAATGTACACCAAGAGTGAACCCTAACGTAGACTATGGACTGTAAGGGATTATGTTGTACTCATGTGGATTCACTGATTATAACAAATGTACCACTCTGTTGATAATGGGGGAAGCCATGCATGTATGAGGTGGGGAGTATATGGGAAATCTCTGTACCTTCACCTCAATTTTGCTGTGAACCTAAAACTGCTCTCAAAAAGGTCTTTAGAGAGAAAGTAGAATCTATACCTTCCAGCCAGCCGTAGCAGCTGCAGAACTGCAGGAGACAAACTTTCTGGACAAGCAGTTGAAGGGGAGGGAGCAATGGGGGGCGGGAGGGCCTGGCCTGTACTCCACACCTGCAGAATGTTATTGCTCATGGAAGGGCTGTTTTTGGAAGACTAGTGCCCAGAAGAAAAGATGGCTGGTTTTCACAAGCCAAAGATGTAGCGAAGTATAGAAGACTGCTGTCTGAGCCAAGTCCTCCGCTCTCCATCGCTGACAGTAAACGTGCGGAAGGGACGTCCAGAGCTGTTGGGTTGCAGGAGACTCCTTTAGGAGACATCTGCAATGCCTGTGTCCTGCTGCTGAAAAGATGCAAGAGACTGCCAGCAGGATAAAAAACAAAAACAAAAAAACATCATGTGGTAGATGCAAGGGCAGGACCCAGTTAAAGACCACTGGAACCAAAGGAAGTGAAACTGTCTAGAAACAGGATAAAACTCGAGCAGATCAGCAAATTGCAGAAGGAACTTAAGGGCACAATTCTGAAGCTCATGGTACCACCTCAAGTGCCTCCCAGCTCGGTCTCCCTGCTTAGTAACCAATAGGTGTGGCTCCGATACGGACATGGCTTTGGGCTCTCACAGAACGCCAGTGTTTTCCTCTTTAGACCTCACATACTGGAAAAGACAGAACCATGTTGTGGGGTTATCTGTGAGGGCCGTTTGGGGGAGCCCTCATGGACACATGTATGCTCAAGCCTGGCTGCAGCAATGAGAACGCAGCTGCTGAGAAGCCGGGGAGCAGGCGCCAGAGCCGCGGCCCAGCTCCACTCAGTGGTGGCTGAGGTTTATGTAGAAAGAGAACAAAACACGATTTAAATGTTAGAGAGAAAAAAGAAAACAGCAAAAAAATGACCGTCTTTTCTTTTTTTAAATGGTCACCCAAGGGCATGCTTAGAGAGAGGAAAGGAGAGAGAAACATCAAGCATTCTGGACAGGGTCAAACCCATAGCCCAGCCATGTGCCCTGAATAGAAATCCAGCCAGCAACCTTTCAGTGCACGGGATGCGCTCAGCCAACTGAGCCGCTCCAGCTGGGAATGACCCTCCTACTTTTAGCTCGGATAGCTGCTATTCTGCTGAAAGACAATTTCTACAATAGTTCTGAATGGGTTATTTTCCCTCTACTTCCACAAGTTCCACAGACTCCGAAGACAGTGTCTAGCTCACTAGAAGAAAAAAAGACATGTATGTAATATTTAAGATGCTGAATATTTCGCAGGAAAACTGAATGCTGCTGTAAAGTGCTCTTTAAGTCTTTTTATTTTTGTTAATCCTCATCCAAGGATATTTCTCCATTGATTTTTTAGATAGAGTGGAAGGGAGGGAAGGGGAGAGAGAGAGAAACATTGATGTGTCTACACATCGACTGATTGCCTCCCAAATGGCCCCAGTCTGGTCGGGGATTGAACCTACAACCCAGGTATGAGTACCCTTGACCAGGAATCAAACCCTTCACTCCAAGGGCTATGCTCTAACAGCTGAACCAAACTTGCCAGGGCTAAGTTTTTTTCTTTTAAATTCTCTTCTAATGAATGAAACTAGGAGAATTTCAGGAGACAGAGATGGGGTTTGTTGTAGGATAAATGTACATAGTTGTAGTCTTTCTATATTGAGAGGCAGTGGTTGGACAGTTTTAAAGATAGCTGACTACACTTGTTCTCCTTCACAATGATAAATTTGTCCTAACTCAGTAACCTGGACTGGTCCCTAGAGGTAGTTGTTAATAATTTTAAAATATTAAGACCTTGCCACAGTTCTGATGATTCAAACCTGTACCACTGAATATGAAGCAGGACAGACTAGCTTTCTGGTGCAAATACTTAATAATTTCTACAAAGAGGTGACTGGATGGTATATGTTGTATCTTGTGTCATCTCCCTCATAGTGATATTTGACGGAGATTTTAATTTATATGAAACTTCTAGAGCAGAATCAAAGCTCCTCTTGGGGAAATGTCAAGTCTTTAGGATAAGCAATCTTTTTTAAAAAAGATTTTTAAATTGATTTTTAGAGAGAGAGGAATGGAGAGGGAGAGAGAATCATCGATATGAGAGCAAAACATCAACTGGCTGCCTCTTGCATGCCCACAGCTGGGCATGTGTCCTGACCAGGAATCCAACCAGCAACCCTTTGGTGCATGGGTCGACGCTCAACCAGTGAACTACACGGGCCGAACAAAGAAATATTTTTTTAAATGTGGAAGTCATCTTTGAAAAATGGGCTGTGTTTGGAGGATTGCAGATGCGAGGCAGAGAATCAGTCTGGTGGTTCTTCATCTGAAATGGGGGTTTTCTTACCTGGGGTCTTCCTGGGCTGAGGCCCTCCATGGGATGGGCTCAGGGGCTCCCCCCTGGGAGAGCACCTGTGTCTCCAGGGAATCACGGGGCTCTACGCTTCCCTCTGACTCAGCCTCTGCCACCCCATCGCCCCATTTCCCTGGGGCTTGGAAGGAAGGTGAGCCACTCCTGCTCCCCCAGAGCCCTTGGCCTCCTTGGAGCTGGGCGAGAGGCAGGCACAGCATTCAGGGAGCCCTGAGTTCCCAGGCAGGATGCAGGGAGCCAGCTTTCAAAGACAGGAAAGGGGCGTTCCCCTGAGGCTGAAGGTGGGGAACCACCGGCAGGTGCCCGTGAAGGGGATGTTGCCTCTTGATGGAGGTTGGTCTGCCCCATCACCTGTGCTCCGTTAGCTCCCAGAGCAAATCCTCGTCCCCCCCGATTTCCTTCTCCTTTTGTTCAAATTCATTTTGTTTATTAAAAAATATATAAAGGTGGAAACAACCCAAGTGTCCATCGACAGAGGAATAGATAAATAAAATTTGGCAAATCCATACAATGGACTATTACTCGGCCTGGAAAAGGTAGAAATTCTGACACAGCCTTCAGCATGGGTGAACCTTGAGACCATCATGCTAAGTGAAATAAGCCAGACACGGAAACAAACACTGTGTGATTCCACCTACGCAAGGTACCTGGAGTCCTCAAATCCGCAGAGACAGAAAGTAGAATGGTGGTTGCGGGGCCGGGGGGGGGGGGCGTCAGTGTAATGCGGGCAGAGTTCAGTTTGGGAAGATGGAACATTCTGGAGACGGATGGTGTGACGGTGGCACAGCAATGGGAACGTGCTTAATGCCACCAAACTGTACTTAGAAATGGTTGAAATGGTAAATTTTATGTCTTGTATATTTTACCACAACAAAAATATACTTAATCACATAGAAATGTGTATTTACACAAATGCATGGTGTATATTTGGTAAGACACACGATTGATTGCATTAGTGGCCCCTGAGGAGGGAAATGGGGTAGGAGATGGGGGCAGGTGATCAGAGGAGGGGTGACTTACTTTCCACTAAGTATAAATACCCTGCAGTATAATTTGGAATTTTTTCCCATGTGCATAATTGACATATTCAAAAAGATAGAATTTTAAATTCATGCAGCACAAAAGGGGTTGACTGGAAAGTAGTTGTCTCACGTCTGACCACCTCCGACCACCTCCCCAATCCTGCCTCAGAGGGACGAGCTTCATGATTTCTCATTCGTCCTTCAGAAAGTCTGCATGTGGGAGCACACCTGTAAAGGCGTTACTTTGAGAGAAGGTCTGCATGTGGGAGCACACCTGTAAAGGCGTTCCTTTGAGAGAAGGTCTGCATGTGGGAGCACACCTGTAAAGGCGTTCCTTTCAGAGAAAGTCTGCATGTGGGAGCACACCTGTAAAGGCGTTCCTTTGAGAGAAGGTCTGCATGTGGGAGCACACCTGTAAAGGCGTTCCTTTGAGAGAAAGTCTGCATGTGGGAGCACACCTGTAAAGGTGTTCCTTTCAGAGAAAGTCTCTGCATGTGGGAGCACACCTGTAAAGGTGTTCCTTTCAGAGAAAGTCTGCATGTGGGAGCACACCTGTAAAGGTGTTCCTTTCAGAGAAAGTCTCTGCATGTGGGAGCACACCTGTAAAGGCGTTCCTTTGAGAGAAAGTCTGCATGTGGGAGCACACCTGTAAAGGCGTTCCTTTGAGAGAAAGTCTGCATGTGGGAGCACACCTGTAAAGGCGTTCCTTTGAGAGAAGGTCTGCATGTGGGAGCACACCTGTAAAGGCGTTCCTTTGAGAGAAGGTCTGCATGTGGGAGCACACCTGTAAAGGCGTTCCTTTGAGAGAAAGTGCATGTGGGAGCACACCTGTAAAGGCGTTCCTTTGAGAGAAAGTGCATGTGGGAGCACACCTGTAAAGGCGTTCCTTTGAGAGAATGGAAGAAAGGGAGGCAGAGGGAGGCAGGAGGGGAGGGGTGGGTAACCCACAGTTAACACTGCTTTGCACCTTGCTTTTTTCATCCTGGAATCACTTCCCTACAGCACATGTATATCTATCTCGTTCTTTCCAATGGCCGTGTGCTTTCCACTGTGTGGATGGACCAACTGTGTCCCCTACTGATGGACATTTTGGGTTTTCCCAGACTTTCAAGTCATATAAATAACCTTCCTCCAGCATCGTCACTGGGGGACTGCATCTGGGGGACAAATTCCTAGAAGTAGATCGGCTGGGCTTTTGCAAAGAGAAAGTCCCTGCCCAGAAAGGCTGCCTCGGAGCTTCCTCTTTTCAGCAAAGTTAGGGGGTCCCCCAGGAAAGGGCTCCACATGGCCCCTGATTTCTGAGCGGCTGGCTGCGAGCCTTACCAGAAGCCTCCCGGGGGCATCCTGCCATCTGTCTCCTTGGGTGGGGGGAGCAGCACCGTCTCATCCCTGGAACTGGAGAGGAGGAGGAGCACATTTATCTGAGTGTCTGATGCAGTGCGCGAGCAAGTCTGGGCCCTGGGAGCAAAGAGGGAGTCAAGAGAGGTCCCGGAGGCAAGGTCTTTGAGGCTGAGTCCAGATCACCATTTGGGCCAGACAAGTAGATTGTGAGGCAATTGGGAAATCCTGGGGTGGATGGAAAGAGAGTGATGGAGAAGAAGTAAAAAATTGGGGGGCTAAATGGCCACAGTGACCAGCACCACAATAATAACAACAACAACAACAACAACAATAATCATGAAGAAGACAGCCTATTGGTACATACTGAGTGCCAGACTTATTGTGTCTTGTATTTTACATTCACTATCTCATCATCTCCCCACAGCAACACTCAGAAGGAGCCGCCATTGTCACCCTATTTCTCAGACAAGGAAAGTGAGACATGCAGTTCACAGCCAACAAGTGGTGGGGACCAAATTTGCCCTCCGATCTGATGCCAGAGCCCAGCTGTGCTCCAACAGCTCCCTGCCTTTGGCCGTGGTCAGATTAGGAACAGAGGCACCAATAAGATTGCCACATGTGGAGGCCACCTCGGCCGGGGTCAGCCTGAGTTACAGTGCCCCAGGCTGAGGAACCAGGGCTCAGAGGACGGAAGCCATCTGCTAGGGCCACGCTGCAAGACTTCGCAATTGATCCCAAGTTTTTTGTTTTTCTTTTAAAATTAATATCACTCACATGCCATAAAAATCACCCCTTTTAAGGGTATAATTCAGTGGTTTGTAATATATTCACAAGGTGTATAAACATCACTGCTAATTCCAAAATATTTTCATCACCCTCAAAAGAAACTGTGTGTGCCCACCCGCAGTCACTCCTGATGTTCCTCTATTTCGTTGGAACCCCTGACAACCACTGATCTAGTTTCTGTCCCTATGAGTAGTCTTTTGCGGCCAGTTCTTATAATCATGCAATATGTTGCCCTTTGTGACTGCCTTCTTTCACTTAGCCTGTTTCCAAGGTTCGTCTATGTTGTAGCATATATCAGTACGTCATTCCTTTTTTATGGCTGAATAATATTTCCTTGTAAATATTCTGTTTATACATTCCTCAGTTGATGAACATTTGGACTTTTTCCACTTTGGGCCTATTATTAATAATGTTGCTATGAATACTTGTGTATAAGCTTTTGTGTGAACATATGTTTTCAACTCTTTGGGTATATAAGTAGGGGTGAAATTGCTGGGTCATATGGTAACGCTGTTTACCTTTCTGAGAACCTACCAGTCTGTTTCCAAGGAAGCTCTACATTTTAAATTCCCACCAGCAATGTATGAGAGTTCCAATTTGTCCATTTTCCCATCAGACCTTGTTGCTGTCTGTCCTTTTTGTTTTTCTTCTTTTTTTTTTAAATCCTCACCCGAGGACATTTATTTTTGCATCAGATAGAGCAGGAGGGAAAAAGGAAGGAAGAGAGAGAGAGAGAGAGAGAGAGAGAGAGAGAGAGAGAGAGAGAGAGAGAGAAACATCAATGTGAGAGAGACACATCAACTGGTTGCCATCCACAAGACCCCATCTGGGGCCGGGGATGAACTGCAACAGAGGCTCGTGCCCTTAGTGGGAAGCAAACCCCCCGGGGACTCTCTTGTGTGCAGGTCTACACTCTAACTGCTGAGGCAAACTGGCCAGGGCCATCATTTTTATTATAACCATTCTATTGGGTGTGAGGTGGTATGTCATTGTGAATTGATTTGCATTTTCCTAATGACTGATGATGTTGAGCATTTCATCATGTGCATATTGGCCATTTGTGTATCTTCTTTAGAAAAATGTCTATTTATAACCCTTCCCCATTTTTGAATTGGGTTGTTTTTCTGTTGTTGAGTTGCAACAGTTCTTTATGTGTCTTGATATTAGGTCCTTAATTTCTCCCATTCTTTGGTTTGTCTTTTCACTTTATTGATAGTGTCCTTTGGAGCACAAAAATTTTCATTTTAATAATGTCCAATTTACCTATTCTTTCTTTGGTTACTTGTGCTTTGGGTGTCAGACCTAAGAAATCGTTTCCTAATACAAGGGCATGAAGATATATTCTTGTGTTTTCTTCTAAAAGTTTTATAATTTTAGCTCTTACATTTCAGTCTTTGATCCACTTTGAGTTGATTTTTGTATATGCTGTGAGGTAGGGGCCTAACTTCATTCTTTTGCATGTGGCTATCCAGTTGTCTCAGTGTTATGATTTTTTTTTTTAGACTCCAACTTTATTTTATTTTATTTTTATTAATTAATTAATTTTTTTTGGTTACAGATGTTTCTCCTTTTCCCCCCACTGATTCCCCCTCCCCTTCCCTCCCTGCCCTGTCCCCAGCTTTGTTGTAGTCCATGTCCACTGTTCATACATACATGCATATAAGTTCTGTGGTTTATCTCTCCCTCACCACCCCCTCTTCTGGGGATTGTCAGTCTGTACCCCACTTCCACGTCTCTGGGACTATCCCATTCCTCAGACTGTTATGTTCATTATATTCCACAAATAAGTGAGATCATATGATACTTGTCTTTCTCTGTTTGGCTTGTTTTGCTTAGGATAATACTTTCCAGGTCCCGCCATGTAGTCTCAAAGGATAAGAGATCTTTCTTTCTTACAGCTGCATAGTACTCTATTGTGTATATGAACCACTGCTTTTTTATCCATTCATCTACTAATGGACACTTGGGCTGTTTCCAGATCTTAGCTATTGTAAATAGTGCTGCTACAAACATGGGGGTACATATATTCTTTCTGATTGGTGTTTCAGGCTTCTTAGAGTATATTCCTAGAAGTGGGATCACTGGGTCAAATGGAAGTTCAATTTTTAATTTTTTGAGGTAACACCATAGTGTTTTCCATAGTGTCTGCACCAGTCTGCATTCCCACCAGCAGTGTACTAGAGTCCCCTTTTCTCCACACCCTCGCCAACATTTGTTGTTTGATGATTTGTTGATGGCGGCCATTCTGACAGGTGTGAGGTGATACCTCATTGTTGTTTTAATTTGCATCTCTCTGATGATTAGTGATGTTGACCATTTCTTCATATGTTTCTTAGCCATTTGTATGTCCTGTTTGGAGAGGTGTCTATTTAGTTCCTCTGCCCATTTTTTAATTGGGTTCTTTGTCTTCCTTTTGTTGAGTTGTATGAGCACTCTACATATATTGGAAATTAACCCCTTATCTGATATATCATTGGCAATTATGCTCTCCCATATAGTGGGTAGCCTTTCCATTTTGATGATTGTATCTTTCACTGTGCAGAAGCTTTTGAGTTTGATGTAGTCCCATATGTTCATTTTCTCCTTTGTTTCTGTTGCCTTAGGTGATGTATCAGTGAAAATTCTGCTGTGTATGATGTCTGAAATTTTGTTGCCTACAGTTTCTTCTAGGATTTTTATGGATTCAGGAGTCACATTTAAGTCTTTTATCCATTTTGAGTTTATTCTTGTGTAGGGTGTAAGTTGATGATCTAGTTTCATTTTTTTTTGCATGTAGCTGTCCAATTATCCCAACTCCATTTATTAAAGAGGCTGTTTTTACTCCACTGTATGCTCTTGCCACCTTTGTCAAATATTAATTGAGCATATTGCCTTGGGTCCATTTCTGGGTTCTCTGTTCTGTTCCACTGGTCTATATGCCTGTTCTTGTGCCAG
This sequence comes from Molossus molossus, assembly GCF_014108415.1. Classification (NCBI taxonomy): domain Eukaryota; kingdom Metazoa; phylum Chordata; class Mammalia; order Chiroptera; family Molossidae; genus Molossus; species Molossus molossus. The sequence continues at coordinate 42,500,531 of NW_023425357.1, forward strand.
TACCAGGCTGTTTTGATTACACTGGCTTTGTAGTATAGCCTAAAATCTGGTAATGTGATCCCTCCTACTTTGTTCTTCTTTTTCAAGATTGCTGTGGCTATTCGAGGTCTTTTTACGTTCCATATGAACTTTTGAAGTATTTGTTCTAATTCTGAGAAGTATGCCGTTGGTATTTTGTTGGGGATTGAATTGAATCTATAGATTGCTTTGAGTAGTATGGACATTTTAATGATGTTAATTCTTCCAATCCATGAACAAGGTATGTGCTTCCACTTTTTTATATCTTCCTCTATTTCTTTTTTCAATGACTTGTAGTTTTCTGCGAATAGGTCGTTTATTGCTTTGGTTAAGTTTATTCCTAGGTATCTTAATTGTTTGCCACAATGGTAAATGGGATTGTTTTTTTAGTTTCTCTTTCTGTGAGTTCATCATTGGTGTATAAGAATGCTGTCAATTTCTTGACGTTAATTTTGTATCCTGCTACTTTTCCAAATTCATTTATTTAGTCTAGTAAATTTTTGATGGAGTCTTTGGGGTTTTCTGTGTATAGTATCACGTCATCTGTGAATAATGACAGTTTCACTTCCTCCTTTCCAATTTGGATCCCTTTTATTTTTTCTTCCTGTCTGATTGCTGTGGCTAAGACTTCCAGTATTATGTTAAATAAGAGTGGCGAAAGTGGGCATCCTTGCATTGTTCCTGTTCTTAAGGGAAATGTTTTTAGTTTCTTCCCATTGAGTATGATGTTGGCTGTAGTTCTTTCATATATGGCCTTTATTATGTCAAGATATGATCTCTCTATTCGCACATTGCTGAGCGTTTTTATCAGAAATGGATGCTGGATTTTGTCGAAGGCTTTTTCAGCATCTATTGATATGATCATGTGGTTTTGTTTTGTTTTTGTTTTTTTATCCTCACCCGAGGACATTTTTCCATTTTTTGTTCAGATAGAGTGGGAGGGAGAGAGAGGAACAGAGAGAGAGAGAGAAACATCGATGTGAAAGGAACACATTGAGTGGCTGCCACCCGCACGACCGACCAGGGCCAGGGACAAACTGCAACCGAGGTACGCGCCCTTAGCGGGAACCGAACCCGGGTCTCTCAGGACCGCAGGCCGACGCTCTAACTACTGAGCCAAACCAGTCAGGGCTGTTCAAGTTTTCTATCTCTTCCTGGTCCAGTTTTGGGAGACTATGTGTTTCTAGAAATTTGTCCATTTTGCTTAGATTGTTGAATTTGTTGCCATATAATTATTCATAGTAGTTGTTAACAATCTTTTGTATTTCTGTGGTGTTAATTGTTACTTCTACTCTTTCATTTCTGATATTGTATATTTGGGTTCTCTCTCTTTGTTTCTTGGTGAGTCTAGCTAAGGGTCCATCAATCTTGTTTATCTTTTTGAAAAACAAGCTCTTTGTTTCATTGATCCTTTGAATTGTTTTTTTGGACTCTGTCGTTTATTTCTGCTCTGATCTTTACGATTTCCTTCCTTCTACTTGCTCTGGGGTTTTCTTTTTGTTTGTTCTCTAGTTCTTTAAGTTGTGAGGTTAGATAGTCTATTAGGGATTTTTGTTGTTTTTTGAGGTAGGCCTGTAGTGCTATGAACTTCCCTCTAAGAACTGCTTTTGCTGCATCCCATAGATTTTGTGTTGTTGTGTGTTCATTTTCATTGGTTTCCAGGAAGTTTTAAATTCTTTCCTTGATCTCCTCGGTAACCCATTCATTGTTTAATAACATGCTATTTAGCTTCCATGTATTCAAATGTCTTTGCATATTCTTGTTGCAATTGATTTCTAGTTTCATGCCATTGTGATTTGAGAAGATGCTTGATATGATTTCAGTCTTCTTGAACTTGTAGAGACTTAGTTTGTGTCCTAACATGTGGTCTATCTTTGATAATGTCCCATGTGCACTTGAGAAGAATGTGAATTCTGTACTTTTGGGGTGTAATTCTCTGTAGATATCTACTAAATCCATTTGGTCTAATGCTTCATTTAGAATCTCTGTTTCTTTGCTAATTTTTTGTCTAGAGGATCTATACAGTGATGTCAGTGGGGTGTTGAAGTCCCCCGCTATGATTGAATTGCTATCGATTTCTCCTTTGAAGTACTCCAGAAGATCTTCAATATATTTTGGTGCTCCTATATTAGGTGCATATATGTTTATCAAGGTTATATCTTCCTGTTGGATAGATCCTTTCAATGTTATGTAGTGGCCTTCTTTGTCTCTAGTTATGGCCTTCATTTTGAAATCTATTTTATCAGATATGAGTATTGCTACCCCAGCTTTTTTTCCTTTCCGTTTGCTTGGAAGATTTTTTTCCATCCCTTCACTTTCAACCTATGTGAGTCTTTTGTTGTGAGGTGGGTCTCTTGTAAACAACATATAGATGAGTCATGCTTTCTTATCCAATCAGCTACTGTGTCTTTTTATGGGAGCATTCAATCCATTTACATTTAAGGTGATAATTGATATGTACTTATTTATTGCCATTTTTGTTTAGTGTGGTTCTATTTTTCTTCCTATTTCTCCTGCTAATTACAGCAGTCCTTTTAACATTTTTTGCATTGCTGGTTTGGTGCTAATGTATTCCCTTAGCCCTTTTTTGTCTGGGAAACTCTTTATTTGACCTTCTATTTTGAATGATAGCCTTGCTGAGTAGAGTAGTCTTGGATTCAGATCCTTGTTTTTCATGACCTTGATTACCTCATGCCATTCCCTTCTGGCCTGTAGTGTTTCTGTTGAGAAGTCAGCTGAGAGCCTTATGGGGTTTCCTTTGTAGGTAACCTGTTGCTTCTCTCTTGCTGCTTTTAGGATTCTCTCTTTGTCTTTAATTTTTGCCACTTTGATTACTATGTGTCTTGGTGTGGGCCTGTTTGGATTCTTCTTACTTGGGGCTCTCTGTGCTTCTTGAACTTGAATGCCTTCTTCCTTCACCAAATTAGGGAAGTTTTTTCTTGCTATTTCTTCAAATATATTCTCTAACCCTTGCTCATTTTCTTCTCTTCGGGGACTCCTATGATGTGAATGTTATTACGTTTCCAATTGTCCCACAGTTCTCTTAAGCTGTTTTTCTGTTTTTTAATTATTTTTTCCTTTTGGTTTACTGATTGGTTGATTTTTTTCTACCCTGTCTTCTAATTCACTGATCCGGTCCTCAGCTTCCTCTACTCTGCTATTTAGACTTTCCAATGTGTTTTTTATTTCTGATATGTCATTCTTCATTTCTTCTTGGTGGTTTTTAATTTCCAACTGGTTGCTTTTCAACATTTCTATGTTTTTACTCATGGTGCTCAGTGCTGTTGAGCTTCCTCAAGATCATGGCTCTGAATTCTAGTTCTGTTAACTTAACTGCACTTCATTATCTCATCTTCGGTAGAGGTCTCTTGTTCTTTCATTTGGCTTTTGTTTCTGTGTTTCACCATTTTGGCTATCACAGGGCTTTCGAGTCTGCCAAATTTTCCCTGTGGGTGTTGGTGTTCTGCTGTTTGTGGCTCCCTCTCCTGGGTTTGGATGAGGCAGGGAGGACCCACTTTAAACACCACTGGTTAGAGTTGCTAGCCCAGGGAATGGTAGTTATCCTCTAGCTTTTTGCCTGGAGGCTATTTGTAGTGGTCACCGGAAGAACCTTGGTTTCTGAGTTGACTGAAAAACTCCCTCAGGTACTCAGTGTAAGAGGATTTCCCGAGGGTGGGGCAGCTGCTGGTTGTTAATGGGCCTCAATTAGCATTTCAGTGGCCACTGGGTGGTGTTGAATCTCCAAGGGAGGAGCCGCCGCCTCTCCCCAGGGCCCTGGGATGGAGTAAGATGACCACAGTCCTGCGTGGCTGCAACTCAGCAAAAGCTCTGAGCACCCTCCAAATCCCGAGTGACCCCACACAGTTCCAGTCCAGTCTGCCTTCCCTCTGCCGGAGCCCAAGGTGAGTGGCTGCTGCTAATTTAGCCTCTGTGCTGTTGAGCCGCTTGGGACTTTAACCCGAGAGCGCCGCTCCCAGCTAAGGCCTTGGCTCCCAGCCGAGGCCGCAGGTCCCAGCCGAGGGTGCAGCTCCCAGCTAAGGCCTTGGCTCCCAGCCGAGGCGGCAGGAGCTTCCCGCCGAGGCCGCAGGTCCCAGCCGAGGCCACAGGTCCCAGCCCAGGCCGCTGCGGACCGTGGGCTCCCGGCCCCCTCGCGCGTCCTCGCAAGCCTACCAGGATTGAGTTGGTGTCCCTGGTTATGTGGGCCTCCAAGCTGCTTTTCGGTTGCCTTTCCTGACGATTTGTCTTTATTTTTGTTGTAATTCCAGTTTGGTCCTGGAGATGGTCTGTGTAGCTTCCATTCACTCCGCCGCCATTTTCCTAGTCCTGTTATTATTTTTATTATTTTTAAATACATTTTTATTGATTTTTTTGGAGAGATAGAAACATTGATGTGAGAGAGAAACATCGATCAGCTGCCTCCTGCAAGCCTCCCACTGGGGACCGAGCCCAAAACCTCGGCATATACCCTCACCAGGAATTTAACTGGGACCTCTCAATCCACTGAGCCACACTGGCCGGGCCCAGCACTACTTCTTAAATAGATCCTTTTTCACAATTGAATTGTCTTGAAACCCTTGTCAAAACCCAATTGCCTCTGAAGGTATACATTCAGCCCTGGCTGGTTTGGCTCAGTGATTAGAGTATCAGCCCTCGGACTGAAGCGTCGTGGGTTTGATTCCTGGTCAAGGGCACATACCTGGGTTGCAGGTTTGAGCCCCAGCCCTGGTCAGGGCAATTGCAGGAGGCAACCAATCAATGTGTCTTTTTCACATCAATGTTTTTCTCCCTCTCTCTTGCCCCCTCCCTCCCTTCCACTCTATCTAAAAAATCAATGGAAAAATATTCTCAGGTGAGGATTAACAAAAAAAATAAAATAAAAGTATACATTTATTCCTGGACTCTCAATTCTATCCCATTGATCAACATGTCTATCCTTATGCCAGTACCAAACTGTCTGGATTACTGTACTTTATAATAATCCCCCCCCACCCAAGGTTACATTTTAAATGTTCAAATGAAATCTCTCAAACATATAGAAAAGTAAAATAAATCTCGGGACCCACAACTCAGATTTAATAGCAACTGATATTTTGCTATGTTTTGGTTCATTTCTCTTCCTTTCTTTATTAAGAAATGAAATATTTTACTTTTTCTTTTAATCCTCACCTGAGGACATTTTTCCATTTTTTGTTCAGATAGAGTGGGAGGGAGAGAGAGGAAGAGAGAGAGAGAGCGAGCGAGAGAGAAACATCGACATGAAAGGGACACATGGAGTGGCTGCCTCCCACACAACCCAACCAGGGCTGCGGACAAACTGCAACTGAGGCATGTGCCCTTAGCAGGAACCGAACCTGGGTCTCTCTGGACCGCAGGCCGACGCTCTAACCGCTGAGCCAAACTGGCCAGGGCAAGAAGTGAAATATTTTAGATACAACCAAAGCTACCTCACCCTCATCCTTACCCATTCCCCTCCCCCTCTCTCCATGAGTAACCACAAAACCAACATCCCAAAGTTGCTAGGGGTCCTTCCCAAGGATGTCATTATCTTTTTATAGCCTGTAAATAAAAATAGTATTGTTTGGTGGGTCTTAACATTTTACATGAGTAGCATCATCCTAGAAGTAACCTTTCACAACATGCTTATTTCACTCGAGTTTGTTTGTAAGCTTTTCCCCACCTTGGAGCCAGCGTATTCGTGTTCACTATTGCATGTAGCAAATTCCATTTTGGATTAACCTACTGTTTATCCTTTCCCCTGGCAGTGGGCACAGGTTGTTTCCTAATGTTCACTATTAATGAGCATTCAGTAATTAATGGACATTCCTGTCTGAGTTCTTCCTGTTCCCTCCATCTTTTTGCTTTAAACTTGGTTCTCCCCTGAGGACCCTGCTTCTCCTGTAGCTTCTTAGCAGGGTCTGTTTCCGCCCCAGAGTTCACCGCCCATTTCCCACTCCCACTGCAACCATCTACACCCACCCCGGTGTCACCCCTCCCTCGTTGACAATTTTAGCTCCCAGCTAATAGTCACACTCTCCAACACCGTTCTGTCACAATCACGCTGACACTGACCACCAACCACCTCTCAGTTCCATGACTTCTCTGCTTCAGAGAACTAATCTTCCACCCACCTCAGCCCCTCACTCCCAAGGTCACACCCTGGACCACCTCATTACCAGGAACTACATTTGCATAATTTCAATTTCAAATGCCCCACTTTCTGACCGCCACCATCTATCCACCCATCTATCTACTCAGCTTGTTATCTTGAGTATCCAGTCTGATGGTCCTTCCACCCCACCCAGACTGATGTTGTCCCCTTTCCCTGCCCCTTGCTCCTCCCTCAGGTCCTTACTCATCTTAACTTGCATGGTCTTTCATTACAAGTATTGTTTACCTATACTTCAACTCTCTTGCATAAAGAATATCAACTCCCATTCATCTTGTTACCTCCTGACCAAATCGACTCCTCACACTGCACCTAAGCACAGTAAACATGGCTGGACAGAAGCACCCAGTCACGCTAACTGAAAATTCAAGATCACTAATTTCTCATGGTCCTTCCGGGATGACCAAAAGTCCTGCGACTCTTCCCTGGCTTGATCGCTTTCCCACTCTCCTAGACTTTTTTATGCTTCCTTCCCTCCACTCAAGCCTTCACCCCTGCTCCTTGACCCTCACTCTGAACTGATGACAATGACACCACTCTGAACTGATGACAGTGACACCTACTTCCCTGAGAAAACAGAAGTTTTTAGAAGAACACGCCCACCTACAGCCACCGCATCTACCCACAACACGCCTCTTCCTTGCCCCTGACTAATCCCCTCTCCTACTCAAGGCGGTTACTCCTCAGTTCTCCCCTTTCTTTCCTGCATCATCAATGTCCCCCTCTCTGTCATGTCATTTTCATCTGCTTGTGACATACTGTTCTTTCTCCCATCTTAAGAAAACAGTGCCTTGACCTCACATCTTTCTCTAATACTGCACCTTTACAATAAAATTCAACAGGATTGTCAATATCTGCTGTCTCCAATTCCCCTGTTCCTGTCTCTCCACCCCCCTCTGATTCGAAAGGTCCCTTTGGAATTCCCTGTGATGATAGATTCGTGACAGGAAGATCCCCTTCAGGAGGGGGCGGAGGGGATAAAACGCCAGAGCACATTGTATTTGAAGGTATCAACAGAGGTGTAAGAAAATATTTTGGGTTTCTGTGCTGTGGGTTTGGAAAAATTATTAAACTCGTGAAAACTATAAAATGTCTTCTGTAGTTTAAAGCAAAACAAAACAGGTAAAATCAGGTAAGCTAACTAGATGCGGTAACAAACAAGCCCCAAACAACCTCAGACATGATAAGAGTTTATTTCTCACCACATAAAATTTACAGTGAGTAGTCCTGATTAATGGGCAGCTTTTCTACAGGTGTCCATTCAGGGACCCAGACTCCTTCCATCTGTGGCTCTTCTGTTGTTAGCAGGTCAACGTGCTCATCTACATGAAGCCAAGGAAGGGAAAACAGAACAGGACATGGAGCTTAGGAGGCTTTCATGGTCCAGGTCTGGATATTGGGTGCATGAGCTCTGCTCACATTTCAATGGCCAGATTGAGACACACAGCTTCACCTAACTGCAAGGAAGGCTGGGAAATATTATCTAACTGAGTGTCCAAGAAGAGGTAATAGGCTTAACGGAGAGTCAGCCAGTCTTAGCAAATAATGAAAGTCCTCCAAGGAGCAGTGGCCAGACAAGGAGAAAATGACTCATCCTCAAGCACATAGTTCTGAATGAGGAACTCGCTTTGGCCTGGATTCAGAGAGCAAGACCCATTATAAAATCATAATTGCTTTTTTCCAAGAAGAAATCCCTTAGAAAAGCAAATAATCCCACATATTCCATTGATCTCTTCTGCCATCTGATACGTCTCGTGGGTTTCAGACTTGGTTTTTCAGTGTACCACAAAAACAAGAGGTGCTTTAAAGCCGTTCGAGTGTGATTAGTGTGGTTTTCACCCCAAGTTTCAGAGACTGTGACTCTGGCACAGCTCCCCTGCCGAAAGGCTGCGAGAGCGTGGCTGCAAAGCCTCGTGTCCCTGGGACGCAGGCTCTAATTCTGTGAAATGGTGATTAGTAATACTTTCCACTACTGAGTTATTTGAGGATCAAAGACTTCCCCATTCACTGCTCCAAGTGGTCCTCACAGTAGCCTTTAGGGGTTGAAAGGGCCTGGATGGCCATTGCTCATTTCACAGACAGGGAAAGTCTGAGCTGGAGAGGTGACATGCCTGGCCCAGGGAAACCCCAGTTCATAGTCCCCAGATGAGAGGTGGTGGCTAAAGCCATGAAAAGAGATGACATCCTACAGGGAAGGAATCAGAACAGGGAAGCAGAAAAGGGTGAGAAGTGGCATGGAAGGAGGAGAGAAGAAGAAACCCATGGAAGTACATTCCCCAAGTCCAAGGTTCTTTCCATAGTGCCTCCTGACCCGCATTTTCTTGTAATTTGTTTGCCCTGATGCCTGGTAACCTGGGCCCAGAGGGAAAACTACAGAGAAGTGGAGGAGAATGAAAGGCACATGGAATCCCCAGGAACCTTCAGGCAGGATGACCTACACTCATATTACTCTTGTGGTCATTGGCTACTTGCTTGAGGAAAGACCCTCCAGGACCATGAAGGAAAGGGACTCTTTCCTGACATTCTTTCCCTCTGAGTCCCAGGACGTCACAGCCCCAATGCTGTATCTGCTGCATGGGCCTGGATTGGATCTCTTGTCTGGAAAGAAAGAATAATTTATTTTATTTTAATTTTTAATTTTTTTTCTTTATTGATTTTAGAGAGAGGAAGGGAGAGGGAAAGAGAAATAGAAACATCAGTGAGAGAGAACATTGATTGGCTGTCTCCTGCATGCCCCCTACCGGGGATCAGGCCCACAACCTGGGCATGTGACCTGACCAGGAATCAAACCGGTGACCTCTTGGTGTAGGGTCGACGCTCAACCACTGAGCCACACCAGCTGGGCAGAAAGCATTCTTACACTCTGACTTCTTTCATTCAACACTGCTTATGAGATTCAGCCATGTTGTCGCTTTTGCTTTTAGTTCATTCATTCTCATCCCTATAGAGTATTCCATTGTAAGAATTCATGGGACAGGAGAGGACTTCCAGAATGACTGAGGAACTCGGAACACTCTCCCCCACCAAAGAACAATGATAAAACTGCAGAATTATTTTGTTATTTCTTTATTTCCTCCCTCCCTCCCTCCCTCCCTCCCTCCCTCCCTTCCTTCCTTCCTTCCTTCCTTCCTTCCTTCCTTCCTTCCTTCCTGTATTATTTTGTTAATCCTCTCCTGAGGATATTTTTCCATTGTTGTTTTTTTTTTTTTTAGAGAGTGGAAAGGAGGGGGGAGGGAGAGAGGGAGAAACATGGATGTGAGAGAGACACATTGATTGGTTGCCTCCCTCATGACCCCTAACAGACTAGGGATGAAGCCTGCAACCCAGGCACGTGCTATTGACCAGGAATCGAACCCATGACCTTTCGGTCTATGGGCTGACACTCTATCCACTGAGCCAAACCAGGGCAGAATTATTATTTATTTATTTATTTATTTTCTTGGTAAGTGCCCCTAGCGGGAACCGAACCCGGGACTCTCTGGTCTGCAGGCCGACGCTCCAACTGCTGAGCCAAACCAGCCAGGGCAGAATTATTATTTTTTTAATTGAAAACTGGAAATTGAAATTTTATGTCGTAGGAAAATAGTGGCCTCTCAATTACATCCATGTCTTAATCACTGGAGTCTTTGAATATGTTGTTACATGGCAAGGGGGATTAAGGTTGCAGGATGGAATTAACCTTGTTAATCAGCTCACAATAAAATAAAGAGATTCTCTTGAACTGTCTGAGTGGGCCCATTGTAATCACAAGGGTCCCTGAAATGTGAAAAAAGGATTCAGTGTTATAGTCCAGTAATTCTCCATCCGCTAGAAGAAGGAACCTCTCCTGGGTTCCTTGAACCCGAGTTGTTTTTGCAAAAATTCTTGAAGAGGAAGGTATGCATCAGCCATGACCACAAGGGTATTGACCATGAGCTTAACTAATCAGGAGATGCCAGACGGGGCAATGAGACATTCAAGGCTAGGGTCTAGTAAATGTTAAGAAATATAAAATAAACAACTTGTACAGCTACTAACTGCTGATATCTGCTTCTGTACATGTAGCTTGCTTGCTCTGCTAAACTCTTGAGTAACCCCTGTCCTATATAAGCAACCCTCCCCCTGAGCTCGGGGCTGCAGTTCTCCTCTGTGTAGGTTGGCTGCAGTCCCTGCGCAGGTAATAAAGCTCCTAGTATTCAAAATTACTTTGTGTCCGAGTGAGGTTGATTCTCCTGGGTTACAACATCTGGAGACCCCAGCGAGATCAACCGGGAGGTCCCCACTCTAAGGGGTTGACCTCCTCGGAATAGGCGGAGGGAGCCTCCACATCCTCCACCGCTACATTCGGCTTTCAATTCGGTTTGGAGTTTTCTGTTTCGTCCCTGGTCATGGGGACGTGGGTAAGGGGAGTCCCCTTTTGTTTGTTTGTTTGAGCCTTGAGGCATTTGCATTGGTGGTGATTGCAGGCGGGACGCCGCACCAACTGCATCCCACTGGTCAGAACAGGACGCTGTTGTCTGGCTGTTGTCTGGCTGTTGTTTCGGTTCTGCTCTGCAGTACCGAGTTGGTTTGGTCCCGCGGGTGTAGTGTAATTTTTGTCTGTCTGTTCGTGTTTCTGTGTTTCTTGCTTTGTGTTTTCATTGCCTTCTGCTTTCCAGGATGGGACAAGGAAGTTCTTCCCCCAGACTGCCCTGGAATGTGTGCTTGCTAACTCTTCTGATTTCTTTAAGCGCTCCCGTGACTCTGAGAAAGCCTGCGATCCTGGTTTCCTGAGAACACTCTGTGAACTTGAATAGCCCGCCTAAGGGGTTAATTGGCCACCCGAAGGTAGTTTCAATTTGCAATTGGCTTTTATGGTCCATCAGAAAATATACAGGAGCCCTGGTCACCTGGATCAAATGCCATATATTGATATTTGGATTGATATAACTACTGACAAACCCAATTATAGTAAGAAATGTCAGTGTCCAGAGGTTCAAATGAAAGGAAAAACAGTTTTGTTAACAATGCCTCACCCTGCCCTGAAGGACAGTTAACTCCTCCCAGCCCCCGAGGAAATTCTCTCTTGTCCTTCGGGACCCCTCTTGAGGATGTTAACCTGAGTTTACATGTTACTAAAATGTTAATTAACCCGAGTTTGCCTACTTTGGGTTCTTATTACAGAAAAACTAGAAGATGAATTTGGATCTGTTAATGATCTAACCCAATATCTGAATAGATACGGATATATTCAGATGTACTGGCTTCTTTGGAGTGAGGTCTCAATGCCTCTCTGCAAGGTTATTAACATTCTCACAGGCAAAGTGTGTAATCATGGAAGTGCCAGCCGGGTCCAGCTGCAGAAAGGGGCATGTTCTTTCCATGCCAGCCTGGGCTGCTCCTCTGCAGCGGGTTTGGTAGCAGCTAGTTTCCAACAGGCTTCTCTGAACTTTAGGGAGTTAAATATAGGGATCCCAGGCATGGGTGCCAAGTGCTCTTAGAGAGTTAAAAAACACTCTGCCCCGCCCGCATAAACATATGTGTTAGGATGTTGCTTCCCTTTCCTGCATCCTTTTGTAAACCTGGGGTCAGGGGAAATGTTCCCATTCCTCTGACTGCGGTAGGACCCAAATACTGTTGGGGGAAGGTCTTCCTTAGACACTTTTCACCGTGTTCTCCTGTTAGGCCTATTGGCCCAATTGGCTGAATTAGCAAAGGTAGTAGTAGCAGACTTAAGGGAAACAGGACACACGGAACAGGATCACCCTAGGAAGGGAAACATGAGGAAGGGTCAGGATAGCAGGCCTAGGTCCCGATTAGGGATAGAAAAGACAAGGGCAAAGTCAGGTGTAGAGGAACAAAATGAAAAGCCGTCCTTAATTTAGGAAAATGACAGGGCTAGGGCTCCTTCCAGCTGAGCCCTGGAGCCCAGAATAACACAAGACAATAGGGGACAAACTAGTTAGTTTCCTGGTAGATACTGGTGCAGCAGACTCAGTCTTGACCGAGCCAATGGGACCCTAACCTACCCCTAGACTTCAAAGAGGACTGTAACCTTGGGAAAAATATTGTGACTCATTCGTTTCTGGTCCTGCCGGAATGCCCATATCCCCTACTCGGACGTGATCTCCTCCAGAGATCATTCAATTGCTGGCCACTGCCACTCCAGGCCAGCCCTCGCATCAAGTTCCCCAAGACATTGCTGTCAATCCTGCCAGCCTGCCTCCAGATGATGACCCGGAGAAACCTCTGCAGGACTTCCTGGAGGCAATCGACACTGCAGACGGCCACCCAGACCTCAGGGATGACCCACTGCCCTCATCAGATGAGGTATTGTTCATAGACAAGAGCAGCTATGTCCAGGAAGAAATCAGGTATGCTGGGGCAGCAGTAGTAACTCTGGACTGTGTCATTTGGTCTCAGTCATTAAACAGAGGAACTTCAGCCCAAGGGGCTGAACTCATAGCCCTAATCCAGGCTCTCTGATGAGACAAGGGGAAACCATGCTGCAGTTAAAGAAGCTCGACGTATGGCCCTAAAACCAGTGGGGACCTCTCCAGATATCAGTCACCTTGCCAAACACAAGTTTGCCTCTGACTCCTACTTACACTGGGTCAGAAAATGACTTAGCCAAGCAGAAACAAGCCATGAAGAAAAGCAACGGATGGTAGACACTGCCTGATGGGAGGTTATTAATCCCAGAGGTTCTAGGTTGGACTTTAGTCAACCAGCTGCACCAGACTACCCACTTAGGTTACACCAAGCTTACTGAACTCCTGATAGGCAGGCAATGTCCAGTAAGGTCACAGGGAATAGGAGAAGGTAGAAGAAAGCAGGAATGTGCAGGTCTAAGTAGGGAGAGGAGGAGAAAAGCTAGGGGATGTGCAGGCAGTAGATAGATTAAGCAAGCTCTCAGGTTCATGTCAGGGGAGGGACTAAGAAAGTCGCAGAGGGTCTGTGTAAGTTGAAGAAGGGTTGTGTAGGTCGCAGAGGGTCTATCAGCAAGCTGAAGAAGGATTATAGGCAGGGTAGAAATAAAAAGAGAAGGATTATGCAGAGGAAATAAAAAGATAAGGAAGGATAAAAGAAAGGGACATACATATTACAGGAAGACAAGACATTAGAGGAATACTCAAGAAGGGAAGAAGATAGGACACTGAGAGGGGAGAGCTTGTCCCTAGTAATAGAATAACAGTCTGGGATGTAGTAAAGGGAGTAACAGGTTTAGGCTACTCCTGACCCTTAGACCAGACCTTAAAGGAAACCTTAACCAAATTTACTTTAGAAACCGGTGAAAACTGGACCACTCTGCTCCCCCTCACCCTCTTACAGTTCTTACAGGCTCTGCAGTCTTCCTGGAAGACCATCCATAAACACATCTGTGATGCCCTGTCTGTGCCCACCTCAAAACCTGTGCACCCTTTCCAGCCTGGGGACTCAATATAGGTAAAGAAATTCACCACCCAGGGACTAACTCTGGCCTGGAAGGGACCGTACACTGTCATCCTGCCTGCACCAACGGCTGTCAAGGTCAACGGCATCCTGGTCTGGCTGCACCATTCCTGGCTGAAGGCGGAAAAAGCGGAATGGACAGTGCAGGCCACACCAGATCCCTTAAAATCAAGACTCTTGCATTTATCAGGACTCTAATTTTTCTAATTATAACGGTACAGGGGAATCTTTATAAATCTAGACCCCAATAGAACTGGGAACTTAGAAATGGAATATTAGGGGAAATCTTAAAAATGTCACCACAAAGGTAATAACTCCATTCTGACCCTCAGTTACTACACGTACACACCCTAGCAGACTTTCTTTGTAAACATAAGGGCCGTGAGAAACCCAAAGAAAAATATAAAGATAAGGGGTTAATAATGGCCTTGGGGAACTCAGAGGAACCATGAGAAAAAAGAGATTAATAATTGCCCTGACCTAACAAGCTCCTCTCTGCCCCTTCTCTGTATCAGCCCCCCTTAATGTTGCCAAAAGCGGCGCCAAGAGAATGTAGTTTTTTTCTGTAGTTTGTGCCTTTAAAAGCAGGCAACAAAGAAGGCAGGTTGCTGAGGGTTTGGGGAATGCCCCCCCAGCCCGCCCATGTAATAAAGTGCTCCTTTACAATCAGCTGTGTGTCTCTAGTTATCTCGCTGACACCTTACACCATTTAGAGCACTAGGGGATGCTTGCTGTTTTTATGCCAATAGATAGGAGTCATCAGAGGGGGTATTCAGGTTCTTAGGAAGCGCCTCGCAGAACAGGCCAGAAGCGAAGAGGCCTCTAGTAGCTAGTTCGAAGGCCTTTGTAACTGGTCCCCCTGGCTCACTACTCTTCTGTCTGCTCTAGCAGGCCCCCTCATACTCCTATTTCTAGGACTATTTCTGTGGACCTATAATAATAAACAAATTAATAGCTTTCATAAGAGAGAGGGTCCAATCTGTCAAATTATTAGTCCTGGCCTCTCATTAACAAAGGTTTCCATTAGATCAAAGATTTGATCTGTACATAAAACCAGTGGGGAATGTTATAATCCAGTAATTCTCTATCCGCTAGAAGAAGGAACCTCTCCTGGGTTCCTTGAACCCGAGTTGTTTTTGCAAAAATTCTTGAAGAGGAAGGTATGCATCAGCCATGACCACAAGGGTATTGACCATGAGCTTAACTAATCAGGAGATGCCAGACGGGGCAATGAGACATTCAAGGCTAGGGTCTAGTAAATGTTAAGAAACATAAAATAAACAACTTGTACAGCTACTAACTGCTGATATCTGCTTCTGTACACGTAGCTTGCTTGCTCTGCTAAACTCTTGAGTAACCCCTGTCCTATATAAGCGGCCCTCCCCCTGAGCTCGGGGCTGCAGTTCTCCTCTGTGTAGGTTGGCTGCAGTCCCTGCGCAGGTAATAAAGCTCCTAGTATTCAAAATTACTTTGTGTCTGAGTGAGGTTGATTCTCCTGGGTTACAACATTCAGTGTGAGAAAGACTTGACTGATCATTGTTGGCTTTGAAGATGGTAGGGGGCCACAAGCTAGGGGATGCAGGCAGCCTTTAGAAACTGGAAAAGGCAAAGAAATGGATTCTCCTCTGGAACCTCCAAAAGAAAGACAGCCCTGCTGATACCTGAATTAGCCCAGTACCCCTTTTTAGATTTCTGACCCAAAGAACTATAAAGTAATAAATTTTTGTTAAGTCACTATGTTTGTGATAATTTATTATATCAGCAATAGAAAATTAATACAACATACAAGGGATTGAGAAATATTTACCTTCCTGGCCGGTGTAGCTCAGTGGACTTAGCGTGTCCCATGGACTGAGAGGTCCTGATTTGACTCCCGATCAGGGCACATGCCGGGGTTGCAGGATTGATCCCCAGTAGTGGGTGTGCAGGAGGCTGCCAATCAATGTTTCTCTCTCATTGATATTTCTATCTTTCTCTCCCTTCCCCTCTCTTTAAAAAAAAAAATGGATAAAAACATTTTTCTTTTTAAAGAGAGAAATGTTTTTTTCCCTCCCTCAGCTTTATGGTGTAAAGGTCTATAAAAGTGATGGGAATTGGGTGCCTGTATTTGAAGCAGAGGACAGAAAATTCCATGCCCAGAGGCATTGTCAAAAACAGTAGTGATCTCAATGTCATATAATCAGGTGGCAAATATCACAGCTAGTCTGGGGTCTCAATACTGGTTGGGAAAAGCAATAGACGAGCAGTTCTCAACCTGTAGGTTGCAACCCCTTTGGGGGTCGAACGACCTTTCACAGGGGTCGCCTAAGACCATCAGAAAACACATATTTCTCATGATCTTAGGAACCGAGACACCGCTCCTCTATCCGTCTCCAGGAGGGTCTGCCCACATGCAGATACGCCCACATAGAGTACCCGGTGTGATGACATCATTGCGCAAACCCCATCACATACACCCTGTGCAAATACAGGTGTATGTGACAGGGTTGGTGCCATAATGTATTTATGTGAACCAGTCACATATGTGTAGAGAGCAGCTACTGTGTAGAAAGCAGCTACTCTGTTAAAAGCAGCTACTGTGTTGAAAGCAGCAGTATTGGAGGTAATACGATACTTTATGAATTATAATGACTGGGTAAATGTAAAATCATGTACTCTAAAATCATCAACTACTGCAAAAAATAATATCTACCATGGGAACTTAATCTTGATGCTGATTAGTCTTTTTATATTCAGCTGTGGTTGATGTGAATACTGCCCCCTTGTGATAGTAACAGGTATGTAAAAAACAACAACACAGAGAATGGTAAATCATAGGAAACTTTAATGAACTGTATTGACTAAACTATGCCATGTGTCATCTTTTGTATTATTAAAGCTATTATTATATATTATTTTCATTAGCAAACCATCCCATGACAATGGATTGTATAGAGAAGAACGTTAAGAAAAGAAAATATAGTGAGGATTGTTTACAGTATGGTTTTACCTCAATAAATATAGCAGGAATTGAGAAACCACAATGTGTTATTTGTTGTGAAGTTCTATCAGCCAAATCTATGAAGCTGAAGAAACTAAAATGCCATTTGGATAACAAGCATTTGCTGGGAAGGATATCAACTATTTTAGAAGCAAAGCTAATGGACTCAAGAAAGCCAGACTTGACACTGGTGGCAAGTACCACAAACAAAATGTAGCAGCCATTGAAACTTCATATTTGGTGGCACTCAGAATCACCAGAGCTATGAAACCTCACACCATTGCTAAGGATTTACTGTTGCCAATGGCCAAAGACATTGTTTGAGTTATGATCGGAGACAAATTTGTTACGAAATTGAGTGCAATTTTCTTATCTAATGACACTGTCCGCAGAAGAATAGACGACATGTCTGCTGAATTCTTGATCAGGTAATCCAGGAAATTAAATCTGCTCCACTTCCAATACTTAACATCCAGCTTGATGAATCTACAGACGTTGCAAACTGTTCACAGTTACTGGTTTACATGAGGTATATTAATGATGGCAACTTTAAAGATGAGTTTCTTTTTTGCAAACTTCTTGAAATGACAACTACTGCATGTGATGTATTTGACACAGTTGGTTCATTTCTGAAAGAGCATAAGATCTCTTGGGGAAAGGTTTGTGGTGTTTGCACAGATTGTGCTCCAGCTATGCTAGGATGTTGACCTGGATTTCAATGTTTGGTACTGAATGAGCCACCAAAAGTCGTTGGAACTCACTGTATGATTCATTGGCAAATATTAGTAATGAAGATGCTGCCACAAGAGTTACAAGAAGTAATGAAAAGCATTATAAGTTCTGTCAATTTTGTAAAGGCGAGCACTTTAAACAGTTGACTGTTTTTGGAACTGTGCAACAAGTTGGATGCACTGAACAGTGCTCTGCTATTTCACACTGAAGTGAGATGGTTGTCAACAGGAAGTTTTAAAACGTGTTTTTGAGCTTCGTAATGAACTCAAAACATTTTTTAATCAGAAAGCAAGACGGCAGTTCGAAGCACTTTTCAGCGATAAAAGTGAACTGCAGAAAATAGCTTACTTGGTTGACATCTTTGCCATCTTGAATGGGTTAAATTTATCACTGCAAAGACCAAATGCAACATGCCTCAATTTGTCTGAAAAGATCCAATTATTCCAAATGAAACTTCAGCTTTGGCAAAAAAAATTGGATGAAAATAAAATTTACATGTTGCCTACCTTATCTGCTTTCTTTGAGGAACATGGCATTGAACCAAACAAAAGGATTACGATGATAATTTCTGTGAAAGAACACTTGCACATGCTTGCAGATGAAATTTCTGACACCCCATTTGCACTTGCCAGAAGCCCATTCACAGTCAAAGTTGAAGATGTCCCTGAGACAGCACAACAGGAGTTCATTGACCTTATTAACAGCAATGCAGTGAGAACTGATTTCTCTACAATGCCAGTTACAAAATTCTGGATCAAGTGTTTGCAGTCATATCCTGTTCTGAGGCTGTGTTGTGCCTTCTTCCATTTCCAACAACATATCTTTGTGAAACAGGGTTTTCCAGCTTGTTGGTTCTGTATCAAGTCTAAATACAGAAGTAGACTTGTTGTGGAAGATGATCTTCGTTGTGCTCTTGCAAAGACTGCCCCGAGCATTTCTGATCTGGTGAGAAGAAAGCAATCTCAACCTTCACACTGACGTTGGCTTTTTACCCATACTGTCGCAAAACGTAGCAATGTAGTTTACCGTTGTTATATTAAGACTGTTACCCATGCTACACCATGCTTCAAGACAAAATTTCATCTATTTGTAATTAGAAATAAATATTTCACAATATATAATTATATAGTTTTTGTAATTCATCACTATGCTTTAATTCTGTTCAATTTATAACAATGAAAATACATCCTGCATATCAGATATTTACATTACAATTCATAACAGTAGCAAAATTACAGTTATGAAGTAGCAATAAAAATAATTTTATGGCTGGAGGTCACCACAACATGAGAAACTGTATTAAAGGGTGGCAGCATTAGAAAGGTTGAGAACCACTGCAGGAGACTAACAGGCCAGCCAGAAATTTAAGAGGGAGGTCTGGGGAATGAAATAGCCAGAGTGGTCCTCAAGAAGATCCTATGTATCGCCCTGGCTGGTTTGGCTCAGCAGTTAGAGCGTTGACCTGTGGTCCAGAAAGACCCGGGTTCAGTTCCCGCTAAGGGCATGTACCTCAGTTGCAGTTTGTCCCCGGCCCTGGTTGGTTGTATGGGTGGCAACCACTCGATGTGTCCCTTTCACATCGATGTCTCTCTCTCTCTCCCTCCCTCCCTCCCTCCCTCCTACTCTATCTGAATAAAAAATGGAAAAATGCCCTTGGGTGAGGATACAAAAAAAAGAGAAGATCCCATTTATCTATGATGGTCTGGCAGGCTGTGTGCACAGATCCTCAGGAGATATTACAGAAGACTCTAATGAGCTACTCAGCAAGAGCTTAATATGTGGCCTTAAAATCACAGATATTAAAATCTGAAATTGACTTGTAAACTAGCTGCACCCTGAATACATAGTCCAAAACACACACGAATAATTCAGTAAAAAGTAGAAGACTGCCCTGGCAGGTTTGGCTCAGGCGTTAAAGCGGCGGCCTGCGGTCCCTAGAGACCCAGGTTCAGTTCCCACTAAGGGCACATATCTTGGTTGCAGTTTGTCTCCGGCCCTGGTTGGTCGTGCGGGTGGCAGCCACTCGATGTGTCCCTTTCAGGTCGATGTTTCTCTCTCTCTCTCTCTGTTCCTCTCTCTCCCTCCCACTCTACCTGAACAAAAAATGGAAAAATGTTAGGATAAAAAAAAAAAAGTAGGAGCCTTACTGGCTCAACATGGTCAAGCACAACTTCTGACCAATCACTGGCTAACTACCAAGGAATGCTGATCCAGAGGCAATCCCCAGCACCAGGTTTAAAAATAAAAACAAGAATTAAAAAATAATCAAGACCAGCCTGGCTGGTGTGGCTCAGTGGTTGAGTGTTGTCCCATGGACTGAGAGGTCCTGGTCAGGGCACATGCCTGGGTTGTGGGCTTGATCCCCAGTATGAGGCATGCAGGAGGCAGCCAATTACTGTTTCTCTCACGTCAATGTTTCTATCTCTTTCTCCTTTCCTCTCTCTCTAAAAAATATTAAAAACATTAAAAAAAAAAATAACCAAGAAGAGGCAGCAGAAACCACATGCTGTGGGGAAAACAGGATCAACAGAATTAATCCAGGCAAAAACCAAACCAAGAAACAAACTAACAAGAAACCAGTGAGAATCAATACCCCAAGTGGCAGGGAGGGGGAACAGAATCTAGAATTGCTGCAATGTATTATCCAAAATGGTTAGTTATCAACAAAAATTATAAGGCAGGCAAAGTAACAACAATAACAACAACAACAAAGTAACTCAACTATATTCTGTCTGAAAGAGACACCCTTAAGAGTCAAAAACATATAAGTAAAAGGATGAAAAGATATAGCATGTGCCCTGGCCAGTTTGGCTCAGTGGTTATGGTTTTGGCCTACAGACTGGAGAGTCCTGGGTTCAGTTCCTGCTAAGGGCACGTACCTCACTTGCAGTTTGTTCTCGCCCCGGGGTCGTGTGGGTGACAACCACTCGATATGTCTCTCTCACAACAATGTTTTTCTCTCTCTCTTCCTCCCTCTATTCCTCCCACTCGATCTGATGATAAATGCAAAACTGGCTTCGGGTGAGGATAAAAAAAATAAAATAAAAATAAAATAAAAATAAAAAAAAGATACAGCATGCAAACAGTAACCAAAAGAAAACTTGAGTATCCATATTATTATCAGACAAAACTGACTTTAAGACAAAATTTGTTAATAAAGTCAAATAGGATATTTTATAGTAATAAAAGGGTCAATCAATTAGAAAGACAGCCATTATAAACATATATATATATACCTAACAACAGTACCCTCAAAGCACACAAATAAGAATTGACAGAATTGAAGGGATAATTCAACAATAATAGAGACTTTGATGCCCCACTTTTAATAGTTAATCTAAATAAGTAGAAGATCACTAAGAAAATAGAAGACTTGAACAATATAAAACCACTAGACATTGCAGACATCTTATAGACATCTATAAGAGCCTACCCAACAGTAGCACAATATACATTCTTTTCAAGCATACATAGAATATTCTTTACAATATACCATATGTTAAGCCATAAAACAAGCCTCAATAAATTAAAAAAAAAATTCCCTTTATTGCTTTTAGAGAGAGAGGAAGTAAGAGGGAGAGAGAGAAACATCAATGAGAGAGAACAGCGATTGGCCGCCTCCTGCATGCCCCCACTGGGGATCAGGCCCACAACCTGGGCATGTGTCCTAACCAGGAATCAAACCGGCGACCCCTTGGTGCATGGGTTGATGCTCAACCACTGAGCCACACCGGTCAGACAAGCCTCAATAAATTTTATAGGATTGAATTTATCTCAAGTATGTTTTCCAACTACAATTGAATGAAATAACAGAAGGAAATTTTGGAAATTCAAAAATACATAAAAATTAAACAACAATTTTTAAAATAATCAATGAGTAAAACAATTTACAGGGGAAGTTAGAAAATACTTTGAGTTGAATGAAAACAAAAACACAATACAGCAAAACTTATGGGATGCCA
This sequence comes from Molossus molossus, assembly GCF_014108415.1. Lineage (NCBI taxonomy): Eukaryota > Metazoa > Chordata > Mammalia > Chiroptera > Molossidae > Molossus > Molossus molossus. Next base: position 42,521,799 of record NW_023425357.1, read on the forward strand.
CTAGAACAGTGCTCAGAGGGAAACTTATAGCTGTAAATGCCTGTATTAAAAAAGAACAATTTCAAATCAGTGACATAACCTTCCTTCATAAGAAACTAATAAAAAAGAGCAAAGTAAGTGCAAAGCAAGCTGAAGAAATAAAATAATGTATATTAAAGAGGAAATAAGTAAAATAGAGAATAGAAAACAACAGAGAAAATCAATGAAACCAAAGTTTGGTTCTTTGAAAATATCAATGAAACTGATAAGCTAGAGAGAAAACACAAATTAACAAAGTCAGGCATGAAAGAGAAGACATTATTACCCACGTTATAGAAAGACAGGAGATTATGAGGAAATACTAGGAACAAATATATGACAACAAATCAGACAACCTAAATGAAGTGGACAAATTCCTAGAAAGACACAAACTACCAACACTGACTAAGGAGTAAATAGAAAATCTGAGCTCTATAACAAGTAAAAAGTTTGGATTAATAATTTTAAAAGTTTCCCACAAAGAAGAGCTCAGGCCCCAATGGCTTCACAGGTAAATTCTGACAAAAGTTTAAGGAATCATTAACAATCCTTCTCAAACTTTTCCAAAAATAGGAAGGAATATTTATCAACTCATTCTATCAGGTTAGTATTACTATAATACCCAAACCAGAAAAAGATATCACAAAAAAATAAAACTAAGAACAATATCCCTTATGAATCTAAATACAAAATTTCTCAAAACAAACAAACACATTAGCAAACCAAATCCAGCAAAATATAAAAAAAATTAATTGTGACCAAGTAGAATTTATCTCAGGAATACATGGTTGGTTTAACATACAAAATACAATCAAGCAATACACCTTATTAGTAACATAAAGAATAAAAACCACATGATCATTTCAATAGACAGAAAAAGAGTTTGAGAAAATCCAACATCCTTTCATGATAAAAAACACAACAAACTAAAAAGAGAAGGGAATTTCCTCAACCTAATAAAGGGCATCTAGGAAAAACCCACAGCTAACATCATAATTAGTGGTGAAAAACAGTAGTCTCCCCCTAAGATCATGAAGAAGAGAAGGATATCTGCTCTGGCCACTTTTTTAAAACTTATCTTTAGTGTTGAATGTATTACAGATGCCCCGCCTCCCCCCTCTCCTTCCCACTCCTGCCTTCCCCACACTATTATCTGTGTTCATTGGCTATGCATATATGCATACAAGTTCTTTGGTTTATCTCTTCCTGTCGCCTCCCCCACACACCCCTTCCCTTTGAGGTTTGTCAGTCTAACGACCAATTTGTACTTCCTAATACCTTCACTTTTTTCACCCATCCCTCCAACCCCCTCCCATCTGGCAACCAACAAAAAGTGCTCTGTATCTGAGTCTGTTTCTGTTTTGCTTGTTCATTTTGTTTGTAGATTCAGTCATTGATAGATATGTATTTATTGCCATTTTATTGTTCATATTTTTTATATTTTTCTTCAAGAAGATCCTTCAACATTTCATATAATACTGGTTTGGTGGCAATTAACTCTTACAACTTTTTCTTGTCTAGGAAACTCTTTATATGTCCATAGCTTTGCAAGATAGAGTAATCTTGGTTATAGGTCCTTGGTTTCCATCACTTTGAATATCTCTTGCCACTCTCTTCTGGACTGCGAAGTTTCTTTTGAGAAATCGGCTGACAGTCTTATGGGAGTGCCCTTGTAGGTAACTGTTTTTCTCTTGCTGCTTCCAAGATTCTCTTTGTCTTTAATCGTCTGCATTTTGATGATGATGTGTCTTGGTGTGGGCCTCTTTGGGTTCATCTTGTTTGGGACTATCTATGCTTCCTGGACTTGTATGTCTGTTTTCTTCACCAAGTTAGGAAAGTTTTCTGTCATTATTTTTTCAAATAGGTTTTCAATTTCTTGCTCTTTCTCTTCTCTCCTCCTAGCACCCCCATGATGTGAATGTCGGTACACTTGAAGTTGTCCCAGAGGCTCCTTGCACTATCCTCATTTTTTACATTTCTTTTTGCTGTTCTGATTGGGTGTTTTTTGCTTCCTTATATTCCAAATTGATGGTTTGCTTCTTGACTTCACCTACTCTACTATTGATTCCCTATAGATTCTTCTTCTTCTTCTTCTTCTTCTTCTTCTTCTTCTTCTTCTTCTTCTTCTTCTTCTTCTTCTTCTTCTTCTTCTTCTTCTTTTCTTCTTGCATTTATCTTCAGATAGAACAGGAGGGAGAGAGGGAGGAAGAGAGAGAGAAACATCGACGTGAGAGAGACACATCGACTGATTGCCACCCACATGACCCCAACCGAGGCTGGGGAAAAACTGCAACCGAGGTACATGCCCTTAGCAGGAACCATACCCGGGACTCTCCCATCCGTGGGCTAATGCTCTAACCGCTGACTCAAACTGGCCAGGACCTGTAGATTATTCTTTATTTCACTTAACGCATTCTTCATTTCTGACTGGTCCATTTTTATGCTCTTGAGGTCCTCTCTAAGTTCCTTGAGCATCCTTATAGCCAGTGTTTTGAACTCTGCATCTGTCAGGTTGCTTATCTCCATTTTGTTTAGTTCTTTTCTTGGAGTTTTGTTCTGTTCTTTCATTTGGGACATGTTTTTTTGTCTCCTCATTTTGGCTGCTTCCCTGTGATTGTTTCTACGTGTGAAGTAGAGTTGCTATATCTCCTAAGCTTCATAGGGTAGCTTATTGTTGCAGGTGTCATTTAGGGTCCAGTGGTACAGCCTCCCTGATCACTCCAGCTGGGCCTTCAGGGTGCACCCCCTAGTGTGGACTGTCCGCCCTTCTATTGTAATTGAGTCTTGATTATTGTTAGCATGACAGTGGGAGGGATTTACTCAGGCTGATCAGCTGTAAGGACTGGCTGTGCCCACTGACCACTGGCCTCTGACTACCTTGGAGGATCAGCTGTGCAAGGGCCCATGACACAGAGCAAGATTTATTTCAGCAGGGCTCTGGTACCCATTGAGTCCACTCCGTGAGTGTGTTGCTTGTGGAGGTGGTTGGGTGGTTGTGCTTTGACGTGGTCTGAAGCTGTCCACTGGGTGTGCTGGCTCTGGGGCAAGGTCAGCCACTGCCTGTGTTCTACCTGGGGCCACCAGGCATAAGCTACAAAGCGATATGCAGATAGCTGCTTCTTGTGCTGGGCTTCGAGGTGCCCAGGCAAAGCCACGTTGTGAACCAAGGCTGGCTGCTTCTAGTGCCAGGCCTGGGGCCACATAGCAAGAGTTATGGGGCTCGCTGAGGCTAGATGCTGCTAGTTTGAGAGAATTTAGGAAAATCTGAAGGAGGAGCAAAGACAGGCCAATCCTATGGTAAAGCCTCTGGAAACAGCTTGGGTGGGCTTGAAAGTTGAGTGGGGCAGGGCCTCAGGGAATCACCAGGGCGGGGAAATCAGTGTGAGCCAGGTTGCTGGAGTCCCATATATGGCGCCTGTCTGCTGGCCCCTTGGGGGAAGGGCTCACCAAACCAACAGTGGCTTCTGCCAGCACGTTTCTCTGGGAGAAAGCTGCCCCTCCAGCTCTTGCCCTGATGCCAAACAACTCAGTTCTTCCCTGTATGTCTCTGGTGCCTTTCAAGCTGCCTCCCCCATGCTGGATACTGGAGGGAGCAAGTCCAAGTAAGTCCGTGTGTGGGTCCTTTAAGAGGAGCTGCCTCAGCCTCCCTCAGTCTCAATTCCTGCTGGTTTTCATATACAGAAGTTATGGTGGCCACTTTTAGTCAACATTTTATGGGAGGTTCTCAAAGAGAAATAAAAGGCATCCAGATCAGAAAAAAATAAGTAATCTATCCCTGTTTGCAGATGATGTGACATTATATGCAGAAAATCCTAAGGGAACTACAAAAAAAACCAAACAAACAAAAAACCTGCTAGAAATAATAGTAGTACAATAAGATTCCAGGATAAAAAGATCAATATACAAAATCAGCTGTATTTTTGTCTTTTACTTACACACAATCCAAAAATAAAATTAAGAAAATAATTTCATTCACAACAGTATCAAAAGAATAAAATACTTTGGAATAAATTTAACCAACACAGTGCAAGATTTGTATAGTGAAAATTATATGTCTTTGCCAAGAGAATTTAAAGATATCTAAGTAAATAGAAAGACAGTCTACATCTATGGATTGGAAGACCCATTGTCTATAGGGAATTTCTCTTCTATTTGATCCATAGATCCAACTCAATCCTTACCAAATTCCAAGCAGGTTCTTTTTTTGTGTGTGTACAGAAATTGACTAGCTGTTTCTAAAATGTATATTAAAAGGCAGAGGTCCTAGAATAGCAAAAACAATCTTGAAAAAGAATGACCAAGTTAGAGGATACAAATCCCCAATTTCAAACTTACTATAAATCTACAATAATAGAGTATAGTACTGAATAAGGATAAACATATAGATCAATGGAACAGAATTGAGACAAAACCTTACATTCATGGTCAATTGATTTTTCAACAAAAGAGCCAAGGTAATTCAATAGAAAAAGAATTTTTTTCTCTACAATAAATAGTGGTGGGACAATTGAGTACCCACATGTAATAGAATAAAGTTGGATCCCATCCATCATACCATTCACAAAATTAAGTTCAAAATGGATCAGAGACCTAAATGTAGAGTTGAAACTACAAAACTCGGGAGAAAATCACTGATTTCTTAGTGATGAGAGCAAAAGCAAAATCCATAAAATGAATTAATTAATAAATTGAATTTCATCACAATTAAAACTTTAGAAATCACCATTAAGAATTACTAGAGCCCAGCCAGTGTGGCTCAGTGGTTGAGCATCGACCCAAGCACCAAGAGGTCACCAGTTTGACTCTCAGTCAGGGCACGTGCCCAGGTTGTGGGCCCGATCCCCAGTTGGGGGCATGCAGGAGGCTGCCAATCAATGCTTTTTCTCATCAATGTTTCTATCTCTCCTTCCCTCTCCCTTCCTCTCTCTCTAAAACCAATAAAGGAAAAACAAAACAAAAAACAGGTGATGTATTGTAGAATTGTATACCTGAAACCTGTATAATTGTATTAACCAATGCCACTCCAATAAATTCAATAAAAAACAAAACAAAACACTTTACAAAACACCTACAGCTCAACAAGACAAATAATTTAACTTAAAAATAGACAAAATAAATGAATAGATATTTCACCAGAGAAAGCCTATGAACATCCAATAAGCATATAATAAGATGTCCAACATCTTTAATCATTAAAGAAATATAATAAGATAAAACTTCATACCACAATAGAGACTATACTCAAAAAGGACACAATAACAGGTATTAGCAAAGATGAAACTAGACCCTTCGTAAATTGATGCTGGAAATACAAAATGGTACATCCACTTTGGAAAACAGTTTGGCAATTTCTTAAGAAGTAAAGCATAAAATTCTTATATGATCCAGCAATTGCACTTCTAGGAGCATTTACCCAAGATAAATGAAAACATTTGTCCATACAAAGGCTTAATTAGGACTATTCATAGCATCATTATTCATAACAGCCCAAAAGTGGAAACAACCCAAATGTATGAATGGATGAGTAAACAAAATATAGTATACCCATACAATGGAATACTATTCGGCCATAAAAAGAAGTACTGATACATGCATGGGTGAACCTCTAAAACACTAGGTTAAGTGAAAGTAGCCAGACATAAAGGGCCACATATTGGGTGATCCCAGAAAAGACAATTCTATAGAGACAGTGATTAGATGAGCAGTTGGCTGGGGCAGGGATGGGGAAAAGGGAAAGACGACAAATGAACTTGAGGGATCTTTCTGGGGTAATGAAATGTTCTAAAATTTAACTGTGGTGATGGATATACAACTCTGTATGTTTACTGAAAATCATTGAATTGTACACTTAACAATAAAAGAGAAAGACCTGGTTAAAACAAAACAAAACAAAGAGAATATATAATGTATGTATCCATCTACTGTTGATAGACATTTGCATAGTTTCCAGTTTGGAGCTGTTGGAAATGCTGCTAGAATGGACACTCTTGTATATGCCAGTTGGTAGACACATTTCTCTGAGGCATGTATCTTTGAGGAGAATTTCTGGATCATATATGCACTCTGCTTTCATAAATGCTGCTAAAGCATTTTCCCAGGTCTTCTACCAACATGCATCTCCATGAGCAGTGCATGAATTGCCCAGTTGTTGTCTATCCTCGGTGACACTTGGCATTGTCTCATTTTCCTTCCAGCCTTCTGATGGGTGTGTGGGTGCCTTGTTATTGTTTTTATTTGTATGTCCCTGATAACTAACAAAACTGATCACTGTTTCAAGATTGTTTTGTTTTGGTCACTTGAAAATCCTGTTAGTGAAAGGCCGGTTCAAATATTTTTGACCTGTTGTCGCCCTTACATAGTCTGTTTTTTCCTTATTGAGTTTTTTACGAGTTTTTAATTTTTTTATCCTCACCTGAGGACATTTTTCCATTTTTTGTTCGGATAGAGTGGGAGGAAGAGAGAGAGAGAGAGAGAGAGAGAAACATCGACGTGAAAGGGACACATCGAGTGGCTGCCACCCGCAGAACCCATCCAGGGCCGGGGACAAACTGCAACTGAGGTACGCGCCCTTATCGGGAACCGAACCCAGGTCTCTCTGGACCGCAGGCCGATGCTCTAACCACTGAGCAAACTGGCTGGGGCTAATTTTTTTTTTTTTACATATTTTGGATAAGAGATTTTTAATTTCACTCTTTAATTTGACTTTTCACTTTCTTAACAGTGTCTTTTGATGAACACAAATTTTAGCTTTAATGTATTTTTTCATTTATAGTTTCCTTTTTGAAATCTAATCCCCACTGTGATGTTGGAGGTGGGACCTCTGGGAGGTAATTAGGTGCTGAGGATGGAGCCTTGTGATGGGATTAGTGCCCTTATAAGAAGCCAGAGAGCTCACTCCCTCCTTTCACCAGGTGAGAATACGACAAGAAGCCCGTAGCCTACAAGCCAGAACAGTGTCCTCACCTGGACATGACTATGCTGACACCATGAACTTGGACTTCCAGCCTCCAGGACTGTGAGAAATGCATGTCAGTTGTTGATAAGCCACCCGGTGTTTTGTTATAGCAACTCAAGCTAAGATAACATGTGATACTGATTTCAAAAATAAATTTAGCACATGTATTTGTTTATTTTATAATAAATATACCAATTTGATATTAGATCACTACTCAGTTGGAAAGCATTGTTGGGAAAGCACCCCTCTTGGAGAATGGGTTGGGTGTCAGCCCCTCTACCAAGACCCCACTGTGTTTCTGACATGCAGAAGACAGAGGCTGGCAGAGGAAAAGCAGGAGCAGGAGCCATGCACAGTGAAGGACGTGGGGAGGTGGGAGCCACGGCTGATCTAGGGAGACTGCAGCAGCAGCAGCCACAGAGAAAACACAGACCCAGAGAGAAACTGAGTCACAAAGAGTGGCGGAGTTCCTGGCATAGGAAGCAGGAAGTCCTGGTTCCTGAGAGCAGAGGACCCCCGGTGGGTCCTTAGAGACAGTCCCATCTCCTCAAGTCTTGCTTCCTGTGTGTCCCTGTAACATATCTCCACATCAGAAGTCATGAGCACATCTTGCCCCTCAAAGACACAGACTCACATGGCCCTTCCGCTGATCCTTGAGTCATCTTGGGAAGGTGGCTGCCTCTTCTGGTTCCATACCCACCAGGCGAGTCAAGGTGGGCTGGTGACTCTGGAGGCTCCTGCTGCTCATAACCATAACCATAACCATAACCATAACCATAACCATAACCATAACCATAACCATAACCATAACCATAACCAGAGTTGGGCTGAGTTGCTCCAGGAGCCCCAGTGCTGCTCCGCTGGCCGCTCCTACCCCCCCAACCGCAGTTGTTTCTGGACATTCCATGTCCCTGCGTAGGAGGCTCGGGCCAATTCTCTGTGTTGCAAATGGCCATAAATCTGTGACCTCCATCTCCTGCTGACCTGTCCTGCAAGAGTCTTCTGGAGCCGTTAGGCAAGAGGGCCACTGCGTGGGATGGGGGTGTCTCTCTGATTCGTCTAGAGCAGCCCCCTTTCTATACTCTCGCCTTCCCCTCCTCTCTCTTGTCCTAACTCCCGGGGTTGGATACCAGTACTACAGCTGGGATTTTCCAAAAGCTCCACTAGTCCTATTCCCAGACTCTCCCCGTCTCCAGGCCACCCTTTCAGGGTCTCAAATGCAGGGCGAGGTGGAGAAAGGCGTCTTGGAACCCCAAAGAGCAAGGGGGAGCCAAGTGCAGGAGAGAGAGCACTGGGCCCCTGGAACACTCCTGAACCGCTATGATGTCAACAACAGCAGCTGATAATTACGTGCCTAGCTCTCTTTATGTGGATTCATGCATTTAATGCTCACAAAAATCCTTTTTGGTGGGTTCTATTTTTTTCCCCATTTTACAGAGAAGTAAATAGGACTAAGAGCTCAGGATGTTTGCCACGGTCCACAACTGTGAGTGAAAGCCAGCATTCAAACCTGAGCAGTCTGATTCCAAAATCTAGGTCTCCGCTCATACATTCGACTGCCTCTCACACTCCCTGGGCAAGATCCTGCTTCTGAGCTTTTGGTCATGCTGCTCCCTCCTGCTGGAATGCTCTTCCTCGCTCCTCCACCTGGCACAGTGCACCCTTCCAGGCCCATCCAAGTGCTTTCCCTGACGTACTCCCCTCCTCCCACCAAGCAGAGTTCCATGACATCCCCAACTGGGCCACCAGGCTGCCACTTCTTCCACCATGGAGGGGCCACACCATGCTGTCTTTGCCCAGCTGTGACCTTGCTCCACACTGAGCCATGACCATGTCCAGGCAGGCCCTGGGCCTTGACCATATATGGTGTTGCCAGCCTCGAACACACAGAAAATCTCTTGAAAAACTGTTCACTATTCCACATGGGGCGTGGCTCAGCCTCCAGCTTTCTGTGGGACTTAAGTCAATGACTGCCCCTCGCTGGCCTCAGTTTCCCCATCCAGAGTTCCCAGGAGTGACACTTTTCACTGATTGTTCTTCAGCTGCTGAAAGCCCCATCTGGCCCTGCCAGGGAATCACCCGGGGACCTTCCCTCCCCATCCACTTGGTGGGAGAGAGACTGGGACCTGCGGGTGACGCCAGCCTGAGGTTCTGGGATCTCCGGCTGGACTTGGCCTGTCTTGGAGGAATGTCTGAGTCAGTTTCCTGACTGGTGAGAGAATATGGCTGCTCTGTGTAGGTGCTGAAGGGCCAGGAAAAGGTCCTGAACCCTCTGTCCAAACCTCTACTCTTCCTGCCCAGGTCCAAGAAGGGGGGGGGGTCATCCAGTAATAACATCATTGGTAATAGTAACTGTTATTAAGTATTAATACCACCACCCTTCCTTCACAGAGTGACATATCCCCAAGCCAGGGAGCAGAGCAGGGATGGTCAAAACGACAGGCTGGACCTGGCCAGTGTTCCCAGTGGTTAGAGCAGTGGCCTGCGCACTGAAGGGTAATGGGTTTGACTCCTGGTCAAGGGCTGGAACCTGGGTTGCAGGTTCAATCCCCGGCCCCAGTCAGGGCACATGAGGGAGGCAACCAATTGATGTGTTTCTTCCGCATCAATCTTTCTTTTACTCTTCCTCTCTCCATTCCACTCTCTCTACAAAAAAATCACTATAGAATAGCCACAGCAATCTTGAAAAAGAAGGACAAAGTAGGAGGGATCACATTACCAGATATCAGGTTATACTACAAAGCGACTGTAATCAAAACAGCCTGGTACTGGCACAAGAACAGGCATATAGACCAGTGGAACAGAACAGAGAACCCAGAAATGAACCCAAGGCAGTATGCTCAATTAATATTTGACAAAGGTGGCAAGAGCATACAGTGGAGTAAAGACAGCCTCTTTAATAAATGGTGCTGGGAAAATTGGACAGCTACTTGCAAAAAAATGAAACTAGACCATCAACTTACACCCTACACAAAAATAAACTCAAAATGGATAAAAGACTTAAATGTGTCCCGTGAATCCATAAAAATTCTAGAAGAAAATGTAGGCAACAAAATTTCGGACATCATATGCAGCAGATTATTCACTGATACATCACCTAAGGCAACAGAAACAAAGGAAAAAATGAACACATGGGACTACATCAAACTCAAAAGCTTCTGCACAGCAAAAGAAACAACCACCAAAATGGAAAGGCAGCCCTGGCAGGTTTGGCTCAGCGGTTAGAGCGTCGACCTGCGGTCCGGAGAGACCCGGGTTCGATTCCCGCTAGGGGCATGTACTTCAGTTGCAGTTTGTCCCCGGCCCTGGTTGGTCGTGCGGGTGGCAGCCACTCGATGTGTCCCTTTCGCGTCGATGTTTCTCTCTCGCGCTCTCTCTCTCTCTCTCTCTCTCTCTCTCTCTCTTCCTCCCACTCTATCTGTACAAGAAATGGAAAAATGTCCTCGGGTGAGGATAAAAAAAAAAAATGGAAAGACAACCCATTGTATGGGAGAACATCATTGCCAATGATACATCAGATAAGAGGTTAATTTCCAATATATATAGAGTGCTCATACAACTCAACAAACGGAAGACAAAGAACCCAATTAAAAAATGGGCAGAGGAGCTGAATGGACACCTCTCCAAACAGGACATACAAATGGCCAAGAGACATATGAAGAAATGCTCAACATCACTAATCATCAGAGAGATGCAAATTAAAACAACAATGAGGTATCACCTCACACCTGTCAGAATGGCTGCCATCAACAAATCATCAAACAAGTGTTGGCGAGGGTGTGGAGAAAAGGGGACTCTAGTACACTGCTGGTGGGAATGCAGACTGGTGTAGCCACTATGGAAAATAATATGGTGTTACCTCAGAAAATTAAAAATTGAACTTCCATTTGACCCAGTGATCCTGCTTCTAGGAATATACCCTAAGAAGCCTGAAACACCAATCAGAAAGAATATATGTACCCCCATGTTCATAGCAGCACTATTTACAATAGCTAAGATTTGGAAACAGCCCAAGTGTCCATCAGTAGATGAATGGATAAAAAAGCAGTGGTACATATACACAATGGAGTACTATGCAGCTGTAAGAAAGAAAGATCTCTTATCCTTTGAGACGACATGGAGGGACCTGGAAAGTATTATCCTAAGTGAAACAAGCCAAGCAGAAAAAGACAAATACCACATGATCTCACTTATATATAGAATATAATGAATATAATAGTCTGAGGAATAGGGTAGACCCAGAAACACGGAAGTAGGGTACAGACTAATAACCCTCAGAAGAGGGGGTGGTGGGGGATGGGAAGAGATACACCACAGAACTTATATGCATGTATGCTTAACCAATTGACATAGACAACAAAGCTGGGGACGGGGTGGGGGGATGGGGAGGAGTCAGTCAATGGGGTAAAAAAGGAGAAACATCTGTAACAAAAATAAAATTAAAAAATAAATAAAAATAAATAAATGGATATTTTTTAAAAATCACTGTAAAAATATCCCTGTGTGAGGATTAGCGCCACACACACACACACACACACACACCCAGGCTGAGGAGTGGCCCAGAGCTCCAACTCCAAGCAGCCATGTCTTCATCTCTTTGAGCCTCAGTTCCCCCAACTGTAAAATGGAACAAGAGTCCCTTTCCTCTTGGGTCACTGTAACAAATACCAAATATCTTTGATCAGCACGCAGCTGTCGGCTCAGACCGTTGTATAGAAGGGAAGAGCGGGAGCAACTGGAAGCAAGCAGCAGGTGTTCTACTCCCGTCCCAGCCGCCAGCGTCCAGATCCCAGCTCTGCGGGTGCTGCACTCACAGCTCTGCCCCAGGGGCTGTGTGTCTTTAGGCCGCTGCTTTCCCTCTCTGCACCCAGCCTGCTCGGCCAGGGGGTCGGGGTCACACCAGGGCTTGGCGAGCTAGCCTGGTGGGCCGTTGTCAGCACTAACCAGCTATGTGACATGAGGGCAGTTCTTTGACCTCTCCAAGCCTCAGTTTCTTTCTATGTAAAGTGAGTCCAGATCTTCCCATCAGTATAGTTTTGAGATTTCAACACACGGAATGTCACACATGCTCATTTAATTAAAGATTATTTTAGCCCTGGCCGGTTTGGCTCCGCGGTTGGAGCATCAGTCTGGGACCAGAGACTCCGGGTTCAGTTCCCACTTAGGGGCACGTACCAAAAAAAAAAAAATTATTTTAAGGGTGACAGGAGGACATGGGAGGCAGGACTGAGGGTGGTCGTAAATCATGTGTTTCGGGGAAACTGGAAGGGGGGTCAACAACTTCCAGCTGGTGAGGTGTGGGGAGGAGCTCCTTGGAGAAGGGCCTGGAGGCCCAGAGAGGGGGGAGGTGACCTGTGGGATGCCACACAGCTGTTGTGCTAACGCTGGAAGGGGGTCACCAGCCCTGGCCCCAGTGCAGGCTGGAAGGCAGCAATCTGTGAGGGAGCTGGGGAAGGGCGGGGGTGCTTTCCTTCGTGTATTTGGGAAGCTCCGATTTCCTCTCCTCTTTCTGAGAATCCGAGGGCTCTTCAAACAAATAAATCTTGGTCTGAGTTCTATTTCATTCTGAGTTTGTTTTTTTAAATAATATGTCTGAGCAGGGATAGTTTATCCCTGGCAATTTCACCCTCCAACTTGAGACATGAGCCCCAGACTGTGAGGCCAGACTGGGTTCTAGACCATTCTGGGCCTCAGTTTTCCCTTCTGTAAAATAAACAGATTCTGCAGGCATTCGTGTGCTCTGCAGACAACTCAAGCTGTGGTGTTGGGGCGGAGGCAGGGGCGGAGCCCTGCACCGGGACTGCAGCGGGGGGGACCTGCTCTCTGCGCACTGGACAAGGCCTGCAGGGCCCAGAAGTGGGCTGGCCGGGGCGGGCGGAGAGTGCGCCCCTGTTGATTCTTTCGTACCCTCTAAAGTTGAATTATGTAAACTTAGTGCCTTAAAATTCTTTTCAGGCACACAATGTAAAAAATGTTTAAGGTATTGAAATTCAGCATTTGGTATGTTTAAAGTTTGTATGTGTTCTTGAAGGTAAACTGGTATAAATTCACATAAATATTATAACTTTAAGATATTAAGTCATTCACATGACCAAAATATATTTGTCTTATGGGTTTGGTCTTCACCCTCAGTTCCGGGCTCACAGCACCCCAAGCCCTTGGGAATCCGGAGTGAGGGGCCATGGGAGCATGATTGTTATAACATTTGATCCCTTGTCCTCAGTCCGGAAGACTCTTGTTAGTCATGAACAGGCCCCTTTCCACCACACCTGGGTTTGGGTTAATGAGGTGATTTTTGGAAAGCACCCGGATGGGAGATGACCGCCAGGGGAACCAACCGCAGGGGCCCTACTGCTGATTCCAAGAAAAGGGGAGGGAGAATGGAGGTTGAATCAATCACCGACGGCCAATGAGTTCATCAATGAATGCCTGTGCAACGAAGCCTCCAAGAAGCCCAAAAGAAGAGGATTTGAGGAGCCTCCACATTGGGGAACCGGAACGCTTGCACGTGCCACTGTGCCAGCCCCAACTCCACAGGGACAGAAGCTCCTCATTCTCACCTCACCCTACGTATCTCTTCATCTGGATGTTGGCTTGCACCCTCTAATATCCTCTGTAATAAACTGGTAACCTAGAAAAGCATTATGCAACAGTGACTGCAGTTCTGGTTTCCTTTTAATACACTGAGGTTCAAAGGGGGAACCGCCAGCCCGTGGGCAGAATTTCCGGCCAGAGATTTCCTGGTGGCAGTGGGAGGGGTAGTGGGAGCGGGAGGAGGAAGGAAAGACATATACAGCTAGAAAATTCGAACCTTGTTATGAAAGGTACAGAAAGGAAAGTGAAATCCTTCTTCCTTCCTCATCAAAGATAACCTCCGACAATAGCTTTTTGTGATTCATTGGGAAAGGGCCGGGACTAAAAAAAACAAATATAAAATGAAGGAAAAACAAACAAGCAGTGTGAAAGCCAAGTTTCCATTTCATTTAACCCTTATGTCTGGAAGGAGCTGTTTCTGCAGGTGATTTTTGTCCTGTTTCTCTGGCAGTACGCGTGGCCAGGAATGCAAAACAGGAGGCCTCCTGGAAGCAGCATCCGGTCCTCTTGAAGCCGAGTTCCTGGGGAAGGGGAAGCCACCCAGAGCCTGCCCAGCCTCAGTCCTGTCCCCTGCAAATAACCTCACGCCCTGGCTGTATCCATCATGGTCATAAGCATCTGAGCAGGACTGAGAAATGTGGTGAGGATGTCCAGAGCACAAATGTCTTTTACTAGTATCTTTTTTTATAACAATGTAATACATGCTCATGATAAGAAATTCCAGGACCACAGAGAGGGGGAACTCCTTCTCATTCCCTCTCCCCAGGTGAAGGCACTGAGTTCCTTCTCCCTTGCTGAATCATTTTCAGACACCTGATCTTTAAAACAATACATTGCATCAGACTGTCTCCTTTTTGTTGTTGTTGTTGTTAATCCTCACCTGAGGATATTTTTTCATTGATTTTTAGATAGAGTGGAAGAGAGAGAGAGAGGGAGAGAAACATCAATGTGAGAGAAATGCATGGCTTGGTTGCCTCCCTTATTTTTCCATTGATTTTTAGATATAATTGTTATATGTCAGTGAGATAACCAGAGACACACAGCCAAATTGTAAAGGAGCGCTTTATTCTCGCCAGCGGGCTGCGGAGGGTGCAGTCTCCCCTCTGATCAGCAGCCCCAATTCTTCTTGCTCCTCCGATTTGACAGACAGAAGCCCCATCCTCCTTTCCCCTCCCTCCCTCCATTATTCACTGGGCTCACAAGTACCTGCAAATGCCTCCCAACACGTGGGGCAACTATAATCTTAGGCAAAATTTCTTTACTTCTAGGGGCAAGTAACCTATTATTAGAAAAATATTGAGGAAGGTCCATTGATGATAAAAATGGAGTCGTTTAGTGCCTTAGCCAAGAGGCCTACATAAGAATGAAATCTAGTCTCTTTAGCCTCGGGGCCCAGGTCAGAATGGAAGGGAAGGAGAGAAAGAAATATCAGTGTGAAAGAAACACATGGCTTGGTTGCCCCATCTTGACCCAATCAGGACCAAGACTGGAACCTAGAACCTGCAACCCTTAACTGGGAACTGAACCCACAACCCTTTGTTCCACAAGCTGACGTTTTAACCGCTGAGCCAAACTGGCCAGGGCCAGACTCTCTCCTTTTTTGGGGAAGCTTGATAAACCAAGGCACTTGCTCTGTGTATCTGCTGAAACCTTTGGAGAACAAAGGAGATGTCAGTGATGTGTTTTTTTTGTTTTTTTTTTTTAATGAAAAGGAATTTTCTTGTTGTTGTTGTTGTTTTGCATTTGCAAAAACAGTGAATTGGGGGGACCCGGCTCCCCAGGGCATTACTGTCTGGGGCACAGGGCACTCTGATTTTGTACTACTCAGTGATGACCTCCTGGGACTCAGTCCACCTGTCACCGGTCCAGGCCCCTGTGGCATATCCTTTGTTGCGGTCCCCCTGGACTAAAAACATAGCTTTGTTTTTAGGCTCTGGACCCCAGCAGCCATAGAAAGTGACTGTGGGAAACAGCTGCGAAGTCAGAAAGCTACCACATATCAAAAGTTCAGAGGGAAACTGGGAGTTATTTGAGGATGAAAGAATTTCCGGAGGAAACGTTGAAACTTTGGTTCTGTGCTGGTGGGAAAGGCCTGCAGTTGCTCATTCAAGCCCCTGCCAGAATTGGGGTCACTCTCTCCCTCCTCGAAAGCCCCATTTTGATGGACCTGGCATCGGGCAGCGCCTGCGATGCTGGCCGCCGGCATTTCGAGGGCCAGATCCAACAGGGACACCTAGGGGAATGGACGCACCAGTCCTGGGCCCTCACGACGCACATGGAAAATGAGTAATGGCTGAAAAAAAGTGGAATAATTGCCCCTTTGTACTGCCCCCTCCTCAAGATCAGCTTCCCTGGAGAAATCCATGGCCCATCTTGACCCCTGAGGCTCCTCTGTACTGGCCTCGCCCTCAGCTCTCAGACTCATGTGCCTAACCCAGGTGTCCCCAGCTGGAGTGCCTCCCCTTCCTCTCCACCCCTGCAGATCGGGCCTATCCTCCTTTGCCCACCTTTTCCAGCAAGACCTGTCCTTGGAGTTCTTTCCTGGTAATTGGTAGGCTCTGATTGCTTGTTCCTGATGTGTTCACAGGGGAGCTGTCAGGACCCACACTGTCCAATCAAAATATAACACAGCCACACGCATAATTAAATTTTTCTAGTCGCTACATTGGAAAACTACATAGAAACAGATGCAATTAATTTTAATAGTATATTTTACTTAATGCAACATAGCCAAAGTATTATCACTTCAAGATGTTGTCAATATTCAAAATTAATAACCAAATAGTTTACATTTTAATTGTCATAGTTTCTTTGAAATCCAGTTTGTATATTACATTTACAACCCATCTTAACTCAGTGTAACCACATTTCAAATGCTCAGTAGCCAGCTCCTGCCGACTGTGTTGGCCAGCGCAGAGCTGGGCTATATTAGCCTTTGGGTTACACGTGACAGACATTCACATTAAATTGGCTCCTGAAACTGAAAAGACCAAGATAAATGGTTTTAGGCACACCTAGATCCAGGTGTTCCAATAATGTCAATGTCATCACAGATCTTTTTTTTAAAAAAAAATCCTCACCCAAGGATATTTTTCCACTTATCTTCAGATAGAGCAGAAAGGAGAGAGGGACAGAGAGAGAAACATCAATGTGAGAGAGACACATCGATCGGATGCCTCCCACACGACCCCAGCTGGGGCTGAACCACAACTGAGGTACGTGCCGTGGCCAGAATCAAACCCAGGACTCTTTGGTTCTCAGGTAGACGCTCTAACTGCTGAGCCAAACCGACCAGGGCTTTTTTTTTTTTTAATTTTTTTTCTTTATTGATTTTAGAGAGAGAGGAGAAGAGAGGAAGAGATAGAAACATCGATGAGAGAGAACATCAATTGGCCGTCTCCTGCGTGCCCCCCACTGGGGGTTTGGCCCACAACCTGGGCATGCACCCTGACCGGGAATGGAACTGGCGACCTCATGGTGCATGGGTCAGCACTCAACCACTGAGCCACACCGGCCAGACACAGATCTAATTTTCTACATTTTCTAGCACTGCTTCTCAAGCAGGCTTTGAATAGCATTGCAAAGAGAGCCACCAGCCTCAGGCTTTCCTCTCCCAGCTCTGCCACCTGACCAGCAGGTCCAGCTTCTCTTCTCCATGTTTCCCCAGCCAGACTCCCAGTGGACCAACTGGAATCACGTGCTCATTTCTGAACCAATCACTGTATGACTAGGTGAATGGAACTGACTGATTATTCAGACCTGAGTCACATGCTCATTTCCCACATGGTAGGAAAGTAGAGTCAACCTCACCTGACCCGCTGGGTCAAGAGTGGAGGAGAGCTTGTTACCGAAAGAAAAATTGGGCTGGTACCAGAAGACCAGGTGTGGAGGCAGACAGGGAGGGATGAGTTTTGGGAGTGAGTGGTTGCTAGAGTAGAGGCTGGAATGAATCACGATAGGCTCTGGAAGAGCGTTGGAGTACCAAGTCCAACAGGAGAAACAATGTAGTCCTGAGGAAATGTTCAAAATATTTAATGACAAGTAGACACCTGCCAGTGAGGATGGATGACAGCTTTTGGGCTGGGTTCATCCAGGAGCCTGGGAGACTGCGGGGAATCCAGAGTGGATGGGGCCAGGGTGGGGTCTCAGGGCAGCCCTGTACATCAGCTACTGCCACAATAATTTACTCTGTCCACACAGATATGGCCAAAGGGAGTGAACCAGGAGAATAACCAGTAACCCAGACCTCAGGCATTGCTTCCCCCTGACTCCTGCACTAAGCACTCAGCCCACCCGGAAAGAAAGCCTTGGGCTGGCTGGGCTCTAAGCAGAACACAAAAATCTTTTAGCTAAAGACGCAGAGCAGATGGGGCCGGTGAGAGGATCTGGAGGTACCCGAGGTCCAGATGGACAAAAGAGCTGATGTGCCCATCTGGAGGGCTGGGCATGTGGGTCAGAGATGGAGGCTCCAGGGGAAGGCAAGGGGTCACAGATGGCCTCACCTGGGGAGGCTTCCTGAACTCCACCTGAGAGGAACAGAGAACTGGCTTGAGGAGCCCAAGTAGTATACTCATCCATCCATCTACCATCCGTGTGTCTGCTCATCCGCACATGCGGCACTCATTTATCAAGTTCCTGCCATGTGACAGATGTTGTGCTAACTCCTAGGAATACCTGGCGAACCAGATGGCCAAGGTTTCTGCCTTCACAGAGCAAGAGCATAGTGGGAGAAAAACATGACCAGCAAATAAGCACAATTACTGCATCTGTAAGGTCAGGTAGAAAGTGAGTGGGAGGTGAGGTGAGGGACCACTTTAGCCAGGGTGCCGAGGAGGAGACATTTGAGCTGAGGCAGGAATGATGAAAGGAGTCATCCCTGCATCAGCCGGGAGAAGATGGCCCCACACAGAGGAAACAGCAAGTGCAAAGACCCTGAGGAGGGAACGGTGCTTTGTGTCTTGGAGAAACAGAAGGATGGGGACAGGGGGCTGGAAGTGAAGTTGAAAAGGTGAGCAAACCTGGCTCAAATAGGGTGGTGTTGGGAATGGCACTGTAGACACTCTTTCCACAAAGTCAGTTTGGTAGGTGAGACTTGCCCCATAACATTCACCAGGTGCAAGGAATGGACCAGTGCTTTATTTATCTGAGCTTTTACAAAGCATTTATTCTGTCCCAGGCATTCTAAAGGTTCAGCATATATGAACTCTGTAGCCTTTACAACAACCCTCTGAGGCAGATACTATTCCTAAGCCCATTTTACAGATTGGGAAACTGAGGAACAGAGATGCTAAGAAACTCCCCTAAGGTCACAGAGCTAGCACATGGCAGAAGTAGGATTTGAACTTAGGTGGTTCCAGAACCCACATGCTTACATGCTGCCTCAAGTTAAAATGGGCTCTGTGCCCTTGCTTACTAGAGTGGTAAGCTACAGTCTCTTCCATTCCTAGGGTTCTCTTTCTAGGGTGACCAAAAGTTGGGGGGAGCATGATAAGCAGTCTAAGAACTTGGACCTGAGCTCCTGGTCTTCGGTCCATTCAAAAATCAGGAAACTGGGCTGTCCATCTCTCTTCATGCAAAATGTGGACCTTGTGGTCTTTGGCTCTGGTTCCAGAGGGACTGACAGTTCCCATCCCACCCCATCAGAGACCCACATTTGCTTCATCCCTGGAATTCCCCCTCAGTGAGCTAAGATACCGAAACGAGAGCCTTGGCAGGTACTCACTGCTGGCGCCTAATGGCTTCTGTCCCCACCCAAGGAAAACAGAGCCTGGAACAGAAACTTGGCCATGCAACTTGGACTGGCTTGCTGGGAAAAGCCAAACCTTTCTTTTTAAGTCTCCAGTCTAAAAACAGGACTAAAATAACATTTCCAAGTCAAGGCTGTCACCTGAGCTGGCAAGTCCTTGTGGGTTTTTTTTTTTGTTGTTGTTGTTTTTTTAAGGAGACAATGTAAAGAAAACACCTATCACAATTCGAAGCCCAGAGTAGTTCTCAAAAAAAGGTACTGAGCCAGAAGAATCAGGCTCCACTGATCAAGCTCTGTGACTCTGGTGAGTTACTTGGCTGAGCCTCGTTTTCCTCACCTGTAAAATAAGGGCAATGATAACCTGTGTCATGGTGCTATTAAGAATATTAAGTGTGCCCTGGCTGGTTTGGCTCAGCATTTGGAGTGTTGGCCTGCGGTCCAGAGAGACCCAGGTTCAGTTCCCGCTGGGGGCATGTACCTCGGTTGCAATTTGTCCCCAGCCCTAGTTGGGTCATGCGGGTGGCAGCCACTCGATGTGTCCCTTTCATGTCAATGTTTCTTTCTCTCTCCCTCTCTATTCCCACTCTATCTGAACAAAAAATGGAAAAATGTCCTCAGGTGAGGATTTTAAAAAAAGAAGAAGAATATTAAGTGTGCCCTGGCTGGTCTGGCTCAGTTGGTTAGTTGGGCATTACCCTGTGCAACGAAAGGTTGCTGGTGAAATTCCCAGTCAGGGCACCTGCCTGGGTTTTGGGCTCAATCCCTGGTAGGGGGCCTGCAGAAGGCAGTCAATATTTCTCTGTCTCTCTCCCTCTCCCTGTAAAAATCAATTTTTAAAAAAAGCTTTTAAAAAGAGAATACTAATGGATGTAAAGGAAATATTCACTAACACTCAGCTGCCTGCTGCTCTTTTCCCAAGCAGAGATAGTGATGTGTGCCAACATCTCAGGGATGCTAGGATTCCCCCTTTCAGGCCCCTTGGTTGGCTGAGCACCAAGTCCCCACTTGGCAGTCTGACTTCATTTGTGCTCACTGGGACTAAGCAGCGGAAGAGCCAGGCTGGGACTTTCCCTGATGTTGGTTGACTTCCCTACTGATCTCATGGAACTTTGCTCTCCCAAGCTGCACAAATGTCCAGAGCAGACACCTGGGATCCTAAAAAGCATTCTCCAGGCCAGGAGTCTGGCACCTGAAAGGTATCAGGGAGGACAGCTGACCATCTACTCAAACCTAGGACATAGGGTTGAGTGGGGCCCCAGCACTGACCCCCATCAAGTGAGTACTTTTTTGCAGAAGATCATAAGGGCAGCAGGCAGAGGTGGGTGGCCTGAGTTTCAGCCCTGCCAAGCCTCTGTTAACTCACCTCTAAAGTGATATGCACTCACAAAGGTTAGTGGGATAAGGCATGAGGGGAGGGTTCCAGAAGCAGAGAGCACAGGCTTCTGCCCCAAACACGACCTTGGCAATCCACTCAGCATGTTTGAGCCTTTGCTTCCTGGTCTGAAAAATGGGGCAGGAGTGCCCCACTGGGGCACTTTTCGAAATGGGAAGTTGTGAGCATCCGGTCGCCCCTCTGTGGTCTTGGTGACTTTCTGTTGTATCCCTGAATCCCCTCTCTCCAAATCAACCCCCCAACACACACACACACACACACACACACACACACACACACACACACCAGCTAGCCAGCAGGACTTGTCCTTTTTACCTAACGCAGCTTGAATCTTGAATTCGACCATCTTTTGCAATCTCCACTTCCCTGGGCCAGCCACCGTCATCTGTCACCCTCCCTTGCCACAGCCTTCTCCCTGGGCTCCAGTTTTTCTCTTAGCCTCTCACATCTCTCCTCCACACAGCAGCCAAAGGGATCGGCATGAAAGGCCACCTTGATCATGTCACTGCCCTGCTTAAAACACTCCAGTGACTCCATCACACAGAAGAAAATCCAGACTCCTCTCATCCTGGCATTCCCTCCTGTGTGATAGGGACTTCAGCCTCCTCCGCACCTCACCCCTGCCCCACTGGCCTTGCTGCCCCTCCAACAGACCACACTCCTCCCTGCCTCAAGAGCTTTACACTTGGCTATGCCTCCCATTTGGAATGTCATCATCCCTAACTTTGATTTTACTTGTCCCTCCGTTTTTGAACTCAGTGTCACCTCCTTAGAGGGGCCATCCTTGACCACCCTTCCTAAGAGAGCCCCTCGTTACTCTTCATCACTGTTAAAGGATACTTTTTCAAGGTAAAATCATGATTCTCAAGTAAATATAAAATGAACACAAGTCAAAGATTTCATTTAATTCATTATTTTATGAGGGACCCAATAAGATGTTACAACTGGTTCAAAAGAGAATTCAAAGACACACACATGTTGGCAATCAGGAATGATGAAATAAATTTATAAATAGACGTAAAAGTGGTCAATATCCACAGGGCAATATTTAATTGCATTCCACCTCAACGAAGTCCACTTGCTTTCTATGGACAAGAGTCATTATTAGTATGTAGAAGTAATGAAAAGCAGGCCCCTATAGAATCAGATAGCTGGGCTTGGTGCCCCAGCCACAACGCCATTTTATCCTTTTCGGCCTGTCAAAGTTTCTTACAAGTTTCTTCACACATCCTCTTTCTTGCACTTACCAGCACCTGAACTTATCTATTCACACCCTAGGGGTCTGTCCCCTGGACTCCAGGGTCGACTCACTGGTAGCTTTCAGGCCCTTTCTTTGAGACCCTCTCTCTGTACAGAGAGGGGGAGCGCCTGCCCATGTCCCTTAGTGGCGCAGCCACGCCAGAACCTCCGTGTCCTGTCCCCCTATCCTGCTGCCTTTCGTTAGGGGTTGCATCCTCAGGGCCTGGGGAGCCTGGGGATGGGGGCGCATGAGATCCTAGGAAGATGGGGGTGCCCTTATGCCTCCTGGAAATCACGTGGAGAAAGGCGCCCTCGCGGGACCCGAGGTCTTCAGGTCCCAGGACAGAGCCGGCGCGCGGGTAAGGCTGTAGAAGGAGGAGGGGGCGGGCTCCAGTTGCCGCAGAGCTGGGGTGGGGGTGGGGGTTGGAGACGGGATTCACGAAATAATGGAATGCAGCAAGGAAGAGGCGAGGTAGGGGTTAATCCACGGACATTATCGGAGAGTCTGCCTTGTGCCAATCACGGTTTGGGTACTGGGAACACGGTCGGAAATAGTGCGAGGTCCGGCTGTGCGGCTGCAGGAGTCGATCTAACCCGGAGCCCGGGCGAATTAAACACACATGTAAATGTAAAGTTCCAGTTTTGACAAATGTTCGGAAAGAAAATGCAGTACCGGTCCCAGGAGATCTTGTGATATCCGGGCTTCGTCTGTTTTGGACGCCAGCAAACAGATCTATTGGCTAGTGGAAAACGCGCAAGGAAGTGTGCAGACAATGAAAGGTGCTTGCAGCTATGCAAGATTAAAAGCTGATATGAATAGTAAGTGCATGCATGTGTGCAGACTGAATGCATGTCGGAGGCACAAATGCATTCATGGCAGAATAGTCCGGCTGTCTCGAATTTTCAGATTCTTCTACAGGCGGTGTGCGCCCTCTGTCGCCGCCTAGGCGCTTCGCTCCGCCCCTCCCTTTCGAGCCCCTGCGAGGTCTTACACATGCGCATGCGTACACTGGAAATATTCCGGAAAGGGTTTCTGGTGGCCTAGCACCAGCGCAGTCAGGATGGCCGAGCGGTCTAAGGCGCTGCGTTCAGGTCGCAGTCTCCCCTGGAGGCGTGGGTTCGAATCCCACTCCTGACAAAGGCCTTATTTTGTTTTTTTTGTGTGTGTGTGTTTTTTTTCTTTTTCCACCAGCAACTACAAATAATAGATGATACTTTGCATCTTTGGTACTATTTTAATCTTCTTTCAAAACAAGTATTTTCTTCTTAACAGGCATTTTCTTCCTAAGGATATTTACGAAACTCGACTAAACAGAAAGTCCGCTCTGTGTATTGTAGAACCTTTTTTTAGCGCCGTCTAACACACACATTTGAGGGGGAAAAGGACAAAACGTGAGGCTTGTCAGGAGTGGGATTCGAACCCACGCCTCCAGGGGAGACTGCGACCTGAACGCAGCGCCTTAGACCGCTCGGCCATCCTGACCTGCTGGGGACGGGGCCCGGGTTTGATGTAGTTTCCAGCGCGCTGCCCGCGGCTCGAAGACCGCCGGCTGGGGGCGGGGGCGCTGGCAGCCCTTTAGGTCCCACTACGCAGACCCCGTAGCTCCTTTTAAACTGGTTCGGTCTTTTTACTATTTCTAAGTTTTAAGCGGAAACTCTGCAGCCTGAGCAAAAGCGGGAAATCAGTTTCCCTTGCCATCGAAAACAACCATACAAATATATACAATGGAAACGAAACTATGTTATTAAATTCTAGCCACTTGCCAGGGCACTTTGAACCTGAAGTTTTGATATTATTTTTTAACGACTAATACTATCGGTGGAAAGGGTCGCGATATTGTTGGGCCCCTGGGGGAAGTGGGGAGGGGGTGTAGACGATTCTTTTCGGAATGGGGGTTGCAATGCGATGAACTTGGACTCGGGCTCCTCAGGAGGGAAGCCATGGGCAATGGGGTTCCGTTCCACAAGTGTTTAGCTGGAGCCCCGTCCAGACAAAGTTAGCTTGTATACCTCGTTAATAAACTGAACTAGGGAAAAGCTGGAGACTGAATCTTGGAGAAGAGACAATTTATCTGTCTACAGAAGCCTCGTGTGCACGAGGGGTTGAGAGTGTGTCCGTCTGTCCTTGCTCCAAGACCTGGGGCTGGAAGTGAGTGAGCCAAGTGGGTAGGTCGTTACAGAGGAAGGTTTCCTTAAAAATGAGCTTGCTGGAAAAGAAACAGGGTGCCTGTGTAGATGGTGATATTCCCATCACTCAAGGCTGGACAGGCACTTTGCAGAAAAGCTGGTGAGGGGATTCCAGAGTCCCTGTATTAGTTTCTTACTGTTGCTGTAACCAATTGCCATTAATTTAGTGGCTTGAAACCACACCATTTATTATCTTACAGTTCTGGAGGTTAGAACTGCGTTCCTTTTGGAGGCTCTAAGGGAGGTCCAGATTTTTTCCTTTTCCAGCTTCTAGAGACCACCCATATTCCTTGGCTCATACTCCCGCATCACTCCAACTTCTGCTTCTGTCTTCATGCCCACTTCTCTGAGTCTGACCCTCCTGTCTAACCCCTTACAAAGACCCCTTATGATTACACTGGGCCCATCCTGACAGAGTAATCTTCCCATCTCAAAATCCTTAATTTAATCATTTCTGCAAAGGCCCTTTGAAACCAGCTCAACTAACATGTGGCAGAGAAGAATGAAGCAAAGTGAGAGGGAGATTATTTAGTTTGTATATTTAAAATTTTAAATCATGTGTATATATTATCTAATCAAAAATAAATACAATTTTACCAGGTGATTACGGTCATCTTCAAGAATAATAGGTCAGATTGATATAATGTACCCTTGATATGATCAGTGCCCTTGAATGGCAATTGGCCTCTGTGGTCTTCCTCCCCAAAACACATTGCTTCAAGTCTCATTGTGAGAAAAACATTAGACAAAAATCCCAATGAAGGAGCATTCTACAAAATATCTGACCAGTCCTCCTCAAAGCTATGGATAGCTTTAAATTGTCATAAAAATTAAGGAAAGTCTACCATTCCAAAGTTTACATAATAATGGCTTTTAAAAAATTACTGTTCATGTAAATAAAATGGCACTCCAGGTCCTTTTGAAAACCAGATCTCTGTGGACTGCTCTGACATACTAAATATTTGGAAGCTAACACTCACTCAGTCTTGGCCTTCACTATTATTGTTCATGTGTGTTTTTGTGCTTTATAATGATGTTAGACATAATGACTTGATTCAATGTAATAATAACAATGATGGTAATGACTAAAAAAAATGAAGGAGGGTCTGAGAAACTGTCACAGCCAAGCCTAAGGAGAGACATTAGTTAATGTAATGTACTATCCTGGATGGGATCCTAGAACAGAAAAAGAACATTGGGGGAAAACTAAAATAAATTTTGAGTAAAGTATGATATTGGCTCTTAAAGTGACAAATATACCATTCTAATGTAAGATGTTAATAATGGAACAGGGTATATGTGAACTCTGTACTCTTTGCTATAATTCTGTAAATCTAAAACTACTGTAAAAATTTTAAGATAATACAATTTTTAATAGTTTATATATTAACAAAATATATAAATTTAAAAATACAGAACTATGTTGTTTCTGTATTTACTGTATATTGCATATAAATAAAATTACTTATTTAAGATACAGATAGCAAAATGTGTGTATTATAGTCTCAGAAGCTATAGAAACAGAAGCTGTGATTATCTCTGGGTGGCGGCATTTATTGTGATTTTTTTCTCTTTGGTTATCTAAATATGATATTTGTACAACAAACACGGATGACTTGGGTAATTTTTTTTATTAAAAAAATGTCAGAAAAAATTGGAAAAGACTTTGGAAAAGGCAAAAAGATTCCTGGACATTCTTTCAATGGATTATTAGCGGTTGTCTACACCTGTGCTCTCTAGTACAGTCGCCACTAACTGCATGTGTCTACTGCGCGCTTGAAATGTGGCTGGTCAGAACTGAGATGTGGTGCAAGTGTAAAATACACGTGGGATTTTGAAGATTGTAGCACACAAAAAAAGTAAAATATCTCGTTAATTTTTATATTGATTACATGTTTAAATGACAATATTTTGAATATATTTGTATTAAGTAACATATATTATTTTAAATTATTTGAAATTCAGTTCATAAGAATGCAAATAAATATTGTCTGGTAAGATGCAATTGATTCCACCCTGTGGTAGAGGCCAGTTTTGCATCTATTCGCAAATTCACTTCAGCATTCTTGATTGTGAGATATATAGTGTATATATATAGGGTGGGGCAAAAGTAGGTCTACAGTTGTTCGTACAAAAAATAATACAGTAATACAATGATTAATGAACAATAATATAAGAATAAACTCTGTGTTTCTCGACTCACAACTGTAAATCTACTTTGCCCCACCCTGTATACAGATGTTCTCTAAATATGTCTTCCTTTGAACCAGTTTTTAAAAAATTTTTTATTGATTGGCTTTTAGATAGAGAAAGAGAGAAACATCAGTTTGTTGGCCCATCCATTTATGCATTCATTGGTTGATTTTTAAAAATGTTTTCATTGATTTTAGAGAGAGAGGGAGAGATAGAAATATCTATAGGTTGCTTCCCGCACGCCCCCTACTGTGAAGAGAGCCTATGACTCAGGCATGTGCCCTGACTGAGAATTAAAATAGCAACCTCTTAGGTGCCTGGGTCAACACTCAACCACTGAGCCACACCAGCCAGGTCATTGGTTGACTCTTGATTCTTCTATGTGCCCTGGCCGGCCGGGGATCAAACCCACACCCTTGGTACATCTGGAAGATGCTCTAACCAACTGAACTACCTGGCCAGGGCTCTAAGAGTCTTGTTTGCCCCTAAATCCCCAGGGTCTAGAACACAAAAATGTGGAAAAGGAGCTCAATTAATGCAGGTTGAATAATGAATAAATGCAGACAACAGGATACGGGTGGGCCAGGGGCAAAAAATACCACCCCAGACCTCCCGATGCAGCTGACACCTGGACAAAATGGGGTGATTTCACCCAAACCCTGGCTTGGCCACATATCTCAGAAATTTCATCACTGAACAACTAGTTAATCCTAATGCCCTCTCTTTGGAGTTCCCATTCTGAACAACCTTCGCCCCTATTCCAATAGGCAGAGAAAATAACCAAATCCAAGTCTGACCTTTGCCCCATTCTGGGCCAATAAATAACTGGCCCAGAGGAGATTGGCAGGGCCCTGCAAGCACCCCGCCCCTTCCATCCATGTCCTGGCTGCATCTCTCAACACAGAGATATCGAAAAGGCCATTAGCCAACCTACTCCGCATCCTGGTGCCCACCCTTTGCTCTTGCATCATCCACCCGGAATAGTGCCCCCTTCACAAATTGCTCTTTTCCAGGTTCTGTACAAATGGCACCTCTACCCTGAAGGCCTCATATCTTCTCCCTGCCCCAGGAGTTCAGTTGTGGCATCAGTGCTTCAAGTGGGTGTTGGCCTGGAATGAATAGAGCCCACCAAACCTGTTGGCTCTGTGATCTTCATGCTCATCCATTTCCAACCCTAGAGGGGTGCACAGTAGCAAGAGTCACCTGGCCCCTGGGCTTATTGACTCTGTGTAACTTGAGCTAATTCCAGCCCTTCTCTGAGATGGACAGATGTTCCAACAGTGACAGGAAGGAGTTAGACCAGATCACTGTTCCCCAAGGTTCAGGCATTTATTACCTTGTTTTTCTGTGTCCACATACCATTTGTACACTTACAATATTTTTAATTTAAAAACTTTAAAAAGGCCTGGCTGTTGTGGCTCAGTGGATTGAGCATTGTCCCATGGACTGAGAGGTCCCAGTTCGATTACCAATCAGGGCACTTTTAAAAAAACTTAAAAATTTTTTTATTTAATTGTGATAAAATACATGTAACATAAAATTTACCACTTTTAAGTGTACGGTTCTGAGGCATTCACATTGTTGTGTGACCATCATTACATTCCATCTCCAGAACTTTTTTATCTTTCCTAACTAAAACTTCATCCCTATTAAACACTAATTCTCCATTCCCCTCCCCCAGCCCCTGGCAACCACCATTCTACTTTCTACCTCTATGAGCTTGATTACTCTTCTTTTAATTGGTGGGGGAGAGAGAGAGAGAGAGAGAGAGAGAGAGAGAGAGAGAGAGAGAGAGAGAGATCAATTTGCTGTTCCACTTATTTATGCATTCATTGGTTGATTCTTGTATGTGCCCTAACTGGGACTGTAACCCTCAACCTAACACACTGAACTACCCTGCCAGGGCGAGTTTGACTACTCTTGATACTTCATATAAGTGGAATCATACAATATTTGTATCTTTGTGACAGGCTTATGTCACTTTGGATAATGTCTTCAAAGTTCATGTAGCATGTGTCAAAATTCCATTCCCTTTTCAGGTTGAATAACATTCCACTGTACATATATACCATCTGTTGTCTATATATCCATCTATCAGTGTACACCTGGGTTGCTACCATCTTTTGGCTATTGTGAATAATGTTGTGAGCATGGGTGTACAAATATCGCTTTGAGACCCTGCTTTCTATTCTTTTGGATATATGCCCAGAAGTGGAATATAGACTGTAATTCTATTTTTAATTTTCTGAGGGACCGCCATACTGTTTTCACAACAGCTGCATCATTTTACATTCCCACATTGGTCCCAATTTCTCCTCATCCTCACCAACCCTTATTACTTTCTTTTCTTTTCTATTTTGATAGCAGTCATCCTAAAGAATATAAAGTGCTATCTCATTGTGGTTTTGATTTGCATTTCCTTGATTATTAGTGGTGTTGAGTGCCTTTTTATGTGCCTTTTGACCATTTGAATACCCTCTTTAAAGAAATATCTATTCAAGTCCTTTGCTCATTTTTTTAAATGGATAGTTGTTGTTATTGAGTTGTAGGGCTTTTTTATATATTTCAGATATTAACCCCTTATTGGATACATGATTTCCAAACATTTTCTCCCATTCCCTAGGTTGCCTTTTCACTCTCCTGAATCGTGTCCTTTGATGCACCACTTTTATTTGGATGTAGTTCTATTTATCTATTTTTACTTTGGTTGCCTATGCTTTTGGTGTCATATCCTCTAGGATATGATCAAATCACGGCCAAATCCATTATCAGGAAGCTTTCCCCTGTTTTCTTCTAAGAATTTTATAGTTTTAGATCTTAAGTTTAGGATTTTGATTTATTCATTTTGAGCTCATTTTCACACACGGTATAAGGTGAGGATCCAACTCCACTCTTTGTATGTGGACATCCAATTTTCCTGCCTGATTCTTATTTGTCCTTTAGATCACTGCTTAAGTATTTAGACTTTCCCTGACCCAGCTATCTAAATGACACCCCAACCGTCAATTATTATTCTTTCCCCAGGGTATCCTGCTCTTTTCCTGTAGTAAGGTTATCATCATTGGTAATCACGTACGTATTGATCTCTGGGTTTGTATATCTAGATAGACTGTCTCTTCCATCGGACTCCCTGAGGGCAGAGTCTGGTTGGAGGACTCACAGCTCTGTTCCAAGTGCCTGGTACACCCAAGGTAGAAAGTCAACATTTGCTCAGCACCTCTCCAGCTTGCCTCACCCACCCCAAGGTGGGGCAGGCCCAGCACACAACAGGGGCTTGGCCAGAGTAGGGAGCCTTTGTAGACGTGAACACTGAGACTAGAGATGTGCTTCAGGTGATCTGTGTGGTGAAGGCCTGCTCAGACCCTGGGCAGGGGACCAGCCTTGAGAATAGACAGGCCTTCAGCTCCTCATCTTGGCTCTTAGTTCCGCCATCCCTCCCAAGAACCCAGGGCTCCCTTGGCGCCAGCTGAGACCCTGGGTGGGCGGCAGGTCCCAGCCGGGGACAGGTTCCTTCCCACTTTTTCTGACTGGGGGAGCGAACAAAGTTGGTTTCGAAAAAAAATGTCACAGTGAAAAACAATGCAGGGATTGAGTCTTGCTTACTACCATTTGAAAGGAATGAAAGTGGGATTAACTAAAAAACAAAATCCAAACCCAAACCCAAACAAAATCACTCTACTGTTTTAGAATCTGCCTTGGAAACAATCATCTTACTGTTTTCTGTGTCATAATAAAATTAATGGTTTACCCAAGTGCTTTGTTCTGAACTGGGCTAGAACAGTAAGCAGAGAGGCTGGTCTCTGGGTAAGGATTTTGCAGCTACCAAGAAGCACTCCTTGTTTCTGAATACCTACTCCGGGTGGAGCCAGGTGTGCTGGGAGGAAGCAGTCAAACATCCATTTGAGTGGGTAAAGGGTTAAATCAGCATCAACATGATATTTTCAAGTTAGATCTTGCCACTCTCCTGCTTGCAACCTTCTAGGCCTTAGAATAAAATGTTAACTCCCTCCACTATTCTGTAGAATGAATAATGGCCACCAACAGAAATCAGACACTATCCTGGAAAATGCAACTTTTACTTCA
This sequence comes from Molossus molossus, assembly GCF_014108415.1. Lineage (NCBI taxonomy): Eukaryota > Metazoa > Chordata > Mammalia > Chiroptera > Molossidae > Molossus > Molossus molossus. The sequence continues at coordinate 42,552,207 of NW_023425357.1, forward strand.
TAGAGAAAAAGGGTTTTAGCAGATTTAATTAAGGGTTATGATGAGGGGAGATTATCCTGGATTACCTGGGCAGGCATTAATCACAAATGTCTTTACAAGAGAGAGGCAGAGAGAGACTTGATACATACGGAAGACAAGGCAACGTGACCCATAGGGGCAGAGATTGAGGTGATGAGGTTGTAAGTCAAGGAATGCCAGCAGCCACCACCAGAAACTGTAAGAGACAGGAACAGATCCTCCCATATACATCCTCTTCCGGAGGATGTACCTTGGGTTGACATTGTACCTTGGGTGTACCAGGCACTTGGAACAGAGCTGTGAGTCCTCCAACCAGACTCTGCCCTCAGGGAGCCTGATGGGAGAGACAGTCTATCTAGATATACAATCCTCTGGAGGATGCTGACACCTGGATTTTGGCTCAGGGAAGCTGATTTCAGACTTCTGGCCTCTAGAACTGTGAGAGAAGATGTTTCTGTCCTTTTAAGCCACCAAAGTCAGGATAATTTTTTCCAGCAGCCATAGGAAACTAAATAGCCCTTTGTGACCTGGTCCTTACCCACATGTCACATCTCACCATCACTAACTTTGCCCCACCCGGGATCTTCTTTCAAACCGTGCAGCTTCCTCCAGCCTCATGGCCTTTGCACTTACTAAGTTCTTTCCCCGGACCTTCCTAAGGCAGGTTGCTACTTATGAGTCAGGTCTCCGCATAAATGTCACCTTCTCTGAGGGGTCTTCTTTGACCACTCTATCTAAAAATTGCCTCCTGGTCATCTTTGTCACATCTGCCCTGTTTTACTTTAGTCATAGTATTTGTCACTATCTGAAGTTTTTTTTTCTGGTCAGTTTACTACATGTCACCCCACAAGAAGGCCTTGTCTGGTGTTTTTTCCTGCTTATCTCCAGGGCCCAACATACAGTAGGCGCTCAGCAAACATTGGTTGGTGAATAAAATGAGTGATATGTGCAAGTCTCTAAGGCTCCTAGTGTGTGTGCCTGTGTTTCAGGGTGCGGGTAGGGCAATGAAACTTTAACTCCAACGTCATCTCCTGCCGTCTAAGTGACACCCCAGCCCCACTGCGTGCCGAGGGCTTCATTTATTCTGCACAACAGATCAGTGAGGCAGGTCCTTTCATAACCCTACATGACAGCGAGGAAACGGAGGCTCAGGGATCTTTTAAGTCACTGCTCAATATGTTCACAGGTGAAAACCACATCAACTGAGTCACTGTGCCTCCAGAGTTTACACAGACCCTCCCCTGCTAGGTGCTCGGTTTCCGGGGATACTGATCCCGCTTTAAGGAGAGAGCAAAGAGAGGCTCAGGGGCTGGCCAAAGGGCACCCAGCGCCCTAGAGGCATCCAGGAGAGAGCCGGTAGCTGTTACCGGCTAGCGGGGCGCGGAGCAGGGTGTAAGTTTCCAGCAGGCGGCCTTCCCTGGGACAGAAAAGTGCAGCTAACTAGCTTGGTTCTGGCGGAACCATTATACTGAACGCGGCCTCAGTTTCCCCGTCTATAAAGTGGAACGACGCGACTTCGCGTGTCTCCAGGCTAGACCTGTCCGCGGTGATCGAAGGGTTAAAGGGGCGGGTCTCGCGGCGAGGGCGGGGCCCGGGCTCCGGCCGCACCTGGCTGCTCAGGGATCCCTCCCTCGGCGCCGAGCTTCGCGCGGGGAGCCGCGGCTGGAGCGGAGTCCCGGGGGAGGAGCAGCGCAGGAGCCGGTGCCCACCGTCTGAGGGACTGCGACGGCTGCCGGAGCGACCTCGCGTAGGCGAGCTGAGCCGCGATGGCCGAGTTCCCATCGAAAGTGAGCACACGGACCAGCAGCCCCGCGCAGGGCGCCGGCACCTCGGTCTCAGCGCTGCGCCCGGACCTGGGCTTCGTGCGCTCCATCCTTGGCATGCTCATGCTGCTGCAACTGGTGAGCGCGCGCGGGGCCCCGGGGGCGGCGGTTCCTGGGAGGCCCTCCTTAGCACCCCACACGCTCCCAACCCGGGTCACACGCGCTCCGACATGCCGTGCCTTTCCTGGGGGCACCTTTAAGACCAACGCCCCTGAGATCACCCTGGAACCCTCTCACCTTGGGAGTCCCGGTTGCCGCCCCTGCGAGCACACTCACTGTGCACCCAAGTTTAGAGTGCCTACTCCAACGCCCATTAGCCCCCCAGGTGGTCACCAGAGGCCATCCACAGAAACGCTCACATAAGCCACAATCACTGCGTACGACCCAGTCTCTGTTTTTGCAAGGACAATGCCCCAGCCCTTCAGAGATCCCAGACTAAATCGAAGTCCAGTCTCGGCTAACTCTCCCCGCGTGGCCGCACCCCAGAACACTCCTGGTCTAATCGAGAGGGCACATCCGTTCCAGGACTTGAACGTAGGCACGGCCCTCCCTATGGGCTCCCGCGCGGGAGCCGGCCCTTCTGGCTTCCACTGGGTGACCCGCCGGGTTCCAGCCGGTTTGGCTGGCCTAGCGGACCGAGATACCGCGCCCAGCGCTCTGGGCAGTGCCTTGTGGGAAGCCTGGGGTAAGCCTCCTGCGTCTTCTGGACTTTCTGACGACCCCAGCAGTGGCAGACCGTTGGGAACACCCCTCTCCCAATCCACACACACTTGTCACAGACCCGGGGGACGGGGGGGTGGGGGAGGGGGGTGGAGCGCAGTCAGCTTTCTTCCTCTAGGTGCCTTCTGGTGAGAGTCAGGAAGCTGGGTGGCCGCCCTTATGGGAGTCTTTCCCCTCGTCGAGGGCCTGGGCCTTTTTCAGAGGACTAGGGAGGACTGGGAGGTGGGCCAGGATCCATTTTCCTTTAGGGCCTCTCCTGCCATCCCCCTGCTGTTGGGTCCTAGAGAGCCTGCCAGGCTCAGGCTGGAAGAAGGGGTCCGCTGAGAACAAGCCTCCCTCCTGGCGCGCCTCTGCCTCCTGGGTCAGGGCTATCTCTATTTCCGAACTTCTCAATTCTCTCCCTGTAAGCACCCATCTGCGCCTCAGCCTCAGATTCTCCTGGAGGGGGTTGTTTAAAATGTAGGTTTTTGGTCCCCACCAGCGGAAAAAGTGTAGAATTGGAATTTGAATCTCAGGAAGTGCAGCCCAGAAATCTACATTTTTAATTCTTCTCCAGGAGTTGTTTTGGAGATGGGGGAGAGGTGAGGGAGGAAGGTAAGGGGTGCGGTCAGGGACTAACTTAAATCTGGAGCAGGGCTGTACCCTAAACTCTGGGTGGCAGTGAAGGGCACAGCAAGGAGCAGAAAGACAGCCGGGCCCCAGGAGTGTGAAAGGGCAGAGGAGAAGGAGGCCAGTTCTGAGTCCAGGAAGTCTCAGAGGAGAGGTGACTTTGGAGCAGGGACTTCCCTGAAATCTGAGGCCTAGTTGGGAAAGGGTGTTCAAAGGGCAGGGTGCCCTGTGAGCCAAGGCTTGGGGACCCGAAAGTAGAAAGGAAGTTTCGGGGAGTAGCCAACAGGTTGGTGAAACTGGACTTGAAGCACTTGTTTCTGGAGCTGTCAGAAGCCTTGAGTAGCTCTGTGAGAGGGTGACTGTTCCTTGGCAGCCCCAGGAGGTTGGGGACCAGCAGAGGGATCTCTGCTGGGCTGAGATGGATGGGCTGGTGGACCCCTAGGGTTAGCTCCTGGTAGGCAAGACCTGAGCATCTGCTCCGTATGTATGCATTTGAACCATGAGAATGGGAATAAGTGGAATTAGAGGAATTTGGAATAAGGGCAGCATCCTGCTGTGCGTACAAGGACCTTGGTAGCTTCCTCCAGAGGAGGCCTGTGTCTCTGATTTGGGGGTCCCTGTGGGTTCAGCAGACCAGTCCTGAGTATTTGGGTCCCATCATACATGTGGGCACTGAGGTCTAGATAGAACATGGTCCTGTAGTGGAGATTGGCACTTATGTATCAAGACTCCCAGGGACTGGGTGTGACTGGGGTAGCCTGCCCTCCCTGTAGTACTTTTGAGGTGTGGAGGATGAGGGTCTCCCATCAGAGTTCTGAACCTTTTAGTGCCTTCACCAATCTGCTTCTGGGAGAACCTGCTTCCTGGGCTGTTTCTCTGGCAACGGACGTTCCACTGGGTCTGAGACAGGGGAGTTCACTCAGTGGGTACCACTCTCTGTTGGGAATCATAACGATAGCTCCGACTAGTCAGATACCCACTCGTCTCCAAGACCATTGCCATGGGCTTTATATCTTCTTATTCTTCCCCCTTTTTCAGGGGAGGAAACTGGGACTCAGGCTGGTTCTCTGCCCAAGATCTCACAGCCCTCCTCCATAGGGAGGCCAAGCCCAGAGTGGTCTGACTTTTCTCACCTGTGCCCTTGATGCCCACACTCAGCTGTGCTCTTACCAGGAACTAGGTCTGGTGCTGCGGAAGGAAACGCTGCTTAGAGGAGGTGGCAACTGGGAAGATGAGAGCTGGTTCTCCATCAGACCTCTGTTTCCCAGGTTTTGGTGAAGTGGGCCAGATGTGTTGGGAGGAGAGAGGGGTGGGGCAGGAAACGTGCTCTTTGCCTGATATTAAATGTGTCCGAAAGAACCAACCTCAGTGTTCACTGATTTATCACTCCCCATTCCATCTAGTTCCAAAAAGAATGTTAGATGGAATATGATATTAAAGCCACATAAGACAGAAGAATATATTTTTATTGATTTTTAGAGAGAGGAAAGGAGGGGAAGAAAGAGAAACATTGATGTGAGAGCAAAACATCAATCGCTGACTGGGAATTGAACCGGCAACCTTTTAGTGCACAGGAAGATGCCCAACCAACTGAGCCAGAGCTGAATATATTTTCTAAAGTTGCTGGTGTGTATAGGGAGGTGGGAATAGGGAGATTGACTTAGAGCCTAAAAGAGATCACACTGTACCAGCAATTTGTAGCAAGTTTAAGGCTGTTATGCTTTGTTGAGCTTCCTAGCTGCCTGGGCAAAAGGGGAAGCATGATGAATTTGTGCAGATAGCATCTTGAAAAAGAAAGCAGGCAAGTTTGACCTAGAGACAACTCTTTTGGTTATAAAAACCTAGAGGTTTGTGGCTAGGGGATACAGGAATGTATAGGAATGTTGTGGAAGGTATGGTTAGTTTGTGCTTGTGGCTAATCATAAAGTTTTATAGAATAAGGGTAAAGCGAATGCTGTTAAGTGACCAGTGTTTTTTGTTGTTGTTAATCCTCACGTGAGGATACGTTTTCATTTTAGATAGAGTGGAGGGAGCAGGGGAGAAAGAGAGAAACATCGATGTGAGAGCATCGACTGGTTGCCTCCTGCATGGCCCTGGGGCCAGGATGGAACCTGCAACACAGGTACATGCCCTTGACTGGGAATCAAACCTTCTACCTGACCCTTCCATCCACTAGCTGACCCTCTAACCACTGTGCAAAACCACCCAGGGCAACCATCTCTTTCTTATTTTTTTAAATCCTCCCCAGGTCCTGGGGAGAAAGATGATGCAGCAACAGACTCAGAGAGGGTGCAGAACTTGCCCAAGGTTGTGGAACTGGGATTTGCACTCAGATCTGGAAATTCAAAGCCTGGCTTTAGCTATGTGTTGTGTTTTTATTGTTTTGTTTTTTTTTGGGGGGGGGGATATGGGTGTTCCTATGCTTTGGAGGGAGGGGGAAGGATGTCAGGAAGGGAAACTTCAGGAGCCAGGGCCACTCAGGAAGGCTCCCTGACCGCAGTGGCGCATGCTGAAGTTCTGTGGAAGGAAGATCGGAACATACCATAGCTTATGCAAGGGCATCCTTCAGGCCCAAGATGTAGAAGCCATGTCAATGCCCTGTGGCAATAGGGCCACTGTCTTTGGAACTTTCTGTCCTTCCTCTTGCCCTACCTCCTGGGATTGGGGTTAGCCACACAATTCCCAGTTTGCAGGTGAATAGACGGAATCAGCCTCACCTGTGTTCCATCACAGTGATCCAGCACAGGTGATGCTGAGAGTGTTGGTGGGAGCACAGGCCTGGAAGCAGAAAGCCTTGGGTTCAGATCCCACGTCTGCCCCTTCCTGGCTATGTGATTGTGGGTAAATTTCCTAATTTTCCTGAGCCTCAGTTTCCTTGTCTGTAATGGTGACTGTGGGATTGTGAGGACTATGGAAGGTAATGCCTACAAAGAGCTTAGTGTGGAGTATGTTGGAATGAAGGGCACTTAGGATTATGGTGTCATAAAATCCTAGGGCTCTTATGCTTACTACCACAGGTCCTTGGTGCATGCTCAACATGAACTTGCATGCTTCCAGGGACAGGGAACTCACTCCCTCTCAAGGTGGCCTGCTTCATCCTGGTGCACTTGTGAGTGTTAGGAAATTCTTCCTCCTGGTGATCCTGGCTCTGCCTTCAGACCCAGCAGGCAGGCCAGCTCCTCTCCAGGTGGGGGGCAGGGAAGGCCTGAAGATCAGCTCTGGCCTCTGAGAAGAGGCTGCCCAGATGAGGTTGCTCAGGTCTGAGAGGTGTGGGCAGAGGTTGTTGCAGTGAGATTTGTGGGTTCAGTCTCCTTGGTGCAGCATTCCAGGCTCTGCGTGTTCCTGGGCTTCCTCCAACACAGAGCAAACCAATGCTTTGTATTGTTAGCTCTGCCCACCTCCCCACTTGTAGGTGGGAGGGTGTTGACTGCTTGGAATTAATTTATAATTATGTAATAAATATACAAACACATTCTCCTTAAAAATAACCTATTACAGAAAAGGCTAAAGTTATTCTTGGATCACCAGTGTTTTGGGGTGTTTGCAGTTCTTTTTTCTGTGCATTAAAAAAAATTGATGGTTTTATGCCGTAGCCTTTGTTGAGGAAGTTGCTTTTTGCACACCCAGTGCGCCTATAATATCTTCATGCCATACAGAGCCGGCTCCCTCCTTCCTGACTCTTTCAGGGTGTCCCCTAATGTCATGGTAACCCCCTCTCATTTAGCCATTTCTCTACTGATGGACCCACTTAAAAATGGTTTGAAAAAATTATTGACAAAAGCAAAACATTCAAACGGTACAAAGGATTGTCAGTGGAAACAGTCTTTCTTGTCCCCGACCAGGCCTGCGAGCAGCCACCACTGTGTGTATAGTGTCCCAGGGCCAGACAACACGTGTTCCTACACAGAACCCCAGCCTCACTTAAAAACCGCAGATGGGCCCTGGCGGTTTGGCTCAGCGGTTAGAGCATTGCCTCGGAGACCAGAGTTGTGAGTTCGTTTCCCGTCAAGGGTACGTACCTCAGTTGTGATTCATCTACAGCCCTGGTCGGGGTCATGTGAGAGGCAACCAGTCGATGTGTCTCTCTCACATTGATGTTTCTCTCTCCCTCCTTCTCTCTCTCTTTCCCCCTTCCACTCTATCTGAAGATATTTGAAAAAATATCCCCAGGTGAAGATTTAAAAAAAACAAACAAAAACCCCACAGATGGAAGCCCTGTGAGCTTGTGCGCAGCCGTGCTTTCTCCCCTCGGCGATCCTCCAGATGTTCTGTGTCCGTGCCCATCGCTCTCTCCCCTCGGCGATCCTCCCAGATGTTCTGTGTCTGGTGCCCATCGCTCTCTCCCCTCGGGGATCCTCCAGATGTTCTGTGTCCGTGCCCATCGCTCTCTCCCCTCGGCGATCCTCCCAGATGTTCTGTGTCCGTGCCCATCGCCCTCTCCCCTCGGCGATCCTCCAGATGTTCTGTGTCCGTGCCCATCGCTCTCTCCCCTCGGCGATCCTTCCAGATGTTCTGTGTCCGTGCCCATCGCTCTCTCCCCTCGGGGATCCTCCAGATGTTCTGCATCTGTGCCCATTGCCTTCTCCCCTCTGCGATCCTCCAGATGTTCTGTGTCCGTGCCCATCGCCCTCTCCCCTCGGTGATCCTCCAGATGTTCTGTGCCCATCAAGCTGCGTGTGTCCCTTTTTAAATCCTTTATTTACTTAATTTCTTTAATAAGTAATGTATTTACAACACCCTGAAGTCAAACGAGTGGGAAGGAGTCCAGGGAAAAATCTCTGTCCCTTTTGGTTAGAGTTGGCCCACTCTTCCTGTTTCCTAGGTACTGTTTGCTTTTAAGGAGATCTACACAAACGTGGCTATAGATTCCTCTCTCCGTTTTACCCAAGGGATATATCTGGTGCTTACCCTTCTGCACGCTTTTCACTTGAAAATGTGTCTTGGCGTTCCTTTGGTCTCTGTAGAATGTGATGGCTTCTGTGGCGGCCCACTGTGCAGCTAAGGCGTGATTTGTGTGGCCTGCTCCCTCCTTCGTTGACAGACACCTGGGCTGTTCCCTTGCTGTGGCCCACCCCGCCGTACAGTCACCGTGTGCATGTGCAGTGCATTTTCAGGAGTGGGACAGCTCCATCTGGTGTGTGTGTTCTTGGTTTTCACAGAGATTGCCAGATGCCCTCCATAGGGGTCATACCTGTCCCCCAGTGTGCCTCCCGGTAGGGTGCCTGTCCCCACGGCCTCACCACCAGGGTGAATTAGCACACCTCTTCACATGGCCATCTGACAGGCGAAATGTCAGGACAGTGTAGCATTATTCAAAATATGTTTAAGAGCCATTTGTCTTTCCTTGTCTGTTTGTATTCCAACCAACGGAGTGGTGGGTCTGTCTTACCAATGGCTACAAGCTCCAGAGATTTGCCAATATTTTTTTCCTAGTTAGTTTTTTGACTTCGCTCATGGTGTTTTTTTTTCCTCATAGACTTTTGTTTTCATGTTGCTGAATTTCTTTTTTCTTTCTGCCTTCCAGCAGTTGGTTCAGAGTTGAGACTTTCTTATTCCAAGGTAATGAAGCAATTCAGTGTAAAACTTGACCGTGTCACATCATCCACAGTCTGCCATACTCCTGACAGACGGCCTTTAACACAGCACCCCATTCCTGTTCATTTTGAGCTCTGGACCCTGGCAGACAACCACACCTGTCTAGGATATAGTAACATTGTTATATACTGCTCATACTTAATTTTATAATCAGCTTCTATTGTGGTAAATAATGCAGGTTGCTCACTTTTTATTGTGATTTGAAAGTTTCCTTTTAAAATAATTGACTAGTAGGTGTGATATATATACATTCATCAGCGAGGGCTGGTTAGATAACCATACTTTGTGCAATGGCTTAATGCAGTTTGGAAAAAGATAACATCTTACCCCTCACAGAAAACAAGGCAGCTCTGTATGTAATGATGGACAATCTCCTGGCTCTGTGGTTAACTGAAAAAAGGAAGGTGTGAGCGTGTGTGTGTAGATTATTGTCATTTGTATGGGAGAACTGCGCACAGAATCGACACACGCACCTGTCTGAGGTGTGTGTGCGTGTGTGCACGCAGTTTCTGGAGAGGCACGTGAGAAACCACTCTTGGTTGCCCCTGGGGAAGGCAGACGTGCTAAAAAATACAAATTTGTTATCTAATATGTCATATATATTATGTATTTTTAAAATAAATAAAATAACTTATCAAAAAATCTTTCAAGTAAGTGAAAATTGAGTAAAAAACAGTTAACGTAGTTTGTAGGAACTACAAAAGCTAGGAAGGTTCTATCTGAAGGTCCCTCAGGCCCAGAGAGGGGAAGGCACTTTCCCAGGATCACACAGCAACAAGCAATAGCCCCGAATTCAGAGTGACTGCTGGGTGACCTTGGGTTGTTTTCTTGATCCTCTGTAAGTGGAAAGAGGACAAGGCCACAGTGGGTAAGGGCTGCAAAGCTGTCCACGTGTGGTGGACAGTGGCTGTTTCGTACCAGTGGCAGGGTAGGTGTCACCTGGTGAGTTGGTGGGTGAACCAGTGAGGACCAGGTCCCAGTGTTCTGCTCACAGATAGTTTGGGGGAGCTGCAGGGGTCGGTCCTACCCTGGTCTCCATGGCGAATGAGAACCTTATGGGGGAGGGGGCATGTTTTTCTTTGCAGCCCAGTGAGCCCCACCCTGGATACTAACAGGTCCTTTGCTGTTGGGCTGGGTTGGACCCTCCTGTTTGCCTAACAGGGAGAGGCCAGGGTGGCACCCTAGGGTCTCAGAGAGGTGAGGGCAGGAAGGCAAGGGCCAAAGGTCAGGCTCTGCAAATTTAAAAAATCTTACTTCTGAAACCCGGGACTCAGGAATAACAGGTAATACGATAAAGGCTGCCTCTGGAAAGCTTGAAGGTGACCCATTGTCATCTGTTTCCCTGTGACAGCCTAGGTGGGGAGCTACATAGCAGGGACCATGGCTGTGGCTGGCACAGAGCAGCCCTCTGGAGTTTGTTCAGTGACTGAAGGACTTGATTTGGTGACTCATGCCCACGTTTCAGCTAAAGAAAGCGAGGCTTAGAGGAGCTGGATGCCACCCACGGCCTGGACAGTCAGCCCCGCGGGGTTACGAGGCTGCCCCCGCTCTCACGCTGTAGGCTGGGCCTCTCAGCTGCTCAGTGCAGAGCGCAGGTTCCCAGCAGCCTCCCCCTCGCCTGGCCCTCTGCGCAGGGCTGGGGTGGCTTGTGGAGTTGTTGTGGCCAGCCCAGGCGCCTGGAGCCTCTGTCCCCTGCGCCTTTGTCTCCTGTGACACAATAAGTGGCTTTTTGTCCCCATAAAGTTCCTTTCACTCTAGAGAGAAGGGCCAGGGTGGGGGTGGAGACTGGGCCTGGACAGGCCAAGTTCTGAGTGTCCCCAGATGCCCAGATGTTCCTGCGAGAGGGAGCCCTGGGAAAGGGTTCCCGTCACTGGCTTGGGGCTCAGTTTCCCAGGTGGCGCCGTGAGAAGGAAGTCCTGGGGGTGAGAGTGGGTCCTGCCCTTGCATTTTCCCAAAGCATTTAATTTCATTTTCAGTGTTTAAAAAGCTGAAGATTTCACCTCGAAATTCAGATGTCTAGTGTCTCTTAAGAAGTTAGAAGTTCTGGCTGCCTCAGGCCTGTGTTCTCTCAGATGCCAGCAGTCGCTCACAGCGCCACAGACCCCACCGGGACCCCTTTCGTCATTTCTGTGACCTGCCTGCCTGGCGGCTGCTGAATTCAAAACCCCAATGTCAGCCTCCAGGCTCTGAGGTGCTGTCCCTCCCCCTGATGCCCCGACTAACAGCCCATAGCCACCACGACTGCAACAGCCTTTAACTGTTCCTGCACACCGGTGAGGTCACCAGGATAGGCATACCCTCCTCGACCTCTTCACATGTCAGATGAAGAAATAACCAGACAGGTTAGATGGCTCCCCAGTGCTGCACGACAAATCTGCAAGGGTCAGACCAAGCCCAGGAAGTGGGGAGGGTTAAAGGGAGACTTGGGGTGACCCTCTTTGGGCGGAAGAAGAAGTAGCTTATCGCTCATGAGGGTTGGTGGGAGAGGGTTTGGGCCACCCTGGAGGAGGCCTGTGTAGGGGAGTGTCAGGCCTCAGATGGAGGGAACCTTGGAGAACATCGTACAGAGGGAAGGACTGAGGTCTAGAGGCGTAAAGGATTCTGCCCGGGGACCCTCAGCCTATGAAGCGCAGGAGTGCAGCTCCGGGTGTCCGAGGGCTGGCCCGGCTGGACTTCTGGGCCTCCCTCTCAGCTAAGCCCATCTATCTATCTGACAGGTGGGTGGAGCACACATTGGCATAAGGCCCTTATCTGCCAGGCACTGTCTGGTGCTTAAGTTTAGATACATTCATTATCTTACCTGACCTCACACCCCTAGGAATTGCACACACTATTAAGACCCAAGGACACCGGGCACCGAGAATGGACTGGAAAACCCACATTCTCACCTCCTAGAGTAATAATAACGGTAGAACACGTATTGAGTGTTAAGTCTGTGTTGGGTGTTGGTCTAAGTACCCAATATACAGGGTGGGCAAAAGTAGGTTCCCAGTTGCTTGTGACAGTCTTTGGGGTTAATAAAGCTCTTGTAATAACCATAACCTGCTTGCCTTTTTCCATATGAACAACTGTAAATCTGCTCTGCCCACCTCCTGTATATTTCTTCATTTACACCTCAGTACTACCCCAGGAGGTAGGCACACTGAGAAGATGAGGACACTGAGGCACAGAGGGGTCCAGCAACTTGCCCGAAGCCATGCAGCTGGTAAGGTTGCAGGATCGAAGCTTGAACCCAGAGAGTTAATAGAACTGATGCCAGCATCACACAGTTACATCAGGTCAGGACATTCACCGCAGAGTCAAAGAATAGCTAAGAAAGATGTATTGGTTTCCTAGGGCTGCCATAACAAAAGTACCCCACATTGGGTGGCTTAAAACAATAGAAATGTATTCTCTCAAAATTCTGGAGGCTGGAAGACCAAAATCAAGGTGTTGGCAAGGGTGGTTCCTTCTGGAGATTCTGAAAGAGGATCTGACCCATGCTTCTCTCCTAGCTTCTGGTGGCTGCCATCAATCCTTGGTGTTCCTTGGTTTGGAGACACACCTCTCCAACCTCTGCCTCTGTCTTCACGTGGCGTTGTGTGTGTGTGTGTCTGTGTCCACCTTGATTGAGGAATGCTTCTTGATCTGACGTTTGTGGCAAATCTCTCTCCTCTCTGGTCTTGCAGGTGATTTTAATAAAAAGATCTCTGCTATCCAGTTGTTTAGAAATTCTTTTGGAGGTGCAAAGGTCCTGGGGCATACACATGAATGTGTCTTTTTTGACAGTCCTTTTTTTTTTTTTTAGATAAAGACATTTTTTCCCCTTTATTGATTTTCGAGAGAGAGGAAGGGAGAGGGAGAGAGAGATAGAAACATCGATGAGCGAGAACATCGAGTGGCTGCCTCCTGCATGCCCCCCACTGGGAATCGGGCCTATAACCTGGGCATGTGCCCTGACCGGGAATCAAACCAGCAACCTCTTGGTGCATGGGTCAACGCCCAACCACTGAGCCACACCTGCCGGATGACAGTCCTCATTTAAAGAGAAAATCCCTAACCCACAATCTTTAGATTTTCAGGGAAAAAGGGAGCCTGCACCTTTGAGATTTCCAGACAGTTCTCTTTATCTATAGAACTTGGCTGAGGAGTGTTGCAGGGGCCTCAGAGAGTTTAGGAGTAAGATCAAGAGCTTTGGTTCTGGAAGGAGGGAGGGGCTCAGCCTCCCCTGCAGGGCCACCCAGGCCAGCAGAGGTGTTGGTAAATGTGGGGGTTCCCTGCCCTGAGTGAGGTCTCCATGGAGTCCTGGTTAGGGGTGCTCCCTTTAGATTTTTGGGGCTGCGAGGGAGGAGATGTGGGGTGATGGGGAACCAGTCAGTTTGGTTCAGATGGAGGAATGGACCTTCCTTGTTCTGGGGCAGAAACCGAGGCGGCTCCCTGGGCCTGGGGCCAGGGCAGCGAGGCCAGAAGGAACAGGAGAAATTCCTGCTGCTTATCCAGCAGCTTCATCTTCCAGAGGCTGCGCTTGGGCTGGAGGGCGGGGCAGGAATGGGGAAGCCTGGATGCCAGCTAGGCCTGGCCCTCGGAGCCAGCTGAAGTGTCCTCATTTTGTACACACCACTGAGTAGCCCAGGTTCCAGAGGAGGACAGATCTGTGTTCAAATCCTTCCCTGCCCTTTACCCATGGGTGACCAAGAGTAATCATGGGCACATTTCCCTCTGTTTCTGTTTGGGAAATGGGGATAATGAATAGTATTGACAATGAGAGGGTGGTAGGGGAATCAATGAAATCAAAGGGGAGGTGCTTCCCTGAGGCCTGGCACAGAGCCGGAGGGCATAAAGTGGTTATTGTGACCAAGTCGACGAGTAATAATGCCTTTAATTGACAGGTGCATATTTGTAAACCTGAATTGGTCTTTTCTTAATTTCCAGTTCACTGCATTTTCTAACTTCCTTTCAGATAGCTGGAACCAGGCAGCACAATGGCATGGACCCATAAGGACCCTGCTCTAAGTGAAAAGATAATTGTCTGTCCCTACCCTGCCCAGTTCTCACCTGAGAGGGTCCGGAGACCTGCTGCTTTAGGAGTGTCTGTTCTTTAGAACAGTGACCACACCCGGCTCTGGGGGGTCTGGGCCCCACCATGTGTCTGTTTCAGGCAGGTTGCCCTAAGGATGGGGGCTAAAGGTGTGGGAGGAGCCTGTGCTGAGACATCCAGGCTCTGGGTCTTCATGGAGAAGGGCTCTGTCCCCAGCTGTGTGACTGCTGGCAAGGCTCTGCTCCTGGGCCACCTTCCTCACCTGCAAAGGGGGCCCCATGGCCACCTCCAGCCTGTTTGTGCTGGTTAGAGGAACAGATTCTCCGATTCACACCTGCTTCCTCTAGTGCACAGCACCTGTGCAGGGTTTTTCAGCCCTATTTCACAGAGAAGGGAAATGGGGGCCCATTTGCTCCTGAGCACATATTTATTGAGCAGGTATTATGTGCCGGGCACTGTTGGGCACTGGAGATACAGCAATGAACAAAATGGGGTTCCCCATGGGGCCCGCATTCTAGTGGGCGGGCCTCGCCAGAGCTGCCCAGGTGAGCTGCACAGAGAGGGGAAAGTGCTTGCCCAGGGTCACAAAGCACAGGCAGGATTAAAACCCAGCTGGTGACTCCCAGGCCAAGGCTCCAAGTCCCCACACCTTCCCTGCCTGTTGGGGAGGGGGAGGGAGAAGAAAAAGGAAGGTTGTCAGAGGGGCTGCCAAACTCCTGGGCCACTCAGCTAAGGTCATTTTTGTCCTGACTCCACAGGCAGGGGGATGTCTATGGAAGCTTTTCTCTGGGTCTTGGCGGGGCACTTCAGGTGGGGTGTCTGGCAGGCGCCGGCTCTGGCTGTACTCCGGGTCATGAGCTCTGGGGTGTGTGCCAGTTCTGTGTCTGTCCAGGAGCTTGCCACAGCCCATCAACTGGTGTGAGAGGCCAGGGTGACTTTGTCCCCCAAAACCAGCAGCCAGAGGTGAGTCTCGCTCCTGAGTCTCTTCTCTGTGATATGATACTTGGCTCATCTTGGGCCGGTGGCAAGGTCACTGTGAGTGCTGGTGCCACATGCCTGGACACTGCCCTTCCTGTGGGTCTCCATCAGCAATGGAAGCTTTCCCCAGCCCTGTGGTAGACCCTCCCTCCCCTCGATGGCCAGCGAGGCATGCCCAGTGGGCCAGGGATCCCAGAGAGTGCCCCTGTGGAGGAGGGAGAGTGGCAAAGGCCAGGATGTCCTCATGTGAGGAGCTGCTTGTGCCCACCCCCCAGCTTCTGTGTTCCCCCAGGTGCCTGCGAGGGCTGTGTGGAACCCCCTGTGGCCTGGAGGGCTGGGGCAGTTTGTGGGGTTCATGAGCTCCTGGGCCCTTAGCACAGCCCTAGGACGTAGGTATGTGTGGTACTCCTTTGGCAGAACAGATGGCCAAAGCTTGCAGATTTGCCCCAGGTCACTCGCTGCTGAGGGGAGGGGTTTGAGATGTCTCTGGAGTCAATGCTGTTTGTCAGTAGCTACATACACTGTCTGCCAGATGTTAGGGCCCACCTTGCCACATGGGAATGGGGTGACAGACAGCTCAGCTTCTCTTAGGTCCAGTTTCAACTGTAAGGCGGGGATAGTAACACCTGTACAGAGGGGCAATGAAGAGAGTCAGAGACGGTGAGTGGACAGGGTTTGGTGGGGTGCCAGGTGGAGATTACCCAGAGGGCATACACAAGTTGTTTGTTTTCCCACCTCTGGGTGTCTGTCTGTCCCTCAGGGATGTGCTGGTGACTTCATCTTTCTGTCAGCAGCTTTTACTAAACCCCTGGCAGGGCCCGGGTCTTGTACTGGGTGCCTGGACACAGCTATGAGATAGTCATTGTCCTGTCCATGGGGAACTCACAGTCTGGGAAGGAAACAGAATTCCGGTCCTGAGGGTGGGTGCCTGGGGAGCCATGTGAGCACTGAGGTTGTTTCTGGAACCCAGACTGGAGGAGGGGACCCAAGAGCAGGTAACATTTCAGCTGAGGCCTGGAAGGGGGGTAAGTTACTAGGTAAGGGCTTGGTATACAGTGGTATGGAGGAGGAGACAAATAAATATTTCTTTACTAAATGAAAATGTGAAGGAGCCCAATGGCCTAAGGTCTGCAGCTTCTAGCCCAAGTGCTAGGAGCTCTGGGAGACATGGGCCTCTGTCCTCCAGGTGCTGGGGCTGCTGGTGTGGGCCCTGATTGCTGACACCCCGTACCACCTATACCCGGCCTATGGCTGGGTGATGTTCGTCGCTGTCCTTCTCTGGCTGGTGACAATCGTCTTCTTCGTCCTCTACCTGTTTCAGCTGCACATGAAGTGGTACATGGTGCCCTGGCCGCTGGTGGTGAGTCTGGGTGGGGCTTGGGGTGGTTCCAGAATGAGCCCTGTCTGGGAAGTAGCTGTGGCAGTGTGAACTCCCTAAATGGGAAGTGGCGGGTGGGGGCTGGCTGCATCCTCAGTGGCTCTTCACCGGGGATGGGGCAGGGATTGATGGCTGGTGCCCAGTT
Organism: Molossus molossus; assembly: GCF_014108415.1. Taxonomy (NCBI): domain Eukaryota; kingdom Metazoa; phylum Chordata; class Mammalia; order Chiroptera; family Molossidae; genus Molossus; species Molossus molossus. The sequence continues at coordinate 42,568,490 of NW_023425357.1, forward strand.
TTTCTGAGCATTGGGAGCAGAGCCAGGGAGGACATGGATTTTCTCCGGGGAAGGGGGTAGAAGTGAGGGGCTGTTGGACGGAGAGATTGGAGGCCATTTGGAGTCTTGAAAATATTTTTCCTTTTTGGGGGCAGTCGGAGTTTGAACCTGTGCTGCCGGTCTCTGGAGGCTGGGCTGGCCTGGCAGGAATACCCCGGCTGGGCCCCGTGTGTGCAGGATGCTCTCGGGCGCAGCAGGGCATCCACCTGCCACCTCCAGGGTGAAGCCCCTGCAGCCCAGAGAGGGTGGTTTCCAGGTTTACCCAGGTCAGTCTCCTCAGGACAAGGAGCATCTATAGGAAGTACTGGGGCCAGACACACAGAAAGTGCTGGGTTTTTTTCTCTGACCCGGAAAACCCCTGCAGCTGGGGTCTGAGGCTCTCAGTGAGCTGAGAGGAGAGAGAGGCACATGATTGTAAGACAAGCTAGGCTGGGACTAGGCAGCATTGTTTGCAATTCAATGACTTTTCAAACTGAGGAAACGTGAGTCATCCTCAAGACAGAACGGGTTTGTTGCATTGACACCACTGGCAGGAGCCAGGCGGCGTTTGCAGCGGGCAGCGGGCTTGGCGGGAGACCCCGGGCAGGAGGGGCAGCCTGGCTCTGTGGCCAGGGTCCAGCTCCCGCCCCAAGGCTCTGGAGATGGAGGGCCTCCATCCCGAGGGTCTCCAGCCTGTGTCTCACTGTACTCCTGGGCTGGGCCTTTCCAGAGGGAAAATGGGATTTTTGCCAAATTGGGATTTTTCTTTTTCTTTTTTTAATGTTTTTATTGATTAAGGGAGATAGAAACCAATGTGAGAGAAAAATCAATCGGCTGCCTCCTGCACGCCCCCTACTGGGGATTGAGCCCAGGGCGGGCATGTGCCCTGGTCTGGAATGGAACCTGGACCTCTCAGTCCAAGGGACGACGCTCCATCCACTGAGCCACACTGGCCGGGCCAAATTGGGATTTTTCTGGGATGAGGACCATCAGCCCTCTACAGGGCAGGCAAGATATGTGAAGTGGGTCAGGAAGGGGTTCTGGAGAGCTCGGTACCCATCGGCCCACAGGGAGCCATCTCTACTCAGCCCCAACTGTTAGTGGGAAAGCAGGCCCTTCATGACAAATCTTCTGGTATTTTATGATTGAAAGATTTTTATGAAATCTTCAGGTTTTCATATAAAATCTAATTTTACAATGGTAATTAAAATAATCAATGGGATGAATCAAGCATGTCAGAGACCAGTTTGCAGCCTCTGTTAAGACTGTTACCTGGCTCCAGGGGCTGAGGGTTGGAGAAATGGTGCCTGGGCCTGGTTGGCAGCTAAGGGTCCTTCCTGCCAGTGTGGCTCAGGATCCTGCTGCGTCCTGAGCTGGCATTCGATACCGGGCCTTGAGCCTAAGATATGGCCAAAAGAGGAACACATTCCTCCTACTGGGGGCAGAGAGGAACGTGAGCCACACCCTCCCCAAGGCCTGCAGTGGCCCCGGGAAGGGGGCCTGGGCTTGGCCCTGAGCGGACATGGAGGAGTGGCCTGCAGTTCTTTAGCTGGTGCCCTCAGAGACAGGCTGGGTTTAGCCTCTTGCCATAGGGAATGGGTTTTGCCTGCTGGGAGTGTCACTGCTCCTGACCAGCTCACTGCAGGTCTTCCCACCATTCCCTTCCACGGAGCGGAGCCCGGAGCCCGGGAACCTTTTATGCTCCCTGCTCAGATGGCCTCCGGGCAGAGCACTGCTGCCTTGCTTGTGAGGCCCAGGTGTCTCCATCCCCATCCTCAAGTGCCAGCCCATTCTGGCTAGTAAGGGGTGTGCTGGTGGGAACTAGGAGCTTCCAGTTACTGCAAGTCTCAAGGTTTAAGCCTGTTCTCCCTTCTCCCACCTCCCAGTTAATGATATTTAACATGGGCGCCACAGTTCTCTACATCACCGCCTTCATCACCTGCTCCGCTTCGGTTGAACAGACGTCCCTGAAGGGCACCCGGCCGTATAACCAGCGTGCAGCTGCCTCTGTGAGTATGGCTCCCTGGGCATCCTCAGCAGTGACAGGGGACTGGCCAGAGCTAGGTCTGCGCCCCTGGACCCCCCGCTGCTCCCTAGCCCGAGGCAGGTCTCCGGAGCCAAGCTGACTTTCAGTCCTCCAGTTGACATTAAGACCTTGAAGAAGCGGAATGCTGGGGAAATCCCTCATGGTGAATGGAAGCGTGGGTTCACCGTTGATTTGGGCAGTAAATCAGTTGCGGTGCACTGATTTAGGGTCGTAGCCCCCCCTTGGAGAATCTGTTAAAAGCTGTCATCCCCACTCCTAACCTTGAAAAGGGCACATGCAAAAACCTTTTGGTTTAGACCATTTTGGGGGATTTGCTGGCTCTCCTATGAATGGATTCTGGACAATTCCTAGGGTAGCTTTGGAATGTTACCTTTTTATCTTTTTTTTTTTTTTTTTATGTTTGTTAATCCTCACCCCAGGATATTTTTCCATTGATTTTTAGGTAGAGTGGGAAGGTTATGGGAGGAAGGGAGCGAGAAACATCGATGTAAGGGGATACATTGATTGGTTGCCAACCACATGACCCCAAACTTGCAACCCAAGTACATGACCTTGACAGGGAATCAAACCCATGACCCTTTCGTCCACAGACCGATGCTCCAACTGCTGAGCCAAACCAGCCTTTTAAAAACTAAATCCCTGATGCGTGTCTAAAGTACCTCCTACCCCAGTCATGCTTGTTAGCACATTGCCCAGGTACCCTTATCACATACTTTGGTTTTGTGGTTACTGGTCCCTCTGGTCTCAGTTGATTGAGGGGCCCTGCCGTCACCACACCTCTCCCCCATCCCATGCTACAGACGACTCAGCTCTGCTGTCTTCTCTCTTTCAGTTCTTTGCGTGTTTAGTAATGATTGCCTATGGAGTGAGCGCTTTCTTCAGCTTCCAGGCCTGGCGGGGAGTAGGCAACAATGCAGCCACCAGTCAGATGGCTGGTGGCTATGCCTAAACCACCTGTGCCAAGGCCTACCTTGGGGCTAAAGGCTGCGGATGGGTTAGTGCAGGGTGGCCCTGCGAATCAGCCCAGAAGGAACTACACTTGCTCCTCCCAGACCAGCAGACTTGGGCTCACCCAACACTAAGGAATTGGAATCCTTCCTCTAGCTTGGACCAAGTCGGCGCATGAGCATGGGTTGGAAAGAGGCCAACAGCTGAGACCTCCTCTTCATCCCCCTTATTCAGCAGAAGGTGACGGGGGACATGGGGCTCACTGTCTCCGCTTTGACTTTAGAGGAAGGACTTCAGTGTCCAAGGTGGGGCCCAGCCTTCTCACCAGCACTAAATAACTAACAAGGACTCCAGACCTGCAGCCCCTGACCACAACAGAATAAGGCTAACAAGCAACGTGTATTTCTCTTCATCAGTCTTTGTTCCAGGAACACCGAGCAAGCTCATAAAATCATTGATTCCTTTAAACACAATTCCGACCTGACCCTCCCCCAAACCATGTTGCTTGTAGGGAGACATTTCGGACAGCATAGTCTTCCTTTCCTATATTTCACACGTACCTTTTATTTAAAGCAAGTTGCTTTTAAGCAACCTCTCAATGATGAAAACCTATCTCAGAGGCTTCCCATGCCCTTGTTTGTAATAGCCCCTTTGGGGAAAGCTAACATCAATACCGACTACTTCCCTGACACCGTTGATTAGACACATGGGACATGAAGGGGGGAGGGCATCAAGTGCTTGCCTGGTGAGTTACGTGCTTGGTGGTGACTTTGTTATTAGTTTTCTTGTTTTGTTTTTTACAAAAATAAAGATGGAAGAACTTATTTAAAAAGGTGTTGGGGAATCACGCTTGTGGACGCTTGTGAACTCCAGAAAGCTGCAGGGTGAGACAGCACAGAGGTTCCAGATGCCTTGTGGGGCAATTCCAGTTCTGGAGTCACTCAGCACCAACCACTTATGTGACCTGAGGTAGGGCCGACCAACTTCCTGCCTGCTGTACCTGGGGCAGGTCCAGTTTATGCTGTTTGTCCTGGCAGAAATTTAACAGAACCCCTTTTATTCTCAAAAAGGTCTCAGCGGAACAATACATCACTTGGTCATCCTAGCTTTAGGCATGTCAGGTCATCTTGCTGAACTTCAGATTGCTGCAATGTTACCTCCTTGGATGCTCGTGAAGCTCAGAGGTGACAAAGTGAGTGACGTGCTCAACTGATGAGCACAGCTGGCACAAACCAAGGGGGCGGGGTCCCTCCTGAGCTTATTTTTCTATTACCACAGAGCAACATGCTCTGAAGAGTGAGCCAAAGGCATTTCTGGGCACCCCTTGTCCTATTTTGAAAAACTGGGAACAACGAAAATGTAACTAGATTCAAACAGCCGTGGATGAGCTTTTCTACTAGGAGGGAGGGCACCGAGTCACTGCCCATGTTCCAGTTGATGCCAATTGTCCTGGTGTAAATATTAGCAGCATTCCTTTTTACTTTCAAGTGTTTCAAAATAATAAATTACAGTCATTCCAGGATGAAAGCCATCAGAGAGTTTAGTTTTAAGGATCAACCCACTTTCTTTGGAGGCTTAAGAGAGTACAAAATCCTAGGCAAGTCTTACAGGCTTGTGCACCCTAATAATACACACCCTATTTCAGTAGAGATGTAAACATGCTTTCAGCCAGTGCCTCCCTAACCAGCAGACCCTGCAGTCTGGGTGAATGTTGTGTCCCAGAGGGGAGCAGGGGTAGGAGATAGGAAAGCAACTATCTCCTGACGCTGGAGCCAAATGTCAGGCTTCCTCCTTCCAGACCAGGCCGGAGCCCCAGGTGGCACATGACATAAGTTCCTGTGTGGATGGAGACTTCTGGTTTGTTTTAAAAGAAATCAAAAAGCCTGTCTTCTAATATTAAAGTACAAGCTTGACTGGCTAGTGTAGTTAAGTGGATGAGTGTTGACCCATGAACCAAGAGGTCACTGGTTCAATTCCTGGTCAGGGCACATGCCTGTGTGGCAGGCTAGATCCCCAGGAGGGGTCGTGCATGAGGCAGCCGATCGATTTTTCTCATCGATGTTTCTATCTCTCCCTCTCCCTTCAATCAAAATAATTAACAATATAAAATAAACTAAAACAAGCTTGCCTGCTTCTTTCTCCATGTGGGAAATGATGAAAATAACCATTTGCCTTTTTTCCTCATTCCTTTTTCATAATCTCATCTCTGGACGTGTCTACCTGCCTTTTCTCAACCAGGTGAACTGACCAACAGGTCTTCTTCGTACTTCCCACACACCCAGCCTGCACCGGGCGGTCCCGCTGATGAAAGGAACCAGGGGAAGCAAGCCCAGGGGCTGCAGCTTTTAAAAAAGCCAGCTCTGAGTGCCTTTGGCTTCAAGGATCAAAGCAATACTAACGTGATGGCAGCAGTTACAGTAAAGAAAGGGGACGGTTGGTTGAGAATCGGGGCTCTTACAAAACAGCTCAAATATTACTCATGGCACAAAAGTATTTATAAGCGCCACATCAGTACAGAAAACACATAGCCTATATAGCTCATCCTTTAAACCAGAACAGCCAAGTGAAAAGTTAGTACAGATTCTTATTTTTAAAAGAAATCTAAGGTACATACATGTTGGGAACTGAACTGGTTTTCTCTCTCGAGAGGTGATGTCCATGTTTTCTGGTCAGCAATGCTCTCAAACACAGTGCTGAGCGAATGTGCTGAACCGCAGGCGGGTGAGCAGTGAAGCAGCTGCACTTTCCCACTCCGCGGAGCTAGACCAGAACACTGTCTTGGTGGGAAGATTTTGACAGGAAAGGAATTGCAGACCTTCTACCCCAACAGAAAACCTAACAAGCTGATTTATATAGAAAGAGTTTAAGCAAACCTGCACAAACACGCAACATGCTATAAAGAAAGACACGTTTAGTTACTCCCAGCACAAGCACACACTCACTGGCACACTGACACAGCATTTTCACTTTCACGACACTAGCAACTAAAAAGCACACAGCATATAATACTTTGATCTTGAAGTGGGTAATCATGGAACTTTCAAGATTATATCCACTAGGTCAGCCTGAGTATTCATCTATAAAAATATTTTTTTCAAAAATGCTTGAAGAGTTCTAGAAACTGGGGGCTATATCAGGACCAGCAGAAGATACAGTAACACAGGGACAGCAAATGTAAGACTAGGAACTGACTTTGACATGTAGTTTTAGGTAAAGGACATCTCTCTCAGTTGGATCCTCCAGCCAAGATTTGCTGTGACAACAGGAGCTCCAGAACTTTCAAGACAGGCAGCTGGCCTGAGGAATGCCCTAGATAAATGTTCCCAAACAGTAAAACCACTGAAACTTTCGTGCTGATACACCATGTGTGGGGAAGGGCCCCCAGGTGGAATGCTGGATGTGGACTTGTCCAGAGGAGCCTGACTCAAGGCCCTGAGAGAGATGTCCCCTAGGAGTAGGAGTACTAGGGTTACTGAACACAAGGTTTTTCTGAAGAAATGGGTTCCAGGAGGGTCATGTAATTTTTTTTTCACCCATCAACACTTGACATTAATGAAGAGTTGCAGAACAGAGCCGATCGCCCCAAGGTCTATTCTTCCGTCACTAGCAGAAGCCTCTCCCCGTGCACTGTGCACCGGGCTGCTGACATCCACACGAATCTCATTGCCGGGGGTGGGACCTAGTGCCGCAGGTTGTTCTGGGAAGCTGGCAGAGAGGTTGATTTGCACAATGATGTCACCACTAAACCACTGCTTAAGTCTAGTCCTCGGCCTTCTTTTTCCTACATGGGAAAAGAAACAACTTCAAGAGGCAAAAATAGAAAAAAGTCCCCTCTATCTAAGAACCCTGGCCTGGGAAGGAGGCACGCAGGGTGGGACCACCAGGGAGCACAAAGGAATGGGAAGGGAGGTATTTGCATTTTTGCACAGCACTGGCCCTGGTCAGTCTTAAACATGAGAATGTAGCTCCTCAGTAAGGGTCCCAGGTCCCTGCTGGACGAGGACAGCAGCTCACTCCTCGGATACCTACTCTCTGCTACTGGCCAGGCTCACAGGGAGAAGCATGGGAGGTGGTTTATGTTCAACAGTTCTTAGAACTTTCTAAGTGGTTCTATGTGGCTAACTGAACATACAAGAGTGACTTACCACACACACACACACACACACACACACAGACTTACTGCTCTGTAGTCCAGAAACATTTCTTTAAAAGCCAAAAAATCAGTAAACGTGAGCAGCATGTCGAATATGTCACCAGCCACTTCATCTTTATGGTGCCTGTAAAGGAAAAGGGTGACTCCTGCACGAATGAATGATGAAACAGACTGTCTCTTCAAGATTTCAAAGGTTCTGAGGCCCTACTACCTAGGACCTAACCACCAAGTACTCTCAGCCTTGATGTTCAAGCACTGGGGAAAAAAGGAGGGTCTTCTTTTCAGACTGGAGGAAGATGAAAAAAGGTAAAACACAGAGTCAAGAACTCACTGTAAAGTTGTTGTGAAGGCCGCCATGTTAAATCCAGGAATCCGCTCCAGCAGTTGTTCTTCAATATACTTTTCTACCAAAGAAATCTGTAACAGTGGAAAGGATCTGAGTCAGACAAGCCTGCTTTGCACACAGCCTGTCCTAAGAGCTATTCTGAGCCAGGCTCCATGCTGAGTGCTGGGGATACCAAAGAGAACCAAACGCAGCTCCTGTCCTCGAGGAGGACTCGCAGGGCCCACTGGCCCACGGAGGGAGAGCCGTTCGCAGGTAATTACACCGTAACAGAACGGATGCTCTCAGGTTGGCAGAGACAGCAGCAGGGCTCCCACTCCCTGGCAGAAAGTGAGGAATGAAGTAAATGAGCCTTTTCTTCCTGGGCAGATGGACTCTGCAAACAGAACATACACAAAAGAGGCAATCACAGGGTCCGTATAAGCTGAGGCATGGCTAGAGGAAACCCGCATTGACTGTGCCAAGCTTCTGTGTCAAGAAAGTCCTGGAGGCTCGCACCCATCTCAGACAGATGAGATTATTCCAGGAGGCTGCCCCTGACCTTGGCAGTGTGGAAAGACCCAAGGGTCAAGAATTAAAATTCTTTGATTCTAGTCCTGGTTTTGCCACCAACTAGTTAGTGATCTTGGTCTGAGTTTTCACGTCTACCTCGTAGTCATACATACCTGAACTGAAAGCAGCATTATAATAAAGCCAAATATCTTGTGAAACAGAAGCTGATGAAATCATCAAACATTTGAAAAACAGCCCCAAAAGCTGTGTGTAGGAAAGCGACAGGACAGGAGAACTAAATCAGATTCTAATTAGAATTCCTGGCAGTGTAGTAGTGGTGGCAGATTTGAAAAGTCAACCAAATTTTAGCATCTTTTGATTCTAAGTTCACATTTTAATGAAACCCTAATCTCTGGTAAGAGAAGTAGAAATCCACTTACATATTCGTTAAAAATAGGCGTGTAGGTGAGTTTATTCTCTTCTGTGTCATCAAACTCCTGGTAGTACTTGTCCATGAAATTTCTTTGTAATAACTGGAACTCGTCATCTGAACCACAATAAAAAGAATTATTCTTTTTAATGCAAACTAAAAACCATTTTGATTTAATAGGCAGGAATTATATGTTAGAACTGGTTTCTCAATGGTTAATCTCCAGGAGAGAAAACTAAAGGTATTTCAAGCGAGTGTTAAATGACACCAGTGTTGAAATAGACCAATCCAGTTTTTTATTACTAGTTTTAAATTGTAATGAAACATACACAACATAAAATGCTATTTTTTTTTATTTTAATTTTATTTTTTATCCACACCCGAGGACATTTTTCGATATTTTGTTTAGATGGGGGGGGGGGGGGGGGAAACATAGACGTGAAAGGGACACCCACACGACCCAACCAGGCCAGGGACAAACTGCAACCGAGGTACGTGCCCTTCCGAGAACCGAACCCGGGTCTCTCTGGACTGCAGGCTGACGCTCTAACCGCTGAGACAAACCGGCCAGGGCAAAAATGCTCACTACTTTTAAGTGTACAGTTTGGTGGGATTATGTCTCTTCACAATGTTGTGCAATCATTAAACCATCATCCAGTTTATTTTACACACACCCATAAGGGATGGGTTGGGAACTCCCTCACATTATCAAATTCTAAGTTTTTCTCTCCCACATATTTGTCTTAAACCTTTGGTGCCAGTTACTACTTATTACTTAGTAGGACTTATGGATGCCAAAATGAACCCACGAACAGGAAATACAGAACCAGCAAAAAGTATGACACCTTCTTTTTTTCAGGGATGTGTGCTGTTTATGGTATGCTGTGGTCTACGCCATAAAAACGTTAAAACTAAAAAACTAAATTGTTCTTAGTCTTGGAAATAAAGTAGGTCGATGTTTCCTGAAGTTCTGTCAATAGCCCCAGAATTTCTAGGTGTTGGATTTCCTGAAAAGTCCCTTCCTGACTCCTGAATCTGTGGGTATATTAGTTGTTTTAAGGAGTACTGGGCTGTTTGCCTCTAAGACAAATCACAATAAGGCTTAATATTACATTGTGCTATATTAAAAATTATATGCAGTTTGATGTTTTCTCTTTAAAAAATCAGCTCTCCAATTTCATTTCAGTGTTCTTAAAAGCATGGGTCTAAGAACTAAAGACTGGCAAGGGAGCTTACCCATGATAATGTCTTCTAAATATCCAACCACAGCATCAAATTCTGCATCAGAGGCGGAAGAACTGAAAAATATGCCTGGATTAGGTGCTGTTTGAAATAGTTTAAAAAAAAATTTATTATGGACATTTTCGAACATGCCCCAAAGAAAAATGAACTTCCTATCACTCAGCTTCAACAATCGAATGACTGTCTAATCTAGCAAGTCCAAACAGAATAAAACACTGAACACATCTGCGATCAGAGATGAATGTAATGGCTCCACTGTCAGAAAACTTGATGTGACAAAAGGAATTACAAAAGGGGCAAATAAGGGGGGGGGGGGACGGTAGGGGTCGCACTGCACATCTTTAAGGCTCCTCCGCATTCATTTCCGGTGAGGTCAGCTCACCGCAGTTTCGCTACCAGCCCGCACCTATCTGCGAGTGAGCGTGAAGCTGCCGTGAGCGAGATGCTGGCCAGGGCGGGGAGCTGTTGGACCAGGAGTCCCTGGTGGTGTTGGATCCTCTGGCCCGTATCGGGCCTCAGCAGTCAAACCCGCCAGGTTCTGCTGACGACGAGACTGGAGGCGGCCATGGGGCGCTGTGATGGAGGCGTTGATCAATTCGTGACTCCTGCGCCGGACTCCTGTTCGGGCCTGAACCCAGCGGTCGCAATAGCGACAGAATCGACACGGGGAATAGGGGCGGAGCCTTGACGTCCGTCAGGACACCCGTTTCAAAGGGCAGTGGCCCAAACCGAGCGCCAGCAGGCCCAGGCAATGCCACTTACGAAGACAGCGCGAAGCTCTCTTCCTCTAGGGCGTCCATCGCCGCCGCCGCCGCATCCACCCGGCGCGGGCGAGCCGGCCCGTCGGCCTCCTACTCGGCCCGCGGCCCGGGCCCAACCTCCGTTCTGCTTCGCAGAGCTCCAACCAGCATGGAGGAGGCCTTGCCGCCTGTCCGCCCGCCAGGCCTCCGCGGGAGCCGCGGCAGCCGACGCCGGGGCCTAGCGGCGACGACCCACCTCCAGACGCCGCACCCGCCTCCCGTCACCATGGTCACCGCAGCCTTTCCACCGCCTCGCGCCTCCCGACAGCAAATCGCAGGCGCGCGTTGCCCGACGCCAGGGGCGGGGCAAACGGGGAGGAAGTGAGGGAAAGGAAGGGAGAGTCGCGAAGAGGGGGAGGGGGCCTCGTGAGCACCAGGGCCTCGCCGGCGTGTTCCCACGCTGTGCGGCGGTTAAACCTCGCGTCGTCTCCGTTTTATGGAGGAAGTCCAAGCCAAGTGCCTCAGTTTCCTCATTTTGTAAAGTACAAGATTTAAGAAGAGTAAGTAGTTTAAATTGGATTTTAAGAGCACTATAAATTGCAAATCTCTCTCTCGAGCCAATCCTTAGCTTTTAAATCAGGTAACTGCCGACCTCAGATTTGCAAGGCAGTTACTCCCTCTCGTGGAAGGAAAGGCTCACTGAGAGAAGTGGCTGTCTTGTACATCATAAATATTCACATCATCAAGATTATTTGGCAGTAACTGGCTTCTTGGCTAACGAGGCGAGATGAAAGTTGACAAAACCCGTTTGAACAACACAATCAGAAAAAAGCCCCCCTCCCCCCTAAACTGCCAAATTTTGCCAAAAAGATTCCCTGAGCTGATTTCTCTTAATTGGACCAGTGGGCATTGTCTCTTCGGTTGCATTATACCTTTGGCCAAATGTGTGGTACATGATACAGGGATTTGTTATCAAGACACAATTGTATCCAGCGTGAGACAGATTCTCAGAGGAATTAACTCTGCTTAACCCCAAATAGAAGACAGGCATCTGAAAAGGTTTACTGAGTAACCAGGCTGAGTTCTGTTTAAGCACTGGTCACACAGTTCAAAGCAAACTCAGCAAATTTCCTTATGACCTACTTTCTCTATAAACCACTTATTTCTTTTGGATTGAATGAACTTGCCCACCGTTTCTACTGCTAAATCATGTATGGGCTCAAAGTGGAGGAAGAAATGATTTTATCTGTTCTGGTTTTCTATCCCTGTTGCAAGCCACCTGAAAAACATAGTGTCTTAAAACAATTATTTTGCTCACTAATCAGCAATTTGGGCAGGACTTGGTAGGGACAGTTAACCTCTGTTCCACTCCACATCAGTTGGGGCAGGTGGAATGGGGCCAGAGCAGCCTTTTCCCAGCTCACTCACATGGCTGAAAAATTAGTGCTGACTCTTGGCTGGGAGCTCAGTGTGGATGTTGGTTAGAGGATTGGGGTGGAGGAGTTTCAATTCTTCTCCATGTAGGTCTTCCCAGGGATGTTGGGTTTTTCTCAGACCATGGTGGCTGAGTCCAAGAGCAAATACTTCAAGAGACAGGAAGTGGAAGCTGCCAGTCATTTAAAGGCCTGGGCTAGAAACTTGGCACAGTACTATTTCTGCTGAATTATATTGGTCAAGCATAGAGCCACCTAGAATTTTTTTTATCCTCACCCGAGGACACTTTTCCATTTTTTGTTCAGGTAGAGTGGGAGGGAGAGAGAGGAAGAGAGAGAGAGAGAGAGAGAGAGAGAGAGAGAGAGAGAGAGAGAGAGAGACATCGACATGAAAGGGACACATTGATTGGCTGCCACCCGCACGACCCACCAGGGCTGGGGACAAACTGCAACGGAGATACATGCCCTTAGTGGGAACTGAACCCGGGTCTCGAGGGACCACAGGCCGACGCTCTAACCGCTCAGTCAAACCTGCCAGGGTGAGCCACCTAGGTTTAAGGAGAGTGGACATAAACTTTATTTATAGATGGAAGGAATGTTAAAGAATTTGTGACCATCTTTAATCCACTTCACCATCTCTGGCTATAAGAACAAATGGGGATAAAGATAATAATCATAGGTACCCACTCACTTAGGCATAAGCCAAGTACTGATACTAATTAAATATTTATAAATACATTGTCTCTTTTTGAAATTCTTGAAATGTGGGGGAAAGTATGAGATGGAAGGAGACTTGACTTGGGTGGTGAACACACAATACAGTTTACAGATGTGTGTGGAATCATGTACCTGAAACTTGTATAATTTTGTTAATCAGTGTCACCCCAATAAATTCAATAAAAGTGCATAAAAAAACCCAAACTGTGACAAAAAAAAAACAACACCCAAAAACCTCTATGAGGTATTATCATCTCGATTTTACAGATTAGGTAACCAAGGCTTTGGAAGTATTTGCATATTTGTGGTAAGTGGCATCCTGGGGCTGGAACCTGGGTCTAAACTCATTCCTGTTTTACCCATCATGCTATATAGCTCCCCAATCCCTGAGTTGTCAAACAATACTGGAAATCAGAGCTTGATACTTTTCTAAAAACAAAACAAAAAAACCAGAATGATGGCCTTTTTGTAGAAAAATTAATTTACTTGAATATATTAAATATTTTCCATTAATAAATATTTCTTAAATATTTTGATTGTGGATTAGCACTAATTGTTTTAAATGAATAGCAAAAAGTGTACAATCTTTGAAAGAGCTGATCTTAGTTGGATAATTTGTTTCTTGGGTACATATTCAAGATGGCTGAAATTCATGCAAAAGTCATTTTCTGCCAGTGAAATTATTTCTGTGACTGAATCATTCTCCTGGCATTCTGCAAACAGCACCGTGACTTGACCTTGCTTTATCAGTATCATTCAAAAAAGATGGGAATTCATTAAAAACATTCTTTTGGCTGAAATCCTGAAGCTATTTCTGGGAAATAAAAAATGACATGCCTGGCCAGGTGGCTCATTTGATTGGAGCGTCTATGGATTGTGGGTTCAACTCCCAGTCAGGGCATATACCTAGGTTGCAGTTTGATCTGAGGTCGGAGTGCTTCAGGGCTCGTAGAGGAAGCAACTGATTGATCTTTCTCACATTGATGTTTCTCTCTCTCTTAAATCAGGTGAGGATAAAAACAAATCTAATGCCAATGACTTGACAATAAAAAAAATAAAAATTATATAAATTACATATTGTTCTCTCTGGTACAATATATCATCAGCAAAAGTCCAGGTTTCAAGTTCTCTTAAAATGTTTACAAGCCGTGCAGAATACAGATCTATTGTTTACTCTCTTCCACGTAGCTTGCTATTTTTTTTTCTTCTTTGTGGAATAAATGTCGCTCCCTTTGAAGCAGTTCCAAAATTACAACTTTGCTTTCATCCTGAATAACTTAATATTGAAATCCTTGTTTTATGGTCTACAAGTTAAGAATTGGAAAAGTAGACCATTTTATGAACAAAGTTCAAGAGTAGATTTCTAGAAAGCTAATAGGCTTCTGCATTCCTTTGACTATTGACAGATTAGCTATTGATTCCATTTACTTTTCTCTGTCTCCACTGAATTTACAGACTACTTTCACCTCTCAGCTGCATTACTTCAAAGTCTCCCTACAGGTCTTACTATGTTCATTTTTTGCTCATCCTCTATCCTGCTCTCCACCACATTCTCCACATAGAAGCCAGAGCCATCTTTAAAAATTATTTATTAAAGCACTTCTATGCTTAAACTCCTTTACTTTCTATTGTACTTACGATAAAAGACAACGTCCTTCACATGGCTTCACAAGCAGTCCCCTGATCTCTCCACCACTGGAACATACAATTCAACCCACTCACCTCTTATCTTACTAGCTACAGGGGCCTTCCATCAGATCCTGAAGGCCACTGAGCTCCTTTCCTCGTGAGTTAGGGCTGTTGCCTATAATGTTGTGTTCACGTAGCTACTCAGTCCTGGAAGTTTCTTTTCTTTTTTTTTTTAATCCTCACCCGAGGACATTTTTCCATTTTTTGTTCAGTTAGAGTGGGAAGGAGAGAGGGAGAGAGAGGAGAAAGGGAGAGAGGGAGAGACATTGACGTGAAAGGGACACATCGAGTGGCTGCCTCCCGCATGACCCAACCAGGGCCAGGGACAATCTGCAACCAAGGTGCGTGCCCTTAGCGGGAACCAAACCTGGGTCTCTCTGGACCGCAGGCTGACGCTCTAACCACTGAGCAAAACTGGCCAGGGCTAGAAGCTTGTTCTTAGTCTCTCTGCCTGGCCATGTTCTATTTCTTCCTTTGAGTTTTTACTAATATTACTTTCCCAGTGAGGTTTCTTCTGCTCCCTCCCATCTAAACTAGGCCCCCCTCATTCTCTCTCATAGTACCCCATTCTTTTCTTTCAAGGCACTAACAATTTATTACAATAAACACAAATATACCATCTTCTTTCCACTACCAGATGTAAGCAAGCTCCATGAATAGATGTTTTATATACCACATCGGCACAGTGCCCAGAACATAGTAGATGCTCAATAAAGATTTGCTGGGTGGATAGTGATTAACCTTGCTTCTTAATTCTAATACTTGATTCTCTTCTACCCTGCAAAGCAGCCCTTAAACCTGAGAGTATACTGTCTTGGAATTTTAGCAGCAGAGGCACCAATGAAAGTTGTGAAATCTTAGTAAAAAAAGGCAACAAATGTTTTATTTCTCCAATGCAAATTACTGTATTCACCACAAGCTAAAGAAGAGAACATATATATATGTGTGTATATATTTATATATATATTTGAATTTATGGAAGACTAAAGACATGGGAAAAATCCAGCACCCCAACAAGTACGGCCAGGAAGGAAATCAGTCTGTAATAGGACATTTTAATGAACTACAAACAAGAGAGGGTGGGAAAGGAAGAAAATGTGCATTGAGTTTAAGACACTGTAAAACTCAGAAGACATATTTACTATTCAAGTATAAACTCGGTAAGGACTTGGCATAAATTGAAAGGCAGCTGCTGAGGTACACCATTATAAAATAAATTCTATGAATTTACAATTCTACCTTCCAATTTTCTGGGAGAAAAAAAAACAAACTCTTGAAGGTCTTCACCAGAGACCCTGAGAGGGAGTAACACTTTTGATGAAGACGTAGTCAATAATCCGTGATTGAATTTACTATTCAAATACATGTTATTTAAAACAATAGGAATATATGCTCTCAGACTGTCTTCTAAGAGTTTTTGAGACTATTAGTTCAAGAGTTCAAAGTATATTACTTCCAAAAACAATACTGATTAAAAAAAAATTTTTTTTTTAACAAAAAAAACCTGATTTGATGGTATCTTAAAAATACCCTAAATACCACATTTTCTCCAACCACTGCAGTTAATTTAAGAATTCCTCCTGCATTGTTGAAACATTTTCTCGTCACAAAATGTGGGTACTGAAATTGGGTAGCAACACCATGAATGTGAAAATACCACCGATTTTCTGCAGTTAAAAAAAACTAGAATGTTCTTTGGAATCACTGAAATACAAAAATCTGGTTTTTTTTTCTACAGTCTGTGCACCTTCTTTCAGGCCCTCCAAGTTGCTCATGGTATTGACCTGTGTGATTCTAGTTTTATAGATTCAAGTCTTACAGTGCAATATCCACACTTACCACACAGCTATATCTCTGACCAGTGGGAAGTTACACTCAACCCAGAAACGCTATCATTTACTTCTCCATAATGACCTTCTTCTGTCCAAATAAAACTTTAGAATATAAGACAAAACATCCTGTGTTAAATGAACCCAACAAGGAGAATTCCAGTGTGGTTTCAGCACTCAAGAGGGCATTGTCCCTTACTGTTTTTCATGGAAGTACTACAGGCCGGGCTTGTTAGCATTCAGCTTTCCTTGGCCTTGAATGGAATTTCTCAGGGCTGGCAAGTTGGGTTAGGTTCTAAGAGAATTTTGTCTTTGACAAACTACCATTTTTAGCATAAAATCTGGCCATGGCTACAAGTTTCAATGTGCATACGACTGATTAGAGATGGGCTTTTTTCTTTTTCTTTTCAACATTGGCTGAAATTGAGTAGAAATAAGTCCGTAAGTTCGTGATTCCTCTTCACATGTGTCATGAAATATGAGAGATCTGTCTGACTCTAGACATTATTTCTTTACGACACAATGGGCAGGTCTCCAGTTGCAAGGCACAATTCATGCACAGGTCACTGAGGAAAAACACAAATACCAGTTAGGTCAATGTTTCAAAAGGCCAGACTGACCACTGCTACCGACACAATCTAAAATGATAACAAGTTTGCCCTGGTCAGTTGGTTCAGTAGTTAGAGTCTTGGCCCATGGACCAAAGAGTCTCAGGTTCGATTCCAGTCAAGGGCGCGTACCTCATTTGCTGTTCAGTCCCTGGCCCTGGTTGGGGGTGTGCAGGAGGCAACCAGTCGATGTGTCTCTCTCACATCATTGTTTCTCTCTCCCTCCCTCCCTCACACTCTATCTAGGGATAAATCCTCCGGTGAGGATTAAAAATAAATAAATACATAAAATAAAATAAAATGTTAACAAGCTTGAAACCAATAAATGTGATACACCACATAAACAAAATGAAAGATAAAAACCATATGATCATATCCATAGATGCTGAAAAAGCATTCAACAAAATCCAGCACACATTTCTTTTTTTTTTTTTTTTTTATCCTCACCCGAGGCCATTTTTCCATTTTTTTGTTCAGGTAGAGTGGGAGGGAGAGAGAGGAACAGAGAGAGAGAGAGAAACATTGATGTGTGATGTGAAAGGGACACATCGAGTGGCTGCCACCCGCACGACCGACCAGGGCCGGGGACAAACTGCAACCGAGGTACGCGCCCTTAGCGGGAACCGAACCCGGGTCTCTCAGGACCGCAGGCCGATGCTCTAACCGCTGAGCCAAACCGGCCAGGGCTTCTTTTTTTTTTTTTTTCAGCACACATTTCTGATAAAAACGCTCAGCAATGTGGGAATAGAGGGATCATATCTCGACATAATAAAGGCCATATATGAAAGACCTACAGCCAACATCATACTCAATGGGCAAAAACTAAAAGCATTTCCCTTAAGAACAGGAACAAGGACAGGGATGCCCATTTTCGCCACTCTTACTTAACAACAGTACTGGAAGTCTTAGCCACAGCAATCAGACATGCTTAATTGAAGAAAAAATGAAAGGGATTCAAATTGGAAAGGAGAGAGTGAAATTGTCATTATTTGTAGATGACATGATATTGTACACAGAAAACCCTAAAGACTCCATCAAAAATCTACTAGATTTAATAAATGAATTTGGCAAAGTAGCAGGATACAAATATAACATTAAGAAATTGACGGCATTCTTATACGACAATAATGAACTCACAAAAAGCAAAATTTAAAAACAATCCCATTTACCATCACAGCAAAAAAAAATTAAGATACCTAGGAATAAACTTAACCAAAGACGTAAAGGACCTGTTTGCAGAAAACTACAAGATATTGAAAAAAGAAATAGAGGAAAATATAAAAAAGTAGAAGCATATACCTTGTTCATGGATTGGAAGAATTAACATCATTAAAATATCCATACTACCCAGAGCAATCTATAGATTCAATGCAATCCCCATCAAAATACCAATGACATTATTTCACAGAACTAGAACAAATACTCCAAAAGTTTATATGGTACCAAAAAAGACCCAGAATAGCCACAGTAATCTTGAAAAAGAATAACAAAGTAGGAGAGATCACAATACTGGATATCAAGTTACACTACAAAGCCATTGTAATCAAAATAGCTTGGTACTGCCACAGGAACAGGCATATAGATCAATAGAACAGAACAGAGAACCCAGAAATTGATCTAAGATATTATGCTCAATTAGTATTTGACAGATGTGGCAAGAGCATACAATGGAGTAAAGACAGCCTCTTTAATAAATGGTGTTGGGAAAATTGGACAGCTACATGCAAAAAAAAAAAAAGAAACTAGACCATCAACTTATACCATACCCAAGAATAAACTCAAAATGAATAAAAGACGTAAATGTGACTCATGAATGCATAAAAATCCTAGAAGAAAACGTAGGCAACAAAATTTCAGACATCATATGCAGCAGAATTTTCACTGATACTATGCCTAAGGCAAGAGAAACAAAGGAAAAAATTAATACATGGGACTACATCAAACTAAAAAGCTTCTTCACAGCAAAAGAAACAGGCATCAAAATGGAAAGGAACCCCACTATATGGGAGACTATAATTGTCAATGATACATCAGATAAGGGGTTAATTTCCAAAATAGAATATTCATACAATTCAACAAAAGAAAGACAAAGAATCCAATTCAAAAATGGGTAGAGGACCTAAATAGATACCTCTCCAAACAGAACATACAAATGGCCAAGAGACATATGAAGAAATGCTTAACATCACTAATCATCAGAGAGATGCAAATTAAAACGACTATGAGGTATCACCTCACACCTGTCAGAATGGCTGTCATCAACAAATCATCAAACAACAAGTGCTGGTGAGGGTATGGAGAAAAGGGGACTCTAGTACACTGCTGGTGGGAATGCAGACTGGTGCAGCCACGATGAAAAACAATATGGTGTTTCCTCAGAAAATTAAAAATTGAACTGCCATTTGATCCAGTGATCCCACTTCTAGGAATATATCCTAAGAAGCCTAAAACACAAATCAGAAAGTATATATGTACCCCCATGTTTGTAGCAGCACTATTTACAATCACTAAGGTCTGGAAACAGCCCAAGTGTTCAACAATAGATGAGTGGATAAAAAAGCTGTGGTACATATACATAATGGAACATTATGCAGCTGTAAGAAAGAAAGATCTCTTATCCTTTGAGATGACATGGAAGGACCTGGAGAATATTATGTTAAGTGAAATAAGCCAATCAAAGATAGGTAAATATCACATGATCTCACTTATTTATGGAATATAATGAACAAAGTAAACTGATGAACAAAATAGACCTAGAGGCATAGAAGTAGGGTTCTGACTGACAAACCTCAGAGGAGGGGATGAGGGGGAAGGAAGAGATAAACCAAAGAATTTATATGCAGGTATGCATAACCAATGGACATTGACAACAATGCTGGGCGGGGAGGGTCAGGAGGAGGGAGAAAAAGGAGAAACATCTGTAACAAAAATAAATTAATAAAAAAAAGTTAATGAGCTTGTTAATTGAATGAGTAAAATAATCAGTGGCAGCCCTGGCCAGTTTGGCTCAGCAGTTAGAGCATTGAGCCACGGAACAGCGAGTCCTGGGTTTGGTTTCCGCTAAGGGCACTTGCCTTGGTTGCAGCTTGTTCCTGGCCCTGGATGGGGTTGTGTGGGTGGCAACCACTCGATGTGTCTCTCTCACATCGATGTTTCTCTTTTTCTATTCCTCCCTCACTCCCTCCCGCTCTATCTGAAGATAAATGCAAAAAAAAAGGTTAAAAAAATAAATATATAAATTAATAAGTCTTGCCCTGGCCGGTGTGCACAATGGTTAAAGCACCAGCCCACACTTCCAACCCCTATCTAACCCTAGTTGGATGGCCTTCTTGGGGGCCGTCTTACTTGCTGGTCTTGCTAATGTTTGGCCACGCTGTTCTGTAGGGTCAAGGTTGCCCTCTGAGTTCATCTCATACAACTGAAATTTGGTTAGATGGCAGGGAGGCGCTGCCTTCTCAGTGGCTGGGAGTATAAAACATAAATATATGAGGAGGCTCTAAGACTAAGAGGGATTGCCCATGAAGCTCATAAATAGCATTAAACATTTTACATTTTGTGATGTGAAAACTGCATTAAAGATATAGTATTGAGAAAACAAAGGCCTTCAATATCAAGTAGCTTCTTCTATTTCAGGTACTTTCTGGAAGACAGCCACGTACTACTTGGCAAATCTAATTCCTCATTCAGCCTACGTTAGACACGGTAAACCTGGATGAAGAGCCATGAAACTGGTAACACACTAAAAGCAATTCAAGGATAGGATGAAACTTTGCCTAACATAACGTACAAAATAGGAACGAATCAAACAAACAAACCTCTTACCTATGTCCACATGGCTTCAACTGTGTGTCTGCTACCTCGTCACAACACAGGGAGCAGCAGTTTTCCCGGATACTGACTTGCTTCAACAGAGCAAGACGCCTGTGCCTGAGTAGAAAACACAATGTGTCCACAAATAAATGGGACCCGTTTGCAGTGTGGCGTAGGAAATGCTTTGAAAATGCTGTGTTGTGAATGAGAAAGGGGCTACAGAGCAGGCCTGACATGCTCAGGAGGCCATATGGCAAGCCTGACAAGAAGTGGACACACAGGGTGATTTGACCATAAATTCCTAACTGGGCAGGTCATGGTAGGTAGTCACATCCTAGGCCTATCAATCTCTCAGTAAAAGATTACTACTCTTTACCTTAATTAGCCCTGTACATTGTTCTTAGGCATCTGGGATACCAAATTTTTGACACGTTGATCTTCTTTTTCAACTCTCTGGGAGGCATAACCAACTGTCTGAAACTCCTCACAGTTATCTCGTTGCCTGCATATAATCTCTCTCTGTACTGTAAATGTTAAATGTTAACTATCCTGTACCTACCAACCCTAGAATCTCCCCACCTTTGCTTATTCCTGCCTCAATCTACCATCAATGGATTTCTTGTACCTTCCTTACTTTTCTCTTTTGATTCTCATTGCATAAAAAGAACTGCAAAACTGCCCTTCTCTGGGTAAGATCTTGATTCTGGGCATGTTCTCAGTTTGGCTCAAATAAATGCTAAAAACTTGTAAACTTTTTCTATAGATTTGGGTGTTCTTGCATCAACAGTGTGAAGTACAATAAGCTTTTGCCCAGTAGTTTTCTTCGTTTTTAATTTTTTTTCTTTTATTGATTTTAGAGAGAAGAAGGGAAAGGGAGAGAGATAGAAACATCGATGAGAGAGAACATTGACTGGCTGCCTCCTGCATGCCCCCCACTGAGGATTTGGCCCACAACCTGGGCATGTGCCCTGACTGGGAATCGAATCAGCGATCTCCTTGTCCAGTAGTTTTCACACACAACATTTTATTTCATTCTTATAAAGATCTGAAATCATTGGATTACATTTGGAATAAAGGAGACATGGTCATTCCCATTGTACAGACAAACAGTTCAAGAAAATGATTTGCATAAGGTCACACACAGTAAACAGATTTGAGAATCAAGTTCAAACCTTTCGTTCTAAGGCCAGTGCTCTTTTTATTTTACCAGCAAATTTTCAACCTTATAAGTCACACACTTTGATGGTTTGATGAAAAGCATAAGGCCTTCCCAAGGGGAAAAAAAAAGCACACATGTAAGTTTCCATACACTTTCAAGGTTTTTATGATAGTCCATCTATAGACTCCCTGGAAGTCCAGGCACCTCAGCTTAGACCCCTTGTCTTGTGCTTTCACTCAGTTTGGAATGAAAATGCAGACAGGCAGAATTGTACTGCTGACAGTACAACCCTGACAGATGGGCAAGAGAAAACAGGAAAACATTTTTCAACCATGGAAGGCCTCACTATGTGCCAGGCACTGCTCCTAATCCTGGAGATTCTTTGGTGGAGAAATGACTAAAAACATATCTCTGCTTTCAGAGAGCTTACATTCTAGTTGCGGGGGAGGGAGGGGGTGCGGGGGGGGGCGGACAGACAATGAACTAAATAAAACAGTAAAATATACAGAATGTTAAATGCTCATGAGCAGTAGTATGAAGAAAAATAAAGCAGGGAGAAGGATAAGGACGGTGTATGTGAGAGGCAAGGAGTTACAATTTAAAATGTGGCCACCAGAGCCCGGCCAGTGGTTGAGCGTTGATCCATGCACCAAGAGGTCGCCGGTTCGATTCCTGGTCAGGACACATGCCTAGGTTGTGGGCCAAATCCCCAGTGGGGGGATGCAGGAGGCGGCTAATCGATGTTCTCTCTCATCGATGTTTCTATTTCTCTCTCCCTCTTCCTTCCTCTCTCTCTAAAATCAATAAAGAAAAAAAAATTTTTCAAATATGGCTACCAGAAAAGATGACATTGAGGTAAAGACATGAAGAGTGAGGCTTGAGTGAGCTTTGTGGACATCTGGAGAGAGAACATTTGTGATACTGTGATTTATAGTAAGAAATGCATATATTTGGTCTTCCTCCACATTCCTGGCAAGAAGCTCCTAAAACTCTTGAAATTTCCTAAGACATGAGACCAACAAACGTCTTTTGTTATATTAATAAGGTTACTCTAGAGAAGTCCCCAAGTAACCTAAGATAGGAGCTAGATGCCAGGGGAACTGACCTTGTGATTGGAACATCAGAATTTTCAGCTCCATCCTCTGATCTTAGGGGAAGGGAAAGAGGGTGGAGATTGAGCTCAATCACCAATGGTCAATGACTGAATTAAACATGCCTATGTAATGTGGGTATGGGAGCTCTGTGCCCTTTCGCAATACCTTGCTCTATGTAGCTCTTCCACCTGGCTGTTCCTGTTACATCCTTTTATAATAAACCAGTAAATCTAGTAAGTAAACTTTTCCTGAGTTCTGTAAGTTGCTCTAGCAAATTAATCAATCACAAGGAGAGAGTCCTGGGAATGTCCTAGTTATGGGTTGGTCAGAAGCACAGGTGAAAACTTGGACTTTTGATTGGCATCAAAAACGGGAGGAGAAGGCAGTCTTGCATATCTGTGGGATCTGACACTATTCTCATGTAGATATTGAGTTATTGTTTGGTGGTGTTGGAAAACACAAAGGACCATTCTAGTAGCAGGCATGGCAAGTGCAAAGGCCCTGAGGCTACAATAGACCTCAGTATGTTTTAAATGTTTAAAAGTTTAAAACTATGCCCTGGCCAGTTTGGCTCAGCGGTTAGAGCGTCGGCCTGTGGTCCGGAGAGACCCGGGTTCGGTTCCCGCTAAGGGCACGTACTTTGGTTGCGGTTTGTCCCTGGCCCTGGTTGGTTGTGCGGGTAGCAGCCACTCGATGTGTCCCTTCACGTCGATGTTTCTCACTCTCTCTCCCTTCCTCTCTCTCCCTCCCACTCTATCTGTACAAAAAATGGAAAAATATCCTCGGGTGAGGATAAAAAAATTTTTTTAAAACTACAGTATGTTTTGGGAGCAGCAGGGACGCCAGGTGACTGAAGAAGGAGCATAAACA
Organism: Molossus molossus; assembly: GCF_014108415.1. Lineage (NCBI taxonomy): Eukaryota > Metazoa > Chordata > Mammalia > Chiroptera > Molossidae > Molossus > Molossus molossus. The sequence continues at coordinate 42,592,112 of NW_023425357.1, forward strand.
AATGGGAGATGGCAGGATATAAAGCAAAAGGAGAAATGGAGAGGAGGGGCAAACTGTGTAGGGCAGGGTAGATCACTGTAAGATTTTAAGCTTTTAGCCCTGGCTGGTTTGGCTCAGTAGTTAGAGCATCGACCTGCGGTCCAGAGAGACCCGGGTTTGGTTCCCGCTAAGGGCACGTACCTCGGTTGCAGTTTGTCCCCAGCCCTGGTTGGGTCGTGTGGGTGGCAACCACTTGATGTGTCCCTTTCACGTCGATGTTTCTCTCTCTCTCTCTCTTCCTCTCTCTCCCTCCCACTCTATCTAAACAAAAAATGGAAAAAATTGTCCTCGGGTGAGGATAAAAAAAAAGAATTTAAGCTTTTACCTTAAGTGAAATGGAAAGCCATTAAATATTTTCAGCAGAGAAGCACGTGATCTGATTTAAATTGTAACACAATTATTCTGGAGGCTGTGTTGAACAGTCTGAAGAAGGTCAAGGTAGGAACAGGGAGACTAGTTAGAAGCCAGGGCAAAAATAATCTAGGTGGGAAATGAAAAAGAATTGAACAATGGTGGTAGCAGTGAGAATGATAAGTAGTAGTTGGATATGGGACATAATCTGAAGACACAGCCTGTAGGATTTGCTGAGGAATCAGCAGAAAGGAAGGTGTCAAGGATACTCTAGGAATATGGCCAGGGAAACTGGAATGGGAATGGACTTATTAACAGAGATGAAAGAAGACTGCTGGAGAAGCAGGTGGCCAAGAGTGGATGACTATTGCAGCTGAGAGGTAGATGGCTATATGGTGCTTCATTGTAATATTCTTTCTTTCTTTTGTGTGTATTTGAAGTTTTCCATAATAAAACGGTTAAGAGGAAGTAAAAAGAATGAATGAAAGGAGAAGTATTAGAGAGAGTGAGAATATACACAATATAGAACAAGCTACAAAATCCCAGGTAGTAACAGGGCCACAATCTTCTACTCTGAAGCCAGGAAGCAATACTATTCCAGTGAGTAGAAAACTATCCCTGAATATAAGATTTGGACACAGGCTCAAATATTAATGGCATAGTAAATGGTCTTGGGCATGTTAACACTTAAGGCCACAATCTGTAAGTAAGTTTGACTGAAATGTACCAGCAGGAAGCTGGTTTTAAGAAAACCACCCAATTAGCCTTTGACAACTCCTATCCTGGTGTCATGGTCTAGTGCAGCCCAGGCTTGTCCTAGCTTGTAACTCTGCTGTCCTTATTCAAGGGAGGCTGCACTGTTGGTGCTGAACTGACAAGGTACCCACAGAGTACCAAAGCTGGCCATAAAAGGAGACTTGCCGATAGATGATGCCTGTTGCCGTGATTTTCAGAAAGTCTGATTCTGCTGGAATGGTAACTAAATGCTGAAGTAGTTTTAACTTTAGCCAACTTCCAGGGAACTCCAAGATGGATCGATTGTATCTTTTTAAAAACATTTTTTTGTTGCCTGGCCGATGTGGCTCAGTGGTTGAGCATCAACCCATGGACTGTGAAGTCCCAGTTCGATTCCTGATCAGGCACATGCCCAGGTTGTGGGCCTAATCCCCAGTGGGAAGCATGCAGGAGGAAGCCAACTGATGTTCTCTCTCATCGATGTTTCTAGCTCTCTCTCCCTCTAAAACCAATGAAGAAAAACATATTAAAAGAAAAAACAAAATAAAAATAAAATTTTTTTTGTTAATCCTCATCTGAGGATATTTTCCATTGATTTTTAGACAGAGTGGAAGGGAGAGGGAGAGAGAAAAAGCATCAATGAGAGAGAGACACATCAACTGGTTGCCTCCCGCACAACCCCCACTGGGGCCGGGGATCAAAGCTACAAACCAGGTACGTGCCCTTGACCAGGAATGGAACCCATGATCCCTTGGTCTGAAGGCCAACACTCTAACTGCTGAGCCAGACCAGCCAGGGCTCAATCATACCTTTCAGGGTGTGAGTGAGAAGGCAGACTGATTTATGAGCTGCACCCAAGAAGACAGGCTAAATAAAAAAGTGATAGGGTATGACAGATGAGAGAGCTGTTACTTCAGACTTTCACCAAGAGGTACTTAAAGTTCAGAATCTCTGTCAGGCACCAAGACACGTTAAAGGGAGGTTCTAGGAATGAACTTCGGGTCCCTAAGCTGGGCTGTAAGTAGCCCTTCTGTTCTTGAAATATTCCAGAGGTTCTGCTGCTACAGACAATGCTGCTGTTACTATGTGACATTTTCTAGTTCATCTGGAAACTGCTGAGGCACTCTGAGTCTTGAGGCACTGAGTCTAAGGGGAAACACAGCCCCAAAGGGCTGTTTATAGACCTGCTTTTTGAGCCAAAACAGGAGCTAGCATTTCAACATTATGTTACAGATACCTTCAGGGGCATAATAGCCCAACACTGGCTGTGCCAAGGCCAGTGGGGTCTATACTGCTAGGAGAGACTCTGTCATTGATATAACATATGTGACATCAGTAACAGGACCACCCTTCCTCACAAAGGCCTAGAAAGCTGCTCTGTTAAAAAAGTGGTAGACTTTGGCTCATATTGTGAAACAAGCTTTAACTTGAAGTAAGTACCAGGAAGTAGCTGGAGTCTTTCCCGCTTAAGGACCAGCCCATGATCAACTAGTAAGGAAGAAAAGCAGCTTTCATCCACGGAGACAATGAATGCCAATCACAGTTTTGGGCAAATAAGGGCTGAAATTTTACCCAAGATGGCATTCACAGTCCTAATGGTTGCAGAACAGTCTTGATATCTTTACCAGGCAGCTAAAACCCAACAAGCAGTCTGTTTCAATAAACCCAAGTTTGTGAAAAGATGCACTTGATTTCCTATTATTTAGGATTTTTACATGGATATTCAAGTGAAATTAGTTTGCAGGTTTGTTTGGTGTATATGCATATGTTATACTGTCTAATTTTTATAACCAGTGTTATTTTAGCTCATAACAATTATTTGGAAGTGCTCTGTCTTTCTGGGTTTGCAACATTTTAAATAGCAATGAAGTTATCTGTTACTCAAAGAATTGATGGAGATTTCGTATGAAACCACCTGGGTCTGGTCCTTTTTGGAAAAATAGCTTTTAGTTTCAATTAATTTTATAATAATTGTTTTGTTTCTATCTCTTCTGGCATGTGATTTAGTCATTTATATTTCCTAGAAAGTCACCATTTTTCTCAGGTTTTCAAAATTATTTGTATTTTGAAAAAAGCCTATTAGAAACTGTTGTCATTTCTCATGAGATACAAGTAAAAGTCTGAAGATCCCTTACCTTGGCAAAATGATTTTCTCTTCTGCTGTTAGGAAGGCATAGTCATTAAAAGTGCTAAATTTCATAGATGGTGGATATTTGAATGGTTTTGCTCCAAAATTGAACTCACATTGTTGATATGACATGAAACTAGCTGCAGCAAAAAATCCAGATCTACAAATAAAAACGAGTACAGAGGCTAAGAAAATTCATAAAAACAAAGCAAAGCTCACACATGAAGTGGTTTTCAGAAGTCAGAATGAATCACATCCTAGTCAAAAGGAGGACAGGATCTCCTGCTCTTATCTTCCTACACCCAACTTTGGAATAGCTTTAGGTATGATCAAATGGGTCCTCATCCTGCCCGGTTTTGCTCAGCGGTTAGAGCATCAGCCTGCGGACCAGAGAGTCCCGGGTTTGGTTCCTGCTAAGGGCACGTACCTTAGTTGCACTTTGTCCCCGGCCCCAGTTGGGGTCGTGTGGGTGGCAACCACTCGATGTGAGACACATCTTCCTCCCTCTCTTCCTCCTGCTCTATCTGAAGATAAATGTAAAAATGTCCTTGGGTAAGGATTAAACAAAAATGTTTTCTCATCATAACTGACTAAATTAACAAAGTTATTTCTGGAGAAAAGTACACTCAGTCCATCTCCTGAAATTTTGACTGGGAAAAGCTACTTACACAGTAGATGAAAAGACTTGCTTCTCAGGAGGCAGCTGGTTGCCATTTAAAAAGAAGATCATTTGCTTTTCATTCAAGTCTAACAGAAATCCTACTGTATCTCCTACAGGATAAAGCAAAACACAGTTAGGATAAGGGTGCATACCACTGGGATTCTGCTAAGTATCTCAGGGTTTTATTGTCACTGTATTGAGTCTGCATTTGTAGCCATGGATTCAACATACACATCTTTCCTGTTTCTTCTGCAACTGCTCTGACCCCTACATACCAGCATTTTAATGTACCAGTAAGAAGAAGGTGCTACCAATTAATCTATGACAGGACCAATTTCAAAGATGTTAAAAATGTGAAAAAAATGTGCACTTTGGGAGCAGTGAAATATGGTAAAATCAAAATCATGTGCTTCTTTGCCTGTTGGGTAAGATGTAAGAGTCTCATGCTCTACCGACTGAGCTAGCCGGGCGCTTGTTGGGTAAGATTTAAAACTCCCTATGATAACAACTGCCCAGAAACATGTTTTTTAAAATGGCATTCATCTGTTTTTGCTTTTTAAATTGTTAAAGATGGTCCAGAGTGTGTGGCTCAGTGGACTGAACGTCCCCCCATGGACTGAGAGGTCCCAGTTTGATTCCTAGTCAAGGCACAGGCCTGGGTTTGGGGCTCGATCCCCAGTAGGGGATGGGCAGGAGGCAGCTGATAGATGTTTCTCTCTCTCTCTCCCTTCCTCTCTCTCTAAAAAATAAAAAAATATATATTAAAAATAAGTAAATAAATAAATTGTTAGAGATGAACACATGAAATTACACAATCATGACAAGAAAAATGGATACTCATTGCTGCTGGAGGAAAATCTGGTAATATAGAGCAAACAAGTTTTAAAAATGCAATTCTTTATCCCACTTGCCAGAGAAGTTTCACTTTAAGCATTTATCTGAGAAAAATCCAAAATGGTTTAAAATATTTTTTTATAATAGTAACTTAAAAGGTTAAAATGTAACTATCCAACCTTGAGGCATTGATTAATATAGTACAGTTATATAATAATATATTTACACCAGATTTTAAGTTTAAAAAAAAAATTTGTGAATGGGGGAATACAAGGGATTTTAGTTTCATTTTGCTCTCCCCCACATTTTCAAAATTTTCAATAATAAGCACCTTACTTCATTAATCTTTAAAAAATTACTATAAAAACAAACTAGACAGCCTTTGTAGGCAGTGCTTCTATCTTATGCTCTGTTAAATGAGGTTTTATATTCCTTTAAGAACCTGCAAGCCATTCAAATGAAGGCTTATATTTGGCTTTTAAGGTTTTTGCCTTCCCACACTATCGGTTTAGTTAATTAAGTGGAGCGTCCCTGCATGGCAGTGGTCAATTTCCTGCTCCCTTAGCATGCCTAACAATTCAGTGTTCATTTATAATGCTGATTGGGGCAGGAAACAGAGAGAGAAAAAGGCTTGGAGAGGAGCCGGGCTATACCCTATCCAGCTCCAACGCTGGGGATATAATCTTTGAAGAGGCTCTATGTCTTGAGTTAGTGTGTGTGTAGGAGGATGGGGTGGGGGTGGAGGGACAGCACCAGGAGGCCCCCTGAGAATACCACTCTTCAGTGCAGTGGTGCTGTGGAAGGAAAAGCCTGTTTTCACCGTATTTAGCCAGAGGTGAAAAGACTTAATAACCTTAAATCTTTCAGTCTATGTTTAACAAACCAACACTGTGACTCTAACTTTGCTACTTGAATCTTTCGTTAATAAGTGTTTTCATGGGTCAAGGGTCTTGGGTACTGCAAACACGATGAAACAAAAATTGAATGGGGTGAAAAAGATCACACTGTTGCTAAGATACATTCCTGCAAAATATCTTAGAGCCATGACTGAGTATTCTGGTACCCTATGGCCCCTGCAGCATCCTGAGCCTGATGTCTGGAGAATGGAGGCTGAGCAGATTGTTTGAGGCTGGAAGTGCTCAAGCCATCCTTAAAGGCTGCCCTAGCAGTGCCCAGAATGTGTCCAGTGAATAGTGCCTATTCCACAGCCATCTGGTCCATGAAAATATCTTTATTTAATTGGCATTACAATTTCAATATCTTCAATATCTCCACGGCTGCTTTGATTCAAAACATATCCGGAGAGGAAATTAGAATTCACAGTAGTCTCAAGATGACCATTTCCCACTAACTTAAGACTTTTATATTCTGAGAAGTTTTTGCTGAAGGAAGGGCTCCACCAGAGGTGAACTTACCAGATAAATACCATTTACATCCATGGCAGAGGATATGAAGGTTAACTAACACTTTTCATATTTAATGTTCTTCCATTAAAACATTTTAAAGCCTAACATAATAGAAGCTTCATATTAACCAATGTCTTAACCAGGTTGATAAATTCATAATGAAAAGAAATGAATACCTTCTTTCCAGCATGGGTGTAGGTGAGGCTTGCTTCTGGCATTGTACCAAATCAGCTGCCGGCAACCATCGTATGCACAGGAGTATTCATCATCCCCAATGCCATAGCCTTCCTGGAGGGAGACAGGGCCCAGAAGATTAGCAAGACCTGCTGTGTAGTGTGAAAAGAGTGTGTCTGTTTTAACCATTAACCCGGTGGCCAGAATTTTAAGCTTTTTCTTTGGACCGCAGATGCTCTAACTGCTGAGCCAAACCGGCCAGGGCTCTAAGCTTTTTCGATGAAAGGAGAACCTATGTTCTTAGCAGATACCAAAATTCTGATCCAGAGGTCTGGTTCCAAGTGAATAAAGAATTATGTCACCAACAAATATTTGCCACATCTCACATTTAATTTTCACTAACCACCTTGAGGCTGGTGGCATTAGACTCCATTTTAAGAGGAAATAAAGGCTCAGAGAGGTCAACCAGCTTGCCTAAGGACACATTAATGAGAGTCAAATTTGGACTTTGGAATCTTCTGATTCTAAGAATGGCATGCTGTTCACTTCATTGTGGCTGGGCCAGTGCCATTCTGGTACTGGACTTTAAGACACATGCTCACAGATTTCAAAACTAGTGACAGGACAAAGATTACAGTGGACAATCAGCTAATAGCTACTGTGAGATCAGCTTCGCTCCAGCAACATACAGGTCTTCCGTACCTTCTTTTATTACTTACTGCCTTTCAATTATTTCACCATTATTTTGTTAAACTGAAAAGGTGAATAGGATCTTAAATTACTTTGAGTTATTATAAAAAATAGAAGAAGCGTGCAAATCCGGCAACTGTTACCTTTAAGGGTCAAGGGTGAAAGATTCTAATGGAGAAAGAAATTGAAAATGTGGGCCAAATCCAAGTGAAATTTCATTTCAGGTCCTGATGATGATCTGCTTATTCTATGAGATAAATAATTCAGTGAGGACATAGACTGAAAAAAGTCTCTAACATACTTCTTGACTATGGGACCGCAATATACTGAATTCGGAAGAGTGAATTAGCTGTTCTGAATGCACTATTCAGACTATTTAAGAGCTAAATGAACTTGCATCTGTCTTTAAGCAGAGAAAAAATTCATCCGTTTACTAGAAAGAACACCTTGCTTTCTATCCCTTTAAAGCCTGAACTAGTAAGTAAAACACTTTTTATTTTATGGGTGCTGGGACATAGGCAAAAGGCAAGTGACTCTTTTCTAAATTTTCTAACGTCCTACGAGTCCCCAATAGAACACTTGAAAGAAATTCCTAGAAGATTCCTAGCCACCAAGAGTTGTTAAGAGTAGATTTTACCATGCAGTATTTTCTATGCCTAGATTAATTTCCCAACACAGTGGCATTGTGGGACATAAGGGGAACTCTAATAATTTTAATTTTCACCACAGATCAACTTCTACAGGCTAAGAAGTAGGTGCCTCTGACAAGCAGAAATACACTTTAAAAATCTCTTTGAGCATGCATCTCAGAAAGCAATCTAGATGAACTACACACTCCTAAAGACATTCCCAAGACTAACTATAGTTTCCCTTGGCTGAGACAAATAAATGAGAACAGGGTAGCTAGCCAGGTACTTGGGGTGACAATTTTGATCTGCCTGTTTCCACTCATATATTTAGTATTGGAAACAGTACTAAAACAAAAACAAAAACAAAAACCCAAAGAAAGTTTATCCATAGCTTATCATTCAGGGAATATTTTGAATCCTTCCATACACGGTGGACATTGTCCTTTTTTATGCTGCCCAGCATCCCAACCCCTTCCTGTTACAGGGAATGTAATGAAGATACAGTGTCCCACCTCCTGCTCTGGAGGTGGAGGGGTAAGATGTGATCTAGGCTTGGCATATTGGACCCTCCCAACCGATACCTGGTGTGGTGAGAGGGACCTCACATGGAGCAATGGTTAGGATTGTTTTGTTGCCGCAGTGTTGGCATCCTGGCCCTGAAAATGCTGACTGTTGTAATTCCTGTCTCTCAGCCTTGGAACCTCTCTAGTTCCCAAAGCCCACAATGGTCTGGGAGACCACGACTGGCTTCCAAGTCATCTCTCTTCTGTTTAAGATAGCAGCCATTTTCTCCAAGTGAAGAACTCCTTAGGCCATCTTGACCAGGGTTTGACTTCTTCTTCAGCACTTGGAGGCTAGGTGACTTTGGACAAGTTTATACATTAATTTCTCTAAACTTCATTTTTCTCATCTTTAAATGAGAGAATACCACCTTCCCAAACTCTCTAAAAGATTAGAGATGAGGATATTAAAGACCAGACACATGGTAGACGCTCATGAAAAGGCAAAAGATATTTTTGACAAGTTGCACCCTTGGAAACTTACTACTCCCAACCCGCCATAAAAATATACAGCACAACAAAACAAACTGTTCTGTAGGTGACCTGAGCAAGAACTATCCATAACCTTCTCATTTTAATGCTGTCTCCAAGCCCAACACTTTGATCATTCTTTCAAAACTGAAGGCCAAGCAGTAAGAATTAAAATAAAAGGCACTATCACTGACTGAAAATCTTTAGAAACTGGGTGTATCCTAGGACTCACTTACTCCATAAAACCACACCATCTGTACAGGCAAAAAGATTCTGAATCTCCAGAACACTGTCCATTTGTTATCTATTATTATCATTTTTTAATCCTCACCTTAAAAAGGATACTTTTTAAATTGATTTTTAGAGACAGAGAGAGGGGGAGAGAGAGAAACATTAATGAGAGAGAGAGAGAAAAACATCAATCAGGGATCAAACCTGCAACCTAGGTATGTGCTCTGACCTGGAATAGAGCCTGTAACCTTTTGATGTACAGAACGATGCTCCAACCAACTGAGCCACCCAAGTAGGACAGAACAGTGTTCATTTGAATTAAAGTAGTAAGTATGACAACATCATTAAAATCCTACATTCTGGGAAAAGATATATCAGACTTAATCAGTTTCTAACAGGGAACTGACCAGTACTTGAATTAGGGAAAGATGTTTTGTTTTTTAATTATTATTTTTTTAATCCTTACCCGAGGACATTTTTTTTTTTCATCTTCAGATAGAGCAGGAGGGGGGGGGGGAGAGAGAGAGAGAGAGAGAGAGAGAGAGAAACATTGATGTGAGAAAGACACATCAACTGGCTGCCACCCACATAACCCCAACAAGGGCCGGGGACAAACTGCAACCAAATTACATGCCCTTGGTGGGAACCGAACCCAGGACTTTCTGGTCCTTGGGCCAATGCTCTAACCACTGAGCCAAACTGGCCAGGGCTGTTTTTGTTTTTTAAAGAAAGAAATTAACAATCTATCAAGCAGTTGGGAGGGTAGAAAAACAGTATTTTAAGCCTCTTAATCGAGGAGCCAAAGTTTCTGCAACTACATGGCAGAGCTCCATTGAAAAAAAATATTTGCCACATTCACTTGCAGGTACACTACACCTAGACCTACAGTGTGTTTACTGCCACATTAGGAAAGATGAATTTTATGTTGAAGCTTTCTCCCTAAAGAAATCCATATTTCTTCTAATTCTTGAACAATTTATCTGGAATAAGGAGATTAACTAATTCTCTGAGATTCTCCCCACTTCAAATGCAAAGAAAAAAACTATTATAGAATAGGAAGGTGACTAAATTCTCATCCTAATTTCTTTATGTCCTACTCTCAGTTTCAGTTTTCTCATCTGTGAAATGAAAATTGTGACAGTAAAAACTGTGGTGGGAATCAGAAGATAGACTCTAAAATGAAGGTGCTCGGGAAATTAAGATTTTTTTTTAAAGCCCTAAAAAATCATCTTAAGGACATCATTTAAGGCAGGCTATCAGGGTAATGGATACTACCTGCTTTAAATCAGTGCCCAAGCTGGGAACTAAGAAACTAACTGGCATTGTTCTCCAGACCCACTTACTTCTGACTACAGGCGCCACACAAAAGCCCCAAGCTTCCAGGTTTTAACTGAGGCCCAGTTGACTAGGTGGCCCTGCATCAGGTAAGGTTCCCGACAAAAGCAACAGGATACTGTGGTCTAGTTTTCCACCCTGGACAACAATCGGACCTGACCTCTCCACTGGCCCCCTTCCTCCAATCTGCGTTTAGTAAAATGCCACAAACAGTTCTGGGATGCTATACAGCCTTTCTGAAAGGGCCTGTTAGAAACTATGCTTATGGCAGGGAAATTTAGCTTCATTTTGTTGGATCCCTTCTAAAACCCATCCCAGGACCTTACATAAGGGATGGGAGACTTTAGATGAACAAAATAAGGGGCTTTTCCCAGCTCAAAGGGTAAAAATCATATATCCACAAAATCTTCCTGATCAAAACTGGATAATTCCAAACAGCTTATAATTTGAATAACAGAAGCAAGCTGACTAGATTGGGCATCTGTAGGCAACAGTATCTGTAGGACAGGAGGAACCCCAACCTCTCCCACTTAACTCCTGATAGCCCAACTTGCTTCTTCTGTAGGATTCATCTTCTCTTCTATATCACCGGTTTCCATAACAAAAGGTTAATACTAAGTATTGAAAACAAATGTGCCTACTAATTGCAAGGTAAGTAAGAGAAGTCTACATTTTGTATTTAATGAGAGGAAGAGAATTCCCATGAAGTTCTTAAAGCTTAAATGCAAGAGAAAAATTATCACTGGTCCCAATATAAAAACTGAGTCAGAGATGTGGCTGGGGCCAGAGCAGAGTGTACAAAGGACACATCCAATCTCTAGGTGGAAAATTAGCATGAACTTAAAAATCAAGGGGAAAATAAAGTTGAGGGGCAATTTCACTTTTTTTCTATTTCTGAATCCATTTAGCAAGCCACTGTTAGGAATAGGGCACCATGAGGTTCAGCCCAAGAAACAATTACTGCACAAACCTATCTGAAAAATAAGTATCTTCCATCCACTCAGGAAAAAACCGCTGCTGCACCCACTGGCACAGTTCTCCAGGGTACTCACATGATTGAGAAATTTGCTGTCACGTGTGGCCCAGCCGATCTGCATGACGCCAGAAGTGACCACTGTTACTTCATAGTACCACACCCCAGCATCCACACAAAAGGTGCAGCGCACACTTTCAAAAGAGGAGGCATCACAGCGAGCCTGGCAAAACCAAAGCACGTGAGAGACCATCATTAATGCCTGAAGACCGCCACAGAAAACTGACTGCTCAGAAGGTTAACTGTATTTTTCCTTAATAATGCTTCTGGTGGACAACTGCTTCCTTCTCTGTGTACCCTCAGTGACAAAAAGTGAAAAACTGAATGAAGCACACACTATTTTACAATTTTATTTCCAGGGAGTTCTAATAGAATTGGAAGACCTCAAAGATGGCTGAATTAGTGGTAAGAATTAGTGAAGCCTACTGGCTTCATTTTTAAATACTTACAGAGCTTTGCTCTCATATTAGAATCTTTTACAAATGCATAAACATTGCCTTAACCTATACTTGATATGATGGAGGGAGAGAAGGATATTGAAGGGTGTAAAATAAGGTACTTAAAAAATAATTGAAAGCAGAAAACTACATAAAGCATTTGGCAATATGCAAGATCAGAGAGCTGTTTGCCGCCATTCTTCAGACAGCTCTTTAATCTTGATGTGTCTAGTGCCTTATGGTACCTTCTTATACATAAGTAGCTCTCTCATCAGTCTTCACCACAAAATCAGAAGCATTTCCAACATATAGGGAGGAAGAAAAGCACGAGCCCAAATACAACTGGCTATACAGGGATTAAAAAAAGGAAGGGCCACTTTTAGAAATATTAGTCTTTGTACCTTTAGCTGAATAGAATGGCACAATAAAAAATGGATGCATTTAAACCAAACAGTCAATAAATATTATAGTGCTCCCTATGTGTATAGCACAATGTGGGATATAAAAGAGTAAATAATATACCCCAAACCCTCTCTCCTGCCACATGTACCTCTAACCACTCTCTGAGTATGAAATAAACTTTCATCTACTCTGCAGAAAATTGCCCTGGTTTCAAAACCAGGGCATGAAAATGAGAAAAAGATATTCCCTTCCCCTTCCCCCGAATGGTCCATCTGCAAAAGCTTTACCTCCAAGCCATGAGGCGAGATCTTCAAGTACTCGCTGACATCATTGCTATTCAGCATGGCTTTAATGCTATTCAAGTCTACTTTCTCATAGGTCAGCTGCCTACCTTCTTTCAAAACTGCAAAAGAAAAAGTGGTCATATTTCTTAGGCTGGATATTATGGGGGAAAAGCTAGTGTTATGGCTCTGTGCCATTCCTATTCAGGAGTGGAGGTGCTCATGGATGGCAGAATTGGTAGGGAGACTTATAACCTTGGGTTTGCAACTACACTACCATATGAAGATGAATCAAGCAAACACTAGGAAAGGCAGCACTGCTAGGTTTATGCTTTCGCTCCCCATATTCAGGAATACCTCAGAGATAATGTGGGTTCTGTTCTAGACCACTGCAATAAAGTGAGTATTGCAATAAAGCAAGTCACAGGAATCTTTTGGTTTCCCAGAGCATAAAAAATGTATGTTTATACTATAGTCTATTAAGTGTACAATAAATAGTATTATGTCTAAAAAATGTACATACCTTAATTAAAAAATACTTAATTGCTAAAAAATGCTAACCATCATCTGAGTCTCCAGTGAGTTGTAATCTTTTTGCTGGTGGAGGATATTACCTTCAATTTGTAAAAAATGAATCAAAATAAAGCAAAGTACAATAAAAAGAGGTCTGTCTGTATTTGGCATGCAACAAAATCTGAACTGTACTTTTTCAGAATTATTCTTTAACTGGCAGAACAAAGGCTGTGCACTGAGCCAGTCCCCACGATTGTGGTAGCAGCAGGGGTTACATGTCCAATTGTGCACAGTGCTCACTGTGGATGGGGAGTGAGGAGATACTGGTAAAATAGTTTTATTCCAGGAGCCCTTGGAGGAGAAAAAACCAGGAGCAACCCCATTGTGTAGGGAAGACATGCCTGAGTTTTGAATAGCAAAGTTGGGACAGGGAGAAGAGTAAAGAGAGGAAATTCCAAGTGAGGGAACAGGCCCAGAAGCAGGAATGACGGGGATGTGTGTATGTTGGGAAGTTGATTAGACAGCGCCATCTAATTAACAGCCTTGATGCAGCAGGAAACAAGGGAACAGTAAACGATTTAGCATGAGAGAGTGCTGGAATTAGAAGCATTCCATATGATTCTAGTCTGAAGGGCCCCTGGAATACTTTTCTGCTAGAATACAACCAACCTATAGTAGAGGACCTTATAAGGAAAGACTTGTGCTTACTATTACAAACTGAAGACCAGTGATCCACACAGGCATTTTAATAAAAGATAACTTCTACTTACAGAGATTGTCTAAACTCCACTGCGCGCAGAAACCAACTTGACGTTTCAAATAATCAGGATCATCAGCCCAGGACTCCAATGTGACAAGCCGGTCACTAATACTGGACTCAGAGATAGTCAACTTATTTTCACCTGTTTGGAAAGATATAAACCTTAATGAACCATGAAAGAGTAAGATGATTCTCTGGGCATATAAGTGGTGGGAAGGAGTGAGGAGAAGTAATTAGAGAACTTGGAAACTAGAATAACGGCATAGCTCAAGAGCTCTGATAGTTTCAAGAAAGTAGCAACCTCATCACTAAATGTTTAGCTACAAAAAGTGGGTAGTCACGGTCACCAAGTTTTGATTCTTAGGTGAGAAAACTCTTGCCTTTGTTTCTGTTACATCTCACTGGCCTTGAGGTGTCTACACAGACAAAAACAGAATGTATGCATGTTGGATGGGGTTCCAAGCATAAACTCCTCCAGTAACTAAGAAAAATAAGATTTTTAACAACCGATACATAAGATCATTAGTGCAAGAAGTCACTATACCTACTTGTCTGTGCAAACTTTTCCAGTGCGATAAGTGCAAAAAGCATGACTGTGGGGTGGGACTGTAACTTCTGAAAGACAACAAAAGATAAAAAAACAAAAAACAAAAACATCATTCCCCTGCAGAAGTGGCAAGTTATCAACTTCCTCTTCTTACCCAATATGTGCTAGATTTTTGTTGGAGCAGTCAGAAAAGTTTTACTCATTCAAGTCCTCGATTATCCCTTCACTAATTATTAGTAACGAAGTACCAAAACAGAGTCTCTTCAAGTCTTATATTATTTTCTTGAGGTTACTGGATTCATTTAAAGTTATGAAAATTTCAAAAGTATCTAGTTAAATGCACTATTTTATTTTACTTAGGAACATTTATATTAGGGCTTTATTAAATAAAGTAATGCTGATTCTTACATTCTTTTAAGCAAGCCAAAAAGAAACTAGAATTGTAGCAAAAAATGTCTTTTTAATCAGCACTCTAAAAGGAACAATTCATTATTGCCATGTTCTAAAATAATAATGAAATTAACAATTAATGGCTTAGTTTCCAATCTGTTCTCTGAAAGGAATTCCATAATGCTGATGGCAGGTGGGAGAGAGCAAGTGAGCTCTTTCAGTTACATTTAAGCTCAGGTTACATGTGCTTACATGTAAAAAAGGTCTATCTGCTTAACATCACATCTCACAGCCATCCTTTTGCAGCTATGTTAGGAGCCCTAGGACATCAAATGATTCCACTCAATTCCCTGGTGCCCACCTAGGTTCTGCAAAGCGTGTATAACCACCATCCTCCCCTGCTGCAAAGCCTGTTCAGCAACAGGCTTCTTGCCATATCCATTCCCAAACCCACTGTCTGGCTTTTTAGGCCCTATGCCCTCCCCTTCTGGCTGCTCAGTCTATGTCCTCAGGCCTCTGAACACTATCTTCTAATCAGACAATTCTCTGTAATATGCCAGGAACATGGTGATGTCTATCTCTGGGCTTCTGCCAGTGGTGTGCCCTTAACCCAGAAACCCATTTTTTCCTTCCTGTGTGCACAATCACACGGGACCTTATGGTGTGACCCAGCTGAGGTCTCACCTTCATCAGGAAGTATGTCTCCCATGACTCTCCCAGCTCACTCACACCACCCATACTTCCCACCTCCCAATCACCTCAGAACTCTTGCAGAACTTAGTCTGAAGGAAGCGATTTTGCCCTCTGTCATAAAATATGGAGGCTTACTGTCTTGTCTGAGTAGTTTTGTTCCCTCAACTAACCAGGAAACTTCTTGAGGGCAAAGGACTGTTACACTACTTCTGTATACCCAGAGTGGTTTCCTAACATAGTGTTAAGTTTTAAATACATATCACATAGTACTGAAAAAGAAGATCTTACAGATTTTGAAGGCCAACACTCACTAGTCCTGCAAAAATAACTTTAAAAAGTACAGACCAGTCAAGACTGTAGTCCAGCTGTGTGAGATCTGACAGCAGAGCCACAGCAAACCACAAGCTTCCCCAACAATACATCAAATGCCCAATAACAGTTTTAAGAGCAGTATGTAGTGACAGGGGAGGAAAGGAGGAATAGAGATTTAGATGCACTAGGAATCTGACCTAATGGTTTCGTGGCTTGAAATTCCATGTAATTTTGTTTCTACGAAGAAGGATCCTACCACCATTTGGTAGACTCTAAGGACACATACAAAAAATCAGTCATAGCCACTATCTTATGACTAAATTTAAAACCAGGCTAACCCAGATGTTTTTGCTTATAATAAATTCCTATCCCATCCTTATTTTTTAAACATAGGTGGAAATAAACACTCAGGAAACACCTGCAAATAAAATTTGTAAAATTTGCAACTGATTCCATTCTCTGTGCCAAAGGCTAAGCTGGCAATTTTAGAAAACTGCACACTTCTAAATGACTAAGAATAACTAGCTTTGATGTCTCACTTACCAGACACTGTAGCAAATATTCCAGTATTCCTGGGCTAAGTAAACCTATACTTGCAGGACCTAGACGAATACAACAAACACTGGATATAATTAAATGTGCCATCAACCACCACCACCACCACACTACACCACCAAACCACCACCACCAAAACCACCAAAAAATAAATATTTAAAAAATAAAAAAATAAACGTGCCAGATTATTTTTAATCAGTAACTAGTAACAATACAATTTTTTGGTACAACTCTTACAAAGCACTCTCCTGCACATTATCTTATTTAAGCCTCTCGCTCTGAGGTAGGAAACAGTACTATCCCCCGGGGTGAAGTGACATGCCTGGCCACTTGGGGAGCACATGGGAAGAGGATGAACCAGCACCCATTTGTTCTAATTTCTAATCCATTGTTCCTTCCACCACACATGACATAACTAGTTGAGCTCTTTACCTGTACTTTAATGTTAACTTTCCTAAAGTGGGCACTATTCATAAACAAGTTAAATATCTGCTTCTCTTCTCAGGAACTGCTCCAATTTAAAGTTCCCTTCCTCATCCAGCCGGTGTGACTCAGTGCATTGAGCATCATCCCATGGACTGAGAGGTACCGGTTCGATTCCCAGTCAGGGCACATGTCCAGGTTGTGGGCTTGATCCCCAGTGGGGGGGCTTGCAGGAGGCAGCCCATCGATGTGTCTGTCTCTCTCACATTGATGTTTTGATCTCTCTCTCCCTTCCTCTCTCTCAATAGAAATATATTTAACAAACAAACAATAAGATAAAGTTTCTTTTCCTCTTCCCCCAACCTTTTATGTCTCCATTACCTAGCTAAACTTTATAGTGCGTATATATGTATGTTGCATACATACATACATAATCTTTATTTGTTATACTGAATTCAGCTTTTTCTCCTATTCTTAATTTTAAAGCAAGTAAGTAAAACTTGTTCTTTTGCATTTCCCTCTGAAAATCCTCAAAGCTTAATTAAATTACATTGACCTCTGTGGCCTTTGAGTAACTTTTTTTTCCAGTTATCCCTGTCCATCAATTTTCTGGGGGGTAGGGGGAATACTTCATTCTGGTACAGCAGGTTTGATCAGACCTGCAGTGCAATCTTCCTTTTAATGTCAAACAACTTAAGATCGTCCTTGGTGGAGCTTCCCAGAGTTACCTGCTAGTTTCTCCGCCAAGCAGCCTAGGACAGCTGATGTGTTCCTGTGTTTGGCAGGATGACCTGAGTCCTGGCAAGCTACTTCTCCATTTAAATTGAGAATTTCAGTTAATTTCTGGAGTGCATCCTAAAAACAAAAAATGAATAAGTGTATTTGATAAATATACTTCCTAGGTTTTTTCCCCCCCAAGGTAATTCTCATAGACAAAAGCAATAATCAGGTGTTAACTCAGAATAACCATACAAAAATAATGTACTCAATAGTAACATTATTGATGAGAAATATTATTTGATTAACCACAAAGTTGTTTCACATAAATTGCTAAAGTCCATTTCATTCAAAATGAACCCGTTACAGCAAATATATACTATATACTCTTGAATCATTACATCATTTGGGTAGACTAAATCTACCCAAATGCCATTATAATTTATAACAACAGGGCCAAGTGATGTTGAAGCAAAAAGTTACTTAAAAAATAATTATTTTTTTGCCTGGCTGGTGTGGCTCAGTGATTGAGCATCGACCTGTGCACCAAGAGGTTGCTGGTTCAATTCCAGGTCAGGGCACATGCCCAGGTTGTGGGCCCAATCCCCAGTGGGGGACAAGCAGGAGGTGGCCAATCTATGTTCTCTCTCATCGATGTTTCTATCTCTTTCTTCCTCTCCCTTCCTCTCTCTCTAAAATCAATAAAGAAAAATTTAAAAAAAATTTTTTTAACCAAGCAATAATAAATCTCACCAGTTTTTGAGGGAAATTATAACAGAAGCAAACCCCTGTAAGCCTAAGTAATAGTCAATTCACCAGTAACTTGGCCAAAGACTTTCCTCTTCTGTCCATATTCTTTTGCCATGTTGGGCCTTAATGTCTAAGGCTTAAACAAATAAAATTTTTTTAAAACTTTAAAAAAAGGATTTAAAAACTTTTTTAAATTAAAAAAAAAAAAAGAAGAATTCCAGGGAACATATGGAATAAAGCAATTGAAGTGATATTTTTGTTCTATATAAGGGATAATCAAAGTTATACAATCTTCAATGTTTGAGTCAGACTCAAAAGTGCTTTCAGTATAACAGCTTTTCCTTAATAGAAAACGTGTAAAATTTTTTGTTACAAGGAAATTGATTAAAGATAAAAAAAAAAATCAGCTCAGCAGCTAATTATTCTCTTCTAGTTTCCAAAGATTGTATTTTAGATATAAATGCTTCCATTTTTAACATTTTTAAAATTTTAAACTAAAGCTTTGTAGTAAGCTATTGATAGGAGGATGTAGCACTTCATTAGTAATAAAAAACCAAGTTTACATAATGAAATTAATAGTGAATAAAACACACCTCAAATGTATAAAGAGGAACTAGATTACATCAAATGTTTTTTGTGGTCATTCACCTTAAGCACAGATGACTGTTTCATAAAAGATAAGTGTTAACTTACTTTAGTGGGCAATGGACATTCATCTAGTAACAATGTTATAACAGCTGGTCCCAATGGATCTTCCAATGGAATAACTCTAATTAAAGACTGGACAACATCCAACCATCCTTCATCTAAGAGCAAATCAAGAAAATTATACAATACAGCCACTATTTTAAAAATGTGTAAATATATAACCTATAACACAAGATGACTTCACATTAATAGAAACACTGCTGGGCTTCGTCTGTAATTTTTAAGCAGCTAGCATTGGGCATGGACATAGTCATCAATTGCTAGAAATCATGGTAGAGTCAAAGAATCTGAATTTACAGGAGTCTAGTGATTTCTGGGTATCTTTATTTGGAGAAAATTCAAGCCATGGTCCTGGGTTCTCAAAATATGATTAAAATAGTTTTGGCATTTTATTTACAACATAGGAGTTAACTAAGAAGATTAAGCAGCTGAAGCAGTTGGCTCTATTTTCAGAATTACACTTAAGAAATTGAGGGACAAAAAATTATCATTCCCATTCTAGAAGAGTTATGGTCAAAGATCTGTCAATGCCAAAAATTTTTTTCTGGTAATAATTTCAATGAGATAAAACTATTACTAAGAGGTGCAGCTACATATTCAGGATGCAATATACATTTCTTATTCTTTATGTAAGAAAATTTCCATACACTAAGGTATTTTTTTCTTTGTCACATGTGTTAAGTATTTTTGGAATCTTTTATTTTAAAAAAACATGGTCACATTTCTTCATAATCATTAACTTCATAATCATTAATTCATTAGGAAGTATTTTTTTAAAACTTTAAAAATACCTGTTTCTGCCATTTCGTGCAATGTAATCATTGAATAGGGAGGTTCCTGATCACTGAAAAACAAACAGTCAAGACATCAAACTTGAAGAAATAAGAAATGACAAATTCAAGTAAAAGCTTACACTTTAAGTGTGGGGGGTAGAAAGAGAAATAAGAAATGAACACAGATGAATGCAGAGAAAGAGATGGAAGAAGCAACCAGAGCTATAATCTGTAAGAACAAATGCGTACCACATGTGCTCATTTCTAATGTCACTCTATGATTGCCCACAAATAAAATGGGCAGAAGGGCACACAAAAGGACCAGCATATGGCTGGAAGTAAAAGCACAGGACTAAAACTGGAGACCAGAGCCTACTTTCAGTTTTATCTCTAGAGGCCCAATGCCAACTGAGACAAGCAAGGGAGGTCAACATCATTTTCTTTTTCATTTTTTTTTATCTTTATTGATGTTAGAGAAAGGAAGGAGATGGAGAGAGAGAGAGATAGAACCATCAATGAGAGAGAACATTGATTCACTGCCTCCTGCATGCCCTCTACTGGGGATCGGGCTCACAACTGGGCATGTGCCCTGATGAGGAATCGAACCAGTGACCTCTTGGTGCAGGGGTCAACGCTCAACCACTGAGCCACACCGTCTAGGCCAACAGCATTTTCTTCATATTTACCTCAAAGAAATGTCAGGAAAGAAGACAACAATCTCAGTTGAGGACTTATGGAAGCAAGGGCCTACATAAACATTTTCATTTTTAAGTGTTCTTCTGGGAAAGCATCATTACATGCTTAAACTTCAAAATACAGTGTTAGAATAAAAAGAAAGCAAAATTAATTGAGGAACTATTTAATATTCTAAAAGGGCATTATGCACCTTAATTCAATGGGTTTTCAAACCGTGATCCTGGGAATCCTAAGTGTTTTAGAAAAACATTCAACACTTATTTGTTTACATATTGTGGCTCTCTGTTTTACTATAATAAAAACCATAAAAACTATTGTTTTCAATTATTTAATCCTCAGAACAACCTTGAGATATGGGAATTACTAAATTCATTTCAGGTATTCCTTAGGTACTGGTTATTCACATCCTGTGTCCTTTCATAATAAGGGAAAATTCTTATTTAAAAGAATTGTTTTAGCCTTGGCTGGTTTGGCTTAGAGGTTAGAGCAGCCTGAGGACTGAAGGGTCGCAAGTTCTATTCCCAGGCCCCATTGGGGTTGTGTGGGAGGCAACCAGTAGATGTGTGTCTCTCACATCGATGCCTCTCCCTCCTCTCTCTCTCTCCTTCTCTCTCTCTCTCCTTTCCTCTCTCTCTCCCTCCCCTCTTCCACTCGGTCTAAAATTCAATGGAAAAATATCCTTGGGTGAGGATTAACAAAAACAAAAAAAAAAGAATTGTTTTAAGTGCTATAACTGACAGATACAAACATTTCTGGAGAGCAATGTGTAATTAAGTATGCATATACCCAACAATTCTAGAGAAACTATGCCACAGGTAATAGATGCATATGAGGCTATGTGCTGCAGTGCTATTTGTAGAAATAAAAATTTGGAAGTAACCTAAGTGACCATCATCAGATTACAGGATAACAAAATATAGTACCTTCAAGCATATAAAGGAATATATTGTAGCAGTCAGAGCAGTTGTAGCTTTACATACAGCAATATAGGTCTCAAACATAATGCTGAGCGAAGTTAAAAACAAATAGATTTATATAATTTCATCAGTTTTGTTTTTTTACAATAGCGCACAAGCGCATGTACACACACACACACACAAAAATAAAACAATAAAAAACCTCAAACACTATATAGAAACTTCCTATACCTAAACAAACACATGTCAGGCAGATTGGAAGACCATAACTGGAATGGTTACCCACTGATATTTGGAGGTGGGAGGTACAGAGGAAAATGAAATTAAGAAAGGGGAAAAATAATAAAAAGATGACAAGATCAGCAATGAATAAGGAATATGAGCACCTCAATTCTATACAGGTGCACTTAAAGGACACACACCCCTACACTGAAAAAAAAAAAAACCAAGATAAACTTCTCTGTGGAACAGAAATTGCTGGTGAGAAGCAGGTGCTAAAGCCATAGGACTACCAGGCTCTGCGTCAGGAAATAGACAGAGGTGACCAGGAGTTCTATGTCTGCAAGGTGGGTAATGGAGACCAAAATACCACCTATACAAGGGATGGAGCAAACTCACTAAGTGAGGCTAGGATAGGGTTTCCCTCTCAGTGAAAGTAGTTGAAAAAATTATGTATGATAATCTGAGCTACAACTGGTATAAAGCTGCAAGTTTCTAGTGAACAAACAAAAGCACAGAAAGCCATGCAGCAGGACCTAGGATCCTTACAGTGGGATGAGAACTCAGAACGATCAATTTTAGGTTCAGTCATAGACTGAAGGTACTTGGAACCCAGATAGAGACAACAGCAAAAGTGACATTTCAGATAGGAAAAGAGAAAACACACACACCCACACACACACACACACACACAGAATAACATTTCCATCAAGAGGAGTCTGAAAATTAAAGTTCTAAATCACATGAGAATAACTAACAATACCATGAACGATCTGAGGATAAAGTCATTACCAACAAATGCAAATAATGGAACTTCAAAATGATTTTAAAATAGTGTCTTTATTTATTTATTTATTTATTTTTGGTATGTGGCCCTTGGCTAGGGCCCAGCGGGAACTGAACCTGGGACTCTCTGGTCTGCAGGCTGATGCTCCAACCGTTGAGCCAAACCAGCCAGGGCCTTGAAATAGTGTATTTAAAGTGTATTTGCTTTAGCAACTCTCTCACTATGATTTTAGGAACCGTGCTATCCTATTAGATCAATGTTATCTTTTCCTAAGTAAGAAGAACAATAAGAACAGATCATTTTATAACTGCAGACACCTTTTTAGGTATATTCTTACTAAGCCTATCTTTCATGTCTAGTTTCAAAAGCCTTATAAATTTTATAGGTTATAAAATTCTTCTCCTTTAGTAGTTTCTAAGAAACAAGTTATGTGACTACGTTTGTAGACTGACCTGTTTTGCCATTATGTTCTCCAACAGAGTACTCCACATTTGTTCCATACTTGCCTTATTTTTTCATTTTCAGAAGTTATAACTATAATTCAATACAACAGGTTTAAGGTAAAAGTTACGCTATTATTCAAATGTATACCACTTGCCTCATGTAAGTGAATTATGTGTTTTATCAACAAGTTCACTTGTAATTTGTAATATTTTCTGAAGCTTGGAAATAAACTCCTACCTTGTCCCCACATTCTCGGAATCATTTTTTAAAATATATGGCAAAGTCCATTCTGTATCTGTTTTTCCAATGGGCATTGTTTATAATTTACTGTTTAAATAGCATTGTTTATAATTTACTTCCTCATTTGGAAGGTCACTACAATTTTATGGTATGTTTTCAATTTCACCATGAAGAAAATTTGTATAACAGCTTCTAGTCCTTTGCTTGAGTTTGGGGGATATTAAAAATGACAGATTTATTCAATAGGTATTTCCTACAAATATATTAAAATTATATTAAATTAATTCAGAAACCAGAACTACTTCAAAGGCTGGTTTTAGTAAACTTAGGAAGGTCTTTCTGAACTGGTTATGGAGAATACTTGTAAGAACCACTTTTCCTCAGCATGTTCTACAGCAGGTGAAAAGATGTGCAAAACAAATTTATTTCTATGAGGGGAAAAAGACCCACCTCAATAATATGCACAGGCATACTTTATGCTGTGATTTTTTTTTTTCTTTATTGATTTTAGAGAGAGAAGAGGGGAAGAGGGAGAGAGAGATAGAAACATTGATGAGAGAGAACATCGACTGGCCACCTCCTGCATGCCCCCACTGGGGATTGGGCCCACAACCTGGGCATGTGCCCTGACTGGGAATCAAACCAGTGACCTCTTGGTGCATGGGTTGATGCTCAACCAATGAGCCACACCGGCCGGGCTAGGCTGTGGAACTAAATAAAATCACATTCTAAAAATGTGATTACCAAATATTTAGATACTTAAGTTTATTAGCAAAGCCTGAAGTAAAAAGAATTCAGATATAACTTATAAAAAACATTATCATTATCTCATGACAATCCTTGTAAGAAAGGTTATTATTCCCTTTTTAAAGATGAGGAATCTGAGGCTTAGAGTAGTAACTTACCCAGTGTCCTGTAGCTAGCTAATGGCTGGGCTAGAATTTGAACATGGTCCATCATGGTTGAAAAACTTTGGCTCCTAAATACCTAACTGTATGGTTAAGTTACATTTTTTTTTCCAGTTTAAACAATACCCTTTAATTTTACTGTTATTCAATCTGGGATTTCGTATTTGAGAGTTAGACAAAGCAACCCTGGCTGCTTTGGCTCAGCGGTTGGAGCACTGGCCTGTGGATCAAAGAGTCACGGGTTCAATTTTGGTCAAGGGCACGTACCTCGTTGGTGGTTTGGTCCCTGGCCCTAGTCAGGGTCATGCAGGAAGCAACCAATTGATGTGTCTCTCTCATGTTGATGTCTCTCTTTCTCTCCCTCCCACTCTGTCTGAAGATAAAAATATCCTTGGGTGAAAATTAAAAAAAAAAAGACAAAGCAGAGAAAAATGCAAAACAGTTCAGGTATTCCCAGCAGTTTAAACTTACGAGTTTCCCAAATGGATCTAAGAGGGCCAAATAGGGATAAAAAAGGGAGGAGGAGAGACAGACTTCCGGTCAAGATGGCAGCATAGGTAAACGCGGTATCGCATCCTCCCCACAGCCACATCAAAGTTACAACTAAACTACAGAACAATCATTATTCAAAACCACCTGAAATTGAGCTGAATGGAAGTCCTAAAACTACAGAATTAAAGAAGCAGCCACATCGAGACTGGTAGGAGGGGCGGAGGCGGATGGGCTGGTCCCACACCAAAGTGTGGTGGATAAAAATCAGGAGGGTACCTTGGCTGGGAAGGTCCTCCCTGAGGACTGAGGGGTCCCTGTCCCACACCAGGCGCCCTGCTCAGGGTTCCAATGCCAGGAAGAGAAGTCCCCATAACTTCTGGCTGGAAAAACCAGCGGGAACTGAGGCTCAGGGAGGCTGAGGAGGCTGGAGCCCCAGGCAGCTCCTCTTAAAGGGCCCGCGCACAGACTTACTTGGACTCACTCCCTCTAAACTTGGAGGGGAGGCAGCTCGAGGGGCACAGAGACATACAGGGAAGAACTGAGCTGTTTGGCACTGGAGCAAGGACTGGAGAGGGGGCTTTCTCTGGAACGTGCTGTCAGAGGCCTTAGTTCCTTTGGTGAGCCCTTCCCTGGAGCGGCAGATAGCTGCCATATCTGGGACTCCAGCAACCTGGCTCATACTGGTTGTCCCGCCCTGGTGATTCCCTGAGGCCCCGCCCCACACAACTTTCAGGCCCACCCAAACTGTTGCCAGTTGCTTAACCATAGGATTGGCCTGTCTTGGATCCTGCTTCAGGTTTTCCTAAATTCTTTCAAACAAGCAGCATCTGGTCTCAACTAGCCCCATACCTCTCGTTAAGTAATACATAGAAATAAACACGGGGAGGCAGCCATAAAAGAGGAGACAAAGAAACAGGTCCCAAATGAAAGAACAGAAAAAATCTCCAGGAAAAGATCTAAGTGAAATGGAGATAAGCAACCTAACAGATGCTAAGTTCAAAATACTGCTTATAAGGATGCTCAGTGAACTTAGTGAGAACCTCAGCGAACTTAGCGAGGGCCTCAAGAGCATAAAAAAGGACCAGTCAGAAATGAAAGAGGCACTAACTGAAATAAAGAATAATTTACACAGATTCAATAGTGGAATAGGTAAAGCCAAGAAGCAAACCATTAATTTGGAATCTAAGGAAGTAAAAAACATCCAAT
Organism: Molossus molossus; assembly: GCF_014108415.1. Taxonomy (NCBI): domain Eukaryota; kingdom Metazoa; phylum Chordata; class Mammalia; order Chiroptera; family Molossidae; genus Molossus; species Molossus molossus. The sequence continues at coordinate 42,617,559 of NW_023425357.1, forward strand.
CAAAACAGCAAAATGAAAAAAGAATCCAAAAAAATGAGGATAGTGTAAGGAGCCTCTGGGACAACTTCAAGTGTGCCAACATTCACATCTTGGGGGTGCCAGTGGGAGGAGAGAGAGAACAAGAAATCGAAAACCTATTTGAAATAATAATGGTAGAAAACTTCCCTAACTTGGTGAAGGAAACAGACATACAAGTCCAGGAAGCACAGAGAGTCCCAAACAAGATGAATCCCAAGAGACCCACACCAAGACACATCATCATCAAAATGCAAAAGGTTCAAGACAAAGAGAGAATCTTAAAAGCAGCAAGAGAAAAGCAGTTAGTTACCTACAAAAGAGTTCCCATAAGAATGTCAGCTGATTTCTCAAAAGAAACTTTGCAGGCCAGAAGGGAGTGGCAAGAAATATTCAGAGTGATGAAAAGCAAGAACCTACAACCAAGATTACTCTATCCTGCAAAGCTGTCATTTAGAATCAATGGCCATGTAAAGACTTTCCCAGAAAGAAAAAGTTAAAGGAGTTCATCACCACCAAACCGTTATTATATGAAATGATGAAGGGTCTTTTTGAAGGAAAAGATAAAATATATGAACAAACAAAATGGCAATGAATACATATCTATCGACAATGAAATCTATAAACAAAATGAACAGGCAGAACAGAAACATTCTCATAGATACAGAGAACATTTTGTTGGTTGCCAGATGGGAGGGGGGTTGGGGGAATGGGTGAAAAGGTGAAGGGATTAAGAAGAACAAATTGGTAGCTAGACTGACAAACCTCAAAGAGAAGGGGGTTGGTGGATGGGAAGAAATAAACCAAAGAACTTATATGCATAACCAATGAACACAGACAACAGTGTGGGAAATGGCAGGAGTGAGGCTGGAGTGGGGAGGAGGGGGTCAATGGGGGAAAAATGAGGAACATCTGTAATACATTCAACAATAAAGATTAAAAAATAATTAAAAAAAAAAAAAAAGGGAAGTGGATGAAAATTCTCCTTAATCTATGTTTTCATGATGTCAACACAAGTTTTATGTAGCCATGCTCTTGAATCTCTGGTCAGTGGAGTAGACAGGCAAGCAGGATAAAAGTAAGTCTTTGTGTTTGAAACCATTTCCTATTATAACCTGCAATACCAACTCACTCTACATTTACTATATTCCCTATACAGACCATATTTTTAATTTGTGTCTTCTGCTATAGAAATATTTAGACATTTCCAGACAGGAATAGAAGTTAGTAAGTAAAAACATTAAACCATAAAATATACTCTGCCATCAGAGGAGAAATAAAATATTCTTCCTTGCTCTATGAGCACAAGGCTTGGCGAATATATCCCATGAACTGAAGGAGTCCAAAAGTTATAGTTCCTGGCAGAACACTTCATTACACAGTGGGTGACTATAAGTCAGATACTTACTTATCTACAAGAGTCCGTATGACTGCCAGTGTGTCCAGCACTAGCCCGTCTACATTTTGTTTCTTTCTCCTTGGCTCATGTGGTCCTCGGCCCCTCCTTGGTGGCCGAACAGGATCCCGGGGTTGGTTCCTTATGTCAGCAGTGGGTACTGCACTGTTCTCAGCCTGTTGCTGCTGGGCGTCAACACTATCTTCTGCTCCACTGTCATCTCGGCAGATACAGGAATTACCCATGGCAGCAGTGGCACCTCTAGTCCCCAGGAAGTGGGCTATGTGTTCCTCAAGAGTCAACAGCAGACCCTGGCCAAGGCTTCTGCTTGCTAAGAACACGGCCCAACCAAAGACAATCATTTAGATAGGTTTCAGTTTTCCAAGTACTGTTTTCATAATCCGGAGTTGAGACACTTGCATCCTACTTGTTTTTAACAACTGAATGCTGAAGAAAGTTGCAGAGTTGATCTCCAACATTATCAATTACATGGAATCCTGGTCATCCAGCAGCAGTTCTAAAAGAAAAAAAGAGAAAACAAAAGGAAAATGAATTAAAGGTTCATGGCTATTCAATTACTCACACTTTCCTAGATTGATTTTATAGACAGTAGGATTACAATGAAGAATCATCTTTGGTTATTTTTTTTTTCCCCAATTTTTGTACAGATAGAGTAGGAGGGAGAGAGAGGGAGAGGGAGAGAGAGAGAAACATCGACGTGAAAGGGACACATCGAGTGGCTGCCACCCGCACGACCAACCAGGGCCGGGGACAAACTGCAACCGAAGTACATGCCCTTAGCGGGAACCGAACCCGGGTCTCTCCGGACCGCAGGCCGACGCTCTAACCGCTGAGCCAAACCGGCCAGGGCTGGTTATTTTTATAGGTTCTTGACTCAGAGATATCTCTGCATAATAGAACTAACAATGAATAATTTTTATCATTATATTATGAAGCTGATTGCTAAACCATATCCTTGTATACCACAGAGTTGCCATTGATTTTTTTAAAAAACAGTACCTGTGCCCTGGCTGGTTTGGCTCAGCAGTTAAGAGTGTGGGCCCTCAGACCTAAAGGTCGCAGGTTCGATTCCCAGTCAAGGGCATATACCTGGGTTGCAAATTGGATCCTTGGCCCTGGTTGGGGTCATGTGGGAGGCAACCAATATGTCTGTCTCATATCAGTGTTTCTCTTTCTCTCTCCCTCCCTCCCTTCCACTCTATCTGAAAATCGATGGAAAAATATCTTAAGCCAGGATTAACCAAAAAAAAAACCCAAAAAAACCCTAAAACAAAAAAACTGACACGTATGTGTGGTTTTGTCCATACAGAACTACATTAGAAGTATGTGTACAGTTGTTCAAGGGCTTCTTTTGTGGATAAAAAAATGAATTGCTGCCCTGGCCAGTTTGGCTTAGCGGTCAGAGTGTCAGCCTGTGGTCCAGAGAGGCCTGGGTTCGGTTCCTGTAAGGGCACGTATCTCGGTTGCAGTTTGTCCCCGGCCCTGGTTGGGTCCGTGCGGTGGAAGTCACTCAATGTGTCCCTCTCACATCGATGTCTCTCTCTCTCTCTCTCTCTCTCTCTCTCTCTCTCTCTCTCTCCCTCCCACTCTATCTGAACAAAAAATGAAAAAATGTCTTCGGGTGAGGATAAAAAAAAGAAATGTCTCCTTTCTTAATTTACATATATAAGACAATGTAATGTTTCAAATAAAATATCTAATTGCAGAGGTTTGTTGTTTAAAAAGTTATGATACAACTGTGATAGCACCCATTTGATATCAAGAAAAAAAAGATAGAGTGTTCCACTACAATTACCCAAACTGCAGAGGTTTCCCATGGAGGCTCTTTTGAGAATTTACAGAAAGCATACAAGTAGTTACAAAGTTTTTCTGTTATCTAAGCAAGATTCTGTTTGGGGAAAGGCAAATATTTTTCACAAGGTTGCAATTTCACAATGATCAGTTTGTTGTACAACATACCTGCTACAAAGTTAAGCATAAGGATGAATTAATTATCTTTGAAAATACTGACCAAGCACCTTGTGTCAGGCACCATGCTGGCACTGGGAGAACAAGTCCCTGTCCTCCAAAAATTCATGGATGACCATTCTCATCCCACATAGTGTGTTAATCATAAAAAAACTAATGCTAGAACTAGGTATTCATTAAGTTGAGAAATCTGGTTAGGTCTAGAAAGAAGTAAAGGTTTAGAAACCGGAGACTGACATGGGGCTGGTAGCAAAAAGTAAAAAATCATGCTGGGACTTGGAAACTAGGATCCATAAGGACTCAAAGGGACACATAAGGAATAGAGACTAGTGTATTGTCTCTACTCAACATTTGCTTATTTACAATGAAGTCCTCTGATATTCAGCAACGGCTCAGGAATAGATAAAGCAAATGTATAATTCAGTGAAATTACAAGCAAGAAAAAATTTACTTCCATTATTTGGACAGATTCGCAGCAAATTCATTTAAACATTTGTCCAGTTTAATTATTGCTCAGGGGAAAGGGGGGGGGGGTGTGCGACTGAAGAAAAAGAGATAGATGGAAATAGAAAGTCTTTGCATATATAAAATTTAATCTAATATATGTAGAGAGGAGCAGGGACAGAGAAGGGGAATGGATAGAATGTATTAAGATGGGATGGAAGGAGAGAGGAGATTCAACATTCAGATGCATCTTCCTCCAGACACCAAGATCGCAATGGCTAAGTCAAGTAATACCACAAATGTTCTTGGTTCCCCTAAAACAGTCAAGCTACCTTCAAAATTTGGAGGTTGTACTTAAACGGATGTGACTGAAATACAGGTAAGAGCATGATATAAGGACTCAGCTTGAAAAAGCATTTTTTTTTTTCTATCCTCACTGGGGACATTTTTCCATTTTTTGTTCAGATAGAGTGGGAGGGAGGGAGAGAGAGGAAGAGAGAGAAAGAGAAACATCGACGTGAAAGGGACACATTGAGTGGCTGCCACCCACACAACAAACCAGGGCCGGGGACAAATTGCAACCGAGGTACGTGCCCCTAGCGGGAACCGAACCCAGGTCTCTCCGGACCGCAGGCCGATGCTCTAACAGCTGAGCCAAACTGGCCAGGGCTGGAAATAGCTTTTTAAAAGAACACATTCTAAATCAGCAAAGAGTTGAAGTAATATCATTCCCATTACTGTGGGAAATAGGACATGCAATTCCCTTCAAAAGGCAGATAACCAAAAGATTTCAATGCTTAAAAGGACAGGAGAAAGAAATCAGAAATAACTCTGTTAAAGCATCCCTGATATAAATTTCTATTGATCTTATAAATTACGCTGGTTTCTGAGACCAAAAAATAACATTCAAGAAATGATGCTCTGGCCCTTCTCATAGAAAGTTCAGAGAAGCCCAGCCAGTGAGGTTCAATGGATGGAGCATTGTCCCGTGGACTGAGAAGTCCCAGTTGGATTCCTAGTCAGAGCACATGCCTGGGTTGCAGGCTTGATCCCTAGTAGGGTGCGTGCAGGAGGCAGCCAATTGATGTTTCTCTTCACATGGATGTTTCTACCTCTCTCCCCCTTCCTTGCTCTCTAAAAACATCAATAAAAACATTTTTTTTTTTTAAAGGGAATTTCAGAAAAGGTACTGTTGGAACAATTCAGGTGAAAGGAGGTAGGGAGTCCAAGGTTTTCTGACAAGTGTACCACTAGGCAGTAGCCTGGCTGATATGCCACCGGAGCACTTTCTTGAAATCCTAAAGTATTATATTTAAAATTTTCGGTTGCTAATTTTTAAGAGTAAAAAATGAATACACATGCATTTTGAGACCTCAATACAGAACCTGTCTACAGGAAAACAAAAGTTTCTATTCTGCTCTCTTCTGAAAGACTTTCTTCATATTCAATTCTTTTCCCAGAGGCAAACCCTGTAAAAGCTTCATGTATTTATTTCCACACCTATTATCACGTACATACAATTAACTAGAATGATGCTATAAATACTGTTCTGTGATTTCCCTTTTTTCCTTAACAATACATGCTTCTATACCAGTATAAATAATTACATCTTCCCATTTAAGGCTATAAAGAAATCCAAATTCTGGATTATCAGTGTTTCTTAACCACTATGCTATAAAAATCTGTGGCTAAACCAAATAATTCTTTGGGGATGGTAGAAAAGAGTGGTCCAGAATTGTGAAAAGGGAATTTTATCTGGGAATGCTTCAGCTCCTAGGATACTTCATCACCCCAAATTGTTCTGTGGTATCAAAGTTACCAGAGTAGAAGGGAATTCCACTGGCCTCCCTAAGGATCCTGAGCCATTCCACAATTAATATGGAAGTCGGGATGGGTAGATATGCAAACAGTAGATTCACCAACAAGAAACATTAAATTGGAGAAGACATACCTGAGGAAGAGTGACCACTCAGGTATTAAAAATACCTGGCAGTGATTTGAGAATGTCAAGGTGAAACTGAGACCCAGAAAACAAAGCCTTAAAGGGGAGGAGGGGATCCTGTAAAGTTACAGTTTAATGTCAACATTTATAAAGCTATTCAGACCCGGTCTGTGTGGCTCAGTGGTTGAGCATTGACCCGTGCACCAAGAGGTTGCTGGTTTGATTCCCAGTTGTGGGGCATGCAGGAGGTGGCCAGTTGATGTACTCTCTCATCAGGGTGTCTCTCTCTCTCTCTCTCTCTCTCTCTCTCTCTCTCGCTCCCTTCCTCTCTCTCTAGAATCAATAAAGAAAAAGAAAAAAAATTTGTTTTTAAATCTATTCAGAATAATTAAGAAACCATGCTGGGAATGCTTGTGAGGAAAATTGTAAGTTAAAAAGTTGTTGGAGCGCAAATTTTTAAACTTTATCCAAAATTTTTTTGCTAAGGCTTATATAAACTAAATATAGAATAATTGATCTATGCAGATTTTTATTTAATATAGTTTCAAAGTAAATGGAAGATATCTAATATATACAAATAGACATTTTTTAAAATCTGACTAAATTCAGAGGTGAGAAGACAAAAATGGTGGTTTTTTTGTTGTTTTGTTTTTTTCCTATTTCCAAATTGAATCAAATGTATCTCAGGTCAATTACTTCTAAGTCGTTTTCCTTAAATGACCCAGAAAGTGATGTCAACGACAAAATTTGTCAGAAAGAAAAATGAGTAAATAAAAAAGTTTTCAAGTATTTTAAAACCAAAGACTTTCTTTTTCAGGGACTAGGTGTAAAGATCCAGTGCAAAGAAGAGATTAATTAGGTGGGAGAAACCATGAGGCATTTAAAAGGTAAGACAATAAAACATACAAGCAAAAAATAAGAGCTACTATATTTTAAAAATGTCTTGAATGAGCATACAGAGTGCTTTTGAGGTTAGAGCCAAAGGCGGGCCACATAAATAAAGTGTATGATCTTTCAGATTTATCCAGCACTAAAAAATGTACATTTCTTCATCTGGAAATGGTTGTCACTCCTGATACTTTTCTCAGAGAACAAATTATAACTACTTTAGGCAAAAGCCTGGGTAATGAGGTTAAACAAATACACTTTAGATAGCTTTGTTTTATCTCATTCCAAAAAGCATTATGTGGCCCACTTTCCAAGGACCATTGTTTTAAGACAGTAACACAGCCTACAGATCTTGTACAGGATGCCAGAGGCCACCTACAGCACAGGGTAGGGACTTTGCAGTCAGAAAGACTGGGCACAGGTCCCAGCCCTGCAATATATACAGCTATGCATTCTAATTACCCTGACTATAGACCCACTTTAAAACAGGGAGATAGTAACAGTTCCTACATCTCACAGTAGTACTGGGAGGATTAAATGAAATAGTGCTTGTAAAACACATGGCACAGTGCCTAATACTTAAACTGGATCCCCAAATGCAAGATGTTATTGTAAAATGAGTACCTAGCTAATCAAAGGTAACAAAATAATCTGGGAGGTGGGACTCTGGAATAAGACCTCTAAGATAACTAAACAACTTATCTTTTATAGCACTCATCTACCCTGTACTGAAATAACTGTTACTTATCTATACTTTTAGACAAAGAACCCTGGAAGAAATTGTAGTTTAATCATCCCAAAGGTGATGAGCATTAGAATCCCTTAGGTACTTCTTTTGCAAATTCCTGGTTCTACTCCAAATAACCAGAAATAGAATTTCTAAGATGTGCCAAGCAAGTGTTTTTTTAAAAGCTCCCCAGATTATTCTGATGGTGGCCGGGTCTAGAAATCACTGTGCTATATAGAACCTAACAAAGAACCTGGCACAGTAGGCAGGACCTACTACTACTGACTGAATAAAGGGACAAACTGAAACACTAATGGGTAATTCTTCTGGGGTCAAAAAAGTTAATCTTCCTTTCCAGGAAAATGAATTGCAACTATCGTTGGAGTGGTCAGCCAAAATACCCATTAGAATACAGTTACATTCATAAGTGATTATGTACAATGCATATCAACACAATGAATAAAATAGCTCCCTATCTTTCTCACCAAATCTACCCTATGAAGCACCATAATGAACCTACATGGTACCCTGCTCATAAGTAATATCATCCAGGGGTTGAGAGACTGAATAAAAGGAAAAATGAATGAGACTAGAGATTATGTCAATAGGTAATATCTATACACTTCACCTTAACTATAAAGACTACTTAGCATTAGATGGCTGGCCAAGTCAATTTTGAGACCAAAGACAAGCTAGTCACAAAATTTAAACATATTCAACTATTAAATCTGCAGCTATGGCAATCATCAACCAATGTGGCAATTATTGACGGTATTTATGATGATACCACTGGATGCCATTGCTTAGCAGAAAGACTTCTCACCATCTAAATGGCAATGTTTTTATTTTATTTTTATTTATTTTTATTTTTATTTATTTATTTATTTATTTATTTTATTCTCACCCGAGGACATTTTTCCATTTTTTGTTCAGGTAGAGTGGGAGGGAGAGAGAGGAACAGAGAGAGAGAGAGAAACATCGATGTGAAAGGAACACATCGAGTGGCTGCCACCCGCACACACAACCGACCAGGGCTGGGGACAAACTGCAGCCGAGGTACGTGCCCTTAGTGGGAACCGAACCCGGGTCTCTCAGGACCACAGGTCGACGCTCTAACCGCTGAGCCAAACTGGCCAGGGCTAAATGGCAATGTTTTTAAATCATTATACTGTTCATAGCCATTTTCTACAAAAGCATAATTATAATCAAACATTTCCTTTGCAAATCTATTTCTGTGAAGAGTGGTATTAATTTCTATTCTTTTTTTAAAAAAGAGAGACTAGCCCTGGCTGGTTTGGCTCAGCGGTTAAAGCGTTGGCCTGCGGTCCGGAGAGACCTGGGTTCGGTTCCCGCTAAGGGCATGTACCTCGGTTGCAGTTTGTCCCTGGCCCTGGTTGGTCGTGCGGGTGGCAGCCACTCGATGTGTCCCTTCGCGTCGATGTTTCTCTCTCTCTCTCTTCCTCCTGCTCTATCTGAACAAAGAATGAAAAAGTGTCCTCGGGTGAGGATAAAAAAATAAATAAATAAATAAAAATAAAGTTTAAAAAAAAAGAGAGACTATCTCTTCTTCTTCTGTGTCATTTATGATTTATTAGATTTTTATATTTTATAAATTTTATAAAGCTTCTCTGAGAGAGAGAAAAAAATCAAACTTGGGCTCTCAGTAAGTTCTGTGTTAAAGCAATGAGGTCTGGTACTCAAAACACAGACATCTACCATCATAAACAGCTCACCACAAGAGACATCTGGCCAACTGGTCTAATCCTCTGCAACAAATGGTCCAGGAATCAGTGATTGATCTCTTCAAATATCTGCTTACAGTCTATCATAATACAACTCAGTGACATTAAGAACACTTTCTTTTCTCTGAAAATAAGACTTCAGGATTATACTGTCAAGAAAGGAGAGGCTGGTTAAATTAATGACCATAGGAAGAAAAATTTGGTAATGAAATTACTGTTTCTGTTATCTTCACCTTATCATTCCCAAATAGTGTTATAGAATGCAGCATTTTTACCAGTTTACTTCTCATTCTCAAGGCTAAATCACACAGCATGAAAAGTAACAATATATAATGCACTAGAAATTTTAATGATTTTCTCTCATTAGAAAATGTTTCGGATTTTTTCCTAAGACAGTATTATAAGTGATAACTCCTTGCATCATGTTTATTAGCACCCCATTATGAAAATTTCAGACACAGCAAAGTTGAGTTTTATAGTGAACACCTACATACCTACCACCTGATTCTACCATTAACATTTTACTATATTTGCCCTGGCCAGTTTGGCTCAGCGGTTAGAGCGTCAGCCTGTGGTCCAGAGAGACCCGGGTTCAGTTCCCGCTAAGGGCACGTATCTCGGTTGCAGTTTGTCCCCAGCCCTGGATAGGTCATGTGGGTGGCAACCACTCGATATGTCCCTTTCATGTCGATGTTTCTCTCTCTCTTCCTCTCTCTCCCTCCCACTCTATCTGAACAAAAATGGAAAAATGTCCTCAGGTGAGGATTAAAAAAATACATAAAAAATAAATATATGAATAAAAACATTTTACTATATTTGCTTTATCACATATCTCTCCATCTCTAGCCATCATCAATCCATTTAATTTTTTTGAGGCATTTCAAAGTAAATTGCAGGCATCAGTATACTAAATAATTCAGCATACATATCATTAACTGGACTTCAATATATTTTTAGAGATTAGATTTACATAAACTAACTGTACAAGTGTTATACATATATGTGCAGAATTTTGTTAAATACATACACCTATGTAACTCAAACCCTATCAAGACAAAGAACCTTATACAGAAAAATATTTGCTTTTAAAATATAGTGCAAGATATAATTTTCTTACTGAAGACTGTGTTTAAATGGGAAAAGCTTGGAAGTCAACAAGATTATTATTTGGTAGTATAATAAATAGATAAGAAAAGTATATTATATATCAAGAGTAGACTTGCTAGTTGAAAAAGAAACTACCTAAAGACATTTCAACAAGAGTATTTTGTCTCTAGACTCTAAAGCATCTAGTATTGTGGGGGCAGGGGAATTGTGGAATGTTTGGTTGGAACTTCACTTTTCCCCCAAAAGGAAAAGCAGGCAGCTCTGATATTTTTACATGTCACCCCAGTATCCAAAATTATCTATCTGCAGTGACACTGGCCACTTGAGGTTTAAGTCATACAGGGTACTATTATCCCCTGAATTGTAACCTTTAAGTTGTCTGGGAAAAGCACTGGATGATTCTGACACTTATGCACTGAGGTTGGTTTGGAAAATAGATCATTTTTCTGGTTGAACTACTAGGGAAGGAATATTTGCAAAAGCTTCCTCTAAAATGTTGAGAGCCTTTTAACCCTGTAGTACAGCGGTTCTCAACCTTCCTAATGCCACGACCGTTTAATACAGTTCCTGATATAGTAGTGACCCCCAACCATAAAGGTATTTTCGTTGCTACTTCATAACTGTAATTTTGCTACTGTTATATCTTAGGTGACCCCTGTGAAAGGGTCGTTCGACCCCCAAAGTGGTCGCGACCCACAGGTTGAGAACCGCTGCTGTAGTAGATGAGACTTAATTACAGAATACAGTGTGATCTGAAACAGTACAAAAGAGAAAAGACAAATCCTTTCAGCATTAAAAAAATATTAAAAATAAAATTTAGGGATGGGATAGAGTAAAGAATTTCTAGAAGCACATATAGTTAAAAAGAGAGAGAGGGAGAGAGAAGAAAATAAATAATCTCTGCCTGGTCTCAAAGTCTGAAAAATTTGCCTTGGGTTCAAAAGAGAAATACTACAGAAGAACTGAGGTAAGTGCTAATGATAGCTGCAGTACAAAGGAGAAAAACAAATATAATACTCCGTACTTTTTGGGATTTTCCCCTAGGAAACAAAATAATAGGAAATCATATAGACATGTTATTTAAACACGTGATTCATACATCTGAATGATAAGGATTTTTCTATTATAGAAAACTCTTTACTATTAAGAAAAGCAAACAGAATGTATAAACAGCATGGGTAGCAACCCTTTCCTCAATGAGATCTACTTAAATTGTGTCTGAAACACTCAGGTGCACACCCAATTGGATACCCAGACCTAAAAGGTATTCAGTAACTACTTTAAGTAAATTTATTCTAAAATCTGTAAAAATAGAGAATGTTTCCAAAATATTTATCACTTTGAAAAATTGAGACAACATCATTCAGTAAATATAATTCCAATGCTTATATGCCAGGAACTGAGTAAAGATGAAAAAATGATTCTTCATGCCCTTGGCAAGGAGATGAAGAACAGCAATAGACAACACACTGAGTGCCCTACCCATAATGTGATACACACCAGAGAAGCCTATGGATAAGGCATCATCAGGTCTACTAGAAGGAGGTCTCTCATGCCACCATTTTTCCAGTGGAATAGCAACTTAGTATCATCAAGTATTTCTGTACAAACAAGTTTTTAGGTGACTACATATCAGCATTTGCAAAAGGGGTATGGAGGATTTATATTTGCATGCAACACATTCCTGTCTTAAATTATAAGTCAACATATTGTTGGTACAAATATACTGACCACAGTGAAAGATTAACCAAGAGCCCACAAATTAAATTAGTAAAGAAAAATAGTAATTCTAATGAAAAACAAAACAAACAAAAACCACAGAGGAAGCACAATGAAAAATAAGCACCCTTCCTGATAACTGCAGGAATCCCCATGCTGCCTATGACACGTAAGAAGCTTTGCACTGGTGCCAAGTTTCCCAGGCAGAACAGGCTTCCTGGGAGAAAAAGGTGTTAGACAACTGTAAACTCGAATGTGCTAGTTTTGGTTTATGAGTATCATGTTTTAGTAATCCTTAATAATTCACTTGCTAGGTTATGAGTAAGGAACCCTTAAGCATATGTTAGTATGAATAACTATGAAGCAACAAGAACTGGAAAAAAGGAGCTGCTCTTCCCACAAGGTGGAGCAGGGTAGGAGTCAGACTGGGAATCAGTGCATCAAGGGTGCAAAGAAGAGGAAACGTCATTCTTCAGAAGGTAGAGTGGTAGAATAAGCTGACACTGAAACATTAAACCATGAAGTAATAATAAATAGGCCAACTAAGGTATTTCAAACCTTCTTTTTGATGTGTATAGGACCCATGAAATTATGCCTGGAAACTATAATCGCAAGCAATAAGAAAGCTACGAGCTGGGTTCATTCCCTAACAAACTTAAGGAGTGCATCAATTCTTTGCTATCTCAAATATATTCTGTTTTCAAAAGCTCAGAAAGGGAGAAAAGGGACTATCCTCTAAGAGTCCACCACTATTTTTAAGATCAACTTTACCTCCTTTAGCCTTGTAGATATCACAGTTATCTACAGTTAAATATGCTTTTACATATTTAACCAGCAAGCTTTCCTTTTGGAGTGGATACTGAGAGTAAGTTAAAAAAACAAACATGTTTTTTCTAATCATAAAGATTGGCAAGATAACCCCTTCAAAGACTGACTTATTGAATAGATAAACCAAAGGGAAAATATTCTTTATTTTACAATCCTAAAACTTGTTAAGTCTCCTCCTAAAGGCTGTGGCCCAAGTTTTGGCATTCACTACTTCCTGACTATTCTGTTTTTCAATTTTCTAATTTGAATACCAAGGGGGAGGGGTAAATGCCTTGTAAATGTCAAATTTTGAAAGAAGCTAAATTGATAGTTTACTACTCCCAAATAACTTTTTTTTTAACCCTCACCCGAGGATATTTTTCCATTTATTTTCAGATAGAGTGGGAGGGAGGGAGAGAGAATTTTCGATGTGAGAGAGACACATGAACTAGTTGTCTCCCGCATGACCCTGACCAGGGCCCAGGGCTGGGAACTGAACCACAACCAAGGTACATACCCTTGATCAGAATGGAACCCGCGACTCTTTGGTCCAGGGGCAGAAGCTCTCACAGCTGAGCCAAACCAACGAGGGCCCAAATAACTCTTTTGAAATAGATTATTGGTTCCATTGTGGCTCCCATGTGTGGTGCAACGCTGTGGCTATCACATCCTACAAGTATCCCACCACAAAACAGAAAATCTCCAATTTAAAGTAGTGTAATAGTGATTGTCAACCTCAAGAATTCCCAATAATTTCTCAATTATATAGCTATTAAAGTATGGAAGAGAGTTGTGTTTTAAAGGATGCAAAGTAATGTCTCATTTCTTTATAACAAATTACTTCATTATTAGGAAAGTATAGGCAATTCTTGACACAATGACTTAAGCTCATGAGTTAAAATGAACTGTTGTAAGTGCAATTCAGGAACACAGAAAAAAATTTTTGTTGATGTTATTCTCTTGCCAAAACATACTTCAGAGTTGTTTTTCCTATTTACTACAGAATAACAGACTATTATATAAAATGTTAAGTTTTTATTTCCCCTTGATTCTTAGCCAATTTACTAAGTGGAAAGTTATTTTGCTGACAAAGCAGAAAAAGTCCACATAGAGTATGCTGGAACACTTCCTATAATCAATAATTTAAAAAATAATCATGGAGTACAGAAATAATAAAGATTTGTGAAAACAGCAAAAAGCAGGTCACAGAAAGACAATAAGCAGTAGGCAGGACAATGTGTATCCTGGGAAATCAGAAAGCTCATAAAACCACCATAGTGATTTTTTTAAAAAGACCCATGAAATATAAGATTAGAAAAACAGGAAATACAAGTCAGCTTTTTGTAAAAAAATAAAAAATAACAAACTTCAAAGACCATAAATTACTGAATATCTGGAAAACCAGGTCTAACAAATGCCACTAACTAAACATCAGGAAAATGTCATACCTGGAGACAAGTATCTTACAACCTCATTGAGGAGCTACAAAGCAAGATATCCCAGGAAATGCAAACTCTATACATAGTGAAAAATAAAGAAAACCATTGTGGAAGAGAAATTTAAAAGCAATTGCAAATCTATAGTTTGGGACTACTATAGGAAGGCATGATTTTCATGGAGAAAAAAGGGAGTCTCATTTACAAAATCACAACTGAAAAAAGAGGAAAGATTCACTACCAGCAGACATCCAAAGGCCATGAATATATATATGGAAAGAGGGGAGGTAGTTTACATTATTGAGATGAAATTACATGGAGGAAAATGTCAGCTGTCAGGGAAAATCTTCTTGAAGGAAAATATAGTGCTGCCTCCTGCCAGCACCATCAGAATTTCAAAGAAAATTAAAACTCTGAGCAAAAATTGGAAATCCCTCTATCCCATCTAAGCAGGGGTTGAAACCTTGGGTTTAGATGATAATATAACCTAAACTGCTGAGCACCTTGAAACTTTCAGTCTAATACAGCTCTCAGCACTCCAAAGGTAATCAACAGCTACTGTATCCCTTACATCTACATACTGTTTTACAGTTTAGACACTGCTTTCACTTTTATTCAACAGCAACCCGTTCAGGGGTAGAATTACAGTACTGTACTTTCACACAGCTTATAGTCTGTAGAGCACTTTCCACACTGCGTTATTTTACAGGAGAGACCTAAGTTGGTTAAGTCACTTGTCTAAGGACAAGCAGTCAGTAGGTGAGGGTGCTGGGACAACTGCCGGACTCCACTCAGTAAGACACTTGCAGCCCTTCAAAGTTCAAAGTACAACACTCCAGGGAGATCAACCCCAGGGGCAGAAAGGACAGAACTGCAGTCTCAGTGGACCATCTCTGCCCCATCTCCTTCCCCAAAGGCAGGGAAACTGAGGCAGCCAGGAGGGGCAAAAGCCTGATCTAGAGTTATGCAGGGAGTGTTGGTGGGAATGGAGCCCCCCGCCCCCCCACCTGCACTAAGCCTAGAAGCAGCTGAATTCGGTGTTTAAGACACCGGGACAATCTCTGAAAGAACGGACTTACCATTCCTGCTACCCTCTCACGACTCCTCACCGAGGCTTTCCTATGGATGGGGGCTCTTCTTCCCAGAACCGCCCAGCCGTCCCCTCTCCCCAAGGCCCTTACCCATTTTTCACGGCGGGCCTCCGCAGAACGGGAATCCTCTAGCTGCGGCTCCCAATCCCTAGCCCCTCTCTCTGAGGCATCTCTCCACCCCGAGGCATTTTTTTTTGTCTCCCGGGGGAATGTCTGCTTCGCACCCGCGCCACCTAAACCTCAAACTCCACAAAAGGAAACCCTCCCAAAGCGTCCTCCCATCTACCCCTCCCGCCCTGGACACCTCTCAGAGCACTCCTAAATATTAGGAGCCTCCCGGGAGCTACCTGCCTCTCACCTGGGCCCTTTTGGCCGCGGCCTTCTCAGAGGGGCGACCCCCGAGAACCTCCTCGGGTCAAGAACCCCCTAAAGGGGCAACACCCTCTTCCAGGAACCTCTCCAGGCGCCTTCAGAGTGGGCCTTCGTGGAGGACCTCCGGGCTGTTTCCCGAGCTCTGCCAAACGCTACCCTCCCCGGCCCCCTTCCCAGAGCCTCCCCTGACCCCAGCCCAATCTCCCCGCCGCAGACTCGGGGACTGTCCCCTCCCTCACCGATGGCCCCTGCCCTCGGACTTCCCCCGCTCCGCGTCCCCAGGGGCTTCTCGGGGCACGGCGGCTGGGCTGCGGCACTGACTTTCTGCCGCTCCCGGGTCCACTCGAGAGAGAGGGAGGCGGCGGCGGCGCGACTCCTTTGTGACAGGTCCGGGAGAGCGGTAAAGATGGACGCGAGGCCACAGCGCTACCATTACGCGCTGGGCCCTCCCCCGCTTCGTACCGCCCCGGCCCTCCCTCAGTCCCCTAGGAAACGCCCCTTCCTCGTTGGCAATCCCTCTCCCTGGCGACCAATCAGCTGTCCTGGGTGGTGTCACGTGGTCGCACGGCACGGCCCGCCCCCCAAGCGCGAGCTGGCCAGTCACCTGGTGAGGTGTGAATGGCCCAATCCAGTGTCTCCCGCCAGCTTCCTGGGCACCGGATTTCCATCAGACTCCGGGGGAGGAAGAGAGGTGCGGATTGGGTTACGCTGCCGGAAGCGGGGCGGACTTTTGTTGTGGCGGTGAGGAACAGGAAGCTCTGAAGGGTCAAAAGGAATACAAAAGCAAAGGCTATTTTCTTTTTCTTTTCTTTCTTTCTTTTTTCCTAAAGAGCAAGCGGCGGTGGCGGTGGCGGCTCGGGGTGAGCGCTACTGAGGAGAGGGTGTCCCGCCTCCCGCGCGTCGGTAGGTGAGTGTGGCCTGGGCCCTGGCCGGGCTGCGAGCCCTGAGCTCCAGCTTCTTTGCGGAGGAGCCGGGGGGCTGCGTCTGACTTGAGGTTTGGGGCCAGGCCTGTTCTCAGTCTGTGCTTTCGCAGTGTTCTTAGTCGCCGGGGCCAGAGGCTTGCAGAGCCCAGCCTGAGGGGGGCCGAGGGAGCCCGCCGGATGGCCTCCAGGTCGAGTCGGGAGGACACCTGACACGAGGAAGGGGACTTCGGGCTTCTTGCTGGCTTCTCTGCACCTTTTCTGCTAGGTGGGGCCACCGAGGCTCTCGGTGCGGAGCTGGCTCTAATCCAGAGTCCTGTAGCTCCAGGCTCCTCGGGGGATGTGGGTTCGCCTGGCTGGAAATGGTTGAGGCAGTACGTGTAAGATGGGGATGCCCTGGCAGTTGCTGTAGCGTGCTCGTTTTGCAGAAAACTTAGGAACTAAGACCGAGCGTTGAAGCCTAGTTTGAGAGTTGGTGGCCCATGTGAACGTCAGCGTCCGCACGGGGTTAAAGGAGGACACCAGTTCGGACTCAGCAGTGGTAGAAAACAAGATCTTCTGCGGCCCTTTTAAAATGCAGATTCTCGGACCCCATCCCTGGATAGTCTGACTGAGTAGGTGTGGAGTGGGACGCAGAAACCAGGTGTCGGCCTGGTGGTCAGATTTCCCAATGACTTCTTGGGTACCGACTGTGAGGTAAGATTTGTTGCTTCTTCAGCTGTTTGGTTTACAGATGTTAAGAGGGATCCCATAAAATGGTTTGGAGGGCAGTGCTTCTGAAATCCTTGAAAGAAATCAGTGTACAGACTCCTTGATATAAGAATTGATCTGAAATAACAGCAGCATTTATAGTCTTTCGATTAGAGTTTGAGATTAGCTGTTAACAATTTGCAAGGCTGCCCACTTATCTTTCTCAACTGAAGCTTGGTGCCTTTTACCCCAGTGGGCAAATTCTTTGTGGTTCTAAGAAAGGAAGAATTACCTCAACAACTTCTACCTGGTTAGCAGTCTTTTTTTTTTTTTAACCATCTAAGAATCTTGATGTTTGGTTAGAATCAAGCTGGTGCTGCTTCAGACATTGAAATCCACTATCTGGTAAATGAAGTAATTTAAGTGCATGGTTCGGCCATCGGCTCAACAATAATGGAATTATGCCTGTGTGGGAGCAAAATTAAGCAATTTCAGCGTGTTCACTATGGACTATCTTTTGATTCTACTTCTTAAATATGATCTGTTTCACTCTTTACCGTAGGATGCTTTAAAGAGTGTTAGGTCTTTATCTTTGGTTTTCCGCTTTTTCACTATGACATATCCAACTATGGACTTGTTTTTGTTAGATTTGCTTGGTGTTTGTTAGATTTCTTGAACTTGTGGATCAGTGTCTTTTTGAATTCTTGGCCATTTTATATCCATATATTGCTTCTGCCCCATTGTTTTGATCTTCCTTCTTCTTTACTGATTTAACATACACTTTTTTACCCTCTTTCTCTCACTTTTTATTTTTTCATACTACATTCTGGATAATTCATCAATTCTAACCTATTTCTAATGTGTTTAGTGTGTTATTAAACTCATCCATTGAGATCTTAAATTTGGTTACTATGTTTTTTAGTTCATGAAGTTCTATTTGGTTCTTTTAAATGTGGTATACCACTGTTTTGCAGTCATATTCTCTGCTATTAATTTTGAGGCTTAGTTTTTGTTTCTTTAAACATGATAAGCATAGTAATTTTATAATCTGTATGTTTGAAATCCACTGTCTGAATTCCCTTTGGGTCTTATTCTGTTGCTCATTATTTCTGCTCTTTATCTTCCCAGTTCACCTTTACCCTGAAGGTGTAGTTCTTTGGAGTACCAGATTAAGATGGAGAAATAGATGGTTATCAGACTTTACATCCTATGTGGGCTTTTGTTTCTTTTGCTTCATAAAGGCACCAAAGCAACAGCAGCAAAGTTAGAGAAACCCTCAGGATGAAAATGAGTTTGAATACTGGGCTTTATTTCTGGTTTTCACCTTCCTTGGATTTTGGCCACATTCTTTACTATCCTGTTAGGTTTTCTGTTTAAGAGTTATTTTCAAAATTTCTTTCAGTTATTTTATTTATTTTTTATCATAGACGTATAGGATTGGTTTCATTTACTTCACTCACTATTTCTGGAAATGAAAACACCCTTTCATTTTTATTTTGGAATGTGAAATTTGTGATTTCAGGCAATCTTGAGTTAAAGGTTATTTTTCTTTATATACCTAAAACTTCCCCCACTTTTCACTGCAGTGTCACAGCTACTATCACAATTAAGCTTCCTTGATGCTTTTTTCTAGTCTTTCTTTTCTGAATTTCTTAGCTTCTATTTTCTTACAGCGCTTGATCTTACTCTACTTTTCTAAATTACTCATGTGTCAACCTTATCCCTTACTGAATGGCAAGTTCCTCACTTGTTAAATAGTAGAGTGCCAGGTTAGTGCCTAGCATTGTGCCTTCAACCTAATAAATAGGCCCTGTGTAAAGATGTACTTCAAAATACAACTGAATGAGTTAGTTGGCTTTATGTATGGTTATGTAATGCAAGGCCTTTACTTTTTTGTGTTTTTAAAATTTGATCTTAGGGAGGAGTTAAATAAAGCCTGGGGTAGGGGAGGTATGATTTAGTGTAGGTTAGGTTGCAAAGCCAGCCCAGATGGCAAAATAATCAAAGCTACCCTCGAAAATCTTTTAGGGAAGCACTATGTTGGATGTAGGTATACCAGTGCAGCAAAATTCCAGCATGGCCAGGTTTTCCTCCAGCTTTGGAACAGATGCTGTTTTTCTTCCTGTGAGCCCCACATGAAGTAGTTTAGGAGTCACAATGTGTAACAAATACAACTAATATTAGAATCATACATAGTGAGGGAAGTGTTTATACTTTGAGAGGCACAGATGAACTGGGGAACCAAAGATCAGCTAAGAGAACCAATATTTTAAGTTCTCTTTTTTTTCTTCTAATGCATATAGATGAATTCAAGGTAAAATGAACATAAAATGAGACTCAGTTCTTGTGTTAGTGGAAGATAAATACAAATATAGGGGTGTGTTTCTTTTAATAAATTGTTATTGCATTTGTTTTTTGGATGCCTAGACAACCAGAAGATTACTCCCAATTGTTCTTCAGAATCAGCATTTTAAATATGAATTAAATTGCTATTCTGTACCCTCATTTTTAGGTTCTTTTAGTTTCCTTTGGTACTGGGGTATGTTAAATAAGCCTCATTGTTAGGAGATTGATGATTACTTTGCCAAGCAATAAATGCTAACAGAGTGTTCTCTGTTAGTAGTTGTCATTCTCTGAAGTTTTATTATATAGGGAAAATTGGCTTGATCTAAATTACTGTGGCTGGTAGAAGAGTCTTCTGGCCAGAAAGCAGTCTTTATTTGGAATATAGTTGAGTTTGCCAGATGGAAAATTCCTCTTAGTTGCTGTTTTGCATTTTGAAATCCCTTGTGACTTGAACATCAGGGTACAAATGTAGGAAGAGCAGTGCTTAAACTATATTTACTGACAAAAGGAAAGTGAATTGGCCTATTGCTTTTGCTGCCCAAAGAGAGAAGGCTTAGAACACCGTAACACAGAGTTCCCCAGTGTGTTTTTAACTTACAGTCTATCTAATGTTAGAATTGGAAGGGCATGGTAGTCAGTGATGTAAACATTTAAGTCGTCTGCCATCACAAAATTTAATTCCATAGGAAACCAGATCTCATTAACTTGTATCATGGTACTAGCTAAGTGGAATAATTTTTCATTTCAGCGATAGCAATTATTTTGGGGGCAGCAATTTAAATTTTGTATCTTAAAACTTGTATGGCATGCTGTGTAAGACACTGAGCCAATTTTGTCCCACCAACCTGGAAATTAAATACCACAGTCTCCAGTGCAAACACAGTAGAGCAGTGTATTGCAGTTACTTTCGCTTGAAATATAAGAACTTTGTTTTTTTGGCTGTCAAGCAAATGTGAAAACTATGTTCTTCATTTGTATCAGTTTAAAACTTTTAAGTTTGGACAAAGTGATTTTGGTATGGTTTTGGTTTTCAATGAATTCCCTCTTTGAAGAACTTAAATAATTCTTTTAAAAATAATGTAATGTTGAGTTTGATCGTTTAACTTAGGTCACCTTGAATAAAAAAGTAACATGAGTAAAGGAAAGTTGTCAGTATTCTTTCTAAAATTAAACACAGGATAAAATAAGTATTCCCACATGAATCTTTATAGTTAGGTCCCCAAACCCCTCTGGGACTTTGTTTGTTTATGTTTGTTTTTAATTGTTCTAACAAAGGAGAAAAATAAGAGACTTGTGAAAGTGTAGCTAGGCAGCAGGAATTAGGAATAAACACTTTAACTTCTGGTTTTTCTGTCATTTCCAGAAGGAGGTAAATGAGTTGTAGATACTCCATCAACTTGCAGAATAAACAGTGAAGGGATATTGGACTCTTCCAAGAAAAATGCTTTGTGTGGGAAATGCTAATTAATCAGTGTAAGAGAGCATTTTTTAGCCAGTTAAAATTAAAGGAAAGTAGTGAGAGTTATTCTTGAAGAAGATATCAGTCATGTAATAACATGATTTAATTTTGGTCCTGTGTTTCCTACTTTACTAATTGTATGGTGTTTGAATAGAATTCCCCATGGGAAATAGAAGCCTCAGCAAATACTTTTTAAAAAATTACTATTAATTTATTTTTGTTACAGATGTTTCTCCTTTTTCCCCCATTGAGCAAACACTTTTTTAATGTCTGCCATTCCCTGTAACTTACATCAGACAATACCTAGGAATATTATGTGAGATCATTCTTCCCTGCTTAAAGTCTTCCAATCCTCTAAGGTTGGTTTAGTCAATAAGTATTTATTACATACTTATATATGTGAGACACTGTGCTAATAAGCACTGTGGATACAGAGAGCTGTTGGAACAGTCATGAATGATAAAACAAATGGATAAGTGCTATCGTAGAGGTATAAATGGATATGGCAGGGGCCGGAGTAGAAACAGGGAGACTAATGGAATGCTGTTGTGGTAGTCCATGCAAGAGGAGGCCCTGAAAAGAAGAGATTAGAAAGGAAAGGACTCTTCTCTTAAAAGAAAGAAAGAAGAAGAAAGGAGAAGGTAGATTAAAAAGAGGTCATTATGAGGTAGAAACAACAGGATTTCGTGACTGGAGGGATCTAAGTGAGTGATGAAAAAGGTGTAGATATACGTCCAGGTTTTCAGCCCAGGAAACGATTGATCTATATTCACGCCCTTCATTACTGCCCCTTACTAGTATTTTTTCACTTTGGTAATTCATTGTATACACTATTATCTGGTATTAGCTAGTTCAAGAGTACTAACTCTTAAAGTTTATTTCCTTTATGCACACCGTAGAATTTGGCAGTGCTGGACACAGAGTTCATCGTTCAGCACAATGTTGGGTTTATTTAAATTGAACCACTAATAAAGTAAATAGTATGCTAGAGAACCATACTAAAGGGAAAATAATAGAATCACCAAATTATTTATACGTGTGAATTTTTTCTAATTTCTCTCAGTTTAATGTGATCCCTTCCTCACTTCAAGTGTCATGATTGTTTGTATCCCTGACTTATGTATGTCTCCTCCACTCCTTGAGTGCGGACAGTATTTCTTTCCTACAACCTGTCTAGAGCTTAGCATAGTGCTTTGTAGTAATGGCAGACTTTTCAAAGCATTTTTAAGCATGTGCCAAACACTGTATGAAATGCTTTACATGAATTATCTTACTCATCTTCAGAAAAGATTTATGTTGTGCAGTACTGTTTTAGTCCCCATTGATGAGTGCAGTTGTGGATGAGAAAACCAAGGCTCAGAGGAGTTACGTGACTTGCCTAGGGTCATACAATTGGTAATGTGGCAGAATCAGGTTTCGAACCATAGTCTTGATTTTAGAGTCTTCTATACTCTATCATTACCTGTACTCCCTCTTGGTAAGAAGATTGCAACAGAAGGTACTTGTTATATATTTAGTTGAATTGTGTTAAGTTGTAGTGAAAAGTGTTAAGTTAAGCTTATTTCTTGGCAGTATTTACTGACAGTGAAGTTTTGAATTCTGAAAAGACCTGCATATTTCTGGAGAAAGAATATTCTGACTTTTACCCAGAATATTCAGGAGTATGGCCATGTGTTTGTGAGCATGTTCTGTCTCTATCTTTGACCTCTCCAAGCATAGCAGATGACCAAATTAATTAGCCAGAGGGCTACTGAAGAACATGAGGAACTGTATTAAAGGGTCGTGGCATTAGGAAGGTCGAGAACCACTGCTCTAGAGCAGTGATTTTCAACCTTTTTCATCTCATGGTACATATAAACTAATAACTAAAATTCTGCAGCAAACCAAAAAATATATTTTTTTCTCATTCTTTTTTTGTTGTTTTAATCCTCACCCTAGAATATTTTTCATTTTATCTTCAGTTGGAGTGGGGATGGGCGAAACATCAATGTGAGAGAGACACATCGACTGGTTGCCTCCCGCACGACCTGACCAGGGCAGGGGACTGAACTGCAACCAAGGTATGTGCCCTTGACCGGAATCGAACCCAAGACTCTTTGGTCTGCAGGTCAATGCTCCAACTGCTGAGCCAAACCGGCCAGGGCTATTTTTTTGCCATTCTGACAAAATATTCAAGTATTGCATGTATTAAAAATTCTTGCAGCACACCAATTGAAAATTGCTGCTCTTGAGTTTCTATTTCAAATTCAAACCCTTTAAAAAAAAAAACAAAAAAAAAAACTTGTATCCTGAAGTCGTTGGCCCTGAGTTTCAAGAATCTTTGTTAAAGTTAAATAAAGGTAGGATCTTCTCTTTCCAGAAACTCCACGGGCCATGAAAAATTAAATAAATGATTTTCCTTTCTTAATTTTGAGTTATAAGAATAAAATTTTTCAAGAGTCTCTGAATTCTTATTTAGAAGGAAGCATGTAAGATTCTAGGTCTTATTTTGGCCTGCTGAAAGACTTTTTTTAGTATTAACATATATTATTTATTTATTTTTAAATATGTTTTTATCGATTTTTTTTAGAGAAACATCACACGCCCCTCAACTAGGGATCGAGCCCGCAACTCAGGCATGTGCCCTGGGAATTGAACCAGGACCTTTCAGTCCTGGGATGACGCTCAGTGCACTGAGCCACACCAGACTGGCATTATTTTCATTTTAAAAAATGTATAATGAGAGTGAAGAGATGCCAGTGGCATTACCAGATTCTAATATTCATTTCCCAGATTTACATCATGTGCAGTCTGATAAAAATCACTGCTTTGAGACACTTACTTTTCTCCACTTGTAAGATTAAAGGAACTAGGGATGTTTGGCCCAGAAAAGTGACATTATAGGAGAAACATGGGCGTTATCTTCAAACAGCTGACGAAAAAAGCATTTGACTCTTTTTGTTTAGTCCCAGTGGATCAAACCAATGTATAGAATTTAGAAGGAGACAGATTTCTGTTCAGTTTAAGGAATACCTACACTGTCAGTCAAATCTGCTCAAGGAGGGAATGTGGTAGCCCATCTTAAAGTTTTTAAATATGGGGTGGATGAAAATCTCCAGATACCAGATGGAGAATCAGATTAGGTGGGCAGAAAGGACCCCTCCCACTCTGAGTTATTTACCAGGAAATAAGGATGAGGGGGCAGAAACCAGACTGCCAATATTGAGTGAGAAAGCAGAACAACAGCTAATAGAGGATAAGAAGGGGGGAAATTGAGGATCCAGTATGTCTGCCATGCATTAGAATCTTGCATAGCTGACATTGTCTCTGCCAGGGACATTTAAGAAAATGCTGGCTCCTGTTTTATAAGAGATCATTCTGCAAAAATTGAGGAATGTTTGGCATGTTCACAGAGACTGAACAATTTTGTTTCTGTAATAGGCTTCTGGGAGGAGACACTGAGTGATGCAAAATCAAAAGTGTCCATGTGGTAGGCTTTAGGTGGGAGCAACAGCTTCTATTAATTAATTTAGTTTTTTTTTTAGTAAATTTCAAAATTCTCTTATTGTTACACTGAACTAAACTTCAGCAACAGTGGGATTTAGGCTGAGACTAGTCTCTTGTTCTGAATGTTCGGATTTATTTTCTCAGCTTCCTCTTTCATCTTTATTAAAGAAAAATGTTGCAGGACTATTCTTAGCATTGGAATTTGATATAGGAAGAAATGAAATTGACATGTCCTTTTTAACCAAGATCCCTGGTTTCTGGTGAGGGGTATGGCGAAGTGGGTATGAGCCACCAGCTTTATCACTTTAGACAAGTGACCTAACTTCTCTGGGCCTCAGTGTCTTCCTCTGTAAAGAGATATAGTTCTCATAGGCTCAGTGTGAGTGTAAATGAGATAATATACATTAAAAGTTTTCAGTACATGGTAGAAATCAGTAAATGGTTGCTACTTTATTTTTGTGCTAGCAGGAGAGATTTACTCTTTTGGCTGTTAGGGATCACCTTGAAATGGACATTGAGTTGATGTGCCAGTAGTGCCAAACATGTGCTTCCATGTTAGTGTGTAAGGATAGCACATGACAGTTCTTCCAAAGAAAAGACACCAGTGAAGAAAAGCAGAAAATTTTGTTTCAAAGGAGTAATGCATACTCCTTTATATTTATACCCCCCCCCCCCCAACCGCTCCTTTCTGAGAGGTTCAGGTAGAGGTGCATAGATTGGGATTTGGGAGTCTTCTGCATCAAGAAATGTATACAGTGGCTGAGGTCATCATGGGAGTGAGAAAAGAGAAGGACTGAAGATAGAATCTTAAGTGGCACAAATATGAAATTTACAGGGAGGAAGGTCAGGAAAGATAAAGGAGTCAGTTGAATGTAATTGAATCTGAAATTGGGAGATCTGGGTTCCTTGTGTCTTTCTCCATTCATGGTTTGTGTGCCTCTAGGTATATCACTTTCCTACTTTATAACCCAGACTTGATCTTTAAGTTTCCCTAGATACCTGAGTTTCTCCATTCTGAATTTGCTTGGAAATAAGAACAGGTGACTCAAGGTAGTGTAATATCCATGAAACAGGAATTTCAAGAAGGAACAATGTCAGATGTTAACAGAAATAAAGGAGAGTATGAACTGGGGAAAAGGGTACCCAGGAGCCAATCTGTCTAGATTAGAGGGATAGAGAAATACTTGCAATGTAAGATTTACTGTGGAACAGCATATAATGAGACTTATTCCAGATCCTCTCACTGCCTTTGTAGGTAATAACATAGTGTTAATAAAACTACTTCATGTATTAGGGAAAATGTTATCATATGCTTTCATTAATGATCTATAGATTAAACTACTTGAGGATTTCACTTCAAGGTCAAAGGAAATTTTCAGGTAGTCCATTGCTGGGTGAGTGAGCTAAATCTCCTTATTTCTCTTCAGAATTTTAATTATGGTTCTCACTTGAAATATTTTGTTTTCCATAGACTGATTGTTCCATTATGGATGGAGGAGATGATGGTAACCTTGTTATCAAAAAGAGATTTGTGACCGAGGCAGAACTAGATGAACGGCGCAAAAGGAGGCAAGAAGAATGGGAGAAAGTTCGAAAACCTGAAGATCCAGAAGGTATATGGGCTTACATTACCATCTGGGATTCAACATAACGATCTTAATCCTCACAACAAGCCTACAAAGTAGGTATTAATGTCCTCACTTTAGAGTAGAGGAACTGAGGCTCAGAGGGGTGAAGGAGCCTGTGTTAGGCTTCCAGAGCTGGGAACCGCTGGGATATTCATGTCCTTGCCCTTTTTACTCTACCACACTGTTTTCCAGGAGATTCTGCTACTCTATTCTATGTAGACAGGTGTGTCCAGGATCCAAACAACTGAGAATGCTGCTGCTATAGATGGTTTGGGCTGGCTCCTCATTTAATTAACTGTCTCAGACCAGGGGTGCTATTGACATTGACAGTTGGCTCTGAGAGCCAAAGGGAAGCTATGAGCTTTGTACTATTTTTGTGTTATCCTTGCCCTCAGATCATGCAGGGACTTGACTTGATCTTAAAATCCTTTGTGATTCCAAAATAATATGAAAGCGTTCTAAAGTATGTATCTTTTGCCCCCTTCCTTTCTCCCTCTCCCTTCTTCTTCCTTTCAGAATGTCCAGAGGAGGTTTATGACCCGCGGTCTCTATATGAAAGACTACAAGAACAGAAAGACAGGAAGCAGCAGGAGTATGAGGAGCAGTTCAAATTCAGTAAGCTTCAGAAACACAGAGTCTGAGGGTCTTTTTGATGCCTCATGCAACACTTTTTCTCACTAGCCATGGAATTGTCTTGATTATCTAGTCTCTAAATACTTATTTGCTGGGAAAGAGACAAACTTCTGCCTTCTAGACCACATTAAACATTTTTGTTTAGAGCTCAAGATGCATATTTAAATTCTGTGCTAATATCTAGTAATGGGAGAAATGCCTTGATTTTATGCCATGTTATCTATTCAGAAGCCATGGTGTTTACAAGTTCTTTCTTATCCCCTGAAGGATCTGCTGTTTATTAAAAAAGAGGAAAAGGAAAAATCTTATTTTACTATATTTTCCCTTAAGCCTGCTAAGTGTTCCTTGTTTAATTATTTCCTCAGAAAACATGGTAAGAGGTTTAGATGAAGATGAAACCAACTTCCTTGATGAGGTTTCTCGGCAGCAGGAATTAATAGAAAAGCAACGAAGAGAAGAAGAACTGAAAGAACTGAAGGAATACAGAATATCCTTTGTACTTTGAGAGGAGTCTAGAAGATGTCAGTTTTCCCATTAACATTTATGATTTTAGTTTCTTTATAAATAAAATGAAGGTCTTCTATCTGGTGATCTCAAAGTTCCCTTTCCACAGTGGTATTTTGATGACTGAATAACTATGTGGTGGTGATTTATGGAGTATGTTGCATGTAAGAATCTGTTGTAATCAAAAGTCCAGATCCTTTAGGATTAACTAAAGGTCTAAATCCTAACAGTACCAGGGTATTTTTGCCTTG
Organism: Molossus molossus; assembly: GCF_014108415.1. NCBI lineage: Eukaryota > Metazoa > Chordata > Mammalia > Chiroptera > Molossidae > Molossus > Molossus molossus. The sequence goes on from NW_023425357.1 coordinate 42,645,151, forward strand.
TGGGATTAGACTCTGAAACAGATGGGTTATGCAATAAACCTCATCCAGGAGAGCAGTTGGCTTCTCAGTTTTATTTTATTTTTATTTTTTTATTAATTATCACCTGAGGATCTTTTTCCTTTGATTTTTAGAGAGAGTAGAAGGGAGAAAGAGAGAGAGAGAGAGAGAGAGAGAGAAAAACATCGATATGAGAGAGACACATCGACTGGTTGCCTCCCGTACAACCCTGACTGGGGCCAGGGATCAAACCTGCAACCCAGGTATGTGCCCTTGGCCGGGAATTGAACCTGCGACCCGTAGAGTGCAGGCCAACACTCTAACCATTGAGCCAAACTGGTCAGGGTGGCTTCTGAGTTTTGAAAGAAAATGTTTAGCAACTCTCCTTTGTCCTTAGTAACCTTCCCTGTAGCCTGCAGCCAGATCTGTCCCTATTAGAGGGGTAGAGACAACAACAAAGATGACTTTGCTTTGGCTCAGTATTTCTTCTTCTTAACATCCACTTGCGTGTCCTAATTGGCATCCCAAATGTAACTTGATTAAATCAAAATTCTCAGTTCCATTCCTCATTACCCCTACCCTCATTACACTGCCCTCTCCTCAAATCTCTTCTTTTTCTGATCTTCCCGATCTCAGTAATGGTACTCCTATACCTCCAGGTGCCTGGGTCAAAAATTACCTCCAAAATATACTCCAAATTTGTGTGGTTCTTGCTATCTATACTGCCATTGCAGTGGTCATTGACTCTTCTCTGTACTACTATGGCCATCTAATTAGTCTCTGCTTCTGTTCTCATCCCCACCAATCCCTTCTCAGGAACTTTTGAAAACATAGGTGGGATTGTGTCACTTTCTGTTTGAAATACTAGTGGCCTCCTATTGCATTTAGACTTAAGTCTGCATTCTTTACCAGGCCCTACAAGGCTCTGCATTACTTAGGCCACCCACCTCCCCATAGCATCTTGAATTCACTCTTCCTAGTGTTTGCTGTACTGTACCCTATTGGCCTTGTTTATGTTCCTCTCTCATCGAGCTTTGTGATTCCATCCCAAGGCCTTTGTATTTGCTGTTTCCTTGGCCAAGAACGCTCTGCTCTCAGATTTTATATGGATCATTTCATGGCACATGGGTCTCAGTTCATGTCACCCTTCCTCATAGAGATTTTCCCTAAGCACCCCACCTAAAATAGTACTCCCTTTTATCATTGTCTATAATGTAATTTTATTAGTGTGTGTCACTACCTGAAAGTCTTGGTTTGTTTGCCTCTTTCCTGCTGGAGTGTAAAGTAAGCTCCACAGTAACAAGGACTTAATCATTACTGATTTCCCAGTGCCTGGCATGTAGTAGTTTCTCAGTATATATGTGAATAAAGTAATGAATGACTCATAGGAGTGGTTAATATGGCTACCCTAGGTTTTTTTTCTTCTATGAGAAATCTTTTTTTTTTAGAGAGGGAGGGAGAGAAAGAAACATGGATGTGAAAGAGATAACATCCATCAGCTGCCTCCTGCACGCCCCCCACTGGGGATTTAGCCAACAACCCCTGGCATGTGCCCTGACCTGGAATCAAACCAGGACCTTTCAGTCCATGGGATGACACTCGGTCCTTTGAGCCATACCGGCTGAGCTCCTATGAGAAATTTTATTTGAATATTTCAAGCTTGTATGTTGAATAACTTGACTAGTGTGATTGAACAGGCTTCACTTCCAAGATTGATAAGACACTGTGTGTATTTGTTACTTGGTATTTTATTGCAAGGAGTGTGCAGTAGGTTCCATTAAAGAGTTATATGGGAGGCCCTGGCTGGTTGCTCAATGGTTAGAGCGTCAGCCTGTGGACCAATGAGTCGCGGGTTTGATTCCAGTCAAGGGCATGTACCTTGGTTGCAGTTCATCCCCATCCCTGGTCAGGGTTTTGCTGGAGGCAGCCAGTTGATGTGTCTCTCTTGCATATCTCTCTCTCCCTCCCTCCCTCCCTCCTTCCCTCCCTCCCTCCATCCCACTCTATCTGAGGATGAATGGAAAAATATCCTCAGGCGAGGATTAAAAATAAAAAAGTTATGTGGGAGAAAGTGTACAAAGATTCCTAGGGCTTTGGTTTAAATCAAGGTGATAGTGATTGAAATAAGGTGGCAGCATGGTGCCACAAAACCTGCTCTTAACTGGTAGCAGAAGATCTGGCTTCTAGTCCCAGTTCTCCTAGTGGCTTTCTGGTGTAATATTACGATAGGAATTGATGGAAAGTTATACCTAATCCCAACTGGAGGATCAAGACTGATTCTTCTGAAGCTCCCTGCGTTGATATTTGCAGAGATGGGCAGATATATGTGTTGCGTTGTTTCAGGCACCAGGCATTTTCCTCTAAGGACATACGTGAATTACACCTCTCACTTGAATTGTCTTGTTTTATGTGCTTAATTTGGTAGGCTAGCAAATAAGACCGGGTGCCTCCCAAAGCAGCATTCTAGAGAGCAGTGTTGGTATGGTATGAGTGTGAGAACCCCTTTGGTTTCCAGTTCAAAGGAAAGGATGAACAGGGCAGCATTGAGGCCAAAGAAACTTTACTGTCCTAGTAACATTACAGCCACATTGAAGAGGCCCCTGGAGTACTGACTTTCACTGGAACCTTGGAAAGTTCTGACTGTATTGAAAACCTGAAGAAAAGCAAGCCTTCCAACTCACTGATGTATATATAATGCACACATCCCAAGGGTGCATGCAGCCAGAGACATGTTGAGATAGGATTTGAAGGGTTAGATGTTTGTGGAAGCTCTAAACCAGGAGCTGGTTCTTGGCTTTAATGATTATTATAATATATATTTTATGTGATACTTGTGAATACAAATAAGCTCTGGTTTGTGCCATATAATAACAGATCTCTTGTTTCCTTCAGGTTAACCAGTATTTAGCCATATTGTATATGTTAAAAACTATAATTTTAAAAAAAATGCCTTTTAATTAATTCCTTGAGAGTTTTAAGGTATGTTTGTGAAGGACTTAAGGGAAAAAAGTTACTTATGCTTTGGATATGGATCAAAAATAATAATATTACCACCTTCCTCCCATCTTCTCCACCTCCCCCAAAAGAAAAGGTTGAACACTTTTCTTCACTTTAAAGGAATAAAAAGTTAAGTGTTTTTTGTCTGTGTCCTGATATTATAAATACACATGTACTTTGTTTTAATTCCAATTTGTTTTATTTTTCAGTGTTTAATATTAAGAATTTTCTTTGGGTTTCTATCCCTTAATGATGGAGTTGCAAGTAAAAATCACAGCATGCTCATGATTTTTGGCATTCTGTACCAGAAAGAATTCTTTTTTTCTTTTTAATATATTTTTATTGATTTTTTTAGAGAGAGAGGAAGGGAGAGAGATACATCAATCAGTTGCCTTCTGCACAACCCCTACTGGGGATTGAACCTGAAATCCTGGCATGTGCCCTGACCGGGAATTGAACCTGGACCTCTCAGTCCATGGGATGATGCTCAATCCACTGAGCCACACCTACTTAATTCTTTTGAAAAATGAACATTGAGAGTTTAACATCCTATCTATTTCCATGATGATCGTAAAAACATTAAACTGATGAAACTCAGAGTAGTACTGATGAACATCATGCATACTCCCCATTGAATATTGCAAATATTTGCGGTAACTGGTGTTCATAAGAACAGAGATAGTGCTTGAAGAGTGATCAGAATTAGACTTTTCTTACTTCTGGTACCCAGCGTTCTCCATTGTTTAAAGATACATAAATAAATAGTGTACACCATATACCTTCATCCCCACTTCTTGGGGTTGATAATACATGCTTCTCAGATTCCTTGGGCACTAGATGTCACTATTGTTCCAATAGGGCACTACCGCATCTTAAGTAAGGAATTGCACCCAGTTAGAATACTCATCTATTGCATAACAGGTTGTGAGAGGGAATGAAAGGGAAGGTAGAGAGAAGGTTGGTGGAGAGAACAAAAGAAAGTGACAGACCTCAAAAGCCAGAGATTGACATCAAGCATGAGAAAAGTGATGTTACAAATGAACTGGTTATGCTTCAAATTCTTTTTTTGTTTGTTAATCCTCACCTGAGGATATTTTCCAACAGAGTAGAAGGTTTTTTTCCCACAGAGTGGAAGGAGGGGGTGGGGAGAGAGAAAGAGATAAACATCGACTTGAGATAGACACATCAACTGGTTGCTTCCCTCATGACCCCAACCTGGGCTGGGGATCAAACCCTCAAACCCCTTGGTCCACAGACCGACGCTCCAACCACTGAGCCAAACCAGGCAGGGCTCAAAATCAACATTTTGATTCTTGTGTTGTGTTGTATATGCACAGAGGCTTCTCATTAAAATCACTTTAAGAGACTGTTTAAAACTGGTTCCTGGGCCTCTCCATGTCTGCATTCAGTAGGCTTGTGATGGGAGTGGGGGTGGTGATGGTGATGGGCATGACGACTCTGTTTTTTAATGAACACTAAATGATTTTGATGATGCCTTGCACCAGCAGAGTAGGAGTTAGCCTTGGTCATGTCTTAGATTGAATGCCATTAATAGTCATAGGACATTCTGCAAAATTTGATTTTACCCTTAAGGGGGAAAAAAAGCAAGGGTTTTCAGAGAAGCCATATTTTATTCTGTTACATTTATATTCTTTAAGATCTTTGTTTTCCCAGCAGTTTTCTGATTGTACTCAGATTTTCATAGAGAATAAGAGGGAAAAGTTTGCTTGTCTGTATTATTTTGTGCTTGATTTGCCATCTTCCTCTGCATTCACCTTCATCTCTCTTTAAATCAGCTGGATTTGAATGGCAGAATAAAGAGGAAGAGGAGAGGGCTTTTTTTCTTATTAATAGGCTAAACATTACATGGCAGAGCCAGACTGCTAGTGGATTATATTTGTGTTCCTTCTCTTGATTTATTATTGTTCTGCCACGGCTCTTCCTTTTGCTTAGTTTCACCCTTAACCTATAACTCACAGTAATCTCAGCAAGGTTGGAATATCTCCAGAAAACAAGAAGGAAGTGGAGAAGAAAGTGGCTGTGAAACCCATAGAAACCAAGAACAAGTTCTCCCAGGCAAAACTGTTAGCAGGAGCTGTGAAGCATAAGAGGTCAGCGAGCACTTGCACAACTTAAATCTCCCTCTGACCGTGTATTCTGACAGGCAGCTTATAAGCCAGAGCTAAGTGGAAGTCTCAGTGAAGTTCCCTTGCTAGCCCCACCTCACTCTCCCCTTTCAAATTTGGTTTCGTCTAGTCTTTGACGCTGGTCACTGACTGTTCATTCAACATAATAATGGCTGCTCTTCATTGGGCACCTGCTGTGTGCCAGGCATTGTTAAGTGCTTTCTGTGCATTATCTCATTTATTCCTCTCAACAAGTCTATGAAGTACCAATTACTGTTATCAGATGAGGAGACCAAGAATTTGAGAGGTTGAGAAACTTTATCCAAGGTCACAAAATAATAGGAAAGATGGAGTTCAGTGTTTGAGCATTTATGTTTGTAGGCAAAATGAAGTAGCAAGTTCTATGAAAGGATTTGTATAGGGAATAATAAGAGCAGGGAGAAGGAAACACATAACGCTGCCTGGAGGGCATGTGTGGTCCTGTTGGGGAAGTTAGGGAAGGCATTAGAAAGGAGATGTTGCCCTGGCTAGTTTTGCTCAGTGTTTAGAGTGTTGGCCTTCAGACCAAAGGGTCACGGGTTCAATTCAGGTCAAGGGCACGTACCTCAGTTGTGGGTCGATCCCCAGCCCTGGTTGGGGTCTTGCAGGAGGCAACCAATTGGTGTGTCTCTCTCACATCGATGTTTCTCTCCCTCCCTCCCACTCTATCTGAAAATCAGTGGAAAAGTGTCCTCGGGTGGGGATTAAAAAAAGATGTTGATTAGTGAGGAGGATTAGGGCTTTGACAGGTAGGCAGGAGGTGGAGGCTGCTAGTAGCAAAGGCACTGTGGCCTGTAACAACATGGCCCTGTGACAGGGTCTGCTGGATTGATGTGGAGTGGCAGCACTGCCTAGAGATTTGGTAAGTTTTTTGTTATGAGTGCGCCTCCCTTTCCAAATCTAGAAATGGCACCAAAGTGATTAAATCTAGTCATTTCTTTTTTTTCTTTAATGCTCACCTGAGGATATTTTTCTGTTTTTCTTCAGATAGAATGGGAGGGAGAGAGAGAGAGAGAGAGAGAAACATCCACGTGAAAGGGCTGGGGACGAACCCTCGACTCATTGATCCGTGGCCTGACGCTCTACCGCTGAGCCAAACTGGCCAGGGCTAAATCTGGTCATTTCCATTTGACTACCATACCATGGGCAAATTGATGTAAAATTTGTAATTGCAGTCTATTAGGAAAATCAATATGGTGTATTGTCAACTAGCCATGCGTTTTGAAGGGAATGTATTGATGCAGTCTTGTGGTTTGGCACACCATTCATCTACTGAAGATGTTCCTAGGAACATTGTTTACATGTAAAAATGTCATCATGGTATAGCAGCAGAGGGGAGGAGTATCAGCATCCTAAAAAGGGCCAGTTACCCAAGCCATGAATTATGCCTTTCAAGTTTTCACATAAGCTTTCATGGTTGGCCCGGTGTCTTTCAGGATTTGTAGCTGGGTCAGTTTTACTGGACTAAGCCAAGAAAGGGCTCTCTAGGTGGGCAATTGATTACTTCAGGAGGGTCTTGCTGCTAGCAGAATGGGTATTATAACTATCTCCCGTATAGTCCTTAGCTTTTTCAGTGACCCTTTTTTAGGTTTTGAAACTATATTATTTATTGTTTTGTGCAGCAAGTTGATAAATTAGTCTCCTGGGGCAGGAGTTACTAATTGTATCCAGCCTGGGTTTATTAGAATCACTTGGAAGTTTGTTAATGTGGCTTCTAGGCTTCGCAGTAATTCTCGTATAGTAAGTTTGGAATGAGGTCTGGGAGTCTAATTAAGTCTAGTTAACATCCATCACCACACATAGTTATAATTTTTTTTTCTTGTTATGAGAACTAAGATCTAATCTCTTGGCAACTTTCAGACATATAATACAGGATTATTAACTGTAGTCACCATACTGTATATTATATCCCCAAGCCTTATTTATTTTGTAACTGGAAGTTTGTACCGTTTGAAGGTGGTCAAATATATTAGTATTTTCTTTTATGCTTAGAGCATTTTATATTTTGTTCAAGAAATTCTTCCTACCATGAGGTTATAAGATAGTTTTTCTTCTAAATGTTTTAGAGTTTCATCTTTCACATGTTAGTCTTTAATCTATCTGGAATTGATTTTTGTGAAGGGTATGAGGTAGGGATCCCATTTCAGTTTTTCTCTTCAAATGAAAGGCATAATTTCTAGCAGCATTTACTACATGCTTCTGCCTTTTTTTTTTTCTGGTCTTTAATGTCACTTCTGTGTTATAACAAGTTTCCATTTTCTTATCCTTGAATCTATTGGACTAGTACCATATTGTGTAATTATTGTGGCTTTAATAAATCTTGATATCTGGTAGAACAAGTCATATCTATTATTGGCCACTTTGTTCTTCCATATACATTTTAGATTTAGTTTAAGTTGTTTAAAAACCTCTGTTGGGATTTTTATTGGAATGTTATTAAATTACGATGAATTTATGGAGAGAACAGATCTTTATGGATTTAAAAGTCTTCCTATCCAAGGCACGTATCTACATTTATTGGTTTCCTTTAATTTTATTCTATAAAGTCTTATAGTTATTTTTCAAAAAAGTTGTGTATATTTTTTATTAAATTTATTCCTAAGTATTTCATATATATTTTTGTTGCTGGTGTATAAAAAATATAGTCAATGGAATATTTACATCCAGCCACCAGCTCCTAGTAACTTTATTTTTTATTTTTTATTTTTTTTTATCCTCACCCGAGGATATTTTTCCATTTTTTATACAGATAGAGTGGGAGGGAGAGAGGAACAGAGAGAGAGAGAAAAACATCGACGTGAAGAGACACATCGAGTGGCTGCCACCCGCACGACCAACCAGGGCCGGGGACAAACTTGCAACCGAAGTACGCGCCCTTAGCGGGAACCGAACCCGGGTCTCTCCGGACCGCAGGCCGTCGCTCTAACCGCTGAGCCAAACTGGCCAGGGCTTAGTAACTTTAATAATAACTCTGTAGTGCCCTGGCCGGTTTGGCTCAGCGGTTAGAGCGTCCACCTGCAGTCTGGAGAGACCCGGGTTCGGTTCCCGCTAAGGGCATGTACCTCGGTTGCAGTTTGTCCCCGGCCCTGGTTGGTCGTGCGGGTGGCAGCCACTCGATGTGTCCCTTCCACATCGATGTTTCCCTCTCTCTCTCTTCCTCTCTCTCCCTCCCACTCTATCTGTACAAAAAATAAATAAATAAATAAAAATAAACCAATTAAATGTTAACATAAAATAATCTTTAAAAAAATAAAAAATAATAATAATAACTCTGTAGTAACTCTTATTAACTTTAATGATTTACCAGTGGATTCTTTTGAAATTTCTATGTAGAGAGTTACCATCTATAAATAATGACAGTTTTTATCCTCTTCCTTATATCTTTTAATTCCTTTTTTTTTTTTTTAATGTTTTTTATTGATTTTACAAAAAGGGGAGAGAGACAGATGTTTGACCTGCTGCCTCCTGCATGCCCCTACTGGGGATCAAGCCTGAAACCCGGGCATGTGCCCTGATCAGGATTCGAACCGTCAACCTCTTGGTGCATGGGACAGCACTCAACCAAGTGAGCCACACCAGCTGGGCTTAATTTATTTTTTTTATCTTACCTCAGTAAAATGTTAGATAGAAACAATTCTGCATATTCTTGTTTTAGCTCTAATTTTATTTTTATTTATTTATTTTAATATGTTTTTATTGTGTGTTTTTTTTGAGAGAGAGAGAGAGAAACATCGATTGGCCGCCTTCTGCACGCCCCCTACTGGGGATTGAGCCTGCAACCTGGGCATGTGCCCTGACCGGGCATTGAACTGGGATCTCTCAGTCTGTGGGAGGATCTCAGTCCACTGAGTCACACCTGCTGGGCTTAGCTCTAATTATAAACAATGATTATAACTTTTTCACTATTAAGATTAGTATTTATTGTTTTTTCTTTTTTTCAGATATCCTTTGGCAAGTAAGGAAGTTATTTACCTAGTTTGATAAGAGGTCCTTTTATAGCCATGAACTGTTAAATTTTATCTATTCTTTTCTGCTTTTGAATTGATCAAATAATTTTTTTCTTTGGCACAGTGAAAAAATAGTTACATATTTTTTCCTAATGTTACATTCCTGTGAGAAACCCAGCTTGGCAGTGATATATAATTTTTCTTAACTCCACTGGCTTGTTTTGCTCATATTTTATATCGTTTGTTTGATCTTTGTTCTTAAATGAAACTGGCCTGTGCCCCCCCCGCCAATTTTATCTGATTTTGATATGAAGATTAAAACTAGCTTCATAGAGTGATTTAGGGAGTGTTTCTTCTTTTTATTTTCTCTGGAGGAGTTTGTATAAGATGGTAGTATTCTGCTTTGTGAAAGTTTAGTGGAACTATATAAAGTCATTTTGGTCCCTCTTTTTAAAATTTGTGATTATAGGGCTATTTAAGTATTCGTATCTTTTTTTTAAATCCTTACCCAAGAACATTTTTGCATTTATCTTCAGATAGAGCAGGAAGGATGGAGGGGGAAAGAGAGAGAGACTGATTGCCATCGCATGACCCCAACCGGGGTCGGGGACAAACTGCAATCAAGATACATGCCCTTAGTGGGAACCGAACCCAGGACTCTGCTCTGCAGGCCAATGCTCTTAACTGCTGAGCCAAACTGGCCAGGGCTTTCCATATCTTTTTGAGTCACTTTTATTTGGTTATATTTTCTGGGAATTCATTCATTTTGTCTCATTTCAAATGTATTAGCTAAAGTGTTATTAGTATTTTTTTTCTGATTGTTGTTCTATCTGTAATTGTTTTATTTTGTTAAATTTTTAGGTGTATGTTGTAAGTAGCTGATTTAAAATTTAGTCTGTTGATCTCTTTTTGCTGGTAGGTTTGAACTTATGAGAATTTTTGATATAGTTTTTTTTTAATTACTTATGTATTTTAAAGAGGAAGGGAGAGCCCTGGCTGGTTTGGCTCAGCGGTTAGAGCGTTGGCCTGCGGTCTGGAGAGACCCGGGTTCGGTTCCCGCTAAGGGCATGTACCTCGGTTGCAGTTTGTCCCCGGCCCTGGTTGGTCGTGCGGGTGGCAGCCACTCGATGTGTCCCTTTCACATCGATGTTTCTCTCTCTCTGTTCCTCTCTCTCCCTCCCACTCTACCTGAACAAAAAAATGGAAAAATGTCCTCGGGTGAGGGTAAAAAAACAAAAAAAAACAAAACAAAAAAAAAAAAAAAAAAATAAAGAGGAAGGGAGAGAAATAATCAATTTGTGTTCCACTTATTTATGCATTCATTGGCTGATTCTTTTTTTTTTTATCCTCACCCGAGGACATTTTTCCATTTTTTGTTCAGATAGAGCGGGAGGGAGAGAGAGGAAGAGAAAGAGAGAGAGAAACATCGACGTGAAGGGACACATCGAGTGGGTGCCACCCGCACGACCAACCAGGGCCAGGGACAAACTGCAACCAAGGTACGTGCCCTTAGCGGGAACCGAACCCGGGTCTCTCTGTACCGCAGACCGACGCTCCAACCGCTGAGCCAAACTGGCCAGGGCCATTGGCTGATTCTTGTATGTGCCCTGACTGGAGATGAACCCCCAACTTTGGCATATTGAGACAATGCTCTAACCAACTGAGCTACCCGGCCAGAGTGATATAGTTTTTACTCTCTTAATGTTATTTGTCTTTAAAGCATTTTTTATTGTATTCTTGCCTTTTTTTTTTAATCCTCACCCAAGGACATTTTTCCATTTTTTGTTCAGATAGAGTGGGGTGGGGGGGAACATCGACATAAAAGGTACACGTTGAGTGGCTGCCTCTTGCATGACCCAACCAAGGCCTGGGACAAACTGCAACTGAGGTATGTGCCCTTAGCAGGAACCAAACCCGGGTCTCTCTGGACCCCAGGACAACCCTTTAACCGATGAGCCTAACCGGCCAGGGTTTATATTCTTGCTTTTAAAGAAATGAGATAAAACATTCAGTTTTTTTTTCTTTCTACTTGTCTGGATTTATGTATGTTTCTGTTCTTTTGATGACTAACCTTGCAATTGACCAGACATATTTAGCAAAAACATAAAGTAAATAGCTATCTTACTTCCCTGCAAAATAATACATCGACCTTAGGACTTTTAGCTACAATCACCTTCTTTCTTTTCTTACATGCTACTATACTACTGCTTAGGAATTTAGTATGGTCATGTTTAACACACAAATTAGATTTTTTGTGTGTGTTTTTTTTATATACATACAGACAACATTTGCTTAGACTTATATTAATATTTGCCTGTGATTTTTGTTTGTTTTTTCCACCATCTCTTTTTTCTGGTATTAAGGCCCTCCTGGGATTATTTCCTTCCTCATTAAAGTACATTGTTTAGGTATTTTTTTAGTGAAGGCCTTTGGATGACTTTCAGAATCTCTAGCATGTCACTAAAGATGTTTTCTTCAATCTTTAATAACTTAACTAAATTTTTGTCATTTATGAATGAACATATCCAGACATTTCTTGAAATCCATCAGTGGTTCTAAGGACAATGACGGATCTGAAGTTTAGGTAATGGTTGTAGATATAATGAATTGGTCAGGGGTTTAAGTTGTTTTTATAAATAATAATATAACCAGAAGGAGACTCTGAAGTGAAGACTTTTAATTTCAGATTATTTCAGTTCCTTGAGGCTGCCTCATAGCCATATAAATGGTTATTAGAGCTCCTGATTTCCCAAAGCTTTGATCCTCAAGATTGGACTTAGCTCACATCACCATGTTTTTTGTTACAGCTCAGAGAGTGGCAACAGTGTAAAAAGACTGAAATCGGACCCTGACCCGGATGACAAGAATCAAGGTGGGTGGCAGCTTTCATTTTGTTCTTTACTCATAATACACATGACCACAGTAAAGGGCTGGAATGCATTGCACCTATGAATGAATGCATTTATCTCTAAGCAAGCCTACCTAAACTTAATTTGCCAAACTGTTTTATACCAGGCAGGATTTATACCCAAGAGTATGTCAGCTATCCTGCAAAGTACTACGGTAGAAACCAGTGGAGCTGATAAATGACCATTGTGCTCCCTAAGAATGAATACAAACCCAGAGCCCTGGTCATATCAGCTCTTTTCACAAAGGATTTTTCTGTTTTCCCCAAATGTCAAGTTTCTTGATTTCACCTGGCTTGCTAACAGTGAGAGGTAGAATACCTGGCTCCTGCTGATGGTTTGATTGGATGGAGCCTAGTTTTAATACAGTTTCCAGGAGTACACTTTCTTTGGTGGTTGCTTTTATGTGATCAAATCTGACACTGTATTAAATGACACAGTTTTAAGTGAAGGTGAGTGTGTCCTGGGTGCTGAATCAAGAATAGGAAATCCAAGAGTGTTTTCAGTTCTACCCTTGACTCCCTGTGGGATTGAGAGACTAAGCTAAATCAGTGGGTCATCTATAAAACAGGACTTAATTTATTTTTCTCTCAAAAAAATAGCCCTGGCCTGTTTGGCCCAACGGTTACAGCGTTGGTACACGGTCCAGAGAGACCCGGGTTCATTTCCTGCTAAGGGCATGTACCCCGGTTGCAGTTTGTCCCCAGCCCTGGTTGAGATTGTGTGGGTGGCAACAGTCCATGTGTCTATCTCACGTCGTTGTTTCTCTCTCTCTCTCTCTCTCTCTCTCTCCCCCTCTCTCCCCCTCTCTTCCCCTCTCCCTTCCTCCCTCCCTTTATCCCTCCCGCTCTATCTGAAGATAAAGGGAAAAATGTTCTTGGGTGAGGATAAAAAAATAATGGATGTTTTAAAATATGTATCTACTGAGCACCAGTAATGGTCAGCTATTGCTGATTCCTTTTTGCTGTAGAATCTACTTTTAAAAAGGACTTTCCGTGCAGAGTCCCCCCTATCCGTATATTCTCTTCCATCCAGTTTTCCTTCTCAGAGGGAAATAGCATCATACATTTCTTATGTATCCATCCAGAGCTATTCTATGTATGCACAAGCAATTATAAATATATTCTTTTTTTAAAGTTTTATTATAGATAACTTAAAACATATTCAAATGTTAAAATAATAGTATAATGAACCCCATTATATAACTTATACAATTTGTAACACATACCCAGTCTTTTTTATACCTCCTCAACTGTGGTATTGTGAGGCAAATCCCAGACATCATATTCTTTCATCCATAATTTTTCTGTATGTATCCCTAAAAGGTAAGGGTTCTTTTTTCATTTGTTCATTTGTTATAACATAATTGCAATCCCATTATCACACCTAAAATAATTATAATTCCTAAATATTATCAAATATCAAATTAGTATTTATTTTCCCATAAAATTTTTTTCCTGACAGTTTTTTTAATAGGATCCAAGTGAGGATCAGACATTGTATTTGGCTGTATGGCTTTTAAAATAAATTATTGTGATATAATTCACATGCCATATTCTTTTTTAAAAAAAATTTTTTATTGATATTAGGGAGAGAAGAAGGGAGAGGGAGAGAGAGAGAGAAGCATCGATGAGAGAGAATATTGAATGGCCACCTTCTGCATGCCCTCCACTGGGGATCAGGTCCACAACCTGGGCATGTGCCCTGACCAGGAATTGATCCGGCGACCTCTTGACGATGCTCAACCACTGAGCCACGCCGGCCAGGTGATATGCCATATTCTTATATTCATAAGAATGTATATCATTATTATTGTCTAATTCTAAAACATTTTCATCACCCCAAAAAGAAGCCCCATACTCATTAGCAGTTACTCCCTATTCTTCCCTCTCCCCAGCCACTGGAAACCACTAATCTGCTATCTGTCTGTATGGATTTGCTCTTTCTGAACATTTCACGTAAATGAAATTATATAATACATAGCCTTTTATGTCTGGCTTCTTTTCACTTAACATGTTTTCAAAGTTCATCCGTGTTGTAGCATGTATTAGTACTTTTCACAGTTGAATAATATTCCATTGATATGCCACATTTTGTCCATTCATCAGTTGATGGACTTGGGTTATTTCTAGTTTTGGCTATTATAAACCATGTTGCTATAAACAGTCAGATACAAATTTTTGTATGAACATGTTTTTAGTGTTCTTGGGTATATGCCAAAGAATGGAATTGCTGGGTCATAGAGTAAATCTATATTTAACATTTTATGGAACTGCCAAATTATTTTCCAAATTGTACCATTTTTATATTCTACCAGCAGTATCAGCAATATATGAGGGTTTCAGTTTCTTCACACCCTTATCAATACTTGTTACTAAATTTTTATTATACTATTCATCTTGTGGGTCTGAAGTGATGTTTCATTGTGGTGTTAGTTTGCATTTCCCTAAAGACTAATGATGTTGGTATCATGTACTTATTGACCGTTTATATATCTTCTTTGGAGAATATTTACTCAAATCTTAAGTCTGTTTTTACATTGGGTTGTCTGTTGAGTTTTAAGAGTTCTTTATATATTCTGGATACTAGACACTTGTCAGATACATGCTTTATGAATATATTTTTTCTTTCTGTGGGTTGTGTCTTCACATATCTTGATAGCGTCCAAGGAGCACAAGAGTTTTAAATTTTGATGAGATTTAATTTATCTATTTTTTATTTGTTTCTTACTTTAGTTGTCATATTTAAGAAACCGTTACCTATGAAGATTTATCTCTATGTTTTCTTCTAAGAGTTTTAGCTCTTACATTTTGGTCATTGATCCATTTTGAGTTAATTATTTTATATGGTATGAGGTAGGGATCTAGCTTCATTCTGTGCAGACATCTGATTGGTCCAGGACCATTTGTTGAAAAGACTATTCTTTCCCCCACTGAACTGTAGTGGGGCATTTTTGTTGAAAATTAGTTTACCAAATGTGGTCTTATATCTGGACTCTCTTTTCTTTTCCATTGGTTTATATATGTCCATCTTTATGCCAGTACCACAGACTTGATCACTACAGCTTTGTAGTAAGTTTTGAAATTGGGAAGTGTGAGTCCTCCAACTATGTTCTTTTTCAAGGTCCCTTGCATTTCCATATGAATTTTGGAATCAACTTGTCAATTTCTGCAAAAAAGGCAGCTGGGGATAAAGAGATTGCTTGGATCCATAGATAAATTTGGGAATGTTGCTATCTTATGGCATCTTAACAATAGGCAAATATGTCTTTCTTATTTATTTATTTATTTATTTACTTATTTATGTATTTTTATTACAGATATTTCTTCTTCCCCCCCCCACCGGAAGCAAATATGTCTTTTACGTCTCATTTAACCTATAGGTCTTCCTCCTTTTATAATTTAGTTTTTGTTTTGTTTGTATTTTATTTGTTAAAAAACTATGTCCTGCCCTGGCCGGTTTTGCTCAGTGGTTAGAGCGTTGGCCTGTGGTCCAGAGAGACCCAGGTTCGGTTCCCGCTAAGGGCCCGTAACTCGGTTGCAGTTTGTCCCCGGCCCTGGTTGATCGTGCGGGTGGCAGCCACTCGATGTGTCCCTTTCACGTCAATGTTTCTCTCTCTCTCTCTTCCTCTCTCCTTCCCACTCTATCTGAACAAAAAATGGAAAAATGTCCTCAGGTTAGGATAAAAAAAAAAAAAAAAAATGAAAGAAAGAAACTATGTCCTTACCCGGCCAGTGTGGCTCAGTGGATTGAGCATTGTCTCATGGACTGAGAGGTCCTGATTTGATTCCCAGTCAGGGCACATGCCTGGGTTGCAGGCTCGATCCCCAATAGGTGCCATGCAGGAGGCAGCCATTCGATGTTTCTTTCTTACATCGATGTTTGTATCTGCCTGTCCCTTCCTCTCTCTCTAAAAAAATCAATACAAATATATTTCTTTTAAAAAAAGGAAGAAGCTATGTCCTTGTCCTTTGAAGTTTCCCACACTCTCGATTTTGCTGATTGCATCTCCATAATATTCCTTTACACCCTGTGTTTCCTGTAAATGGTAATTAGATCTAGAACTTGAGCAAGTCAAGTTGGTGTTTTGGCAAGAATACTTCATATATTGTGTTTTTGTGCCTCCTATCATTATTTTAACTAGCATACTCTTCTGTTCATTGCTTACTCACTTATTGTACCTTGGGAAACTATTGTATATCTATACATAGAGAGCTTCTTCATTCCTTTTTAAGGCTGTTGTAGTATTTCATTATATGGTTGTACCATAGTATGTTTATCCCATTTTTTTACTGATGAACATTGAGATTGTTTCAATTCTTCCTGTTATGATGTTGTATTAAATAATCCTATACATGCATCATTTTTAATATTTAAAAATATGTATCAAGTTAAATACCTAGAATTATTGGTTTAGGAAGGATATACATTTGTAATTTAGGTAAGTATTGCCAAATTGCCCTGCAAAGAAGTTATCCCAGTTCACATTCCCATCGGCAATGTAGGAGCTCCATTTCACTGGAAACTTGCTAACCTGTGGCTACTTAAATAGAATAAGTGTATACTTTGTGTTTGTAAACACACATGTATATAGTACTTCATAGAAATCTTAAACATGTTTCAACTAGTTAATTACTAGCTCTGTATCTAGTGCTTATTCCCTGGTAGGAAGTATTTGCATCAATCAGTGGAAAGGAAAACATGTGGGGTCTTTACACTGAGGCAGACACATGTTTCAGAGCCATCATTTTTGGCCTTTTAAATCCTTTCTTCCTCCTTCTTTTTACATTCTCTCTCTTTTTTTTTTTTTTTAACTTTATTGTTGAATGTATTACAGATGTTCCTCATTTTTCCCCCATTGACCCCCTCCTCCCCATTCCTGCCCCCTTCTGCCTTTCCCCTCACTGTTGTCTGTGTCCATTTGTTATGCATATATGCATGTAAGTTCTTTGGCTTATTCCCCCCGCCCCCCACCTCCCTTCTCTTTGAGGTTCATCAGTCTAACAACCAGTTTGTTCTTCTTAATCCCTTCACCTTTTTCACCCATTCCCCCAATCCCCCTCCCATCTGGCAGCCAATAAAATGTTCTCTGTATCTATGAGAATGTTTCTGTTCTGCTTGTTCATTTTGTTTGTAGATTCAATTGTCGATAGATATGTATTCATTGCCATTTTGTTTGTTTCTATTTTTTATCTTTTTCTTCAAAAAGACCCTTCATCATTTCATATAATAATGGTTTGTTGGTGATGAACTCCTTTAGCTTTTTCTTGTCTGGGAAAACTATATGGCCATCGATTCTAAATGACAGCTTTGCAGGATAGAGTAATCTTGGTTGTAGGTTCTTGCTTTTTATCATTCTGAATATTTCTTGCCACTCCCTTCTGGCCTGCAAAGTTTCTTTTGAGAAATCAGCTGACAGTCTTATGGGAACTCTTTTGTAGGTAACTAACTGCTTTTCTCTTGCTGCTTTTAAGATTTTCTCTTTGTCTTGAACCTTTTGCATTTTGATGATGATGTGTCTTGGTGTGGGCCTCTTGGGGTTCATCTTGTTTGGGACTCTCTGTGCTTCCTGGACTTGTATGTCTGTTTTCTTCACCAAGTTAGGGAAGTTTTCTGCCATTATTGTTTCAAACAGGTTTTCATATCTTGTTCTTTCTCTTCTCCTTCTGGCACATCCAAGATGCGAATGTTGGCACACTTGAAGTTGTCCCAAAGGCTCCTTACACTATCCTCATTTATTTGGATTCTTTTTTCTTTTTGCTGTTTTGATTGGGTGTTTTTTGCTTCCTTAGTCCAAATCGATGGTTTGTCTCTTGGCTTTACCTACTCTACCATTGAATCTGTGTAAATTATTCTTTATTTCAGTTAGTGCCTCTTTCATATCTGACTGTGCATCCTTCATTTCTGACTGGTCCTTTTTTATGCTCTTGAGGTCCTCGCTAAGTTCTCTGAGGTTCTCACTAAGTTCACTGAGCATCCTTATAAGCAGTGTTTTGAACTCAGCATCTGTTAGGTTGCTTATCTCCATTTTGCTTAGCTCTTTTCCTGGACTTTTGTTCTGTTCTTTCATTTGGGATCTGTTTCTTTGTCTCCTCATTTTAGCTGCCTCCCTGTTTGTTTCTATGTATTACTTAATGAGAGGTATGGGGCTAGCTGAGACCAGATGCTGCTTGTTTGAAAGAATTTAGGAAAACCTGAAGCAGGGTCCAAGACAGGCCAATCCTATGGTTAAGCAACTGGCAACAGCTTGGGTGGGCCTGAAAGTTGGGTGAGGCAGGGCCTCAGGGAATCACCAGGGTGGGGCAACCAGTGTGAGCCAGGTTGCTGGAGTCCCAGGTGTGGCTGCTGTCTGCCGCCCCAGGGAAGGGCTCATCAGGAACAAAGGCCTCTGACAGCAAGTTTGTCCCGGAGAAAGCCCCCTCTCCAGCCCTCGCTCCAATGCCAAACAGCTCGGTTCTTCCCTGTATGTCTCTGGTGCCCCCAAGCTGCTTCCCCTCTGAGCTTAGAGGGAGCAAGTCTGAGTAAGTCCATGCGCGGGACCCTTTAAGGAGCCGCCTGGGGCTCCAGCCGTCTCGGTCTTCCTGAGCCTCAGTTCCCGCTGGTTTTTCCAGCCAGAAGTTATGGGGACTTCTCTTCCTGGCACTGGAACCCTGAGCGGGGCACCTGGTGTAAGACAGGGACCCCTCAGTCCTCAGGGAGGACCTTCCCAGCCGAGGTGTCCTCCTGATTTTTATCCGCCACATGTGGGTGTGAGACCAGCCTGTTGCGCCTCCACTCCTCCTACCAGTCTCGATGAGGCTTCTTTAATTTTGTAGCTGTAGGACTTCCATTCAGCTTGATTTCAGGTGGCTTTGAATGATGGTTGTTCTGTGGTTTAGTTGTAACTTTGATGTGGTTGTGGGAGAACATGATACCTCGGTTACCTATGCCGCCATCTTGACCGGAAGTCTCTTTTTACATTCTTACAGCAGAAGCTGGGCAAGAAATAGTCTCTTTTGCTAGGAGCTAAGGCCACACAGGAATAATATCTGCTGTATTCAGAGTCTTGTCCTCAGCAGTAGAAGGATTAGTCCCCTTTGTCCCCCAGAAAATAGCTCTGTGATCCCAGTGGAGATTCAGGCTTTCCCCACTGGAGGCTCTGGATATAAGCTCTGAGCACAGCCAGTGAATGCATAAATAGACCCCATCTACCCTCGAGTCACCCAGCTGTCTGAATCCCAAGAACATTATCTATTAGTAATGTTCAGTGTTAATTTGGGGTGACAGTGTGGTCCTGCAAATGCAGAAGTTTGGCAGGAAACTTCACCAAATGGTGAGATCAGAGGGTACTGTTTTGTTCTCTTTGGAGAGTTAACTGCTTTTGGAATGGAATTTGTCAGAGTCGCAGTCTCTTTTCTTTCTTGAAGCCTCCTAGATAATTGGGAGATTTGGCCTTTTGGCTTAAACTCTGCTGACGCCACAGAGGTCTAGATTTTTGGTTGCCCTTCTGTGGCTGACTTCCATCCTTCCCTTAGGCCAGCTGTAGTCCTCTACAGGTACTCTGAACTTGATCCTTCTTTTCTGTCTAAGAATGTTACTCTTGAAATACTTAATAAAATGTCACATCTCACTGAACAGCTTCACATAAATTATTTTTCTAAGTAGCTAACTCATACTTTTTTTAACAAAATTTTTCTGACAATACTGAAAGTGCCATTGTATATGTGACTTAATAATACAGTGAATGTTCAAGTAGTGAATAGCATACAGTTTGATGTTGAGTCCCAAATTTTCACACACACACACACACAATTTTAGCCATTTGCAGTAAAACTCTATCAACTGCTGACACATTTTCCTGTGTTCTCACACATTGTGAACATTGGCCCACTCTGCCAGGCCCTATGCTGTATGCCCAAGGGTTGGCATGGTGAAGAAAGAGCCCTTGTCCTCTAGAGACTTATAGTTAGAGGAGACTGTAGACCAGCAATCCCTGTCGTCTCTAAGACTGTTCAGGTTCCACAGCCTTCCTGGCTGTAATAGAGGGATGCCCTGTGGTTTACATGTGGGACTATTCCTTCCTAATTTAAGTGGCCCGGGATACTCTTTGGATTTTTGTATTTGCCTTTAAAATTTTTTTTTCTGAATAGGTAGTATATGCACATAATAGAAAATTCTAAAGGGACAAAATGTGGAGTAGAAAGTTGTCTACTCTTTTCCCCAGCCACTGAATTTCTCTCCCCAGAGCAACCTCTGTAGTTTTTAATGTATTTTTTTCAGACATTCTATGCATATACCTGGGCATGTGTCCCTCCCACAAATTATAATTTATACACACCCTCACCTTTTCATTTAGCACAATATCTTGTAGACCATTTGATACCAGAACACAGAGATGCTTTACTCTTCTCAGTGGCTGAGCAGTAGTCCATTACTTAAGTGGTCCCATACTGACGGACATTTCAGTTGTCTGCAGTGCAGTCTTTTGCTGCTGTCAGCAGTGCTGCAGTGCATGGTCTCATAAACATTATTTAAGTTTGAAGGACATTTCTGAATTGCCCCCCTTCCTCCCCACAACATAGAAAGATGCCTATTCTTCCTCCCTCCCTCCCTCCCTCCCTTCCTTCTATATTGTTTATTCTCCTATGTTTAAAAACCATTTGTTTGTTTTTTTTCTGTAACTGTTCATGTCTTCTGTCCATTTTTCTATTCAGTTGTTGGTTGGTTGCTTTATATCTTCTTTTTTAATCCTCACCCGAAGATATTTTTCCATTTTTCTTCAGATAGAGTGGGAGGGAGAGAGAGAGAAACATCCATGTGAGAGAGACACATCAACTGGTTGCCTCCTGCACGATCCCTGCACGACCTCCGACCAGGGCCAGGGACGAACTGCAACCAAGGTACATGCCCTTGACTGGAATCGAACTTGTGACTCATTGGTCCACAGGCCGACATTCCAACTGCTGAGCCAAACCAGCCAGGGTGGGACTCCTTATATCTTAAAGAAATTAGTTGTGTGATAGTTGTTGCAAATGTTTGCCTCTCCTTTTTTTTTTTAATTTTTTTTCTTTATCGATTTTTAGAGAGAAAAGGGAGAGGGAGAGAGAGATAGAAACATCTATGAGAGAGAACGTCAGTTGGCCACCTCCTGCATGCCCCCCACTGGGGATTTGGCCCACAACCTGGGCATATGCCCTGACTGGGAATCGAATGCATGGGTTGATGCTCAACCACTGAGCCACACCGGCCAGGCTGCCTCTCCTTTCTTGCAGCCTTATTAGGGCCATCTCTGCAGTCACTGTCAGCTCTCATTTCAGTTTTCTACATCTCCATGTTTTTTGTTGTTTTTTTTTTAATATTTTCTTATTGATTTTTTTAGAGAGAAAGGCAGAAACATGATGTGAGAGAGAAACATCGATTGACTGCCTCCTGAACGCCCCCTACTGGGGATCAAGCATGCAACCTGGAATCGAACCGAAGCCTCTCAGTCCATGGGAGGATGCTCAATCCACTGAGCCACACTGGCCGGGCTACATCTCCATGTTTTAACTCTGCCTATCTTAAGAGCTTTTTTCTCTGTTAGAACTTCCAGTAAGACAAGCAAATATACTTAGCTTCTGAACTCTTGTGTCCCGGCCATTTGAAATCTCTTTTAGTTTCTCAGAGTATTTCTTGCTTACTCCTGATTTTATATACTTGGAACCATGCATCCTTTTCATGTGCATATGAACTGTTAGTTAGGGGTTTCTTAAGACAGAACCCTAGATAATATGCTTATCTGCCTGAGACAATGAAGTCTAAACTCCAACCCTTACTCTGCAGTAAGAGCTCAGGAATCATTTTAGTACATTACTTTTTGATTCAGATTTAGTCTAACATTTTCTATTCTAAGTGGCCTTTAACCGTAGCAGATTATTTGACTTCCCACATCAGTAAAATGAGGGATAATACTTTCATGTCAGGATGTTATAGTGACTAAATGAGGCTGGAAACATTTAGAAGGAAGGAGGAGTGGAGTGGAGTTCACTTATCCTTTAACCTCTTAGTCCTATTTTCTAGGTTGAGGCTTTCTGTCACTAAGGTGACAGC
Organism: Molossus molossus; assembly: GCF_014108415.1. NCBI lineage: Eukaryota > Metazoa > Chordata > Mammalia > Chiroptera > Molossidae > Molossus > Molossus molossus. Next base: position 42,667,231 of record NW_023425357.1, read on the forward strand.
GTAACTATGGGTGTCATGGGACAGAAGAGCTTCAGCCTACTTGGTGACATTCTGCATGGTCTTAAATGTTCTCTGACTGTGGCTTCTGTTTTCTCGATTGTGAAGGAGAAGCACAGCTGTACAGTGAGGATGACAGTGTTGCCTCCACAGGTGGTTCTGAGGCTTCCATGTAAAGCCCTCAGCACAGTGGCTGGTACATGGAAAGGAGACCATAACTTTGGAAGAGGGTGATGAAGTTAAAGTCCTCCCTCCTTCTTTGCAGAAGCCCCGTCCTGTGTGTCCCTTGGAAGCACGTCCCTGAGTGGTCCCTCCATCCACTGCCCCTCTGCTGCAGTCTGTATCGGCATCCTCCCAGGCTTGGGCGCCTACTCTGGGAGCAGCGACTCTGAGTCCAGCTCCGACAGCGAAGGCACCATCAACGCCACCGGCAAGATCGTCTCCTCCATCTTCCGAACCAACACCTTTCTTGAGGCCCCCTAGCTTCTGTGTCCTTACCTCAGGGAGCTCCTCCCCAAGAGTAGACCAGATGGATGGTTCATCTGCCTCCAGGCATTACCTCCCTCAGAAAACTTTTTTGCCTGTTTCCTGTGCACACCGTGACATTTTTAACCTCATCTAAAAATGTGCCAGCATCCACCTGTGGCCCGACTTGTGTTTGGTTTCTCTTTCCTCTCCAGTGCAGATGCCCACACCTGTCCCACTGCCTCATTCCTCACTGATGTGTTGGGGTGGGGGCCAGGGCCCGGCAGAAACTCCACTAAAAATGCCCTGGGAAGACAGGACAGCTGGCTTGCACAGGGTTTGTTTGTATTATGTTGCTTTTTTTTGTGTTTTTTTTTTTCCTTTATGAACAGCACAGAGAAGCAAGGACCATTCTTGGACAGGTATTATTTTAAACATTCTATTCTAGACGAACACATTGTTCGGTTGTACTGCATTGTGGAGATGCAGGCGGAGAGAACTGGTCCGGGTAATGAACTGGCGCATCCCCTGGAACTGACCAGTTCTTGATGTTGTGACTAAGATGAAAAACTACATCTGCAGGGCGTGTCACTTCACACTCATCATTCACTGTGAAGTGTTTCCTTACTCTCAGAAAACAGTCTTCCTCCCTTTATCTAATCCCATTTAAGACTAAACCTGAGAGAAGCAGATTATAGGCCTTATTTCATCAGAGCCAGAAATCAAAAGTGCTAGTAGTATATGGATGAGATGACAGTTTTGGCAGCTCCTGGGTTCTTAATATTGCAAATCAGTGGGACACACCTGCGTATTCTGACTATACTCTGTACTCTGTTAATACCTTTATAGTGGAGGATTCCAACTATGATACTGTTTCTAGCTTAAAGTTGCTGCCCTAGTTCTTTCCTTCTCTTCTATTTTTTTTTTTCCTTTATTGATTTTAGAAAGAGAAGAAATGAGAGGGAGAGAGATAGAAACATTAGTGAGAGAGAACATCCATTGGCTGCCTCCTGCTTGCCCCCACTGGGGATTGGGCCGACAACCTGGGCATGTGCTCTGACCGCGAATCCAACCAGCGACCTCTTGGGTTGATGCTCAGCTGCTGAGCCACACCGGCCGGACTCTTTCCTCCTCTTTTATCTGCTGCCCCTCCTGCTCTTTCCCTTCCCACAAAGAGCAGCTCTGAGGCTGTGAGCAGTCAAGAGGTAGAGGTATCGCTCCACCTCTGTGTCTCATAGAGGGGGTCAGGGGCTCTCCCTTAGGGAGGGAGACCTCAAGGACAGAGGTAGTCATGGGCTTAAAAAAAACTCAGGTCTCCCTGCTTCAGGAGAATGGGTCTGTGTGGCTCTTTCTTCCCGTGTTCCCATGTCAATTGTTTTTACTTCCTTGGGTGTGAGACAGAGACACACGATGTGTTGACACTGTGATGCTGGCAGGCAGAGAAGCTGCTCAGTTTTAATGTGGGCGGAGAGGCCTCTGGATCTCATCCAACCCACTCCTTTTCCCTTTCTAATGCAGTGACATTCTGGTGCCCATTGGCAGATGGTGACTTCCCTTCACCCATAACTGATGCCTTGTGATTCTTCTTTTCAGAACTACTCTGTGCTAATTGTTCCTGTCAGTATAGCACATTAACTCCATTCTAACAAACAAGGTGCTTAGGTAAAACTGTAGACACCTTCTACTTCTCTGCGTCATTGTTCCTGCGATTGTGCTGCTGTGATTACAGAATGTCCCCAGAGCAACCTCGCATCATTTCAGGAGGCAGGCTGAGGAATCAAAGTCACCCCCTTTGTGGGGTCTGACTGTTTTAGAGGCCATTACTTTACCTCATGTCATCTGTTGATGTTGGAATAAGTTGACAAAGGATTGCAGGAATTTAAAACATACTTATCTTGCCCTGGCCAGTTTGGCTCAGCGGTTAGAGCGTCGGCCTGCAGTCCAGAGAGACCCGGGTTCGGTTCCCACTAAGGGCATGTACTTCGGTTGCAGTTTGTCCCCGGCCCTGGTTGGTCGTGCGGGTGGCAGCCACTCGATGTGTCCCTTCACGTCGATGTTTCTCTCTCTCTCTCTCCCCCTCCCACTCTATCTGTACAAAAAATGGAAAAATATCCTCGGGTGAGGATAAAAAAAAACAAAAAACATACTTATCTTGAAGGCTAATAACAAGATCTTGCTTTTCCTATTCTGAATCTGCGCTTCCAACTCCCTCCCGATCTACCATAGCTAGATTATATTGAAGGCTGAGGCTCTTCAGATTTCTGTTCGTGGTGTCTCAGGCGAGATTGAGAATCACAGGTAATCACTTCATTGTGTTCTGTTGTGTCTATTAGTATATCGTGTTGGGACTGAAACACGTTCTGTAGAAATCATGAATAGCAAAGCAGGACCTGATCTGTCCAATAGAGGAAGTGGCCTTGGAAAGCATCCAATGTAGACCATGTGGTTTAAACCCAAAGGATAGAAAAAATAGCCCTGGCCAGTTTGGCTCAGCAGTTAAAGCATTGGCCCATGGATTGAAGGGTCTTGAGTTCAGTTCTGGTCAAGGGCACATACCTGAGTTGCTGATTCAATCCCTGGCCCCGGCCAGGGTCATGCAGGAGGCAACCAATTCTCTCTTTCTCTCTCTCTCTCCCCCCTCCCTCCCTTTCTTCTCTCTCCCTCCCTCCCTTTCTCCTTTCCTCCTTCCCTTTCTCCCTTCCTCCCTCCCTCTCTCCCTCTCTCCTTTCCAGTCTCTCTCAAAAAATAAATCAATGAAAAAATATCCTCGGGTGAGTATTAACAACAACAAAAAAGAATAGAAAACAGGGCTGAAAGGAAACACTGCTTTAAACCATAAAATGTAGTACTCCTGCCTTAATAGAGAACTGGGATTTTATAACTAGGTCATAAAGGATGAAAACAAAGTTCAGGGTGGACTTTTTTAAACGTGCTTACATTGTCCTGAGTGGCAATATTCTTACAACTCTTGAACTTTGTGAGGGAGAAAGCGCATCTGTGAGGAATCCTACTGCTGGCTCTGTTTGAATTATCTAGTTTGTGTCACACTGTGCCCTCTCTACCTTTGGCCCTGTCACCCACCTGGGCTGGGACAAGGGGAGCATGACGTTCAAAGCATCCGTTTCCATCTATGTAGAGCAGGGAGGCTGATGTGACTGGACCTAACGAGGTGGCTGGGTGACCCATTAATGTCTGCTGCCCCGGCATCTGAGAGGAGACAGCTGGCTTTCAAGTTCAGCGGCTTGAGGAGGGTGCTTGAACTTTTCCAGGAGCACTCTAGACTGAAAGCTCCTGACTAGAGGCGACTCAGGCTTGTCCCTGGCTTTTCTATTCCTCTTCACCTCAATCAAAGGTTCGGCTCTTCTGGCCGCCTTATCTCATAGGTTCCTCTCTCTGGCTGCCTCATTTCCACCCAAGAGAGAAACTTCATTTACCTAAGATGCTTGCCCTGCTTCTCCCTGGGAGCTTGGCCTGGTTCCACCTTCCGTGGGTAGACCCTAGTGGCTCTGAGCTTGGAGCCAGACATTCACTAGTTGGGTCGCTTGAGCAAGGTCCTTAACCTCTCTGGGCCTCAGTTTCCTCCTCAGTAAGTAAGAATAATGACACCATCTTCCTAGCGAGAGTGATAGGTAATCTAGCTTAGATACTTGGCATGGTATCTGACACACAGCGCTTAGTAAATAGGAAGAACTCGTTAGTACCATTACGATTGGCCTCCCCCGTTTCTTGGTGGGGTGTCGGAGCTTCCGTTAGTGATGATTTGTGGCAGGTTTACGCATCCTGCTGACATTCCTCAGTTGTAGCTAGAACACTGACAGGATGAGTGGTCAGATATGGTCATCAGAGCTCCAACCACCAGTTTGTTCTCTGTGCTTCCCTCTTAGCTAAATGTTAATTGCTCAGGCACACGCGGTTCCTTGGCTTCAGTGTCCTGGCCGTGGGTATATGGCTCAGCTGTCATCTTAAGCCCCTCCAGAAAAACAAGAAGGAGACCTTGCTGTGATTTCCCCAAGGTCCTTGGGGGAATCAGGGCTCCATGCAGTCCTGCAGCCTCAGGAGAAATGAAGGTGTCCCTAAAGGATATTTTAGTTGACTTTTGGTGGCGACAGAATCAGCAGATGCGTTGAAAACTTAGGATGGAAAAAAAAAAAAGAAAACTTAGGATGAAGATATCCTTTACTCGCTTCCACCAGTTAAACACTGGCTTCTAAGGCTACCAGGCACCCGTAGGTAGGAACCTTCCGGATGCACCGCCCAGGTGTAACAGGCTACTAGTAAGAATTACCTGGGAGAGTAGGTCAAGGTGAGTGACTTCCCAGTTTCAGTAGAGAGGAAGAGCAAACTTATTACCAACTTGAGCAGAAGACCCTCTAGGGGTGAGGGAGGACATTCAGTGCAGTGGACAGTGTGGGCTCTGCAGTCTGCTAGACCTGGACTAAGATCTGGCTCTGCCTCTCATCAATTGGATTAGCTTTTCTGCTTGTTTCCACATCTCTGAAATGATCATAAACGGGCTATTGGGAGGTTCATCGAGATTATGCCTGTAGCTCTGGCCAGTTTGGCAGAGTGTTGGCCCGCGGACCAAAGGGTCTTGGGTTCGATTTTGATCAAGGGCACACATACCTGAGTTGCTGTTCAATCAGTATGTCTCTTACATCGATGTTTCTCTCTGTCTCTCCCTCCTACTCATTGGAAGTGTCCTCAGGTGAGGATTAAAAGAAAAGAAAGATTGTGCCTGTAAAGTACTTAAACACAGAGTGGGAAACAGTATTTAATATAAATGTCAGTTACTGGTTACACACAAACCTCTGCCTGGAGCTCCCAGGGGAAGGTGGGTAAGAGAGCAAGATGTGTTACATGGAAGAGAGGAGAGAACTGCGGGTGGCTGGGGTTTCAGAGTGGTCTCCTGGCTGGTTTCATGAAGTTGGGCCTGGGCCCAGCGAGGGGCATGCAGGAGTAACAAGTGGCTGCTGTCAGCAGGGACAGGGCAGACCACAGGGCAGACCCCTGTGTCTGGGAGACCTGGAAGGACAGCAGATGGGTGGCAGTCACTGCTGTTCTGTGTGCGTGTGAGGTGGGTGGGGACACAGGACAGAGTGGACCAAGAGGAAGAAGGGGTGGTGACCACGTGGTGTTGGCTGGGCCAACATTCGGGACTCCAGAAATGCCTGTGCATTCTATTCATCCACAAGTATTTATTGAGCATGTACATTGTGCCAGGTTCTGTGCCAGTTTAACAGAAGTATTACTGTTCTTGTGGAATGCATGTCCCCAAATAGAAGTGATGACACCGCCCTCACAGGCTTGCTGGGGCAAAGGGGTTCCATGTTCATTTCCCAGATCAGTGAGCCCATCGGGTACCAGCTGAGGAAGGAGCTGACACAGGGATGTCTGAGACTCCTTTATTACCCTGAGTATTACAGATAGAGCACGATCACAGCATTGAAAACAGAGCAGGAATTAGGTGTGGGCTGTGACAGAGAGTGTGCACCGGGGACATAGTCCTCACAGAGTCGCAGCTAGTTATGATTGTAAAAATTTTATTCTCTTTAATAACAATAATAATTCCACGAAAATTATACAAAGTACATTCAATACTCAGGAGTGGCAGGGACAGGAGGAAAGGAAGCTGGTTTGGCCTGGAAGCATCATCAGTAGACTCCAAACAAAGGAAGTCCAGCTGGGCTGGGGGAAGTTGGGGGTGGAGGTCCCATTGTAAAAAATAAACAAGTGGATTGGTGGGTTTTGTTTTTTTTTTTTAAAAAAAAAAAAAGGCCACACCCATAAGGAAGCAGGGTGAGCGTGCATGTTCCTGGGGGAGGGTGGGAAGCCCAGCCTGCATGCTGCTGCTGGGCGGGTGCCTTGGGGCGGGTGTGCGGGCGGGTGCTCAGGCTGGCTCTGAGTTGGTGGGGGGCAGGTTTTTATGCTTGAAATACTGCACAACTTGTTGAGGCAGTTCCGCCAGCACAGCTTTGGCCAAGGTCTCTTTTGCTGCCTGCAGGGTGGAGGGTGGGGTTTAGAGAGGAGAGAATGAGGGTTACTGAAAGGGAGTTGTGAGGGTCACCATTCCCAGAGAGCTGCAGAAGATGTCCCTGGAGGACAAATTAGTTGAGTGCCAGGGCTGCCTAAAACATGTCCCTCATCCCTGTCCATGCCTGAAATCCCACCATCAGCAGTACCTTCCTTTTGGTTAAGTGTAACTCTTACCTGGAGCAGTTGGGATGCCTGGGAGTCACATATTAGGAAGAATTTGTGGGGGATTTTGGGGTCAAGAACCCTAGGAAGGGGAGCTGCTGCACAGTCTACTCATCTGGTAGACATTTCCCAGGCACCTTGGCTGGTATAAATGGGCCGTGACTGTCTGGTTCATTGCTGAATGCCCAGCCACAGGCCAGGCACGGGGAGGTATTCAGTCAATGTCGGCACGTGTGAATGATGGCCGATGCCCCGCATTTGTCCTCAGATATGTAATGCCCCAGAGGGTACTGGGCAGAGATGTGAGGAACACTGGGTACAAAACAGAGTGGTCAGTTCTTGCTGGGACTTGGTGAGCCAGAGCACCTAGAGGGGCCCAATGGCTGAGAGAGCTGAGGCCCAAAGAGGTCAAGGCCCCAGGCTGGCAGTACAGAGGTGGCATCTGAGAGGCTGTGCTCCTTCCTGGACTCCTCATGGGCCCAGCTTCCAGGACAGCAATCAGGAAGCCAACCACGGCCTCCTGTGGGCAAACTTGAGGTCCCCAGCAAACAGGACCAGAGTCACTTCCAGGAGCCAGTCCTTCCTGCGGAGGCCCTTAGGGTAGAGAGGTCATCCTAAGATGGGCCTGGTTTTCCATGTGAAGTGAAGAGTCTGGGTAAGGGGTGAGGATGAGGAAAGCCTCTTTCTTACCTCTAGGCCTTTGTTCTTGCCCCTCTGTCTCCTGAAATCTTTGCCTCACACAGATAACTGACTTCTGGTTACCAGGAAACCCTGCCAGGAGCTTCAGTCCGAAGCCAATGCTCACCCTATTACATGGTCTTGCTGGAGGGCAGGGCCTGGCATGGTGCTGGGCACACAGTAGGCCCTCAAGAAGTGCTCAGTCAATGGAGCTGAGGCTAGAGGAGCCTGGGACTGGGCGGACAGTCCCAAGACCATCCTGATTACTATGGTTCTTGGGGCCCTGTGATGCCCCCTCCCCAGCCTGCCCATACTCACGTTTCGGAACTCTCGAAAGGGCACAAACTGCACGATGTCTCGGGCTGCCTCCTCCCCAGTGTGAGAGCGCAGTGTGCGGCTGTCCCCATCCAGAAACTCCATGGCAGCGAAGTCAGCGTTGCCCACACCCACAATGATGATGGACATGGGCAGCTTGGAAGCCTGCACCACGGCATGTCGTGTCTCCTCCATGTCACTGATGACACCATCCGTGATGATGAGGAGGATGAAGTATTGCTGCAGGGAGGTCAGTGGGCACTCAGCAGGGCCCTAAGGCCCCTGGTAACTTCCCCCTCCCTCCCATCCCAACCCCTCAAAGCCCTCTGACCCCTGGGGAGGTGACTCTTCTTCCCCGGCTGTAGTCAAATCCGAGCCACCTACCACAGCACCATGGCCCCTGCAGGCCTCTTGTCTGTTTAAACCCTGACTAAGTTTCAGCCAGAGCATCAATTGCCCCGGTTCTCCTGCCCAGCCCAGAGCCTAGGACTCCAGGACTCTGCCAGTCGCTACATTGTGGGTCTGACTTAACTCTCTGTGCCTTGGTTTCTTCATCGGCAAAGTGGGAGTGGCCTGTCCCCCAAGCACCTCAAAGAGAACATACTTGCCTTGTGGCAGCAGTTTTTCACAAATTGACAGCCACATTCCTGGCAGGCAGGCAGGCAGGCCCTTGGCTGGCCAGGAAGACCACTGTGGCTGACACCCCAGGAGCAGCCTCTCCTCTGTCCACCTGCACATGGATACCTGTGTGCCTGCTCATCCCCTGTGAGCACAGCTGGACTCAGACACCCCACAGGAGCTAAGCTGGTCATCCAGGCCAGTGCCTCTGGGACTCTGGGACTCGTGGGGCTATATACCAGACACAGCATCTAGTCACAGTGGGAAGGGTGCTAGTTTTGCAGTAGTCTTTCAATTCTACAAACTACCTAGGAGCAGTCTCAGTGTGGTGCTAGTGTGTCTTTAATGCCTCTCTACCATCGCTAGCCTTCCTTAGTAACAAAGAAGGCAGGGAGCTCAGAGCTTCAGGGGACAATAGTTTAGCTAGACTTTAAGATCATTGTAGTTTCTTATATATTTATTTTTATTGTTATTCTCTGGTAAGGGATAATGATTCACTTAAAATGGGTTATAAAATTTCTTTATAAAGTTTTTTAAGCCATGGCCAGTCTGGCTCAGCGGTTAGAGTGTTGGCCTGTGGACCAACGAGTCTTGGGTTCAATTACGGTCAAGGGCACGTACCTCGGTTGCAGTTCGTCCCCGGCCCTGGTTGGGGTTGCGCGGGAGGCAACCAGTCAATGTGCCTCTCTCACATCAATGTGCCTCTCTCTCCCTCCTTCTCTATCTGAACAAAAATGGAAAAAATATCCTCAGGTGAGGATTAAAAAATAATAATAAAGTTATTTAAGTAAAATATTGAATAATTAGTGTGGGTAAGAGGTGGCCATAGTGTGAACTTCGAAGGTGGGGCTGGCGGAGCTCAGGAAACCTCACTGGATGATCTGTGGCCGGAAGCCCTGGGGTTCCAAGCTGGCTGATACTTTGTTTTCAACTTGGCTCTGTCCTTAGCACCCTCTCGCCCCTTTCTGGGGGAACTCAGTTTTCCCCCAAAATAGAAGAGCCCTGTGACCCTAATATTCTGTTTAGAGCTTTTGCCTTCTACTCTGACCCTGAATCTCAGGAAAGGAAACGGGGCCCAGACCAGTCAAGGTCATGGAGGTTAAGCCCATGTCAGCCCCCAGTTCAGCATTTGACCACCTTCTCACCTGTTTGCTCCCTGAGGAACATACAGGGGATACAAATTCAGCCCCCTAGGATGCCTTGCTCTCCTGCCTGTCCCCCAAGCACAAACTGTGGAAGGTAGTGGGGGTGAGTCACATAGAGGCATGGACCCCACCATCCTAACCCGGCTCCTGGCAGCAGTAGGCTGGCTCCTGCACTGTGCCTTTAAGAAAGAGATCAATCCCTTGGCTGGGGATACCTGTTGCTATGGAGATGGCAGTCTGAATCCTTGCAGTGGAGGGCTGTTGCATCCAGACCCTTGTGTCCCCATAGCCCATCATCTCAGCAGCCCCTTCCCTAAGTGGGGTCTTCCACCCCACCATAAATATTCCAGGGCACCTAAGCTGGCAGGAAGCAAGGCACTGAGAAGCCTGGCAATGAGGAAGGAAAAGAATGGGTGGGACTGGCTTCCAAGCCCCTCCCAGCCCAGACAGCCTCCCACCCACCCACCCACCCCTCCAGGCCCTGTTGACCTTCCCTCTTCTATCAGCCACAAGTCCGTACTGGGGACTTGGAGCATGGGGGCCTGAGCTTCCCTCAGAGCTGTGGAACCTTTCTCCCCAGGGAGTTTGGCACAGGCAGGGCCTGGGTTGCTGCAGGACCATGGGCATCAACTAACAGGGTGAACAAGTCCCTGTTAACACTACCACACAGGCCCTCCCTGGCCCCCTCACACTGTGATTCTCCTTTTAGAGAGAAGGTGGGCTGAGTGAGGTTCAGTGACTTAAGGCCTCCCGGCTGGGATGGGTATCTCAATTCTAAACCGAGCTTAGCTGACTCCAAAGTTGGGGCTCTTTCTATAGCATCTTCCTTTGCCTGCAATTGTCTCTCCGGTAGTGGGGCCTGCACCCTCTCACCCAGCACCCCTGCCAGGAGGCCAGAAAGTCCAAGATAGCAGCCCAGGGCAGGGTTCAGAACCATGGTAGTGGACTTTAACCCTTGATCCTGTGTGCCAACCAGTTAGTCACAATGCCCACACTCATGTTTTTCCTCAGCTTGAGGTCATCAGCTTTGGCAAGGGAAGTCCTGGGCTCCTTGCCAATCGTGGACAGAGCCAAGGTTGTCCAGGAGCCTCTAAAATTCATTGCAATCCCAGGGGTCCACAGCTCCACCCCCCCACCCCCACCCCAAGACAGTTCAGAAGGAACGTGGGAAGGGGTCTGTGGAAGGGGAGAAGAAAGGGCGGAATCAGGCAGGAGGAGGTGGGAAGGGGCTCTGCTGTCCCCACAGACAGTCCTGGTCTACTCTCTGCCCTGATTTCCCACCTCTGTGTGAGCCTTTCTTGATTTACTTCCTTCTGCCTGGCATACCCTTCCCAGCCACAACATCTGAGTGTCTCCTACTTCGTCCTAAGCAGATGTGAAGACCCTCCCCAGTCCTGAGCTCTGCCTCCACTGCCAGCATTGTCCACTGGGGGCGGGGGAGGGGAGGCTCCTCCTTAGGACATTCCTCTCTACCCCCAAGCCCTGACCGATCCTCAGGGTCGTCCCTTGTACCCTCGTCTCCATCTCATGGGCCTGGCACCTTGTCTGTGCTCGAGAAACTGTCCATCACTGTCAGGGCAAACCCCAAACCCAAACTCCTAGCACATGTCAAGGATCTCCTTGCGTCTTTTGCCTTTACGAGAGGTTCGTCAGGTTTCTAGGACTGTAAATAGCCACTAATCCATTTAATGTTGTGACTTGATTAATAAGAAGTTGACTTGACCACAATAGTTCCAGGCAGTCTGGGGAAGTTGCACTCACTCCCTGATGTATTTCTGAGAAGTTGGTTGCTGAAGACCCTGGGGACAGGAGTGGAAAGGGGGAAATTCCCAGGGTCCTGGCTGCTTCCCAGCTCCCCCTCCACTGGAACACCAGACACCCAGGAGACCAACCAGAAATGGGCCATGGACAAGATGGCCCGAGTCTTATGGGCCAGAGCAAAGGGAATAATGAAGGCCCCATGATAGGAGTCTCCTGACCCCACCAGAACCCCTTTGGTGGTTCCTCTCTATCCTCAAGGGCAAATCCAGATTCCTCACTGGCTTCCATGGCCCTTTGGGAGCTGGCTTACCTTTCAACCTCACCTAACCCCCACTCAGCCCTCTCACACCACACTCTTTCCTTCAGTTATGCCCATGCACCGTGCCTCCAGGCCTTTGCATATGCTGTTCCCTCTGCCTGGGATGCTCCACACGCACACACGTTCACACATGCTTTTCCAAGAAGCCTTCCCTGAGCCCTCTGTCTGGGTTAGGTGCCACCTTTATGACTGTACTTCTGTCATCACAGCTGCTGCTTCCGGGCACGGCTCTCCTCTAGGCTCAAGCTCTGGGAGGACAGAGGTCGTATCTTGTGCATTACGGTTTCCCCCAGTACCGCACAGAAATATTCTTGGTAAAGATGTGTCGTATCAATGAATGTAGAGTGCAGCCCTGCCTAGAGAGATGCTTCCTACCACCTGCTCTCTATTTCCTGTACGTGGGTGTGCATGCATGTGCATATGTCTGAGAACAGGGAGGGTGAATCCACACCAAGTATTTCCCCAAAAGTGGCTATATAAAAGCATCAGTTAATCCATCAATTATTTTCTTGTGCCTTGGACCTTACTGTGCTCCCCATCACCAAATGCTGGCCCAAAAGGTGTGCACAGAAGATTCAGCCACTCATATTCATCGAGCACTTGTGTGTTAGGCACTGCACTGAGCAATTTATGTGCTAATTTGGTTGAATCCTCACCATGCTTCTATTAGGCAAGTGCTTGCTGTTCCATCATCCACATTGTTCAGGTGAGGAAACAAGTTCAGAGAGCTTGAGCAACTTGCCCTGGGTCACACAGCCATGAAGTGGGGGAGCTGGGGTATGAACCAGGATTATAGGTCTCCGGAGCTTGGGGCTGAACCATCAGACAGCCCACCTGCCCCACATTTGGTGCAAGGTAAGATGTGGGACAGTACAGGCAGGAGATGGAGACCTATCAGTATCTATTCTTGGTGTGAGAGGGGCCCTGGCCCCACTTCTGCAGTCCAGAGATGTCTGGAGATGGCCGGAGCTGGGGTGGGGGACAGGAGGAAGCTGCCTCCCCAGGTTGGGAGGACCAAGTCATGATAAAGTGGCTGGGGTTCTGAGAGAATTAGGACTGGTCAGGATTCAGACTTGTTCACAGAAAGGGCCAAGTTCTTCCTTCTGGGGGCCCTCAGTAGTTCCCCAGAACACAAAGACCCCTTCCTGGACTTCCCCAGGCCCCAGGCCCCCTGGAGACCTAGGATCTAGCTAGCAGGGGCCTACCTCTCCCCCAAACCCACCTCCTGCCCAGTCCTATCAGGTCTCAGCAGGTGAAAGGGCTCTGGAAAGATGCTGGCTTCATTCTTAGTCCCATCTTATGGTTTTTCCCCTTAAACAAGAATGCAGGTCTTTTTTTTCCAGTCCTTTGAAAGCTGGCTCAGGCGGATAATAGACTGGGCGGGACAATGGCTGGCTGGCTGCAGGCATCCAAACAATTCCAGCCCAAACCCCCAGGATTTTACGAAAAGCCACTCCCAGGCCTTCCACAAACTGTCCCATTCAGGTTGCCCCAGAGGCTCAGGCACCCCTGCAGCTTTCCTTCTCCCATTTCATAAAGGAAACGAGCTCAGAGCTCAGAAGGGGCTTGTCTCTGGCCCTCAGCTGCCACGGCAGGGCAGGGACTAGAGCAGATCATGTCCCCTGCAGCAGAAAAGACCAGGACTGCCTTTCTTTACCACCAACCCTCATGCACTGACCTCCCTCCTGCCTGTCCCTGGTCCCTGCTGGATGGGTCTCTTCCGGGAACTTGTTGCCACCTATCCTTTCTCATCCTTCAGGTGTTTTGGGTGCCAGGTATTGCATTATCTCATTTAATTCTACCACCACCCCTTCAAAGTAGGCCCTGTTAGTATTCGGGTTGTACAAATGATGAAACTGAGGCTCAAAGAGGTTAAATGACTTGCTCATATCACTCAGCGGGGAAGAGGTAAGGGCAGGATTCAAACTCTGGCAGGCTGACTCCAGGGTCCCCTTCCTCAGACCCTCTGCTGCCTCCCAATAATCAGACCATGTCCTGCTATCTTCCCTCCCCAGGCCAGCCCTGGAGTCCTCTTTCATAATCTCCCCCTCCAATCTGTGCCAGCCAACATCATCCACCTCCCTAGTGACCAAGTAGGTGCCTGCTTCCTCTGGGCAGTTCCAATGGGACCAGGTTTCTTTCCCTTTGGGAGAGGACCTGGATGAGTCACCTCCTCCTACCTCCCTGCACAGTGCACAGCCCACAGACCTGAATTAAATCCACATGTTCTAGAGCACAGTGCGTGCCTGCCATAGACCAGTGGGGGATGACAGTGACCATGCAAACAGCCCATCCTGTGGGACCAGAGTCCAAGCGGAGATGCATAGTAGTCGTGGAGACGAGTATGTGAAGGAAGGAAATATCACCACTGTTGTCAGAGTCCAGACGGGAAAAAAACAGAGAATGCAAGAGACAGGGATGGTCAAGGAAGGCTGCTGGGGGATGGCATGTGAGGGGACACTGAGGGATGGGACAGAGCTGGCCAGGCAGAGGAGACGGCAGGCAAAAGCACTGCAGGGAGAGCAAGGCTGGTGTGTTTGAGGGACAGAAAGGGGGCCTCTGAGGAAGAGATTAAATAGACCCTCCAGTCCTGTCTCTGCACCTGCGTGCTGCTGGGCGTCATTCATTCCTCCATCAGAAAGATGGTGTCGAGGAGGATTTGCTATCATGCCTTCCAGTACTCTGACAAGACCTCAGATGCCTGGCCTTCTGGCCTAGGGTCTGCGATTTCATACTGTGGAGCCATCACTGTGTCCCTGGAAGTTGCAGCTTTCTAGAAGTTTGCTGTGGCTAAATCAAAAAAGAAGGCAGATGCAGATTTCTACGGAAACTATGATTCCAAGGAAGATTTGAGGAGGTGAGGGAGGCTGGTATCTTTCAGAGTGCAAAGTGATCTTGGAATGTAAAGAATTTCTCTGGGCCATGGCCGGTGTGGCTTAGTTGGTTGGAGTGTCATCCTGTACACCGAAAGGTTGTGGTTTGATTTCCGGTAAGGACATATACCCAGATTGTGGGTTCGATGCCCAGTTGGGGTGCACACAGGAGGGGATTGACGTTTCTCTCTCTCTCTCCCTCTTCTCTCCAAACTCAATTAAAATTTAAAAAAAAATAATTTTAGGGGGTTGAATTCCATAGAAGTTTATCTGACCTGTGTTCCTGGACTATCAAACATAAATATTTGAGCTATGGAATTGTTTCTTTTGATAAATAAACAATTAAGAAAAACTGTGTAAAATAAATGAATAAATAAAAATTGCCCTGGCCAGTTTGGCTCAGTGGTTAGAACATTGGCCCGTGGACCAGAGAGTCCTGGGTTCGGTTCCTGCTAAGGACATGTACGTGGATTACAGTTTGTCCCTACTCCAGTTGGGGTCGTGTGGGTGGCAACCACTTGATGTATCTCTCTCACATCGATGTTTCTTTCTCTCTCTCTCTTCCCCCCTTCTCTCCTGCTCTATCTGAAGATAAATGCCAAAATGTCCTCTGGTGAGGATAAAAATAAATAAATAAATTAATTAAATAAAATAAAATAAAAAGGCCCTCCAGCACTGAACGGATACTCGAAGCAAAAGTGGTGAGGGTTGGCCGCCTGGTTCAGTGAAGGGTGATGGTGGCCGTGGCAATGGGGAAGCGGGTGAATTCCGGGTAGTACTTTGGAGGCAGAGTGAAAGAACAGTCTAGAAGGGACTTCAGTACTCATGCAGTGACCCCTTCCTTTCAGAGGAGAAGGAAGCCCAGGGAGGGGCAGGGGCTTGTGGAGGAGTCTGGGGTCAGGTGAGAATTGGACCCCAGTCTCCTCAGTCCCAATCCAGGTCCCACCACCCCAGGGTTACTGCCTGGGAAGTGTTACTGCACTGCCCCTGGGGCAAGTGGTGAGACCCCCCCAACTCATATAGCAGAGTCAGGGCAGGTGCTGCTGGGGGCGGGTGACCCCAACACTAGCTAGCATCAGGCCTGGGCTGGGTCAGGAGAGGACCAGGGATGTCGATGCCCAGGTCGGGGCTGTGTGCTATATCCCAGAAGCACGCAGCAGCCCTGGTGGCCTCAGACCAGGCCAGGCTCCAGCCATGTCCCTGAGCACTGGGCCAGGGATAGACAGTTCCTCAGCCTGAGGCAGGGGTTACTCTATTGGAACTTGGTGGCTCGGAGGGTCAGCCTTAGAACTGCACAGACCATACTTCCTGGTTTCCCTCTGTCCCCTCTGCCCTGGGGAGGCACCTCCCACTGAGTACAGCCCTCTTTCCTACTACACATGGATGGAACAGCTGAGTCTTCCTCAGGTCTGTGCTCTAAGAGGCCAGGACTAATCAAGTTGAGCTTGGTCCAACCCCCTCTATCATGTCTGCAGGTAAAATGAGCCACACAGAGAGGCATCTAGGATTTTAGGACAAAGGAAGGCAGACTATCAGCTAACCAGCCCCATGGGGGTGGCTGGGATAGGAAGGATGCACACTGGTGGCCGCCTACTCACCGTGGCAGTCTGCTGCTGTGTGGCCTGGGCTGCAAACCGGGCCACGTGGTTGATGATGGGAGAGAAATTGGTGGGGCCATAGAAGCGGATGTGGGGCAAGCAAGCCGAATATGCCTGGGCGATGCCGTCCACACCTGTCTCGGAGACAAGAGTCTAGATCAGCCTGGTCCCCCCTGACCCCACACCTGCCTAACTGCTGACCAAGCGTCATTTAATGCTTACCCCAAATGTCCCTCCTGGGGGCTCCCAGAGGGTAGGGCCAGGGTGGTATAAAGAGCCCTGAATGTGGAGTCAGATGGGCCTGTGTTCAAATCTTGCCTTTGCAACTTCTTAGCTGTGGGACCTGCAGCACGTATAATCTTTCTGAGCCTATTTCTTTGTCTGTTCATGAGACTGATAATCTACTTTGGGGCAGTTGGCAGGAAGGGGTCCAGCAGGCTTGGAAAACCCTGCGACGACACTTCAGGGCCCCAGAATATCTGCCTGCCCTGTGGTTCTCTCTAGAAGGTCTCTAGCCAGAAATGAGATTGACTAACATGAGCTTGGACAAACCACCTCTGGAGACCTGCTCCAAACCAGACAGACCCCAGCAGGAGTACAGGGTCACATTTCTTGCCAACAGATGGCTTCTGAGTCACAGCATTGTCCCTAAGTTGGTGACTTGATGCTTTTCCCTTCCAAGTACAAATCAGGCCTGGCTTTGGGGCTCCCCAAGGAAGGCGGATTGCTCACCCAAGCCAAATCCTAGGCTGAAAAGTGCCATGATGGCAGGGACCACCCTCTTCCATACCCACCTGGAGCTCCTTTTCCTCTTCCATTACTTTCTTAACTGACTCTGGGGGCTCAGAAATCCTCTAAGGCCTTGGGGTAGGGGTGAACACAGACACCATGCTGAGTGCCTGCCCCTTCCTCTTCCCCTCCCCAGGCAACCTTCAACCCTTGGGTGCCAAGATTCTCTGTGAAAGGCAGAGCAGGTGGGACAGGGCTGGGCCCTCCTAGCGAGAGCTGGCATGAAGTGAGAGGCAGGCGTGTAATTTTCCACCCTCACCTCCTCTTGGTCTACCCAGAGCTTTCTGTCAATGCTTCCCTGAATTCTCACCTGACCACAGTGAGGTGAGCTAAGCAGGTATCAATACAACTCCCTAGGGCAGGTGAGAAGCAAAGGCTCAGAGAGGTGCAGTGATCTCTCCAAGGTCACACAGCCAGGAAAGGGCAGCAGCTAGCCTTGAATCCAGGACTGCCTGACTCCAACCTCCAACTCTTTCCCCATCTGTCATCTTGAGAAAGTGTGATGGGGAGGGGAGAGGAAAAAGGTACGTAAATCTGTACTTTGCCCTCCCTCCACCCCGGGGAATGGCCTGGTGTAAATGCAGGGCAGATGCAGGGAGGCTTGATGCTCACCTGAGCAGAAGGGGTTGGTTGGGTTGAAGTTGATGGCAAACTCATGGGAGACCTGAAATACAGAGAAAATGCTGAGCTGGCAGCCTCCTGGCCCCAGGCCACCCACCTGGTAGGCCCAGGTGTACCCCCTTCCTCCTGCCATGCCCAGACTCCCTCTGGCTCTTTACTGCTCCCCTCCCCAAGGTCAGGGCTATTGATGCCCCATATCTGCTTTTCCCTCCATTGCTGGGTCTGACCCACACAGAGAGGCCCATCCAGACCCATCCACATCACCGATCTCTCCCGCAGGATCAGGGCTGCTTGTGGCTCCGCCCCACCACGAGAGTCCCTGAGTGGGGCAGAGATGCCTCTGAGGGCCATGGGTCTAGGAGCACTGGGAATGTCCCTTTGTCACCAGCTCTCACTGTGCTGGGGCCATAACCAGAGTTCCCCTTCATCAAAGGGTGACCTGCACACTCCTGGATGCCACTGGACCCACGACAATCAGGAACAGAGGGACCAGTAATTAGACCCCGCTCAGGGCTGCAGGTAGGACTGGGTGGCCACAGAACCTGGGGCCTCAGGAGAGGTCAGGGTTCAGATGAGGGACCCCCCCCTCCCCTGCCAAACACCCAACTCAGTCCCCTTCCCTACCGTGAGCCACACCCCAAGTTCGGCTTTGCAGTCATCCTCCCCCTCCTTCATTACAACACTCAGTGTTCTTACCCCATTTTTTAGATGATGAAACGGAGACACAATGTACTAGAATGTTCCCACGGTCTCACATTTACTGAAGGGCAGAGCTGGGACGAGAACCGAGGTCAGGATGCCTCCTCAGCCCCCGTTCCATAAAGCCACTAACCTCAGAAGGTGTTCCTGCCCCGAGGGTTTTACATTAGGAGGGTTTGAGGTCCAGGCCGGGAGAGCTTCAGGCTGGGCACAAACCATCCCAGACGCTGTGGCTCCGAGACACTACAGTGGAGGTGCTGGAAGTCCAGTGTCCCCATTTCACAAATAAACACACTGAGGCCCAGAGAGGGGAAGCCAGGTGCCAAGGCCCCTGCACAACAGGCCAGAGGCCCAGGTCCTCATGCCTCAAGGTGGGGCTGGACCCCAGACCTTGGGGAGCCCTCCTGTGCCAAGAAGGGAGGGACTCACCATGGGGAGTTCACCCTGGCGCAGCCCTGAGGGTGGCAGATGGCCTGTTCTAGGGAATGGGTGGTTCTGTTCTTTGCTCCTTCGGCTCTAAGTGCCTGTCATGGAGCCAGTCCCCTGATGTCCCTCTCAGGCCCTGCCCCTGCCCAGGGGCCCCCTTGACCCTGTCCCCAGTCTGGGTTCCAGATGTAGGGGCTGGAGGTCCTCATTGCCATAGCAACTTCATGAGCCTCTGTAGAGATTTAGAGGGGGCTTGTGTGGAGGGGGCTGAGAGAGGAAAATGGTTGCCAAGGAAACAGGCCTCCCTTGGGCCAACAATTTCCTACAAATCAAATTTTAGGAGATTTTAGAGACCAAGGGGGAAGAGCCCCTTCTGAGAGTGTGGATTAATATCTCCCTTTCTCAGCCATCTTCATTCCCCCGCTCCTTTCCCCTCTCGGGGGGGGGGGGGGGGGGGGGGGCTAGTGTAACCTGAGGCCTCTCGGGTTACCTATTCTGGCAGTTCCCTTTCATAGGTGGCAAAACAGGATCAGAGAGGACCAAGGAATGCCTATGTCCACGCTGCCTATGGACAGCCCCCTCCCATGCTTGTTGGCCTAGTTTGCTTGAAAAATGCTAGTAAACAGAACAAGCTTTCTGGAGGCCACACCAAGCCGATTAGGGGCCCCTGGGGACTGGCTGGCCACAGGTCTTTGTCCTGGGACTCCCTGCGGCCTGTGACAATCAATGGTCCTCGTTCGCCCCAACTGGCCCTGCCCGGACCCTGGTCAGTGAGTTACTTAAGACGCATTCACTGTGGCCCCAGCAGGGGCAGGATGGTAGAAGGAGGCTCAGAGGGAGCTGACCTCAGAGCTGTCCTCCGTAAGCCTCAGTTTCCCCATCTGTAAAGTGGGGAGAGTCATACACTGTGTTCCTCCCCACCCCAGACTTCCTTCTGCCCAATCTCTCTCTTCATCTAACTCTGGCTCAGTGTGAAGGTCAAGCCCTCACACCATCTCCTCAGGGAAGCACTTTCTTCGTCCTTCAGCCACTGCCCAGGCCAGGGAGGAACTAAGGCCCCAGGCAGGCAGCTGGTCCGAGGGTCCTTCTAGCTCCTTCCAGGTCCCCACCCTCAGAGAACCAACGCCTCTGGCTGCTCAGGCCACTGGGCCCCAGAGGGAGGCACTAAACAAGCAAACCCACGCATCCAGAAGTGACCATGGTTCTGTGAGGCCAGTGCCCGCAGGGGGGTGGGGCAGGGGATGATCTCTCCCTGAGAAGCAGTGTGGGAGTGAGTGGAAGTGAGCAACAGGCTTAGGTGGGAAGGGAGGAAAGAAGGTTCATGTGGCAGGAGCAAGGCGAGTTAGAATGAGAGGGAGGCTGAGGGGCCAGGAGGGGCCAGGCCTGGAAGGGGAGGTGGGACAGAGTTATCTGTCCTCCCAGCCTGGTTCCGCATTCCTCCGGGCACCAGCGGGCACTCCAGCCAGGCCAAGCCCCTGTCTTCTCAGAGTTGCCCTGTGACATTGTCAAGGAATCTTGCGCAAGAGAATATCTCATTGAGCCAGTTCTTTGAAAGCTGGTTGGTGTCCTAGCAACAGGCTCCTGCAGGGCCTACCAGCACCAGCCGCCCTGCCCCCTTTCCCTGGGCACCATTTTGGTCCTGCAGGACCCTGCCCCTACCACATGATGGCCAGCAGGTCCCATCGCCACTCTCTGAAGTTCTAGGTGAAAATCGTCCTCCCTGGGGAGGTGGGAGGGGAATGCTCACTCTGGAAAGAGCATGCAGCACAGCAAAGCGGACAAGAAGGTGCACCGTCTGAGACACATGCAGGTTTAGAAGCCTCCCGTGTTCACCCCCCAGGGTTTTCATCGAAGAGGCAGCAGATTCTGAGAATAAACTTCAGAATCCATTTGCCCAGTTGGAATCTAGACCTCCGTTGTAAATATGACCTTGGCAGGTCACTTGAACCTCTGTTCTTTCACCTGTAAAATGAATGTCGTCCCTTCTCTCCATCCCTCCATCCTGCCCACCCTCACCCCAGCCAGTCCCCACTCAGCAGCCAGTGTGGGCCTTCAAATATGCCGGCTGGATTATAACACTCGCAGCGGCCCCTCTTGCTCTTTAATGTGCGTTTGAGGCCCTGCATGGCTTGCCCCCTACCCCTCCAGCCTCATATCTTTCCATCCTGCCCATCTTCCACTGACAGTCCATCACGCCTCCCTTCCTTCTGTTCCTCCAACTGGCCCTGCTTCCTCTGCCACCCAGACTTTGCACAGGCTGTTCTCTCTACCACGCTCTCTGCCCACTGCCACCCCCAGTCACTCTGTGAATTCCTACTTTCCCTTCCCCTTTTGGCTTAGACCATGCCTCCTCCAGGAAGCCTTCCTTGATATTCCCAGGCTGAGTTAGGGCCCTCCGCTGGCTCATGCTGCCCCACCTCGGCCTTGATGACCCTGCCTGTCTTTTTTTTTTTTTTAATCCTCACCTGAGGGCATTTTTGTACCCACCTTCAGATAGAACAGGAGGGAAGGAGAGAGGAAGAGAGAGACAGAGAGAGAAACATCACATCAAGTGGTCACCACCCACACGACCCCAACCGGGACCAGGGACAAACTGCAACCAGGTACATGCTCTTAGCGGGACCTGAACCCGGTACTCTCTGGTCCGTGGGCTGACGCTCTAACCACTGAGCCAAACTGGCCAGGGGGACCCTGCCTGTCTTTAGCGTTGCCAGACAGAATACAGACTCCCAGTGAAATCTGAATTTCAGATAAACAATGGATATTTTAGTATAAGTATATCCCAGGCAATATTTAGGACACAGTTATACCTAAAAAACACGTTCATCTGAAAGTCAGTGGGAGTCCTGTGTTTTCACTTGTTCAATCTTGTATTCTCCTCATCTCACCCACCTGACTTGGGCACTGGGGGGCAGGAGCAGCACTGCCCTGCGCTGGCTGACAGCCCCAGCACCTGCGTGAGGTTCAGGCTCCGAAGGAGCCTGGTTTGGGGGCACCTCGGAGAAGGCAGGGCAGCTGGGCCCGAGCACCAGCCCTTTCCAAAACTGACCTTGGAAAGACACACACACAAATCCCGTCTCAGCCCAGAGGAAACAGTCCAACTTCACTCACCTTCCAGTCCGGGGGTAACTGGGCCCCGAACCCTAGGGCCGGAAACATCTTATCACTAATAAGAGAGAGGAAAACAAGGCACTGAAACAATGAGCCAGTGGCCTCCATCTGCCCACGCTCTCCCTTCCCAAGCCCCTGCCCAAGGGGCCCCTCTGTCCTGTGCGTCTCCGAGGACAGAAGGAAAAAGCTCACCACCTCCAGCAAAGCTCTGTTCAAGTGACCCATCGGGCCCAAACCCACCTCTGGGTGTGACCTGACACCACCTACACTCGTGGCAGACACAGAACTTCTACCAATGGTCCTGGGCGCAGCTCCTAGACCCTTCTCAAATTGGGACCTCATGCAGCCGCCAAGTCAGGCCTGACGTAAGTGAAATGTACCGGCTAAATCAACCTTCCTATTAGGGAGGGAAATTCTCCCGAAATGAGAACCCTGGTTGGCATGCAAGGCCCTTCAGCATCCAGCCCTTGAGCCTAGTCTCCCCTTTCACCTGCCCTCTCCCACACCCTACTCACCAACCCTGGCCACTGGCCACTCACTGTCCCCAAACACACAGGGCACCTTCACACTCCAACCTCAGTCCTGTGCACCCTGTCCTGAAATACCTCTCCTCATCTGTTCCGGGCCAAACTCCTCCTGTTCCTCTAAGGCTCAGTTCAGATGGCCCCTTCTCTGTGGTTTCCCTAACAGCCCAGGATCCCGCTCTCGGTGCTGCTCCCTTAGCTCCCGCCTCACATGTAAACTGGTCTCTCGAAACTCCAGTGACTTCTTCCTCATCTCTCCCCTCAAGTAGAAACTTCCTGAAGGTAGGGCTCATGTCTCGACTGAGTTGGATGGAACCGGAGCTGCCCTTCAGAGTCCCTCCCCAAGCTTACCTGTCATAGTCCTGAATGATCTGTCCCACAGCCCAGATGGCCGACAAGTATTCGTTGGTGCCCATGGGGTTGATATAGTGCAGAGAGGAGGGGTCGAAGGGATTCCCGTTGGAGGCTGTGAAGTCTATCCCAACCTGCAGAGGGGGAGAACGACCACCACTGTGGCCCGAGACCACAGCTGCCCTGCTCACCCCCTGGGCACAGAGAGGCCCACTCATCTCCCAGCCCCCCCTTCCCTAAGAATGTCTGAAACCTGGCAACGGTCAGTTACAGCCCTCCTCTGGCTCTAGTGCCACCTGTGGCTCACTGTGGCCTGAGCTAAGTCTGTTATCCAGATGGGACACAGCTAACTTAGCGTCCCAGAGGCCTTTTCCCTCTCACTGTCCCTCCCACACGCTCACCCACTCCCGTGCCAGGCTTGCACTCGCGCGGGTCCCTCTACCTAAAGAGCCAGGCGGCCATCTTCTCTCCCTGTGTAACTCCTCCGTCTTCTAGGCCCAGTTCAGATGCTGCCTTCCCAGACAACTTACCCCCACCCCAAGCCAACTCCTCATCCCTCAGACCAAGGGGCCTGGGGACCTGGGGCTGCCAGTAGGTCAGTGCCCAACTCCCCATTCTGATCGATGCCCACTGTAGACAAGATGCATGCCCCAGAGGAGCCAGGTGAGGGCTGGGCACAGGGCACCGGGTAGGGGCTCGACAGGGACTGGGCTGACAGTGGCCAGGGATCCAGGCTCTGCCTGCGTTCAGCCTTGAGGGAACCCCAGCCCAGACCTTGGAGGGGTAGCACAGAGGGGTGGGCAAGACTGTCCAGCAGGGGTTATGAGAGGGACCCTGGGGAAGAGGTGGCCACCTTAGAACTGCGTGGCTGTGGGGTGGATCGGCTCCTGAGGTCAGGGTGGCATGTCTTAGTCTTCGAGGGACCCTTGCAGGGGCACAGCCTAGAGTCTGGCACAGAGAAGGAGCACCCGTTTGCTGAATGAGCACAGGCACTCAGGAGGAAGAGGACGGCCCAGCCTCTGTGGATGAGGGGGCAGTGGGCACCAGTGAGTGAGAGGTCAACAGGGCCCGCACCCTGACTGCACATAGTCCTGCGGCTGACCTGCGATTCTCATGGACCTGGAGGCGGGGATGGCAAGCCGTGAGGCCAGGTGGGTAGGTGGGCGGAGCCTGGGACCCCGGCAGGGTTTCCCCTGGGCCTGAGGCTTCCCTTGGGGTAAAGAACAAAAGATGAGATGACGGGGACAGAAGTGTGCAGGGCGTACACTCCACAGGCAGAGGAACAAGTCCCCTTGGCAGCATTTACTGAGCATCTGCTCCGTGCCGGGCACTGTGTGATATGCTGAGGTGGGAGCAGAAACACAATAAGGCCCCACACTTAGAGCACTACTGGCCTAGTCGTAGGACAGACAGGGATGAGCAAAACATGCTTCAGATCATTTCAGAGTGGCAAGTGCCTGAAAAGCATAAACTAGAAGAAGTGACAGAGGAACAGCAGGCATCAGGGAAGAGCTCCCAGGGCACAGGCGACCTCTGTGCCCTGGCCTGCAGGATGGCACGGCAGCCACGAGAAGGGTCCAGGAAAGAGTGCTCTAGGCAGAAGGAACAGCAAATGCAAAGGCCTAAGACAGAGCAGGGTTTGCTCTGTTGGGAGAACAGTGAGGTCCTGTGTGGAAGGAGCCCAGTGAGCGAGAAGGAGGGGAGCAGATGAGGCAGGAACCAGCGAGGAGGAATTTGCTTTTTCCTTCCGAAGGAGTGCAGCCAGCAGACTCTGGCCTGGGCAGCCACGCGCGGACCTGCGGCTGAGGACGCAGGCCCATCTGCCTCTGGCACACACCCTCTGCCCTGGGGAAGCCTCTTTTGCTGCAGTCCAGCCAAGCCCTTAGGGAGGGTCCCCACTGGGGAGGGGGAGCCTTACGGTGAACATGAGCTGGCAGCCTCCCAGGATGTAGTCCAGGAAGGAGTAGTTCCGGTTTATCTGGAAGGAACCAGCGAGTCAGTCTCTGCCCTATCCCTGAGGATGGCCCTCCACTCAGCCACTCTCCACGGATGACCTTTGGGGAGCTTTTGGTCTGTGCCCTAAAACCTTACTAGGGTCAAGGAGACCAAAAAAGGCAGATGACAGACTTCGATCTGATTACAACAAAATCCAAATCTCTAGAGTACTCAGGGTAACAGTTCCCAGTGAGCAGGACACACACACACACACACACACACACACACACACACACAGATGTGTGATGACGGCAGGGGTCCCAGGACCCAGCCTCGATTATACCTGCCAGTCACCTGCCAGAAAGTCTCCAGTTGGTATGCGGCCCATAAGCTTCCCTGCTGTTCCCAACCTCTGCTCTGAGCAGACAGGGCCTGGCCTCTATCAACTAACCGAGCTGCTGAACATTATTCTGATCTTCCTTTAGGCAAAGGGTACTGGCTTTCCAATTTTGATAGAGTTATAAGGTTTCCTTTCAACATAAATGCATTTAAATAAAAAAACAAAAACAAAAAAAAACAGAAAGGTGGCTGGGAGGAGGAGGGGCTGCTGATGACAAATATATGACAGGTGCCAAAAATGATAAAAGGGGAGTGTAAATGACAGACGTTTCAGAAACAGGGATCCACAGCCATGACGCTGCGACCTGACAGCTTAGCACACACAGCACACACAGCACACACAGCACTCTCATGCTGCGGCCTCACCAGTGATGTCCATGTAGACCCCTGGACCCTCTCCACCAGCTCGACAGCGTGGTCTCCAGGCCCGGACAAGGCCTGGGGTCTGGGGTCCGCCAGCTGGTGGAGAGGGTCCAGGACTCACTCAGAACCTTCAGGCCTGGCACCCAGGGCTCTAGCTGCCCTGGCCCAGGGTGCCTTCTTTAATATGCTGCCCAATTCCAACAGACACTGGCCCCTGACAGCCCAGCCACTGCTGGCATGATCTTCGTGACCTTTCTGGGCCTCAGTGACCCCGTCTATACCATGGGAGTCACAGTTACCCAAGCCCTCACCGATGTCACTGCCAAAGGACAAAGTGTCCTGGCCCAGTACCCTTTGCCCCTCGGATGTCCAACATGCAATGGGCAAGCAGCAACTTCCGCTCCGGAAGCAGCAACTCCCTACAGTCACCCTCCACCTAAGAGGGGCTCTGGAAGGTCATCTCATGTCACCTTAACCTCTGTGCAAGGACGTGATATGAGACTAGCCCTTTACTTGCTTGACCTCATTAACATCCCCATTCTACAGATGAGGAAACTGAGGCCTAGACAGATTCAGCTCTGAAGGTCACAGAGCTAGGACCAGGATTGGCACCTAGGTCCTGCCATGTGCCTCCCCCACTCCCCTCTGGCTCACCTTGCAGGATCTCAGGATAATAATGCCCGAGTTTTTATAGTTCTTCTTTTTCCTCTGCTTCTTGGGGTTGATGCACTCGAACTCCAGCTGGGCAACACGGGAGGAGGGAGAGAAGCTCCCCTCAGGGTCTGCATGGGGACTGACTCTCCCCTGGACCTCAGAATCCCTTCCACAGCATTGACCAGGGTAGCATGCCTCCTCCAGGAAGCCTTCCTAGATGTCCACACCCAGAAATGGGTCCTGCCACCTGGGTTTACACCAAGCTGTGGTTCCTCAAAGTAGGAGGAGCTGCATCTACCCCAACTCCCAGATAACACATCCATGTCATATCCTCTCATGAGCCCAGAACTGTCACCCAAGGCCTGACTTCTCAGGGTGTTACATGGAGAGCTCCTGAGTGTTCACTGTGTGTCAGGCACTTTACCTGTGTCATCTAATTCCCATCTACTCCACCCCCATTTGACATATGGGGAAACTAAGGCTCAGAGAGATTTGGATATCTTGCTCAAGGTCATACAGCCAGAGAGGTGAAATCTGAGTCCAATTCTGCCTGATTCAAAAACCTGTGTCCCCTCCCTGTGCCCTGCTGAGGTCTTGGGATCACACACATGCCCATCTTACCGGGATGCCATCACGAGCCTCACACATCTGTGACACCAAGGTCTGGAACTCGCCGATGAAGTCATGGCCTCCATCATTGTCATAGTCGTAGCACATGACCTGTGGTGGGTCCAGTGAGGTCACCCCAGAGCTGCTCCTGAAAGGGGAGCTCTCCAGCCCCTTAGCCCCCTGGGAAAACCCCACATCTTCTTCTGGTGGTGCCTCCCTCTCCCCCTAGCACCTGCCCAGATGGCCTGGGATGACGCTGTTGGCTCCCAAACTGCCTCCTGTAGGAAGCCTTCCATGATTGCTGGGAAAAAGAGAAAGTGTGCCACCCAGCAGTGGAGGCTGTGCCCTCTGGTGCAAGCTCAACTCCTCATACTCATTCGGCTCCTTGCCCACCAGGCTTCATGGGCCATGGCCTGGAGCCCCCTACCCCTGAACCCAAAACTTCTTCCCCCTGAGATGGGCACAAAAAAATCCTAGCTTTATATGCTCTCTAACTTAGCTGCCATGACACTCATAGGAGGAAGGAAGGGATTATTGTACCCATTCTCCTGATGGGTAAACTGAAGCCCTAAGAGGGAAGCACTTGTCCAAAGTCTCGCAGTGGCCGTAGGGGACACAATACTAGAACCAGGTGTCCTGAGAACTGTCTGGAGATCCCAGACGGGCCTAGCGGCCTCGCTCCACCCCACCTGCTATCAGACATGGCCCCTGAGGACTGAGGGCATTTAGAGATTAGTAATCTTTTCCTCGTCACAGCGACAACACTGGGTCTTTCCCAGGGGTTTCCACATTCATTACGCTACCTAGCAGCTGTGCAGGCCTCAGGGATAACAGGACAGTCACCCTGTTTTAGAGAAGGGGCTCACAAAGCTGGCAGCCTTGCCCCAGGTCACTCAAGTGGTCGGGCAGACCAGGGATGAGGACCCAGGTCTCCTACTCCTCCCCCAAGATGGGCTCTCTTTCCATCTTAAGAAGAAAGAGCTTCGCCAGGGCATCCCCAGGAGGCCTCAGGTACATGGGAAGGATGGAGCTGGCAGAGGGGGAGCAGGGCTCCCAGAGCCCCCTCACCTGGATGGGCTTCTCCATGTCCCCATCACACAGGGACACCAACGGCACAGTGAACGGCTTCCACACAGGGTCCAGTGTGTACTTGATCACCTGCAGGACAGTGAAGGGCAGCAGTGTGCTGAGGTCAGGTCAGCCCATTGGGTCAGGGAGTGGCAAGATGGAGACTCACAGCCACGCTTCCGAGAATGGAAGCGGGCACCCCTGTGGCAGGGACAACAGATCCTTCAGGCACCATGGCGTGTTTCCCTGCGCACTGCTGGGCTGTGACTGCATAGCCCCATCCTGACCACTGGGGGCAGCTGGACAGCAGACCCACTGGCTTAGAGCCCCCCAGCCCCCACGCACCTACCTCAGTCCTGTGGACCAGCATCCACTTGCCATCATCTCCTGGCTTATAGAACTCGAGAAATGGGTCTGACTTTCCAAAGAGGTCCTGGAGGAAGCAGGAGATGCAGGTGAGGGAGGCACAGCAACGGTCAGATGGGAGGGGTGCGGCCCAGCGGCCTCAGGGTGGAGCTGTGGGCAGAGTCAGCCTGGCCTCTGGCCCCTCTCCCCTCAGCCTCTGCAGGGCTCAGTGAGGCCCAGAGCTGCTGAAGGCCTCTGGGACCAACTACTGCCCCCCCGGAGAAACACCCACCCTGGGGTTACCACAGCTTATACTCAGAAACCCTGAGGCCTGGAGCCTGCGGGAGCACAAGGCCAGCATCTTAGACCAGGCAGGACTTCAAAGGACGATTGTTCCCGGTGCAAGGGGAGGCCACCAGCAGGATGTGATTCTAATTTATTTTAATGGGAATCTTAAAAATGGCAGTTCTCCCAAGAACACTACAAAAGGGATAATGATGTACTTTTTTTTTATCCTCAACTGAGGATACTTCAGATAGAGCGGGAGGGAGAGAGGGAGGAAGAAAGACAGAGAAACATCGATGTGAGAGAGACACATCGACTGGTTGCCACCCACACAACCCCAACTGGGGCTGGGGACAAACTGCAACCTTAGCGGGAACCAAACCCGGGTCTCTCTGGACCGCGGGCCGATGTTCTAACCGCTGAGCAAAACTGGCCAGGGCAATGATGTACTTTTAAAATCCATTTATTTAAGTTAAAATGAAGTGTGACTCTAAGAATCTGTAATCAAGTGGGGGGGGGGGCAGAAAATAAATCAGTAAATAATGTATATCAGGCAGTAATCAGTATTAAGGAGACAAGTAAAACAGGAGGAGTAGGAAATCAGGGACACTACAACTTTGGGGATAGCCTTGCTGAGGAGGTGACATAAGAGTAAAGGCCTGCCCAGCTGTGTGGCTCAGTGGTAGAGCGTTGACACATACACCAAGAGGTCACTGGTTCGGTTCCCGGTCAGGGCACATGCCCAGGTTGTAGGCCCAATCCCCAGTGGGGGATGTGCAGGAGGCAGCCAAACAATGTCTCATCGATGTTTCTATCTCTCCCTCTCTCTCCAAAAAGTAATAAAGAAAAAAATTGTTTTTTAAAAAGTAAAGGCCTGATGGAGGTGAGGGGCCATCATGAGAATCTGCATAGAAAAGAACATTGCAGGCAAGAGGGAACAGCATGTGCAAAGGTCCTGCAGCGGGAGGGTGCCTGGCATAATTCTGGGACAAGGAGGAGGCTGATTTTGCTGAAGCAGAATGAAGGTGGGAAGAGTGAAAGGGGGGAGTAAGGGGGTCTGGGGCTGTGCACACACCAGGTGGGGCCCCACAGGTTACTGTAAGGATCCTAGCATTTACACAAAGGGAGATAGGACCTCCCAAGGAGTGGGTCTTGACAAGGAGCCATGTCTTGAATACTTCTAAGTAATGAGAAACTCACTACCTCAATAGTGAAGAGGTCCTAATTTAGGATAGCCAGTACAGCCCTGTGCTACAGGTTTGTCCCTCAGTGGGGGTGATGACAGTGGTGGCCAGAAGTTTCAGGGCTAGGCCACATAACCCTGGGGCTGGGGGAGGGATACTGCTCCTGGAAGGAGAACCCCCTCTCTGCCCCCTCACCTTCTTGTCCAGCTTCCTGCCTGCCAGACTGAGTGTGATGACCCGGTTGTCTGACAGCTCCTGGGCAGCAATCTGTGAGGCCAGAGGAATGGGAGGGTCAGCACCTGTTGCTTAGATTCCCCCACCTCCTGCCAGGCAGGATGGGCATAGGGTACCCCAGGATTCAATTCTCCAGGGCTAGAAGGGAAAAGGGAGGGTAGGGATAGTGCCAAGTGACCTTGAACAAGTCTCTCATCTTCCCAAAAAGTTTCTTCCTTTAAAAATGGGGTAACCCATCTGGATATGAGGAATCAAAATATGACCCCATGTGGCTCAAGAGAGTGGGCAGGGACCAGACATGAGGGGTGGGCTTGAGCCCTGGAGAGAGGTTCTGGGCCAGAAAGCAGCCTGACAGGCCCCCTCACACCCCCACTGCCGACCCAGAGACCACAGCCTCCAAACACCTCCAAACACCAAGGTATCAGGGATTCCAGCAGCTTCACAGTGCAGCGAGGGAAACTGAGGCCCAGGGCAGGGACAGAAGCCACCTGAGCTCCCTCTGCTGTCTCATCAGCTCACACGTCATCTGTCCGCCATGCCTTCCCCATCAGCCATGGCACTTCTGGGCCCAGCCAGTGGTGAGGGGCCAGCTGGGTCACCCTGGGACTGCCGCCTGCCCTCTCCAGGCCATTCCCTCTCCTGGTCCCCAGAGTGTCAGGGAAGGCCCTCAGGTCCACAGCAGCATGGCAGGCTGGGTCCTCTCTTGGCTAGGGCTTCCCCTCCCCCCACAATTCTAGGATGCCCTGCTCACTGAACATGCTATGGACCCTCTAGAACCACAGACAGAGGCCTGTCTCCCCTTCCTCTCCTCCAGCTGAGACAAGCTCAACAACCCTGTGGGGTGGGTCCTATTGTTGTACCCATTTCAGCGGGGAAGAAGCCCAGGCCTAGAGTGGGGTGGGTGGAAAGGCTGGGGGAATGGCATACCAGTCTGGGTGGGGTCTGCCTGGGATGGCTTCCAGGTCAGGTGATGGGGAGATTTTGAGCCCCAAAAGGTGAGGGGAGGTTGGGACGGGACATTCTAGGTGGCAGAACAGTGGATAAGGGCCTAGAGAATGTGCAAGGGGTGCTGAGAATTCAGTTTGCCTTGAACCCAGGGCGTTCACATGACGGGGGAACCCAGCTGAGGCAGGAGAGCAAGGTGGAGACGCCCGGTCCCTCACCGCCTTGACTGCAAGGCTGCGCAGCCACTGCTGGGCGCCAGGGAGGCTCCAGAGCAGGACGGCGACAGGTGTGAACGCACAGAGTTGGGCCTCCCTCCCGTGCGGCCAGCTCTCTGAATCGCCCAGGCTCTGAAGGGGACATTCCAGGAGAGTCGCACTAGCTGAACGGCCGCAGGCACCTCCTCTCTAGTCCCCTCATCTGTAACCCAGATTCTCTGCCTGCTTGGAATCCGTGAACGCCGAGGAGCTCATCCCCAGGAGCTGTGCACCGCCAGAATCACTGCGCTGGTGGCAGTCACTGCGCATCGCAATCACTGCGCATCGCACTGCGCACTGCAGCCACAGCCTTTCCCGTGGGCAAGTCGCTCCTGAAAGACGCCCAGTGGGAGGACAGGCAGGGGCCAGTTCGGGGAGGGGACGCCAGGAGGGCTCTGGAGGCCTCCAGAGACAAGTAGGAGCGCACCTGCCTCGCTAGTGGGAGGTTGTGGGGGCCTCTGACAACACCCCTATCCCCAGCTTGGCGGCCCCCAATGCATCCTATGTGGAGCCAGGAGCCCGTTGCTAAGAGACCTGTTGCTAAGTTGTAAGTTGAGCCTTTTTACTCCAAACAAAGCTGGTGATTATCTGCCAGGAAAGCGGCCCATTGATGGGGGAGGGCAGCCCTCAGAAGCGGAGGGAGGGGGTGCCCTGGGAAGGGGGGGGGGCGCTGGTACCGTAATCAAGCCCTTCCCTGCAGGCTTGTCATTCATCAGCAGCAGCGGCCGAGTGATCTTCTTGCTGGAGACGATCTGAGGGAGAGGAGAGAGGACCTCCGTGAGGGCTGGCGAGAAGGAAGAATGCTCAACAGACACCACGCACAGCTGCTCCCTGCCGGGGCTGGCTCTCCCTCCCCTGCCGACCCTCATGGGAGGCAGGCAGCAGCTACTGCTAACCCCGCTGGGCGGCGAGGAGACAGGCCCAGAGAGCTGAAGACACTGGTCTGAGGTCCCCCCACTGGCTGGGCTGCCCCGGGAAAAGGCTCTTGCACGACTCACCTTCTGGAGACAACTACTGGGAGTTTGGCCCCTAAGTGCCTCCCCAGAAGCCACTCGTAGGCCCCGCCCTCTTCTGATGGAGAGGCTCAAACCCTGAGTCCCTCCACATGTTTTCATCGGTTCACATAGGAAATACATTCACACAGGCTTCAGTGATCAGTACAACACAGAGAGGCAAAGTGGACCTCACTGTAAAGTCGCCTTCCCACCGTCTCCGTACCTCCATACACCCCATCCCCACATCCTTCATGGGTTCTCGGTTTCTTGGGGGAAATGCCAGGTTTCTTTGTGCTGATATGAGCAGGTTCCCATTCCCCTATGCCGGTCTTTCCCTCCGGCCCCCTCTCTGCCCTTCCCCACATTCCGTGCCGCTGAGGACTGCAGCACCCAGCTCCCCTGTCCTCTGGCTTGGAGGGGTCCGACCAGCGGGAGTGCCAGCAGGGCCAGGGACCAGGCGGGGAGAAAGGCCGGGCTGTGGTTGGCAGAGGTGGTTTTCCTTGCCGTCGGCCTCAGCGGCAGTTCGGAGGCCTCCTCACCATGACCACGCTCCGCCAGGCCCCGCCCACACCACTTCCTGCCCGGGCTCTCCCTCCGGCCTAGGGGTGCCTGGCCCTGGCTGGTGTCTGGTCCCGCGTAGGTTTCCCCTCGCTGGTCAGTTCCCTGCCCCTGCCGCTGGGCCTTAAGCTCTCTCCTCAGTTACTTTTTGAGGTGTGGACACACGGGCAGGCAGGGACCCTGATGGACGCACCCCGCTTTTTACATAACTGTTGAACCCTTGCTTCTTTCATTGAACATCATTTCTTTGAAGGCCCGGGGCATTTCAGTCTCCACTAGGACCTCTCAAAGCATGTTGCATTTTATTCCCGCACCATCCCCATAGGCTGGGCAGTCATCACATCCCCAAGTGAAATATGAGGAAACTGAGGCCTAGAAGGGGCTGGGGCTTGTCCAAGGGCCCACAGCCATGAGGGGTGATTGCAACCTATGATAGGGGGTCATAGCCCTGCAACCTCCCAACCTCCATCAGCTTACCAAGGACTGAGCTAGATGGGCAGATGTGGCCCAGAGAGGGAAAGGCAGTTGCCCAACGTCACACAGTGAGCCAACCACGAAGGAGGACTACCATGGGTGCCTTGGTTGTTGGTCAGAACCTCCTACGCCAGGAAGTCGGGACCACACTTCATTGTTTCTAAAAATCAGTAACTCAGGCCCCATTCCTGTGTGGCAACATTTGGCTGGCACTGTGCTCAATGTCTTCACCTGGCCCCAAACCCACCAAGCCACCTCCCCCCTCTGCCTGCTGGCCCCTCAAGCTGTCTGTGTCTGTGATGCCGCCTCAGGAGCCAGCCAGGAAAATGGGGCCACGGAAAGCTGATGGCAGGAGAGACTCTCTCCCAGGGACTGCCCTGTCTGGGAGCTGGGTGACATTAGGGGGTGGGGGACTGCCTTGCCCCACCCACCGGGAGGGTCCCGGCTCACCACGCCCAGGCTGCAGGAGAGCTGGCCCAGGAAATCATGCTCTTCGAGCTGGGTGCTGGACTTGTCCTGGTCGAACAGGGCGAACTTGAGCTTCTGCACCTCCTCAAAGTGGTAGTCGAGGACAAACTTCTTGGAGAATGCGGGGTTGAGGTTGTTGATGGCAGTTTCTGTCCTGTCGTACTGGACAGAGGCAGGGAAATGGGGGTCAGAGTCAGGTGCTAGCTCAACCCTTCTCAGGCCGCCGTGAGTCACTCTGCCAACTCGCTGAACACCGACTCTGAGCCAGGCACTTGGCCGGTTACCTGGGTGGCCGCAGCGATCACTGCTCTCAGCGCCCAGAGGAGGACACTGGAGCACGGAGCGGTTAAGTGGCTTGCCCAAGGTGGAACAGCTAGAGGGGCAGGGCCAAGATTTGAACCCAGGTCTGACTCCACCACACACATTCTTAATTTTGGCCCTGGCTCCATACCCATGTGGCAGGATAAGAGCCAGGCCCTGTCCTGCCTGCTAAGTGATGGAGGGCAAGTCTCTTTCCCATCTGTGCCTCAGTTTCCACTTCTATAAATGAAGGGATTTGACTCTGTGGTTTTTATTCTTTTAATTTTGAGAGAATCCTTTTTCAAACCACATTTTACTTGGACGCGGAGAGAGGAAACAAAGGAGGGATCCTTACGGAGAGGAGGGGTTGGGGGCTTCCCACCCCTCCCGAGGGCAGATGTCTGTGCCTTGTATAGAATCCTGGAATGTCAAAACTGGAATTGTGCAGCCCCCAAAAGTCGCACCTAGTGTGGAAGCTGAAGCCTGGGTAAGGGCCGGGCCTGGACTGTGGGTCCGTGGCGCTGGGACAGAAACCCTGCCTCCTGGCCTCTCCACACTGAGGCCCCAAACCGCAGAGTCTGGGTGACCATCTATTTTGGGGCCCAGGCTGTGTTGATTTTTCCTCCCACCCAGTCCATTTCCAAGGGCTGGAGCAGCAGGAAAGGTCTTGCTCCTGGGCTATTTTTAGCCAGGGTAGCCTGCCTGGGTGGGAGGGAGATCTTAGGGAGGGTGGGGGAGTGCCGTGAGTGGGGGTGGGGACACCATTCCCTGAAGGGCAGGCAAGGGGGTCCAGAGACCCAGCAGAGGGGACAGGATACTCCAGACATGCCTGCCTCAGGCCTGGAGCTCCCCTGCCCAGGGGTCCTCGACTGACCCCACAACCTACCTCCCATTTCTTGCCACATCACCAATGCACTGGGTGACACAGAGAAGTCCCCACCCGATCAGGGCCCCAGCTGCCCCTGTAAAATGGGTCAACAATCTCAGCACCACTTCCTCGCACCATAAGGAGCCAACATCTGTGGAAGGTCTTTGTGAACCACAGTACGTTCAGGGGGATGTCCGCCACGGCCCAGTGAATCACGATGTCAAATAGACACACATTTTGGAAAGTCTACATGCACATAAAACTATCTGGAAGGCTGGGCACCAGAGTTTTAACAGGTTTTCCATGACAGGCAGGTTCCCCACCATTCTGATTTTTTTCGATTGGTCCATCTGGCTTTTCTAAGTTTATTACAATGAATATAGACACTTTTGGGAATAGGAAGAAAGCCATTTTTAAAACTGAAAAGTTTTAGCAGTTTGGATTTCTCAATATCCTTCTTCAAGCTCTCAGGCCAAAGTTTTCCAGTTCAGGAGTCCATGGCTGTGGCCCCTGACATCCCCAGCTCTGGGCCCTTTAAGGAAGGCAGGGGAGAGAAAGCCTCATTCCACAGATGAGACAGTCTCAGAGAGGGGCAGCCATTTGCCTAGGGCCACACAGCAAGGAGTGACAGAATTGGGCCGTGGTCCACCACTGAGGCCAGAGGCTGGGTTCCCCATTTCCCTGTTTGCCCGTCACTGACTGTGTGTTCATTTAGAAATAAGTAGGGAAAGTTACTTAGAAGTGGAAGCAAACATTTAATAAAACTCAAAAGTTTTAACTATATTATAATAATTGAATATATTATGTTATAAAACAATAAATATAAAATTATATGTTTATAAATCTAAATCTATGAAGTATAATAATTTAAACACAAATATAATTATTTTAAGTAATATTTAAATAAAATTTAATTTTAAGAGTAACAATTTTTGTTTTTTCTTTTTAATCCTCACCCGAAGATTAAAAAGAGTGTGGGGGGGGGGGACAGAGACACACATTGATTGGTTGCCTCCCGCATGACCCCACCCAGAGCCGAGGACTGAACTGCAACCAAGATACACACCTTTGACTGGAATCAAACCCGTGACTCTTTGGTCCACGGGCCGACGCTCTAACTGCTGAGCCAAACCAGCCAGGGCAAGAGGAACGATTTTCTAAGTAGTGCCTAGCCCACATGCCAGTGACCTCAAAGGGCCTGACCGAGAGGCCCCAGGGTCCAGTAGGAGCCCCTCCTCAGCCACCTAGCCACCCCCCACCCACCACAGATGCCCATGGAGGGGCCTCACCTCAATCCACCTGCCATCATTCTCTGTAAAGAGGACACAGAAGGGATCAGACTTGGAGGTGACGTCCCGGTCCAGCAGGTTCTGGCCACTCACAGACAGCTCCACCTTGCACACACAGTACTGGGAGCCCATGGGGGCTGCCCCTGCTGCAGGGGCGCCCACACCTGGTATGGAGGCCATGGGAGGTGGTGGCGGTGGCGGCAACAGTTCCTGGCAGTCTGTGGGGATAGAAGTGGAGGGTCAGAGAGAGGGGACATCTACGACCTGCCATTCAAGATGGTGTTAGAGAGATAGAGGAAAGCTGTGTGTGTGTGGAGGGGGTGAGGTGTAACATGGGCAGGAAATGCAGGTACAAGGAGACTCTCGTCAATGTATTTAGTTTGTCTATGAAGTTATTCTCTACTTTGGTCAATCTTTACCTGTGAGATACACACAGGTCCAAGTTACCCGAGTCAGATCAGCAACAAATCACAGTGGACACAGAGATCCCAGACATTCATTTTGCCAGGAAAACTTGGGCTTCTCCTGAGCAGTTAACATGTTGGCATCTTGTGGCTACAGTGGAGTTTGTCATTACTCAGGTTTGCCTCATTGCTTTGGCCACTAGGAAGCTCACTTTTGGCAACTTATCCAAAACTTGACCTTGTTCATTGTCTATCTTATTCATCTTGTCTCCCTGGCCTAAGCACATGACTGGTGCACAGGATGCACTCAGTATATATTTTAATTTTAAGAAGCATGTACAACATATGCTATTTTAAAAAAAATTTTTTTAAGCCTGAGTATACGGAGGACCTAAAGAGACACCTCTCCAAACAGGACATACAAATGGCCAAGAGACATATGAAGAAATGCTCAATGTCACTAATCATCAGAGAGATGCAAATTAAAACAACTATGAGGTATCACCTCACACCTGTCAGAATGGCCGCCATCAACAAATCATCAAACAACAAGTGTTGGCGAGGGTGTGGAGAAAAGGGGACTCTAGTACACTGCTGGTGGGAATATAGACCAGTGCAGCTACTATAGAATACAATATGGTGTTTCCCAAAAACTTAAAAATGAAACTGCCATTAGAGCCAGTGATTCCACTTCTAGGAATACATTCAAAGAAGCCTGAAACACCAATCAGAAAACTTATATGTACCCCTATGTTCATAGCAGCACTATTTACAATTGCTAAGATCTGGAAACAGCCCAAGTGTCCATCAGTAGACGAATGGATAAAAAAGCAGTGGTACATATACACAATGGAGTACTATGCAGCTGTAAGAAAGAAAGATCTCTTATCCTTTGAGACAACATGGGGGGACCTGGAGAGTATTATCCTAAGCGAAACAAGCCAATCCACAGAAAGACAAATACCACATGATCTCACTTATTTGTGGAATATAATAAACAAAATAAACTGGTGAACAAAATAGACCCAGAGACATACAAGGGTACAGACTGACAAACCTCAAAGAGGGGATGAGGGGGAGGGAAGAGATAAACCACAGAACTTATATACATGTATGCATAACCAATGGACATAGACAACAATGCTGGGGATGGGGCAGGGGGGCTGGGGGGGGGGATCGGGAGGAGAATGTCAATGGGGGGAAAGGAGAAATTAATTTTAAAAATAAAATAAAATAAAAAGCATGAGTGTATAAATCAATGAACAGATAAACCCTCCATGTCGCTCGGATCCTGCCTGAGCTGGTCTTTATCGCCAGCATAGAGCTAACCCTTTCACTTGTGCACAACTTCCCAGAATTCCATGCACTGGGCCTTATGAACCCCTTCCACTGTCAAGGCTAATTACTGGCATTGCTTATGGTGAGCAGCTCTATTTTCCTCCAAGTGCAAGGTGTTCATTTGGAGCAAGTGTGGAGAAACCCTCAGGGCTGGAGGGGACCTCTGCGTCCCACCGATTCCAGGCCCTGTGGACAGACCCTCTGGCTCTCTTTGCCTTCGTTTCCTCATCTCCCATGAGATATCACGGCACAGTCTTAGAGACTCCTGTGATCAGATCCTATTTCCACTGGCACACATTTAGTTAACACAGGGCCCGCTGCCATGTGGACGAATCCAGCTCCAAACAGTTACCTACAAAGGCCAGGTTCCAACTCCTTGACTAATATCTTGTCCCCTGGCTGTTGAGTGGGAAACGCCCTGCACTGGCGCAGAAGAGGGGGTGCGAGGAAGATGCTCCCGAGCCCCGGCTGAACTGAGCAGTCATCTGCAGTCTCTAATCCTTACTGTCTCGAAGGGCAGCTGCTAATATTGCCCCATTTTCCGGAGGATGACGCTGAGGCTCATTCATTCACTCAGAGTGTTTACTGAGCATCTACTAGGTCCCAAGAACCGTGCCAAGGGCCGGGATCCTGCAGTAGGAAGATGGTCCAGGCCCAGCCCTCACGTTCCTGCCTGGCTGAGAGCATGGGAACAGCAGCCAGGGCTCGGGCTAGAGGTTCTGTAGGGAGTTGGGGCTTTATTCTGAGAGAGATGAAGTGTTGGAGGGTTTTAAGTAGACAGGTGATGTGATCTGATTTCTGTTTTTAAAAGCTCACCCCGGCCCCTGTGGGGAGAAAGGGCTGTGAAGCTAACAGAGGCAGCAGGGAGGCCGGTGAGGAGGTGGCTGGCATCCAGGCAAGGAGGACCAAGCCTCGTGGCAGTGCTGGGCCCCCTCTCCCTCCCTCTGACCCTGGCACAGGCCGCTCTCCGAGTGCCAGCCTCTCGGGGCGGCTGGGCAGCGGCAGGCCCGGTGGGCAGGTGAGTGCGGGGCTGGCGCCAGAGGCCCTCGCCCCTCCAGACTGCGCCTCCACCCAGGCCGGCAAGGAGAGGATCTGGACAGTGACAAAGCCAGTGCTCAGCCCCTCCCTCTCACCGGCTGTCCCTAGAACATCATTATAATCACGTGAGCCCAGAGCGGCAGGGCAGCACTGCAATTTGCCTGCAGGATTTATTCTCGTCGTGTAAAAATTAGTTTCCATGGAGGGGCTGGAGGCTGCGTCCCTTTCACTGGCAGCAGCTGGGTGGCCTGCCGAGTGGGGGAGGAGAGAGCCGACCCTCAGGAGGGTGGGGAATGACAATGTCCAAAATGGACGTCTGGCTGTGTGGCTGAGAATGCCTGCTTAGGCTTACAGTCACCCAGAGGTGGGGTGGGGCACAGCAGTCACCCCCATTTACAGATGAGTAAACTGAGGTCAAGAGAGTGGAGACTGGACCTACGTGAGGACAGCTGGGTTGTGAGCCAGGCCGAAGGGAGCCCGAGGGCCTCAGGGTGCCCAAGGTCACTAGTTTGTCTAGGGTCACCCTGTCTACACCCCTGCATCTCCCATCATCGCTGATGGAGTGGATTCCAGCTCACCCACCTCCTCTCCACCGCACAGGCCCCTTCATGACATGCTAGATGCCACCTGGGCCACCATCCCCCCTGCTGACAAGCCAGACCAGCTGTTTTCATCCTGAGGGGTGTCAGGTACACACACTCAGGTTCCTGCACTTCCTTGTGCATATACACACATGTGTTTGGTTACATATACACGGACACACATGTCCCCAGACAAACACATACAGACATGCTCTCATATGAACACTCAGGGGCCACTTCTCCCCACCCGCTCTCCCCTGGTTCAAGTCACCATCACCACTGTCCTCCCAGCCCTGGCTCAGGCCTGGCTGAGGGCATGGGCAGGAGGGCCAGGTCACAGGGAGGGCGGGGCGGGGCCTCTCCGAGTCCACTGCCACTCCACCTGGATCCGCTCACAGGCCCAGCTAGAGTGAGCGCTGGGTGGACGGGGAAGGGGCACTTCTCCCCAGCTCGGGGCAGGTCCCCCATCCCCAACTCACCCTCCGACTGGAAGCCTCTGGATCCCCGAAACGGGGAGCACATGATGTCCAGAGCTGGGGCAGGCCTGGTCAGAGTGGGCCCCTCTGTGCCAGCCCAGCGGCGGGCAGGCAGGCGGGCTGGACCCTGAGGCCTGACGCAATGGAAAAAGAAACCACAGCTCAGGCTGGGCTGGACCCCTCCCCTCCTACTCCAGCACAGAGGGCAGGCAGGCAAGGTGTCATTAACAGAGGGTTGGGCCTGCCATGTGCATCTGGGCAAGATGAAAAGACTTCTTGGTGCAGCACCCGCCCCACAGGTAATTTGAGGGTTCAGGCTGGAGAGGGGCATGGAGAGCCAGGGCCTGCTCCAGATGGCACTGACTCCTGGTCCAGATGGGCACAGGCCTTCCAGGATGACCAGACCCCCAGGGAAGGGGCTGGAAGGCAGGAAAACAAAATTTGCAGTCCCTTTTACAGATGGGTTAACTGAGGCAAAGAGAAGGCAGGATTGGGGATTCTTACTCATTCATTCAACCAACATTGCTGAGCGCCCTGCAATGAACAGCAATAAGCAAGAGAGAGGCTTCGGCCCCCTCAGGCTCCACTGGCCCAGCTTAGAAGACATCTTGTTATATAGGTAGGATGGGATTCGGAGACGCTGATGCTGAACCACAGGTCTAGAATATTCTGGTTTTAGCCAGCACCCTAAGAACCCGTCATCCTGGACCTCTCTCTCTCTCTTTCCTTCACTGCCTCTCGCCCCACTGCTGCTGCCCATTCTGCCTCCAGGCTACTTCCAGCGTCTTCCTCCTCTCCCACGTGCGGCCTGGGCCCAGCCAGCCCCACCACCTCGCCTGCGCAATCCCAGACCCAGCTCCCTCCACACCCAAGCCGGAGGGCGTCTAAACGTCCGTCAGATGCTGCCATAGCTCCACCTCAAAATCCTGCAGTGGCTTCCCCTTCCAGGTCACACAGAACCCCAAATCCTCCCCAGGCTGACAGCGCCCCGCCTGGCCTGAACCCACCTCATGCCACCTTCCCCCTCGCTCCCTCTGTTCCAGCTACACTGGCCTCCTTCGGGTCTGCGAACAAAACGTCACTGTGAACGAAACCTGTCAGAGCCGTGGTTAAGAACACAGGCTCTGGCCTGGCCGGGGTGGCTCAGTGGCTGAGCGTCGACCCTGCACCAAGAGGTCGCCGGTTCAATTCCTGATCAGGGCACATGCCCAGGTTGTGGGCACGATCCCCAGTGGGGGGCATGCAGGAGGCGGACAATCGATGTTCTCTCTCATCGATGTTTCTATCTCTCTCTCTCTCAAATCAAGAGCAAAATAAATTTTTTTTTTAAAGAACACAGGCTCTGGGCTCAGATGCCCAGGTTCAAATCCCAGGCTCTGCTCACCTGCTGTTTTCCACATCCTGCAAGTTTCCCCCTCTGTAAAATGGGAACAATAAGAGTGCTTTCTTGGGAGCATTGTGAGGATTAAGTGAGGTACAGTCCTCAG
Source organism: Molossus molossus (assembly GCF_014108415.1). NCBI lineage: Eukaryota > Metazoa > Chordata > Mammalia > Chiroptera > Molossidae > Molossus > Molossus molossus. The sequence continues at coordinate 42,708,267 of NW_023425357.1, forward strand.
AACAACACTAGGTAGCTTGTGTTACTAGCAGTGATTCTTCTGAATGGGAGTGCGAGGGATGGCACAGGTCAAAACCTCCGGAGGTGTGTGAGGTTCACGTAAAGGGGGCAAGGAGTTCAAACCGATAGAGAAATGTGGCTCTAGGCTCCCCTTCTCGGCTGGCAGACAGTGCAGGGAGGCCAACGTGGCGGACGGGGAGCCAGGGAGGGAGTAACAGGCTCAGACCCACACCCACAAGCCCTCCAAGGTGCTACGCCCCTGGGCCATGCCTCCAGGACGCAGGGCCTCTGGGGCCTCTCCCACAAATCCTGCTCAGTGGGGTCTGATCACTGACAGCAGAGGCTCTGGAGTGGCCCTAGGTTCTCGCTGCTCCAAGTGTGGTTTCCAGATGGGCAGCCTCAGCCTCTCCTGGGACCTTGTTACAAAGGCAGCACCCTGGGTCCCCACCACACTGGCGCTTATCCACCTGTGCTTAAACAAGTGCCCCGGTGGTTCTGCAGGGGGCTAAATACACACATGTCCACAGACCTCCGAGTTCGCAACCTCTGGCCTTGATGGTAACACTCTGTTGCCTGGAATCTGGCCCCAATGGCTGCGTTTGCTGAACCTGCAGGGTTGGAACATGTCTTGAATGAGTCCAATTCTTTTTTTTTAATTCTCACCTGAGGATATTCTTCCATTTATCCTCAGACAGAGTGGGGAGCAGAAAGAAGGAGAGCCTGGGAGAGAGGCATCGACATGAGAGGGACACATCGACTGGCTGCCTCCTGCACCCCGGACCAGGGCCAGGGACGAACCACAACCGAGGTACGTGCCCTTGACCAGAATCGAACCCGTGTCTCACTGGTCCGCAGGCTGACGCTCTACTACTGAGCCAAACCAGCCAGGGCTTCAGTGAGTCCAGTTCTAAGTCACCTCCTTCACCCCATTTCCCAGCTGCGAAGTTCTAGGAAGACAAGTGGCAGCTGTATTAGTCAGGGTTCTCCCAAGGAAACAGAACCAATAGGATATCTATATATACAGAGAGAGATTTCTTTTCAGAAAATGGGTCACATGATTGTGGGGCCGGGCAAGTCTGTAATGTATAGGGCAAGGATGGGAGGCTGGACATTCAGGTGACTATTGATGTGGCGGCCTTAACTCTGAAATCCACAGGGCAGGCCAGGCAGCCTGGAAACTGGGCAGGGTTTCTGTGTTGCAGTCTTGATGTCGAAGTCCTTTTTCTTGGAGAAACCTTAGTCTTTGCTTGTAAGGCCTTCAACTGATTGGATGAGGCCCACCCACATAATGGAGGGTAACCTGCTTTAATTAAAGTCTACTGGTTTAACTGTTAATCTCATCTGAGAAATACCTGCACAGCAACATCAGACTGGTGTTTAACCAAACAACTGGTCACCGTCACCTAGCCAAGTAGACACACAAAATTAACCATCACAGCAACCTTCAGCTCCTAGAAGACCTGCCGAGGGAGGTTTCTGTTTCCCCGTCTGGGTGCTGCTCACGCAGAGGTTTGGGTTTGTGAACGGTCACTGAGTTCCACATGTGGAAAATCTGCTCTGCTGTGTATGCTACACTTTAATAAAATGTTAAAAATAACCCAGGGCTATCTACAAAGCCCCTCCGGAGCCCCAGTCATTTATGTTGTCACCATATTGTAACTACTGGCTTAGGAAAAGTCACCTCGCTTCAGCTTAAAGATGGGACAGAATCTTATTTTCATCTCTCTTGTTCCCAGCACAGAGGCAAAGAATGGGAGCTCGACAAACGTTCACCGAAAGTGAGGAAGGAGGTCCGGCTGGTGTGGCTCAGTGGATGAGCATGGACCCATGCACCCGGAGGTCATCAGTTCGATTCGAGTCAGGGCACATGCCCAGGTTGTGGACCAATCCCCAGTGGGGGGCATGCAGGAGGCGGCCAATTGTTGTTCTCTCTCATCAATGTTTCTATCTCTCTCCCTCTCCCTTCCTCTCTCTCTAAAAAAATCAATAAAGAAAAAAATTTTTTTTTTTTTTTTTTTAAGAGTGAGGAAGAGGGAAGGGAAAAGGATCCAAGGCATCTTGGAATTACAGCAGCCTGGGCATACAGATTCACAGAATTCCAGAATTTGGGAATTCTGGGATTTGGGATTCATGGGCTCTTGGAATCTCTTGAGCTGAAAGGTTTTAACATTGACCTGGTCCCACCTTCCAGCCACATGCCAGCTCCAGCCACAGCGCCATCACCCCAACCTCCCACAGCCCTGGTTCTCTGGGGAGACGGTGAGTCCACGCTGCCCGCACTCCTGGGCCCTCCCCGCATACCTGTTGTGGTGGCTCCTGCCAGGCAGTGCCCAGCCTCAGAGAGCAGGCTGGTGCTCTCATCAAGGTGGGGGGCAGCATCTCAACACAAATCACTTCTCCACCTTGGCTAAGGCACCAGCTGCTGCGCTCGCTCGGAAGACACCGTATTCCGACAGGCAGCCAGGCCATTATGGGGATAAATATAGATACAGACAGCCCAAGAGGAGGCTACAGGGGGTGGCCCCAAGGCCCCCAGCTCCCACCAGACCACACCCAGAGGGAGGCTCTTCTCTGAAGCCCCTTCTAATCACTAAGCTCTCCCCCAGGAGGGGCTCCCTGGGGCGCTGCGTTCAGTCCTGCTGCTGCCCGGCCTCCATCACCTCAGCTCCTTCACCCACCACGTGGGCTGGCGCTGCCCTGCCCCCTGCCTCCCAGGAAGGAAGCTGGGAAAGGGTGTGGACGGACTCTGGGATTCGGAAAGTACTTCAGGGACCTGGGGTGGGTCTGGCCAGGCTCAGGGTGGACTAAGCTAATGGAGGGTGGAAGGCACGGTGACAGTGACCACAGGCCAACGTCATTCCATCCTGGCTTCATTCAAAGCAGGGCTGCGGGGCAGCCTCTGGGCTGGGGCACAGCCCTGTGGCCCTACCCTGTGGTGCCCACTCCCACCCAGGGGACTACCATGGGGAGGGCTAGGGGACAGGGGCTTCCGACTCTTTGTAAAGTTTCACCAGCCTTTTCCCCTCTCTATGCCCCTGTTTCCCTGCCCATCAAGGTTTGGCTCAGCGGTTGGAGCGTCGGCCTGCAGACCAGAGAGTCCCTGGTTCGGTTCCCACTGGGGACACAAACCAAAAACAAAAACAAAAACAAACAACCACTCCCTGCCCATCAAGGGCTTGAGCTCCTTCCAGCCCTGGGGACTCTACAACATCTCGGTCTTTCCTAGGCTCCTCTGGCTCCCAGCCCCAAGCGCCTGCCCAGTGTCTCTGGGCTAATTGGGCCTGAAAGTCCTCTGGACGCGCCTGAGTGCCCTCTGGCTTCCTGCAGGGAAGCCTCTGCTCACACCCCCTGCAGAAAGGTCTCCCCACCTTCTGTTCATGGTCCCCGCCAGTGTGCTGCTCTCAGGCTGGCTACACTGAAGAGGCCCCTGCCGCCCCCTCTCATCCAGGAAGTGAGGAGGGGCCTCTCTTGCACCCCAGGCAAGAGGCCCACACCCAGGAACCCAGCCCCTGCTTGGCAAGTCCTTCTGGCCAAAGACATCACCTTCTGCTCTTCAGGTCCTGGTCTCCCTGCAACCCAGCCAATGGACCCATTTCACAGATCCGAGAACTGAGGCACAGAAAGGGTATGTCACACCTGCCTGTTAGGGACTGAACTGTGTCCCCCAAAAGAGATATGTTGAAATCCTAACCCCCAGTACCTCAGAATGTGATCCTACTTGGAAACAGGAGCTGCAGATGTAATTGGTAAAGATGAGGCCATACCAGGGTAGGGTGGGCCTTTAATCCAACATGACTGATGCCCTTATGAAAGGGCAGAGTGAAGACACAGAGATAAGACAGCCACGAGAAACAGGCGAACTGCAGTGATGCTGCCCGGGTCAAGGACGCCCGTGGCGACCTTTCCCTAGAGCCCATGGAGGGAACGTGGCTCTGCCAGCACCGACTTCGGACTTCTCACCTCCCGAACTAGGAGAGAAGACAGTTCTGCTGTTTTAAACCATCCAGTTGGTGGTACTTGCTACAGCAGGCCTGGGAAACGAATACACTGGCCAGCGTCACTTACTAGTCTGTGGCAAACCAGTGTCTGTCACCAGGCAGCTAGGCTTCCCGAATCCCAGCACACTGCTCCCCTCCCAGGGGGCAACAGGGATGTGACTCAGAAAGATTGCAGGGGCCCAACAGGAGGTAAGGGTTGGACAGCATCATCTGCTGGGAGCTGAATACACTTTCTCCTGTGTCGTGGGGACGAGGCAGCCAGGGCACAGTGGGCAGGCCGCATGCCTCAGTTCCTGATGAGACACACGAGCCCCAAAGGAGATGGCTTGTGGGGAGAGTGGAGTCCTGGAACACACTAAGCATGTTTCCACCTCAGGGCCTTTGCATGTGCTGTTTCCTCTGCCTGAGGCACTCCTCTCTCCCTCATTCATTCATTCATATCCACTGCTGGACACCAGGTGGGCTCAGATACAGCCATGAAGGAGAGACCAATGCCATAGGTGAACATCCTAGCTTGAATGCCACTGTTTCCCTGCGCACGAGGCCTCCCTGACCCTCATGCACTGCCTCCATCACAATCCCTTCACCCTGCTTCCTTCCCTTTATGACCTTTCCCCCGATCTGAAGCTTGCCTGCCTCTGTCATTTGCTTTTCCTCTGTCCCCCCAACTGCACTCAGAGCTCCACAGCTGTACCCTCAGCACGGTCCCTGGCCCAGAGAAGCTGCTGTTATTTGATGAGTGACAACCAATGACTGCATGATGAGGGAAGACTTTCCGGAAGGCGGGGACCCACAGCCACGGGCGGAAGAGGAATCGGAGCATCTGTGCACAGCCTCTGCAGTTCACAAGGCCTTTCTCGGCTGTCTTCAGAACCCGTGAGAAAAGCAGGGGGGAGAGCGCCTGGTCTCAAGACCCCCACTTTCTAGTTAAAGGAAATGAGGTCAGGGGAGTTAAGAGACTTGGTTTCAGGGGAAATGGTGATTGTCCCCAGGATTCCTCTGTCCCCTGCATAGGCGGGCAATGACAACAGGAGATACACCCAGGGCAGCAGCCACCACCTCCACCTCCGCCGACCCACAGTCGTTCAGTGCCAGGTAGATCCTACCTTCTTCCAGACACACACCTTTCCCTGTCCCCAGGCCACTTGTCCCTTCTCCATCGGTGAGTCCACTGCCTCTGATGACCCCCAGCACTCAGCATGAGACAGGCATCCCTCCAGAGACCCAAAAGGGCAAATTCTGCCCCACTCCATCACTCGACCTCACAAACCCTTTCGACAGGAGGCTACAATGAGGGCAGATTCAGTCATGCGGCTTGCATGTACCGAGCACCCATCTGCAGGGAAGAGCCCCGAACCAGATGCACACCGTGCTCGCCCGCTCAGGGAGCTAACACTCGTTGGGAAGGAGGGCAGATAATAAGCTGATACCCAAATGAACAAATAAGATGATTGTAGAGCGTGGTTAATCCCAAGAAAAATTAAACAAGTTGATGTGGTTGTGGGTGAGGGGTGGGCGGCTACTCTCACCTGGGACCATGGAGGAAAAGGTGCAGACAGGGCTACTGCAGAAGCGCTCCGGGGCACGGAACAGCACACTCGGCTCCACCAGGCAGTGGAGGTCGGGCGGCCGATGAGGAGACAGGACACTGGGCTGAGAGCCAGGAAGCACCTCTGGCCTCAGGCACAGTGGAGACACAGGAAGAAGCCACAAATCCCCTAGGGACCCTGAATTCTCTGTTCTGGTCACTGGGGGTGGGACAAGATCACTGCCTTCCCTAGTTGCTGCCTGCCAAGGTCCCAGGGTGACCTGGCTCCCCAGCTCCCAAGAAGTCCACCCTGTGTCTTGCAGGGGGCCAGGCAGGAGGGGGGATCCCACCCTTGCTCTGAGGCCGTAGACTCCAAAGGGGAGGGGTGGACTCCTGAACTGATTGGCTCTGACAGCCGCCCCTATAAGGGTGAGAAGAGAGGAGAGGGACCCCATCAGGCAGATAGGGCTTTTCAGTGGTCACCTTACCTGGTGACAACTCTCCCTGCTCTGACAGGAGGGAGGGAATTCTTAGAGAATGCTCTTCCACGTTCTGTCGCTCCTTCACGCCGTGAGGCCAGCCAAGGAGGGGAAATAGGAACACCCACCGGAATTACCATCCCCTGTGCAGATCTCCTGGGCTTGGCAGCACCTTCCCACTCTGGACCCTGCCCGTGGAACAGCCCAGAAGTCAAACATTTGGATCCTGAAGCTCCTTACTCCAGGGAGGAGGTGGGAGAGGGAGGAGTGGGCTGGCCTGAGAAAATGCCAGAAGGAACCCTAAATGCCGTTACCCACGTCAGGCGTACCAACATCCCCAAGAATGACACTCGCGGTTAAGGGGTGCTGAGCACTTATGGGCCAGTCACAGCACTGGCATGGGAGCCCTATGCATTCGAATTCAACCCTCACCACTGGCTCTAAAGAAATGCACGCTCACCCTAGAAGATTATAGCGGTACAGAGCAGTGTTCTCACTACCTCATGGGCATGGAAACAGGCTCTACCCTGACTCTTCTTATGTCCGAGTTTTTAATTCTCATGGCCTCTGGGAAGAAGTTCCCTTGAAACACCACCAGAGACACCATATTTGCCATTCATGAAGTGCACCCCACTTTGCAGAACACCTGCCCCCAGGCCCCTGGTTCCAGCCTCCCAGCAGCCCTGTAAACGGAGTTGTGTCATACTTTGCTTATTTTATGGATGGAAAAACCCGGAGCCCAAGGCACACAGACAGGAAGTGGCAGGAGGTGAGAAGAACCCATGTGCCCACATTCTTAGCCCCAGGTTCTTTCCGTGCAGAAACCTGCCTGGGTGACTCCTTCACTCCTGCCAGTTATGTCGCCTGCCTCCCTGGGTCAGTGCCAGTGCTCACCGGGTCACTCGGCCCTGTGCCAGAGAGATTGCAATTAAGCCTCTCCTTTCTGTTTGCTACCAGCCTCCGAGCACAGGCCCTGGACCATTAGCCCATTTTATAGATGAGAACCGCGAGCTCAGAGGGGTGGAGGGTCTGGGTAGAGGGCAGGCATTGCTGGGTAGGTGTTCACACTGAGGTCTCCCAAAGCTCCCCATCAGGGCTGGCCACAGACAGGCTGCAGCCCGAAGGTTACAACTGGGCTCCTTCCCCCAATTACTGAAGCTGTAGGTGCCCCAAGAAATAGAAAAAGCCCCCCTCACCCACGACAGCCCACATCCCTAGGCAAGCAAAAACTAACCTAGGTACAGACAAAACCAAAGGCCACTCAGTTGATTCTCCCAGATCCCTTGCCCTTGTCACTACCCCCAATACATAACAGGGCTGGGGGCCACAGGTAGCCAGAGGTTCCAGTGCTCCCTCTGATCCTGGGTAAATCACAGCCCCTTTGAAGGAGACCCTTCTCCAACGGAGGGCGTGTGGAATGGGGTGGGAAGGTGGAGGCTGGAGGGTGGCATGGGAAGACAAGGGAAGAGCTAACACCCCTCTATTTTCAGAGAAGCAGCGCAGCGATGGAAGTTGGGTAACAGGAAGGAAGAAAGAGCGTTTCTCTCTCTGTGTCAGGCCCCTCTCCCGCCCCCAAACACACAGGTGCCAGACAGCTTCGTCGGAAAAAAAAATAGTTTGCAAACACACTCCGACTTCTGGGAAGCTGTCAGTTCCGCTCCCTCTCTGGGCTCCCCCTCCTGGGGCAGGGAGCGGGCTCTCCCAGTTCCCCGGGGTGGAGGGGTGGGGGTGTTGGGAGCCGGATATGGAGGTGAGACAAGGGGCCCGCGCCAGTCAGGAGCCAGCCCAGCCTCAAGTCGTCGGCAGCTGTGATAGTGACGGGGACTCCACCTTCCGGACGCCTCCAGGCTCCTCCGGGGGTGGGAGGGCCCCTAAAACAGCTGGGCTTAGATCCCCCGAGGGCGCAATCACCTCCCGCCCTCCGCCTGCTCCCCGCCGCCCTCGGCAGTCCGGGTGAAGCTGGAGCGCCCCCGAGTGGCCGGGTCGGAGCTGAGTCACCCAAGAGCCCGAGTTCGGGTGCGCGCGGCGGCGGGGGCTTGGGGCACCGCAGCACTCCCCGAGGCGGGACCCAGCTTCCTTCCAGCCCGCCAGAAGCCGAGCCCCGCGGCCGAACTTGACCACTCGCGCCAGGCACCCCGCCCGCCCCTGGCTCTCCCGGGCCCCACTCACCGCGGGTCCCGGGGGCGCCGCAGCCCTCACGGCTCGGCTGCCGCTGTCCGCGCTCCGGGACGCCGGGGCATCGCCGGGGCTGCCTGCTCGGCCGGGCCCGGGGCGCGGGACGGCTCAGGGCACTGCCCGCGCGGCCGCAGCCAGCTGGCGTGCGCTCCCGGCCGCTCGGGGTCCGGTCCTCCTCCCGGGCCGGGCGGGCGGGCGACAGCGGCGGCTCGGGCTCCTCCCCCCGGCCGAGGAGGGGCGGTGTGGGGAGGGAAGTGAGGAGACGAGGCGGGCGCTTCCTGGAGGAGTGAGCGCTCCCCACGGGCGTGGCGGGGACACTGTCCCGCCCGCTGCCACCGTTCGGCGCCCGCGGCGGGCGCGCCCCGCACTCCGGCTCTCGGCGCCGCGGGGGCCCGAACACGCGAGGCCGGAATCCGAGGGTCCGACAGTGCCAGGCTGGGACTCAGCGGATCCGAGCGCTGCTGCTCGCACCCTCGCCAGGCCCGCCTCGCCGGGGCCGCGGGCACCTCCGAGTTCCGAGAACCGTGCGCTCAGGTCCGCGGGCGCGGGGACCGAGGGGTGGGCTCAGCCCGGGCCTGCGGGGTCCTAGGGCGCCACTGCGGCCTCGACCCCAAGGGCTGATGGGCTCAACGTCGCGCCCTCGGGGATACACCGCAGGGCTTGGTTCTGGGCCGTATTGGGCAGAGTGTTTTCTTTCTTTTATTTTCAATAGTAAAAGAGCTCGGCATTTTCTAGCCACCAGAGACTGGCAAGATGACACATATTTCTGTGACAAAGAAGATAAGATAAAGACAGTTTGAACAGTGCCTGGAGCTAGTCAGCGAGAGGGCTACTAGGCGGCCCTTGAGACCCTGGCGCTGAAAACCCTTCTGTGAAGGCCTCCTTTTCCCTAGAAGAGGCATCAGTGTAAGACCGCGTCTGTAGCAGGGCGTTCATGCTGCAGGCCAGCCCGAGGTATTTATGTGCCCCCCATATGCAATTCAGTGTCTCAGGCAACCGCGCCTCATTTAACCAGGCTTGGGGGGGGGGGGGGAACAGTTGTCCCCAGACCTCAAGGCCAAGTCCAAAGCTCTTGGTCCTGAGGCTCTGAGAGTTAACTCACAGCCCTTAGGCTATGGGTTTTGCATTTCAGGCAGGTGAGGGTTAACCCCGAGGCTCACGCTGCAGCCTGCAACCTCCCTTCACATCTGAGTCACAGGCACTTGGCTGCTTTAGAGGGGTGGCCACTAAAAGCCCCAGGGCTCTGAGCTTTGTTCAATGCCGGCCGCCTTCCTCTCATCTATCCTCCCTTTCTCCAAGCTCTCCTCATCTCTCTTCCACCCAAAGTCCTCAAAGCCCTCAGCCCAGTTATGGAGCTATCCATTTATAGGTGTTCGTAGACCCAGCTGTAGCCCCACTTCCTCCAGGAAGCCTTGCCTGATTGACCTGGCCCTCATAACCCTTCTCCTTGCCTTGCTCCAAAGCAGGAGGGCCAGGCACAGAGGTGGACAATGGTGAACCTAAGCAGAGTCCCTTCCCTTAAGTTGCTCACCTCCCCCCTTCCCACCCCAGGGGCAAGACCATGACCCAGGAAATCATATTACCGGATGAAAAGTGCAAAGGTTGGAGGTTGGATGGTACAGAAGACCCAACTCAGCCATAGGGCAGTGAGGCTTCCGCTGGGAGACCTGGGCATGAGGTAGTTAGTTGGGTCTGCCTAAGGGCAAGAAGATCCCTGGCCAAAGGGACAGAGTGTAAAGGCCAAGGGTTACAACAACTCCACTCCTAGGTATCTACCCAAGGGAAATAAAAACATACGTCCACACAAAAACTTGTACATGAATGTTCATTGCAGCATGATCACAGCCAAAAAGTGGAAACAACTCAAATATCCATTAATGGATAAACAAACCGTGGTCCATCCATACAATGGAATATTATTCAGCCATAGAAAGGTCTGCCCAGCTGGTGTGGCTCAGTGGTTGAGCATCAGTTCATAGACCAAGAGGTTGCTGGTTCGATTACCGGTTGGGGCACATGCCCAGGTTTCTAGCTGGATTTCCAGTAGGGGGCGTGCAGGAGACAGCTGATTGATGTTTCTCACATTGATGTTTCTCTCTCTCTCTCTAAAAAAATCAATAATAAAATGTAAACACCTTAAAAAGAGAGAGTACATCCTAAGACTTTTCATCTCAAAGAAAAAAAAACATTTTTTCCCTTTTTGTGTGTGTCTATATCAGATGAACGTTAACTACACGTATTATGATAATCATTTCACAATATATGTGCATCAAATCAGGCTATACACCTTAAACTTATTGTGTGTATGTCAACTATGTTTCAATAAAGCTGGAGTGGGGGGAAGTGGGGAAAAAAGTCTCTAAGACCCAGATTTGATTCCTGATGCTACCACTTCCTAGCTGTGTGACTCTGAGAAAGTTAGGAATAATCTCAGGTTCGGCGTCCTCATCTGGGAAGGACAGGTCACCAGGAACTTCGGGACAAAATAAGGGGAGTGGGTGCAAAGGCTTGCCAAGCCTCTGGAGGAGCAGCGCACCCCCTGGAGGTGGTCGGTCTCCATCCGTGGCTGCACCTTAGCTTTGCCCAGGGAGCCTTCAGAATACTCTGTTTTAAAAAAGGTACTTTTAAAAAACTCCCGGTGATTCTAATGTGCAGTCAGGATTGAGGTCCACTCATCAGTCTCTAGTCACTAAGTGTGGTCCAGCAGCGTAGACATCACTTGGAGGGGGGGGGCACTTTTTAGAAACACTGAATCCCAGGCCCCACCCCAGCCCTGCCGAGCCAGAATCTGTATGGTAACAAGGTCCCCAGATGATTCAATGCACATTATAGTTTATTTAAAAATTTTTCCTTTATTGATTTAGAGAGAGATAGAAACATTGATGAGTGAGAATATCAACTGGCCACCTCCTGCATGCCCCCAATTGGGGATCAGGCTCACAACCTGGGCATGTGACCTGACCAGGAATCAAACTGGTGACCTCTTGGTTCATGGGCTGATGCTCAACCACTAAGCCACACCGGCTGGGCTGTACATTGTAGTTTAAGTAGGTGTGATTTGATAGTTTGAGAAGTACGATTGGACAGTGGGTTTCAGATGTGTGTACTTGGGAGGAGGACCTAAGGCCTCTGTGGATGGGAAGGGAGATTCAGTGACTCCCATCAGAAAGGTAGACATTCAATCTGTAAAATATAGGATGGAGGTCAAGCGACAAAGAGGCAAAGTGAGCTTATCGTAGCCGTGCAGAAAGAGGTGGCGATGTGGCAGCCCGATTCATTCTTAGTGAAAACACTCGAGCTGGAACAGGAGCACCATTTTGATTGCACTGCTTACTGGCCGACTTTTCTTTGAATTTTATTTGTTTTCATGTGTATATTTAAACAGCCTACTTTTGGGAGGAAGGGAGCAGGGAGACTGGACCCATCAGTGTTGGGTAGAAAAACAGTCCAGACTTCTGGTCAGGAAGGCGGCATAGGTAAAGGCGGTCTCGTCTCCTCCCACAACCACATCAGAATGACAACTAAACTACAGCACAACCACCCTTCAGAACCACTTGACATCTAGCTGAATGGAAGTCCTACAACTACGGAATTAAAGAAGCAGCCACATCGAGACTGGTAGGAGGGGCGGAGGCAGACGGGCTGGTCGCACACCCACGTGTGGCGGATAAAAGTCAGGAGGACACCTCGGCAGGGAAGGTCCTCCCTGAGGACTGAGGGGTCCCCGTCCCACACCACGCGCCCCGCTCAGGGTTCCAGTGCCAGGAAGAGAATCCCCATCACTTCTGGCTGGAAAACCAGTGAAAACTGAGGCTCAGGGAGGCTGAGGCTGCTGCAGCCCCAGGCAGCTCCTCTTAAAGGGCCTGCACACGGACTCACTCGGACTCACTCCCTCTAAGCTCAGAGGGGAGGCAGCTTGAAGGGAGCCAGAAACCCATGAGGAAGAACTGAATTGTTTGGCATTGGGCGAGAACTGGAGAGGGCGTTTCCTCCAGGACAAACGTGCTGTCAGAGGCCTTTGTTCCTTTGGTGAGCCCTTCCCTGGGGCAGCAGACAGCAGCCATACCTGGGACTCCAGCAACCTGGCTCACACTGTTTGTCCCACCCTGGTGATTCCTTGAGGCCCTGCCTCACCCAACTTTCAGACCCACCCAAGCTGTTTCCAGTGGCTTTACCATAGGATTGGCCTGTTTGGGCTCCTGCTTCAGATTTTCCTAAATTCTCTCAACTCTAACAAATGGGTGGGTAGTCCACACAGGGGGTGCACATCGAAAGTCCAGCTGGGGTGACCAGGGAGGCTGTGCCACCGAAACCTACAGGACACCTACTACAATAGGCCACCCTACAAAGACTAGGAGACATAGTAACTCTACCTAATACACAGAAACAAACACAGGGAGGCAGCCAAAATGAGGAGACAAAGAAACAGGTCCCAAATGAAAGACTAGAACTAAACTTCAGGAAAGGAACTAAATGAAATTGGGATAAGCAATCTAACAGATGCAGAGTTCAAAACACTGATTATAAGGATGCTCCAGGAACTTAGTGAGGACCTCAAGAGTATAATAAAGGACCAGTCAAAAATGAAGGATGCACTAAGTGAAATAAAGAATAATTTACAGGGTATCAACAGTAGAGTAGGTGAAGCTGAGACTCAAACCATCAATATGAAATGTAAGGAAGCAAAAAAGACCCAACTGGAGAAGCAAAAAGAATTTTAAAAAAAATGAGGACAGTGTAAGGAGCCTCTGGGTCAATCTCAAGCATACCAACATTTGCATCATGAGGATGCCAGAAGGAGAAAAGAGAGAGCAAGAAATTAAAAACCTTTTGAAAAAATAATGACAGAAACTTTTCTAACGTGGTAAAGAAAACAGACATACAAGTCCAGGAAGCACAGAGAGTCCCAAACAACATGAACCCAAAGAGGTCCACACCAAGACACATCATAATTAAAATGCAGAAGATCAAAGACAAAGAGAAAATCTTAAAAGCAGCAAGAGAAAAGCAGTTGGTCACCTACACAGGCGCTCCTATAAGACTGTCAGCTGATTGCTCAAAAGAAACTTTGCTGGCCAGAAGGGAGTGGCAAGAAATATTCAGTGATGAAAAGCAAGGACCTACAATCAAGATTACTCTATCCTGCAAAGCTATAATTTAGAATCGATGGACGTATAAAGAGCTTCCCAGACAAGAGAAGCTAAAGGAGTTAATCATCACCAAACCGGTATTATATGAAATGTTGAAAGGTCTTCGTGAAGAAGAAAATAAAAAATATGAACATTAAAATCGTAATAAATACAGATCTATCAACAATTGAATCTACAAACCAAATGAACAAGCAGAACAGAAACAGATACATAGATACAGAGAACTTTATGACGGTTGCCAGATGAGAGGGTGTTGGGAGAATGGGTGAAAAAGGTGAAGGGATTAAGGAGTGCAAATTTGTTGTTAGATTGAGGAACATCAAAGGGGGGGGGGGAAGCAGGAAGAGATAAACCAAAGAATTTATATGCATATATGCATAACCAATGAACACAGAAAACAGCATAGAGAAGGCTGGAGGGCAAGGAGGAGGGGTTAATGGGGGGAAAGAGGGAATATCTGTAATACTTTCAACAATAAAGATAAATTTAAAAAAGAAAGAAAGAAAAATAGTCCAGGCGGTGGGAGAGGCAGGCTCTTAATAAAATGAACAGTGTGAGCCCGGCCGGTGTGGCTCACTGGTTCAGCGCTGACCCATGCACCAAGAAGCTGCAGGTTCGATTCCCGCTCAGGGCACATGCTCAGGTTGTCGACCTGATCCCCAGTGGGGGCCATGCAGGAGGCGGCCAGTCTATGTTCTCTCTCATCAATGTTTCTGTCCCTCTCTCTCCCTCTCCCTCTCCCTTCCTCTTTCTCTAAAGTCAATAAAGAAAAAAAACAGGTAAATGCGGTATCGCGTCCTCCCACAACCACATCAAAGTTACAACTAAACTACAGAACAACCATCATTCAAAACTGCCTGAAATCAAGCTGAATGGAAGTCCTACAACTACGAAATTAAAGCAGCAGCCACATCCAGACTGGTAGGAGGGGCGGAGGCGGACGGGCTGGTCCCACACCAACGTGTGGCGGATAAAAATCAGGAGGACACCTCGGTTGGGAAGGTCCTCCCTGAGGACTGAGGGGTCCCCGTCCCACACCAGGTGCCCTGCTCAGGGTTCCAGTGCCAGGAAGAAAATCCCCATCACTTCTGGCTGGAAAAACCAGCGGGAACTGAGGCTCAGGGAGGCTGAGGCAGCTGGAGCCCCAGGCAGCTCCCTAAAGGGCCCGCGCACGAACTTATCGGACTCTCTCCCTCTAAGCTTGCAGGGGAGGCAGCTCAAGGGGCACCAGAGACATACAGGGAAGAACCGAGCTGTTTGGCACTGGAGCGAGGGCTGGAGAGGGGACTTTCTCCGGGACAAACGTGCTGTCAGAGGCCTTTGTTCCTTTGGTGAGCCCTTCCCTGGGGCAGCAGATAGCTGCCATATCTGGGACTCCAGCAACCTGGCTCACACTGGTAGCCTCGCCCTGGTGACTCCCTGAGGCCCCGCCCTGCCCTGCCCCACCCAACTTTCAGGCCCACCCAAGCTGTTGCCAGTTGCTTAACCATAGGATTGGCCTGTCTTGGATCCTGCTTCAGGTTTTTCCTAAATTCTTTCAAACGAGCAGCATCTGGTCTCAGCTAGCCCCATACCACTCGTTAAGTAATACACTGAAACAAACACAGTGAGGTAGCCAAAATGAGGAGACAGAGAAACAGGTCCCAAATGAAAGAACAGAACAAAACCCCAAGAAAAGAACTAAAGGAAATGGAGATAAGCAACCTAACAGATGCTGAGTTCAAAATACTGCTTATAAGGATGCTCAATGAACTCAGTGAGGGCCTCAAGAGCATAAAAAAGGACCAGTCAGAAATGATCAATGCACACTCAGAATTGAAGGAGGCATTAACTGAAATAAAGAATAATTTACACAGATTCAATAGTAGAGTACGTAAATCCAAGAAGCAAACCATCGATTTGAAATATAAGGAAGCAAAAAACGCCCAATCAGAACAGCAAAAAGAAAAAAGAATCCAAATAAATGAGGATAGTGTAAGGAGCCTCTGGGACAACTTCAAGCGTGCCAACATTCGCATCTTGAGGGTGCCAGAAGGAGAAGAGCGAGAACAAGAAATCAAAAACCTGTTTGAAACAATAATGGCAGAAAACTTTCCTAACTTGGTGAAGGAAACAGACATACAAGTCCAGGAAGCACAGAGAGTCCCAAACAAGATGAACCCCAAGAGGCCCACACCAAGACAAAATGCAAAAGGTTCAAGACAAGGAGAGAATCTTAAAAGCAGCAAGAGAAAGGCAGCTAGTTACCTACAAGGGAGTTCCCATAAGGCTGTCAGCTGATTTCTCAAAAGAAACTTTGCAGGCCAGAAGGGAGTGGCAAGAAATATTCAGAGTGATGAAAAGCAAGAACCTACAACCAAGATGACTCTATCCTGCAAAGCTGTCATTTAGAATCGATGGCCATATAAAGACTTTCCCAGACAAGAAAAAGTTAAAGGAGTTCATCACCACCAAAATGTTGTTATATGAAATGATGGAGGGTCTTTTTGAAGGAAAAGATAAAATATATGAACAAACAAAATGGCAATGAATACATATCTATCAACAATGGAATCTACAAACAAAATGAACAGGCAGAACAGAAACATTCTCATAGATACAGAGAACATTTTGTTGGTTGCCAGATGGGAGGGGGGTTGGGGGAATGGGTGAAAAAGGTGAAGAGGTTAAGAAGTACAAATTCTCCCACTGCTGGGAATATACCCTAAGAAGCCTGAAACACCAATCAGGAAGAATATATGTACCCCCATGTTCATAGCAGCACTATTTACAATAGCTAAGATCTGGAAACAGCCCAAGTGTCCACCAGTAGACGAATGGATCAAAAAGCTGTGGTACATATACACAATGGAGTACTATGCAGCAGTAAGAAAGAAAGATCTCTTATCCTTTGAGACGACATGGAGGGACCTGGAAAGTATTATCCTAAGTGAAAGAAGCCAAGCAGAAAAAGACAAATACCACATGATCTCACTTATATACGGAATATAATGAACATAACAGTCTGAGGAATACAGTAGACCCAGACACATGGAAGTAGGGCACAGACTGACATCCCTCAGAAGAGGGGATGGGGGCGGGGGGGAGAGATAAACCACAGAACTTATATGCATGTGTGCATGACCAATGGACATGGACAACTAAGCCGGGGACAGGGTGGAGGGGGGGTGGGGTGGGGGGTGCCAATGGGGTAAAAAGGTAAAATATTTGTAACAAAAAAATAAATTAAAAATTCATAAAAAAAAAAAAGAAAAAAAAAAAAGAAGTACAAATTCATTGCTAGACTGACAAACCTCAAAGGGAAAGGGGTTGGGGGTGGGTGGGTGGGAAGAAATAAACCAAAGAGCTTATATGTATAACCAATGGATACAGACAATAGTGTGGGAAAAGGCGGGAGCGGGGCGGGAGTGGGGAAGAGGGGGTCAATGGGGGAAAAATGTGGAACATCTGTAATACATTCTACATTCAACAATAAAGATTAAAAAAAAAAACATTTTAAAAAATAAATAAATGAAATAAAGCAAACAGGGTGATAGCACACCAAGACCAGCTCTGCAGTGCTCACAATACTGGAGACTCTTCAGGGAAGCTGCTGAAAGTTTCCTGGAGCTAAGGACTTGGGCAGCGATTAAAGGGAAAGAAGGAGAAGGGGAATCAAAGGCATAAGCAGCAAATGGAAAGAATGTCCCTGAGCTCTGCCTGCTGCAGGCTGTGCCTTCCGCCTGGCCTGGAGCTTCCGCTCGGTGCTGTGTTCCTTCCTCAGCCGGGACTTCCCTAGTCAAGGCATCAGCAGGCTTTGAGGGACTCAACTCCAGTCTTGGGCAAGGACAGGAGGCAGCACAACCCCCCTTGGCATGAAGGAGCACACTGAGGGCCAAGGTCACCTTGGCATCATTTCCTGGGAAAGGGAGACAGAATTTAGGGCTCAAGATTTCCAGGTGAACTTCCTGGATCTTTTATCTGCTCATCCTCTTTTTCATGACTAGGTTGATGGCCTCACTTGGTGCCAGGTGTGCCCTGGCCCTGACCCTATAAGGGTGTCGCTGCGCGGGGTATGGGTGTTGGGCACTTGGCCAGAGGACTTTCTCCTCACTCTTGGCAGGGGATCTAGGACAATGTGGAGGCTGGCAAAGGGCAGGGCTGAACTTTCCAGGTGAGCCACTATCAGGCTGGGACATCCCAGGCTCCTAGGCCAGGTAGGAGGAACAACCTTTAGCCTAACTTCTTTCTGGGTCCAGTGTCGAAAGAAATTATCTCAGAAATCTGGGCCAGCCTGCCCTCCAGTGGTGCTCGGCAGTAACTGCACTTTCCCGGCCTGCTTTACACAGTGCGTTGCAGCTTTTCAAGGCTCTTCTGAGGTCCCCAGGCAGGTGACCAGGAGGGGGAGCTGTTCTCCTGTCATTTCAAGCATCTCTCCATCTTACATGATACTGAACCCTAAAAGGGGAGGGAACTAGTATGTGAGCCACCTCTTCATACCAGGGACTTTGCATACATTGCTTCCCTGAGCCCTCCCAAAGTCCTGGGCACGGGGGACTAAACTCATGTTACAGAAATAGCCCCTGGTTCTGGGGTCCACCATAGTCCATTCTATGTCCATCTGACTTTCAAAGCCGTGTTTCGAAGGTAACACCTGCCTGTGGAAACCCACTAGGCCAGAAGTGTCCAGGCTCTTGCGAGAAACAAGCAAGCAGAAAACGAGAGGGGGTCGTTGGGGAGCAGTGGGCCTGTCCGCCGTGTGCCCAGCAGGTCACTCTCGAGGGAGAATGCTGGACTAGCCCCGAAGATGAGTTGAAAATCTGGATTTTTATGTAAAAGTTCCCAATTTTAAATATTGACAATGAATTCAGAAAAGACAGTTTCTAACACATTGAGCTTCTATAACATCGTCATGAGGCAGGTGAGGTCCGGAGAGAGGAGGTGACTTGCCCACAATCTATGACCATATAGAGACAGAGCACAGACTTGACCCCAAATCTCCTGACTCCCAGGCGAGTGCTCCTCCCAGCACACCTCTCTGGTCTACTCTGCTCTCCAGGCCCCGGGGCAGAGATGGACCACTTGACTTCAGTGAGGTGGTGAGACATGTCAAACTCAGACTGGAGGCTGGGAAACTATCAACATTTATTGGTCACACCTGGCTTAGAGTGTAGCAGGCCCATCTTTGCGCCCTCTTGGGAGGAACAAGACATACGCAACCCCTGGGAGCTCACTTGGATCCCACTGAGTAGTGGCGGAGCCCCACAGCCTTACCTATCTTTGGTTTTTTAAAAAATATTTTTTCTTTATTGACTTTACAGAGAGAGAAAGGGCGAGGGAGAGAGAGAGAAAAACATTGATGAGAGAGAACATCAATCAGCTGCCTCCTGCATGTCCCCCACTGGGAATCAGGCCCACAACCTGGGCATGTGCCCCAACCAGGAATCGAACTGGCGATCTCTTGGTGCACGGGTTGATGCTCAACCAGTGAGCCACCCGGCCGGGCCTTGCCTGACTATCTTAGAAGTGCCCACTCCTTGCATCCTTAGACCTGGTTTTGTCCCTTACACAGGACAGACTGGGCTCCATCCTACAAGTCAAGCTGGCTCTCCATGGACTGGGGACCATAGTGCTGTAGGGTAGCATTTAAGGGGAGGGGTCACCAGTTTATTGATGGGCAAATGAGGCTTGAGGCAGGAGGGACTCATCCAGAAGACTCATGGCTAAGTCCTCGGCTTGGTCCAGGGGCCTGGCCCTCAGGCCACTGGGCCGTTCAGTGTTTAGATACTCTCCCCACCCAGTTCTGAACGGAAGACATTCTCTGGCTTAGCTGCTCTGGAAATGCAATCTATAAATACATACCTGTTTTTTTAAAGTAATAAATTAGATCTTGGACCAGCCTGAGGGCATCTGGCCAGCCACGTGTTATATGACATGAACATTTGTCACATGTCTTATGTGAACCACCAATCATATGTCCTGCCATGCATGGTGCTAGGACCCATGACACTGACCCACAGGCCACACTGCAAGACCCATGGAATGTCACGTGGAACTCTGCCACATGTGACCTTCTGTGTCATGCATACATCATGACACCCGCAATTGGACCACATGTCCCTTCTAGACATGCATGTCTCATGTGATACACGGTAGTCTATTGGCCATACTAGGCTCCTAGTTCCCAAAAAAGTCCTCCCTGAAGACTGTAGCAGGACAAATGTGTCCCTCCTTCCTGGGGCAGTTGCAGGGGCGCCCCACTGAGGCCCTCCTTGAGCCCTCTATCTTGGCCGGTGGGAGCTGGCATCATTTGGCTGGATCCAAAGGGTCTTGAGGTGGCCATCAAGTACCCCAAGGGGCCTGTGGCTGGTTGGGGAAGAAAGCAAAGTCCAGCCGGGGCTCCTGGCTCTGCAGACGCTGGGCCACGTCGGGGGCAATGTGGTTATTCCAGAGGCTGTGGGACACAGACAGATGCTCAGTACCCACCCTCCTGCCTCTGCCCCCGCTCTTCGACACGTGGGGAGACTGAGGCCCCAAGGGGAAGAGCTGTGCAGAGGCAGCTATTAGACCAGCATGGCCACCCTAGGGATGCGGTGTTCCCCACCCCGCCCCCTGACTTTTTCCACTCAGTCTTTCTCCCTGAGAGCTAGTGATGTCAGCCAGGTCCCCACTCAAATGACACACTGCCAAATAAGGAAAAAGCTCCCCTCTTAAAGACACTTGACTTCCATTGTCTGAAACTGTCATAATATACTGATTTTTATAGAACAAAGAACGTCACTACTGCCCACTAGAAGTCTAACACGTGCGTGGTGGCCCTTGGACACGAGCGCTCGAGCGGCGCCCGGCTGTGCCCGGTGCCTCTGCGGGAAGCTGGGCCCGGGAGTGCGCTCAGTGCTGTACCCCCATCCCGTCCTCAGCGACTCTCCGAGGACATGAATGCCGTCACTATGCCCATTGCATAGATGAGGAAGGTGAGGTTCGAGAGGCTGAACGACATCAGCTACACAGTCCGCGACGGCAGAACTGGTATCCGACCCGGGTCTGCTTGCCGCCAAACCCTTGGTAGTGGTCCAATCTCCTTGATAATTCCCAACCCGGGTCCTGCCTCCTTCTGTAGGGCGTCCCCTTACATTGTCGGGGTTGGTGAGGTCTCCCGCCCACATCCCTGCCCCTGCAAGCCCGTTACCGGATGACTTGGATGCCAGGCCCCTGCGCCAGCCCTTCAGCCAGGAGCCAGGCTCCGTAAGCCGTAATCCGATTCTTCTCCAGGCTTCCCAGCGCACAGCAGAGGAGGGGAAAGACAGAGAATGACGTGAGCTGAGGTGGGGAGCTTCCCTGTGCCCCTTCCCGGGGGACGAGGACTCCCCACACCTCTGCTCAGAGAACCCAATAAACAGTGCGACAGGAGGACTGGAGGCTGGACCCAGGGACGCTGAGCTGGGCAGTGGCTTGACGAGAACAGCAGTGTGTACGCCACGAGGGCTTCCCTGGGGAGAAGGGCTGTCCTCTTGGCCTTCCCCAGGACGTAGGTCCCCTGTGCCCTCCCCACCCCTGCTGGCTCCCAGGACAGGCCGCTCATACTCCACTCTCTTCAGCCGGTCCATCCGAGGCAGGACCTGGGCCAGTTCAGCAGCCGCCTCGTCCCCAAGCAGATTCCAGGACAGCCTGCAGGGCAGGGGTCCAAGGTCAGCATCAGGAGAGCAGGGAGGTGGAGGGGTGAAGACCAGGTGGCTGGTGGGGCCCAAGCGGGGGTGCCAAGCAGGTACAAGAGGTACCTGATGGGAGCTTGTGCACCCCCCTGAGGACTTCTCAGGGCACAGGTTGCCCCTTCTCCCCTCCCCAAACCCATTCCCGAGCTGCCCCCCCCCCCGAACCCAGACAGCGCAGGGCCTGGCTGCCCCGAGAGCTCACCGTGGTGTGCGGATAGTGTCATGACCCACACTCGCACCAAGCTGTGCCTCGTGATGACCGCTGTCACATCCATGCACCACATAGTATTATTTGTTTTATATTTTTCCTTAAATAGCTTCCCTCACCCCTCCTTTTTTTAACTGTAAGAATTTAATCTTAGGAAACATTTATCACTACTATCAACGGAAAAGCCATGTTGAGGACCTTAAATAGAAGGTAGCTACCAGGATAAACACAGGGCAAACAACAGTATCAGCTTCTAACTGGAATCTAGGTCCTTCCTCAGGTGCTGAGGCTGTGGCCTGCCCCCTGCTGGCTAAAAAGGGAGACACACCCCTGTTAGGAGCTACAGGTGAGTGAGCACTGATCTGAGACTTCCTCTCTAGTGTAAAGTAATGAGAAGTAGTAAGTCTTTAGGATGCAAACCTGACACTGTACAATCACTTGTGACCTGTACTGTAGGAAACAGCACTTTCTTCCACAGCACAGCCAGGGTCCCAGACTGTCTGACAGTCTCCTTTACCCCTGGGCAGTGGGCAAGGCCCCGAGGTCGGAGCGCCTCTCATTGCCAAGGTGGAGGTTGCGGGCAAGGCCACCTTGGCCATTCCTCACTACCAAGGTGGTCTGTAAATCAAGGGTCCACAAGCCAGGTGAGGTGGCCTATCCAGCCACCTCCCACAGGGAAGGTCAGGGGCAGAGCCTTTAGAGGTGTCTGTCTGCTTCCCCTCCCGCCACTCCACAGGTGGGGAAACAGGACGGAGAGGCTGAAAGACCTGGCCCAACATCACTTGCAGCTCAAGTGTTAAAACTTCCTTAGAGGAGATTGAGCAAGAATGACCTTCCTTATTTAGAAATGGGAGGGCAGTCCGGCTGGTGTAGCTCAGTGGTTGAGCATCAACCCACACACCAAGAGGTCGCCAGTTGGATTCCCAGTCAGGGCACATGCCCAGGTTGTGGACCTGATCCCCACTGGGGGCATGCAGGAGGCGGCCAATCAATGTTCTCTCTCGTTGATATTTATATCTCTCTCCCTCTCCCTTCCTCTCTCTCTAAAATCAATAAGGAAAAAAACCACAACTTAAGTAGAAATGGGAGAACATCTGGGAGGAAGAGACCAGTTCCAGGTCACGCCCCAAACGCCCACTTCCCCAGCACTCACAGGATGTCTTCCAGGGCGGGGCAGAGCACGAAGCTGGCAACGAGGGGCTTGGCAGCCTGGTTGTCAATCTCACAGGAAGCCAGGCTGGGGAAGAAGGGATGAGATGGAGCTGTGTGAGTCGGGGACACCTCCCAGCTCCCTCTGCCCCCGCTGTAATCTGAGCAGGAGGGAGATGACCAGAGTGGGGGGCAGGTGGGAGTCAGGAAAGTGGCTCAGTGGTTAGAGTGTTGGCCTGAGGACCGAAGGGTCTTGGGTTCAATTCCTGATCAAAGGCATGTACCTGGGTTGCAGGTTCGATCCCTGGTCCCCCACCCCTCAGGGTTGTGTGGGAGGCATCCAATCCATGGCTCTCTCTCCCCCTCCCACTTTATCTAAAAATTTAAAGAATAAATAAATAAAAATCAATGGGAAAATATCCTCAGGTGAGGATTAGCAAAACAAAAAAAAAAGAAGAAATGTGCCCCTTTTGGTCCCAGTCTTCCCCTGGACCTGAGGCCTCTGTCACTTCAAAGGTGCCCCAGCCCTCAGAGAAGGCTGACCCCTACCCCGCTCCCCAGTAATCAGGGGAGGCTACTTACTCTATGTGCCTGAGAAGCGGGAGCCCCTGACAGAACCGGGGGACCTGTCCAGCCAAGCTGTTCTCTGCCAAGCTGCAGGGCAGAGAGGCGCCTGTGAGAGGCCCCCAGAGGCCCTCCACCTGCCCCCTGCCAGGCTACTGGGCTTCTACTCACCTGATCTCTTCCAAATGTGGGCATCCGTCCAGGGCCTGGCCCAGTCTCAGCACCCCCTCTGGGCCCAGATGGTTGAACCGCAGGCTGGGGAAAGGGGTGGGGGTGAGGGGACTCTTGGGGGACCGGATGTGGCGGTTAGGGGGCTGGATCCCCCCACTTACAGCCTTGTCTCAGGCTATACGGGCAGACCTCAGACATCTCTGGATACTGGTCATCCCAAACCTCCTCCCCATCCACAAAGGACCTGGGTAGGTATCAAGGGCCCTAGCTTTGGAGTCTGAGCTCCCAAGTTCAAGGCCTGGCTCCTTCGTGTATTAACAAGGTGAACTCTCCACACCTCCCCTGCCTTATTCTGCCGGCTGGAAATGTAGCAGAATCCCGGCCCACAGGCTGCCGTGAGGCTGCAGTGACACCAACCGCGTGGCGCTCTGCTCCTCCTGCACCTTGGCTGACGCCTCGCTCACCCTCAGAGATGGGCTCAGGGGCACGCGGAGCGGGGGTCCTTGTAATTCTTTTGTAGATGAGGAAACTGAGACTCAGCGGGGCAGGGTCTTGGCCAGGGCACACAGAGGCTGTGGCAGAGCCAGGACTAGGTTCCCCAGATCACAGGCAGGAGGAGCAGGCGGGAGAGGCGGCAGCCAGCCCCAGTTTGTGGAAGGCAGGGCAGCCCAACCAAGGGGTCCTTGACCCCCAAGTGCTCCAGGAGAACCCCTCCCACTAGCCCTGCACGCACCACAGGCGGGGACACTCACTGCAAGACTCTCAGGTACGGAGGCAGCCCCCGGGCCAGCTCCAGAGCTGTGGGGTCCCCCAGGGCATTGCAGCCAAGCCTGGAGGAAGACAAGGGATGAGTCTGAGAACTGCTGGCCCACTCCAGACCCTTGCCCTGTGCCTACTGGGGGAGATAAGGGTCAGGTGAGCCATGGGGACACAACGGGCAGAGGGCAGCCCATCTGGGCACTCACATCAGCTCCTCCAGGTTCTTGCAAAGGGCGAGGGACTCTGCCAGCCATACTCCCCCTGCTGTGCTGATGCCATTCGCTGAGAGGCTGAGGGAGGGGCAGACATCAGAGCCTCAGACTCCCCTCTCCCTCACCCCCCATATCTGCTGGGCCCTAAGACACAGCACCCCCATCACACGCCCTCCCAGCCTAACAAGGCAGAAAGGTCCAGAGCGGGGCCAGGGCTGGGCTGGCTGAAGGCTCCGAAGTGAGCAAGGTCAGGAGGTAACCCAGCCCCGCTGGCTGGGCACTGACATTTCGGGAGGAATGTCAACCTGAGGCAGAAGCCTGTGTCTCCCCAGACCATGGGGTGGCCACTGAGGGTCCCTGTCAGTTGGGCTGGCCACTCACTCTATCTTCCGGAGCACAGGCAGCCTGGGCAGGACGGCAGCTAAGTGCTGGGCACCCGTGTCTCCAATCTGGTTGTGGCTCAAGCTTGGAGAGAGAACAGCAGACCTGGAAGCATCAGCCTGCCGGCCACCCCTCTCGTCTGGTCCACATCACCACCCCAGACCAGGAAGAGGCTGAAGTCTAGAAAGGCCTTGCTCACACTGATAAAGTCCCCTCACACTATGTTGGGTGATGACACCAAACTCTTATCTTGGGTTTAAGATGTTCTGCCCAGCCCAGCCGCTGTGGCTCAGTGGTTGAGCATTGACCCATGCACCAAGAGGTCGCTGGCTTGATTCCTGGTCAGGGCACATGCCCAGGTTGTGGACCTGATCCCCACTGGGGGCATGTAGGAGGTGGCCAATCCATGTTCTCTCTCATCGATGTTTCTATCTCTCTCTCTCCTCCTTTCCTCTCTCTGAAGAAAAAAATATTTTTAAAAGATGGTCTGCTTGGAACCCCTCCTCTTGCAATCAACCGGGCATTCTTTAAAAAAAATTTTTTCTTCACTGATGTTAGAGAGGAAGAGAGACAGAAACATCGATGAGAGAGAACATCTACTGCCGCCTCCTGCATGCCCCCACTGGGGATTGGGCCCACAACCTGGGCACGTGCCCTGACCAAGGATCAAACTGGAGTCCTCTTGGTGTCTGGGTTGATGCTCAACCACTGAGCCACACCAGCCAGGCTCAACTGGGCACTCTTGCTGCGGTTAACACTCATAGCCTCCTGGGGTCTCCCAAGGTTGCACATCTGGGATTACGCTGTGTGGGGTGAAGGCGATGAGTGTCACTAATCAGTGAAGGAGGTCCACAAAGAGCCCCTTGCTTTTCACCTTCCCCTGCCAAAGCTGTCCTGGGTCGGGGGAGGGACAGGCAACCCACCTCAGCTCCTCCAAGTTGGTGGCAGCGTTGAGAGTCTTGGAAAGGTGATAGCAGCCACTGTCACCAATGTTGTTCCTACTCAGGCTGGAGAAGCAAGGAACAGACCAAGAAGCCTTTGTCAGGAGTAAAGGTCTTTGCAGGTGCTGTGCTAGGAACTCTATGGTCTGCAGAGCCTTTAATCATCAGGGAACCCATAAGCCAGTCATAAAACTGCAGGACTGTACCCACTGTCCAAGAGAGAAAACAGAGGCCCAGGGAGGAGCTGTGACCGGCTTAAAGACTCCCAGGGCCAGGCTGGTGTGACCCAGCACTTGAGCGTCGACCCACGCACCAAGAGGTCACCAGTTCGATTCCCAGTCAGGGCACATGCCCGGGTTGTGGACCTGATCCCCACTGGGGGCATGCAGGAGGCGGCCAGTCGATGTTCTCTCTCATCGATGTTTCTCTCTCTCTCTCCTTCTCCTTTCCTCTCTTTCTAAAATCAATTAAAAAAAAATTTTAAAGATTCCCAGGGACTCCCAGGCTCCTGCTGGCCTGGGAGCGGAAGCCACATGTTCTAGTCTGGCCAGGCTTTGCCACCCTGCGCCGGGGTCTCCAGGCCAGCCCAGCTGAATGCCACTTTCACGTGGGTTCCAGCTCAGGCAATATAGCTTCTCCAGGCATCGCTGGCTGATCTGCGCAAATGGTGGGTTTTTCCTTTAACCCAGCCTATTGTTTTTTCTGAACCCTGCCTGAGCCCTGTCTCTGTGAGTGGAAAAAATAAAACAGCCCATGCACACTTAGCCCCACGTTAAATATTTGTCTGAGGGTTGTTTTCTTTTCTTTTGTTTTGCAAATTAAATTTTAGCCAACTGCCTTCCATTAAATTAAATGATGGGTGAAGTGATATGCTCCCCCAGACTCTCTGACCTCATTTCCCACGCACTCTGCACTGCTGTGGGGAGGGCGGGTTTGGATAAAAACAAAGCGATGCTTTGTGTCATGCTCTGGTTTGTTCCTAATCATTTATTTTATATTTTGAAAACAGTTACATGAAAAGAGCGTGTGGCATTTGTTTATCAAAGTGGCCAGAGGCACAGGGGAGACTACGAAGGTCACCGGATCTGGATCTAGGATCAGTGATTTTCGACCAGTGTGCTGCAAGAATTCTCATGTTGTTGTTGTTGTTGTTAATTCTCACCTGAAGGTATTTTTTCTATTGATTTTTAGATAGAATATAAGGGACTGGGGGAAGAGAGAGAGAAAGAGAATCATTGATGAGAGACACATTGTTGGTTGCCTCCTGCACGCACCAAAACTGGGGCTGGGGATCGAACTTACAACCCAGGTATGTGCCCTTGACTGGGAATCGAACCTTTTGGTGCACGGGCCAACACTGCAACCACAGAGCCACACTGGCCAGGGCAAGAATTCTTTTTGCTGTTGTTGTTAATTCTCACTCGAGGATATTTTTCCATTGGTTTTTTGATAGAGTGGGAGGGAGGGAAGGAGAGAGAGAGAGAAACACTGATGTGAGAGAGACACATCAATTGGTTGCTTTCTGTGTGACCCCCAATCAGGGTCAGGGATAGAACCTGCAATCCAGGTAACGTGCCCTTGACTGGGAATCAAACCTGAGACCCTTCGGGCCTAGGGCTGACGCTCTAACTGCTGAGCCAAATCGGCCAGGGTAAGAATTCTTAAGACAATCAATACCTTCCCTGACCAGGTTGCTCAGTTAGTTAGTGTCATCCTGATACTTGGGGATTGTGGGTTTGAACCCCAGTCAGGGTACATACAAGAATCAACCAATGAATGCATAAATATGTGAAACAACAAATTGATGTTTTTCTCTCTTTCTCTCAAATCAATCAAAAATTAAACAAAAATAAAACATGCAATACCTGACTATTTAATCAGGGGCACTGACCTATTTTACCTTAGATGGTCAAATAGAAAGACAATAGTCGTCTGGTGTGAATGTATCAAAATTATGCCTATTGTTTTTTTGTCAGATTGGTAAGAAATATATTTTTTGGTGTGCCACAGAATTTCAGTGATTATTGATGTATGCCATGAGATGAAGCAGGTTGAAAATTGCTGGTCAAGATCTTCGTTACTCAAAGTGTGGCCTGTGGTATACCCAGGCCACCCAGAATAGGTATCGCGTGGGAGCTTGTTGGAAACACGGAAGCTAGGCGACCCAGAAACGGGGCCCAGAACCAGGGTGCGTTTGTGCACATGAAGGGTTCGTCTAGTACCCAACCCCTCTGGTCACTTTTGTAGCCAGGAGAAAGCTGGTGACATTGACAGGCAGCTGTGCCCCCCCCTTCCCCCCAGCAGGATACAGGAATGTCCCGAGGACAGGAGCACGCAGGGTCCCCAGGGAGGTGCCCCTCAATAGAGCTGTGGAGGGAGTCCTCCCACTCATCCCCACGAGTTTATCCGTCACTCACCAGAGGCTCTGCAGGAGGGTCATGTGGCTCAGTCTTTGAGTGAGAACAGCCAGGGTGGGGTCGCCCAGGGGGAAGTGGCTGAGGCTGGAGAAGAGGCCAGAGGAGGACTTGGCATTGATGCGGACCGAGGCCTGTCCAGTCCAGTTGCTCGAGGCCTCAGTGCTCGGCAGTGCCCAGGGGCTGCCCAGACAGCCACTTACATCCGCACCAAACCAAACTGCCCTGGGAAATCCCAACGCTCGCTCCCTGCACGAATAGCAAGGCCATCCAAGCAGCAGCTGTTTCTGAGTCACACTGGACTCACATCAGTAACCAGAGCGACCACAGAGCCAGCAGAGCTGATGGGCCCAGCCGGGCGCAGGGCCATCCTGAGAGGTGGGTCTGTTATCGTCCCTATTTTACAGTGAGTAACACTGAGGCTCAGAGAATTACAGAGCTCTGTCAAAGTCACACACAGAGTAGCAGCATCAGGAACAGAACCCAAGGCTGTAGGACTTCTGTTCCTGGGCCCCAACCACGTGTTACTCACGGGATCCCTTTCCTCTTGGCCCCCAGCCTGGGCAGGACAGGGGTGTCATAACAATAATAGCTAATCCCCGTCAAGTGTGAACTCTGCACCAGGCACTGACATGTATTTATCCCACTTAACCCTCCGACCACTCTAGGAGGCAGGTTCTGCTATTACCCCAAAGTTAAAATAAGGAAAAAAGCACAGAGAGGTTAAGTAACTTGTCCAAGCTCACTCATTAAGAGGTGAACTGAAAGAAACAACTGTCTTTACTTAAAATCAAAGGGTTTTTCTAGAATGTGGGGCCTTCAGCCCCGGGAAAACTGGGACAGTTAGTCACCCAACTGGTGTTGAGCCCGAGTGGTGTGACCCCTAACCAGGGTCCATGCCCCTGACCATTCACTACAGAGGGACAGGTGGGAGACATCGGCTGGGTCCGAGGTCACAGAGGGACACTTAGAAACAACAGGACTCCGGAGGAGGCCTCTGGGCAGTGAGGAGTCATCCCCTCCTTCAGACAGGAAAGGTATCATCATGCCCACGTTAAAGATGGGTTGACTGAGGCGGTGAGAGGTGAAGGAGTCACAAGAAAGGGCAGCGGGTCTGTCCTGTTCTCTGCAGTCCCTCTAGCTCGGGGTCCTGGCCCAGGCGCCCAGGTGAACACACACTTGTCAAGTGTATGAATGAGCCAATGAATGACCTCACTGGGCCTCCAACCTTCCAAATAAAAGCTTCCAGAAGGCAGGGAGGCTGAGCAGAGGGCAGGCACATTGGGGAGGACAGTTCAGTGGGACAACAGGTGAGCCTTCTGGTCAAAGGTCTCTTCATACCACCCCCATCCCTGGGGCAGAGGCCCGACGTGGGAGACTTCCATCGTTAAGGGCAACGTCAGAAGGCTGCTTTTGAGCTGTATTCAAAACACACGTTGAGCCCTGGCCGGTTTGGCTCAGCGGTTAGAGCATCGGCCTGCGGTCTGGAGAGACCCGGGTTCGGTTCCCGCTAAGGGCACGTACCTCGGTTGCAGTTTGTCCCCGGCTCTGGTTGGTCGTGCGGGTGGCAGCCACTCGATGTGCCTCTTTCACGTCGATGTTTCTCTCTCTCTCTCTCTCTCTCTCTTCCTCTCTCTCCCTCCCACTCTATCTGTGCAAAAAATGGAAAAATGTCCTCGGGTGAGGATAAAAAAAAATAAAAAATAAACAAAACACACGTTGAAGAGAATCTGGAGAAAAGTTCACCAACGGCTCTTTCACAGCCGGCTTCCCAGGGGTACCGCCCTCGGGGGATTTCATATCCTTTGTTACATATCTCTACCATGATGGAACTTTTTATAAATAGTGTGTATTTTTGGTCATTGGAAAAACTTAGAGATTAAAAGCAGAAGATGCCCTGTTAAATTTTCCATCGGAATGCTGTCAAGTCTGTGCAAGATGGGCCCCTGTCCGCTAGGCTGAGGCTGTTTCTGGCATTTCTAAGAATTCGATAACTCCAAATTACAGGTGACAGTACGCTGCCAGTACCTAAAAAAAGACGGTAAGCAAATGGCAGCGACATCTGTGGACTTTTCTCTGCCCAGATTTTGTTTTCCTTTGTTCTGATAATAGCATCCTGAAATACCACTCCCCACGAAGTCCAGATCACTGGGTGGACACATGACCCAGATCTGGCCAATCCGAATACTGTGTGTTCAGAACCACAGTGATTGGTTTAGAAAAGGGCATGTGGCCCAAGCTAGGCCTAGGGTCTTTGTGTCAGTTTCTGGGAGAAAGGTGCTCCCTCCCACTAAGCTGGAAGAAAGTAAGCCTGTAGCTGCAGGGACAGTCTGCCTGCGAATGAAGTCAGGATGGAGAGAGAGACAGGGATGGGGGTGGAGGGGTGGAGGGATCAAATCTGGAACCTGGATCCAGGCCAGCCTGAGGCCAGTTGCCTTGTAAGTTTCTGAGACATGAGCCCATCCTTTCTGGCATGGGTGGGCAGGAATGAGCACTGTTTCCTGTGATCAAGCACTTTGTTAGGCTTGGAGCCAGGTAAGGAAGTAAAAAGCAGGGCATTCAGCTTAGCGGGTCCATTCAGGGATTGGACAGTTTGTACTCACCAAAGATGCAAAGGCTCCCAGGCATGTTCCCAACAGTCCCCCTCCCTACAGCCACCCCCTCCATTAACCACACCACTTACTCAAGCCTCTTCAGCCAGAACTTGCCTTCAAGGACCCCCATCAGCACCCTGGAGCCCTCCTCACCAAGCTCATTGTTAGAAAAGCTGTTGGGGACCAGGCAAGAGGTGAGCGTTAGACAAGCCTGCCCAGCCCTGGAACCGAGCTGTCTCGTCAGTACCCTTCCCCTCAGTTCCCCTAGGAGCTGATCCTAGACCACCCCTCCTGTCCAGGCTCCATGAGGGCATCCCTGGCTCCAACAGTCAGGCTCTGGGGTCCTTGAAGAGGGGGCGTGGTGGTCACAACTTACCTGGCTAAGAAATGATGCCCTGAGTGAGGGCTGCAAAAGAGAGGGTAGGGACGAGGGGCGTGCGCGGACACACACACACACTCACACACTCACACACACTCACACTCACACACACACTCGCACACACTCACACTCACACACTCTCACACACTCACACTCACACACACACTCGCACACACTCACACACACTCACACTCACTCACACACTCACACTCACACTCACACACACACTCGCACACACTCACACTCACTCACACACTCGCACACACTCACACACACTCACACTCACTCACACACTCACACTCACACTCACACACACACTCGCACACACTCACACTCACTCACACACTCGCACACACTCACACACACTCACACACTCACACTCACTCACACACACACTCACACACTCTCACACACTCACACTCACTCACACACACACTCACACACACACACACACTCACACAATGATCTTTTCTGTTCCTCAGCTCTCTCTGTACCTCAACACCCACAGCCACCCTGGGTCGAGAGGGTTATGATTCGTGTGAAGATGAGGCCGCCCCGGCCTAGAGAGGCAGTTATTCGCCCAGGAGCACTCTGAGTGAGTGATAAAGTGGGGACCAAGAACACAGCTCTCAGCCTTCCTCGGGCCTCACCCAGAGCTGCTGGGCTTCATCAGGGAGAAAAATGATCCGCTGTGGTCTGCGGCTCACCTTCCCAAGGCCACCCCTCTCCCCCTCCTCTCCACCACTGTCCCTCCCCAGCCCCTCCCCACTGAGACTCACTCCAGCTCGTCCAGGTGGTGACAGTGGCTCAGACCAGATGCCAGGTGGGCCAGGCCCTCAGAGCTCACACAGCTGGAGGCCAGCCTGGTGGGGGTCAAAGGGCAGCAGGTCAGGCAGGAGCTCTGGGTCTCCAGAGCTCTGACTGTTGCTGGTAGAGGGCAAGGGAGTGGGGGGGCGGTTCCCTGGGCCATTGGGGGGGGGGGGCTCCTTTCCTTCATAAATCTCTTCCCCCATGGAGGTGGGTGGGGGGTGGTTCCCGGGGCCATTGGGAGGCCTCCTTTCCTTCATAAATCTCTCCCACCATGGAGGTGGGTGGGGGGCGGTTCCCTGGGCCATTGGGGGGGGGGCTCCTTTCCTTCATAAATCTCTTCCCCCATGGAGGTGGGTGGGGGGTGGTTCCCGGGGCCATTGGGAGGCCTCCTTTCCTTCATAAATCTCTCCCACCATGGAGGTGGGTGGGGGGCGGTTCCCGGGGCCATTGTGGGGGAGAACTCCTTTCCTTCATAAATCTCTCCCACCATGGAGGTGGGGGTGGTGGTTCCTGGGGCAATGGGGGGGCTCCTTTCCTTCATAAATCTCTCCCACCATGGAGGTGGGGGGGGTGGTTCCTGGGGCAATGGGGGGGCTCCTTTCCTTCATAAATCTCTCCCACCATGGGATCAGTAAGTCGAGATACAGCTTGGAGACAGGAGCATGGACTAGTTGATTATTTTCCTAAACAGTCATCATTCAGATGGCAACTCCACAATTTATGCCATAATCGGGCATCACTATAAAACCTAGCTAATTACTGTCATTTTTCATGAGCTCCACACCTTTACTTCAACAACAACAAAAGTAGCCAGTATTGGTGCTAAAGATATATTGGCAAAAGGAGACTTTCTCCTTGATGCAACCAGCTGGGTTACCAGAACTGAATGTTAGAAAAGCTTCACTCTGCAACCATCATACTGGTATTTGATTCAGGTAAGAGTTACCAATGAATGACAAATTTTCATGCGTGAAAGTTTGAGGCAGAACAGGATGTCTACATAGACTTCAAGTAGCTCCATTAAAGATCCTTATAATTAGAAAGGGGAAAAATAGATGAACCTGGCAGATGCCACCTTAACCAAGTGATCACAGTTACTATCACTTCGGTAAGGGGACAGATAGGCATCATGTATCTCCAGATGTGATGCTCTGAGAACACAACAGAACCCCTGTGACATTCCTGTCCTAAGTCTAAGCATGAGGAAACATCAGAGGAACCCAAGCTGAAGGGCAGTCTACAAAATAATTGGCATGTAAGTGTCATGACAATATCATGAAAGACAAAGAAGGGCTGAGGACCTGTTCCAAACTGGAGGAGACAAAGAGAGATGACAACCAACTGCAGTGTGTGGTCCTGGGTGGAATCCAGGACTGGGGGAAATGCAATAAACATTACTGGAATAACTGCAAAACTGGAATATAAGCTGTAGTTCAGATCATAGAATTGCATCAGTGTTAAATTTCCTGAATTTCATGTTTTTACTGGATTATGGCAGAGAATGTCCTTGTTCTTAGAAAATTCACTGAAATATTAAGGGATGAAGGGGCATGACCATGCTACTTACTTTCAAGTGGTTGAAAGAAGAGGAAAAGAGGGAGAGGGGAAGAAACGAGGGGAGGGGTGAGGAAGCAGGGAGGGGCAAAAAGAGCAAATGTGAAAAAAATATTGACAAAGGCTGAATTTAGAAAAATGGCATATGGAAGTTCTCAGTCTTCTTGCAACTCTTCTATTAGGTTGCAATTATTTCCAAATACTTTTTTAAAAAAGAAAAAGTATGGAAAAGGGAATTTCTTTCTTGCCTTGTGGCCATGTCTATGACCACATACCCTGACATCATTTCCAGGACTGAGTTGTGGTCCCAGCCCCCAGGGTATGGACACAGAGCTCCTCCGAGCTGGGGGGGAGAAGAGGGGAGTGGGGGGAGCAGGGCAGAGCATGGGGGCCTGAGTGACTGTCTCTGCATACCTGAATGTCTTCAGTGTGCCGAGGGATGGCAGGAAGCTTCGCAGCAGCAGGGAACTGCTCTGGCAGAGGTTCACCTGGGACAAGCTGAGAGGCCAAGCACATTCCAGAGAGTTTCCGACTGGACAAACTCAGGGGTCATCAAGCCCATGGAGATGGGGAGGCCAAGAAAGGGGAAAGGACCACCCAAGAGCTCCCGATGGGGCAGGGTCCCCTTATGCCACCCTGGGGCTGTCCCCCACCGGCCAACTGTGATTCTCTCCTGCACAGGGAAGCAGGAAAGCCAGGGTCTGGCACTGCCCCAGGCTCTGTTCATCCTTCTCCTGGCCTGGCCAGCCTTCACAGGAGGCCTGCAGTGGGCCCAGACATTTCGGGGTGCTGACCTGAGCTGCCGCAGCCAGGTGCATGTCTGCATCAGCTGCCTGACAAGAGGACTGTGGTGGGTCTCAAGGTCACAGTGAGCCAACCTGGAAGTAGACAGAGAGGCAGCAGGTTCTGAACACCTGGACCAGTATCAGGGACTCAGTCCCTTACCTTGAAGCGGTATATAAATACTAATCAATAAAGTTCCACAATTTACTCTTCAGTTACGGGAAGTGCTATGATGGAGGGGCCCCGATGGGGGTGGTGCGGTGTGCAGGTCCTTCACCGCATGAGGGCACTCAGCCAAGGAGGTGAGTTGGGGCTGAGGTACAACTATGGTTTGTTCTCCAGAATGTATACTGCAGGGCTGCATTCATCCATGAGGGGTGACACTTAATTTCCAAGAGTGGGTAATGGGAGGACTTGACAATGTCTGGGGGTTCAGAGGGGCCTTCCTGAGGTGGTAGCATTTAACCTGAGGCCTGAAGGAAGAGAGGCAGTTAGCCAAGTGAAGGAGGAGGAAGAGGGGACGAGCGAAGAGAACATTCTAGGCAGGGAGCCACCTGTGCAAAGCCCCTGAGGTCAAAGGGAGCAAGGTGGTCTTCGGGGAACTGAAAGCTGAGTCAGGGTTGGGGTGAGGATGGACAGCATGAGAGGCAGATTAAAGCAGACCTCATGGGCCACGTAGCGACTTTGGACATCAAAGGACTCTGAGCAGGGGCACGAGAAATACTGGTCAGAAGCAGCAGTCCCTAACCCATCACCAACCACTCGCTTGGGGCTCCGGGAACGGGGTCCCACCTGAGGACCACGGCCTCCGCGCTCTCCTGACGGGGAAATTTCAGCTGCACGCAGAGCTGGCTCTCGGAGATGCTGAGGAGGGAAGAGGGGCCAGTGTGAGGCCCGCGGCAGCTTTCCTGTGTTGGCTGAGCGGGGTCCAGGCTGCCCTGAGCTCCCAGACCCAGGGTAACCTAGACACAGGTCAGTGGGACACCAAAGCCCTTGCTCTTAGGTACTCCACATCGTTCTGTCACCCCTGGTCACGGAGCCACAATGTATGTTACTGCAATCCAGGGGCCACTTCTAGGCAACCCGTGGGCCTCCCAGCCGGATCACCTGGGATCCAACAGCCCTGTGTCTTGATCCGGGCTGCCTTCCTCTTCCTGGCACTGAGCCTGACTGCTGCACCCGCCCCAAGCGTGTGCAGCCCCTCATACGTGCCCCGGGAGCTCCTGCCGTCTTGGGGACCCAGAGAACTCACTAGTGGGATGGCTATTACCCCACAGGACAGGAGACTAACGTCTAGTGAGAGAAGGTCCCAATGGTCATGAGACGGTGAAGAATTCAGAGGGGGCTCCTCCCTGGACTCACTTCATTTCGGTGACGCTGCCTGAGGCCTGGGCGCAGACTTGTAGCAGGGTGAACAGCCCAGCTCTGCTCATCCACGGCTCCTCCACCCTGTCACAGAAGTGGGTACAGATAAAGGTCCCCCTGGGTAAGCAGAGGGAGGGAGGAGAGTGCCAAGGGAGTCCTAGAGGCTTTTTGGGGCTTTGCTTATTTTAAAGGTATAAAATTATTCAAGTAGGCATAAGCATAACACAGGAAATTACATTCTCATTCCAACAGTTATTGCAACAATCCCAACAGAAAATGTTATTTTTTAAATAATATTTCAGATTAAACAAAAGATCCACATAATGTTACACTGCAAAGAGAAGGAGATAAAACTGTGTATAAAACATGATTTTAATTTCTTACTTGAGAAAATAAAAAATATATATGGAGAGAGAGAGATGAGGAAAATATCTTAAATGTTCACTTATGGTAGTTGTTTAGATGGTGAGATCTCTATGATGGTTTTAATTTTATTTCTTCTTTAATTTTCAATATTTTCTGGACTTTCTAAATATGCATACATTAACTTAGACACAGGAAAAAGAGAGTTGTTTAAAATATGTCTGCTTTTAAAGTTTATACATAAAATTTTATTTTTTCATCAATCCTCACCAGAGGATATGTTTTTATTGATTTTAGAGAGAGAGGAGGTGGGGGGAGAAACACCTATCGGTTGCCTCTTGTAAGTGCCCTGACCGGCAATCAATCCCACAACCTTGTGGTGTGTGGACAACACTCCAGCCAACTGAGGCACCTGGCCAAGGCTGTATTGTATTTAAAAAAAAAAAAATTTTTTCTTTATTGATTTTTAGAGAGAGAAGAAGGGAGAGGGAGAGGGAGAGAGAGCTAGAAACATCGATGAAATAGAACATCGGTTGGCCGCCTCCTGCATGACCCCCACTGGGGATTGGGCCCACATCCTGGGCATGTGCCCTGACTGGGAATCGAACCAGCCACCTCTTGGTGCATGGGTCGATGCTCAACCAATAAGTCACACTGTCTGGGTTGTATTTTTTTTTTTAGGTACTATTTTCTTCTTATGCTCTTATGTACTTTTCCACAAATTTCTACAATTAATATATTTTATTTTTAGAGTAAGAAAATTTTATTTAAAATTTTTTTTTCTTTATTGATTTTAGAGAGAGAGGAAAGAATAGAGAGAGATAGAAACATCAATGAGAGAGAACATCAATTGGCCACCTGTTGCATGCCCCCCACTGGGGATTGGGCCTACAACCTGGGCATGTATGTGCCTTGACCGAAAATCGAACTGGCAACCTCTTGGTGCATGGATCGATGCTCAACCACTGAGCCACACCGGCCAGGCAGAAAAGCTGTATTTTAAAATGTTATTTTAGGCCCTGGCCGGTTTGGCTCAGCGGTTAGAGCGTCGACCTGTGGTCCAGAGAGACCCAGGGTCGGTTCCCACTAAGGGCACGTACCTCGGTTGCAGTTTATCCCCGGCCCTGGTTGGGTCGTGCGGGTGGCAGCCACTCAATGTGTCCCTTTCACGTCGATGTTTCTCTCTCTCTCTCTCCCTCCCACTCTATCTGAACAAAAAATGGAAAAAAAATGTCCTCGGGTGAGGATAAAAATAAATAAATAAGTAAATAAATAAATTAAATGTTATTTTCAGTGACTGAAAAATTCTGGGTGCATAACCAAAAAAATTGAGGGCAGAGATACAAAGAGATATTTGTACATTTATGTTCATAGCAGCATTATTTACAACAAGCAAAAATAGAAGCAACCCAAGTATCTATCAGTGGATGAATGGATGAACAAAATGTGGTACATACATGAAATGGAATAGTATGCAGCCTTAAATAGAAAGAAAATCCTGACACATGCTACAACACGGATGAACCCTAAGGACATTACGGTACGTGAAATACGCCAGTCACAAAGAGACAAATACTGTATAATAGCACTTCTTTGAGTTCCTAGAGTCGTCAAATCCATAGCGACAGAAAGGAGAAGGGTGGTTGCCAGGGGCTGGCGGAGGGGAATGGGGAGTTACTGTCCAGTGGGGCCAGAGTTGCAGTTTTGCTAGAAGAAAAGTGTTCTGGAGATGGATGGTGGTGATGGTTGCACAACAAGGTGAGGGTACTTAACACTACTGAACTGTACATTTGAAGATGGCTATGATGGTCAATTTGGGGGAATAGCAGACAATGTGCCTCATCGCAGGCTGCAGTGAGATGTGGCCAGCCCTGGACACGAAGCATGTTTTTGACACAAATGTGTAACTGAACCACAGCCAGCCTTTTTTTAAAAATCCTCACCCCAGGATATTTTTCTACTTATCTTCAGACAGTGGGAGGGAGAGAGGGGGAGAGAAAAGGAGAGAGAAACATCGATTGGTTGCCTCCTGCACGACCCTGACCAGGGCTGAGGACAAACCACAACCCAGGTATGTGCCCTTGGCCGGAATCGAACCCACGACTCATTGGTACGCGGGCCGACACTCTACCGCTGAGCCAAACCGGCCAGGGCAACACAGCCAGCCTTTTGATCTAAATTCCAGTTCCAGGAACGTCAGGGGTTAGAGGAACAAATTCGAAGACATCATGATGAAACAACCAGACTGAGTCAGAAAGTGGGTCAGTCCACGGCGCAGTAGGGGGTTTGTCAACAGGCTCTGCAGTGAAAGAGGAAAGTGGGGGTGACACGGATTAAGGGTCCTAAGAGCCATCACTCCATTCCAACCAACCATCAGTTCAGTTATTACACTGCTGCATCCTGGATCCCACAGGCCAGCCTTCCACAGGCGGACAATGGGACCTGGTAGATGGGACCAGGTAATACATGGCGCCAAGGAGTCGCTGCTGAGTTTCATAGGTGTCCTCGTTCAACTGTGAGTCTGTAGAAAATGTCCTTATTTTCTAAAGATTCATGGTGAAATATCTGAGTGATTTTTAAAATATGTTTTTATTGATTTTCTTAAGAGAGAAGAAGGGAGAGGAATAGAATCGTCAGTGTGAGAGATACATCTTTCGGCTGCCTCCTGCACGCCCCCTACTGGGGATTGCAACCCTGGCATGTGCCCTGATTGGGACTTGAACCGGGACCTCCCAGTCCATGAGACAACACTTAATCCACTGAGCCACACCAGCTGGGCTATCTGAGTGATATTTGATGAGATCTATAACTTACCTTAAAACACTTCAGCCAAAATAAAAATGTGAAGCAAATTTAGAAAAATATGAACCATCGCCATACCTAGGTGATGGGAATACGAGTTTTCAAAATGATTCTACTTTTGGTATCTTCTCTCTTTTTCTGAAAGTTTTAAAATGACTGTAGTGAATGAACATGCTATTGATTATATGCTATTTTTTACCTCAGCTGGGTATCCTTTGGAGTTTTGTTTTGTTTTTCTTAATTCCCCAAGCACAGGCCCTGCCCTGGAGAGGGGGCTTCTCTGTGTGCCTGGGAGGGTCTCTGGGAGAATGGGCAGGGCAGCTCGGTGTCCAGGTAGCAGGGTTCTGGGTGCAGGAAATGGCCAGGGCCACGATCCTGGGGGCCCACGCCAGTGCCCGCCCCCGCCCTTCGTTCACCACTCCCCCGCCAGGGACACAGGATGACGATACCTGAGACGGAGCAGTCCCACTGGCCACCTCACCAGACTCAGGAGAACGGGCAGGTCTTTCAGGCCCAGGCAGCACTGGCTCAGCCTGGGACAGAGGTAGGTTACGACTGTGGCTCTGGTAGGGCCCCCACCCTTCAGCTGCCCCATAGGCTGGGCCCAGTAACTCACGTGAGCTCCGTCAGTCGCCAGGCCCGGCTCAGGCCAGCGGCCAGTCTGGTCATGTGCTCCGGCCCGAAGCTGCACTTTCCCAGCCTGAGGGAAGAGGGCACGGATAGAGGCAGAGGCCTGTCAAGGCTGCTGTCCTGCTTCCTCCCGGTCCCCCAACCAGGGCCTGTGGGGGCCCCCACTGAGTGCAAAGGCCTGGATCAGGGCCTGAGAAAAGGCCAAAGGGCAGCTCCTGTCCTGGGAGCTTCCAGTCTCTTTGGAGACACTGTCCCCCAAGAAAGTGCTAGAAGTGAGTCACTGAGCCCTGACTAGGCCGGCGGCGCCAGCCCCAGGGCAGCAAGCAGGCACGCCGACCTCGCGTACTCTCTCGTTGAAGTCCAAGTGTCATTGCTGGTGGAGAAACGGCCGACCCGAGGACTCAGACTTGGTCAGAGTAAGGGCAGAATTGGGTTTCAGTCCCTCTCAGCCTACTCTAGACCCAAACCCATAACTCTACCCTCCTCTCGCCTTATTCTAGGCTCCCTTGGAAGGAGGGCCTGGGACTCTCTCTGTGGCCCTGCCTCGCAGCCCTGTGTGGCCAGCAGACAAGCCCCCGGCCAGGCCTCATGGACAGGCTGAGGAGGGCCCCACACAGCCCAGGGCTGTTCATGCAGACAGACAGGGCCGCTGGTTCTCCGGGAGGGCTGACACCTGGGCTGGGTCTGCAAGGACGGGAGCCTTTCATTTCAGAAAAGGCAGGAGAGGGAATGTCAGGCTGAGCGCCCAGGGCCAGGGATGCTTCCTCGGGAGTGTGTGTTCAGTGAGGGAGGAGCAACGATGGTCCCTTGTGGCTGAACACGTGCTGATGCGTGTTGTGTGTGGGGGTGTGTGTTGTGTGTGTGGGTTATGTGTGTGTGTTGTTTGTGTAGTTTGTGTGTTTGTGTGTAGTGTATGATATGCGACGTGTGTCTGTGTGGTGTGAGCGTGGTGTGGTATGTGCATATATATGGTATGGGAGGTGAGGAAGAACGTGTTAAGAGGTGACAGTCAAGTCAGACTGTGAGGGAGACCACCAGGCTAA
This sequence comes from Molossus molossus, assembly GCF_014108415.1. Lineage (NCBI taxonomy): Eukaryota > Metazoa > Chordata > Mammalia > Chiroptera > Molossidae > Molossus > Molossus molossus. Next base: position 42,748,409 of record NW_023425357.1, read on the forward strand.
GGAATTTGAACTTGGTCTTGGGGGCAATGGGGAGCCACTGAAGGGCTTGGAGCAGTGGAGTGGAGTAGCACAATCAGATATGTGTGTTGGGAAGATCCCTCTAGATGTTGTGGGGTGAATGGATTGGAGGAGGCCTGGTCAGGGCCAGTGGACCAGTTTGGAGGCCATGATCATAGCTGAAGTAAGATGATAGAGCGCTCACATGAACCAGGCCCTTTCCAAGAACTTTATACATAATAACTCATTTAATCCTCACAATAGCCCTAAGGGGGATGATCCTATTATTACCCCCATTTTACAGACGAGGAAATGAAACACAGAGAGGTTAAGTCACTTGTCTAAAGTCACACAGCGATACGTGGTGGAGTTGGTGTTTATCCCCATATGGCTCCAGAGTCTAAGCTCTTAACCATGACACTCAGAAGCCTCCAGACCTATAGTCAGGACATGGCTAAGAGGCACAAATACAATGCGAAGGCCTGGTCCGGGGGCTGGAAGTGTGGGGGCACTGGGGGCAGATGAGGGGCAGTAAGCATGAAGCAGGCACGTGAAGGAGGAGAGGGCCCGGCAAAGGAGGAGGAATGGAGCCTCCACAGGGTCAGTACCCCCCGCCCTACTCCCTCCACCTTCCCCTCCCAGACCAGCACTTACCTCAATGTCTTCCCAGCCTCCTCCTGTCTCGAGAAGTGAATCCAGAAGCTTTGCTCAGAGCCCAGGCTGCAGAGAGAGGGGTATGAGGGGGCCAGAGGCTTGCCAGCATCCTCAGGCCCAGGCCCCGGGGGTGCCAGAGAAAAGGGGGTTGGGGCAGGGGCAAGGGAGGGGGAAGCCATGGAAGGAAAGGTTTTGAGGACCAGAGGAGACCCCAACCCACCTTGTGAGCACACTAAACCTGGCCTTTCCCACCCATGACCTCGGTCCCCATGGCATGTGCGTCTCAGAATATGGAAACTATGATCCCATGGGGTTCAGTGAACCGTGAGACTCGAAGGTTGGCCCAAGTCACACAGACGAAGGCTGCTAAGTGTGGGGTCTTGCTTCTCCCACCACCAGCAAGTGGCGCTAACATCTCCTTACTTCACAGAGGCCTCCCGGACACGTGGGCAGGAAGAGAGAGTTCCCATCAGGCATAGGACGCCTTCCTGAGAGATGCTGTTGTCACTCAGACTGGAAGAGAAACAAGGTTCAGCCTGGGGTATGGGGGCAGCACCTTAGTGGTGCCCTTCTCAGCCCCCTTGTCTCCCCTCCAGCTGTCATGCCAGGAGGAGAGTCCTCAGTGTCCAAGTGTCCATTCTCCAGGTGGAGACACTGAGGTCCACAGAGAGGCCAGAGGAGCCCTGTCCTCATATGGGCAGGATGGGCCCCAGACCCTGAGTCCGTGAGAGCTGCACCCTCTGTGCCTGCTGTCCTTTGGGTCTGGGACAGGGCACTGATGAGGCCAGGCTGGCAGCTCCAGCCCCACGCAGAGCACAAAGCTCAGTTGCCTAGCAACAGGTTGTACCTGGCTCTGGCTTCCTGTCTCCCAGGTCACTGAGGAGATCAGGGGAGAGTATGGATGACTTCCTGGGGACCCTCCCTGTTGTGGGGACATCTTCAAATCTGTGTCCCATGGATTCAATCAGAGGAGCTTCAAGGACGGCGTGGACCAGGGGCCCGGACAGCTAAGATTCCGTGTCAGCGGCTTAGGTATTAATGCTCTCTCGTTGCCCAGAGGCAGCTGGAGTCGCCAAGCTTTAGTTGCAGCCTCTCCTGGTTGTCTGGTAGGGGTCTTCCATGGTGGGCAATGAGAGACGAGGAAAGGACCCAAGGTGGGGGATGTCAAGGTAAGCATCACTCTCTCTAGGGATCCCTCAAAAGATTCCTCAAAATCCATGCTCTTGGCCCAGGGGAGCCTTTCTCCTTACTGTCCTTGACACTGCTCATCACTTACTTAAGAGAACCGGAGATGGGCAGCTGAGGCAGATGTTTCAGGAGGCGCCTGAGCCCTTCATCACCCAGCTGGTTGGCTGAGAGGCTGTAAGTGGTACAGGAGGTGGTTGAGGTCAGATGTGCCTCCTCCACGGGTGCCTGCTCTTCAGCTTCGCCCCTGCCACCCTGCCCATCCAGCACTCTCAGCACCACCTTCACTCACCCCCAACCAGTCAGTGCTGCTTCGTCCTGACTCCATCACCACCACCAGCTTGATCCCTTCATTATTACTTGAGTTGCCAAGCCCACCACCACCTCCACCATCACCTCCATTACCACTAGAATCATCACCAATGGTCACCACCACAACCACCATTGCACAACAGCTCCCGCGTCCCCGCCACCAGCCCCCTCACCAGCACCACAGTTAACCAGGCCTCATCTTCCCCTTCGGTATCTGCTGGCCACTGCCAGGCTTTCAGGAGTTACAGGGAACCAATGAGCTTTTACTACACCCTTGGCCCCGAATCAGTTGGGAGCTGCCATTTTGGAAAAAGAGCAAATTTAGTAAGACGGTATTTGAGGGACATTTACCCAACAGAGTTTCTCTTTTAATTTGAGACTGCAATATCGGAAATTGCACTTGAATGCTTTCTTACTTCCTTTCTTTGTAGCATTCTGTGGTTTTAGCTACAGTTTAGAAACAAGATAATCAGCATGTCCTAAAATGTCTGGTATGTGTCCTGGATCTTTGTCCCCGATTTTGACACTTCTGAGGCTTGTTTATTTCATCTTTTCCTGAGAAACTGTAAAAATTAGTTTGTCTCATGAAGCCCCTTACTAATCTTTAAGATAAGAAAATGCTCTGTACAAGAAAAAACAAACAGAAAACTCAAAGACATATTGCTTATCCCTCTTTCTTTAAAATATACGATTTCTATCAGCCACACTCTCTTCTTGGCCACATCATGACAGGAATTTACTTAATTATTTTTTGCACTCTCTTTAACTCCTACAGGCCCCACGCTGACTCCCTAACAGCTGTGGAGACTCTGCATTGTGACTTTGGACAGCCCTTAAAGTCGCTGAGCCTCGGCTCTCCCATGTACGAAATGGCGATAATAGTATCTGGGTTTGTTGAAAGGATGGGAAGACTATCTAAAGCACTTAGATCAGTGTAGAGGTGCTCAATAGGTGTCACCTATTATTATTTTTCTACCATGTGGGCCTACACTATTTGGGCACCCAAGACAGGCCACACAGATGCCACTTCTCAACAGTACGAGAGCTTCTGTGTCCCCACCCAGCTGGCTCCGGGGTCCTCTGCAGGCTGAGGCGCTTGGTATTTTCAAACCCCGGTCAGGCACCAATGGCTCCTTCATGTTAGTGTCCATCAGCCAGCAGAGCTTAGATGCCTTGATCAACACGAGGCCAAAGGGCTCCTTTGGCCTTTTTCGAAGGACTACCCAGATTAGATCAAGGGCACATGCTGAACTAGCTCCACCATGATGGAAGTGGGAGGTGTCGGGAGGGATAAAATGGGTACAGGGAAACCTTAAGGGTGTGACCCAGAGCCCTGGACATCCTGATAGCTGGTCCTGAGAGAGGTTGAGCACGGCGCGCGCGCGCGCACACACACACACACACACACACACACACACACAGCCTCCAGTGCCACCAGGTGCATGCTCCCAGACTTTTCTTCTGCTCCTCTTCCCCCACTTACTCCAGCTGGCGGATGTCTTCACACTTCCTCAGCAACTCGCACAGTGGCTCCACATGCTTCTCGCTGAGGCCGCAGCCTGTGAGCCTGCTGGGGGTGGGGCAACCAGCCGGGTGGGGTGGAGAGCCATGCACACCCACTCCGCCCTGGCTTGTCCGGGGTGCGGCCTCGCCCCAGCATCCATCACTTCCACCTCCCCCACAGCAGACCCCACCTGGCACCCCCTGCTCCCTCTGGGGAGGTGGTTCTCAAAGGGGGAACTTGCTAAGATGCAGTCTGGGGTCTCAGCCCAGACCACTGAATCACCTGGGGCCAAAGCTCTCCAGGTGACTCTGGTTCAAGCTCCAGTTGGAGAACCACAACTCTTGGATTTTTAATGAAAAGACATGGTGGGGAGAATAGGGTGAGGTCTGCTCTTAAACGGGGTTATTAATGCTGGAATTAAAAGGAATGGTAACTCTGCCTTTGAAAGGCCTAAAATAAGACGATACAATAAGGTAAAGGAAGAGCCTGTGACCAGCCAGCAACCGGGGGAAAAAAAGAACCTTAAAATTAGAAAGTTCCTAAAATCAATATTTCACATTTTTATCACTGTTGCTTTCCATTATTGTTTTCCCCACAGTCCTAAATTCCCTCTTATACTATTTTTACTTTCCATTTTTAAACCGGCTCATCCTTCTTGTTTAATTCGTTCATTGTAAAAGGGAACCCTGCATCACTCACTCAGCTGGGAAACTGGCATTTTGTGCCACAGACCGTGAGCATGAGAACACGCGAGAGCAAAACCCATCATTAAATTCCAGCCAGATACTGACACCTGCTGAGGGTTCTCTCTTTCTTAAAAGGGGAGCTTAGTGTTGGAGAGGGTGTTCAAGACCCACAAACACCCAGCTGAGACCTCCTCCTGGTCTTAGACAGAGGGGATCATGAATGACATCAGGAAGAACCCAATGGAGTTGAAGGACTCTGCTATCTGCCCAACCTCCTAAAAAGCACCCCACCCTGGTCTCCACCCTGTTTTGGAAAACTCTGACTTAGAAACTGTCAGAGGTCATGGTAGTGTCGGGCTAGGACAGGACTGAAAAAACTCCAGCTAAGGACACTTGTTTTTGTGTGGCCTGCAAACCCCCAGACACTTATCGTCTAACCCTTTACAGAACAAGGCCGTCTGCCCCGGGCCGGGAGTCCTGGGGGGCAGCCTGGCTTCAGTCCCCAGCTGCCCTCCTCGCCGCAGTGCCACGTACAGTGGCCGCAGCTGCGAGGGTACAGAAGTGATATGCACAAGGCTCCCAGGATGGTGCCCTGCAGCCCTGGCCGGGTAGCTCAGCTGGTTCGAGTGCTGTCCTATACCGGAAGGTTGTGGATTCGATCCCCAGTCAGGGTGCGTACAAGAATCAATGATTGCATAAATAAGTGGAACAACAAATCAATGTTTCTCTTTCTCTTTCTCTCCGGGAGCCAGTGGTGGAAATGTTACTTCTGCCCTGCAGTGCAGTGCCACCCCCTCTCGCCCAGAACCACAGACGCTGGTCGGGGAGTCAGTGGGGGGGGGGGGGGCACTGGCACCTGGACACTCAGGCCCTACAGGCTCTCACTCAGTCCTCACGGATGCCCTGCAGCATGGGTCTCCCTCTCCAGCTGCAGGAGCTGAGGGTCAGAGAGGCTGAAGAACTTGCCGAAGCACCAGGCCCTCGTGGAGCTGGGATTAAAGTCTGGTGGGCAGGTGGTGAAGCCCTTTTTCTTGAGTTCTCAGTTCTGGCCTAGTCTGATGTGTACTCCTTTGCCCTTGACAAAGCCCAGCCCCTCTGGAACCCTGCTGCTTCATGTTGGAGGAAAAAACAAGTCTCCTTGCAGGTCCTCCTGGGAACCACTGCACAGTCTCTGCCGTCTGTCTCTGGCCATCTGGGAGGCAGGTCTGCTGGTCCCGATGCCCACTGGCTGTCAGGGCATGGCTCTGGGGGACTTACCCACAGCGCCCGCCTTTCTGCTCCTTGCTAGCCTGGAAGTGCAGGGTGACATCATGCAAGGACCTGGAACACACAGGACCTGGGTCAGCCACCTAGACTACAGCCTCGGGATGCCCCCAGGACGCACCCCTCCTCCAGAAGCTGGGCCTCTGACTTGGGTCCTACTCTCTGCATCCTACCCCTCACACCCACCAGACTCAGGCACAACCCTCCAAGACCAGCCTCAGTAGCCCCAGGGCAATGCCCACCTGAGATCCACCTTCTGAACTCGTGGGCACAGGCTGAAGAGGTGAGCCAGCAGGAGCGGGCTCCTCGCGGACAGTGGCGTCTGGCTTAGCCTGAGAGGGAAAGGGGCAGGACCCGGAGTCAGCGAGTCAGAGCCCAGCAATATCAGTGGGTGAGGAACAGGACAGCTGGAGGGGAGGGAGCAGAGCTGGGAGGGCTGGCAGGTCAGCACAGCAACGAGGGAGGCGGGAACTCCAGAGGGGGCTTGGGGGTCAAGCAGACTTGGTTCTGCTTTCTGGTTGTGTGTCACTCAAGCTCTCTGAGCCTCAGTTTCCCTACCTGGACAACAGGTCACTACTCATGTTATGCCTCCCCCTGCATGTGTCCTGAGGGTGTAATGACGTTGGGTCCACACTGCCTAGCTGATACCTGTGCTTGCTATTATTCTATTGTTTCTCCCTCAACACAGACTTCACAGGCAGGTCTTGCCGACAGGGAGTAAGATGCTGCGTCTCCAGCACCCCAAACAGTGCCTGGCCCAAGGGGGTGCACCAGCACTGTGACTGAGGAATACAAAGTGTCAGCCCCGGCGACGGTCAGGCTGGCCACCTCGTTCCAAAGACAGATGCTGTGACTTGGGTGTAGAGAAGTCCCTCTCTGGTCTAAAGTTTTGCACCTGTTCATATTAACCCACCACCTTCTGTGTTCAAAGGAGCCCTGCCCGACCCGTTCTCTCCCCACAGGGTAGGACCAGAGCGGGTGCCCTGGGGGTTGTGAGCTCTGCAGCACTCGCCCACCTCCGGAAAGTCCCCGTCTCCCCGCCCCCCCCCAGGACTGGAGATCCTGGGTGCCATGTGGGCCGGGAGCTGTGTCAGGAGTCCCAGAGTTCCTTAGCGTTAGAACTTATGTTGCTACTATTAATGAAACGATTTCATTTCCTGTTGTATTTTTCCATCTCAGCTGCAGCTTTCCCTCCTGCTAGAAGATTTAAAGTAAATCCTTTTTAAATTCTAACCAGTCTGAGCTGAAACTAGAAAACAGAATTTTAAATACTTTAGGGGATGCTGCTAATTTCCCTTTTATGAAGTTTGCATGGTGACCTTTAAGAAAGGGTTTGTGACGTAAACATAACCTACATCTGTGAAGTCCCGCTCCACAGGCAGACTTTCCGTGGGTGGGGAGCAGTCACAGCCCACCTGTCACTGGCCAGTCATTCTTCTAGGTGCTTCTAAACTGGTAAGTACAGATACTACAGTTGATCTTAGTCAAAAGGCCAAGAAGCCATCTTCTAGGCGCTTTTACAACAGCTGTCTTGTTTGAGTCCTGTCCCTGGGGGAGGGGTTGGGGAACATTAATCCCATCTATCAGATGCGGAAAGTGAGACCCAGAGGGATCAAATAACCTCCCGAAGGTTGATAAAGTATGAGGAAAGAGCTGGAAGCAGACTCGAGCTCCCAGTGGTGACAGATAAATGCTGACACAGCTCAAGAGAAGGGGTGGGGTGTCTGCACAGAGAAATGGAGAAGACAGTCTTACTGCAGGAGGCTTAGCTGGGGGAGCCAGGGCAGGTGCCCCAGCAGGGTGTCCAGGCTCTGTTCGCTCAGCACCATGCAGGACAATCTGTGAAACAAAACATGGGAATGAGGTGGGAAGCCTTGGGGACAGCTAGGTCCAGGACCACACAGCCAGAGCCTTCTGGGCAGGGGTCCTAAACCAGGGTTGTGCCCTAAACATTCCCTCTGAATGCTAGGTCCCTGAGTTTGGGAAATGCTGGGTTATACAAATTTGTTTCCTTTGACTTGTCAAAAGAGTGCTTTTTGCAGTGCTTAAAAACAAACAAACAAACAAAAACGAACCCAAAGAGACACACAAAAAATATTGGAAGCAGTCTGGATGTCTGTCTAGACTGGGGGTGGGCAGAATAATTTGTGGTACATGCATACTGTGGAGGGTTCGTATCAAAAGGCATGTAAAAACAAACAAGGAGAATTAAACATTGATGGGCTATTTGATAATTTTAATATGTCATAAAATAAAGTTACTATTTTAGGGTCCTTATGACTTGGACTAAATATAGTTTTAAATCCTAGCTCTAAAAATCTCTCTCTCTCCATCTCTGTCTCTCCCTCTCTCTCTACCTCTAAGAGACCTAACCATTCCCTCGGATAATCAGCAACCCCCGAGGCAGCAGAAGACAGTAGCCCAGACCTGACTAATGGTCATGCTGTCTGGACCACTGCAGGCTAAAGATAACATCTTGACGTAAATTATGTTTTTTGTTTTTTGTTTTTGTTCAGGTAGAGTGGGAGGGAGAGAGAGGAACAGAGAGAGAGAGAGAAACATCGATGTGAAAGGAACACATCGAGTGGCTGCCACCCGCACAACCGACCAGGGCCGGGGACAAACTGCAACCGAGGTACGTGCCCCCAGCGGGAACCGAACCCGGGTCTCTCAGGACCGCAGGCCGACGCTCTAACCGCTGAACCAAACCAGCCAGGGCTTGACATAAATTATGTTTCAGCTCCTGAGCCATAAGGTAGGATGACTCCCTGGCTACTTTCCATTGAGATCAGACAGAGAGACATTGAAAAGACCCCAGAGCTGTCCTCAAGACCCAAAGAAATGATTTATTACCTCATCTCTGCCAACCAATCAGCTTCCAGCCCCCCCCCCCCAACCCCTCACCCTCTGTGTCTTGTGATTTTGTCCTATAGAATCTGTAATCTACACCCCATCAAGGAATTCTGCTTTTAACTTCCCGTTCTCCTGGACGGGGCCACTCATAATCAAATAGCCAGTCTCTCTCCCTGTAGTTCTCAGCATCTAATACTTGGCTCTACTAGCACCAGATGCACAAACTCATTCTGTCCTGTAATAATACTGGCTATGGTTTTGTTAAAAAAACAGAGCACTTCTCTTTTAGCTAAGCATACTGAAATATCTACAGATGAAATTATAAGGTGCCCGAGAGCTGCTTCGAAATGATGTGTGTGGCCCTGGCCGGTTTGGCTCGGCGGTTGGAGCGTCGGCCTGCAGTCCAGAGAGACCCGGGTTCAGTCCCCGCTAAGGGCACGTACCTCGGTTACAGTTTGTCCCTGGCCCTGGTTGGGTCGTGCGGGTGGCAGCCACTCGATGTGTCCCTTTCATGTCGATGTTTCTCTCTCTCTCTCTCTCTCCTCCTCCCTCCCACTCTATCTGAACAAAAAATGGAAAAATGTCCTCGGGCAAGAATTAAAAATAAAAAAAACAAAAACAAAATGACGTGTGTGGGGGTGTCTGCATATGCACATGTGTGTGCGAGTGTGTGCGTCTATGCATATATGTGTGTTGGGGCCATGGAGTGACAGATTATTGAGGGAGGTAGAGGGGAACTAAGGTTCGATCACACTATTCTCTCTGATTTTATATATGCTTGATAGTCTTCATAATCAAAGTGTTTTCATTAAAAAGCAACTTTACAACAATAAAATCTGACCATCAAGGTCAACATCAACAGTGATAAGTCAAGTCCACAGCACATGCCCTGAGATGGGATGAGGAGGGCACCTTACCTCCGTGGTATTTTTCCCTCAAATGCATAACCTCAGTCTAACCACGAGAAAAAAATCAGACAAATCCGAATTGAGGTTCATTTAACAAAACCCCAAAACTGTGAAGGTCATGAAAACCAAAGACAAATTGAAACCATGACTGGCCAGAGGAGACAAAGGAACGTGATGACCGAATGCAGGTGGGATCTGGATGGGATTCTGGGTCAGAGAAGGCATTTGCAGTAACACAGATGGGGTCTAAAGTCTGGAGTGCAGTTAGTAGTCATGTACCAAGATTAGTTTCTTAGTTGTGACAAATGTACTGTGATAATGAGTGATATTAACAACCTGGGGTTACTGGGTGAGGGAGCTTTCTGGATTTGCTTTGCCGCTTTTCTACAAATCAAGTGTCAAACTATTCTAACACAAATGGTTTAGTAAAGCACTCATTAGCTCCTCACGTCTTGATATTGCAGGAAGCCTCGCTGTGGGGTCCCGAGACAAAAGCTCAGTGCAGAGAGCTTAGGGGATACGATCCTGCGTGTCTGTCAACAATGTCGAGAAACCCTCCCTGTGTGTCCAATGTATTGGAACCTGTAGGAAGGCTTGGAGGGACACACATCAGGTGATCAACATGGATACGCTTGTGACAGGGCCAGAAGGGTGTTTGAGATGGGAGCTGGAAAGCAAAAAAAGACTGGCAAACGAAAGACCCATGTGGTGCGATGTAAAGTAAAACTGTGGAACTCGGCTCTTTTGTGACTGTGAACAGGCAATCGCAATGACAGCCAAAGGACAGGCTGACTGTCCGCTCTGCAGAGGACACAGCTGAAGCCCAGGGAGTTCGATCCCAAAGTCACCCAGCTTGACTCCTGGTTCCAAGTCCAGGCTCTGATCAGAGCCCTAGGTGTTCTGGGGGGCGGAGCTGGTCACACAAAGGGGGCATGCGCTGAGGAGGGGCCTTCAGAACCGATAGGCCCAGGCGGCTGCCAGCCAGGCTGGGGTTCCAGGGGCGGAGGGGCTGACTGGATACCTGGGTACCTGAGTTAATGAGTAAGGTGAAGCTGAGGCCCAGCACAGCTTGTCTCAGTGGGAGGGGCAAGGAGCTGGGTTATTGGGAGCAACAAGGCTTCTATCAATGGGTCAGGAAACTCCCAGGGGGTTGGGCTGTGGGGTCTGGAAGAAAGGAACCAGAAAGGACTCACCCGGGTTCTAACAAAGACACCCCAAACCCTCCAGGTCACTGGGTAGAAGCCCCCATGGCGCCCTCTGGGAGTGTTCCTTACTTACTTGACCTCCAGGGGCCCTGGGCACTTCTTCAGAGTCTCACAGAGGTGGACGAGGCTCAGGGGCTCTGGCCGACACTCCTTGAGGCTGCAAAGGAGCAGTGGGCAGGGCAGGGGGATCAGAGAGGGCTCAGGGCCCCTGTCCAGCCCTCTCCACCCTTCTCCCTGCCAGTGTCTTATGTTCTAACAGTGCAAATCTGGGTAGGCCTCTCCTGTGATGAGAACCCTCTGTGGCTCCCCATTCTCCTAGGTTCAAGGCAAAGCGCCTTTTCTATGGCCTCACTCGCCTCCACGCTCCCTGCGTGTGCTCCGGCCACACTGAGAGGCTTCCCCAGAGCCAAGCCTTCTCCCCTCCCGGCCTCTGCACAAGCTGGCCCCACCCGGACATCCGCCCCTCCTCGGACGTGTCCACCCCTGCTCAGCCCCAGCGTGGGTGCCTCTTCTTCTGTGAGGAAATCAAGGCCAGGAGGATGGAGGGGCCCAGCCTGGGTCTCACAGCCCTCATGGCAGAGCTGGGAAGCCTCCCGAGAAATCAGCGTGGAACTGAGTGCTGGGCGCGGCAGCCCTCACACTCACCCTCACACTCACCCTCACACTCAGCCCTCACACGCACCCTCACACCCTCACACTCACCCTCACACTCACCCTCACACTCACCCTCACACTCAGCCCTCACACGCACCCTCACACCCTCACACTCACCCTCACACTCACCCTCACACTCAGCCCTCACACGCACCCTCACACCCTCACACTCACCCTCACATGCACCCTCACATGCACCCTCACACTCAGCCCTCACACTCAGCGCTCACACGCACCCTCACACGCACCCTCACACTCAGCCCTCACACGCACCCTCACACTCACACTCAGCCCTCACACTCACACTCACACTCAGCCCTCACACGCGCCCTCACACGCACCCTCACACTTAGCCCTCACACTCAGCGCTCACACACACCACACTCAGCCCTCACACTCACCCTCACACCCTCACACTCACCCTCACACTCAGCCCTCACACTCAGCGCTCACACGCACCCTCACACGCACCCTCACACTCAGCCCTCACACGCACCCTCACACTCACACTCAGCCCTCACACTCACACTCACACTCAGCCCTCACACGCGCCCTCACACGCACCCTCACACTTAGCCCTCACACTCAGCGCTCACACACACCACACTCAGCCCTCACACTCACCCTCACACCCTCACACTCACCCTCACACTCACCCTCACACTCAGCCCTCACACGCACCCTCACACTCACACTCAGCCCTCACACTCACACTCACACTCAGCCCTCACACGCGCCCTCACACGCACCCTCACACTTAGCCCTCACACTCAGCGCTCACACACACCACACTCAGCCCTCACACTCACCCTCACACCCTCACACTCACCCTCACACTCAGCCCTCACACTCAGCGCTCACACGCACCCTCACACGCACCCTCACACTCAGCCCTCACACGCACCCTCACACTCACACTCAGCCCTCACACTCACACTCACACTCAGCCCTCACACGCGCCCTCACACGCGCCCTCACACGCACCCTCACACTTAGCCCTCACACTCAGCGCTCACACACACCACACTCAGCCCTCACACTCACCCTCACACCCTCACACTCACCCTCACACTCACCCTCACACTCAGCCCTCACACGCACCCTCACACTCACACTCAGCCCTCACACTCACACTCACACTCAGCCCTCACACGCACCCTCACACTCAGCCCTCACACGCACCCTCACACTCACACTCAGCCCTCACACTCACACTCACACTCAGCCCTCACACGCGCCCTCACACGCACCCTCACACTTAGCCCTCACACTCACCCTCACACGCACCCTCACACGCACCCTCACACTCACCCTCACACGCACCCTCACACGCACCCTCACACTCACCCTCACACGCACCCTCACACTCAGCCCTCACACGCACACTCAGCGCTCACATGCACCCTCACACTCAGCCCTCACACGCACCCTCACACTCACACTCAGCCCTCACATGCACCCTCACACGCACACTCACACTCAGCGCTCACACGCACCCTCACACTCAGCCCTCACACGCACACTCAGCGCTCACACGCACCCTCACACTCAGCCCTCACACGCACACTCAGCCCTCACACGCACCCTCACACTCAGCCCTCACACGCACCCTCACACTCAGCCCTCACACGCACCCTCACACACACCCTCTCTCCTGCCCCTTCTCTCAAATTCTTTCTCCCTTCTCCCAGCCCTTGCCCCACCCCCATGCACTCCTTACTCCCTGAGCCCTCACCCTACTGTGGTTACCCCCAAACAGGAAGTGGGCAAGGTGGTACCAGAAGCTCCTGGGGACACAGCGCTGGTCAAACCCAGAGATCTGGGCTCCTGCTGGGAACTCTGGCAAAGAGCCAGCTGCCGACAGGCCCCTGGAGTGGGGGGAACATTTTGAGAGGAAAGTTGAAATCCTCCACATTGGAAGATGAGACGCATCAGTCAGGGCTGAGAGGGGACCTCGGGACAGTCAAACCCCTCACTGCACAGGTGGGGAAACTGAGGCCCAGGGAAGGTAAGCCACAGTGAGAAAGACAGCAGCTTACACCTGTCCAGGGCAGCACCTGACCTGGTGAGGGAGCCAGGACAGAGTCCTCCTTGCTCTGATTGTGGCCTTCACATCAATCACTTCTGTCTCCCTGTGCCTCGAAAACTCAGAGGGTCCCCAGAAACAGAGACCCTAGGCCGGGAAGCAAGATCACCCCAGGCTTGGGCCAGCCCTGATTTCAGACAACCACCTGTCATGGCGTTGCCATCCCTGGTCACATCAGCCCAGCGCCTCACACTAGGTGGCTTGCCCACCTCCCAAGTGAGACCTCGGTGTCCCACCAGGGGGCAGCTGGAAACGTCTGCAGAGAACTAACGACTGCCCCTTGTTTACAGCCAAGAGGTGGGAAGTTTGTCAAGAGCACCAACGGTCTGTTTCTCAGATGTGACCCTCAGATTGAGAAAGGGCAGTGACTCATATGAACAGAGGTCTGCAAAAGTCCCAAGACAGAAATACAGTTTCTCTCTTCCCTCCCCCACAGCAGCAATCAGCTAGCACCTGCTCTGCTCATTACCCGATGTCCCCTCCCTCATCTGCACTGGCTTCTTCCAAGAGATTTAAGGCAGCTGATTACTGCAAATGTAGATGGGGGGAGGGGTTACTCTAGAGCTGGCAGTGGTCAGCATGGGTCTAGGGTGGGGGCTCCTCTAGGAAATAGGGACCAGACGGAGAGGAGAGCCCACCCTCTGAGCTCTCTGTCCTCACCTGGCTCTTCTGTCACCTCTCAGGATGACACATTGGCTCTCGAAGCTGCAGGCAGAGAGGAGGTAACAATCAGAGAACAGGCGAAGGGACCACTGCACAGGCAGGGGCAGGAGAGCAGGCTCACCAGGCCAAGGGGGCCTGGAGGGCAGCCTGCATTCTCAGCAAATGCTCCAATAACTACACTGACGACCACTCCGTTTATTAAGGCACACACAAAGCACACATCAGCGACACGATCTCCTTCGTTCTCATGCTAAAGTTGTGAGGTAAAGAAGTATTCTTACACCCATTTCACAGATGAGAAAACTGAGGCATGGAGAGGCTCAGTGACCTGCTCAAAGCTGCCCAGCAGGTAAGTGCTGAGCTTGGATTTGAACCTGGTCTGTCTGTTCACTGTCCACTCTTGGGAGGGTCATAGGGACGAAAGGGCAGGCCTCTCGTTGAAGTACGGATGACCTACATTGCATGTCCTGGAGCTACATGGCTGGGTACCTTTTCCCTTCTATGGTCTTATCAGCTCCAGAGACCCCACAATTAAGATGACTCCTTGAGCATTTAATGGTCACAAAGGAACGCCCAGTTTTCTTTTCTTTTTTTTTTATCCTCACCTGAGGACATTTTTCCATTTTTTGTTCAGACAGAGTGGGAGGAAGAGAGATACAGAGAAAGAGAGAGAGAGAAACATCGACGTGAAAGGGACACATCGAGTGGTTGCCACTCGCACGACCCAGCCAGGGCCGGGGACAAACCGCAACCAAGATACGTGCCCTTAGTGGGAACCGGACTCGGGTCTCTCTGGACCGTAGGCCGACGCTCTAACCGCTGAGCCAAACCAGCCAGGGCTCTCTGGGAGACTTTTAAGAAAACTGGGCCCTCTCTCTCCCTCCCACTCTATCCGAACAAAAAATGGAAAAAAAAGTCTCCCAGAGTGAGTAAGGGAGTTGATGAACTGTGTCCCATGGAGAAATTTGAGTGTCCCTGGGGCTATATTCATTCATCATTCATTCGCTCAGCAGTATCTGACCCCTATCCCTCAGGCCCTGAGGGTGCTACGTCGTGAATGCAGCAGACAAAGGGGCAGGGCGGGGCCCAGCGGCACACTCACCTGATGTCCAGGTGGAGGACCCACTGCACAGTGGAGAAACACTGGGCCAGACTGAACACAGTGTCCAGGGACAAGCCGTTCTCACTGAGGCTGGAGAAGAACAGGAGTGGTGTTGATGGGTCACCCAGGACTTAGAAACACCCTCTTTGTAGTCAGAGCACAGGGTGGGGGGTTTAACCCCAAGTCCCAAAGATGAAACTCACTGAACTCTGACTGGTCAGAGTGCCTCTCCCATCTCCCCACTGTACAGATGGGGAAACTGAGGCCCTTAGAGCAGCAAGGTCCTGCCCAAAGTTACAAGACATACTGGTGACAGAGCTGAGATAAGACTCCCGTGGTGACCTCTGTCTGTGATGAACGTGGGGAGTACTTTTAGGCACCTGACAGAGGAGGGTGGTGCCCAGTGAAATGAAAATGGAGGGGTCGCTTGCTCAGAAAACAGGAAAAAGCTTTTCCTTTCCTTCCTAGTCTGTCAACCTGTCATGGTGATTTTTATTGGTCCTTTAATAACACACTCTTGGGGACAAGGATCCTGGTAGACTCTCACAGGCCCTGGGTCATACCAGGCGTTCACAGTATCGACAAGGTCACATGGGGCTTTGCCCCGACAGCGTCAATCAGCATAGATTTGCCTGCAGTGGTGAGGCCCCGAACAGTGACGGAGGTGACCTCCTCTCCTTCCAATGCCCCAATGAGACTCTTGAGCAGGAAGGGCCACCAGGCCATAGTGCTCATTCTAAGGTTGTAGACAAAATACAGCCCCTCTATAGTTTGGGTTAATTGACTGGGAACCAGGGGCTCAGAGAGGTGATGTCACTTGCTCAAGGTCACACTGAGAACCTAGGACCTGTGACCTCTGTCCAGGGCTCCTCTCACTTCGTCCCAGAAGATCTTGGGGGAACAGGAGATGCGGGAACCAAGAACACAGGAGCCTTTTAGGGCCCAAGAACTCTGGTCTGCTGCAGACAAAGTCTTGGAGTTCTTGGCTCCCTGCCTCCCTTCCACACTGAAAACCTCCCATCTCTGCCGGATGCTGAGGGCCCTCCAGATGCCCTGGGCACCCTGATTCGCTGTCCTGTGGGATACGAACCTTCCCTGTCTACCAGCTTGCACCCCGTCAAACGGCCCCTCCCTGTATCCCAGGGCCCGAACGGCTGCCAGCCATTCCATTAATCAGTAATACTTTCCATCACGCCTGCCTTGCCCTGGGTGACCTGGGCCTCCAGAGACAGGTTCTTGAAGTGAAACCTTAAACCAGAAGCTGAACCACAGAGTCACAGAGGCCAGTCTCTATTCAATGGGAATCGTAACTTTTACTGGGCACTCAACCCCTGTCAGAGACTGGGCCAGGCAACTGACATGCGTCTTCTCACTAAGCTTTCTGACAACCCAGGAAGGGGTGAGATGGGACTTAGGAAGAACCCCTCTACCCGCCCCTCACATCCCCTCATTCCGATGAGGACAACCCCCGGAAGCTTTGCCCAGCCAGCTACTCACTTCAAGGACTGCAGAGTGCCCAGCCCTGGGAGCCACTGAGCCAGCTGGGCTGCACCTTTGTCCCCAAGAGCATTGCCTGATAAACTGGGAGGGGCGGGGGGAGAACAGGTTAGCGAGGGGGGTGGGGAGGGCCGGCGCTTTGTCTCTCCCACCGTCCCACTCTGGCCCTGGGCTGTCAGGCCAGATCTTAGCAGGTCACGCTGGGTCAGCTGGGTTAGCTGGGTTCTCCCTAGGGTTCTGATTCTGAGGTTTGTGACCCCGAGGGGTTCAGAGATAGGCTTTAGAGGGAGTCAAACGTAGGAGACCTGTATTCTAGGGGAAGAGGCACAACTTTCACCAGGTTCTCTAATGGGTTCTGGGTTGTAGCAGGAAAAGAAAGGCTGATCTAAATCTGAGAAAGCAAAACAAAACCACCCAACACTCACTGACGGATTAGTCCCACCCACACGCTTTCCAGCGGCACCACTTGCACCACTTACTCGAGGTGGCTGAGGCTGAAGCTTCCTCCCAGTGCCGTGCAGAGCTGCTCTAGGTGCTCAGCTTGCAAACCACAGTGCGTCAGCCTGCGGAGGGCAGAACCACACCCTGCAGCCCCACTCCGCCCAGCGGAGGCCAGAGCAGCCACCACCCCAGACACACAGGCGGAGAGCCAGGCTTGCAGGAGAGGGACTGGAACGCATCTGGCACTCAGACAGACCGAGGGACCAACACACGGACGGTTACACACGGGCAGAGAAGAACCAGAGAGTCAGAGACACAGAGAGAGGGTCACCAAGATGGAAAGACACAGAGGAGGGAGGGGGAGAGAGACCGAGAGAGAGGAGGCAGATGTACACACACATGCACACACACATGTGCACACGAGCACAGTGACAGAGGAGGATAAACGGACAGCGAGAAAAGGGCCACAGACAATAAGACAGACATGAATAGAGACAGACAGAGAGGGAGGGAGATTCAGATGGACAAAGAAGAGAGCAGGCCAGAAGGAGATTGATGGGTGCCCTGAGAGGCTGCGCTGTCCCCAGGCCCAGGCCCCAGGATCCGTAGAGAAGGAGCTGCAAGCTCCCCATCCTCTCTGTCTAGACTCCCAAGCCCTCAGCTGCTAGAAGTTGGAGGCATTAAAAGGAAGGGTGCCCCTGGGCAGGGAAGGTGACTGAGGGGGCTGCCTTATGAGCCCTGCCCGAGGTAGGCTGGGCAGGAGAGGGGGGAAGCGGGGAAGCCAGGCTCCAGCTCCTGGATAAAGCAGGTCACGTCATCCAGGGAGCACCGGGGCTGGGGGCCAGGGGACAGGCTTTGTGCAGAGGAAGGTAGGAGGCTGGAACCCAGGGCCTGCAGGGCATCACCATACCTGATCCGTGGGGAGAACTGGGGCAGCTCACAGGGCACCTGGAGCATAAGGCTGTCAGGGGGCACAGCCCTGGAGAGACACACCGGGCCAGGCTGAGCAAACACCGCATCCACCATCTCCAGAGTCCATCCCCAACTCGCTTCCCACCATCCAATCTCTGCATGGGCCTGGGGACAGTCAGACCTTGGTCCCAATTGGGCCTCCTTGTGTCCTGGTGTGTAAACTGGGACACGTCTCTTAGGCTCTTACTGGAAGAAGGGGTGTGAATCGCCTTAGTTTGATGCTTGGTGCTCAGACCTCGGCTATGTGTCATTAATCTCATCATCATCATCAGTGCCTTCAGAGAT
Source organism: Molossus molossus (assembly GCF_014108415.1). Lineage (NCBI taxonomy): Eukaryota > Metazoa > Chordata > Mammalia > Chiroptera > Molossidae > Molossus > Molossus molossus. Next base: position 42,766,676 of record NW_023425357.1, read on the forward strand.
GTCAGCCTCAGCTTCAAGCAAGCCTTTGAAAGCTGAGACCCTACAGAAGACACTGTAGGTGGACATTGAGGAGCAAAGAGCTGAGTCTCTGCCCATGTGCTGGGCTGGGGCAATCAAGGAAGGCACCTTGGAGGAGGCAAACACTCTCTAAAGCAGCGGTTCTCAACTTGGGGGTCGAATGACCCTTTCAGAGGGGTCGCCTAGGACCATCGGAAAACACATATTTCCGATGGTTTTAGGAACCGAGACCCCGCTCCTCTATCCGTCTCCAGGCGGGTCCGCCCACGTGCAGATACACCACGTACAACATGAGGAGCTGGATTAAAGGGTCCCGGCATTAGGAAGGTGGAGAACCACTGCAAAGGTCCTCATGACAAAGGGAGGCAGAAGTTCTGACCAAAATCAGAGCTATAGGCTAGGCGGCCCTCTGGGCTTAGGCTGAACGGCCTTGTTCTCTCTGTCTGTCCCATCCCTGTCCCAGCGTGGTGCCATCTCCACCCTGAATCACAGGGCTCTCTTCAGGCACCACTAAGGAAATGGTGTCTGTGCTGTGACCTCCCCTTCAGGGATGCATCCCCTTTTAAGCCTGCTGAGCCTCCGGGAATGTGTCAAGGTCCCCAGGCAGTGGAGTGGCACTGTCCAGGTGCAGGAGTCAGGGAAGGGGTGGCCCTGGCCCAAGGGGGGCCCTGCTGGTGTTGGGGCCCTACCTCTCCTGGATTCCCTTCTGCTCCTCCAGCTCTGGGGCAAACGTCAGGACCACAGTTTTGTGCAAGAGGCTGTGGAGAGAAGAGGAGGAGGAGGCAAGAGGCTTATGGGGCCCCTGCTGCTCCAGATGATTTTTAGCCTGAGGTGGAGGGACCCCTAAGGTGCCGTCCCCGGGCTCCCACTGCAGCCACTTCCTCTGAGCCTCCCCTGACTTCCTCTGAGTTTCCCGGGGCCTGAAGTCTCTCCGCAGAGATTTCACAAACCATCAGCCCTTATTTTCCGGCAAGTCCTCGGATTAAACTTCAGTTCTGTAGTCTCTCTGGTTTGGGCCTCAGGCAGAAGCCCTCCCTCTGCCCACTCGTGGCACCTGGCTGCAGGTGCTCACCCAGCAGGGGAGGTCACTGCCAGGTCTGGGCAGACACAGACGCACAGGAGGCTGTGACTTACAGCCCGGCCGCCTCGCCTTGCAAACCGAGTGTTACGTGTATGTTTTCTCATTACGAAAGTCATACTTCATCCATGTGGAGGACTTAGAAAACAGTAAAGTAAAAAACAAACCAAACAAAAAAAACGAAGAAAAAGATCACCCACCATCTCTCCACATATCAGTGAGCACTTTTTTCTTTAGTGCAGTGAATGTTCTTTCTTTCTTCTTAAAAATGGGATTACAATGACATTCTCTTCTAAAAATTAGGTTTTCAAGGGACAGATGCAGTAAGAGCAACAAAATGTTGATAATTATTGGTGGGAAGTGGGTGTTTGTTATACCATTCTCCCTACCTTGAAGTATGTCTGAAAAGCTTTATTAGAAAAATGATGACTGAAGATTTTTATGTTTACTGCCCTGGCCGGTTTGGCTCAGCGGTTGGAGTGTCGGCCTGCGGACCAGAGAGTCCCAGGTTCGGGTCCCACTAAGGGCACGTACCTCGGTTGCAGTTTGTCTCCAGCCCTGGTTGGGGTCGTGCGGGTGGCAACCAGTCAATGTGTCTCTCTCACATCGATGTTTCTCTCTTTCTCTTCCTCCCTGTCTCCCTCCTGCTCTCACTGAAGATAAATGCAAAAATGTCCTCGGGTGAGGATAAAAAAAAAAGATTTTTACGTTTACTTCATATTCCATTCCATACCAAAACTGCAGCCCCATCATGGTTTTATTAAGTCCTTCCCCTGAAGGCCCCGGGGCTGAGAAGGATGGAGCAGCTGGAGCTCTGGGCTGGAGGCAGGGTGGTGCCCGCGTCCCGAGCTCTCACCTGATGTGCAGGTCCGCCAGGTCCCGGCCGGCGCTGGCCGCTCTCAGCACGCAGTGCACCCCGGCCACGGAGAGCCCGTTGTCACTGAGGCTGTGCAGAGGTAGGCAGCCATCAGCCGCTGAAGTCCCCAGCCCCAGATAGCTGCGGCCCCTCCTTCTGGCTCAGCAGCAAGCTAGCTGGGACTCTTGGGATGTCCTCGGCCCTTACCCAGGGGTCTCAAAGGGTTCCAGCTCACGTGAATGAGCCCAGAGACCATGGCCCTGCCCTACTCAGAGATTAAAGTTCTCCAGCTGGAGCAATCAGAATGGACTCTGAGCCTCAGCTTCCTGGTGTGTGAAATAACCACCATTCTAAGCACATGTAACAAATGGGGAAACTGAGACTCCGAGACATTAAATTACTTTCCCGGGGTTACAAAGCTACTAAATGACAGAGCCAGGATTTCAATACAAAGCCAAGGCTCCAAATCAGTTACCCCACCTCAGCGCCCCCCCACCCCAACCCACACTCGATGCTAAGACCCCAACACACCCTACCCAAACAGTTCAGTACCCTTTCTTTCCATCCCACTACCCCAACAGCTCACCCTTCACCCCAACACTGTATTCCCTCCTTAACGCCACTTTCCACATCATCCCAACCCAACACCCCAGCGCCCACCCATCCAACATCCCAATGTTGATTCAATGCAGCACCACCCCACCTCGACCCGCTCCCCCCAACCTAGTCGGGCTCCGCCCCACCTCCTCCGGCTCCGCCCCACCTCGTCCCGCTCCGCCCCAGGGCTACTGTAAGGACAAACGGGAAAACAAGCCCCTGAGGTACAGGGGACTATTTTACAAGGGGTTTTCATGATTGTAACTAAGTGGCTCATGTCAGAGGCAAAAGTGAGGCATCGCTGAGCCACTCCGACTTCGCTGGAGTTGGGAGAAGATGAGGGTGGTCCCTAAGTGACTATGGGCATGGGGATGGGGGTGGCAGGGCCCAGATGGACTTTCCAGAGTCCTCCCTGTTACCCAACAGTGGGGTGGGCCACTCACTCCAGCTTCCTGGTGATGTGCAGCTGGGAGGCAGCCTCTGCCATCAGTCGACAGCCTTCATTCTCCAGCTGGTTCCCTGAGAGGCTGAGACAGAGGGACCCGATGCCCTATGCTGCCGGGGCAGGGGCCCCTCAACATGCACGCAGTCCCTCACTGACTTCAGTCAGAGCATCTTTCCAGTGATGAACTTAATAATAACGAATGTTGAAAGACTGTGTGCTACCTGCCTGGCACTGTCCTAGGTGCTTTTACAATTATTAAATTTTTAATCCTCATAACAACCCTAGGAAGTCAGCACTATTATGATCCTCATCTTACTGATGGTAAACTGAAGTACAGACTGGTTAGGGCACTTGCTCAAAGGTGGACCTGGGATTTGAACCCAGGCAGCCTGACTTCAAGGCCCTGTCCTCAACCATTTATTTATGCCGCAACCTACATAATTGCTTCTTGTGATAAAGTAAATGGTGATAGGGGTGTATGACCTCATCCGGTGTCAGGGGAGGCTTCCCTGATGTTTGAGCCGCGTGCTGCCAACACCAGGAGCTCAATAGGTGAGCGGCGGGAGAGGGCCGCAGGAGCAGCACATTCAAAGGCACATTTGAGGACTGGAGGGGGAGCAGAATGTCTGGATGGAGAACTAAGTGGGAGCGAGGGGTCAGATGGGGTTTGGGGGTTGGGAGCAGAATTCCGGGTCACATGGGATTTTAGGCTTTATCCTGAGCAGTGGGAAGGAGTGGAGGGGACAGGCGGGAATGAGATGCAGTTCACCCTGTGCCAGGTGGAGGGGGCCAGGGTGGAAGCAGGGAACTCAGTGAGGAGGCAGATGGGGTCATCCAGGGGACAGATGACAGTGGTTTGGGCTAGGGAGGTGGAGGAAGAGGATGGTTGAGAGCTATGCAGAGCGTAGGTCCATTCAGGAAGGACTGTCTATGGAGGAAGGCCAGGAAGCTGAGAGCTGTTTGGTCTGTGTAACCAGGTGGGTGATGGGGCCCTTATTATAAGCGACAGAATGCGGGGAAGACAGGCTGGTGGTGGCAAGTTGGGTGGAAGTATGCCAGTCTGGTAAAAACACCTTTTCTAATCTTGCCTTGGTTCTCCCGGTGGGACAGGTCAAGGCTTAATTAAGCTTTGGTCACCAAAGTAGCCCTCATCCCATCCATCTCCACTTGGGGTCACTCACTTCAAAAGACATCCTGGCATTCCATCACTCCACCTTCACACCCATGGGATTTTCTGGGATGGTCCCATGACAGGACCTGCCCAGTCCCAAGCCCTACTCTCAAAGGCTCCGCCCAGGAGCGGAACATTGTGGGAATTTCTCCAGCCAGAAAAGAGGTCGTCTCACTGTAGTCTGGGAGGAAGACAAGGTGAAGGGACCTTGAGGGATATGGTTTGGAAGACAGACTAAGTGTGGTGAAGTTTCTGCTTTGCAGATCTCTCTGACAGGGGTTACAAGGATGAGGCCTGAGGTAAGACAGTCTCAACTTGAACCCTGGCCTGGACTCTTCTTAGCTGTGTGGCCTTGAGCAAACATACTTTCTATGACTTAGTTTCCCCCTCTATGAAATGGGCACAGTAGCAGTACTTCTGTCACAGGGACGTGAGGATTAAACGAGAGATGCGAGAGATGCGTGTGAACGCACCTGGCACAGGGCGAGTGCTAAACTGCGGCAGCTGTTACGATATTCGGATTCCCCCAGATCCTTAATGAGGCAGCTTTCCCATACCATCCACCCACAGCTGAGGCCCTCCCTGTACCGCCCACCCTCCCCTCCAGTCTTCTGCCCCAGGGTGTCCCATGATACTCACTCTACTTCGTCTAGGTGACGGCCTTCCCGGAGCTGGGCTATGAGCATCTCCACGTGACAGCTGGTTAGCTGACACTTCTGCAGCCTAGGGTGGGGTAGGGGCAGAAGGGCTCAGGGCCAGAAGCTACACGATGCCTCCTCTAGCTCCTGGCCCCCAGTCAGCCAGAGGAGTTGGGAGCCAGGAGGCTAACTGACCTGCTGTTGAATCCTGGCCCTGCTTCTCAGTAACTGGGTGATCTTGGGCAAGGCACTTAACCTGAGACTCAATTTCCTCCACTGTCAAGTGGGAACAATAATGTATACTTTGCAGAACTTTCAAAAGAATAACAGTGAGGTGATGGATATAAAATACCACAGTGCCCAGCACAAGGACCCATTAAATTACAGTTATTGTCGTTGTTATGCCAGGTGCTCCTTGTTCAGGCCAGGATGGGGTATTCATGTCCATTCCCTGCCCCATGTCCGCTTTTCCCTTTATTCCCCCTGTCCCTGCTATGCCTCCCTGGGAAGGGACCCTCCACCCATATCATATCCCGCCCTAAGGCAAAGGGTCCCCCTGAGCACCTGAGCACCAGGCTTCTGCTCGGAGCCTCCTTCCGCTGGCTGGCGTTTCCCTGAACGTCTGGGGCTCTGGCAAGAACAAATCCAACATTGGCTTGGGCTCAGGAGTTTAGGCTCTGCTCTTGGCTTCTAGAGACTGAAGACTCTTTAGCATGACCCACAGTGAATGACTAACAGAGGCTGCTGTTTGAAGGTGCTGAAGGCATTGTTCAGCAAAGCAGCAGGAGCAAACAGTTTGAGGTCACATGGAACCTATATTGAAATTCTGTCTCTGCTATATATATTATATAGCTTTGTGGCCTTGGGCAAGTCACTGCACCCCTCGGAGCCTCCATTTTCTCTTTTCTCAAATGAGATGACAATATCTAACATATAGAGTGATTGAAGGATTGAATGAGGACTGATATATGATCAAGTGCCCACTATAGGGTGGGCACAAGATTGAAGCTTGGTAAAAAGCAGCTGCCATTGTTTAAGATGCGATGTCTCCATTTGTAGATGTACCATCTGTGGTTCAGAAGGCCAGGACCTGGAATGTACGTGAGCCAGGCTGTGAAAAGCCACGGCACCTGCAGGCTCTCTTCCACTAGGCCAGGCTGGGGCTGCAGAGAAGCTGGCATGCGAGCCAAATTTGCACAGATTTCGAGATCCATGCCATCCAACAGAATTTCTGCGATGATGAAAATGTTCTGTATCTGTGCCATCCGTTACGGGAGCCACTAGCCTCCTATAGACATTGAGCACCTGAAATGTGGCTGATGCGACTGATGAAATAAAACATCCACTGGACATAATGTTAATTAATAAAAGTTTAAAAATATGTTTTTATAGCCCAGCTGGTGTGGGTCAGTGGTTGAGCATCAACCGATGCACCAAGAGGTCACCAGTTCGATTCCCGGTCGGGGCACATGCCCAGGTTGTGAGCCCAATCCCCAGTGGGGGGCATGCAGGAGGCTGCCAATCCATGTTCTCTCTCATAGATGTTTCTATCTCTTTCTCCCTCTCCCTTTCTTTCTCTCTAAAATCAATAAAGGAAAAAAATTTAAAATATGTTTTTATTGATTTTCTTAGAGAGAGAGAAACATCAATGTGAGAGAGATACATCCATCGGCTGCCTCCTGCCGCCTCCTACTGGAGATTGAGCCTGCAACCTGGGCACGTGCCCTGACCGGGAATCGAACCAAGACCTCTCAGTCCACAGGATGACGCTCCATCCACTGAGCCACAGCAGCCGGGCTAATTCATATAAGTTTAAATAGCCACATGTGGCCCTGGCCAGTTTGGCTCAGCGGTTACAGTGTCGGCCTGCAGACCAGAGAGTCCCGGGTTTGGTTCCTGCTAAGGGCACGTACCTCGGTTGTAGTTTGTCCCCGGCCCCCGTTGGGGTCATGTGGGTGGCAACCACTCGATGTGTCTCTCTCACATCAATGTTTCTCTCTCTCTCTTCCTCCCTCTCTCTCTCCTGCTCTATCTGAAGGTAAATGCAAAATGTCCTCGAGTAAGGATAAAAGATAAATAAATAAATAGCCACATATGGCTACCGTATTGCATACCACATCTCCAGAAGTCAGAGGGTGAAAAGATAGTGGTTCTTCTGAATTACTGTATGAGTGAGGAAACTGAGGCTCAGAGTGGGGAAAGGACTTGCTCAAGGACATACAACTTCATCAGTCGCTGAGTCTTCGTGGGGGAGTGGTGTGGGGAAGCACAGTTGGAATGTTCTTTCATGGAAAGGCAGCTTCCCTTCCTTTGTCCACCCAGGACTGGCCAAGCCGGGGCCCAACTGGGTGCAGCAGAGTCCTGAGCACTTTCAATGTATCCATTCGGTTAATTTTCAGAACAACTGCAAGACGTAGGTACCATAATTGCTTTCCTTTTGTTTTCTTTTTTTGCAGTTAGAAGACTTTTCCCCACATAGTAATGCCATCTAACAGCATCTTCATGCCTCCCCCCACCCACCCCACCCCAAGAGTCTGGTGCACGCAAAGATTCCTGGGGATGCTCTCTCACCACAGGAGCCACATGTGGTCCAGAGAGGCTAGAGGAAGCTAAAGTTCTTTGCCAGCTCTGAGAAGTAAGTCATTTCTCAGGGCAGCCGTAGCAAGAATAATCCCCACATTCCAGCTCTCCCCAAGCTCCCTTGATCACCTTTCCCCACAAGTGCCTGAGCCCAGATCACAACTCAGGATGAGCCCAGACCCACACCCTCCCTAACTTCTTACCCACGTAGCTCTGCAGCTGTCTCTGCAGGCGGAGAGAGAAGGATGATGAGGTCCGCCTTCCTGCAGGGTCAGACAGCAAGCCATGAAACCCACAGACTGGAAATCAGCGCTGCACCCCCTACCTGCACATCCCTTGCTGTCCCGAACAGCCAGAGAAAGCTGGTTTTGTAATTTACAGAGGAACAATAGAATTGGCAAAAGTGCTCCAAATCAGACATGTGAAATTGCGACTGCCATTGCTCGATAAAGTGTTTCAAAAAGTCAGGAAATCAACGTTTACAAGAAAGATAATAGAAATTAGAAACCCTGAGAGATTTATATGAGTTACTGTGTTTTAGTATTAAGAGGCATAGTGCACCCGGCTGGTATGGCTCAGTGGCTGAGCATCGACCCATGCACAAAGAGGTCACCAATTTGATTCCCAGTCAGGTCACATGTCCAGGTTGTCAGCCCAATCTCCAGTGCGGGGGACATGCAGGAGGCGGCCAATTAATGTTCTCTCTCATCAATGTTTCTATCTCCATCTCCCTCTTCCTTCCTCTCTCTCTAAAATCAATTAAAAAAAATTCAAAACAGGTGATACACCCTGGCCGGTTTGGCTCATCGGTTAGAGTGTTAGCCTGCGGCCCAGAAAGACCCGGATTTGGTTCCCTCTAAGGGCATGTACCTCGGTTGCAGTTTGTCCTCGGCCCTGGTTGGGTTGTGCGGGAGGCAGCCACTTGATGTGTCCCTTTCACATTGATGTTTCTCTCCCTCTCTCTCTCTCCTTCCCACTCTATCTGGACGAAAAATGGAAAAATGTCCTTGGGTGAGGATTAAAAACAAAACAAAACAAAAAAAACAGGTGACACTAGTTCAGCACCACGGAGAGTGACACGAGGCTAATTATTCCAGCTATGCCTATACTTCCTAGATTTGTTGATTCATTCCTTCATGCATCTGTCGGTCTGATCATCCAACTTTCCTTCCATTCACAGGTTGAGTACTAGGGGTCAGGCCTGTTCTAGGTCTGGACACACTGATGTGAGTAAAACAGACTCAAGCATGTAAATCTTGCAGACTAGGGGCTTCCTCTTTTTCCTATCCCCTCCTCTTTTCTCAAGACCCTGAACACCAGGCTCCCATTCCTTCTGCTCACCTGACTTGCAACATCCTGATAGTCGGGCATGTGACTGCCACCTTGGTCAGGTAGAGCAGGGTTGACATGGAGACATCGTTGTGGCTCAGGCTGCGTGATTAAGGCAACGGTTCAGGAGTGAATCCCCTATTCCATGGGCCCCAGATCTTTGCTCTCTAAGGTGGGAGGGTGGCTCAGGCAGGCGCTCAGATGGAAAGAACACTTACTCAAGCTTCCGGAGCCGTGGCAGACAAGGGAGGACCTCCACGATGTTCCGCACCTCCTGGTCCTTGAGCTGGTTGTCCTGAAAGCTGCAGGGAGACCAAGTCTCTCAGCCCTGGGGTGGGGACACTTAGAAGCTCCAGTTGGCAGGTGACAGACATGGTCACTCTCACAGGGGAGACACAAGGCAGGGGCCCAGAATGAGTGGGTGACCTGCTCCATGGTATCCAACAGGTCCAGCTAGGAGGGAAGGCCCTCTGCTGGCCTCACTCTGTCCTCATTCAGTCCCTCTGGGGGAGTTCCTGCCTGGTGGCCCAAAGGATCCAGATGGTGGACCATGAAGGCTCATGAGGTGGAATAAGGAGACCCAGCAGCTTTCCATCAGGGACATGTCTGGGTTGAGCGCAAAGCCCAAGTTCGTCAGGGCCTCTTGGCTCCCAGGTGATGAGCAGTCTAGGATGCAGGAGATGCTGTTTCCAGCTTCGGCTCTGGCCCTGACTCACCCAGAGCCCTAGGCAAGCACATTCCTTTCTGATCTCACATTCCTCACCTGTCAAATGGGGTCCACAGCCTGGGTTCCTAGCTGGAGAGACAGGAGAACTGAAGAGTTCAAGCGTGCCTTTGTGTGTGACCACTCTGGTCAGGGAAAATGTTTGGAAATACTGAACTTGTTGACATTTACCTTTCTAATTACTGAGCATGACCTTAATCTTTTCCTTCATCGTGCAGAGTAATCATGCTTGAAGACACCCAGCAGAGGGGACAGAGCAGAGCCGTGGTCCAGCTAATGCTCCACTAAGAAAGAGGTGTACCCTAGTGCTGGGCTGCAGCTGCGGGGTAAAGGGTGCCTTTTCTAAATCTCACAAAGGTGCCACCTAGCAGTGGTTCTGCCAGTGAGCTGCTGAGGAGGTGCCCTGGCCCCACCCTTCTTGGGCCACTCATCACGGACATGGGCAGGGGTATATTTGTGCATATGTGTTTAGATGTGTATGTGGCCTAAGTGTGCATGCATGTGTGTGCTGCACATATGCACAACTACAAATGTGCATGTATGTGGGGCAGATACTTAAGTGAGCAGACAAGTATGTACACATATGTGCATGAATGTGAAGGTATGTGCATGTTTCGTGCATTTACGTGTACCCACAGTGCCCAACACCAGCCTGTACACGGCCATTCTCCTCTCAGGGTGACAGAAAGAGGGAAAGGGATCTCAAAACTCAAGCTCCTTCAAAATGGCTAAAAATATTGGACGAGAGAAGTACTTCTCTGGAGTCTTTGGGAGCCTTGAGCTTGGATCCAGCCCCACCCGGTTCTTGGACTGCTGGCTCCCCTCTCTGAGCCACACTGAAAAACTACTGGCCAGACCCCGTGGAATAGGCACAACCTGGGCAGTGACCTCTTCCCACAGCCAGCGAGCCCTCCTGGAGATCACTCACCTGACCTCTTCCAGGTGTGGACAGAGGGGCAAAGCCTGCACCAGGTGGTGGATGCCTCGGGCAGTAATCTTACTTCCTGCTAACCTACAGGGTAAGCAAAGATGGAGGGGAGAACTGGGGATAGGAAGGGAGGAGGCCCAGGATCTGCCCTGTGTAGGGGTGAGGGAAGGGAGGAGAGTTCCAGCACCCCCAGCTAAGAATCCCTCTCGGTTCCAAGTCCTGGCTCACCCCAGCTTCCTCAGGCTCCCCATTGTCGGCAAGCTCCTGGAGAGGGCTTCTGCAAAGGCATCCCCACACCTCCTGCTCTTAAAGCTGCCACGGAAGAAGAACGCGGCAGATGATTAATGCTGGACAGGGCTTAGAGGTCATGACCCAGCCTCCTCCGACAGAACTGAATGAACACAGTAATGTTAATAGCAGTAATTGTTGCTGCTGTGGTTGTAATGGTTGTAGTAGTAACAAATACATATTATGGCAGACTACTAATTGTCCGCCAAAACCCATTCTCCACGCATGGAGTCATAACTGGGAACATGGTTTTCCAGCCAGAGATGGCATTTCCCAGCCTCCCTTGAAGCTCACTGTGACCACATGACTATGTTCGCACCACTGGAATGTCAGTGGAGAGATGTGCCCTATTTCTAGGACTGAGCTTTAACTTGGGTGCATCTAATCCATGCTCTCTCCTTTCCTTCCCCCAAGCCAGAGCACAGATAAGCCCATCACTCAGCTTTGCCAGGCCAGTCCACATGCCCAAGGAGATGATGAAGCAATAGTGGAAGGAACCAGGTCCCTGCATGGCCATCTGGAGCTGAGCTATCCCACTCAGCTGGATGCTGAGTCTCCCGTGAGGGTGAAAGAAGATGCTACATTGTTTAATCCACTTTACTTTGGAAAGTGGGGCAGGGGGTTCTTTGTTACCGCAGCTTAGCCTGTCCTCTAGCTACTACACACAGTGAGCCTTTACTGTGTGCTAAGAAGTGGTTTTCATGCATTTTCATCTCACAACAACCCTATAAAGTAGGTATTATTACTGATTCCTTTGAGGGGTGAAGAAACACAGGCTGAGGTTAAATAACCTGCCCGAAGTCAAACAGCCTCCAGCAGCACAGCCTGGATCAGAGGCTCCAGCCCATGACTGAGAGCAGGAGGCTGACAGTCCAGACACACGGCACAGGAGACCCAGTGGGACCCAGAGGTCCTGGGGAGGCACGGTGCTTCCTCGCTGTGTCTGGCTAGGGAACAGCAAGGGCCTGTCTGTTCTGATACTCAAGATCTTCACCCAGTCAATCAGCAGGCATCTGCCAGGCTGGTGGCCTCCACTTGCCTAAAAGTCCAGTTCCCTCCCCAGTCCTGCCCTGTCCTTCCTCTCACCTGAGATTCTCCACCTGCCCACAACCTTCCAGGGCCTCAGGACAGCAGGGCTCCAGAGGACAGCCCTCGAAATCCAGGTGGATGGGGCCATCCCTGTGACCCACGATGTTGGTCAGGGCAGCCAGGTCAGCATATGTCAGTGGGAAATTATGAAAGCACAGTTGGTAGGGGAGGCTTCGGGCCATGAGGCTGGCCAGCTCAGGCTCTTGGGTCTCACCCACACAGTGACACAGCTCTATAACCTTTGGCCCTGTGAGCCTGCGGATGGCCAACTTCTTCAATGCCTGTATGACTGTGGCCTGCTTGGTGGCCACCCATGCCTCACCCCGCTGTGTCAGGTTGCTGAGGAAGGGACGGCAGGCGCAGGATGCCAGACCCGCCAGGAATGTGGGGAGGTGGTCGAATAGACCCAGTCTAGCTTTGGTTCGCAGCACCCAGCGAGAATTGAGGGTGACACGGCGGGCAAGTGTGTCTTTGTCCACCTTGGGGCTGGCCATCAAGTGCAGGGCGGCCAAGAACTCCTGCAGGCTGAGATGAGTGAAGGCGTAGCCTGTCTCCTGCCGCCCGGGGCCTTTGCAGATGCAGAAGGAGGTCAGCAGGCCAAGGGCAGCCCCAAAGGCCATCATGGATGGAGGAATGTCTCCTGCAGAGAAGATAACCTTCCCAGTCTCCAGGCTCCTCAGGGCCACCTCACCGAGGCCCATGAGGGACGTGGCAGCCCGGTGCCCTTGAGGGCTGAGGGCGAGCACCATCTGCACGTAGTTTTGAGTCACAGTGGGCAGGCGGGCCACAGACTGGCCGGGAGAGATGTCCGGGAGCAGATGGTGGAGGCAGAGGCAGGCGACTCGGCACAGGGCGGGCACCACACACATGCTCCGGAGATGTCTATTTGCCCGCAGCTCTGCTAGGGCCGCCTCCTGAGACTGCTGGGTGCTGAAGAAGCGGCCCACGTACTCCTCCACCCGGGGCCCGTCGAAGCCCCACATGTGGATCATGGCTGCCTCTGTGGGCAGGCAGTCTGGCAGCTTCCCAGGACGGGAGGTGGCCATGACCCTGCAGCCGGGCAGGAGGGTCCCGCGGCACAGGCCAGAGAAAAGGGCAAAGGCTGGACCTGGCATCTCAGGACCTACAGTCTCCCCTGCAGAACAGGGGTGAAGAGCCTCCTCTAGCCCATCGAAGATGAGCAGGACTCCATTGGCATTCTCCTCCAGGTACCGGAAGACGGCATCGGGGCCTGCCTCGGGGCTCAGGTACAGGTCAAAAAGGAGCTGGGGCAGTGTCAGGACATCTGTAATCAGATTGAGCTGGCGGAATTCAAAAAGGAACAGGGCCTGGAAGCGGTCTAGCTGGCCGTCAGCCCACTTCTGGCAGAGCCAGCGGGTCAGCGTGGTCTTGCCCATGCCGGCCTTCCCCAGGAGCACCATCACCCTCGGGCCCTTGTCAGCCCTGGAGCTGAAGAGGTCCTGGATGCTCACATCAGTGCCATCTTCTGCCTTGGGGCTCCCCATAACGGCCCCCTCCTGAGTGTCGAAGGGTGCCGTGGCCCGGCTCCACTGCAGGATTGTAGGGACGTAGGCTTGGTGGAAGGTGAGGGGCTGCCCTGGCCCAGGGAGCTTCCCACCATAGCGCTGCTGGGCAGACGTCCTCAGCAGCTGTAGGTACCTCTTGGCCACCTCTGCTGGGGTCAGGAAGATGGCATGAGTGCAGGAGGCGTCCTCCCTACCCACTCCCAACCTGTCACCCCAGTATTAGCTGTTGGGAGTCTGTAGAGTGGCAGAACACACAGGGGCTCGTGTGCCACCCAAATCCCTAGAAGGAATTGGTTCTGCAGAAGCAGACACGATGGCAGCCGTTCAAACGGGGGCATCTAGTGGGGCAGTGTCAGTGGCTAGGGAACAGGACTGTAGTTCTCTGCTTTGCAACAACAGAAATGGTGTGAAGTTTTCAATAAGATAGGGAAAGGGGACACTTCCTTTGCAGGATCTTATCAGAACCATCTCTTCCCATGGTGTATGAGTAATCTGTGCCCCTCCCCAATATTTCAGTTCTGCAATGCCCAGAGGTGAGCGCCAACAACCTGTAGGTCCAGGCACTGACCAATCAGAACCGTGGGAACTGGGCCCCTAATGTGAATTTTGAATGGCTGAGTCATTGGGAGATCCCGAGTGACCCAGGGAAAGGACTGAGGCCACTGTTGGGGGACATTAGGAGCCCCCCTGGGGACCCGAGGTCATAGTCTATGTTGTATTGATGTGAATCACCTGGCTGCCTGTGAATGCTCTGGCTATTCCCATGGGGCTGGTTTCCCAGCTTGTGGGATAGCTGGTCAGGAATAAGGACACTTCTGGACAACTGATGGAAAATGAGAGAAATTCTGTCTCTTCTTTGCCCCCTGGGCTGGCCAGTCCTCAGCAGGCCCCATGTCTCCCCATGGGCCCCTAAGGTCTTCTGCTTTAGGGGGTTCTCCCTGGTATCCTGTTCATCCATTATATATAACTGGCCAACAAGGGTCTAGGTCTGAGGTTATGATGGTCACTTTCTTGGGGCTCCCTCAACCCTGAGGACATGGGGTGTCACTAGAAGAGGCTAAATGACAAAACTGTGATCTGTTGGGATGCTTCCAGCTCCTTCAGCTGAGCCCTCTCTGGAGAAGCCCCCTAGGGGCCTGTTGGGGAGGCCCCTCCTTGCCAGACTCTGCCCTCTCCTCTACCCATCCAGGACCTTCAATCCCTCCTTCATGGAAACTTGGAATACAAGAGTCACTAGGCCCCTGGAGGCTTGTCAGCAGGGGACAGAGTCCAGGAGCTCTGTCCTGGCCCCAGTGCAATCCAATCCCTATGTTCAGGTCCCTCCCCACCTTGGTACGCACCTAGCTGCTGCTTCCTGGACTGCTTTAGCTGGGGTGGGGACCCACAGCTCTGGTGAGGTCTCTTGAAGCCTGGAAAAAATAAAGGAAAGGGTAAGGGGTGAGGTTTGAGGAGCTTCATTCCACACACAGGAGGCAGGCAGACAAGTGTATCCATACTCAGGGATTGACTGAAGGCAGCTCAGTAACAAGGGCCAGAAAGGACCAGGGACCAGGACAAACAATTTTTATTTGTTGGGGAGCTGGGATTATGGAGTGGATGTTTTCTGTTAAAGACTAATGTTACAGCCATGTACACCTATAACTAAAAAGTCCATACATCTATAGAAATAAAGGTTCTGAACCCACTGCGAACATCACACTCAAGGTGAAAGATCAAAAGCTTTTCCTCTAAGATCAGGAACAAAACAAGGATGCCTGCTTTCACCATTTCTATTCAACATAGTAGTGGAAGTTCTAGCCACAGCAATTAGGCAAGAAAAAACCCCAAAACATCCAAATTGAAGAGGGAGAAGTAAAATTGTCTGCATATAATAGGATCTTACATGTAGAAAATCCCAGAGACTCCACAAAAAAGGTTTTTTTAGAACTAATAAATGAATTCAGCAAAGAAGCAGAATACAACATGTAAAAACAGTTGTATTTCTATGCACAATGAATAATCTGAAAAGAAAATTACAAAAACAATTCCATGTACAATAGCATCAAAAAGAATAAAATACTTGAAATTAACTTAATCAAAAAGGTAAAAGATTTCTATAATAAAAACATTACTTAAAGAAATTTAAAAAGATATAAATAAATAGAAACACATCCCATGTTCATGGATTGGAAGACTTAACATTGTTCAGATGTCAATACCACACAAAGCAATCTACAGATTCCCTGCAAATGCAATCTATATCACAATCCCAATGACATTTTTTTTTTTCAGAAATAGAAAAACCCATTCTAAAATTCATATGGAATTTCAAGGGACCCCAAATAGCCAAAACACTCTTGAAAAAGAACAAAGCTGGAAGACTCACACTTCCTGATTTAAAAACTTACTGCAAAGCTATAGTAATCAAAACAGTCAAATAGACCAGTGGAACAGAGAGCCCAGAAAGAAACCTTTGTGTGTCAATGGTTTTTGACCAGGGTGCCAAGACTATTCAGTGGGAAAAGAACAGTCTTTTCAATAAATGGTGCTGGGGAAACTGGATATCCACACACAAAAGAATAAAATTGAGCCCTTACCTAACACGTATACAAAAAAGTAACTCAAAATGAACCAAGCACCTAAATGTAAGACCTAAAACAATACAACTCTTAGAAACAAACATAGGACAAAAAATTTACCACACTGGATTTGGCAATGATTTCTTGGGTAGGGCACTAAAGGCACAGGTAAGTAAAGAAAACATAGACAAACTGGATTTCATGAAAAGTTAAAAGTTTTGTGCAACAAAAGACACTATCAACAGAGTAAAAAGGCAACCCACAGAATGGGAGAAAGTATTTGCAAAACATCTATCTGATAAGGTATTAATATCCAGAATATATAGAGAACTCCTAAAACTCAACAACAGCAAACCAAGCAAGCTGTTTAAAAAATGGGCAAAGGGGCCCTGGCCGGTTTTGTTCAGTGGTTAGATCATCAGTCCATGGACTGGAGAGTCCTGGGTTTGGTTGCCCCTAAGGACACGTACCTCAGTTGCAGTTTGTCCCCGGCCCCGGTTGGGGTTGTGTGGGTGGCAACCACTCAATGTGTCTCTCTCACGTCGATGTTTCTCTCTCTCTCTTTCTCCCTCTCCCCTCTTGCTCTATCTGAAGATAAATGCAAAAATGTCCTCAGGTGAGGATAAAAAAAAAAAAAAAATGGGCAAAGGGCCCTGGCCAGTTTGGCTCAGTGGATAGAGGGTTGGCCCACAGACCAAAGAGTCATGGGTTTGATTCTGGTCAAGGGCACATATCTCAGTTGGATCCTGGCCCTGGTCGAGGTCGTGCAGGAGGCAACCAATCAATGTGTGTCTCTCATATCAATGTCTCTGTCTCTGTCTCTGTCTTTCTCTCTCTCCCCCTCCCTCCCTCCCTGCCTCCCTCCCTCCCACTCTGTTTGAAAATCAATGGAAAACATCCTTGGATGAGGATTAAAAAAAAAATGGGCAAAGGATTTGAACAGACATTTCTCCAAAGAAGATATACAAATGGTCAATAAGCACATGAAAAAGCGCTCAGCATCACCAACCACTAGGAAAATGCAAATCAAAACTACAATGAGATGCCCCCTCACACCCATTAGGATAATTACTAAAAATAACAACAGTGGGGGCTGGGTAGAGGGGGGAAGGGTGGGAGATGGGGGACATCTGTAATACTGTCAACAATAATTTTTTTTTAAACCCAGAAAATAATGAGTGTTGGTGGAGACGTGGAGAAGTTGAACCTGTGCGCACTGCCGTGGGCTGTGAAATGCGGCCGCTGCTATGGATGCAGTATGGAAGGTCTCAAAACATAAAAAATGGAACTACCATAAGACCCTGGAAAAATATATACAAAATAATTGAAACAGGGTCTTAAAGAAATATTTGTCCACCCATATTTATAGCAGCATTGTTCATCATAGTTAAAACATGGAAGCAAACCAAGTGTCCAGTGGATAAATGAGTAAGATGTGGCATATCTATACAATGGAATATTAGCTTTTAAAAGGAAGAAAAATTGTGCCCTGGCCAGTTTGCTAAGCGGTTAGAGCATTGGCCCAAAGGGTCTGAGGGTTCAGGACATATACCTGGGTTGCAGCTTCGATCCTCAGCCCTGGTCATGGTCATGCACGGGGCAACCAATTGATGTGTTTCTCTCACATTGATGTTTCTCTCTCTCTCTCTCTCTCTCTCTCTCTCTCTCCCTCCCTCCCTTCCACTCTATCTAAAAAATTAATGGAAAAGTATCCTCGAGTGAGGATTAACAAAAATAAATAAATACATAAGTAGAAGAACATTGTGACACATGCCACCATATGGATGAACCTTGAGTACACTCTGCTGAGTGAAATAAGCCAGTCACACAATGATTCCATTCAGATGAAGTAGAGTAGTCAAAATCATAAAGACGGAAAGTAAAATGGTGGTTACCAGGGGCCAGGGGAGGGATGAATGGGGAATTCTTGTTTAACAGATAGAGTTTCAGTTTTACAAGAAGAGAGAGCTGGAGTGGATGGTGGTGGCAGTAACGCAACAATGGGAGTGTATTTAATACCACTGAACTGCACACGTAAAGATGGTTAAGATGGTAAATTTGATGTTATGTGTATTTTACCACAATAAAAAGAAGAATGAAAAATTCTGAGAATGGGGTGTGGCCCATGAATTGGTGAGGTTGACCCCTCTGCGCTCCAGCAGAAAACCAGTAGGGGGCTTCCTGGGTGTGGACAACAGCACATGGGTCTGTCAGGCCCGAGTGTCAAATGGGGAGGGGCCTGAGTCAGTGGGGCTTGAACATGAGGCCCCGATGCTTGGGGACAGGGAAGTGACAACAGGCTTTCCCAAGTGAAACCAGACAAAAGATTCTGGCAGAACCAAGGGCTAACAGTTCAGACTCTCCCAGGAGAGGCTCTGGGTTAGACCCCAGGGACAGGCCAAAGCCTTGAGGGGCACAGAGGGGGAGGAGGTGGGGCCAGGAGCTACGGTGAGGGGCAGGGGACACGTGCAGGGGATAAGGGGATGAGGAGGATGGTTTATGGGAAATGGCTGTAACCAGCCTACTCTGGGTTTGACATGGGAACTGAGCATGCTCACTGTGCCCTCCTGTTTCCCAACCCCCCAGGCCTCACCACAGTGGAGCTGAGGTTCAGGTTGGCTTCCTTCACCAGTTTTCAAAGGATTGGAAAACTCTGAAAGAGAGGGGGAAGAATATAGTACACCAGCTCTGGTCTCCCATAGGGTGAGTCCCAGCAAGGGAGAAATAAAGTTTACACTCAGCAGTCTGTGGAGGGCAGGATTGGTGCTGAGCCATGAAGGCAGGCAGGACCAGAATGTGTGTGTATATGCAGGTTTGTGCACGGACAGGAATGTGTGTGTGTGCACATGCACACCCGTGTGCACATGGTCAGCCCCCTGCATTTCCTGCATGCTGCCTTGTGGTAGAGTTGTGGAGTGAGTTCTCATTGGTTCCCCCCAGTGTTGTGTAAACAGAAGGTGCCCAAGAAATGCCTGCTGACCTGAACACATTCAATCTGCCTGCCCATCAGTACAGGTCAGAGGGCTCTCCTTGTGACTGCTTCTGACCACGTTGCAAGAAGAAACCTGTTGGGCATGATGGCCTATTTGGAAATTCTGGGCTGGAAGGAGTCACCCTGTTCTTTCTCTCCTTGCATCCCGCTTCCCTGGATGCGACTGGGGTGGTACAAGGTGGAAGGTCCCCAGCTGATGTGGTAGCATTAGGGAATTTGCTCTAAGAAGTGTCCAGAAGCATAGAATTTTGTTCCTGGCTTGGCCATGGCATCTCTGTGTGACTCAAGTGGGTCCCCACCTTCCCTGGGCCTCTCTGCACCGCACACACAAGCCCTTACCGTCTCCATGGCCCCACGTGCTCAGCAACAGCACCTCCAGCTCCAGGGGCACCTCCAGCTCCATGCACACACAGTGGATGAATGCCTGCCAAGTGGCCAGACCCTGGGTGTGCAGTTCCCTGAGTTGTAGGACGACCCTCTGTGTGGGGTCTGTGGCCTTGTTCCAGGAGCCCAAGTCCATGTTAGGGAGGAAGAACTTCACCTTGGCACTCAGCCATTCTGGGTCATTGCTGAGCAGCCTCACAAGCCAACTCCACTGGTTCTTGGTGCCCAGCTGGAAACTAATGGGGTCCATGAGGAGATGGCCCTGCAGGGACAGGGTAGGCAGGTGAACTGAGAAACAGGTAAGCTGGGGGGTAGGTGAGCTGGGGGACAGGTGAGCTGGGGGACAGGTGAGCTGGGGAAACAGGTGAGCTGGTAGACAGATAAGCTGGGGGACAGGTGAGCTGGGGGACAGGTGAGCTGGGGAACAGGTGAGCTGGTAGACAGATAAGCTGGGAAATTGGTGAACTGGGGGACAGGTGAGCTGGGTGGTAGGTGAACTGAGGGATAAGTCGGCTGTGGGGGGAGTCATCGGGGGGAGTCAAGAACTCTCCCACACACATCTGAGGGGCAGCGAGCAGGCAGACAAGTGGCCTCTCCATGGAGTCTCAATGCCTTTGCCCAGGAATCAGTTCCAGAGACTAACCTCTGACTTCTGCATCCACCCCTCCTGACTGTGCCTGGGTCTGGTCTAGTTCATTCTCTGGAGACGATGTCCTGGGAATGCTCTCCTCATTGTGTTTCCGTGCACCCTTTTGTGAGGCTATCTCATTTAAGCTACTTGTCTCCCAAACTTTGTTCTCCCCTTTTTCCTTAGTTCTAGAACCCTTGAAGATTTCCTGGTCATCTGGAATAGACTCTATTTCCCAGCCTCCCTTGCAGTTAGATGCAGCCATGTGATTAAGTTTTTGCCGAAGGGATGTAGGTGGAAGTGTTGCATATCTTTCTTTGCTTCTTCTTGTTGGCTGGAATGTTGATGTGATGGCTGAACCTTGGGCAGCCATATTGGATCATGAGTGGAAGCCAGTGCTTAGAAAGGTAGAGGGTAAAGCTTTCCACCTGCCTTGGACTCTCTGACTTTGAACTTCTATGATGTGACAAGGAAATACATTTCTATTCTGTTTAAAGCATCATTATTTAGGGCTTTCTGCTACACACAGTGAAGTCTAATCCTGGCTAAGGCAAACCCTATTCTCTTCTAAGCGAATTCTCCCCTTCTAAACAGAACTCTCAAACAACCTGCTGGAAGGAGTTCTGCCATAAGGTGAGGGCACTTACACAGCAAAAGCCTAAAAAGTATGCAGTCCCTTTGATCCAACAATTCCATTTCTAACACTCTAGGCTTAAGAGACAATTGTGGCTGGACATAAAAAATTTAATGACAAAGCTGTGCACTGCAAGAATATTTATAATAGTTGAAAATTGGAAGTAATCTATTGTCCAACAAGTGGGGATTAGTTAACTAGTTGGTTGTCTGTCATATGGTGAGATATGCTATAATATTTCCAAATGTACTTTCTGGTCCTATTTTCTTAATCATAGTAGCAAACACTCAGAAAGCATGTCCTGTGTGTTAGGGCTGTTCTAAGTGCTTTATGTGTCTCCTCTCATCCTCACAACTCCCAGAGACCTCCACTGCTAACTCCGAAATGGCGGAGAGGCTCACCAGGAGCCAACTTATCAACTCCCAGAGGTTGGGGCAAGGACTACGTGTCTTGGGGTTCAGACCCCAGTTGCTTCCTTGACCCCAGCAGAGACCTACTGGGCATGTGTCCCCACCCCCACCCCATCCCACCCCCGGTCATCCCTCCCCAACCAGACTAATAACAACTCCTTGCTCAGGCACAGAACTTTAGAATTCATGAAACATTCTCACGTCCATAGGGTAGGCAGGGACACCATCCCCACTAAAGGTCATACTACAAGTCCATGGGAAAGCCAGGCTCAGAACTGAGATTTCTCAGTCTGAGCCAGTAAACTTCTAAGGCCTTGAAGCCCTGGATGGTACAGTCAATGGCTAAATTCCTGAGCTTTGTGTTATCTTGGCTACAGGATGTGGCCATGGCCTAGGGCACAGCTTCATGCTGTCCATGAAGAAATCATCCAGGGCAGCAAGATGCCAGGCTGAGTGAGGAGTGCCTTAGATGGTATAATTTCTGGGGCTATTAATCCTCAAATTCCCCCTCCAGCCAGCCTAACACAATGCCTTTGTGTCAACCATGGGTGCTCTATCCCCCTGGGGTGAGACATCGAGCTCTTCAAGGATGAGCGTCCCGGGAGGAAAAGCACACTGCCTCACTATTGGTCATTGAGATTCCTTTGGAAACAGCCTTGGAGGTGGGATTATAGTAGAAAGATCCTCGGCCCCAGGGTTAGGAGACTAACATTCCTGTCCCATCTCTACAACTGATTCTCAGATATTCTCTTTCTCCTCTTTCTAGGCCCTTAGGAGGATTTCATCTTCCTGCCCCCGTGAAATCAGAAATGGCCAAACTTGCTTTGGCCAATGAAATATGCTGAAGAATGACCCAGTGTCATGTCTGTGCGGAAGTTGTTGTTTTTTAAAAAATATTTGTATTGATTTTGTTGTGTTTTTTTGTAGAGAGAGAGAAAGGGATAGGTAGAGAGAGAGAAACATTGATGTGAGAGGGAAACATCAATCCAGCCTGCAACCCAGACATGTGCCCTAACCCAGGATTGAACCAGCAACCTTCTGGTGCATGGGATGACGCCCAACCAACTGAGCCATACCAGCCAGGGTGTGTTAAGGTTTTAAGAGCCAGTGTGTAACTCAACATGCTCTCTCTTCCTCTACCATGGAGATGGGCATTCAGGTTTGAGGTGCTGTTTTAGACTGGGTCCGGGAAAGAGGATAATGTGGAACCAAGGTCCCAGTCGATTTACAAGAGACAAGAACTAGGAGCAGGAAATAAACCTTTGTTCTCATAAGACACTGGGACTTTGGAGGTTGGTTGTTATGCAGCATAAACAAGCCTATCCTGGCTGATAAACTCACAATATGACCTTCAGAAAGCCTTTCCCTACCTGGGCCTTGGTTACACCACCTATGAAATGGGTAGATTAGATGCTGTCTCAGGCCCTTGCTGATTTTCTGTGTCTGATGATTTTCACTGTCATGTTGAATGATGGCTAAGGGTAGGTTTGTTGTATTGGGGACAGCCCAGCAGAGAGCAATCTTGGCAGTGGGCAGGTGAGTGAAGGAGTGAACAGAAGGAACAGAGAGGAAGCAAAGGGAGAAGATCACCTACTTGGCTCCTGGTTCATCATAGATGTTCTAGGGTGTCCGTGGAGAGAGTCTCATGGGTGCCTGGGCCAAGTCCTGTGCCTTGAGCTGGATTTGCAGGTTGTTTCCATAGGGCAGGCACCTAAGGAGAGAGGAGACAGGGTGCTCGCCCCCGTTTCCAAAATCCAAGAGAAATGCTGTAAAGAAGGCACCAGCCCTTACCCCTGCCTCTGGAGACACCTCTGAGGACATTTGACCTAGAAACAGTCCCCTCACCTTCACTCACAGATCCTGTTCTTGTCCCTGGACTGTGTGCACTGCTCACCCTCCCTGGGTCACCTCCTGCCACACCTGGCCCAGTGACTCATGGCATCACAGTGAGCCCTTCAAATATGGCCAACTTACTACAACTTACTTATTGGGAGGAAAAAGGAGTAATCCTCACCCCAGATGCCAAATGCCTTTTCCAATAAAACTCCAGAAAGGTTAGGATTTGCAATCTCTTTCTTATTGCATTTGAAACTGGTTTAAACAATTGAAAGTAAACGTACTCCCCCCACCATCACAATTTAACAATTTACATGGACGATTTTATTTATTCTTGACAATTCTATTATGTTCTTTTCTAACATTTTTTATTGTTGAAAGGATTACAAGAACGTTTGTTATCTATAATAAACATTCTTTTTAATGAGAAAACCCAGAGGCATGGGTCACTCTCACGCAGAGCACTGTAAATCCGTGCTCCGGCACAAAGGCCTAGTAAACACACCTTTAGGGATTTTGTCTGACAACTCAGAATGGACAAAAAAAAAGATGACTAAAAAGTTCGTGGAAAAGCCCTGGCCGGTTTTCTCAGTGGTTAGAGCATCGGCCTGTGGTCCAGAGAGACCCGGGTTTGGTTCCCACTAAGGGCACGTACCTCGGTTGCAGTTTGTCCCCGGCCCCGGTTGGTTGTGTGGGTGGCAGCTACTCAGTGTGTCCCTTTCACGTCGATGTTTCTCTCTCTCTCTCCCTCCTACTCTATCTGAACAAAAAATGGAAAAATGTCCTCGGGTGAGGATACAAAAAAAAAATGTACGTGGAAAAGAGACTTTTGGTCAGGATGGCGGATAGGTAAACATGGTCTCACCTCCTCCCACAACCACATCAAAATGACAACTAAACTACAGCACAACTATCCTTCAGAACTGCCTGACACCGAGCTGAATGGAAGTCCTACAACTACGGAATTAAAGCAGCAGCCACATCCAGACTGGTAGGAGGGGCGACGGCGGACAGGCTGGTCCCACACCCACGTGTGGCGGATAAAAATCAGGAGGACACCTTGGCTGGGAAGGTCCTTCCTGAGGACTGAGGGGTCCCTGTCCCACACCAGGTGCCTTGCTCAGGGTTCCAGTGCCAGGAAGAGAATCCCCAGAACCTCTGGCTGGAAAAACCAGCGGGAACTGAGGCTCAGGAAGGCTGAGGCGGCTGGAGCCCCAGGCAGCTCCTCTTAAAGGGCCCGCGCACAGACTTATTGGACTTGCTCCCTCTAAGCTTGGAGGGCAGGCAGCTCGAGGGGCGCCAGAGACATACAGGGAAGAACCGAGCTGTTTGGCCTCAGGATGAGGGCTGGAGAGGGGGCTTTCTCCTGGGCAGACCTGCTGGCAGAAGCTTATGTTCTTTTGATGAGCCCTTCCCTGGGGCGGCAGACAGCAGCCATACCTGGGACTCCAGCAACCTGGCTCACACTGTTTGCCCCGCCCTGGTGATTCCCTGAGGCCCCGCCCCACCAACTTTCCAAAGGCTTTACTGTAGGATTGGCCTGTCTCAGATCCTGCTTCAGTTTCCTAAAATCTCTGAAACAAGCAACATCTGGTCTCAGCAAGACCCATACCTCTCATTAAGTGGCCCCAGGCCTGGCACTGGAAGAAGCCAGCCTTGGTTCACAACTTAACTTTTCCTGGGCACCTCCAAGCCCAGCACAAGAAGCAGCCATCAGCAGATCACTTTGTAGCTTATGCCAGGCGGCCCTAGGTAGAACACAGGCAGTGGCTAATCTTGTCCCAGAGCCACCACACCCAGTGGACAGCTTCAGACCACATCAATACACCACCACCCAACCACCTCCACAAGTGACACACTCAATGAGTCAACTCAGTGGGTACAGAGCCGTGCTGAAGTAAGTCTTGCTCTGCGTGGTGGGCCCCTGCATAGCTGATCCTCCAAAGTGATCAGAGGTTGGTGGTCAGTGGGCACAGCCAGTCCTTGCAGTTGAGTAACTTACTCAGCCTGAGTAAATCCCTCCCATTGACATGCCAACAGCAATCAAGACTCAGTTACAACAGAAGGGTGTACAGTCCACACTAGGGGTTCACCTCAAGGGCCCAGCTGGGGTGATCAGGGAGGCTGTGCCACTGGATCCTATAGGACACCTACAAAAATAGGCCACCCTACGAAGCCTAGGAGACATAGCAAGTCTACCTAATACATAGAAACAATCACAAGGAAGCAGCCAAAATAAGGATACAAAGAAACATGTCCCAAATGAAAGAAAAGAACAAAACTCCAGGAAAAGAACTAAACAAAATGAATTTAAGCAATCAATCAGATGCAGAGTTCAAAACACAGGCTATAAGGTTGCTCAAGGAACTTGGTAAGACATTCAAGGAACTTAGTGAGACCTCCAAGGAACTTAGTGAGAACATCAACAACATAAAGGACTGGTCAGAAATAAAGAATAATTTACAGGGAATTAATAGTAGAGTAGATAAAGCCAAGAAGCAAGCCATCGATTTGGAATATAAGGAAGCAAAAAACACCCAATCAGAACAGCAAAAAGAAAAAAGAATCCAAAAAAATAAGGATAGTGTAAGGAGCCTCTGGGACTACTTAAGCATGCCAACATTCGCACCATAGGGGTGCCAGAAGGAGAAGAGAGAGAACAAAAAAATGAAATTCTATTTGAAACAATAATGGCAGAAAATTTCCCTAACTTGGTGAAAGAAACAGACATTCAAGTCCAGGAAGCACAGAGAGTCCCAAACAAGATGAACCCAAAGAGATCCACACCAAGACACATCATCATCAAAATGCCAAAGGTTAAATACAAAGAGAGAATCTTAAAAGGAGCAAGAGAAAAGCAGTTCGTTACCTACAAAGGAGCTCCCATAAGACTGTCAGGTGATTTCTCAAAAGAAACTTTGCAGGCCAAAAAGGAGAGATAAGAGATATTCAAGGTGATGAAAAGCAATGACCTACAACCAAGATTACTCTATCCTGCAAAGCTATGATTTAGAATTGATGGGCATATCAATAGTTTCCCAGACAAGAAAAAGCTAAAGGAGTTCATTGCCACCAGACCAGTATTATATGAAATGTTGAAGGGTCTTCTTGAAGGAGAAGAAGAACAAAAATATGAACAATAAAATGGCAATTAATGCATATCTATCAACAATTGAATCTACCAAAAAAAAAAAAAAAAAAATGAGCAAGCAGAACAGAAACAGACTCATAGATACAGAGAACTTTTTGTTGCTTGCCAGATGGGTGTGGCTGGGCATGGGTGAAAAAGAGGAAGGAATTAAGAAGTACAAATTGGTTGTTAGACTGATGAACCTCAAAGGGAAGCAGGGAGGGAGGGTAGAATGAGATAAACCAAAAACCTCTATGCATATATACATAACCAATGAACACCAAAAATAGTGTGGGGAAGGCAGGAGGGGGTCTACAAAGGTCCAGGAATAGGAAAAGACAAGGTTCTGTTGAAGAGGTAGTGGGGGTACTGATGACATTTCTTTAAACAAAACTGTCTAATTCTAACAGAAGACATGGAGAGAGGCATGAGCTAATGGAGATAAAGCCTTGCTCACCTCCCCTCAAGGGAGATCCACTAGCCCCAGCTCTGGCTCCTGGCAGCCCCACTCTCTGGATTCTTGGTGGCTCTGCCCTGTCCAGGTCTGGGCAGAATCCCACCAGACAGACTGAGTTGTGTGGCTCTGGAGCGGAGGGGCGGAGACTCCTGGCAGCTCCGCCCTGCAGATATCAGGGCTCCTGGCAGACTCCGGGAGAGGCTGCCTTGGGTGGCTGGCTCTAGGACACGCTGGATTCCCCTTCATACAGACAAATCCGGGTCTGTTCGGGCTTGATAAACTCTGCTGGCCTCACCCTGATGACTCCCTGAGACTTCGAACCACCATAAAGGTGTGAGAGCACCCAGCAAGTGGCAGGTATACGCTGGGACATTTGCTGAGTGGCCTCAGACTCAGCACTGGCACCGATTTGAACCTGCATCAATCTGGTGAGCACCACTGGTCCCTACCTGATGACTCCTGAGAATCTACCTCATGCAACTCAAGTATGACCAGAGGCTCTTTCAGTGACTGAGCCTGACAGGCAGCCGGCAGGTGGAAGCGGACCGAAGGGCTCTTGGGACTTTTGCTGAGTTGCCCCCAGGACCAGTGCTGGTGAAAGCCGGCCTTGGTGCACAGCTTGGTCCTTCCCGCACACACCCAGGCCCAGCAGAGGCAGCCACAGACTGTGGATTGCTTTGTAGCTCCAAACAGGCTGCCTAGGGCCAGTCACAGGCAGCGTCAGATATTGGCCTATACCGGAGCCCTTCCTAGAGACCCCAGAACCAACATACCCAGTGGCTAGCTTCAGACAACATCAGAACAGGGTCCAATTAACTTCACAAGGCATATCCAAAGGGAGGCACCACACACTGCTGAGGTCTTTTCCAGTGTCCTTCAGGGGTCATTCCACCTTAGGGCTCAGAAGCTGCGTCATAACTTAGGTGAAGATGTAGTCTTCAGCCTGACCATTACGCAGATCTGGGCAAGTGTCTTCTGCTGCCTCGGTGGGTTGCTGATTATGGGGAGGGGGAGGCTAGGTCTGTGGAGAGAGAGAGAGAGAGTGTGCTATTTCTACAGGTAGGATTTTTAAATAAATGTAATCAAAGTCGTGAGGACCCTCAGTTCAGTAGATCTACACAATGGAATATTATTCAGCAACAGAGTGAACCACAAAAACAGTATGCTCAGTGGAAAAAGATCCGACGTACCCTAGTGTGTGAACTCAAGCTGTGGCACATGTACGTTTAAGTGTGTGTGTGTGTGTGTGTGTGTGTGTGCTTGCATACATAGAGAGCAGCTCTAGGGCTGCACGAGAAGCTGGCGACAGGATTGTCTGGGGAGGGCAATGGGGACACAGGCAGCGGAGAGCCCTTTACACTGTACTTCATGACCACTTTGTGCCATCGGAACTTTCTAAAAGGTTTGTTTTGAGTTTTTAAAATGTCAGAACATTTACACTAAAAACTAGAACAGACATTTCCCTAATATGTAAGGAAGAGAAATACACAGATATGAGTAAGCACAAGAAATGGCCAGTGATATGTCAAGAAATGAAAGTTCCCTACACAAGGTGAATAACAACACTGAGACAGACTCTGAGAGGCCACCAGTGAGGGTGACTCTCTGCATCAGGTCTGACAGACAGAGGCTGAAAATTCCAATGAAAAGCAACTCATCCATCTTGAGGATATAGTTCATCTTACTTTTTTTTTAATCCTCACCTGAGGACATTTTTCCATTTTTTGTTCAGATGGAGTAGGAGGGAGAGAGAGAGAGAGAGAAACATCGATATGAAAGGGACACATCGAGTGGCTGCCTCCCACACGACCCAACCAGGGCCAGGGCCAAACTGTAACCGAGATACGTACCCTTAGTGGGAACCAAACCTGGGTCTCTCTGGGCTGCGGGCCAATGTTCTAACCTCTGAGCCAAACTGGCCAGGGCCTTTTTTTAAAAAAATATGTTTTCATTTATTGTTTTAGAAAGAGAGAAAAGGAGAGATAGAAACATCAATGTGAGAGAGAAACATCAATTGGTTGCCTCCTGCATATCCCCTACTGGGGATCGAGCCTGCAACCTGGGCATGTGCCCTGACTGGGAATCAAACCGGTGACCTCTTGGTGCGTGGGTCAACGCTCAACCACTGAGCCACACGGGTCGGGCTAGTTTCATAATTTTTTAATCTTATTTCTTTCCCCTTATTTACTCAGACTTGGTTATTCTTTTTTTTTATCCTCACCCGAGGACATTTTTCCATTTTTTTGTTCAGATAGAGTGGGGGGTGGGGAGAGGAAGAGAGAAACATCAATGTGAAAGGGACACATTGAGTGGCTGCCACCCACACAACCCAACCAGGGCTGGGGACAAACTGCAACCGAGGTACGTGCCCTTAGCGGGAACCGAACCTGGGACTCTCTGGACCACAGGCTGACTCTCTAACCGCTAAGCCAAACCGGCCAGGGCCAGACTTGGTTATTCTTTACACTTATGAACTTTATTGTTTAGGTTACGTTTAGTCTTTTCCTATTTTTTTTTGTTTTGTTGTTGTTGTTTTTAATCCTCACCTGAGGATATTTTTCCAATGAAATATATATATATATATATATATATATATATATATATATATATTTTTAAGAGAAAGTGAAAGGGAGGGAGGGAGAGAAAGAGAGAGAGGGAGAGAGAAACATCAATGCGAGAAGAGACACATCAATTGGCTGCCTCCTGCAGGACCCCAACTACCCAGGCATGTGACCTTGACTGGGAATTGAACCCAAGACCCTCCAGTCTGAGGGCCAACGCTATACTGAGCAAAACTGGCCAGGGTGATAAGTTAATTTTTAAACCTTTGTCATTATTTTTCTGTTTTACTGTACTGTACAAAGAATAAATTCTATACAATTTCCACTTTGGAGAATATGTTGAGATTTTTCTTTTTTTTTATTTGCTTGGTATATAATAAATTTTAAAATACTCCATGAACATTTAAAAATGTATTCTTTTTTCAATAAAGAGAAATTTCTGTCTCACGAATTATACCAAAATAAAGTCTAGATGGGCCAAATTGTAAAAAATTAAACCATAAAAGTATTGCAAGGGTATAGATAATCACTTTACAACAATTCATAAAGCTGTATCTTTAATTTTTTGGTATGTTTTTTGTGTTATATTTCACAACTAAAAAGTTTAAAAATTAAAAAAAAAATTTTAAATTGATTTTAAAATATTTTTAGAGCAAGTGGAAGAGAGGGAGGTAGAGAGAGAGAGAGACGTCAATGTTGAGAAAGACACATCAATTGGTTGCCTCCCAAAGAGCCCGGTCAGGGCTGGGGAAACCTGCAACCCAGGCACATGAACACCACAAATAGAGTGAAAAGGCAGGTGACAAAATGGAAAAAATATCTGCTAGTTATGTCACATATCAAGACTTACAACAAATTAATAAAGAAAAAAATAACATCCTGATAGAAAAGTGAGCAAAGAACATGGACAGTTTGCAAAAAAGGAAATACAAATCGCTCTTCAGTGTGTGGAAGGATGCTCAACCTCACACGAAATGAAAGACGTCCATGTTGCAACTATAACGTACACTTTTTCCAGCTGAGACTGCGAGGGTGTGCACAGCAAGGCGGCCAGCGGACAGGCGCTCTGAGACCCTGCCGTGGGGACGTGAACAGATACAGCCTCTGCCCACCAACACTGTGGATGCCACACAACCCACCCGGCAATTCCATGCCCAGGTATGTAGCCAGCAGGTGTATTCATCATGTGTAAAAGGATTATGTTCAGGCATATTTAATGTGGCCTTAATTATAATAGAAGAAGATTGGGGAAAACCTAAACAGCCATCAAAGAGGAACTACCTCAGTTATGCACGTTCACACAATGATATTCTACGTAGCCACTGAAAAGCAAGAGGCAGAACTAAGTGGAATGACGTAAAACAGTGTCCAGGATACATTAAATGTTTTAAAAAGAGCAAGGGCAGAACAGGGTATAGAGTAAACTGTATTTGTGTAAGAAGAAAAAATGTATATCTTTCTAAATACATGACTATTTCTGAAAGAATCTCATAAAAGTAATTATCCCCAGGAGGGGAAGGCTTAGAATTTTATATTGTATGCATGTATTATCTGATAAAAAAATTTTTTTTAATTGCATATACCTATTACCTTGACTTTACTGGTTGTCATTCAAATCTCCTGTGTTCGTATTTATATGGTTTGGAATATCCATCAAAGAATGAGAGAGACATTTCCAGTCACTGTGCTTCTCCACCCATGGCTAGCAGGTTTTGATTACACGGAAATTTGGAGGTCTGTGTCACTCAAATGCATACAGTTTTATAGAAAACAAGAGTGCAGAGCTGCTGCTAACAGAACAAGAAAATAAAACCTAATAAACTTGCAAACCTTCACCTGTGCATTTCAGCACAGATCCAAAGGGTTACCTCTAAGAACCACCTGTGCACCCCCGGGTGAGCAAGCACGGGCTCAGAGAGAGGCAGTGAAATGCCCAGGGTCACACAGTCAGCGCCCAAAGGGAACCCAGGCGTGCAGGTTTGCAGTCCAGTGGTCTGGCCACTCCAGGTCCAGAATGCCAGAGGGCAAGGGCAAGGGGGTGCCTGCAGGCCTTGTCGGGTGCTGGTCTCACTAGGGGTCTGCATGGTGAAGATCCAGGCTTCAGTTGGACAGATGACCCTTCCACTGCCCTCGCTGCTGTGCTCTTGGGGACCCCTCCTGCTATCCCACGGTACTTACTGGCTAGAGGTTAGAGGAAGAAGTTGAGAACTCAGGCCAGTCTCCTAACTACAGCTCCGGGCATTTGTCCTGGTCGTTCCATTTGTCTGGGGAGCCCCCACCTCCAGTCTACACACATGCACACGCGCACCCATGCATATATGTACGTATGCAAGTGCATACACATGCGCACACACACACACATACATCTGGCCTGAGTATCTCTAAGACTCAGCCCTGGTCTCACCTCATTTCTCTCTAAACCTCCTCACGTCATCCCACCACCTCCAAGGGAAAGTTGCGCCATGTTCATGTGGCTTCCACAAAGCAGGCACCCAACAAGGTTCAAAGGTTGCATATAAAATGGTCCTTACCAGTGGGTTCCTGGCCCCGCAGCACCCACACACTCCCAGCAACACTCACAGCCCCACCTCTGGTCCTCTTTCACAACTCTCTGACTTGCACATTCTCTTCCTCTGCCTCGAACAACCTTCCCTTTTCCCCACCTTGCAAACTCCTCCTTCTCCTTCCAGACCCAGGTCGTCTCCCTTCTCAGGGAAGTCCTGCTGGCTGCCTTCCCACCCAGTCAGGCTTGCCCCGGCTTCGCTCCTCAGCACCCTCTTCTTTCCCTTCTGTCGCGGGTCTTGCTTGCCACTCTGCGTCGTCATTTCCTCTTGGCAGCTTCCTGGACCTCAGCAGACTGGGAACACCTCAAAGGCAAGGGCAGTATCTGATTCTGGGTAACAGCAAACACCTTGGCCCCAGGTTTGCGTCTCTCCAGCTACCGCTATGGAACTTTGATCAGGCTACTTCATCTCTTGGTACCCCAGTGTCCTCATCTGTAGAATGGGGATGTTCTAGGTTAGGCTTCTAGAAGCAGAGCCCCGGACAGGTGTCTATAAAGTTATTTATTGAGGGGTAAGGGAGGCAGGATGGGGTGGAGGGAGAAGCCAAACAAGGATGTGGTTTCAGGAACAGTCTAGCTTCAGCCTGACCCATGGGAGCTCTGGAATGTGAACCAAAGGACTTTCCACCAAAGGACCCTTTAGGGTTTCCAGGTGCACCCTCCTGGGGGCCAGGGTTCCCTAGGGCTAGTCCTAGCCTGGCTAGGGCAGCAGGTAGCCAGGTAGTAGCCTTGTTTCTCTCACTCAAGGGTTTGTCCTGCCAAGCGGCAAGTAGATTGGGCAGTTACACCCATAGCTGCCAATCTGCCAGTCACTGGCTATGGGCATTGCCCAGTGGGTGGGGAGGGAGAGGTTATAGCCCAGGCACTTCTGCCAGAGGCAACCAGTGTCAGCAAAGAGCAATCCTTTGGGGAAAGGTGCAGCTGTACGGTCTGTACCCACAGCGGATGGAGGGCATGGGGGCACTGCCGACTATGG
This sequence comes from Molossus molossus, assembly GCF_014108415.1. Classification (NCBI taxonomy): domain Eukaryota; kingdom Metazoa; phylum Chordata; class Mammalia; order Chiroptera; family Molossidae; genus Molossus; species Molossus molossus. The sequence goes on from NW_023425357.1 coordinate 42,799,072, forward strand.
GAGAGCCAGCAGAGGCAGAGGGAGCACACAGAGTGGCTGCTATTCGGGCAAAGATAACCTCTAGCTGGCAGGTTGTTGGGAGATGAGGCGGCAAAATCCCTGATGGCAGTGGGACACAGGAACAGCTCAATCCCTGTCAGCTATTGTTAGCAATGGTGTTATTGGTTCCAAAGTAGCACCAGCCCCCAGCACAGGGTCCAAGGAAAGAAGGGGGTGGTGGAGGAAGGATGTGACTTGAGTCACAGACTTCCGGCTACTGTTCCTTTGGCTTTTCCCTCTTCTCGACTCTTCGGGCCTGGATTAAGGGGGAGTCTCCACGAGGCTGCGCATTAAGAACAGACGGGTGCTAACACGTCCCTGGCTTGCCAGGGCCTGTTTCCTCATTTCTACAGCGCACATCACCTGCCTTACCTGTCTGGGGAAGGGTCTGGGAGGGTCAGGCTGAGGAGAAGGGCTGTGGGAGGCCAGAAGCCCTGTCCCCATGGCACACCCTGAATTCTGCCCCTGGCTCCTGGGTCAGGGTGACAAAAGCTAGGACGGAAGAGGGAGACTGAGGGTGGATATTGGAAAGAGGGACAGAGTAAGGAGCTTCGAGTGCTGAGCTCAGGGTCAGGAAGGATACGGTTGGCTGGTGGGGATGATAAGAAAGGCAACCCGGGTCACGACAGAGTTGACAGACATATAGACAGAAATATCTCCAAGGAAGAAAGGAACATGCCACTGAAGCTGGTTTCTCAGGACCAAGGGGGCAGGTCAGGCCTGGGGACCTAGGCTGGCCCAGTGCCCACAGAGGCCCTCCAGCCCTCTCAGAGTCCTCCATGCCACGCCCTGCCGGGGCCCACGGCAGAGAGGCCAGGGCGCTGCCTTCCCCAGGGCTTGCTAGTTACAGTCTGGAGCTTTGCAGGGGGGCTGAGTCTAGATGCAAAGGGGGATAGAGCTGGAGGAGTCCTGACTGTAGGGTCCAGACGAGGTCCATTTTATAGATGGGTAAACTGAGGCCCTGAGAGGGGAAGGCCTTTCTGGCATTCTTAGCAAATAAGTAGCAAAGGCAGGGCCAGACTGACCCAGCGGGCTCTTTCGGGGAGGTCAAAGCAGCCCCACCCCAGAAGTCACCCACCTTTCATGGGCCAATGGGGTGAACCTTCAGGGAGAGGTTAGCAGCCATACCCTCCCTCACCCACCAAAACTGACAGTGGAAAAGTGGGCCCTTGACACAGCATGTTTCCACGGGGGATGATGATGTGGGGTGACTGTTCTTTAAACATCGTCATGTTCACTGTCCCTCACAATGACAGGGCCCTGTAAGACGTGAAAGGCATGGTCACAGTGCTTTACTGATTCCCAAACCAAGGCTCCCAGCAGTAAGGGGACCTGCCGGAGCGACGCAGAGCTGGGAGGTGAGCTAACGTCTCCTCATCTGGAAGCCATCTCGGGGTGGAAGACACTTTGGAGAGAGTCTTCTGGGCCTCGGGCCTGGGCCTGGGTGGTCTCTGTTCCCAATCCAACAAGGCCTCTCTCTTCTTGTCACTGCGAACTGGGAATCTGGGTCCCAGCTGTCACCACCAGACTAAATCTCCTCCTTTGCTGCTGGAAGGGCTTGGACTTTCTACCAAAGAACCCTGTGGGGTTTCCAGGTCCACCCTCCTCTCAGTCCAGGGTGCCCTGGAGCCAGCCCTAGCCTGGCTGTGACAGAAGGCAGCCAGACAGTGGCCTTCCGCGCCCGCTCAGCCCTGGCACTTTGGGCCCAGCCCTCACAGGAAGTGACTGGAGAGGCCTCCATGACGAGGCTCCCACCCAGCGTGGTCCGGGGCCCCCAGAGGCCTCTCCCCGGACCTGCCAGGCCTGTGCTTCCCAAAGTCGTCTGCACATTAGTATCATCTGGGGAGGTCTTGAAAAAATCCCAGTGGGCCACACCTGGGACCAATGACAGCACCGCCTCTGAGTACAGATCACAGGCGCCCACGCTTTTGAAAGTTCCCCACATGACTGCGAGGCCATGACACCCCCTCTCCACTCCCAGTGGGGAGACACTGGCCCCGTGCTCCCTCGCACCTAGAACCCTGCCTCTCCGGCAAACCAGAGCCAAGTGATTTCTGCCCTCTGTGAGCCTGGGGGCAGGAAGGCCACATTTAGATGAGACCCTGAGGAGGTCTCCCGATGACTAACACGAGGATCCTGGAGGGTTCTTGGGCTGGTTCTGAAGTTCAGGGGGACGGAAAGGGGAGCGGGGGAGGAAAAAGGCTTGAAATGTAAAGGAGAGAAGTTGGATCCTAAAGTCCAGATTCATGGCCTGGAAATTGGTCTGCCCACTTTGAAGGGCCAATTAGCAGTGACTTCTAACACTTACAGTGCATCCGCTCTTTGTCTCCACAGATGACTGCTTGACAGAAAGCCCGTGGAGTGCTGGACAAGGCAGTCCTGTCGCAGTGTCTGGACGGTCTGTAGACCAACAGGGAGGTGGGACCACACCACTGGATTAGGGGCATGAAGACCACTGATTGTGTTGACACAGCTGCCTCCTCAAGATGCATTCTTTTTTTTTTTTTATCCTCACCCAAGGACACTTTTCCATCCTTTATTCAGGTAGAATGGGAGGGAGGGAGAGGAAGAGAGAGAGAGAGAAACATCGACGTGAAAGGGACACATCGAGTGGCTGCCACCCACACGACCAACCAGGGCCAGGGACAAACTGCAACCGAGGTACGTGCCCTTAGCGGGAACCGAACCCGGGTCTCTCTGGAGCACAGGCCGACGCTCTAACCACTGAGCAACCGGCCAGGGCTCAAGATGCATTCTTGACTAAACCAGACACGTTGCATAATGATACGCACTATATGACATCATCTGTCTTAAAAATACACTGACACTGCCCTGGCCGGTTTGGCTCAGTGGTTACAGCATTGGGCCTGCGGTCCAGATAGACCCGGGTTCGGTTCCTGCTAAGGGCATGTACCTCGGTTGCAGTTTGTCCCCGGCCCCGGTTGGGTCGTACGGGTGGCAACTACTCGATGTATCCCTTTCATATCAATGTTTCTCTCTCTCTTTTTCTCTCTCTACCTCCTACTCTATCTGAACAAAAAAACAAAAAAATGTCCTCAGGCGAGGATAAAATAAAAATACACAGACACTGAACCCAACACCACATTTCTTCTCACAGGTCTATAACATGTTTTCACAGTGGAGAGGCTGAGAGTATGCATTTTGGATCCAGGCTGTCCACGGCTGCAGGCTGTGTGGCGTCAGGCAAGTCGCGCACCTCCCTGGGCCTCAGTATCCTCATCTGGGAAGTGAGGACAATAGCAGCACCGAGCTCACAAGGTGGTTGTAGGGCTTCAGCGAGTTACGACCCGGGAAGTGCTCAGAACAGGGCCTGGCAGTGAGTAAGCCCCTGTAAGTATTATTTCACTATATGAAGGCTTCAAGTTCTAGAAGGCAACACACCAAACTGGTCACCTCAAACTGGGACAGGACAGACCTGTGGCGGGAGCAGCGAGTAATGGGCAGTTTAACCTTATGTATAAGGTGTTTAGCTTCTTGCAAAGGGCATTTAGTCATGTGTTACTTCTGTGGTTTATAATGAAAACTTTTTTGGTTTTTCTAAGTGAAAGAAGACAGAAGGCTGGGCCCTCTCAAGTTCAGAAGAGGGATTGTGCTTCTGGGGTGGATCACCTGAACCATTCTCCCCCTGCCAGCTGACAGTGCCCAGACACAAAACACGGGCAGAAGAAAGGTTTGGGGGAGAGGAGAGAGGGACTGGTAGGCTGGAGCTCTGAGCCCCACTGCCCAGCCTTGCTAGGTGACTTGCAGGACGTGCAGGCAAGTCCCTGCCCTCTCTGAGCCCTGGTTCACTTGTGCAGCGAGCAAGCCTATCTCACAGGGATCTGTGGAGCTGATAAAAGAGCCCTTATGGTCAGGAGGTGGGGGCTGGCATCTTGATTCAATATTTAATGCTGTGTAACCTACAACAAGTTTCTTAACCTCTCTGTACCACAGTCTCCTCATTTAAAGATGGGGTGATGACTCTGCATATACTTTCCAGAGTCCCAGGGAGAACGGGAGACGTTATACATGTGGAGTGCCCAGCACCACGAAGGGCAGGGCAGCTGCCGTGGAATCGGGGTTATCAGCACAGACCAGGCGTCATGCTGTGGCGTTCCACCCAGTTTCTTCAGTGGACCCTCAATACCTTTTAAGGCAGGTGTTCCCCCATTTTGCAGAAGAATAAACAGACTCGGAGAAGTCAAGAAACAAAGTGTGGATTTAAAACCTAGGCTGAGCCCAGCCAGTGTGGCTCACTGGTTGAGCGTCGACCCATGCACCAAGAGGTCACTGGTTCGATTCTCAGTCAAGGCACATGCCCAGGTTGTGGGCCTGATCCCCCGTGGGGGGCATGCAGGAGGCAGCCAATCAATGTTCTCTCTCATTGATGTTTTTATCTCCCTCCCTCTCCCTTCCTCTCTCTCTAAAATCAATTTTTAAAAAAATAAAATAAAACCTAAGCTGAATCCAGAGTCCCTTTTCTAACTGAAGTATACCATACTACTGTCAACAAATGGTCTTCTAAACTAAAAAATCATCTCCATAGATCTTTATTACTTTTCTGCTTTTAAAATATAATCTTGGCTCCTTTGAAAAGTTCAAAACATTGCAGAAATATATAACATGAAGTTTTCCCCACAATCTCACCCTTTAGGAAGAGGTGTATGATTTCCAAGACTTCTTACTCATGTCTGAGAATATTTTTGCCTTACCTGAGAATCAGAATATCATTTTTTTTAATTTTCTAGAAGTCATTTCACTTTTCATGTTACTTTCTAAAGTATCACCATGAGTGGAAGGTAACTCCAAAAAGAAGCCCAAGGAATAAAAACAAAGTGAGGCTGTTGGGCTGGAACTGGGTATTGCTGCCTCCCAGGACCCCCATTCTTAAACAGAGATCAAGAGTGTGAGAGGCACTGTGAACATTAGCACTTTCTCTTTGACTAATCAGGAAGGACTAAACAGAACTGAAAAGAGACAACAGACTTACTCTATGACTTAACTTAGTGAACGCTCTATCCAAAAGACTCCCAAGAAACACAAAATAGCAAGCAATTTCTCCAGTCAAACAGGAAGCCAGGACACGAGCTGAACACCTCAGAGTACCAGCTCCCCAAGGTTTGAATGTCCCTCCTTTTGACCACAAGGGACAGAAGAAATTGCCAAGGAAAGGGGCCGATGAGAATTTGGGGATGGTGCTGGTACTGGCTCCACCCACCCACCCCATGGATGATGGGAAATCAGGATGTTTTCCAGCTTCCTGCAGTCTCTACATCTGCACAGTCTTTTAGGAGACTAATTAAACAATATGGTCTCAAACACTTTAAAAATAAATGTCCAGGAGAGGATTCTGGGAAGACAGAAAACTAGAAAGTACCAGTAATCTACGTCCCCGCTGAGACAACAGTGTCATTGGCAGAATCTCTCTGGTATAACTGTTTTGGAACTTACAACTTCCTGGGGAAGGCTTGGACTGTACCTTGTGATTAATTTTGGTCATTTCAGTTTTTCATACGGTAGCAGTTACCCATCCCCCACCCCTCAGCCACCTGGCAGGCATCTGTGCCCGTGTTCCCAGAGCAGTTTGCACACAGCTTGGAGGAGCTGGGGTAGGTAAAAAGGATCCTGACCTCCAAATATTGGAGACTTGTGCTCTGATCGCTGATTGCTGCTTCTGACCTCAGAGGTGCAAACAGCAGGATGTCTTTGTTGCATCTCCCTCCATTGTTGCAAGCCCCTCCCCCTCCAGCTAAAGTGACATCCAGGAAATTTCCCACTTCCCCCTTTATTTTTCCCTTTCAGGAGCCAGATATTAAAGACTGGGACACTCAAAAACAACTGCACCTATGGGAAAAATTAGAAAGTGACTGCACATACAAGAAACTCACTTAAGATTTAAAAACAAAAACCAGTTGAAAAGGATGGAAAAAGATATTCCATGCAAATACCATCCAAAGAGAGCAGGCATGGCTATACTAATAATCAGACAAAATACAGTCTAAATCAAAAAAGTTTAGCTCTGGCCAGTTTGGCTCAGCAGTTAGAGCGTCGGCCTGCAGTCCAGAGAGACCCAGGTTCGGTTCCAGCTAAGGGTGCACACCTCGGTTGCAATTTGTCCCCGGCCCTGGTTGTGTGGGTGGCAGCCACTCGACGTGTCCCTTTCACGTCGATGTTTCTCTCTCTCTCTCTCTCTTCCTCTCTCTCCCTCCCACTCTATCTGAACAGAAAATGGAAAAATGTCCTCAGGTGAGGATAAAAAAAAAAAGTTTATAAGAGAAAAAGAAGATTATATATTAATAAAAGGTTTATTTTTTTACTATTGAAAGTATTACAGATGTCCCCCTTTTTTCTCTATTGACCCCCTCCTTCCCACTCCCACCCCCGTCCTGCCTTCCCCAGCCTAGTGTCCATGTAGACTGGCTGTGCATACATGCATATAAGTTCTTTGACTTATCTCTTCCCACCCCTCCCACCCCATCCCTCAGGTTTGTCAGTCTGTTCCCTCCTTCCATGACTCTGGGTCTCTTTTGGTCCACAGCTTATTTTGTTCATTATGGTCCACAAATAAGAGACCATGTGGTACTTTCTCTGACTGGCTTATTTCGCTTAGCATAATTAATAAAAGGTTTAATACAGCAAGAAGATATACCAATTATAAACATTTACACGTCTAATTATAGACTGGCAAAATACATGAAGCAAAACCTGACAAAATCAAGGGGAGAAACAGTTTTACAGTAGCAGTTGGAGACTTCAGTACTGACTCACAATAATGGACGACACAATAAACTGCTTAGATCTAACAGACATACACATTTCACCCACAACGACAGCATACACACTCTCCTCAAGTGCACATGGGACCTTTCCGAGGGTAGATCATATGTTAGGTCACATATTAAGTCTCAACAGTTTTTAAGCCCAGCTGGTATGGCTCAGTGGAGTGAGCATTGGCCCACAGACTGGGAGGTCCTGGTTTGATTCCTAGTCAGGGCACATGCCCGGGTTGCAGGCTCGATTCCTAGTCGGGGGCATGCAGGAGGAAGCCGATTGATGGTTCTCTCTTACATCGATGTTTCTCTCTCTCTCTCCTTTCCTCTGTCTCTAAAAAAATCAAAATGAAATTTTAAAATATTAAAAGATAAATATCATACAAAGTATCTTCTACCACAATGGGATAAAGTTAGAAATCAATAACAAAGAAAATTGGAAAATTCACAAAACTGTATAAATTAAAAAACACACTTTTAAACAACCAATAGAGCCCTGGTCGGTGTGGCTCAATGGCTGAGTGTCAACCCATGCACTTAGGGGCCACCAGTTTGATTCCCGGTCAGGGGATCAAACCGATTGTGCGCCCTGTCCCCAGTGGGGGGCATGCAGGAGGCAGCCAACTGATGTTCTCTTGCCCTCAAATAAATAAATAAATAAATAAAACAAAAATAAATAACCAATAGATCAAAGATGAAATCACAAGGAAAATTAGAAAATACTTAGAGATGAATGAAAACAAAACCACAACATACCAAAACTTATGGGTCACAATGAAGGCAATGCTAAAGGAAAAAATGAATATCAATAAATGCTTATATTAAAAAACAAATCAACAACCTAACTTTACAATTTAGGGAAGAAAAGAAGAACAAACTAAACCCAAAGCTAACCAAAAGAAGGAAATCAAGATTTGAGATAAATGAAATGGAGAATGTAAAAATAGTGGAAATCAATTAAATCAAAAGTTGATACTTCAAAACATCAACAAACCTTTAGCTAGATGAACTAAGAGAAAAGAGAAAAAGCTCAAATGACTAAAATCAGAAATGGAGGACTTCCGGTCAGGACGGCAGGGAGGTAAACGCAGTATCGCGTCCTCCCACAACCACATCAAATTTACAACTAAACTACAGAACAACCATCATTCAAAACCGCCTGAAATCAAGATGAATGGAAGTCCTACAACTACGGGATTGAAGCAGCAGCCACATCCAGACTGGTAGGAGGGGCGGAGGGGACGGGCTGGTCCCACACCCATGTGTGGCGGATAAAAATCAGGAGGACACCTCGGCTGGGAAGGTCCTTCCTGAGGACTGAGGGGTCCCCGTCCCACACCAGGTGCCCCGCTCAGGGTTCCAGTGCCAGGAAGAGAATCTCCATCACTTCTGGCTGGGAAAACCAGCGGGAACTGAGGCTCAGGGAGGCTGAGTCGGCTGGAGCCCCAGGCAGCTCCCTAAAGGGCCCGCGCATGGACTTATCGGACTCTCTCCCTCTAAGCTTGGAGGGGAGGCAGCTCGAGGGGCACCAGAGACATACAGGGAAGAACTGAGCTGTTTGGCACTGGAGCGAGGGCTGGAGAGGGGACTTTCTCTGGGACAAACGTGCTGTCAGAGGCCTTTGTTCCTTTGGTGAGCCCTTCCCTGGGGCAGCAGATAGCTGCCATATCTGGGACTCCAGCAACCTGGCTCACACTGGTAGCCTCGCCCTGGTGACTCCCTGAGGCCCGCCCTGCCCCGCCCCACCCAACTTTCAGGCCCACCCAAGCTGTTGCCAGTTGCTTAACCATAGGATTGGCCTGTCTTGGATCCTGCTTCAGGTTTTTCCTAAATTCTTTCAAACGAGCAGCATCTGGTCTCAGCTAGCCCCATACCGCTCGTTAAGTAATACACTGAAACAAACCCAGGGAGGCAGCCAAAAACGAGAACAGAACAAAACCCCAAGAAAAGAACTAAGCGAAAGGGAGATAAGCAACCTAACAGATGCTGAGTTCAAAATACTGCTTATAAGGATGCTCAATGAACTCAGTGAGAACCTCAGTGAACTTAGTGAGGGCCTCAAGAGCATAAAAAAGGACCAGTCAGAAATGATGGATGCACAGTCAGAATTGAAGGAGGCATTAACTGAAATAAAGAATAATTTACACAGATTCAATAGTAGAGTACGTAAATCCAAGAAGCAAACCATCGATTTGGAATATAAGGAAGCAAAAAACGCCCAATCAGAACAGCAAAAAGAAAAATGAATCCAAAAAAATGACGATAGTGTAAGGAGCCTCTGGGACAACTTCAAGCGTGCCAACATTCGCATCTTGGGGGTGCCAGAAGGAGAAGAGAGAGAACAAGAAATCGAAAAACCTGTTTGAAACAATAATGGCGGAAAACTTTCCTAACTTGGTGAAGGAAACAGACGTACAAGTCCAGGAAGCACAGAGAGTCCCAAACAAGATTAACCCCAAGAGGCCCACACCAAGACACATCATCATCAAAATGCAAAAGGTTCAAGGCAAAGAGAGAATCTTAAAAGCAGCAAGAGAAAGGCAGCTAGTTGCCTACAAGGGAGTTCCCATAAGGCTGTCAGCTGATTTCTCAAAAGAAACTTTGCAGGCCAGAAGGGAGTGGCAAGAAATATTCAGAGTGATGAAAAGCAAGAACCTACAACCAAGATGACTCTATCCTGCAAAGCTGTCATTTAGAATCGATGGCCATATAAAGACTTTCCCAGACAAGAAAAAGTTAAAGGAGTTCATCACCACCAAAATGTTGTTATATGAAATAATGAAGGGTCTTTTTGAAGAAAAAGATAAAATATATGAACAAACAAAATGGCAATGAATACATATCTATTGACAATGGAATCTATAAACAAAATGAACAGGTAGAACAGAAATACTCTCATAGATACAGAGAACATTTTGTTGGTTGCCAGATGGGAGGGGGGTTGGGGGAATGGGTGAAAAAGGTGAAGGGATTAAGAAGTACAAATTCATTGCTAGACTGACAAACCTCAAAGGGAAAGGGGTTGGGGCGGGGGGAAGAAATAAACCAAAGAACTTATATGCATAACCAATGGACACAGACAATAGTGTGGGAAAAGGTGGGAGGGGGAGGAGAGGGTTAATGGGAGAAAAATGAGGAACATCTGTAATACATTCTACATTCAACAATAAAGATTTTAAAAAATAATCAGAAATGAAAGTAGGGGCATTACTATCAATTCTACAGAAATAAAATGAATTATAGGAGTACTATAAACACTTATAATCCAACAAAGTGAATAACCTAGAAAAAATGGACAAAATCCTAGAACAAAATCTCCCAACACTAGATCCCAAAGAAGAAAATCTCAATCAACTTATAACTAGTAAAGAGATGAATCAACAACAACAAAGTTTCCAACAAAAATAAGCCCTACACCTGACAGCTTCACTGATAAATTCTACCAAACATCTAAAACAAGACTAATACCAATTCTTTGTAAATATTTCCAAAATTGAAGAAGAGGAACAATTCCTAACTCATTCTAGGAGGCCAATATTACTCTGATACCTAAGTCAGACAATGACAGTACAAGAAAAGAAAACTATAGACCAATATCTTTTATGATCATTGATGGAAAAAAATCTTCAACAAAATACTAGTAAAATGAAATCAGCAGGCTGTTAAAAAAAATTATATGGTTCAACATGTGAAAATAGGTCAATGTAATACATCACATCAACAAAATGAAGAGAAATACTACATGACTATATCAATTGATACAGGAAAAAAGCATTTGACAAAAGTCAACACACTTTCATGATAAAAACATTCTACAAACTAGAAATAATAAAAGCCTTATTTTCCACATAAGAAAAGCCTTATATGAAAAACCCACAGCAAACATACTCAATGGTGAAAGACTGAAAGCTTTTCCTCTAAGATTAGTAACAAGGCAAGGATGCCTGCTTTCACCACGTCTCAACAAAGTACTGGAAGTTCTAGCCAGAGCAGTTAGGCAAGAAAAATAAATAAAAGGCATCCAAACTGAAAAGAGAGAAGTAAAATTATCTGTTTGCAGATGATATGATCTTATATATAGAAAACCCTAAAGACTCCACCAAAGAACTGTTAGAACTGCCCTGGCCGGTTTGGCTCAGCGGTTAGAGCGTCGGCCTGCGGTCTGGAGAGACCCGGGTTCGGTTCCCGCTAAGGGCTCGTACCTCGGTTGCAGTTTGTCCCCAGCCCTGGTCGGTTGTGCGGGTGGCAGCCACTCGATGTGTCCCTTTCACATCGATGTTTCTCTCTCTCTCTCTGTTCCTCTCCCCCCCCCCCCCAACCTAAACAAAAAATGGAAAAATGTCCTCGGGTGAGGATAAAAAAAAAAAAAAAAAAAAAACTGTTAGAACTAATAAATGAGTTCACCAAAGTAACAGGATACAAATGCAAAACAGTGTGAAATTGGCATAAAAACAGACATATAGACCAACGGAATAGAACAGAGAGCCCAGACATAAACTCTCATATATATAGTCAATGACTTTTGAAAGGGTGGTAAGACCATTCAATGGGGAAAGGACAGTCTTTTGGGCAAACAATGGGAGGAAAACTGGATATCCACATGCAAAAGAATGAAGTTGGACTCTAGTACTACGCACAAAAACAAACTCAAAATTGGTCAAGAACCTAATGCAAGACCGAGAACAATAAAACTCTTAGAAGCAAACATAGGAGGAAAGCTCATGACGCTGGGTCTGGCAATGATTTCTTAGAGATGACATCAAAGACACAACAAAAAAATAAATAGACGGACTGGACTTCATGAAAACTTTCAAAATTGTGCATCAAAAGACACTATTTACAGAATAAAAAAGCAACAGAATGGGAGAAAATATTTGTAAAACATATCTGATAAGGGATTAACATCCAGAATATGTAGGGAACTCCTAAATGTCAACAACAAAAAAACAAACAGGCCAATTCAAAAATGGGCAAAGGACTTGAATAGACATTTCTGCAAAGAAAGTATACGAATAGTCAATAAATACATGAAAAGATGCTCAATATCACTAATCATTAGAAAAATGCAAATAAAAAACTACAGTGAGCCCTGGTTGGTTTGGCTCAGCAGTTGGAGCGTCGGCCTGCGGACCAGAGAGTCCCGGGTTCGGTTCTCGCTAGGGGTACATACCAAAAAAACAAACAAAAAACTACAGTGAGACATCACCTCACACTCATTAGCATGGCTACTATTTAAAACAAACAAACACAACCCTGGCCAGTTGGGCTCAGTGGTTAGAGTGTTGGCCTGCAGACCAAAGAGTCTCAGGTTCAATTCTGGTCTAGGGCATGTACCTCAGTTGTGGTTTGGTCCCCGGCCCTGATCAGGGTCATTCGGAAGGCAACCAAGCAATGTGTCTCTCTCATATCAATGTTTCTCTCTCTCTCTTCCCCTCCCTCCCACACTATCTGAAAAATCGATGGAAAAATATCCTCAGGTAAGGATTTAAAAAAACACAGAAAACAATTGTTGGTGAGGATGTGGAGAAATAGGAACCCTTGTGCTCTGCTGGCTGAATGTAGAATGGTGCAGCCACTATGGAAAACAGTGTGGAGTTTCCTCAAAAAGTTAAAAATAGAATTATTAGTGGGGGTGGGATTGGGAGGAGGGTGTCAATGGGGGAAAAAGGAGAAACATCTGTAATAAAAAAAAAAAATAGAAGTTTATATGATCCAGCAATTCCACTGCTGGGCATATGCCCCAAAGAACTGAAGGTAGGGTCTTGAAGAGATATTTATACACCCATGCTTATAGCAGCATTATTCACAATAGGTAGAACATGGAAGCAATGCAAGTGTCCATCGTGGTCTATATGTACAATGGACTATTATTCAGTCTTAAAAAAGAAGGAAATTCTGACACATGCTACAACATAGATGAACCTTGAGGACACTATGCTAAATGAAATAAGCCCGTCATAAGAAGACAAATACTGTATGACTGCATTTATAAGAGGAACTTGAGTAGTCAAATTCATAGGGACAGAGAGTAGAATGGTGATTATCAGGGGCGGAGAGGGGGAAGAATGGGAAATAATTGGGTCAGGGGCATAGAGTTTCAGTTTTACAAGATGAAAAGAGTAATTAGGATGGTTGTTGGTGATGGCTTCACAACCATGTGAATGTACATTACACAACCACTGACTGTACATTTAAAAATGGTTAGGCTGGCCCTGGCTGGTTTTGCTCAGTGGTTAGAGTGTGGGCCCGCAGATCAAAAAGTCCTGGGTTCAATTCTGGTCCAGGGCACGTACCTGGTTGTGGTTCGGTCCCCGGCCCTGGTTGGGGTCCTACAGGAGGCAACCAATCAATGTGTCCTTCTCACATCAATCGATGTCTCTCTCTCTCTCTCTCTCTCTCTCTCTCTCTCTCTCTCTCTCTCTCTCCCTTTCTCTCTCTCTCCCTCCCTCCCTCCCTCCCACTCTATCTGAAGATAAATTGAAAAACATCCTCGGGTGAAGATTTAAAAAAAAGAAACTAAATGCTAAAAAATCAAATAAAAACAAAATGGTTAGGATGGTAAATTTTCTGTTTTGTGTATTTTACAACAATAAAAATAATGTCCACCTACCACTTTGGAAGTCCACTTTGAGAACCTAGCAGAAGGAAGCCATCCAGAATGTGAGCAAAGCTCCAGCTCCTAGGACATTCACCACACTGGTGCCAGCAGAGGCAGCCCCACCTTTCCTGACACAGATAAACTGCCAGGCAGCCGAAATACCATCCTGCGGACAGATCTCCCCACCGGGAGGGGTGGGGGTTGTAATGGTGCATTCTCCTCTGATGGGTCCAGCCCTTTGTTAAATTACAGCCAAAAAATTCACTCACGGGAAGCCCTGTAGGCACAGCTGACTTTAAGCAACCTGTCCTCCCCCTACTTCTCTTCCTCCTCCCCCTCTCTACTCCTCGCTCCCTGAGGAAAAGGCCCTGGTTCCTTCTTCCTCCAGACAGCACGTGGTTCCAGCTCCCTGCCTCACACCCTCCAGTGTCCCAAGTGCCCCGTAAGAGAAAGCCATGACCTCTCCATTCTAAACACAGCTCCCCTCCCCCTCCCCTCCCCTGCTTTGTCTTTCTTCGCTGCAGACACCGCTGAGTCTCTGTGTTTATTGTCTGTTCCTACGGGCACACCAGCTTTATGGGGGCAGGGACTCTTGTTTTCCCAGACACAGCCAGGGCCTATCACAGGGCCTGGTGTGCGGTAGACACTGAGCAGATGTGTGTTGAGCAGGTTAATGATTGCAGGACAGAGCCGGAGCCAGAGTCTGTGTTGTCAGTGCCCGCTTCACATGGAGCAGGGGCATCTCTGGACCGAAAAAGCCCTTTGGCCATCTTACTCCTAAGAAGTTTCTGGGGGATCTTCTCCCTGTGTGGTCTAGCTTCTCTCCACTTCATCTCTCTTCACTTCTCTGCCTCTTCCCTTCCTTTTAGGAACAAATAGAGCAGCCCCACCCCACAGGAATGCTCAATGCAATTTGCCCTTCCCCACCTCCCCTCCATGTCCTGGTCCCTGCTGACTACTGGGTCCCACCCCAAACCTATCAAGGTATTTTCTCAACAATACTTCCCTGGGGGTGGGGGGGGGGAGGAGATAAGCCACAGAACTTATATGCATGTGTGCATGAACAATGGACATGGACAACAAAGCTGGGGACAGGTCAGGGAAGGGGAGGGGATCAATGGGGGAAAAAGGAGAAACATCTGTAACAAAAATAAATAAATTAATTTTAAAAAAACAATACTTCCTTCCCTGAGGGGAAGGTCCATGAGAGGGAAGTATAATGTCACATCTTGTTTTTTATGTAAAGCAGGAAAGAGTCCATGTGTATTAGGAAAAAACCAAACCCTATCTTAAAGTTTAACAAAGATGGATGTTGTTCAGCCATTCTACAGACAGCAGCGCAGCCACTTAAAATGACAGTATTGTGAAGGACAGACAATAGGGCAATAAAACAAAAGAACATACAGCTAAAGTACTGTGAAAACTTGTAGTTAAAATGTCCCACTTGGCAGACCTTGCCCTGGACCCTCAGAGGATTCCAGGAACTAGGGAGGAGGGAAGGAGACGGGCCTCAGCCGGAGCTGACCACTACACTGTGCAAATACCCCTCAGACACATGGCTAGCTGCAGATACCCGCGTCTGTGCGTGCTTGCGTGCTCGCGGACCTTAGCACAATTTCTTAACAGGGGCTAAGACAACTGTATAAGCAGCCCACCCCCTGAGCTCGGGGCTGCTCTCTCCTCTGCGCAGGGGGACAGTCGCTGCGCGGCTAATAAAGCTCTCTTCGATTGAACCCAGTTGGGAGTCTGAGTCTAGTCTGTCTCGTTACTACAACATTTGGAGGCCCCAGCGAGATAGACAAACAAGGTCCCCCACTTCGGTGGGTTGACCTCCTCACACTCAGGGAGACAGGTCCATCCCGGGAGCGGACAGGCGGTCTAGGGGTCCCCCCCTTCGGCGGTTGACCTCCTCACACTCGGGGAGACAGGTCCATCCCAGGAGCGGACGGGCAGTCTAGGGGTCCCCCCCTTCGGCGGGTTGACCTCCTCACACTCGGGGAGACAGGTCCATCCCGGGAGCGGACGGGTGGTCTAGGGGTCTCCCCCTTCGGCGGGTTGACCTCCTCACACTCGGGGAGACAGGTCCATCCCAGGAGCGGACAGGCGGTCTAGGGGAAGGCCTCGGAGAGACGTTCCTCTGCCCCGACGCCATTCTGCCCTGGAATTGTCTCCACTCCAAATTCCATCTAGAGAGCATCTGGAGACCCTGGGCCCAGGCTCAGCAGACAGGACATCCCCCGGTAAGTCTGTTTCTGAAAACTCTGCAGAGTGAGGGGAAGTGGATCTGCTGGATGCAGCACAGAGATCCTGCCCCGGGGCCAAAGCGAGATGTCGCTTTTGGCCCCGGTTCAGTTTATCTGGCAACCCCTTAGTCTGTCTTATTCGTTTGTCCTTTTGTGTTTTGTGTTTCTGGGTTATGCCAGCCTGTGTTCTTCAGAATGGGTCAGGGGCCTTCAGGACCCAAGACCCCTCTTCAATGCCTTCTTGATAACTTCTCAGATTTCTCCAAGCGCGCCTCAGGTCACGACGTCACGGTGGACCCTGGATCCCTGTGCACTCTGTGCGAATTGGAGTGGCCCACTTTCCGCGTGGGCTGGCCCTCTCAGGGCACTTCCGATTTAGGCTCTTTGTTTGCAGTTTGGGGTGTCATCTATGGGAATCCCGGACACCCAGACCAAATTCCCTATGTTGATGTTTGGATTGACAGCGCTACTGACAAGCCTAATTATATTAAGAAATGTTCATGCCCTGATAGGAAGATTTTAATTGCCCAGCCTCCGCGGAAGCTCAGAAGCCCTCGGCTCCTGCGCCTCCCGAAGGCTTTACCCTGTTCTTCCAGGGCCCCCAGAAGACCCCCTTCTGAACCCTTTGGGGCCACCCCCTTATCAGCCTCCGCCACCCGCTGCCGTTGCCAGAGAGGCTGAAGCCCTTCAGTCACTCAGTCCTCCCCATACCCGTGGCGCACCCCTTTTAACCCCCCTTTGCAGGCGCCAGACTCCTCGGCCGCCATCCTGCCCCTCCGTCAGGTTGCTCCACCACCGGGTGGAGACCAGACTCAGCCCTTCATGGTCTGTGTCCCCTTCTCGACTAGTGATCTGTATAATTGGAAACAACGGAACCCCTCCTTCTCTGATAAACCCCAAGGTTTCATCTCTCTCCTAGAGACAGTCTTCCACACCCATCAGCCCACTTGGGATGACTGTCAGCAATTGTTGCAGGTCCTGTTCACGTCTGAGGAGAGGGACAGGGTCCACAGAGAGGCAGCAAAATCCGTCCTCGGGACAGATGGCCAACCCCTCACGAATCTGGCCCAACTAGAGGCCCACCTCCCTACCCTCGAACCCGATTGGGACCCGAACACCTATCAAGGTAAGGAGGCTTTAGCCCAGTACCGCCGATCTCTACTCGGGGCCTCCGCGGAGCTGCTAGAAGGCCAACTACTCTAAGGTGAGCGAGACTGTTCAGAACGCGGGAGAGTCCCCGCGGCCTTTCTTGAATGTCTCACGGAGCCTTATCGGCTCTGTACCCCCATAGACCCAGAGGCCCCTGACAATAGACGGGCAATTAATATTGCCTTTGTCACCCAGTCAGCCCCAGGCATTAGAGAGAAACTCCAGACATTAGAGGCTTTTGAAGGAAAGAATCTTAGTGAATTAGTTGAAATAGCGCAGAGAGTATTTAACACCAGGGACAACCCAGAAATGGCTAATACCAAGAGTCACAAAGGGAGTCATAGCCGCTCTCAGGAGAATCGGAAAGAACAGCGGGAACTGGGCCTAAAAACACAGGACAAGCCCCACAGAAACCCCGGCCACCTCTGACCCTAACCAGTGTGCCTACTGCAAATATGGCCATTGGAAGAAAGACTGCCCTACAGGGGACCCAACAGAAACCTAAGGACCTCATCCCCCTGGAAGACACTGAATGAGGGGGCCGGGGCTCCTACAGATTAGGCCCCCGGGAGCCCAAGGTATCATTACAAGTTGGGGGCCGCCCTGTTGAATTTCTAGTTGATACTGGAGCCAACTTTTCTGTTCTAAAGGAGACCACAGGGCCACTCTTATCTGAGAAAATGCCAATTGTAGGGTTGACAGGGAAGTCCCGATCCTACCCTTGGACTACGGCGAGGATAACTGACCTAGGCAAAGGGACTACCACTCATTCCTTCCTAGTCATGCCGGACGGTCCCTACCCCTCCTTGGCCGGGATCTCCTCCAGAAACTGCAGGCCACCATCTCCTTCGAGCAGGAGGGCCCCACCCTGACCCTGGGGAACCGGCGGTCTCTCTCCTGCTCTCTGTGCCTTATCTGAGGAATACCTTCTGTTAGGAGAGCCCCCCAGAGAAATCCCAAATGCTCTCCTCGAGAGACGGAAGAAGGAGATACTGGGGGTTTGGGCAGAGACTAACCCCCCGCCCCCCCCCACCCCCCCGGCCTAGCGAAGCATCAGGCTCCAGTTATAGTACAACTAAGCAGCAATGCCTCCCCCATCGGGTCCGCCAATACCCCATCTCCATGGGCCAAGCTGGGAATAACTGCGCATATTAATAGACTCAGAGAAACTGACATTTTAAAACCCTGCCAGTCAGCCTGGAACACTCCCCTCTTGCTGGTTAAGAAGTCTGGGACTGAGGATTTTAGGCCGGTCCAAAACTTAAGGGAAGTAAACACTCGGGTGGAAACCATCCACCCCACGGTTCCGAACCCTTTCACGCGTCTGAGCCTGATCCCTCCTAGCCGTGTTTACTATACTGTCTTGGACCTCAAGGACGCCTTCTTTTTAATTCCTTTATTGCCTCTCAGCCAACCCATCTTTCCCTTCGAATGGGTTGATCCCGAAGGGGGATTCTCAGGACAACTGACCAGGACCCAACTGCCTCAAGGGTTCAAGAACTCTCCCACCATCTTCGATGAGGCCTTGAGCAAGGACCTCCAACTGTTCCGGGAAAGGTACCAACATGTCACCTTGCTACAGTATGTAGAGGATTTGCTTCTAGCAGCCGCTTCTCTTCCTGAATGTGAGGAGGCCTTGAAGGCACTCCTACTAGAGCTAGAACACTTAGGAGATCTGGTCTCAGCCAAGAAAGCTCAATTATGCACCACAACCGCGACCTACCTGGGTTATAAACTCAAAGGAGAACGGTCGCTCTCCAATAGCAGGATAGAGGCGGTCATGAAAATCCCTACCCCCACGACCAAGAGACAGGTACGGGAATTTCTTGGGGCTGTAGGGTACTGCCGCCTCTGGATCCCTAGTTTTGCCGAGATCGCTAAGCCTCTCTATACCAGCACAGGGGGGAAAGACAATGCCTCAATCTGGACTGAGATAGAACAACAGGCCTTTGAGAAACTAAAAAAGGCCTTAATGTCTGCACCGGCCCTAGCTCTGCCTAATATCACTGAGCCCTTTCAGCTCTTCCTCTCTGAGACCCGAGGCATTGCCAAAGGGGTCCTAACCCAATCATTAGGGCCCTGGAAGAGACCAGTTGCCTACTTATCTAAGGAATTAGACCCAGCTGCCTGCGGGCCATAGCAGCTACTGCTGTTCTAGTTAAAGAAGCGTCCAAGCTGACTCTAGGGCAAGGCCTCCAGATCATTGGGGCGCACTCTGTTGAGGCTCTCCTCAGGAGCCCTCCGGACCGGTGGATGTCTAATGCCTGGATCACCCAATACCAGATACTCCTCTTAGACTCCTTCTGAATCCAGTTCCTGAAGACCTCTGCCCTCAACCCAGCCACCCTGCTGCCTGACAATGACCCTCAGGCTCCCCTTCTTGATTGCTCAGACATTCTTGAGACTCTAACTAACCTGAGGTCTGACCTAACTGACAGCCCTCTCCCAACTCCAGAGCATGCTCTCTGTACAGATGGGAACAGCTTCATCCGGGAAGGAGTCCAATATGTGGGAGCGGCAGTAGTCATGCAAGACAAGGTCATCTGGGCCCAGGCACTAGGGCACGGGGCTCCAGCTCAGAGGGCTGAACTAATTGCTCTCACTCAGGCTTGAAGATGGGCGAAAGGCAAGTCAGTAAACATCGACACTGACAGCCGGTATGCCTTCGCCACAGCCCATGTCCACGGGCCCTCTACCAGGAAAGGGGACTCCTACCCTCAGGAAGGAAACAGATCATAAATAAAGAAGAAATTCTTGCCCTCCTAGAGGCCATTTGGCTACCAACAAAAGTGTCTATTATTCACTGCCGGGGCCACCAGAACTCCGACACCCCTGAAGCTGAGGGGAACGCCTTCGCCGATCAGATGGCCAAGGAGGCCGCCCTAAGACTGGTGGGGCCACTAGAGATCCTTCCAGTCCTTCCGGGGAAAAACCTCCCAAAGGGGCCCGCCTGTACCCAAGAGGAGAGAGAACTCAGACGGAGGCTCACCTGCAACCAGGGGCCGCGCGGCTGGAGGCTTCTTCCCGACGGGAGGATCCTCTTACCTGCGGCCCTAGGCCGAGAGCTGATCTCTCAGCTCCATCAGGGCACCCACCTGGGCAAGACTAAACTCTCCAGTCTCATAGCCCGGGACCTTCATGTCCCGAAGCTCAACAGATAGACAGAGCCTGAAATAAGATGCCCTGCCCGTGCCCAAGTCAACTCTCACCCTCGGGAAACAACAGACCTCGGGACCCGAGAACGAGGCACAGCTCCTGGTGACCACTGGGAAACTGACTTTACTGAGGTCACCCCTGGCCGATATAGTTATAAATATTTGCTTGTTTTCATAGATGCTACTCCGGCTGGACTGAGGCTTTTCCTACCAAGACTGAAACTGCAACCACGGTAGCCCGGTCACTGCTCTCTGAGACAGTCCCCCCATTTGGCATCCCTCAACTGTGGGGTGTGACAATGGCCCGGCATTCATTGCTCAAACCACAAAATTGTTAGCTAAAGCTTTAGGGATTACTTGGAAATTGCATGGTGCCTACAGGCCTCAGAGTTCAGGACAGGTAGAAAGAATGAATAGGACATTCAAGGAAACTTTAACTAAGCTCCACCTTGAGACAGGCGACAACTGGGTAAGTCTTCTTCCTTTTGCCCTCCTTCATGTGCACTGTACCCCTTATCTTAAGGGTTTCACCCCATTTGAAATCACATTTGGCCGACCTCCCCCTATTCTACCCCAAATCAGGGACGAGGTCTTAGCCAACCTGGGTAACCATAACCTTCTCAGCTCTTTGCAGGCAATCCAGAGGCTGCAAGAACAGACCCAACAGCTAATCAAGGACGCCAGACCCCAACCAGGGACACCCCAGATACCACCGCACGACTTCACCCCTGGTGACTGGGTCAAGAAACATCAACCTGCTTCCCTGGAGCCTTGCTGGACTGGCCCTTTTCCTGTTATCCTGATGACGCCCACGGCTTTGAAGGTAGCAGGACGGAAAGTTTGGATTCACCACACTCAGGTAAAGAAAGCACACCCTGTCCTGGCCGGTTTGGCTCAGCAGTTAGAGCTTTGGCCTGCGGTCCAGAGAGACCCGGGTTCGGTTCCCGCTGGGGGCATGTGCCTCGGTTGCGGTTTGTCCCGGCCCTGGTTGGGTTGTGTGGGTGGCGACCACTCGATGTGTCCCTTTACATAGATGTTTCTCTCTCTCTCTCTCTCTCCCTAAAAAAAGAGAAAGCACACCCTGAGCAAATACCTGAACAAGGGGCCTTACAGCGGACCGAGGATCCCCTGAAGGTAAAGTTCTCCAGGGATCCCTCCTAGTCTCTTTCCTGACTCTGATCGCCAGTAAGGCGCCTACCCAATTTAGATGCACATAAGATGCATCTAAATTGCTATGAAGGTTCGGGTCTCTGCCTGACCCTCAGAGACCTACAAAGACAGGAGACATGCTTTATCATCGGCAACTATTACCTAAGCTCTTCCCCTTATGTGTACTCATGCGGGGACACTATCAACCTAACCCCATTAAGCCCCTCATCACAAGAGACTTGGGTCCTAACTGCACCCCCAGGGACTTGGTTTGCTTGCGCCTCAGGACTGACTCCCTGCGTCTTTCCCGTTGGAACCAAAGACTTACGTATTCTTACTAACATTATTCCACAGGTTTATTTCTTCTCTGTTTAGCCTTAGGAGAAACCTGTTGCTTTTATGCTAACCACTCTGGTGTCATTAGGGAAAACTTAAGCCTGGTCAGAAAGCGGCTGAGCGAACGAGAAGCTCAGTCAGTCTCAGCCTCAGCCTCTAAGAACTGGTATGAGGACTTATTCGGCTGGTCCCCATGGCTCACTGCCCTTTCGGGCCCCTTAATTCTCCTCCTGTTAATGTTAACCTGTGGCCCAATCCTGATCAATTGCTTAATGCAATTTATCAGGGAAAGAATACAGACTGTTAAGCTCATGGTCCTGAGCACTCCTTACCAGAGACCAGCTACGGCAGAGGAGACTGAAGACACTTATCTAGATTCAAGGATTTGAATTAGCCCCAAGACCAGTGGGGAATGTGAAGGACAGACAATAGGGCAATAAAACAAAAGAACATACAGCTAAAGTACTGTGAAAACTTGTAGTTAAAATGTCCCACTTGGCAGACCTTGCCCTGGACCCTCAGAGGATTCCAGGAACTAGGGAGGAGGGAAGGAGACGGGCCTCAGCCGGAGCTGGCCACTACACTGTGCAAATACCCCTCAGACACATGGCTAGCTGCAGATACCCGCGTCTGTGCGTGCTTGCGTGCTCACGGACCTTAGCCCTTTCTTAACAGGGGCTCAGACAACTATATAAGCAGCCCACCCCCTGAGCTCGGGGCTGCTCTCTCCTCTGTGTAGGGGGACAGTCGCTGCGCGGCTAATAAAGCTCTCTTTGTTTAAACCCAGTTCAAAGTCTGACTCTGGTCTATACGTAGTATACTAGTATTACAGTCAAAGAACTAATTTCCTTAATATGTAAAGTGTTTTTACAGCTCAATAGGAAAATGACCAACAACCCAATGGAAAAGTGGGTGAAAGATATAAACAGTTTATGGAAAAGGAATTATGAATGACCCTCAAATATTTATTTCATTAAAAAATTTTTTTTTTCTTTATTGATTTTAGAGAGAGGAAGGGGGAGAGAGAGAGAGATAAAAACATCGATGAGAAAGAACATCAGTTGGCCGCCTCCTGCATGCCCCCCACTGGGGATTTGGCCCACAATTTGGGCATATGCCCTGACCAGGAATCAAACCAGTGACCTCTTGGTGCATGGGTCGACACTCAACCATTGAGCCACACTGGCTGCTACACCAGCTGGGCAACACTCAAATATTTTTAAAGATGCCCAACAGCCCAGCTGGTGTGCTCAGTGGATGAAGTGTTGTCCCATGGACTGAGAGGTCCCTGTTTGATTCCTGGTCAGGGCACATGCCCGGGTTGTGGGCTCAATCCCCAGTAGGGGACGTGCAGGAGGCAGTCGATTGATGATTCTCTCTCACATCAATGTTTCTCTCATATCTCTCTCTTCCTTCTTCTCTCTCTAAAAAATCAATAAAATTATTTTTTTTAAAAAAGATGCCCAACATCATTCATAAGAGAAATGAGGAAAAATGAAATCATTATTCATCTCCCAGTCTGCAAATAATGGAAAACTTTGATAATGCAAAAAGTCTATTAGGAAGGGTGTGGGAGTAAAAAATAGTACAACACTTAAGAGGACTAATTAGTTTCCTGGCCGGTTTGGCTCAGCGGCTAGAGTGTCGGCCTGCAGACCAGAGAGTCCTGGGTTCAACCTTCCTAATACCGCGACCCTTTAATACAGTTTCTCATGGTGTATGTGGGCGTATCTGCATGTGGGCGGACCCACCTGGAGATGGATAGAGGAGCGGTGTCTCAGTTTCTATGACCATCGGAAATATGTGTTTTCCGATGGTCTTAGGCAACCCCTATGAAAGGGTCGTTCGACCCCCAAAGGAGTCATGACCCACAGGTTGAGAACCGCTGCACTAGGTGTGTCTCTCTCACATCGATGTTTCTCTCTCTCTTCTTCCCTCTCTCCCTCCCACTCTATCTGAAGATAAATGCAAAAATATCCTTGGGTGAGGATAAAAAAAAAAAAAAGGCCAATTTGTTATATTTATCAAAGTTCAAACTGCACATTCCCCTTGACCATGCAAATCTACTGTATGTTTCCTTAAAGACCAAATCTCACATATGTAAAAATGATGCCTGAACAAGGATATTCTTTACAGCACTGTCTAGAATAGTGAGAAGAAACAAACAACCTAAATACACAATAATAATAAATCAAGTACGGACCAACCATACAGTGAAATGTTATGTAGCTATTAAAAAGAAAAAGAGCCCTGATCAGGTGGCTCAGTTGTTTGGAGCATTGTCCCATACACCAAAAGCTCGCAGATTCCATTCCTGGTCAGGGCACGTACCTAGGTCAGGGCAACTATGGAAGGCAACCAATCGATGTTTCTCTGTCATATTGATCTTTCTCTTTCTTTCTCCCTCTAAAATCAATAAAAACATATCCTCCGGTGACAATTAAAAAAAAAAAGAAAAGAAAAATTAAGAATGGCAAAATTTATTTTGTTTTGATATGGAGAGATTTCCAAACTACATTAAATTAAAAAACAAGATGAAAAGCAGTGTATACAGTAAACTACCATTTGTGAGAACAGGGGTTCATGCCAACTTTACTCAGTTCTCTAGGACCCAAGAAACCCCAGACAGCGTGTGGGCGACAAGTCCCACACACAACCAAATGCTTGCCTACCTCACCACTTCGCCTGGTTTAAGTGCAGTGGATGGTAGAGACATGTTCTCCAGGGTGGTCTGAGGGATTCAAGAGGCACCAACAGCCCAACTGATCAATTTCTCAGCTTTTTTTTTCCTTCTTAAATCATCTGAATGTTTTCCTTTTCGAACAAAGAAAAGGCCACATACGAAACCTGATGAGCTCAGGGGAAGCCCGGATGGTGGGCCTTAC